>NC_135859.1:26084235-27484235 GCF_031162955.1 Sander vitreus
TCGATCATGAGGGTACCAGCCACCGGCCACGACATGGTGGGTGCATGGAAACCTGGACTCCAGCACACAAATGAAAATAAGAAACAGTTCTATTGGTTATAATAAACTAATTTCTAATTTTGTGGGGGTTCAAGAAAATGTATGACCCTGTATATTAAATGTCTAGAAAAAGGCACCAACAGTTGCGGAGCGCTTCTAAAAATCGATACAGCATAGTATCGCAATACTTTACGTGGCAATACTGTATCGATACACAGACGCCAAGTATCGAGCTTTTATATATGTGTTGGTCAGTTTGTCTGCTTGACAATCCCATTTTGCAGCAATAAAACTGAAGTGAAATGAACAAACAGAGAAATGTATCTTTTTAGATAAAATAGATGTTGACAAAGTTTCCTTTTGGGCACATCATTTGAAATTGGGAAAAAAAAGGTAATAAATTGCAATATATCACAGAATATTGCACCATGTTTAAAATCGCAATAATATTGTTTCGTGACATAAGGATTGTGATGATTGTGATCGTATCGTTAGGCATCTAGGCACCCACCCTACCAAAAACTGTAGCATATTCAGCATATTTTGTATCACAATTAAAGAGGAATGTAAATAATTCAGCATACCGTAATCCTGCAGCCTCTTGGCCACATCGACAGCCTCAATGTTAGCCGTCTTCTTGAATGGCCTTACATCCAGAATGAACTCGTGGGCTACAAATCCTGTTCAGACCAACACAAGAACATAAAGGGAGAGCATTTTAATATTTGACATAAGCTTTTGTTTCCTTTGAAAATTGACTGCCGACATGTTCGGAAGTGTAGAGAGTAACCCCTTTTTCCACAGGGCGTGTCTGCGCTGCGTTCCGGAGGCGCCGCGAGCAATCGCTGCCATTCAAGTCGATGCTTGATATTCCACCAGAAAATCCCAGAAGCGTGTGTGAAGCGGCTCTCCGCTCCGCTAAAGATATACGCGACAGGTGTATTTTCACACGATCCGTGAGCTGTTCGGACAGCCGGGCAGGAAGTGAAACAGCCAAACTATCCAGTCAATTTACCAAAAGACACCCCCTCAATATCGTTTATGTCTCCTCTACAATCTTTTTAAAAGGACAACACCAGAAAAAGAAGGCATGGAGTTTAACTACAGGAGTGCTTGGAGTGGAAGATACTAGCTTAATAAACACATGATTGTTCAGTGAAGTACTTGTTTAAACAACAAAATCTGCGAGTTGGGCAGCAAGATGCTCCGCTGCTAAGACTCTCCCGGTGTGGTATAGCGCGTGGCGGAGGATGGAACAAAACCGAAACGCAGCACAGACGCGCCAGTGGAGAATCCGAGTAAATCAGCATACATTGACAGAAATGAATGCTTTCACAGCCGTACCTTTCCTGCCTCTGAAGAGGACCTTATAGTGACCTTCCAGCCTCTTGGCCATGTAGTTGGCATTGAGGATGGCCACCTCTGTAGCGTGACGCAGTCCTTTGGATCCCATCATCTATAACACAGAACACAGGAGTGATGTTAGCAGTCATTTTCACTGATTAAATGAAGGCTTTCATTCAAAAATAAAAAAATAAAAACTTCCAATGGACATATTTATGCAAGTACCATTCAGAATTAACTTCCTCAGTCATCCAGGTCACACAATATCTAAAAAGTTTAAAAATTAAAGCCAAATGGATTTGAGTGTTTTAGTCTTGAAAACTAGTGGTGCCAATAAGAGAAGGCCAGCTGCTTCACTTGTCTTTAATGAAGTTCAAAATGTGTACAATGTTTATCATCAGCAAAAAGTGTTCCTAAGCGACACATTCAATAAAATAACTAGTTGTTGACAGCACCATCCTGACATTCCTTCTCCGGCAGTTTATCACAAATTAGCACTTTAGTTCATGTCACTCTGACATGAAACTCACATGATGCCCAGCTGACTTTATCAACACTTACTATGTGACATATGAAGAAATTATTGGTAACAGGAAATAATTAAGACAAAAGAGCCATGGCCTTTAACTTAGTATTTCTAGAGAACAAACAAAACATATCAAAAGTATTTTGACAAATTGGAGAGAAAATCTGATTCTTGTTTCCAAATATTTCTCCACCCTCCTGTCGGTGTGCTTTTGCTACAGATGTGTGTCTTGTGTCCTTCATGCTCTTTGGAACCAAATTTTGTGAAACATTTGGTGACGTCTTGTCAGGATCACAAAACAAGAACTGATGGTCTGTGCTGACCTTGATGTAAGCCCAAGAGATCGGCAGGATGGCGCTGGAGCCCCAGGGAGCGGCGCTGATGGTGCCCAGCGAGTTGCTGGTGTTGCCTGAATGCATGGGAACCACCGGATGGCTGGGCAGGAAGGGGGCGAGGTGGGCCTTCCTGATGAAGAGCAGATTGATTGTGATGCATTCTTAAATTCAAGGGTCTTGGATACTGTCCCCTTCAGGATTACTGATTACCAATATTCTGACTTACACTCCAATCGGCCCCATGCCAGGTCCTCCCCCACCATGAGGGATGCAGAAGGTCTTGTGCAGGTTGAGATGAGACACGTCAGAGCCATAATCTCCAGGGCGACACAGACCCACCTAGAAAGAAGAACAAGGAAGGAAAATTAACTGTCTGTTGGCCAGAATGTCTGGACAATTCACCCATAATGATTACCATTTCTACTTTTAAACCAGATCCCTGATTAGGACAGAAAAAAAATAACTACTACTATTACTACTACTACTACTACTACTATCATTTGGCCAATGGTAATTTCACACCACATAAGACTGATTTGGAGTGAAGAATGCCTAATCTCGACTTTACTGACTGATGCAATCTACAGCTTAAATCAAGGCTTTTACAGCAGGAAAATGTGTGTGCAACAGATAATATTCCAATTATTGTAACTAGATGAGGACATTATAGTTTAGATCACATATCTGACATGAAAGCCATTTGAGATTATTTTAGTTGTGGCTTTACTAAGTATTGGGAATTTTAAATAAAAACATGACATGTACAGCATACAGCAGAGTATTAAGTGTCCATATCTTGCACAACTCATTGTTCCAGGCCCCTGAGAAGTAATAAGACAAAACACACGCAAACATCTTAAGTAATCTTATAATATTTGAATATCTAAAGTAACCTCAGATTCTTCTTTTGATTTGATCTGCCAAATCATTTAAGAGTCATGTGGCTGGCTACTACCAGTATAAGAGGAGTGAGAGGGGGCAGGGTCTGTAGGGCTGTCAGTGATTGGTGGAGGTGATATTGCAGTAAAAACCATCACCTGCATATTACAGAGACCAAAGGTTATCCAATTACAGCATGATAACACACACACACACACACACATATATTGCATACACCTTTATCCTACAGTTTTCACAAGTAATTGTTTACTTATGTAACATTTTAACATCACAGAACAGAAATACTTTGTAATTTTGTGCTGCAGTTTTTTCGCTCACCTGGGCGTTCATGTTGGCGCCATCCAGGTACACCTGGCCTCCGTTCTTGTGAATGAGATCACATACGTCTCTGATCTGCTCCTCAAACACGCCAAAGGTGGAAGGGTAGGTGACCATCATGGCTGCCAGACTCGCCTTGTGTTTATCCACCTGAAAGAGAGGGCAGGATTCAGGAGACTATTATTACTAAAATTACATTATGGAGTGTTGGGGATTTACACCCAAATTTGACCTGGAATGTAAAGTCACAGCAACACCTCTTGGTGATTTAGTATCTTTAGTTTAATTCAAAGCTGCCATGGTCTTTTATGAACTCTTATAGTGATCCGCGGTGATAGTGAACACTCAAGACCCACAAGACTGTGGATTTAAAATTTCATCCTGGCCAGTTACGGACAAGTATGACTGGTGATCCTTATGGATTTAAAAAAAATATATATATAGTATAGTAGTAACATAAATACTTTCATATTGTATATCCCTACTCGTAAAGGGGTACTCCAGCTATTTAGCACTACACTATTAAAGTTAAAGACCGATGTTCTTAAAATGATGATCACAATTTAAAAAGGAGCAGTGCCTGGGATAATCTGACTTTTAGTTGCTAATATGGGTCAAGGTCTAAAAACACTGGATCCTACAAATAAAGGTCTTTCAAAAGCCGATTCCCAAATTCCTAACACGGACTTTCTGTTAAAAATTTGAAGTCTTAAGGTCATCCTGGGATATCATCAAGGTAAGGACATTCTCAGACTTGACAAAGCTCCTTTTACAACATTACACAGCAGCGCTGATCCTATTCTGTAAAACCAGTGGAATGCACACAGTCTGGCTCTCACCAGCGCATTGAGGTGTGCCATGTCAATGTTGCCATCCTTGTCCACCTCCACCACCTGCACCTTCATGCCAGCCATCTGAGCGCTTGCTGGGTTGGTGCCGTGGGCTGACTTGGGGATGAGACAGACCTGGAGGTGAAAGGAAAGATATCAATGTAGCAGGACAGAGAGAGTTGTGACGGATTTGTAGCCAGGATGCCAATTATGCTTTTATTCAGTGTTCAACTTTTAGATCAGGGGCGGAGCCAGATGTTGTAAACCTTCGGGGCTCAGCCCATGGTCCATTTACTTCAACTATATGTACTATTTTTAATGCCATTTGATAATAGAATCCCAATCTGTACATCATTTGGGGAAAAACATGGTAGTTGCCAAGGAATAAAATCATCCTGTACAGCCTACGTCCTATTTTGTCTCCAATTGTTCTCCAACTGTGTTCATCATTCTGAAAGTAGAACACAGAAAATGTTGAGGACGACTCATTTTCACTCCTGCCACCTAAAAAAGAAGCAAACATTGTCTGATGTTACCATTTTTAAGTTACATAACATAGGTAGGGTAGGAATTTGGCATAAACAGCATTAATTATCTTGAAACCTATTTTTATTAGAGTGAAAAGAATCAATGGCAATATTTCCGCAGAAATGGAACTTTTTCTCCATTGATTTGCCAGTCCAGTAAAAGAGACCGAGGGAAATGACCCAAATGACCCTAAAAGATTCGGGGCTTTTGAGAAAGCATTCGGGACTGGAGCCCCAGAAGCCACCCCCTCGCTCCGGCCCTGCTTTTGACCAATGATATTCCAGTATCCATTCAGGCTATGACTGCAGAATGACCTCTCATTATCCAAGAACAGCAGAACAGAACATTCTCATATTAAGACTACAATAATCTCCATGAGTGAGCTTGAATCTTAATGTGGCTTTGAACAGAACGGAGACCTAAAGAAGTCACGTACAGACATTTTAAAGCCAAAATATATAAAGTTAACAGTTCAAAAACAGTTCATAAGTGGTGGTCTGGCCTTAGTAAATATTATTATCTTTTTTAGTGTGTGTCTTTAAAAAAATGTCTTTTTTAGTTTTTGGTTCAGTCAGTGTGGGGAAATGTAACGGGCCAGCACCCACCACTGGCACCAATGTGTAACCTGCCAGCAGGTCACTAATTGATTTTTATCCCTTATTAGGGCGACACCTGACATTTTGTAACTCACAAAAGGAAACTGGGGGACTTAGACCTGTGGGTGGGGAAACATTGGCAAATGACTGACTGGAAAAGCACTGCAGAGCATGGCACACCAGTGACCTGCAAGTCTTAAAAAATCTCCAAATATGGAATCTTGAAAGCAAGTAGCCTTTAGTGGGGTCAGAGTGTTTTCAGCCCCTTTGTTTGCACAAATGGTTGTCAGTTTGGACCTTGACTGTTTCCAGGGATCAGGCCACTATCTAAAGATGTACTTATGAGGGAGCCATTAAAAAACAAAGGCCAATTTACAGCACAGGAAAGATACTTTAGTCAGCCAGTCATTAATCTGTGGAGGCATCTTATCTCGCCTTGTCCTCGAGCTGCTGCCAATCAGCACATCAGGATACTGGAATGAATTTCCATAACGGAATTTCTAACCATAATACCTGCAACATGATAATCTGAAAAGTGACCTGTTGTAAACTGGAAACAATAAAACTGTCAGAAACTCGTGCTGATAGGGCTTATGTACTTATGCTCTTTATCAACCTCTGTAATTAGACATTTAGTCAGCATAAAAACTATTCTTTGATGATATCAGCGCTGTAACTGTGAGCATTAAGATGGGCCATATGTCCAAGAATAGCAAAGAAATGATTGCTTTTAGAAGCGCTTTAATCTTCTTGAAAATAATTTGGAATCAGGTTTGTGCACCAGCTCAGGCTTCATATATTTGTATTTCTCTTGAATTTCAGGAGCCTCTTTTAAAATTGGGAAATACACTTATTTGCATTCTTGACAAGAGTTAGATGATTAGACCGATACCACTCTCATGTCTGCATCAAATGTGAAGCTACAGCCAAGAGACGGTTAGCTTAGCATTAAGATTGGCAACACTGCCTTTGTCCAAAGGAAATAAAATCCACCTACAAGCACCTCTAAAGCTCACAGATTAACAAGTTATTTCTAAGAAGTTGTTTGTTTAATCTTTATGCCGAGATAAGATAATCGGCTGCTGGCTGCACAGACATAAAACTGGTATCCATCTTCTCAACCCTTGGCAAAAAGCAAGTAAGTATTTCCCAAAATACTATTCCCAAATAGTATTCTTTTTTCTCTAAATTGCTGTGGGACACTGCATATGGCACATATAAATCCAATTTGTGTTAGCTTGTTATTAAATCTTTTTAACTTCCAGATTACAGTGATTTTCAGTATGACTGCAGTCTAATTAGGCAGCACACTTACACTTCTCGAGCTCTCTCCCTTTGAGTTCAGGTAGGCTTTTATGGCAGCCAGGCCAGCGTATTCTCCCTGAGCACCACTGAAAGACAAGGCAAACACACCATGGTCATGTAGCGCGCGCACACACACACACACACACTTACCTCAGTAAAGTTCAAAGACCAGTCTACAGACATTACCAAAAGGGGAGAGACAGATGGGATGAAAAGCTAGCTGCAAGGTAACTCTCCAGGCCAATGTAGCATTATGTGCTATTCATAAACCCTCTGCTGCTGATAACGTGGTGATAGACAGCAGAGGTGGGCGTGTGCTTTATCAGCTGAAACCTGACATATGAAGCATGTAGTTCCTAACATTTGACTACTGGATAATGATTAAAATTTAAAACCAGCGTCAAAGTCCCAGACACAAAGGGAAAGTGCTCACTCCTGTTCTCGTTTACACTTCTCTACCATCAGTCGGAGTACTATCTCAAGCTAAGTACATATGCATAGTAGTAATAATAATAATAATAATAATAATAATAACTACAACAGACATTAAGATCTATTTTATCAAAGGGATAAACACGATGTTAAAATACTGAGTAAATGGTGACATATCTGTCAATTATGCATCAATTAAGTCATATTACAGGTATACATGACAACCATAACAGTTGACCATCTACAGGCTGAATCCATCTTTTTTTTTTTTTTAAATTATGAAGTTATTTTCAATGACTTCAGGGGTAAAATTATTTTATATTATAAAAAATATGTTTTTGGCAGGAAAATGCCTTAAAATTTCTCTTGAAAACTGGAAAGGGAAAGTTATAACAAATTAAGCATCTCTTTACTTTTGTGAACGACGGGAAAAAACATTTCAGAGCTAGACATCAGAGACTAATTGTCTCCAACTTGATGAGTTGGTGTTGTGTCCACCTGGATACTGGTATATGCAGATTTGTGCTGCAACAAACTGTGAGTCTCACCTGTTTGGCTGAAAGGAGATGTTGTCATAGCCCGTCACCTCACAGAGGTCCCTCTCCAGCTGCCTGAAGAGCTTCTGGTAGCCTTCAGCTTGATCCAGAGGCACAAAGGGGTGGATGTTGGCAAACTCCCTCCAGGTGATTGGCTAAAGAAGAGAGAGGACAGCAGTGAGCCAGAAAGAATGCAACTTTCCAAAACAACTTCATGTTTGGCCCGAATGTCCACTCTCGACCATGGAAAAAGCAGTTAAAATACTTAGGTCAGATGATAACAAATAAACCATCTCCATTACAATGGAGCAGCTCCATTCGCTAAGGAAGGCCACAAGATATGGCTAAAAGCTTTGGGAAACACCAAGAGGGTGGACCATGTGATGAGAATCTGAGAACTTCATGCAAGTTTTGAAAATATCCAATTTGTTCTGAAGATGCATCTTGAATTACTCACCATGAGCTCTGAAGAACTGTTAAGCTTCATGGTGCAGGACCCCTAAAGAAGAAAACAGCATCAACACATAACTCACACATATGGCATGGTATTCAGATTTGCAAACAACTGAAATTCATATCTTGTTTGGCTGCAGGTAGTACTAACCAGTGGTATCATGCTGTGCACCAGGGAAATGTCCTTGTTCTCCAGTCGCTTCATGTATCGCACAATGTTGGTTTCAGAGTGGTAACTGGAGACAAAGATTAACCAGAAGTAGAGTTAATTGGCATATTGTTTCCAATATTTGGTATGTCACTAAATTAAAGCAAAATAAACACCAGTAACCTGCTTACTAAGTGCATTAGTAGGAAGTTTGCACAAGCATTATGTCATAGAGTAAAAGGAGGACTTAAGACATTAGAAGCCCTGATACCAGACGGTTTTTATGGCACTAATAAAAAAGATAATATGTTTCACCTTTAGCAGCCAAGAAAAAATCCCTTTTAGCCACTGAGGCTGTCATTGTTGAAAACCCATTTCTACTGCAGAAATAATGTGTTGCGATGCTCAAAACACATTAAAGTCTTGCTTACGCAGGAACAGCACATCCTTTATTTTAAATAATAAATCAAGCCAGATCTTGGAAGATTTCCAGTGGGCAAAAAAAAAAAAAAAAAAAAAACACCAGCTGCCTGTTTATTAAGAGCAGCAGGGGCCAATTACATGAAAACGTAAATCTTTTTGGACTATTAAATCATATGCTGATTTCGGCATGCAGCCATGATAGTAAGAAACTGAGTACTTAAAATGCTTTGAAGCAAATCAACCTGTTTCTAATGCCACAAATAAGACATTTAACACCAGTAGCTTCATGTCAGACAATAAGTAGAGAAAAGTCTGAGCACCACATTTCAACATCGTCTGTTATGTAATGTGGTCATTTAACATCAGTGGCAAGTGCAACCAGACAATCAACATGGAAAATCTGATTCTGATATTTGTAGCCCAACATGTCATTAAGACATAATTGCAGTGCACTTTGTTATCATTGGTATAGTGCTACCATTGTGTGCTATAGGGTTATAATTTAACTGAGAATACCAACCTGTTAAAGACCTGGTGCGTGAGGTACTTGCTCGTCCTCTTGAATGGACTTCCCATGATCCCTTTCACCCGCTCACCCATCTTCTCAGCAATCAGCTCCTAAAGAAATTTAGTATTTCAAAATTAAAGCAGGTGGAGTTTTATTTTAAAGCTACTAATAGAAAAGAAATACTATGCAACCCAGATGCAGACACAGAGGAAGCTGACCACATTTAAATAACATAAAATATTAATCATGAGTGAAAACCTCCAACGTACAGCTGAAGATTCACAGCCAAAGACCCAGAGCAAGTCATCCAAGTCCCTCTCAGTCACCATCTCATCCAGAGACACACCCAACTGTTGGCGGAGAGGAGGGATGAAAACAATTAAAAATGCCTCCGATACTCAAGACCGTCTTAAAATTGTATGTTCAGCCATTATAAGCATATTAAAGTTGAAAAGCAATGAAAACACTTCATTATCTGTATAAATTATAGTAAGTGCACAACACTAGATGAAATAAATTAGGTTTTACCCCCCCAAGTAAATAAAGTTTCTCAGAACAGAATATACACACACACGTCATATAATTAGAATATCATGAAAAAAGTTGATTTATTTCAGTAATTCCATTCAAAAAGTGAAACTTGTATAATGTATACATTCATTCCACACAGACTGATATATTTCAAGTGTTTTTTAATTGTGATGATTATAACTGACAACTAATGAAAACCCCAAATTCAGTATCTCAGAAAATTAGATTACTTAAGACCAATACAAAAAGATTTTTAGAAATGTTGGCCAACTGAAAAGTATGAACATGAAAAGTATGAGCATGTACAGCACTCAATACTTAGTTGGGGCTCCTTTTGCCTGAATTACTGCAGCAATGCGGCGTGGCATGGAGTCGATCAGTCTGTGGAACTGCTCAGGTGTTATGAGAGCCCAGGTTGCTCCGATAGTGGCCTTCAGCTCTTCTGCATTGTTGGGTCTGGCGCATAGCATCATCCTCTTCACAATACCCCATAGATTTTCTATAGGGTTAAGGTCAGGCGAGTTTGCTGGCCAATTAAGAACAGGGATACCATGGTCCTTAAACCAGGGTACTGGTAGCTTTGGCACTGTGTGCAGGTGCCAAGTCCTGTTGGAAAATGAAATCTGCATCTCCATAGAGTTGGTCAGCAGCAGGAAGCATGAAGTACTCTAAAACTTCCTGGTAGACGGCTGCGTTGACCCTGGACCTCAGAAAACCACAGTGGGCCAACACCAGCAGATGATATGGCACCCCAAACCATCACTGACTGTGGAAACTTTACACTGGACTTCAAGCAACGTGGATTCTGTGCCTCTCCTCTCTTCCTCCAGACTCTGGGACCTTGATTTCCAAAGGAAATGCAAAATTTAGTTTCATCAGAGAACATAACTGTGGACCACTCAGCAGCAGTCCAGTCCTTTTTGTCTTTAGCCCAGGCGAGACGCTTCTAACACTGTGTCTTGTTCAAGAGTGGCTTGACACAAGGAATGCGACAGCTGAAATCCATGTCTTGCATACGTCTGTGCGTGGTGGTTCTTGAAGCACTGACTCCAGCTACAGTCCACTCTTTGTGAATCTCCCCCACATTTTTGAATGGGTTTTGTTTCACAATCCTCTCCAGGGTGCGGTTATCCCTATTGCTTGTACACTTGTTTTCTACCACATCTTTTCCTTCCCTTCGCCTCTCTATTAATGTGCTTGGACACAGAGCTCTGTGAACAGCCAGCCTCTTTAGCAATGACCTTTTGTGTCTTGCCCTCCTTGTGCAAGGTGTCAATGGTTGTCTTTTGGACAGCTGTCAAGTCAGCAGTCTTCCCCGTGATTGTGTAGCCTACAGAACTAGACTGAGGGACCATTTAAAGGCCTTTGCAGGTGTTTTGAGTTAATTAGCTGATTAGAGTGTGACACCAGGTGTCCTCAATATTGAACCTTGTCACAATATTCTAATTTTCTGAGATACTGAATTTGGGGTTTTCATTAGTTGTCAGTTCTAATCATCAAAAAGTAAAAGAAATAAACACTTGAAATATATCAGTCTGTGTGGAATGAATGTATACATTATACAAGTTTCACTTTTTTGAATGGAATTACTGAAATAAATCAACTTTTTTCATGATATTCTAATATATAGTATATATATATATATAATATATATATATATATATGTATATATATATATATATATATATATATATAGTTCTTTATTAATGACAAAACCCTTTGACACTTGATTATCGTATTGTAATATTCTGGTGCCATGTGTCACTGTGTTTGTAGCACATCATGAAACACTGTAATGCTGCTGTTATGGATGTTGATGCTGGGGATTTTGTGGTGTTTTTGATGGTGTCATCATGCTGTAGTTGGTGGTGACATTTTATGTCGTTATATCACTTTGTGACGTTACCCTGCGGTACCCCAGCTATGGCAAAACATTGGTTGTAAATGCTGTCCAAAGAATGTTCCACCTCAATGATCCATTTCTTTGGGAAACAGTTAGTAAAGAAAGTGCACTGCTTTTTTCAGAACATAACGTTCTCACCACTCCTTCAGTGTAGATTCTTAGGTTTATCTGCCTCTGCGCGGCTCTCTCAACAATGTCTTTGGCTGCCACGCTACAGTTAATCTTTAGAGTGTCGAAGAACATCTCACTGTGCAGCCGGTGTCCTGCTCTCTTCAGACCTGAAACAAAGTGTGCGGTTGAAAGGTTTCATACAGTACATCCTTTAGATGCATAAATAACTGAATAAATGTGTGTTTATCTATTGATGCAAGTTAGAACTGGACAAGAAAATGGGAAGAATTTATTATGTTTTGCATTTTCCCCAATATGCATGATGGAGCAATAATGACATATTGGTCTCTGCCCAGTCCTTCATTGGATCATTCTTCCACAATGTGTCTGATGTAGTCAATGTCGACAAACCTTGAAATGATGAAAATTAAGCATGCACTTGTGTTGCAAATACATGTCCCAAATTGACAGAGATGACTACGTCCAGCAAAAATGATTGTGGTGCTGCGTCAATAACAGCTTGATTTCAAATTGAAAAACAAAACAAATATTTACCTTCAGCAAGGATCAGAGCAGCATTGTGCGTCCTCTCAGCGATGTGTTTGAGTCCCTGAGGACCATGATACAGTGCGAACATAGCTGCCATGTTGGCCAGCAGAGCCTAGGAGTCAGTGGTTGAACAGGGATGAAAATGTAAAAAGAATAAAAATAAAAAAAATAAATTAAAAAATTAAAAAAAAGATTAAATAAATAAATTAAATCTTGATTGCCAGCAACTAAAAATAAATAAAAACACACACATTCACACATTTGTTTATTTATTTATAAGTGGAACTGATAAAAACATACAAAATGAGAGTCTGGTTATACCTGTGCCGTGCAGATGTTGCTGGTTGCTTTGTCTCTGCGAATGTGTTGCTCTCTGGTCTGCAAAGCAAGCCGATACACCTCCTTACCAGCTGCATCCCTGAAATGTGAATGTACGTTAATTATTTAACTGTTTCAAAAGGAAGCTTTTGAGTTTCCTCCATTCATTTTGATATGAAGCCCCATCATTTTCTAATATGTACACGAAACCTCCCTCCTACTTATTATGACAGATGGGTGTCTTTTTCTCACCTGGTGACGCCAACCATTCTGCCAGGCATCATCCGGATCAGGTTGTCTTTAACAGCGAAGAAGGCAGCATGGGGACCCCCGTAGCAAAGAGGAACCCCAAACCTCTGTGAGCTGCCCAGTGCGATATCAACGCCAAACTCCCCAGGAGGGCGCAGCACACAGAGGGCCAGCAGATCTGTAGCACAGCAAGCCAGGGCCTAGAAATGGAGAGAACCAGGGTATAGCCAAGTCAATGGACATAGTTCCGCTTCGGTCATTAAAAAGAAAACTATTCTGACTAACCTGTAGCAGCTGGTTTGCAGTTATGACACATATACGACAAAGATGAACACTTCCTGTGGTACAACCAAATCTTGATATTGGTTTATGCACATCCCACCCCCCTCCTTTAAAGCTCTACGAAGCCAGTTACTCGCTATACTAGTGTCATCAGTAGGGGTGGAACGGTACATGTATTCGTATTGAACTGAAACGGTATGGGAGTCTCGGTTCGGTACATGAATTTACACGGAGAATACATGGTATAAAAATAAATAAAACTTGCGTGCAAATGAATTAATGTAATGTGGAACTACTGTTACATACGCGTTTCTTAGGAACACCTAATCTGTAGCCCCGCCTTAGCTCTGAAGCTCCGCCTACATGTCAAGTTGGTCCAGTGAGTCAACACGAAGCAAACTAGTCCCTTCCATATACAACCAAATACGGATGTACTGTAGCTGTATCCCTTCTTGCCTCGACCACAAATGGCTTCCAGGCCCATTTGCTCCACTGTTAGCGTCGCTGTTTGCTGTTAGCTCCGCTGTTAGCGTGTGAGGCTAACGCCACAATTCGCCAACTGCTCTGTGTAACCGAAGCTGCTCTTTTAACACCCCTGCTCTGTGCATTCACATATGAGAGCAGCGCTTGTCTCCCATATCACACTACTAGCTGATTGTCTTATTTTGTTTACAAGTTCCAGATGGAGTCTGGAGATGATGTGGGGTAGCCTACTTATTGTTTAGGCTACGGTTTACATCTTACTTTATACGCTTCAGGCTGTTGCAGCTAGCACAGGGGAGAGACTGGATGACACTAGGTGGTACAGCCTGAGACATGCACAATAAAAAAAAATTGCCTTCTGCATTTTTGTTATGCTTTTCCCTCCATTGTACCGAACCGAACCGTGATGTCTGAACCGAGGTATGAACCGAACCGTGACTTCTGAGAACCATTCCACCCCTAGTCATCAGTATAAAACTTTAGGCGAAGCTGCTGTGAAAAGTGGAATCTGATCACTTCCTTGATACACGTTGAGAAAGAAATTTGGAAATCGGATATGGACACAGTGAAAGTTGCAAACCTAAGATCTTGTGCCTTTCTTTTGATTTAAATATAAATAACACTAAATTGCAGAGTAGCCTGAAAGCAGGTCGGTTATGCTTTTACTTGTTTTTGTGGCGAAAGCTATCTTACCCCTCCCTTGTGCGCCCGGTCCACGAGGGCTGTGAAGTCTTCCACCTTGCCATCAGTGTCCGGATACTGGAAGAGCACACCGCTCACATCATTCCCACTGAAGTCCATTTCATGAGGCAGCTTCAGCACGGTTTTCACCCCGATGTAGCTGCAACATTACAGTGAAAACTTAGAGGGGTACACAACTATAGGTACACATAGTGGTAAAAACACTTAGCACCTTAGCTGTCTGTAGTGGTTTTCTGCTTTCATACAATAAAAGAATGTTTCACAATAGAGAAGCTCAATGGTAATTAATAAAATAAGATGTTTTGTTTTTCTGTTTACCCCATTGATTTCTTTATATAGAGATTGTGTGTGTATGATACATACTTGGCTCTGGTCTGCACTACAGCAATGGTCTGGGGATGGCAGCGTGGGTCAATGTAGAAGTTTCTTCTTTTGTTCTGTCTGTACGGAGTAAAAACAAATAACTGGTCAGATATGCATGCAATGCACGTGTAAGCTTAGTTTCTTCTTGTGGCCAAGATGCAACGTATTCCCAAAGTGTAACAGTTATCTTAAATTCATATGATTTGATTCCATTTCACAACACAATCTGAGTAGTAAAGATTGTTCTCCACGTGACCGTGTGTGAGACGTGTGATCAGTCTGTAAATACCTGTGGCAGAGCTGCATGGCCTCAGCCGCAGCCGTTCCCTCGTCGAGCAGGGAGGCGTTAGCCATAGGCATGCCGGTGAGGTCACAGATCATTGTCTGGTAGTTAAGGAGCGACTCCAGGCGACCCTGAGAGACCTCGGGCTGGTAGGGCGTGTACTGCGTCACCCTGAGAACAAGACGGACACAATGAAACAACGGAGTGAGTTTGGACATGAGGACAATAGAACAAGTTGCAAGCAAGTTGGTGGTATTCAAGGAACCGAGACGGAACAGTGGAATGCATTGTATGTCTCTCCCAAGTCCCAACAAAAAAAAAATGGGAAAGGATGGCTGATTTAGAAAATTTTGTTTAACAGAACACCAGATCTCACGAGTCACAAGCATAGACCATTAAAAACCAGTCACAAGGCTTCCTATTAAGGAGACGCTATTCTGCAGCACAGCAATTTAGGTTTAAATGAGTAACCAAACTGTATGAATAAACATCATTAGTTATCTGTGAGAGGAAATGAGCTCCCTGCCCTTTCAAATTTCCTTAAGGTTTCTTATAAGGGAGGGTCACCTGAGGGCACTCACCAGCCTGAATTCTCCAGGAGATTACGCTGGATGGGTGGTGGTACCAAGCAGCTGTAGTAGCCCATGCCGATGTAGGACCTCCACACTTTATTCTTTGATGCAATCTTCTGTAGAGTGTCCAGAATCTCACTCTCACCTGTAAAATATTTAAGTTGTGATTATAATTAGATTTTTAGTCTTTGATTTAATGGGCATGACACTATATGGTTGGATGACGTAATAATATAATGCAAAAAACCAAAGAGATTTATCGGTAACACTTTACTTGAAGGTATCTACATAAGAGTGACATGACACTGTCATGACACAGTCATGACACAGTCATGACACATGAACCCTAACTTGTCATGACAAAAACCGAATGACACTTACTAAAAGAAGTGTTATGTCATAAACGTTTAAGACTTGTTTATAATGTTTATGACACGTTCATGACAGTGTCATGTCACTCTTATGAAGATACCTTCAAGTAAAATGTAACCGATTTATCTATAGATGTTTCTATACCTATAACTACTGCTTATCCTATAGCAATACTAGTACAAAGCAATATTGGATTTACAGGATTTTTGGCTTAATGTTAACGAAGTAACTTGATTTTTTTCCCCCGGTACTCCAGGAGCATTTCTTCAAATTCACTGGATTAACCAAAACCAGACATTCCTCTCTGGTTATATATTATGTGTTTCTTAATTAAATATCCAGGAACTTTTCTACATCAAAATATACTGTATGTCCCAATATAAAATAACATACAATAATACATTTTATCCATGTCACTCCCCCCCACTATGGTGCACCACAATTAAAAATACAGTTTCTTTGTCAACGTAATTAGAAAAGTCTGTTTCAGTGATATAAATTACATTTATTAAGCAGCCTCTGACCTCATATTATTATACATCAAAACGACACTACAAAGGTTGCATTTCTGAAATGAATAACATGTCACACAAAATATGCCAAACGTTCTAGTGAACAGCATGTTGTCTCTCATGTGAGCAACTGTCTGACTGTATAACTTACACGATAGAGATAAAAATAGGTTTTACTGTAGGTAGGAGGGTTCTTTGATAATATGTGGAAGCTGTGGAAACGTATTGCATGCCACACACAGTATAAAAAAAAACCTCTCAATATAAAAAAATAAATAAATAAATGTCAAAGTATATGCTGTAAAATAAAAAATCCCAAGGAAAAAAACATTTTACATTAGAACTTAGGATAAGAAAACAATGCACATACAAGACATGTTTTGTCCATCTCAGGAGCAAACACCAAGAGACGGACTACCCATGGTTTCTTTCCTGATGGCCAGTTATTTTGCCTCATTCTCCGGTGCAGTAAGGAAGCTCTGCCAGTGCACAACCAACCACTGAGATTCCTCTGGCCTAACTAGCTGCCTAGCAACTCCAAGGAATGGACAATACTGCCCATCTGAACCGAGAGCCCTAAGTACTCCTGCTTTTGAAAAAGAAAGACACCTCTAAGTCTTTGGTGGTGACAGGGACTGTAGCCAGTATACAAGTAGATATTTACAGCTTCTTCCAAAGGCTAAATGCTGCACATTCACATGTGACTCTGCCAAATTTAGTAGAGAAAATAATAATTCAGTGATTAAGGATTATCAACAGATTCAGGGTGAGTCGTTAACGTGTATCTTTGTGTGTGTGTGAGTTTGTTTCATGAGAGAGAGGACTGCTTTCCCATGGTCCCAGTTCTACGGGGCAGCAAAAAAATCCTGATTCAGAACCATCCAGGATGTCTATTGTTGGAGAGAGAATCCCTCGTTGGCTTTGCAAAATAAAGCCCTTCAAAGCTGAACAAGCAAAAAAAAAAAAACAGCACTGCCTCCAGTTTGTTCCCTCAGCATGGCTTGTTGCATTATGATACCTAACAGAATCAGAGGAGGCGCTGACACAAGGGCGAATCAGAGGTGATATGGAAACTACCTGAGGATTTGTAACTTCGGTATTTTTACGAACCTTTTCTAAATTTTGGATTTTCCAGTGGATCTCTGGTGTTAAAGCTGACTGTCTCAGGCAAATAGTCTCACATTGCAAGACCTACCTACGTATGTCCAAAGTGCTGTGTCAGCACTGGAGTATGGTATGGCTACACCCACTATTTATTCACACTCTGGCTTGTTTGTATTTCTTTAAACTAATCACAGCCGTCCTGGGCCGCGGTAGCGGATATAGAGATTTTCAGGCTTTATCCCAGCAATGTACATCTGTTGAGCCAGACTACAGGCAAATTATTTCTACTGTCAAATGAATGACTCAAGTTAATGGTTGCACAGTCATGCAATTGAGTCATGTCGGCATTTATTTATCGTACATAATCCAACACAAGGTTACAAATATGTAAAAAAGTCTATACTAGGGTTAGATTAAAACTCAATATTATAATTTGATTTTAAGTGGTATTATATTGTGACATGATTATATTTAGAGCTGAAACATCCATTAGTCAATCAATATTAAATTAATCACCAACTAATTTTGTCTGGCAAGAAAACCCAAACGTTGCCTACTTTCAGCTCCTCACTCGTGAAATTTGCAGTCGTTTTTATTTTTTATTATGTGATGGTAAATCAAATACATTTTGAGTTTAGGGCCATTATTCAGACAAAACAAGCTAATTTAATCCCCATTCAGGGCTTTTAGAAAATATAGACAGGCATTTTTCACTATTGAAAATATCCATGAAGTCAGAGCACTGTAACTGTTCTGCCAAACTGTTTTAGTTTGTGGAACATCATACAGTAGGTATCTACTTGATCTTAGATTGTATTCAGATCTACTAGGTGCAAATGGTTCATGAATTATAAATGGTTCATGAATTACAAATGGTACTTGGCAGAGTAACTGATAATGAAAATAATGGTTGGTTTCAGCACTTATTTTTCTGCGTTTTACAAAATTCTGCTGATTTCAAGCCAACTGTGCTTAAAAAAAATGGAAAAAATGAAGCAACTGTTTTCCACATTTAAAAAGGTTGTATCTTGTGTAATATATGACAACGGAACAAATGTCATTGCATTGATTGTTTTGAATGTGATATTGCATATATTTAGGATATCATGAGATGTATTGATACCATTAAAGTTCGTAGTTTTGCTGAGATGTTGGTTTCGTCCATGTTGCCAATTATTTTCATTTTGCACCTCAGCACACTTGAAATAATCACAGCATAACAACAAATTAAGCCCTCCCCCAAGAAGGAATCTATTTACATTTGGAAACATACTATTCATGTTGTCAGTCATCATTTATTCATCTTTTACCAGGGCTGACAGACAGTAAAGCAGCTGTTTTTACAGATGGGTTATATGCTATCTGCTATGCCAATTTACTTGAATTAACTGCCTAATCTCTTCCATTGTTTACTGGAAATCTAATCTAATACCGCCTCATTTCTAGCTTTAGCTTGTGTTTTTACTAAGGAAATACGACAACACAAACTCGTTTAACAGGAAGACTGCATGGGGCTGACACATTGCCTTTTGCATAGGGGGAAAGAAACAAAAAAAAACACATCCAGGCAAATCTCCATGCAAAAGTCACCTTATTAGGAAGCCCATCGGCTGTGATGTAACGTGAACGCTGTAACCAGATTGAACTGGACTTGGGACCGGATCTCAAGGCTAAACTTTACACTCCAGTTGCCATCCTATGAGCATCGGCTTCCCAACAGGAGATTGGTGCCGCTCGCCGAGTTTCGCAAAAACAACTCCAAATATGTTCAAAGGAAGACTTAACAGGGAAGAGCGCTTCGCGGCACACAATAGAGGTGCAACCTACATTCCAGCCACTCACTTGGCTTCATTCAACTGCCAGTTTAATGTGGGAAAACCTCACCGTGCAAAATAGCTGGAGACGAGTGAGACGGTTATACATTCATTTTGATATTTAAGTATTTTTAAATCGGTTTAGGCACAATTGCATCGAGGTTGATCATGCAGTCTTTTGCCACATGGATGTCACATAGAGATGGCATTATATCAATAACACATATTCAAATGAAGATTAAACTTACATATTGGGTCATCCATTTTCATACTCCGCTGGATACGGATGGAGGATGGAACGGTGTTTTCGATCAACTGGTCGATAGACTGCGAGAAAAAAAAAACATTTTAATAAACAAAAGCGCGCAAAAACATGGCTGTGAATACCGAATAATATCAATATACTGCTCATAGCATAGGTTATGTTGAAATATGGTTTTAATAAAATGGAAAGCGTGTTGTGTCTAATTTTAGGGGGGCGGGCGTGAGTAAATCTTACCTCGAGTCCCAAAGCATCCAGCATTTCTCTCTTCTCCCTCTCACCTGGACCAATGTGCCTCTCTGCAAAATCATCGTGTCTGGGTAATATTCTTTCTATCTGTCTGGAGGAGACGGCTGCAGACGTCCTCAGACCCCGGGCTACTGTTGGTAGGGATGCCCCGCTGTTTCGGATCCTGCACTGAAGTTTCCAAACCACGCGGCTCTTGTCACTTAGATGCCTGCACGATGCGCTGGGATTCACCGACTTGGCCAAGAAGATCCCCCAGGACTTGGCGCAGCTCTGCATCTCTAAATCACTTAGCAAGACAAGTCTGCAGAAACCGGTGAAGCCTTTTTTCCTCCCCTCGCACGGAAGAGTTTCCTCCCACTGAGACTGTTGCGATCCCTGCAGCAGACTCTGCCAACTCCTTCAAACTGGAGAGTTTATACAACTGCACAGTTGCACAAGAGCGGACCAATCAGAGTGGAGACGTTGTGTGACGCAGTGACGAGCCCCGGTCAAACAGCTGCTAAACTTTCTCACGTCCACTGTCCAGAGGAGGGAAAAAAGAAATAATTGTCACTGCAGACATATTTCAGGAGCAAGACACAATTTTCAAGTCCACACTGAGCCCTCACAGACTTTAGTTCAGCTTAGTGATCATGTGTGAGAGCAAGAGGGTGAAACGCTGCAGGACACTATTAGGTAAATTTACCAAATGGCCAATAAAGTGACAAACCAAACAGTGATGTGTGATATGAAAACATACACTTTATGCTTTAGGCTACATTGTTAAGCCCCTTAAGGCAAATATGTGATTTATGATGTTGGGCTGTATAAATACTGTAAAACTGACTTAACTTTGAGATTGTTTATGTAAATAATGTCATCATGGCAATAATGTCAGATTTCCCCAAGTCAAGAGCAACAGGTATAGACACGCATTTATACCAAGCGCCATTTCACTCCTGAAATCAGGTATGGCCAGGGCTGCAGGTGGTGAGGGTATGCCTGGTTCCTGATGTCAGACGATGATGATGATGATGATGATGATGGTCATTATATTATAAAAGGCTAAACTAGTTGCTAGCGATTTATTGGTTAAACTTTTTATTTCTATGGTATTTCTTAGTGTGTGTGTGTGTGTGTGTGTGTGTGTGTGTGGGTATAGAGGGCATTAGGGTCCGTTTAACTCTTAGGATTGTACTGGATTAGATTTGTATGGATTTGTTGCAGTTTTATTTGTGATGGTACTTGTTGCTGATTTTTATTAGTGATGGTGGTTTTTATAGATGTCTTATTTATTTATCTGGATTGTTTTGCACTAGCACTTTATGATGGAATAACTGGCACCTTTATAATGGAGTATAGGACCTCAACCACTTTAAATTATGTGATTAATGTATTCCATGTGCTTATTTTCAGTGCTCCACTTAATGTGGATTTTTTTTTGTTGTGCCGTGTGTCTGATTGTCTTACATGTGTGCCTTGCTGCACCGAAAAATTGCCCCTTTGGGGATGATATCTAAAACGTTGATAATGAGAAACTGCAGAATACTTGCCAGTGAGTCATGCAAACTTGTCTTTATCTCTTATTCTCCATTTTTAACGGTGCAATGCTATAAATTGAGGTTTATTGCTTCATCATAAGTGGTCCAAAAAGCCACCAAACGACTGCTGCTTTCAAAGGAGACCAGCCCTTTGTACACTTATCAGTTATAGACATAAAAGACTGCAAGTCTATGAGAGGAAACCACAGAGATTGGACCTGTGAGGGCTCTTTATTTACATTAAAGGAAAAATCCACCGGGAAAAAAAAAATGTTGGCCTTGCTCACATTCAGCATTTCAAATGCATCTTGGGTGATGTGATTGCAAGAGCTCTAAATACAGATTTAACCACCAAATATGCATTTAAATGTAGGATGAATACATTGGGATCTACTTAAAGCAACATCCAGATTCAGAGTTCAGGAATCAAAATATTGAAAGGCTATAGGGGGAATGAAAATGCATCAATAGCTGCACCGAGGGGCCAGGCCAACACTGTTTTTTTATATTAAATCATACATTAATAGTTCTGTAAAGTCTGTTCCGAGGTAAAGTAGCCACTTAAATAGTTTTTCTAGCAGATAAAAAGCTGCATGTGTTCCATTTACATTGTTGTAGTTTTCCCGCATCATGGTACCAGATGTGGCCTGCAATAACGGTTTCAGTAAAAGGAGCATCCCCAAAAGGCTTAGTCATTCACAAGCAGGGATGGGGATAGGTTCGCCACTTTACGTGAGCAACAGTTTAAGAAAAAACGTTTCTCAACGTACAATTGCAAGGAATTTAGAGATTTCATCATCTACAGTCCATAATATCATCAACAACGTAACCGGCAAGGCCAAAAACCAACATTGAATGCCCGTGGCTTCAGGCGGCACTTCATTAAAAACTACGTAAAGGATATTACCACGTGGTAGGCACCATTAATGCTGAAAGGTAAATACAGGTTTTGGAGCACCATATGCTGCCATCCAAGCAACGTATTTTTCAGGGACGTCCCTGCTTATTTCAGCATTGAAAATGTGTGCCGCATTATGAACCGCAACGGAGATCCGGGACTGTTGAGCAACTGAAGTCGGACATCAAGCACGGATGGGAAAGAATTCAATGTATAAAGCTTCAACAATTAGTGTCCTCAGTTCCCAAACGCGTATTGAGTATTGTTAAAAGAAAAGGTGATGTAACACAGTGGTAAACATGCCCCTGTCCCAGCTTTTTTGGAACGTGTTGCAGGCATCAAATTCAAAATGAGTGAATATTTGCTAAAAAACAATAAAGTTTATCAGTAATCTGTTTTTATTTGCGTTTTACACAATTTAATGGATTTAACACCACTTTGGTCAGTGGTGGACTAAGATTTGACAGTCATGCCCATTGGAATTTGGGTTTGTAAGATTTGATAAGAAATTGTGCAGTGTTAGCATTTCATCACTGATCAGGAAATACTGAATGACTTAAGTACATAAAGCTAGGCAGGCGACCTCACAACAAGAAAATTGATATTTTGTTGTCACCCTTTCTCCTCTCTGGGAGTTTGTTTTGTCTTCTAGTACTGGCTTCGTCTTGATTTACGCTTGGCAATTGTTGCATTGCAGCTGCTTTCTACACGAGATAGACATTAGGAGCAGAACAAAAACAAGTTTATAGTTGGAGAATATCAGACATGTTTGAGAAGAAATCGATACAGTATATCTTTAATTTGCAGTGCTTGTTCACTTGTTTTTTTAGTACCTTTCCCAAAATACATGTAATATAATAATAATAAACTTTATTTATGCAGCCCTTTTCACAACAAAGTGTTGTGTAACATATTTCACGACAGGTCAGACCTGCTGTGCTTACCTTTGAAAATGCCTTTTAATAAGGGCAGCTCAAAACATCCGACTGCACCCTATTGTACACAATGCAGTCAGGGATACAATTACAACGGTAGTCTTGTATTGACAGGAAGAAAGTAAACATTATTCAGTGTGAGACACCTTCCAAATAATCAGAAATATAGGTCAGTATGAAAGTGCCTCCTAAATGTTTTACTTTTTCCAAGGTTGGGTCAAACGAGGTCAGACATCTCTTGTGCAAAGTTCAGTGGGCAGGAACATAATTTATCTACACAGTATAATACTCAAATAATATGGAGTTATATTCCTATCTGCATAATAATGAATACTCAGACTTTTAGCGAAAGTTGTCAGAAATGTGCCAAATTTGTTGCGCCAAAAGTAGCTTTAAATTGAAGTGAATTTAAAAAGAAGTGAATTGTACATTGTTATTTTTAGGTAAAACTTCATTTCATTGTTGTATAACTGAAATAAGGCCAGGGTGCTGTGGCTCAGACCCTGATACTATTTTAAGAAATTCATCATAAATTTGACAAACCAGTTTGTAATACTGAATAAATAATATAATATGTAATAAATAAATATAACCTTGGACGAGAAGGTTAAAAGAGCAATGACTTTGCTTTTCATCGTTGGGGTAAGACATTTTACAGGTGACACAGGAGCTGGTCCTTGACCTCCATTTTGATCTTGGACTTTTCTATTTCTTACTTTGTTTACACTAGTTGATTGTTGTTTTTCATGGTTTAAGTCTTGAATATGAAAGTCAAAATACAGCTGACTAAAATTACATATGCACATAATGGTCAACCAGGCCTATAATACAAATTAAGATTAAGATTGTGTGACAGTTTGTGAGAAATATTAACCACACACTATAGACTTCCTGAGTTGATACTGTATTTGTTTGATTAATGGAGGATGGTTTTTGGTTGCTACAGTTGCTAAAATATGGACTAACTAAAAAGCCTCTGTATCCCACAGTTCTGAAAACGTTAAACAAAAAGAAAAGCTATTATCAGTACTGTGTGATAATGGTAAACAAAAGGGATTGCTTTAATGCAGGCCAAAGGTGGAATGGCAAAGACAGTCGGCTGGGGTAAAACAAGTATTTCACCTGTTTAATAAGACAATCAGCAGCAAACGTCAGCGGCTTCGGTCTTCGGTCTGTGATCCTCAGACGCAGATATGGGTTTGATGAGCTGGTTGTGGGAACATCAGTTTCTAATGCACCAATGTTTTTCACTTCCATTCGCATTTTTGTTTTATTTTCTTGCTAAACGGGGATATCTGTCCTTGACATATAGGTAAGAAATTACAAACCGATTTATTGATTTTTATTATATATTAAACTGCATTTTAAAAGCAACGTGTCAAGTAATTACAGGCCACCGTTACTCTTTATTCTAATATATTTGGATTTTAATTTAAGTAAGTTCATGATTTGATTTGTAAATCAAATGAAATATTAAGTCATTAGTCCAACTGGAACATAAAACAATAGCAGAACCATTCTGTATAAATGTATTCATACTTGTTAGTATTTCATTTATCTGATTGTATTTTAGACTGTCTGTAATAGCAATGTGGTAAATATTTGTTTTTAAATGTCCTGTTTAAATAAATTGATTTGGCAAACCGTAAATAAGTCACTACCACAATAAGTTGTCAATAGAAGTGCAACTAACGATAATTGTTTATCAATTCATCTGCAGAACATTTTCCTGATTAATCATTTGGTCAGAAAATAGTGACAAATCCTTGCTGACGTGTTCAAATGGTTTTTTTTTGCCTACCAACAGGCCAAAACCAGAAATATTCAGTTTACAATTATATCAAACAGAGAAAAACAGCAAATCCTCATATTAGAGAAGCTGAACCAGAACCAATCTTTGGCATTTTTCCAATTTTCCGATTGTCAACATGAATTTCCATCTACAGGTACCTGTTTGTTTCTGTTGGAGGATGCGTCCTGGCAGTCATCACTATGGGCATCTACAGCTCGCTTCTGTTCACCTCTACCTTTGTCTTTATTCTGCTCGTGTGCTCTGTGGATCCAAGCTGTGTCCACACCTGGGTGTTTGGTATCCAGATGTTGTGGCAAACCTTCTGGCACCTGCTTATACAGTACAGGGAATACTACTTGCAAGAGCCTGTCAGCATCAGGTACTAATCTTAAATCAGTTCATTGGTATATAAACTGACACCTTCATGCTTTGCCAGAGCGTCCAACATCAAATATGAATTATTGTATTTAAAGGATAAGTCTGGTGATATTTTATATTTTTCTTATTGTCAACTAACCCCATGAAAAGCCCAAAACCCATAAACCCAATAAATACATAAATGCATATAAAAACAACATGATTGACCATTTTAAACCCACTTAAAAACAAAAAAATAACTTTCTGTGGCTATAATCAAGTGCTAAAACATTTTCTGAAAATGTACTTTAAGAATGAAATTGATTGTCTTCCACCACATAGCTATTATGCTTTGGGTAAAAACATAAAATGCAAAAAGATAATTTAACATTTATAAAATGACTCGTGTAATCAAATTAACAACTCTTCCACTTTCAGATTGTTTTTAGCAGTGTCCTCTTTGATGCTGCTCACTCAGAGAATGACCTCAGTGTCCATGGACCTCCAGGAGAAACGAGTCCTGCTAACATTTAAAGCATGGTCCATAAGGAAGGCTTGTGTGATGCTTCTTCCGCTTATCGGCTACATCCTCAATTTCACCACAATGCTTGGTGGGCCTTTGTGCTCCTACAGCCAATTTTTGTCCTTAATGGCAGGGAGCCTCAACCCTTCACCTAATCCACTGGGTGTAGTCTTCCTTAAGTTGATGCAGGTGTTATTGCTGGAGTGGGTAAGATATTGTCTTGTCTATTTTCTCAAACATAACACCTATGATCCCTCCAACTCTATCAATCTCTATGGCGTCCTGTGGGTTTGGGGTCTGGCGGCGGTTATGAGGATTCAATATTATTCTCACTGGAGGATCAGTGAAAGCCTCAATAACGCAGCTGGGTTTGGCTACTGGGACAATGCACCAGGAGACTCCCCAGACTGGAGCAGACTATCCGATGGAGATTTCTGGACCACTGAAGCGTCGAGTCGTATGTCAGAGTTTGCCCGTCGATGGAACGCCACAACAGCTTTGTGGCTGCGTAGACTGGTTTACATAAGGTGCAAACGTTTCCCGTTGTTTATGACTTTTAGTTTCTCAGTGTTGTGGCATGGCTGCCATTTAGGTCACTTTGTGGGATTTCTGACCTGGGCAGCAACAGTGAAAGCAGATTATCATATACACAGGCACTTGTGCCCAAAACCTTCATCAACATGGAGGAAAATATACACTTGTTTAAGCTGGATAAACACTCAAATGATTATTGCTTGTATTGTTATAGCAGTAGAATTAAGAAATAAGTCTGGTTTGAGACTTTTGTCTATAACATACATAGGTCTGTTTCCACTTTTCAATATAATTCTTCCTTTTATCTTATTAAAACTCAACACAGTTGAGTAATTTAGTCATCTAAGCCCATTTTTTGTGTTGTTAATACTGTTTTGTTGACTTGGGGGGAACAACGATAAAACTCCATTACTAACACCATAACAATGGATAACTTTCATTAAATAATTCTTTGTCTTGAGTAGTCTCAGAAGATGTAACTAAAATACATACTTTATTTCTATGTTTCATCCACTATTGCTAAATTAACTAGATTTCAGGAGTAAAAACAACAATATTTAAATTTATTT
Organism: Sander vitreus; assembly: GCF_031162955.1. Lineage (NCBI taxonomy): Eukaryota > Metazoa > Chordata > Actinopteri > Perciformes > Percidae > Sander > Sander vitreus. The sequence continues at coordinate 26,111,244 of NC_135859.1, forward strand.
GGGGCAGGGTGGTTCTCTGCTAGCATAAACTGAAGATCACTTCTGTCAGTTAAACCTACATTGAATTCTCATTTTATTTAATATATTGGCCTTGAAATAAATGACTCAGTGTCATGTCAGGGCAGCTCTAGCATAACAGAAATCTGCAGGTCTGGGCAGCTTTTAGACGCTTTCCTCACATTGTTTTCACATTGCGCAACCTGCACATATACTGAATGACAGAACATTCATAAAATAATTGGCAGTGGTTCCCATTAAACAAGGGCAAGTATTCCCTATCTGCCTTGCACGACAAGGACAGAGAGCTGAAGAAAACCAGTGACTCATAAAGAAATGAAAACCCAGATATCTTTCGCAATAGTTGGTGGATAAATCCTGTTTCTATGTTGTTTTGCCGCACCTTTTTCATATGTATCTCTAGTTGTTATTGACGTTTGTTTTACTGATCTTGCTATTGTTTTTCTTCGTATCAAACTGCCTTTGAGTACCTTTTAAAGCGCTATAATGTATAATTATTATTATTATAAAATGTAACTAAATGACAAGTAAATACTAAGGAGGCCATTGTTTGTCTGCTCCCTAGTAGTAAAAAATGCTTAATTCAGCTTTGAGTTGTACAGTGCACAGCATAAATGAGGACACCCATGCTAAATTTGACTAAAAAGAGGAATAAAAAAATCATCTTTTGGAAATTGAACTTAATGTCTTATCAGGATGCATAGTATCCAGAATACTATGCATCCTGATAAAGTTCCCTTGGCCTTTGGAATTAAAATAGACCCACATCATCACACAGCCTTCACCATACCTAGAGATTGGCATGTTTTTATGTTGGTTAGCCTAATAGCTAGTTTGATTTGCATTGAGAGATGATTTTATGGAAAGTACCCCATGCCAATCTCTAGGTATGGTGAAGGGTATGTGATGATCTGGGGCTATTTTAATTCCAAAGGCCAAGGGAACTTTATCAGGATGCATAGTATCCTGCATCCATGAAATAACTGGCCTTTAAAAATAAAAATCTGCCTGCATCTACGGGAATTTAACATAGGGGTGTACTCATTTATGCTGAGCACTGTATTTAGCAACAACAACTCATTACAATTTCCCCAATTATGCAGGTTTATTGTGACTCATTTTGTGTGTATGTGAATTATATTTGTATGTACCAGGAGGTATTTTATTTATCAATTTACAACAATATCAATTAAAAGTGATTTTTGACATCTGTAAAATATGTTTTATGAGCAAAGAAATGTATCCAATTACTTTATTGTGAGGGTTAAAATCACACAGTGTATAGTACTTTTGTTTTGCTTGCTCATAGACCTTTGTTTAGAGGGACATCCCAAAAGATACTATCCAACGTTGTAATATGTAATGTACTGTAGATGGAGTGAAAATAATATTGGTTCTGATTATTTCACTTATCTGTCTGCTTCCTCATTCTGCAGCAAGGACTCTCTTCTTTCTTTCCACAAATTGCCAGCAACAATACCTAAAAATAACAACAGTCCAACGTTTCGGTTTGAAACAAATTTCTTCCAGCAGTCCTCTGGTTTGTTTATGTCCAATGTGTAAATCTAAAATAGAGAGAAAAATGTCACATTTTATTTGGAAAACTCATGTTTGATATCAACTTTCGGTTAGGATAATAACTAAGAAGACCTGTTATTGATCTAAAAAGATAGATGGTGTTAATTTACATATTTAAATGACCAATTCACTCAGTTGAATATTATCTCACTATGGAATGAAACTCTATACTGTATGTACTGTAATAATTAACTATTTGGCAGCGAGCATTCAACTGTACACCATGTTCCTCACCTGATGCGTAAGGTGAATGGCCACTGTGGACAGTACAGCATAGTATGGGAGAGTCTGTTCAGCATTGATTCCAGCTACAACCAGTCCTGACATCATGGCCACTGTGAAGCCACTCAGCCAAAGTTTGGTCTGCTCCTGGAACCTGAGTGCAGTAGATTTGACTCCTACCTTGATGTCATCCTCCTTATCCTAGTTATCAAAGAAAGAACAGCAGGAGCCCAGTCTCCAATCAATATTATCCTACTTTATGTAAGGCATTAAGATTATGCTCTTCCCCAGAGTGATTGGAGTCAATGGTCCGTGATAAATAATAAGTGAACTTATGGTTTAAACATGAGTGAACTATTTATTTACTAAATGTGAGCGCCTGAGAATGTTCAAGTTGAATAAGTGCTTTATAAGAAACATGAATAAGAATTGTGTACTTCACCTGATGTGCATATATTGTGTCATATATCAGTGTCCACATAACTCCTGAAAAATACAGCGGGAGGCATATGGACCAATCACAGAAGCCTTTGACAGCGGACCAGCCGAGCAGCGCTCCCCAGTTGAAAGTGAGACCTAAGCAGAAGGAACAGAGGGAACACGATACCAGCTTTAGCGCTGCTGATAGGTAAAAGTGTCAGCTTTAGATACAGAACATCTACGGGAGAATCTTACATACCCAACACAGCCTGTGGCCAATAAGTGATCCTCTTCATCAGTGGGTAGGAGATGACAAAAGATAATGAAGCAGCGCCCAAAGCTATGCTGAGAAGAATATTATGAAAACTGTGAGTCGAACAGAGTCGAGCCATAAAATAAACAACTTTGCATTTGGTCATGTTTTGTCTGCATTCCTGTCTCTTGTACATTAACACACTGCAAGTAACACATGTATTTAAAGGCAGCCGGTGAACAGTTTGATCGAGTGTTTTTGAAAAGTTATCTGTCTGTCTTAAAACAAGAGTTAAGTGCCCATATGGACATTGAAAGTGATGTTGCTCGCTGTAATCAGTCCTCCTGTTCATACTGGACATGAAAGTGGTTGGAAACGAAATCCACAAGTCTCCTTTTGTGCAAAAATATATTTAAAGGTTTATCTGAAGTTAATATGAGGCTTCATATGTTAGACAATTTAAGTGAGTATCATTTAAGTTACAGTCTTGCTTTTCTGGACAGTGTTTTCCTGCTGAACTGTAGTGAAGTGATGGAAACAAAAATGAACTTTGACTGACTATAACTGACTATAACTTTGGAAGATGTCCACTTTATTTGTCTTACTGACACTAAGAAAGAAAACTATGACTGTGGATTTTGTCTCACATCACTTATATTGCAAGTGCATTAAGAAGGGATCCCTTCATGGCCAGTATGAACAGAGAGAATAATTACAGCAAGCAAAATGTCTATCAATGTTCATATGGACACCTGATTATTGTTTTAAGACAAACTTGAAAAAAATGTGAACCAATCCTTCTAGTACCATTATTGCACTCATTTTTTTTGGAATGGGTGACTTCAGGTGGTATTAAACTCTAATACATGGCAACATTACTTATGCTTTGACTATGGGACAGCACAAAAAATAAAGTCTGAATACAGTGTTTTTTGTCAGACCTACACACTTGCTTCTTTGCTCCATCTCCTCTGTTGTTCTTTTTAAACAATCACAATACAGATCTAATTCAAACATGAGATCACTGGCTACCTGTAATAGTTGAGACACAACAGAACCCCAAGTGACAGAGAAAGCTGCCCTCCTAGGAACACCAGTGCCTGCATCTGAGAAATCTCTCCTGATGCAATGGGTCGAGTGGCCGTCCTGGACACCTGCGCAAAATATTCATCACTTTCAAACAATGAGTCATCATCGTTGGAATATATATACCTCTTTCCTAGTAAGTAAAAACAGCATAAAATGAGATTACTAAGAAATATATAGTTGATTAAAATGGAGCTGACAGGGCAAAGCATAAAATAAGAGCTAAAGCTGTATAAGCGTTATCATAATAAGTTTGATCAAAAGCCACCCATTTCTCTCAGCTAATGTGTCAATGGCTAAATATTAGTTTAATATACCTTTTTGTCAAAGTCTTTATCCCACATGTCATTAATGGTGCAGCCCGCTCCTCTCATCAGCAGAGCACCTGTACCAAACAGGGTGAGCATGCCTAGATGAGGGAGACATCCAGGGTCGGCAGCCAGGGCAATGCTCCACGTACACGGGATGTAGAGCAGCCATGTCCCTACAACATACAAACCACAAGTCAAGAGAACTATATAAAAGATTAGCATCTGAAAGTCTAAGCAGGAAAATGTGACTTATGTTAAGGACCCCTGAAACAAGGCATTTTACCCACACATTTTTTGTTTTGTTTTAGATTTGTGTACATATCATAATATTGCCTTTTATTTTTCCACTGACATTACTGTTGTTTTGCTGATGTTATTTCCCTCACTATTGTTGTGCCATCCACATTAACATTAACACTTTGGTCAACTCCAGTTGTGGTGGTGGCTTGGGAGTTAAAGTGGTCGTATACTAATCAGAAGGTCGATGATTTGATCCCTGGCTCCTACAGTCTACATGTCGAAGTGTCTTTGGGCAAGATACTAAACCCCAAAGTTTGTGTTCAAACTTTTAATAATACTAGCAGTTTTACTCTAAATTAGACCTTGAAGTGGACATTTAGTTTTTATGTATTCTAGTCTTTTTTTAAGGTTAGCCAGACATTTTGGTTTAACTCCACACTGCAGAAGTAGAGAGATACTGTAGATCTAATGTTAAATTTAGTTAAGTTTATTTGCACAGAACATCACATTTTAAGTTTAGACAAAATTATAATCTATATATTATTATGTAAGTAGGAATGCATTAATATGGTATTTTGATACAAATATATTTGATAGCAAATATCACCTTTAATCTTAAAAAACATTCACAGAAAGACATGGTTTGAACTAAAAAAGATTATACCAACCAATAGGTTTGTCCAGCCTCATCAATCGCAGGTATGGCTGGACAGGCGCTGGTGCTGAATTCACAATTGTAGCAGCTGATAAACTGAACGATCTTCTCCCACATTGCTGTGTTTGGTGTAGTCTGAGGGACGGGCAGATAGCACTCTGGCTGTAAAACACTCTTCCCAACACACTGGGAACTGAGCAGAGACTCACTTCTCTTGTGATCCCTCCTTCCGTTTGAAGGCAGCTGTTAGACGAGGAGTAAAGACAGGGGTAAGAAACTCCATGGTGAATCCTCCTCAGGGCATTCAGAGTTAACCTGCCGGTCAGCTTGGCTGGGAGCATGGTGTTTCTCTGAGGTCAGATTATCTTTTGTGGACACACAAATAAACACACACACACAAACAATGGTTTGTCAACGGCTTTTCACAGAGGACAACTTTTCTGTTGCAACAGGCATTTCTTTTGTGATAGAGTGAATGAGCTGCACGAAGAAACTGAAATGTTCACGTGTCAGAGAGTTGTGTACCTTTTAGCGGTTTGTGTGCGTGAACTGCAGCATTAAGTAATATTATATATATATATATATATATATATATATATATATATATATATATATAGTACAAATGTTTATTTGTTTCTATATTTGTTTTTTTTCTTCATATTAATGTTTAATATGCGTATGCACCAACAACCAAATTCCTTGTAAGGGTTACTTACTTCTGAACAGTCTGTCTGGTTATATTAGCTAGCAGTTGCTGATAAAAGTAATTTAGGCAGTAAGTTGATAAAATCATACTAAAAAAGGCACACACTATTACTGTCATGCATTTTATTCTGAGTTTATAATGAGTATTGGCCACAACCCAACTCTACTAATAACTCTAGCTAGCTCATCTAGCACTAGCTAGTTCAAACGATTTGGTTCAACGCTAACGTGTCTTAAAAGTGTAAGGTAACGGTGAAACAAACTTACAGTGTAGGTTACAGTAGATAAAATGGTAATTTTAAAGGGAACTAACCACTACACAGATGGCTATGGAGTCCCTGCACTATGGGTCACTGCTGCATTGATGTATGCTGTTCGCGCTTCGCTGCTGTTGCGCTCATAGACAGTAAAATTAAGGGTCCGTAGTCCGTAGGCAGAGTCCGTAGACGGGCTTTGGTTGCGCTCGGTACGCTTTCCTGTTATGGTCCGCCATTCATTGCTCCGGGGAAACAACAGTACACGGAACCAATGACTATGGCAGGGAACGGCCACTGTCTATGGGAACGGCAGGGAACATCTCTGGTTCAGAAAATCACACTAGAGATCGAAGATAACACGGGCACAATGATATATAGCTATGACTTCTTTTTATGTTAATAACGTCCATAGTCCTCTACAAGCTTTTGTTCCTAACGCTACGTTACATGTTATAATTGTTTTTGCTAACAAATTGGTGCACATGCTTACCACTAGGGTTAAAGTAGCAAAAAAGTATTATTTGATAGTTTTGTTTATGACTTACACAAGTAGCCTACATTATGTCGCATGAAACAATATGAAACCTAGAGGACATGTCACAAATTGATAGGACTTTTAAAAGGCAATACAACACAAGCCAATATATATATATATATATATATATATATATATATATATATATATATATATATATATATATATATATATATATATATATATATTTATGCAATGTAATTTAACAAGTACTTCCGGTCAAATGTGTCTGTGATTTCACAATAAAGGCACGGTTGTTTGGTGTTTTAATATGAGATGCACCAATAGTGAAATAATACAATTAAGTTCAATATTAAAAATAATACCATCCTTTGTGTAAATTACAAAATAAATTAACATAAAAATAGATTATTTTACATTTTATTTATTTTAGATTTGCACATGTACATGTGCCGTGTCTATGAAATTGAATGGCTGGTAAATTTAATTAATGTTTCATTAGTTACATTAGTCTTTTCTAGTGCATTAAAGTGAAGTTGGGCGAGCTTTTTGCACAGCTCCAATACTGAAATTTATTGTGAAGGTTAACGGATTTTCGACGGAAATTAAGTAAATACATTGAGGTTTTGTTATCGGAGCGGAAGCACACAAGCCAGAGAGAGTTGTAGTCGCGGGAAAAATGGCGGAAAATTGTGGTTTCTTCACGTTATCATTACCAGCGATTCAAAACGTTGCATTTTAAGCCTCATCCATTGTCTGCATGCGTGAGTAAGTTATATTATTTGTGTGCATTGATTATCTTAGTAAGTTGTATTTGTCCAGTGTTTCCTTCAAATTTGTTGTTGAAAGAGTTCGACTCAGTTTAATCTGTAAAGGGACTGGACTCGCAACGTTACGTCCCCTTCCTTTCCTGTTGAGCATTCCTGACTGAGGTCCTTACTTGTTTCTACTGCCATTGCTGTACTGCTGATCAGTTTTTCATTTAATGCTTTAGGAGCGCGCAGTGGATCTCTTGTCAATGTTTTTAAAAATCCCTGTTAAACCTCGACAGTGCACTTAACTTTTACACTGATAACACAGTAATAATCAAATATATGTTGCTGCTTTTGTACCTTGAGAAATGCAATAATTAATACTTTCCATTCTGTAGGTGTATCACAGCTCTGGGTTTAGAGAGGAATGCAAGATGCAAAAAGGTATTTATCCCAGTCAATTTTCTGACAATGTTTCAATGTAGTGCATGAAATCAAGTTGAGTATTCAACATTATCTGTTGTTTACACCCATAGATTCAATGAACGTTTCCACCTCTGGCCCCATGACACAGAATGAAGTTCTTACTCAAGAATCCCAAATCAAGTCTTTCAGGTGTAGTCACTGTACACTTCTCTTCAAATCTAAGGTCTACCTTTTTGAACACCTCCACCAGGTGCATGGCTTTGAAGTAGATTCTGCTCTCCGAGATGCTGGTTTGAAATGCCCTGGGTCTAACAAAGCCAACACTGAAAACCATTGCAACAGTTCAGGACATCATTTTGAATGCCAGCACTGTGATTTTACAGCTTGTAGCTTGGACGTTTTAAACGAACATGAGAAACAATGTAACAAAAATGTTGAAGATCGGAACGTAATAGGAAATCAAATTATTTCTGAAAACCCAGAGACCGACATAAATGTCATTTCATCAAACCAGCACAGTGAAACTGCAGGAGCAAAAGAGAGATCCTCCATTTTTTCAGTTATGTCTACCTCAAAATCTAAATGCACACTTAACTCCTCAAAAGATCTGAAGACATACAAGAGACCCTTGCAAACCATGACCAAGTACTTTGCAGCAGCATCTGGATCAAATGGGAAGTTCGCTGATGACACAAAGCTTCTAGACAGCACCAAAGGAACCATACTTTTGCAAGAATCTCCCTCAAGCCCCAGCCCAAACAGTAGCGGTGTCTTTAAAGTCACTGCCAAACACAACATGATTGATACTGGTGTTTCTCATCGGTTTTTGCTAACTGATCACTTCTTAAATTCTGACATGAGATCACCAAAGCCCAAGGAACAATCCATTGAAACAGTTCCTGACAATGTTGGCAAAAGGACCAACAAGGAAAGCTCAAAACATCCTTCTGCTAAAAAAGCAAAGTCAGACAAAAAAGAGACAAAGCTCCCAGAGGACGCAAACACAAGAAAACAACAATCATCAAGCAACGCAGAGTTTTCATTTGAAGTTAGCGAAGATGAAGGAGAAAACAAGCTTTGTCTTGTCAATGGAAACACGGAAAGCTCAAAGGTTTATTTTTGTAAGCACTGTGACTATAGTGATATGGAAATCGCATGCGTGTCTACTCATTATCAGAACAACCACCCTTATGTAAGATATAACGCTGCTTACATTCAGGATCCAAGTGATGAGAGTGCTACCTTTCGTTGCCTGCAGTGTCCAGTTGAGTTTGTAAGTGTAGCTTTCCTCAAGAGACATTACTCTGAAAATCATCCAGAGGCCCCAAATGTATTCACGATACTATCATGTGAACTTAGTTTGGTTTTTAAATGTTTTGTTTGTCCGTTTACCACCAATGTATTGAAGGCTTTGAAAGAACATTACAAGGAAAATCATCCAAAGCATAAAGTGGATAATTCCTTGATGTACTGCAGATATTCGGCGCCTGGATGCCAAAAGGGATCATCTCAGTCGAAGGCGTGTGAAAAACCACCCAGTCCAGAAAGACAAGGAGGTATTTCTCCTGAGAGTGCCTGCACACCATGTAAGGAAGTCCAAAATGCACCCTCACCCCAACATCCCACCTCCCCGGGAGCAAACGTGGTCTTGTATCATTGCAATAACTGCAAGTTTAGTCATAAGTCAGTTGTTGTCATGCATGTCCACTACCAAAAAAAACACCCAGGTGAAGAAGTCACAATAGACAAAATCAAACAGTCAGCTTGTGTCACATCGCATAGAACATCACAGATTATGCCAGTCAAGTCTCCAAACTATGTGAAAATAACAGAAAAGTCTGCACCTCAAACGAACATCTCAGATTTTTTTAAGAAAACAAAAGAAAAAGGTGAGCTGTCACAGCAGAAGCAAGCAACAGAAGCTTCTAAGACTCCTTCAGAGTCTCCTAAAACTAAGAAAGTGGAATCTGCAGGGGACCGAAGTAAAAGGAAGAAGTTGCCTACCAAACACAATAAGGAAGTGTCTGCTAGAATGGACAGTTTATCCTGCAGTTCACCAGATAAATTGTTTTACTGTCAGTTTTGCAGTTATTCAAGTACCAAAATCAAAAGCGTTATTGGTCATCATAATGCAAAACATGCTATGCATGCACTGACCGGTATTAAAGAGATCTTAATCTATAGTGCTAAGGTGCAGAAAAAGAAACTTCAAAGTGAAGCTGAGGCCTCAGCAAGTACTACGTCTTCTGATTCTAAAACTAATAAACATGTTGATGTATATAGTGTAAAAGAACTTCAACATGAAGAGGATAAGGCAGCAAATGCTTTGGTGATGAAGTATAATCCTTATGCATGTGCAGAAAACTTGTTTTACTGCCAAAAGTGCAACTATGGAAATCCAGCTGTAATTGGAGTAGTGAGCCATCAAAACCAAGTTCACAGAGACCTTCCTTACAACCGGGAATGTATTATTCAACATACAGCTATGATTCATGATGAAATTGAAAAATCTAAAACTCAACCAAAGGAGTTGTCCTTTTCTACGCGTCTACCTCTTCCTCTTATGAATGAGGGCGATGAAGATATGCTTTTCTGCCACTTTTGTAACTATAGACAGAGGACTATGGACTACATATTGCGGCATTACAGCAAAAAACATCGTGGATTTGTGGTTAATGGCGAACACATCGGTCTGTATACCTCTATGGTTCATGAGAAGACACAGAAATTGCACCTACATTCAACTGGAAAAAAACAAAATGTCAACCATGCATCCCTAGGGGGAAAAGGAAATAAAAAAACAAAGAAGCTTGGCAAATCCTTCTCAGCATCAGCATCACCCTCGATGACAGCCTCACAAACACAGAGGACCCTTCAGTGCCATAGATGCCCATACAGCACTCCATATGTAAATGTTTTGAAGAGGCATCTATGGAAAATCCACAAGGCAAATAGATCAGTCACAGAGGTTTTAAGAATGTGTTTCAAACAAGGAACTTTAAAGGTAGGGTATCACTGTGACACATGTGTTTTTTCTCACAAAGAAGCAGCAGCAGTCTATAAACACTACCAGGCACAACACCCAGGACGTAGACCAAGCCTTGAGTACGTGACTGCTCGGTTGTACGCCGGCGCCGATACAGGTCCTAACAAAACGAAGAAACCTCAAATAAAGCACACCGTTGGTATTAGTGATAGTGATGGCACTGACGGCAGCTTGCCATCTCAAAGATCTGGACAAAACGGAACCAAGACGCATTCGTGCCGAGCATGTTCATTTAAAGATAGCTCAATGTCAGGCATCATACGCCACTACCATGCTGTTCATCCGTGGTCTGTGAAAGAAGACGGCTCTGTCCTGAATGTCATCAAGAGGAAGAGACCAAGTGCAAACAGGCAGGCGGAAGACCACAATGATATGCCAGGGTCATTTGAATCCTACCAAGAGCCCCTGGAATTTGACATGTCACCTGGTTCTCCTAAAGCAACAGCGTCCTCCACAATGCTCTGGTGCCCTTTCTGTCCTGCAAGATTTAGCAACCAGCACGGTCTCACCGTCCACTGTGGAATTAAACACCATGAAGCTGTAACTGAAAATTCAGATAAACGGCAAGAGCCGGTCCAAACACGCATGCATGTCTTTAAGTGTCCACATTGTACCTACATCAATACCCGTTATCAAGGAATCCTCACTCACTGCCAGATGAAGCATCCTGCCCTCGCATCCAGGGTGGACAGTCATCACGTGGATGAAGCGCATTTAAACAACGCGGGTAAAATGAATAGTCCTGGTGGCAATTTGAGACATGGTGGCTACATGTGTGAAACTTGCCCACAAATCTGTGCAACGCAGAAGAAGCTGAACAAGCACTGCAAGAAGGACCATACTGAGACTGTGGCAAAAACTGTGCCAAACACCCTGAAACCAGCGCCTAAACCATCGGCTGTGAGTACAATGAAACCACATAAGACCCTAAGCAAAAGGGGATCAGTATCGCAGGCTTCCTTTTTAAGGAAGAAAACGTATGCAGCAGTTACGTGCCAGCACTGCTCTTATAAGTGCACCACAAAAATTGCACTTGGTCGACACTTGCAGGTTCACCACAAGAATGCATCCGTTTCAATGGTAAAGGATAGCTTCTTAAAATACTATGCACCAGTATACAAGCAGGCCCATGAGAAGCAACTGGAAAACACTCGTGAGGCATGTAAATCTAGCACGACGACAGCGAAAAACAAAAAATTACTAGTCTACAGGTGTCCAAGTTGTCCCTATATCAATGCAAGCTACCATGGCATACTCACTCACTGCCAAATGAAGCATCCAGACGTCATAGCCAGGGCAGATCAACTTCAAACAGATGAAATACTTGTAACCAACATGGTTAAGTGTTCAATTGGAAAAGCGTCTAATGAACGAGGTTACATGTGTAAAATATGTCCACTAATTTATGCATCATTGAAGAAACTGAAAATCCACTGTGACAGGGACCATGATCCGGCTCAGGCAGCAGCTTCGGAACATTCAGCTGACATTGAAACTGAGAAGCAACCTGATCACAGCTGTCAGGGCTCAGCATTGGAGGCTTCAAAAAGCAAAACCTCAGCAGTGAGCGCGACAGAAATCGGAGTCGGAAACCAGTTGGGCACTCCAGACCCACTTTCAGTACAGAACAAGCAAACGCTGTACAAGTGCCACATTTGTACCTATAAAGGATTCTTCCGCAGATACCTGCAAAGTCACTACAAAAAGACTCACAAATTAGACCCACTTGCCATTTACAAGCTGCTAGAGAAGTACAACAAACGCAAACGATGCAGACCCGGCAAACTGCCTAAAGCTGAATCTGAGGAAAGTGCACCCATCAAATGCAAGAAGTGTCCAGAGTTGATGTTTGACTCTTCTCAGCTTCTTGCTGCCCACTACAGTATTTCCCACAGCTCAGAGAGCATATTGGACTTCACTGTGTTATCGCAAGGATTAAGGAAGGGTAGTACAGGTCTTTACAGGTGTATCCACTGCAACAAACAAATGAATGGAATCAGAAAGCTGTGGTATCACCTGGATTGCCACAGAGAGAGTGAGAGAAAGAGGACAAAGGCTGCAAAGACAACAGCATCACTTGTCATTACGACAGCACCAGAGGCCAAATTCATCAAAGTAAGTTGACTCTGCCAATAGTGTCATTTACACTTTTGATCATTTGCTACGTGATTTAGCTACTTCTGTTGACTATTGCTGTGTTTCATATTCCAGGACTGTGGGCAAGATGAACTTCTCACGTTGGAAACTGTGGAGGAACTGGCCCAGTGGAATGTGACACAAGTAGAGACCTTAACTTTGCCACCAAGTTCTCTGTCGTCACCTTCGAAGCCCACTGATGTAGAGCAACCACAGCTGGAATCGAGAGAAGACAAACACCCTTGCAAACAGTGTAGACGGACATTCATGTCGCTGAAAGGTTTGCGTTCGCATGAGCGCAGCCATGCAGCCGTGGCAGCCATCAAGAAGCTGAACAATCTGCCTACCTCAGTATTAAAGCACAAGTAAGAAGAAACTTTGGTGATTTAGAGTTGGGTATTAGGGCCAAAAGAAAAATGTCAGTCAGCATTTAGCAGTGGCAATTTGGTCCATCATTGCTTAATACTTTTCTTTACAATATACGCCATTCAAAACAAAAGTCTAAAAAACTTTGATAATTCTTATTTGGGCTTATACGTACATAAATGAGAGCTCTTCATGTGGCTTCCTTTGCACACATTCAAATGGCTTTACAAAGCTAAGTAATACTTTAAAAGTATCTTTTAATACAGTATTATTAGTACAATTAGGTATTAGGTTAAACATACATTACACAATGTGATGTCTTTTTTTGTCCAGAGCCACCAATTTGTATTTAGTTAGTAATGAGCTAACTGTGATCTGACTGAATGTTTTGTTTTTGTCATCATCTCAACAGCATCAACAAATACGTCCTGTACAAAGTTGGGACTATAAAGCCTTTCCGATGTAGCTTCTGTTCCTATCGGACGACCGTCATGGGCCTGTGGAGGAGTCATTTTATGAAAACACATCAAGGTAAGTAACTTGTATATAACGCACTATTACCTAACATTCAATAAATTGGTAATAATATGATGTTACTATGATGCATTTTTTAGCTGCTGACATATCTGATCACCAATAATATATTGAAGTGTCAGCAATACAAGGACATCCTGGCATACATGGTGTTTTTAAAATAAGCTGTTACTGGTATACACTTCACCAATATTCTATCAATGGCTAAATAATACACCTCTAATACAGTTTAGCTGTACCACAAACTACATCCTCCAAAATGACCACACAGTGGAGCCATGCCTCTCTTAAACACTAAACATTATAACCTTTTTTGAAGGTAGGATTTATTGCAGGGTTGTTGTATTGGACTATATTGATTTAAGCCAGGTGGCTCTAATAAACTGTCAACTAAGTGTAGATTGAAACCTGTTGTAGCTCCCAGGCATTATTTCTGCTCGCTGATTTTGATCAGGAGGATTTCCTAATACCGACATTTCCTTTTCCATTTCTCCCACTCTGAATGGTTTTCTTTTTTGAAGAATTGCCAGCATACAAAAAGAACAGGTTGTGGGTATTTCGTATTCTCTGTTGTGCTAACTATAATGCTTTACCCAAGTTTTGGAATTTACCAGACAGTGTAGCCCGTTAGCACTTGTATTGTGATATTGCAAGTTTTTCTGTCTTTCCTCCCATGTTCGAACCATTGCTGAATGCTCAGATGTCATTTCGGATCATGGTGAGACTGACAACCAAGATGAGGAGAGTGCTCAGAGGGCCGACGAGGAGCTCTTCAGCTTATCGGAGGATTTAAACAATTGGCCTGAACCTGATGAAGAACCTGAAATAACTGAAAGCAAGTTATCCCTATTATGTTCTATAAATCGTAATGTATTTAACTGTCAAAATATATATGTAATACACACTTTTGCAATAAGGGCTAAACGGAGAATAGTACTTTTTGTAAATAAATGTGTAATTGATTGTATTTTGACAGAATCGCTGTACTTGGAGCCCCCAGATGTGCAGCGACAGTTGAACCACTATAACTTGATGGCACAGGCTGATGCCCCGTCTCAATCAAATGTGCAAGAAACCAAGTTACCTGACAGCAGACTTCTTCGATGTGAGTTATGCAATTTCAGTACTGGACACCTGTCTAGTATGCGACGACACTATCTAAATCGGCATGGAAAGAAGATCCTCAGGTGTAAGGACTGCGACTTTTTCACAGGTTTAAGGTAAGTTAAAACCACCATTATTATACAAGCAGTATTTTTCTCTGCGTAAAACGGGGAATGTTTTTATATGTAAGAACTACTGTAAATGTCTTCTTTTTCTACTTTTAACTAACTTTTAATTAACCCACCTATTATTATTATTATTATTATTATTATTATTATTATTATTATTATGCAAAAGTTGTCTCCAAACACCTGCCACTTGTTTCTCTTGCCTTTGTATTAGGAAAACCATGGAAATGCACATGGAGACAGGTCACTCTACATGCCAGTCAGAACCCACTCATCAGAAAGACCTCCGCTGCCCTTTCTGCCTCTACCAGACCAAGAACAAGAATAACATGATCGATCACATCGTCTTGCATCGCGGTAGGTAATCGACAAGATTCGGTGTTCCCCACCCGCTCGTATCCTCACCTGTCCCATTATGTTCAGTGTTTTTGTTTATTTCTTTTTTTAAGAGGAACGTGTTGTGCCAATAGAGGTGCGTCGCTCGAAGCTGTCGCGTTACCTTCAAGGCATCGTCTTCCGCTGTCACAAATGCACTTTCACAAGCGGAAGTGCTGACAACCTGCGTTTGCACATGACGAGGCATGATGACATCAAGCCCTACAAGTGTCGGCTGTGCTACTTCGACTGCACTCGGCTGAGCGACTTGGAGGCACACCTGAGTGATAAGCATCAGGTAAGGATTTGTTATTAAACCACTCCATGCATCACTGGAATTCCTTTGTGTTTGACAGAATTGTAAATGATCCACTTTCAATTAGAGATGTTCCGATACCAATACCAGTATCGGTATCGGCTCCGATACTGCCTAAAATGCTGGTATCGGGAAGTACTGGAGTTTATGCACCGATCCGATACCACGTAATAAAGCCCTAAAGAAAATCTACGTTAAAGTAGTTTTATGTTATTTTTCCGTTATAACTGACTGTCAAACTGGATAAAAAAAAGAAAGTTCTGTGGCATTCATTGTTTGTGTTTGTTCATGTGTCACAAAGAGTTTAACCTGAGACAAACCGACAACAAAGATAGAAATAATATCACATCCATACAGGGATAGTAGTATACAGTTGTTAAAACATAATAAAATATATGACACACTGGTATCGGATCGGTACTCGGTATCGGCCGATACGCAAGTTCAGGTATCGGGAAGCAAAAAATGGTATCGGACCATCTCTACTTTCAATGTACTTGAATTTGGAAAAAGTAAAGGGAATCACAGACACCTTCTTTATTTCACATTATCAGTAGCCGTTATAAAAATGCATTTTAGAGAATAAAAGTTATTCACTGAACTCTTAAGGGGTTCAAAGAGTATTGCAGGGGTTGACACCGGAGCCCCTATTCAACCAAACACAAGTTGTTGCTGCTGCAAGGTTTGTGTCTGCATGTCCAGCATTGCAAATCTTGTCAAGTCAATTTTATTTATATGGCCTAATATCACAGATTTTTCACAAGGGGATTTACAATCTACACAGCATATGCCACCCTCTGCCCTTAGACCCTAAAATTGAATGAGGAAAAACTCTCCGAAAAGAAACTTTTAAAGGGGAAAAAATATATGAAACCTCAGGAAGAACAACTGGGGAGGGATCCTACTCCTGGAGTAGGTAGAGAAACTCCCCATAAAGAAACTTTTAAAGGGGAAAAAATATATGAAACCTCAGGAAGAACAACTGGGGAGGGATCCTACTCCTGGAGTAGGTAGAGAAACTCCCCATAAAGAAACTTTAAAGGAGAAAAAAAACATAAGAAACCTCAGAACAACTGGGGAGGGGTCCCACTCCTGGAGTAGGTAGAGAGACCACAATGGTTCCTGTTCATCTGAAAGCACTACCTTCAGAGCAGGGACTAGTGGTGGTTCCTCTGGTTGAAGCACAGGTTCCTGATTTGAGGAAATGGTTCCTTTGCCCCAAGGAAACGTTTCCTGCGCTGGAAATGGGCTGTATGGGTTCTTGTACATTTGTAGTTTGATTTTTTTGTTTGTTTTTCTTTTGTGCAGGTTGTGAGGAATCATGAGCTTGTGGGTCAGGTCAGCCTTGAACAGCTACAAGCAAGGGTTGATAGGATGCCGGTAGAGGAACCTTCGTCTAACTTGGAGCACCACTACAATGTCAGTGAGGATGTAGAAACAGAAGAGTTTGTCACTGACTGTGATGAAGTTCCGCATGAGACACAAGCTCAGAACCCAGCAGAAAATAACATGAGGGAGAAAGTTACACTACAGAACAAGGAAGCATATCAGAAAAAAGGCCAGGACCGAAGGAATGAAGAAAGCCCTGCCAAGAGCTCTGTGTTGGACCTTCAGTATGAAAACACAAAACCAAACACTTCTGTCCAAGAGAAGCATGAGCAAGAACCACAAGAACAAGATGTTGTGGTCTTGCCAGCGCAACCAGATATAACGTTCACACAACAAAAGGTGGAGGCAGCTGGTAAGAGCTCACCAACATTTGGTAAAATAGCTGAAGAAGTACAGGCCCACAAGCTACATAATAAAAATCTGGAGCATAAAACTTTGAGCATTGAGGCTAGGGTAGAAGACGATATACTTCGCAATATCCGACTGCTGGATGAGGATGGCAGGATCAACAACACACACAAGAAGGCAGATCAGGATAGAACGATTAAGACAGAGGACATTGAGACTGAGGTTGTAGATCGTGTTCGAAATGAGATGATATTACTGGATGAAAAGGGCAGCATCACTTTGGACCACAACCCAAAAAATCAAGTTAATACGGCGGTCATTTCAGCCTTTGCAAAGAACGAACATATACAGGCAAATAACAGCAGGGCTCAAGAAAGTTTTACAGTTAAAAGGCATTTGTCAACCCCTCCGCCCACCTGTGAACTACATATGATAGGGCATAAGGAGAGCTTAGGTGTCTCATTTACAAACTGCAAAAAAGAACAACTACACAATCTGATAATCAGTAAGGAGGTAAGAGACCCCTATCAAGAAATGCCTGTACTTGAGAATGAATATCTCAAAGAAGAAATGCGGCCTCGTGGTTGTTGCAAGATGGAAGATCAGATTGATCATGTAAAGCGAAATCGGGACAAAGAAGACGAGATGATCGCTGAAGACGATGAGAACAAATGCCCAAATCAGAAACATGAGGGTGACGTGATGAGGGAAGCTGGTAATCCACATGTGCCCAAAGGTAAGATGCTAAATTGATCCCAATTAGTCTAAATAAATGCCCAGCGAAGGGCAACAGGTCCAACCCCTGCACCCTTTGTTTTCGCCTGCACTCCAGTGATGTCTTGACACAATGTACAAAATGAAAAATAAAAAATTACAATACTTAGAGCCCAATATGATGTCATCAGATTGCTTGTTTTGTCTGACCAACAGTCCAAAGATATTTTGTTTACAATGATGTTAAAAAGAGAAAACCATCAAATGATCACATTGGAAGACCAGGAACTAGTCAGTGGTGTTTTTCTTCTTGTTGCGTGGATAGTGACTGAAACGATGAATTGATTATCGAAATAGTTGCAGAATAATTTACTGTTGATCGATTAATCTACTTATCTTTTAAGCTCCAGCATCAACTCCCGAGAAAAGCAGCACTTTAGGAACATTTGCTCCTGGTATCAAGCAACATACTGCCTAACATACCAGAACGACTTCTTATGTCTGTGTGACGCGTCAAGTGTATGATACAAGAGTTATTTGACATGCCTTAAATGATAGAATCTAATTGTATGTAGTATCTTTAGACATATAAAACAAAAGACTGCATTCCTGCATACAGTAAACACATTGACAGTTGAGCCATTCATTTCATAAGTCTTCTAGCAGTAGCTGGGGGGGATTTTTAAGAAAGGGAAACACTTATAGCATCACACAGTTAATGATTTACTTTTGCCTTAGTTGTAAATGTGCTTACATTTAACTAGGGAATTTGATTATTTAGATTTTTGGCATCAACATTTTTTATTTTTTATTTCACAGGACCACTAAACACTAGTGGCATCACCATGTAGAAAGCATGAAGGACAGTATGTGAGTGAACATGGTTACAACATAATCTGGAAATCCCCTTTTTGATCATTTTGATCAATGTCAGTCATCAGTCAAGCTTTTAAGCAAAAATGTGAAACATTCCCAGGTTTCAGTTTTTTCAAATGTGAGTTTTTGTTCTTGATCTTCTCCATTTGATATTGTGGTAAATTGAATGTTTATTTTAAGATAATTTTTTTTGGGCTTATCCGCCTTTAATTTGACAGGACAGCTAGGTGAGAAAGGGGAGGGGGGGAAGACATGCAGGAAATCGTCACAGGTCGGATTTTAACCCTGGACCTCTGCATCGAGGCATAAACCTCTCAGTATGTGTGCGCCTGCTCTACCCACTGAACCAACCCGGCCACATGTAAATTGAATGTTTGAGGTGTTTTACTGTCAAACGCCAAAAACAAGCAGTTTGAAAATGTCATCTTTGCCTCCTAGAAATTGTGAGTGGCATTTCTCATTATTTTCTGAAATTTGATAGACTAAATGATTAAGCCTGAGTCAATGTCTCTTGTTCTCCAGGTGCACTCACAGTCACGGATGGAGCGGGTGAAGTCCTGTGCCCAGCAGCTACTGAAGACAAACTGTTTACCTGTGAGTTTTGTGGACGAAACCTCATGAACGGCTCTGAACTGCAGCGTCACATCATGCGACATGGAATATAACGTTTTTCTTTATGTTGTGGATGGATATTTGGTGTGGGATGGGAAGCTAGATTTTACTTTTTTAATAAACCATCCTCTTCTCTCTAACTGTACTCTGTAAATCTGGACAACCTGGTTACAAACTAAAATGTTTTGTAGATTTTAAACCTTTTCTAATAAAACGTTTTTATTGTGCAGCTGCTATGTAGGATTTCATTTGTTGTGTTCAGCAAATACAACTTTAGAGCCAAGATGGTTATTTAGATATATACATGATCTTTTGTTTAAAGATCATGTATATTCATGGATAACTAATGCAAAGATCCTCTTTTTTCTATTCATGTTTTGTGAAAGGAGATGTTAATCATTCATACTGTAAAACATGCAAAAAACTTTACACTGAACTCTATATATATATATATATATATATATATATATATATATATATATATATATATATATATATATATATATATATATATATATATATATATATAACTACCAAGCTCAAAACCACTGTATGGGGAAATGCTTCTGCTGCCTTCAGGTACTGTTGGGTATTTGAACACAAATTGTTGTGTACTTCGCCAGTGAGCGAGTAAACCGTTTCACTAGTACAAAAATAAAGTTATTTGCTTATTATTCCATGTAAAATAAAGAACTTTCTATTTACTTTTAATCTTTTTATTATATATAATTTACTGATTGTAAATAAACAAAGTGTGATTGATACAATGTGCCTTTTCCTGTAATCATTCTGCTGGTGAGATAATTACACTGTATTTCAAACTGAGCAACGAACACAACTTATTTTATCACAATGTTAATGAAGTCATCGCTATTGTAGAACTAATATTTGTAATAAATGTGCGAGAACAGTGTTTCAGGTTTGTTGTTTATGCAACTTCTGTTAATCTCAATACATTTTTTAAGAACATAAATAAATAAAAACGCCTGGCTGGGGCGAACATGAACTGATAGCAATTTACGTAGGATGTTTACCAAGGTTTGGAAAGGAAATGCTCGCTATCTGACCAAATTATGGAGCAACGGTCTTAGAGCTCAGGTTACAGATGGGTCCAACCATAGATATAGACTTGAACAGTCGGGCCAACGGAGCCAACACATGATGAACGAGGGGAAACGCCAAAATACGAGTTTACGAAGATCACCTGAAGGCAGCATTTTCGTCTCAATGCGCTGGTGGTTACGACACATCTTGTCATCCAAATGTAATAGGACACCGCTTCCTGGTGTGGACGTATTTATAACAATGGACAGATGAGAAAGAGAGAAAGTACGCGCGAGTCAGGTAAGTCATCGGTGTGATCTGTTCTGATTTATTTAACCTACGAGTCTGCGGATATAGTGTATATATACACTAGTGTCCAAGAAGAGGTGATGCTGATGATAAGTATTGGCCAATCTCGCTGGATAGATATAGCCTGCTCTGCGGAGGGAACTAACTTGTAGGAAATGTGTTTTTATTTATTAGATGAATAGTTTTAGGGCTGATTTCAGTCATTTAAAAAAAAAAGGTGCATGTCATTGCATTTATTGAGGAATTAATACACGCAGGGACCAACCTTGATCTGAGCATTTGTTACAGTTGTTTCCTCCTTCCTCCTTGTGCTACACCTTTTTTTACTGTCTTTCCTGATGACTTACAAAAAAAGAAGATTGAGACTACTTGGTTGCAACTTCACTGGTATAACTTTACATCTACTTTTGTAAAACATATCCTAGGGTTTGTTATATTTTTGAAAGTAACTTGGGTGACATGTAACTGGAAATTCATAGGAAGTTTACTGGAAATAACTTTATAATGTGGTGCTAACTATAGAGAAAATTAAAACACTTCCAGTTAATTCCAATAAATAATCTGCAGTGCACAGTAGGTCATCTGAACACGCACAAATGTCAACGTGTCTACAATCTAGCATACAGTTCAACATATGTGGAGAATAAAGTTTCTTATAGGCCTATAATTTAAATAGAATATTATGTACAAATGCTAGCTTAACTCCAACACAGTCAGAATTATGTCCTTAAATGTCTTTTAATTTCTTCCAAATAAAATAAAATACTAATAAAAAAATTCAGGAAACTTGCAAGGAAATAATTAGAAAAATTACAGATCTGTTAAATGTACCTGTTTGTTATAATTGTGGTATTTCCCCAAGGGTTTACTTATTCCTGTTCTTTGAGATTAGAAGTCTGGCTTTTTGGCATGTTTAAGACACTGTAAACATAATGGACTATGATTTTATTTCCATGTCAGCTGCTCTTCTAACAAATACTGTATGTGTTTTATTTACGAGCAGGAACAGAAGAGACACAGTATTCAGTCTCAGGAATGTCAGCTGTAAACAAATCTGCAGAGGATGGCAGCACCTTCTCGTCGAAGGTCATCAACATTGTGTTTATCACGCTGCTGTTGGACCTGCTCGGATTTACACTGATTCTACCTCTACTGCCTTCGATTTTGGACCATTATGCACAAACAGGGGTTAGTTTTTTGTTTTTGTTTTAAGATGATTCAATCAGCCTTACTTCCTCATTTGAGTTACATTGTACATCAGTTTCACCAGTGGAACCAGTGTTCGGCTATAGTTTCCAAAAGTAGAAACAGATTTTACCATGTAAAAATCAATGGTGTGTTTTGAACAGATGATGTGCAGAATGTGGTGCTCTGTTGAACAAAGGAGGCTTTGTGTGAGGAGACTGTTCCATAAAAACCACAACCAACTCATGAGCGATTAGTTTAGCAGTCATGGTCTGTGTGTGATTCTGCTTGCGGACTCATGCTGAATGGCCCTCTTCACTGGTGTTTGTGTCGTCCCTGTGTGATATTGTATTTTCAGTGTTTTGTCTTGTTGGATAGGATGGCGTATATCAGTCTCTGCAGAGTGTCGTGGACTGGTTCAGGGAGGCCGTGGGGATTCCAATGGAAAAGAAATACAACAGTGTTTTGTTTGGAGGTACAGTAGCCTACACTGGAATGATTTCAGATTCAATATAGCATATGTGGAGCTCTACTTTTCGTGACAATATGACCAATTCAAACTTTATTAATGCAAAGAAACTGAATTCATTTTTTTTCTTCTTTCAGGTCTAATCGGGTCGCTGTTTTCTCTGCTGCAGTTCCTGTCGTCACCTGTAACTGGGGCTCTGTCAGACCACTATGGCAGGCGACCCTTGCTCATTCTTACCACAGTGAGGAAAATGCTATATTACACCACTTTTTCATGACTTTAAAATATAAACCTCAGTATCCTTTCACATTGGAAGCCACTAGAGTCATTCGCTTGGGACAGTTCATACTCTACTTGTGTAAGAATTCCTGCAGCTTTGACCATCAGCCCTGTTTCATTCAGGTCTAATTGGGTGCCTTGTGTTCCAGTTAGGGCTGATGTCCTCCTATGCGGTCTGGGCTGTTTCCCAGAGTTTCAGCATGTTCCTTTTGTTTCGAGTAATTGGGGGCATTTGTAAGGGCAACGTCAGCCTCTGCACTGCTGTCATGGCAGACTTGCCTTGCCCGAAAGCGCGGAACAGAGGAATGGTAGGCACAGACTTTCTTTTGCCTTAACAGGAAATGTGTTGTCACATTATGATGTTTTGTCACATTATGATGTCTAAAAACATCATAATGTGATTGGATGTATGCTCGATCTTTCACTAATGTTGAAAAATAATATAATGTATAAAAACAGCCTCTGCTAGTATCTTTTATCAGGGCTCTGACCATCTAATTTATTTGTTGTACACAGTGTTGCCGGTCACCCAGTTAAAGTCTTTGTAATTGTAAGTCACACCTGATAAGATTTTTAAAAAATCAAACCTTAATTTTATCATCACCAGGCTATGATCGGCATTGCCTTCTCCCTGGGCTTCACTGTGGGACCTTTGATGGGTGCCTATTTTGCCCTCAGCTCCAGAACAACAGGAAATGTCTTCTACCAAACTCCAGCTCTGCTCGCCTTGGCCTTCAGTGCTGCTGATGTGCTCTTTATTTGGGTCATGCTGCCAGAGACACTCACAAAGGATGTCAAGGTTGGTTATGGAAACATTCACACTGTCAACTGACAAACTGAATCACATACAGTTTTACTTAAGGGTCAGACATTTATGTTGTGCGAGAGTTACATGAGAAGATTGAGACCACTCTCCCTTCTGTACCTTGTTGTCTGTGCCTTGTTGCTGAAATGTGCTATACAAATGAAGCTGCCTTGCTTTGCCTTACCTGTACAGTAAATGTGAAGCTATCTAGTTTAGCTAGCTTAGCTTAGCTTAGCATAAAGGCCGGAAACAGGGGAAAACAGCTTGCCTGGTTAATAGAATAGGCCTACTAGCAACTCTAAAGCTCACATAAACATTATTTGTTTAACAAAGTGTATAAATGACACATTGTTGTTTTACGTCCGGTTATGTGCCATACTACTTCTTGGCTGGCAGCAGTAACAAATACATTTTCTTGTTTCATCCTAGGCTTCATCTTCAGAGTTGGGGGACTCCAGGGACCTTTTGAACCCAATATCTTTGTTCCATTTTTCAGCTCTTACCAGGACGAAAGATCCACCTCCAAACGAAAGTGGGTACTGCACATACTGGATTACACCCATTTGACCCATTAACATATATATAAAGCATGAAGGAACTTTGGCCCACTGATAGATAGAAGGTGAAAATGTCTTTCCAGGAATGCAGAAGCTTCGAGCGTTGGGCTTGGTTTATTTCTGCTATCTCTTCCTGTTCTCTGGTCTGGAGTTCACGCTGAGTTTTCTAACTCATCAGCGCTTCCACTTTACAAGGTATGACCTCAAAGATAAAGCTGCGTGCTCTATCAGTTACAGTTACAACGCTGTGATTTTTTTTTTACAAACATTTTTCTCTCACTAGTATGCAGCAGGGAAAGATGTTCTTCTTCATTGGTGTCATCATGGCTTCAATCCAGGGGGGTTATGCTCGCAGAATCAAACCTGGGCAGCATATCAGGGCTGTTCAAGTGGTAGGAGTGTTTACATGACAAAAACATGTACCATAAAATACTCTTAATCTTAAACTGCTCTAACTAACTGTGTTTCTCTTTTTTTTTAGGCAATAATATTATTAATCCCAGCATTTATTCTCATCGGGCTCTCATGGAATATAACAATGCTTTACGTTGGCTTGGCGTTATACTCATTTGGTGAGCTCATTTTGATATTGAATGTCATGTTAAGACAAGGTAAACCTTTTATCGTACCCAGGAGTGTGCAAAATAAGTGAAACATATTTAATAAACAATGGAATAATGCATATGAGTACAGTTACAACAGGAATTGAGATTTTAAAAAAGGCCAGTAAAAATGATGATACCAAATCACATAGCAAATCTTTAAGACTTTGCAAGTACACGGTCAAAATGGGATTTGTGTATTTAGTATCAACAGTGGAAATAGGATCCTACAAATCTTGTTTTACAAATACCCCCTTTATGAACCATGGGGAACTCCCAAAGCTGATGCATATGAGTCCATAGAGTAAAACAAAACAATAAAACAACAAATGGTTAAACTACATAGTGCATGTGCTGCAAATGGTACTTTACTTTTATACCAAACCTTTTTAAAATATTCTAAATGAATACTGATACATTTCATGACTTTTTAAAACATAAAAAATGAGCCCTGCATAAGTCATTTGGTAAAATAATGTTCTTTGTGGAGAAAAATGTGTGACTGGAGCAGAAAATCTGGAAAATAGTAGAAGAACCATTAAAGAGTGAATTAAAACCAACAAATAAAGTGTATCCATAAGGTGTACATAGACCATAATGGCCAAAGACAAAATAGCAAAATATGGTTAAAATATATGCTTTATTAATCTTGTAAATATTTTTTTTATGTATGTATTTGTTTTATTATGTATACTATATATGTTAACTACTCTATGCAGCCATTTTGGCAGCCATAGCTTATCTCAAGAGACTTCCTGGTTAAATAAAGGTTAAATACAAATTTTAAAAACACACCGCATTCACACAGTTTGTATGCAGCAGGATAATATCCACAAACAATGAAAATGTAAAACAGCACATATAACTACATCTAAAGGATAAATGCAATGTAATCTGTGTTTAAATTTGATGTCATTTATTTTTGTTACAGCAGCTGCAATAGTAGTTCCATGCCTGTCAACCCTTGTTTCTGACCATGGTAAGCCTCTTTATTAATTCATATTTATGGAAACTCACAAAACATTTAGATTAGACTATAATGTGCACAGTGTTGCTGATTATCTGCTGTGGACGTTCTTCCAGGGTCGGCCAATCAGAAGGGCACAGTGATGGGCATACTGCGTAGTTTGGGCGCTCTGGCCAGAGCACTGGGACCAGTTGTGTCATCCTCTGGTAAGGAAGACAGATTGCAGTAATAGCACCAAATGTTGCTAATATCTTAGATTTGACATATTTTACAGACTGGTGTGTGAATAATTTTCTTGGTAAAACACTCTCCTTGCAGTGTACTCATATTAACTGTTTTCTTCACAGTTTACTGGATAGCTGGAGCTCAGATCTGTTTTCTCCTCACATCAGCCTCTTTCATTATTCCTCTGGCTCTCCTGAGAACAGCAAGGAGGCTAAAGGCGGAGTGAGAGACACAAAGTCTCGACAGAGACTCTTGATTGCAGAGACATTTAAGAGTTTAAATGAATGTTATGATTTTTACATCTGCTGGGAGAACAAGCACTGCCGTCTTACTTTGACACAAAGAAAAATAATGAGATGTATACTTTTTGCGCTGTTTGCCAAGGATCATCACAAATTCCTTGAACAAAATAATGCAAGAAGACGATGCACAAGGCAAAACAAAGGTACGTTACAGTACAAATAGGAAATGAGGGGACATACCTTTTAATGTGCACATGTAGACCTGCGCATAGGGTAAGTTACAAATAAGATTTATGCTTGTGAATTATGTATATCGTTTTATAATGCAGTATTCTATTAAACATTCAGAGTTTCTATTGTATAAAGTAGCATTATATTTTAGCTAACTTTGAAAGTGTGGATATTCTATTTTCTTGTTAAAAAAAAGAATAAACAAGCAAGTCAACATCTGTGTACGGAAGTTAATTATTATTTTACTAAAGATTGTACAATAAACAACAAACTATAGTTCAGTTCAGTGGTAGAAAGTAACCAAGTACATTTACTCAAGTACACTGTTGAGGTACTTGTACTTTAATTTAGTATTTCCATGTTATGCTAATTAATACTTTCACTCTACTAAATACGTACATTTTACTCCACAACATGTATCTTTTTTGCAGGTGAACATGTCACATAAAAACATGTGATCCAACTAAAAGGTGCATGTTTATAGATTAATCTACCCAACAGTATAGAAATTAGTACCTCCTCCACAACCAGCTGCACGTTAAAATACTCCTTGCATGTTAATGCAGACATAATAATATCAAAATATTGTGCATAAATTATGCTTATTCTTTTGACACTTTGAATGCAATTGCTAACTATAACTTTAATGAAATCTTGCAATGCAAAAATAATTGTCTTATTGAACGTGATTAACTGGGGAAGTGTCATGGTGATATCTGTTAGTAGTTAAAATGTTTTACCTTATTCACCTGGAGTGCAAAATGTATGGAATTTTACAATACACATCTTTTAAGGCCGTTTTTCTCAAAATGGGTTTTTCTCATAATCTGAGCCAGACATATCCACTTCAGTAGCACTTACCAAAACAAAACCACCAAACGTTACCAAACACCAAACTTTGCTGTTTCATTCATATCCATATTCTGAAGGTTCCAGAGTTGTTCATATATCATTCATAACCTGATTTATATAACATGTTATACCTAAAAAGTGGCGAAAATGGATATATCATGTTTGTTGACAGCCTTTTCTGATTTATGGAGTGATTAAAACGAGATATCCAAAATTCCCTCTGTTAAAAAAACGTTGACTAATATTTCAACAAAATGAAACAAGAATTTTGAACCTGGCTTTATCCAATGTTCAGATGTATCTTTAAATGCAATGCATATTTAAATAAGATAATGCATAATTTTCATATCTAAACATAACATTTCAGATGTATGTACTCAACTGGTGAATATATAGCCTAGATATGGTGATATCTGTAGTTAAAATATTTTCCTATTCACCAGTAGTGACTAAGCCAGAAGATGTCGCTATAAGCTAACCTCCCTGCACACAATGTAAACATCAACTATTTCAATCAGGCTCAACTACAGCTAGCTAGCTGCTACTGCTATCAAACATTGCTTTAGCCTGCATAGCCAACATACTGTTCCGGTAGGTATACACATGTAGCAGCGTTGTAGTTTGACAACACATGGAAGATTGTGTGAACATGCGAAGATGTGACTGCTTATAGGAAAACCTGAAAATGGACAAGGTAGGTAACGAAAAATAACGAAACTGTTCTTTTGTAGCAAGCTAGCCAGTAACGTTAACATTACCTTAACGCCAAAGCACGCTGATGTATGTAACGTTAGCTGCTAACTTTTAGCTAACTTTAGCTGTTGTGAATGTGTAGATGATACGTACAAGTTAACAGCTGTTTTGACCACACCAATAAGCTGTTGTTTATGACGTTTTGTAAAACATTACGTTTTGACAGGCTACCCAAAAAGTTACGATTGTGTAACGTCAGATGTTGTAAATTAGAGCTAAGGGCAAAATAGTTTAATCCCCAACTACCAGAACAAAAGTTAAGCCTAACACATTTCGTCTGAGTGAAGTGTGAGTTTTTAACGTGGATAAAACAAGCTAGCTGGTTTATTCACTAAACATTTGAAAATACAAGTGCAATCATAAGAAAAAAAAATAAGAATGAAAGAAATGGGACACCCTGGTAAGCTATCTGAAGCTTGTGTATAGGGGCCCAGACACTAAGCAGATAGTGAACGTATAAATTATAATAACACATTGTCTAGATTAAAACCAAAACAAATAAAAGTGCATGCATTTTACAGTGACATTTTCAACCTACAGAAAACCCTAAGAGCTAAATAAATAGTCCCAAGATATTTATTCCATCAGTCTAGCATTGCTTAAATAGGGACAATGAAATAAGTAGAAACATTTAGAGATAGAATAGAGACAAACTAGTATAGAAGTCCCCAGCCGTTTAGGGTATTCAAGCTTGAACATATTTTAGTAATAATTGCAAGACTTTTTTTTTACAGTATAATCAATTTGATTTGATACAGTTCACCATAAAGTGATCATGTAGTTTTAAAATAAGTGTGGCAATACATGGCTTCACTTGTACTCCAGACAAAGGTTGTATTCCAGCAGACTGTTGATGACAAACAATCTTTACTTTCCCCAGGAGAGCAAACTGTCATCTGCTGTTCAGTCTTTTGACTATAAACAACAGAGGAGACAGAGAAAGGAGCCTGCTGAGCCACACACAGCCTCATCACCACGTCTGATGTTACCAAATCCTTGTGTGTCTGAGCAGAGTTTAAAAGGGTAGGATGATTGATTACAGATTTGTTTATCTTGATTAAAGTAATAAATCACATGGCCTGATACCAAGCCCCTCATTTGTGTGAATTTCTAAACTTTGTGAAGGAACCGGTCGCCAGGTCTGACCACAAAGCAGAATCCATCAAATACATATGAAGTGCCAGCAGGAAAAGGAGATGTGTCAAAGAGTCGTGGCTACAGCAGCAGTCGTTGTGTTAGAGACACCAGTGATGATTTCCTGCAAAGCGACAGGTCCACATGGGATCCACAAGCAAAGGTTGGTTTTATTTTTAAGCACCAACTTGGAACAAAGGGAGAAAAAAAAACCACACTTGCTTTGTTCCAAGTTGATGATATTTTCCAACACACCTGCACAGAATTTTTTTGGATGTGTGAGTTGTTTCTTAAAAAAAATGTAAGAAAAGAAAAGAAAAATAGATGAAACAAACTTTCTTCATGAAAATCATTGAATCCATCTCCGCAGACATCAAAAGGCAACAATGGCTCTCTGGCCAAAGGCAGGGTTATGGGCAGGAGCTCACTGGATACACAGAAAAAAGGTATCTGTCACACATGGCATTGCTTTGTTTTTTCATTTAGGTTTAATTAATTTCTATCAAATACTAATTTGTTCCCATAGTGACATGAAAATGTACAGAATATTATTTGGAAAAGGAACTGTTTTAAATTACATAAATAAATGGACAAAAAAAACAAGACTAAAAATAAACAAATAAGACTCAGGACAGCACCCTTCAAATCCTCTAATTACTGTTCCATTGTTATACAACAGCCTTCTTCTATCAAGATTCTACATTCTTAATATATAAGTGGAAATTATTCCAGACCTGGTTAAATTTCATTTTGGTATTGTTTACTCTGGCTATCATGCTTTTAAAAGAAGCAGTCTCAGTCATCGTCCTGAGCCACTTTATGTATTCTTGTCTATGTGGACTCTTCCAATTCTGTAAAATAAGTCTAGCTGCTGTATTAAATCCTGCTAGTGCTAGCACATAAGCTCATGGATCCTATCATTTTCTTTCCTGAACATCAGTGTACACCTCAGACGTTCTCTCACTTTAATCAGTAAAATTATTGTGTAGCATTCTTTATGGTAAATACTTTTGCTCTAGCTTTTGCTTATTATAATTGCACCACAGGTTTTAGAGGTGCCAGATCTGCCCCGAACTCTGCAGGGAAGCCAAAACCTGCACAGACAGACTTGGTCCCATTTGAAGTGAAGATGACTGATTTCCCAGAGTTAGCTGGTGGTTCGCTGGGCAAACCGGGCTCTCCTCATGTTCAGAGAGAGTGCTGGGGTCCAACTCAAATGCAAACACCGGCACCTTCCTGGAAGGTGAGCTCACTGAAATATCAGCTGTGATATTGTATCAGATGGGATAAAGTTTGCAGGGAATGTTTCACTTACATAGTCACTCATACATTTGGTGCTAATGTCATTTGTTATTGAACAGTCTGTCAGGAGAGTATCCCAAACACAGCCTGACCCCCAGCAAATTACCACTAATGCTAAGACAGATTCCTCTGCTGCTTCACCAGGTAGGTGAAAGTCCCTTCAGTCAGCCTTTCAATGACTATACAAGGCAGTGTCAATCATATTTCAGGTTATTTATCTGTTTATTTATTTTTGTGAACAGGTCAGCTGGTGGTGACTTCCTGGGCTAATGTTGCTTCTCAGCCTCCAAAGAAACCTGTCCCTAAAGAAAGAACAATCCGCAGCAATCACATGCAGGTTAAATGACACGTTTGATTTAGACTTTGAGCATAACAGATCATTTTTTACAGGGTATTGCAGGTCTTGAAAAATCTTAAAAAACATTGAATATAGTCGGGCCTTAGAATGTATCAAAACGTCTTAACCTATACGATTTTTCTTGCCTGAAAATTGGCTGTTTAGAGTTTTTCTGCTCTGCCAGGCGTTAAAACATTGTTTTCTGTCCCTTCGTTTTTGTGTCTCGTCAGATGGATGAAATGGCTGCACAGCAGGAAGAGGGAACTCCAGGGAAGAAAAAACGGAAGAAAAAGAAGAAGAAGGCTAAAGGTGAAGATGCAGAAACTGAGTCAGAAGAGCCAGCAATGTATCAGGAGCCTCCAAAATTTGAGGTAAATAAAAGTTGTCATTCAAGTCAAACGCAAAACCCATTTCTAAGCATTTTTAAGGGGAAAAATTTTTTTTTGTAAGCGTTGAATAGAAAATTATTTTTGTTGCCATTTTGTGTCCTCAGGATGAAGAGGAGTTTCCAGGCTTGACTCCTGCTCTGACTAGGACTGATAGATTGATAACAAGCAGCTATGCAGCCACACTATGCAATGAGGTACATATCGTAAGTTATTCTCCCAGATGTTTTCACATCATAATTATAACACTGTAATTTCTTGTTGTTGCTAAAATGCACTTTACATTGGTAAAAAAAAATGCACATTTCAACATGTGAGGGCATTGAGAGTGTCCATTAAGGTTAATAAGGTTTTTTTTAATTTTTTTTATTTTTTTATTTATTTATTTTTTCAGGAAAACCAAAGAGCGCATCAGTCTACCAACCAAACCAAAGAAAAATCACCCGCAGCAAAAACTCAGCCCACAGAGACAGCTAAGAAAGGACAGGTTTGTATTTTTCTCTTGCATTCAAATTGTGTTTTTGATATTATCATGGAGAAAACGGTAGAGATTGTTCTTGGTCTCCTGATTTCTAGAAAGCTGAAAAGGTGTCTGGGAAGAAAAGCAAAGTTCCTGTTAAACT
Organism: Sander vitreus; assembly: GCF_031162955.1. Classification (NCBI taxonomy): domain Eukaryota; kingdom Metazoa; phylum Chordata; class Actinopteri; order Perciformes; family Percidae; genus Sander; species Sander vitreus. Next base: position 26,142,909 of record NC_135859.1, read on the forward strand.
GGACATCGGAAACATGTTGGCCGCCCTAGAAAAGAAGCAATCTCAAAAAGCCAAGCAGGACGCCAAACCAGTCGTTCTCTCAGGTGGGTTATAGTACAGCTGATACAACGGCTTCCTAATTTCTTTGATAACGATTATTTTAAGTTATATTTTTGGTATATTACACTTGCGTTCTCAGGACAATGCTTACTGATCCAGATCTGTTGGTGCGAGGTATGAAAACCTAACCTGAAGCGTCAGATGGTTTGTTAACAAAGAACCGTCTGAGAAGCCGTCATTGGAAACTGTTTGGAAAAGCGTTGACTCTTGGCATGTGATTGGATAAACCACCTGTCTATCAAACTCTTCCTGAAGCCAGTCTGGTGAGAATAGATAAAGAAAAGACTTCAGTGACGTTCTTTGCTCCTCTTTCAATGAAGAACTACTCTCCCGTTCTGATATAACTGATGCTATTGCAGAATCTACGCTAACCTTTTTAGGAACCACCATTGTTTCTCTGTTGTCACGCACACCATACCACGCCCGTAGCTGCCAGTAGCTCCTCCTCCTCACTGGACGCCAATAGGCCGGCTGATTCTGGTCCGGAGACAAATGCATTACTTTAAGCCTGACAAAAAAGATTTTCATGTGATGTCGTGATTCTCGCGTGATCTTGTGATATTGCGAGAATCCAGCTACCGTGCAGTGAAAAGCTACCACAGAGTGAGTCTTATTTTTAACTTATTTTAAATTATTTATTTGTAGTTGGTGGAGGACTACCTGTTGTCCAGAAACAACCTTTATTCCAGAAGAAGCTGTCCAGGCAGCAGGATAAAATTGCACACAATCCCCTGGACTCCACCAGCCCTTTGGTGAAGAAAGGCAAGCAGAGAGAGGTGCCCAAAGCCAAGAAACCCACTCCTCTGAAGAAGGTAAGTCCACCTGCTTACTCTGGAAAAAAAACAGATGCAAATTTGTATCAAATTATTGTATTAAAAAGTAAAAGAGGACACACACACACACACACACACACACACACACACGTAACAACTTCATTTTGTAAGAATGTTTTTCAGCAGTGCCGCGTTTGTTAGTTTATGTCTGTCTCATCCTCAGGTCATTTTGAAAGAAAGGGAGGAGAGGAAACAAAGACGTTTGCTGGAGGAGAGAGGACTGCTGCCCGAAAATGACTTCCAACCTGCTAATGATGCTGCAGAAGAAGAAGAGCAGTGTGACACAAATGCCACAGGTCAGATCAAGCATGTGAAACAATGTAGCATACATCCGAGCCCTACTGTAAGTAAGTAGATTAAGTAAATGGTTGATTTATAGGTAACGTTTTATCCGTATGTTGTGCATCTGTGGCCTCAGATGAGGTTGGGAGTCCTTCAGAAGAACTTGATGATCCGTCAGAGTTTAACGGGACAAACCAGATGGTGAAAGAGGGGGATGAAGAGGCCGACAAAGATGAGAACGTAGAGCAACCAACCACCTCACCTGTGCCGTGTCCAGCCAGTCGACCCAAAATCCACAGCAGAAAGTTCAGAGAGTAAGACTGTAATTTATATACACAGTCACAAGTTGGAATATCTGTTGGTTGTCTGTCTTACCATAAATAAGGAAACCTTTAATCTCAAAGAATTTAATCACTGTTTTTCTCACATCTTTGTTAATTAGAAATGTGTGTCGTTGTGCATGTCAGCTATTGCAGCCAGATGCTGAGCAAAGACGTGGATGAGTGTGTGACGGATCTGCTGAAGGAGCTGGTTCGTTTCCAGGACCGCTTGTACCAGAAGGACCCCATGAAGGCCCGCATGAAAAGACGCATTGTGATGGGGCTCAGAGAGGTCCTGAAGCACCTCAAACTCAGGAAGGTCAAGTGTGTTGTCTTCTCACCCAACTGTGAACGCATCCAGTCGAAAGGTACAGTGTCCTTGTGTGACACGAGGACGTTTTCAGGAACGTATTTTATGGAGAATTGTCAGCATTTTCTCTTAATCTTCTCCTATCTCATTAACACAGTGTTGTTCTTGTTCTGTGGATAAGTGGTCAAATACAGATGAGATGTCTAATGTGGTTCCAATTGAAATAATAAGGGCAAACTTTGGTTTTATTGTTTGTTTTTCTTCTTTAAAATCAAGTGACGGGGATATTTTTTCTAGGACTGTAATTTCATTTAGTGTTCAGAAGTCCAATCACCATCTTGTCATTCAGAGATGAATCCATCACAGAAGACATAGAAACTCAAGTTTCCCCATTAGAAAATGTTGTGCAGGTCAGACTTTTTTCGTTGGGTTAATTCTATTTAGTAGTCTAGTATTTCTGAGGACCGTTGACTGAGACTGTGTCTACATCAAGCTAGAAAACTAGGGCTACAGCTAAGCATTATTTTACTGATCTGAATCTGATCCTTTTCTCAATCAATCGATTAATTATTTAGTGTATTAAATGTCAAATCTTTTTAATTTTTGTGCTCCGATGTATCCACCCCGCAATGGAATTTTAGAACAGGTGAATTTTTGGGGTGAAAATAGCCGCTTAGTCTGGACACATGGCCAAAACAAAATATATATTTTCAGATTTATCCAGCTAAATGTGTACATAGTGTGACCATGACAGTTTTAACAAGACATTGTGTCATAGTCAGTTACTAATTTAAACCTGGGAGCAACAATGTGCACTAGGTAAACACACAGAGTTCTTAAAACTGTGATACTGAGATTCATGGACAAATGTCACCTTTCGCAGGAGGCCTTGATGAGGCTCTTTACACCATCATCGACACTTGTCGTGAACAGGGGGTGCCATTCGTGTTTGCCCTATCCAGGAAAGCTTTGGGTCGCTGCGTCAACAAGGCTGTGCCTGTCAGCCTGGTGGGCATCTTCAACTATGACGGTGCACAGGTCGGGTTTATGTTCAGCAACAACACATACTAATCCCTAACAAGACAGTTGTTCTTAAAAGGAGCTTTACTTTTATTACAATCAGCATATCAATAAAAATATTTCAAACAAGCTGAGAACTTTGTCTTTCTTATCCACAGGACATCTATCATAAGATGATCGAGTTGTCGTCTGAGGCCAGGAAAGCCTATGAGGTGATGGTGTCGAGCCTGGAGCAGACAGGCCAGGCGGAGGCAGAGGAGTCGGTGGACATGGAGGAAGAGCTGCAGATCAGCAGCCTGGCTGAGGAGGCTGTGCCCGGTCCTGACGCCACACAGCCAGAGGAACCAGAGTACAGTAAGTTATTGTCCTGACCCAATATTTGCGATACCTGCTCTTTATATGAATTGGTCTGACAAGGTAAAACCAAGTGAAAGCTGTGAAACAATAACAGATATCACCATTTAAAGTAAAATAAAAATCAAATAATTATCTTTTTTTTGTATTTCTTCTTCAAGTAAAAATTTGGAGGAACATGTTGGAGAAGGATTGCAACCACACATTTCTGAACTTTGAAAAGCAGCTGAGCTCCCTGCGCTTGGACAGTGTATGCACTGAAAACACTGAAGATGAGAAGAGTTGACAAACCCCTCTGTGCCTACACAAAATGACTCTCTCGACACTCGTTCTGATCACCAGCTTAGAAGAAACTAAGATGGACTTAATCCCACATGCAGAAAAAGAGCAATGCAAGCGGTTTGCTGCAGTGGTTCTCCACCTGAGGATTTTGTCAGGAAATTAATCATGTTGCTAATTTGCAATGAATTATGAATTCCTTTATTTTCTTTTTGGAAAGCTAATATATGTGTTTTTGAGTTCAAAGTAAAGTGTGGGTGATAAAACTGTAGAGGTATAATCACTGATTTATTAGGACCAAACCACTCACTTAAAGAAATCTCACAATATGAACCTTTGACCATGTTGTCTGTAAACATGACTAGAGGGTGTATATTGTTAATGTACTCTGTGTGTGTGTGTGTGTGTGTGTGTGTGTGTGTGTGTGTGTGTGTGTGTGTGTGTGTGTGTGTGTGTGTGTGTGTGTGTGTGTGTGTGTGTGTGTGTGTATAGAATGTCAACCAGTTAGACAGTAATAAGAAATTACCACTATCAGTGGGGATTTCTACCCTGGAGGCCCTTTGGTGGATTTCGTTTATCAATTTGGTTCAGTTTAAAGGTCCCATGGCATGAAAATTCCACTTTATGAGGTTTTTTTAACATTAATATGAGTTCCCCTAGCTTGCCTATGGTCCCCCAGTGGCTAGAAATGGCGATAGGTGTAAACCAAAGCCTGGGTATCTTGCTCTGCCTTTGAGAAAATGAAAGCTCAGATGGGCCAATCTGGATTCTTCCCTATATGATATCATAAGGGAGAAAGGTTATCTCTCCTTTCTCTGCTTTGCCCGTTTAGAGAATTTGGCCCGCCCATGAGAAAGAGAGAGACATCATGGCTTGCAAACAAGCGAAGCATGGCAGTTGGTCAAGGCCACACCCCCACCCTCCACCTTGCCCCCCCCCTCTTCTCCTCAATAGCATTTAAAGCTACAGACACAGAAATGGCACATCCTAAGGAAAGCTCATTGGGGACTGGCTCTAGTGGCTGTAATTCTGCACCAAGGCTGAATTTCGCGACAGAGACTTAAGATACAGTATCAGGGGACCACTAAAGCCTATATAAAAGCCTCCAAAAAGCAGCATGTCATAGGACCTTTTTAAAGTATTTTTCTGGCATTTTGACTTAATTTGATAGGGACATTAGAGAGGTGACAGGAAATGAAGGGAGAGAGAAGGTGAATGTCCCAAGCTAAACTCAAACTGCAGAGGTTCCAATTATATGGTCAGTATCTAATATGTGATCAAATAAGAGCCAATAAGATTTTGAGCTTGTGAAATGATGGTTGTATATCAATTGTGGTGGGAAAAAAAAACTGCATGAGAAATTCAAGTTTGTAAATGTAGAAGAAATTGGTTGTCGGACAAAAATGTAAGAAACTCAAAGTTCGCACACTGCATGACACTTAAGTTGCACACAAACACTCTGCTTTTGACTGTTAAAGCAAGAGCCAAAATTCTTATTTTGAACATAAGTGTCTCAACACATATACTGTATATTATCTTTATAGTATACTGTTTTTGCTGTTAGTATACAAAAAACATACTGAACCAATTTATACTAACAAGAAATATATTATTTATTTACTACCACTATTTACATTTTAGGTTTCCCTTGTGTATTCCATTGCATTGTTGGAGTATTGGTGGGAATTTGTAACTTCAGTGTTTTATTTACACATTCTTTCTTATACATTCACAACATTTCACAGCTTACAAAGGATGAATTATTTCTGAACATCATTTCACAAGCTCAAAATCTCATTGATCCTTATTTGAGCCCAAAGTCTTAAACCCCTAGGCCCCCATGACATGTTTAGAGTTGACAATTAAACTAGGCTCTTTGCCTAAGAAATGAAATCATTTTTTTACGTGTTTTTTTTTCCCCTGATTGCACTATATAGTAGAGCCTGTGCGTTTTGTTTTTTTAAGTACTACACAGAGATTAGGTGTAAATGGTAGCATTTGATTTTCTTTTAATAGGAAGAAGAGCAAATAATGTTAAACATTGCCTGCTGTTAAGTTGACTTGATTTAAAAGTAAAGTGAGTTTTCTCACAGTCAAAAAGTCTCTACACAACCTAAATTTCACATATATCTTACAGCAAAAGTTTGACATTTTGGGAAATATGCTTATTCACTTTCTGGAGAGTTAGATGAGAAGATGGTAGCCTTACATTAACCATACACTTTACTGACCTCTTTTGCATCACTTGTCTGTCAAAGCCCTTTGTAAACTTGGTTTTTAAAGGTGCTATATAAATCATGTGCTATACAGTATAAAGTTATTGTTATGATATACAAAAATGTGATAGGTATACAGTTTTTTTCATCTAATTCCCCTACCAGAAAGTGAATAAGTGTATTTCCCATACTTTGAACTGTTTCTTTAAATGCTCTACTATTAAATGGTTGAATAAGCTCTGTGGTAGTGAGAGAACTAACTGTGAAACAATGGGAATTTAAAACTGCACAACGATTTGAAACAAAGGAAGTAAGATGAACTTATTAACTAATGATATATTTTCTGATTTTGCTCTTTTATAAATCCTTGAATATAAACTCTGACTGTAAGAGGGAATATACAGATGTCCTAGGAGAATGGAGATTCAAATATGTGTATGCATTAATAGTCAGATAGTTCAGTTGTTGCATGTTAAATATGACATTAAAATCAGAGGACAGTCTGTAGTTGATTATTTTTCTTTCCTCAATATCATATGTAAAGTGTAATTTGCATAAAGAGGACAAATGCAGTGTTTACTTTGAGTGTGGGTAATTAATAAACAAGAGGAAGAGAAGTGGACAGAGTACGCTTCCCTGAGGTATCCCAGTATCACAGAGATCTGTTTAGAAACAAGGAAATAAAAAAAGAATTGGATATTTTTGTAACATTAACATTTGTCAATATATATAAAAGTAAATAATTGAATTCTGACCTGAATAAAGAATCTTGGAAAATATTTCAGTTCTATCTAAAACACATTTTACTGAGGTGAAAGCAAAGAAGAAACATCTTCCATGAGAACTTTAAAAACCATAGTTGAAATATACCAGAAAAACAAAACAAAATGCAGGTTTACTCTTCAAGCTTCTGTCCTTAAACTGAGGCAGCAAAAATAATTCTGTGTTTAAACTGCACTATGCAAAATGTTCAGTCTCAAAGTAAAAAAATATACACAATTGATTAGTTGTTTCAAAGTCCTTACTATCAAAAAGGATATATCCTGTGTAAGATTTTGGATGAAATTCAGTATGTCAAATGAGTTATAGGAACAATCATTCTTTGAAAATCAGTTGCATTTTTTTTAGTATCTTGCAGACTTAATAAACTGTTTGGTTGATTAGACTGTGCAGTCCGTTTTCTTCCAGATAAATCTTCAGTTTAACTGGATCAAATGTTAGCACAATCTTGGAGCAAGTATGACCATATTTGCTTGTTGCTTACATTATAATATGTCACTTCATTTAAAATTGTACTTATTTTAGTATTGGGCAGATTGGAATTCTGACATGATGGTGCTAGATGATATTATTTAGAAATATGAACTTTATTATCTAGGGACTTTGAATATATGTAGCAAATGTCACAACAATACATTCAGTACAAGATGTCAAAATATTTAACTCAAAACCAAAAATGTCAACCTCATGTCAAGTTATGCAGATTCATCCTATGGAGAACATAAATGTCTGTATTAAATGTCATGACAATCCATCACATGGACATGAGACATTCAACTTGATATCACAAGAACTGCCCTCTACTGGATACCAAAAGGACAGCGTAAGAAGTAAAACTCTACATTGAAGGTGGTGCAGGTGTGGTAGCTACATATCCACTATCGATGAGTTCTATGCACACATGAGGTTTTATTGGATTCTGAAGGGGACAGTCTGTGTAGTGGTTTCCCTTCTCTCTACAGGAAGTGTCAAGTGATGCATTTTGTTTCTGCAGGAAGACCACATTGTCACTTTCCACCTTTTTCACCCTGCTGTAGTCCTTTGGTATGTGTTCCTGTTCCTGAACATCCATGTAGCCAGAGCTCTTAAATGGGACCTTTTCTTTATTGAAGATGAGAACATTTGCACCATTGACCTCTTTCACTGTGCTATAGTCCACATGTGTCACATCCGCCCCCTGTATGTTTTCCACATGTCTCTGAATATCCACATAACTGCTGTTTGTCAAGGGTTTGATGGTGTTTTCTAGTTCATTATTTCTTTCTTCAGACTTCTCCCAGTCATTTTGGTTGTGGGTTGACTCCTTACAATGGATTTCCAAGTCTAAGTCTAAGTGGAAGGCAGCAGGAATAATCAAGCTTTTCTTCCTTTTCTGAGAATTGGTGGGAAGCCCATCATCATTTTCAGTCACAATTAGGTACTCTTCAATCTGGTCCTTCCAGGCCACCATAGGAGGAAAGCTCTGGTTGACGATCAGTGCATTGTCAATGTCTTCTGATCCCCCACTCTGGAAGTTATTTAGAATTTAGACATTATGACCTCACCATTGTTATCAAGTCTGAAGTAACATTTTGGATAAGTCTGAAATGCAATGCAGATTCAGTGTCACCTTCAGAAGTTGATCAACTCCTCTTATCTTTGGACCAGGAACAGGGGGAAGAACACACAGCTTCACACTGGAGAACAAAAGAAAGTGACTAAAATTATCCTCATCATCTTGACTTGTATAAAGAAGAATTAACAGAAGAGGTAACACTTTACTTAAAGTTTTCTACATAAGAGTGAGATGACACTGTCATGACACATGAACCCTAACCCTAACCATAACCATAACTTGTCATGACAAAACCAAACGACACTAAAAGAAGCGTTATGTCATAAACATTTGACTTGTTTATAATGTTTTATGACACGTTCATGACAGTGTCATGTCACTCTTATATAGATACCTTCCAGTAAATTGTAACTGAAGAATTTTTTTTGCAGGAGATACATACAATTTCCTCTTCACGACCAAGATACACACTGCTGTTATAAATGGAATTGCAGAGAGGATAGAAACCAATATCCAAAATGGTGCCTCATTCGGAAGATCTACATAAAAGAATTATTGATTATTAGTACTTTAGTTGCTACTGTTCTCAGAATTTTGTAAAAATATCTTGCCATAAAAAAAAGAAGTTCTGGAAAGAATTTCTGATACTTACAGTTAGGGATTTTCACCCAGGTGTTGTTGCTCCACTCGCTCCAGGAGCCATGGTCTAGTTTGCAGCGCACCTGCACCGTGTACACCACCCCGGGGCTGACGTCGTATAGGCTGAAATGAGTTTGTGTACCTGACATGTACTCCTAGAGGTAACAAAACATTAACCAAACGTTCACCTTGTACCCAGGCTAAGATCACATTTGGGTCAAACAGTAATTACAAATACATTTCTTTTACCTTGAATAACAGTACACTAAATTACAGATTTGTCAAATTCTTACTGCAAAAAAAAAAAAGTATACCCAGAAAATGTTTGTATAGCACATACTGTATACTTTTAGTCTGTAGTATGGAATCGGGTCAAAGCAGTTGAAACTCCTGTTGACAGCCCTGAAGGCAGCACTTTTATTGCCCTGTTCTGGTTGACTACATAACAGTTTTAATGTTTACCTGACCTTAGTAGATAGTAGTTTAATTTATTCCTGTTTGGATGGCTGTAATTCATACCAAAGCGAGATTTCTCTCCCAGCTGCAGCTGGGCAAAAAGGCGGGGATTCATTACCCTATCTTAGCCTCCAATCACTTTCTACTAAAAAGCTTTTACAGTCTGTTTTAAAATCTTGCTGATTACATTCACAGATAAATAAGGTCTGTCCCCAAACTTATGAACTCATTAGGGACCAGATGACAGCCTCAGACCTTTGAGCTGGGCTGTTTAAAGGTCGGAAGTGCCTTTGCTATGCTTATTATGAGACTAATAAGCAGATCACAGATTGTACCTTTCATAGGCACTTCTGTCACAATGTTACACAATGTGAAGCAGTCATCCATTGAGAACAACCTTTGTTTTTGAAACCGGAAAGAGGTGAAAAAAAAATAGCTGTGATCTTTGACCCCAATGTGGAGATACTGTTAATGTGCAAATTATTTTGTAGGAATTCAGTTTGTAACATGTCAAACTCACCTTCCACTTGTTGCTGTTTTCTTGTTGGACTCTTAGTTCATATTTAATGGTAACCCAGCCAGACTTGGTGTCCGTGTTAGAGGGAGGCTCCCATCTGGCATGGAGATACGGACTGTACTCACTCTTCTCCACCAGCAGCGTTACATTTTCAGGAGCATCAGGCTTTACTGTCGAGACAGAACAACACCTTGAGGTGCTTTGTGCTAAATGCTAACATCAGCATGCTAATATGCCCACAATGACAATGTTAACATGCTGGTGTTTGGCAGGTATAATGTTTATCATGTTAAACATCTTAGTTTAGCATATTAGCATACTAACATTCGCTAAACAGCACTAAAAACAAAGTATTGCTGAAGCTGATGAGAAGTTCATTAGTTTTGCAGGTATCTGGACAAATTAAAATTTTGACTTGATGATGGCAACAGCTGAAAGGTCAGCTGATCATCACATTGATTACAATTAATTTCTTCCTGAGGGGGACATTATATGTACCAAATTAATAGCAATCCATCCCATATTTGTTGAGATCTTACAGTGGATAAGTGAAAATTGGCCTTTTGGTGGCACCAGAGAAGAGGTCAGGGGGTCACCAAAGTCATATTGATTCATATCTGGGGATCATGCATGGCTGAGCAAAATTTCATGTCAATCCATTCAATAGTTGTTGAGATATATCAGTCTGGAACAAAGTGCTGGACCGACCAACCGACCAACATTGCTATGGGGGCTTGTGAAGTAGGACCTAAAGTGTCTTTACAGGGTTACATAAATCTAAGTAAAGTACGTTTCGAACCCTGGGACAAAATCTAAGACAGTGGAGTTACTATTTTCTTACCTGGGACAGGACTCGCATGTATTGTCAGTAAAGTGCATGGAGATCACATGTACAACTGCCTGCATAACCAAACAAAATCTGTGAAATTTGATCCGAGACTGTAAACACTGTTTCACACTGGGCAAAAACCAGTTCCACCTCATTTTCTTTCATTAGTGCCTCGCGACAGTCACTCAGTACTTTTCTATTCCTTACTGAGCTGAAAAAGGCTGGACAACCAATATAACTGTGCCAAGCATTAGCTGAATCAATACAGATCATTTTATTCTAGATATTTGTGCAAAAAACCTCAAAAGTAGTTAAGAGGATATTTCAAATATACAAATGTTCGCTTTAAAGAAATTCACTGTCTTTGTTATTCTTTATTTTAGTTTTCTTACTTGCCTTCATTGTCTTTATTGAAATACAGATGGAATTGTGTGTGTATCTTTACTTTTATTTTAGATTTTCTTTCCGAATCAGAACTCAGTATGTCCGTGGAGTAACAAAACTTACTGATTTCCATCACGTCCATCTTAAAGGGGTCGGAAGTGGCATTCCCGAGAGCATTGGAGGCCATCACTGTCAGGTAGTAGTCGACCCAGATGGAGGTCCGGTTCTTGTCAAAAAAACAGGAGTTCCTCCCTGCCGACCGGTAGTCCGGACACTCGTACGTTCCCTCCAATCTATATGTAGAAAAAAAAAGACCTTTACTGACAAGTGAACACTACTCAGGGCATTTTGCTTGCACAGATGTATGACACGATCCGCATTGTAAAAATGTGCTGTGGCCCGTAAATATATGTTGATATTCACTAAACAAACAAAGGCCTTGACCATGGACTGTATAGGGCTTGACTAATACTCAGAAAAGAGTCAGGTATGTGATGTCCACATAGTTTCCACACTGACCACTGCAACATGATCCCAAATGTCATAATCAGATTTTCGTTTAGCATTTTTCCTTCAGGCCAGGGAGAGTGAGGGTCACACAAAAATTTGTGCTCAGTTGACTGAGCACAAGTGTGTGATCAAGAGAGCCGGTAGTTTTCCACTTGCCCGTCTACGAAACCACACAACTGACAACACAGCATCAGAAGCTTTACCTTCACTTGCTCTCAGTGTGGGTGATAAACTTATCTGAGACTTAATGGGTCATCTGGTGGCCTAGTGGTTAAGACACGGACAATACACTGTCATTGAAACCCTGGTTCGATTCTGTGTTGTGTGCCAATCCGCTCTTTCCTATATCTCTACGGTGACCTTTTGAATAAAAGGGAAATGCAAAAAAAAAACAAAAAACAACTTAGAATTGGTCTGACCTTTCTCTCTCGTAATACAGGTGGTGTGTGGTGGGCAGCCCTCCATCGGAGCCTGGCTCCCACCAGCAGGTAAACGTCTCCTTCTCAGGGGACCTGCAGCCAAGCAGGACTGGTTTCCCTGGTGGAGACATGCCTGGCAACACATGTGACAAACAAACATCAGCTCCTAATTCTCAATGTAGAACTTGTATAATAAAAAATGGAAGTTTGGCATGATTTGAAGGTCAAGTTAAAGGACTGGTTCACCCAAATTCCATGCAAAATCTTCACACTTACTTTACTTTTAGTGTGATCTAGCCATGCTAGATAGATAGTTTTGGTTTATTTGCCCAGGTTTTGAAATATGCATCTAAGATTTCTTTGTCCGCACCAGTTCATGAAGGTTAATTTTGAAAATAAAATAATTTTCTTTGAGCAGTGATGTAAATATAATTTTTCAATGATGTTAGCACTTAAGATATCTCAGAGGCAGATCTCTAGACAAATAAAACCCAAACTATCTGCATGTCTAGGTCTATATACCACTTTATTTTTCATTTTTAGCTAATTTAACCTTTAAACAACATGTTATAAGTCATAGATAATGTCATTTAAGCCTTTCAACTTACTGTTGGACTCTACAGCTGCATACAGCAGCAAAAGCAGTGTCACCCTAATACCTCTCCTCATCCTGGGACAAATTGTCACGCCGTGTGCACTGAAAAAAAGACGTGACATCATCAGCTTGTGGTAAATCAGGTAATCCATGGTTTGGCTGCGTGTCTTGTTTTGACCTAAAACAAGGAAAATGGAGGGAAAACATAAGGACAACCAATAAGTGTTTGTACGTGTTGTAGCCGACACATACGGCAGTTTACATGCTGATGAAACATTATATACTATATAAAAAAGTGCTAATTAACATGAAAGGTATAATTTGACTGACAGCCAACACCTTTTCATCCGAGAAGGGATGTGCAACATTACCCAAAAAGGGTTATAAATTAACAAAGACAGATTGAAGGTGAGGCTGGTTTTAAAAAGAAACTGGGTTTACTGGGTGGTAATGTGTTAAATCTGTAAAATCAAACCTTAAATCTTCAGTTCAGGAATATAAATACATTTCATAAATGTTCATTGCCACGTATAAAAACTTCATCACATTTAGTTTTTTTTAGCTTATCTCACTCACTAGTGTTGCTCTCTGAAATCCCTCAAAATGGACTTCAGACCATTTTTATGTATTTCCTTATCCCAGGGAGCTCATCTTCATTCAAATCCACTGACTCAGATAATGATCAAGCACACAGTGCACAGACTTCTGAAACACCATCATACATGTGACAACACACTCCAAACTATAAACTATAAAGCTCTAAGTCAGGTTTTTGGACTTGTATGAAATGAGTTGACTGAATGGTTCAGACTCCCTGCTATTTGAGCAAAGGTGAATTGCTCTATGCAATTAGTCACCTGAAGAGGTGTGAGAAAGCTTCCTCCAGCCTGTAATTTATTGGATGCCACCAAGGGGGTTACACCTTTCACTTTCACTGATTTTGTTCTTGTTTTTCTACAGTAACCTCAGTAACAACAAGCTCAGTTTCATGCTGCAACAGTTGCTCAGGCAAGTTTTACCGAGTCACTCAGCTTTACACTCAGACTAAGCTGTGTCTGTGTAATACTATTTCAAAAGTACTATAATATTGTTTTAACATTTTATTTGCATTCTTTGACGAATTTTTTTTATTCTCATCGACAATTATACTTAACAGTCATTCTTAAAATGAACTAAATCGCATTTCAAAATGATTGAAGCTAAATAGATTTTAAATTGAATACAAGAAAAAAATATCTTTCATTTGAAGTGAGTAAATACAATACAATCTCTTAGGAAACGAGCTGAATTGCAAACCATGATTTGTACCAAAGACACATGCTGAAATTCTGAATCATTATCTTACTATTATTTTGTGTTGTAGGCTACAATTAATGTTACTGCAATATAGCTTGAGCGAGTACACAACATACCACAGATATTATGAAATCGTATAACAACATCGTCATTAAATCAATCAGCAGAAAAGCAACTGATGCCTGTAATAATCTCCTTTGATGCTGAATCGTTTCCTTTTAAAGTGTTTAGGTTTTTTGTTATGGTAGACAAAATAATAAAATATTACACTACAATCCAATTTTCCATTAATATGGCCTCAGAGAAATTTGTTACATTACGGCTAAACACCCCTTTTAATAGAAACCTATAGCCTATTATACGCTGAATTACTATTAATTCGTATTATTACACGTGTTTGCATTTTATTGCATAACTATAGGTGTTCATGTTGTCTACTCCCTGTACACCTATAGCCTACCTGCCAACACACACACATACAATACAACTCAAACAAAAACGTCATTACAAATTACTAAACATAACTATTTTGAAACGCATTTATACCAACCAAGTGCAAGGACTGTTAAAAAAATCTATTACAGCTCTAAAGTTTACTCACCTATTCAGGACGAGTGTCGACCTTCGCTACATTTAACTGATGTTGACACAACAACAGGAGAGAAAGTAGCCTTCTTCAGCCATGATAGTACCAGACTATCTTTACACCTGACAACCAGCTTGTCTGCCACCTCAGGTATGATAGGATGTAAGGAAGAGAGGTGTCCTATGCCTGAGTCATGATGAAGGGGAGGTGTTTGTTGTCGTCACGACTTGCCCACCTGAGTGCAGCCAGATATCGCACCCGGAGCAAGATGTCTCTCTACTGCCTGATTGATTGAATACACTGTAAACAAATGTGCTTACACACGTATGCAGATTCTTCTGCGGAGCACCGATCTCAGCTGAGAAATAAAGAACCATGCCTAAATCCACGCGCACAGTTTGCAAATTTGTATGGCGCCAATTCTGCCAGCCGTCTCGATCTAGCTACTATTTAGCAACGGTTAGCGCCGCTAGATTAGCTATCAAAATAAAAGTAGAAAAATTAGTCAGAGACAGCTGCCTGTAAAACGTCGTTATCGGCCAGGGTACTAAAGTATAATCCGTTTTTCGTTTCAAACCAAAAACGGAAAAACAAAACTATGAGCTCCGTTTTCTCGTTTTTCCAATGTCCATACAAATTAAAAATGAACTGGAAAACTGTTTTTCAACTGTTGTTTTTTTGTTATTCATGTTTCCGTTTTAACTAAAGAGCGAGAATACGGGCTCATTTTTATAATGTGCATAATCATTGAAAATCTGATGGAACACAGGTCTCGTTTATAATGTTATTTTGGTCTTACGTGTTAAGTCAAAAGTCTACTAAAACCAATGCGCTCTGGACAGGAAGTAACATTAATGTGTCAAAATAAAAGTATGAGAGCTGTAATAACTGCCAGAAGAACGAGGCACTTTGAAAACATTGTTTGCCTGTAGCTTGTCAGATTAGGCTAAAGTTAGCTATTTAGGGTTATATAAAGTATTTAATTATTTAATAATCATTTTAAAATCACATGAAATCTACATTCATCTAATATTAGCCTATGTGTGGCAGTTATTGACTAGTTACTCTAATCTTACACCAGCCAGTAAAAAGGCATCTAACTCTTTTAACCAAATTAACCAAAAATAACATGCATTGTTCCCTTCCATGCTCTTCGCAAGTAAATTAATATTCACAACTTTCATACAATTTTGGGTGTTTTATACAATTTTATAGCAGTTATGGTCTTCCTGGGCGAATTTTGACCTGGTAGAGCAGTAGGGCACTATTGAGCTTTACAGAAGATACACACACAGGACACACGTGCATATTTACAAGTATGTGCATGCACACACACACAGACAGACAGACACAGACACACACACACACACACACACACACACACACACACACACACACACACACACACACACACACACACACACACACACACACACACACACACACACACACACACACACACACACACGCTTACCAAGAGCCTGGGTCTGTCCAAGGTTTCTTCCTAGTAAAAGGGAGTTTTTCCTCACCACTGTCGCATTTACGCATTTATGCATGCTCTTCGGGGGAATCACTGGAATTGTTGGGTCTTTGTAAATTATAGAGTGTGGTCTAGACCTACTCTATCTGTAAAGTGTCCTGATATAACTCCTGTTATGACTTGATACTATAAATAAAATTGAATTGAATATACCAGTCTGTTATAATCCAAAACAACTAATCATATATATCCTCATTTTACTTAGAAATTAGGTATAATTCATGTAAATGAGGTCTGTTGACCATGAATGCAAAAAATAAGTGTAAAACTAGAGTGGAATGAAGTTGGATAAAAGGGGAAACCAGAATTGAGTGATAAATGACTTCATGCTTTATGAAATGGTCAATTTTATTATGCCAATAACATTTATAATGACCCAATGTATAAGACAACACAAGGGCTAAACCACTTGACCACTTAAATGAAAAGGCTTCTTTTTATTGCAACTCTGCAGAATATTCATGTGACATGGTTGACCAACTTAACTGCCATTCATTTTGAGTGTGATGAAGAACTCTTGCAGATACAACTGGGCCACATTGCAAACCTCTCATCATATTAGTGAGGAAGCTGCCATGTTGCTTCTCTCATCCTGGTCTCCTCAGGCCCTGCAGACTGGACCACACTTGTGGTTTACTGCTAGAATATTACAGTAGGCCACTTTGCTGATTCAGATTTGCCACTTGAGTCCACAGCACCATACAATATATGATAAACATGCACCAGCCTTTGTGAAAGTGTATGTTCTGAGAGAGAGAGAGAGAGAGAGAGAGAGAGAGAGAGAGAGAGAGAGAGAGAGAGAGAGATTGATCTCAGTTGTAACATTAAACGTTTGCATTATTCTGTGCCATCTGCTGCTGCTCCAACAATACAATGGCAGTAAATATTTATATTGCTTACCAGGGTTCCAACCCAGTAGCTTCTTGCTGTGAGGCCACAGTGCTTACCATTGACCATTCCTTATTGTAATTCAACCACACAATACCTATCATGTATTATATTTTATTATCCAATCTTGGCCAACTACTGTTTCAAGGCCTTAGTATGAGCAGTGAACATCTAACGAGCTGGGTGATCCAGGCACAGGCCCAGCGGTGAGGAGGTCTACCATGCTCACCATGAACTCTGGTCCAGTCTGCAGGGCCAGAATGAGAGAGTCTCCAGTACACTTTAACTTGTTAATTTATGTTCTTCATCACACTGACATGTTCATTGGCAGCTTATGTGGTCAACCATGTCACATACAATATTCTGCAGAGCAATTTAAAAAAGCCCTTATATTTTTTGCCTTTTTTTACTGGCTGGTGTAAGATTAGAGTAAAAGTAGTCAATAACGCCACACATAATGCTAGGGGAATGCAGATTTTATTTAAAATGTGATTTAAAACTTATTATAATCCTATTTCTATTTTAAAACAATATCCATTATTACTCCCTTTGTGGCTATTAATGAATGTTGCTCAATTAAATACTTTATATAACCCTAAATAATTAACTGTAGCTTAATCTGACAAGCTACAGGCAAAAGCTAAAGTACATTGTTCTTCTGGCAGTTATTACAGCTCTCATACTTTTATTTTGACACGTTAATGTTACTTCCTGTCCAGAGCGCATTGGTTTTAGTAGACTTTTGACTTAACACGTAAGACCAAAATAACATTATAAACGAGACCTGTGTTCCATCAGATTTTCAATGATTATGCACATTATAAAAATGAGCCCGTATTCTCGCTCTTGGGTTAAAACGGAAACATGAATAACAAAAAAACAACAGTTGAAAAACGAGCAGTTTTCCAGTTATTTTTTAATTTGTATGGACATTGGAAAAACGAGAAAACGGAGCTCATAGTTTTGTTTTTCCGTTTTTGGTTTAAAACGAAAAAACGGGACCATCTTGACGCATACACAATCTTTGGCACAGGTAGGCAGCCCACACCGTTCTCTTAATCCACTTATTTCCTAGGATGGCAAAGGCATAGGGAAGTTACGACCCGCCCTACTCTCCCTCTGATGGCTAGCAGCACTCACGGTTGGTTTGGTAGGGTTAGGTTAGAATGTCAGGGTAAGCCAATCAGAGGTAGAGTAAGGCAGAATAGGGCGAGACATGCCTTCACCATCCTGGGGAAAAAATACTCGCTCACCGGCAGCAGTGGGGAGACTACGTGGGGGGAAAACCCAAGACAGTGCAGAAGTAGGTGTGCCTGTAACTTTCTTCCAGGAAGTCGAATTTTTGTGTTGAAGTTAAGTGTTATCTGGTGTAACCGGGTGTAACACCACTGTCTCCAGCCTGTTAGAAACGCGTTGATAAACTTTTCTTGCTGGCCGTCATGTCGGATTCTTTGGACCGGTCCACCAAGATCAACTTGTTGAAAGAGCCGGTTGTGAAGAAGCTCTGTGAGGTGTTGGAAAAATCCAGCAATAGAGGATGGCGAAAACTTGGAGAGATAGTCAGCAATGACAAACGTATTAAAGTCAGGTAGGCTGGAATTGAGAATTCAGACTGTAAACTGTATAAAATCACAATGATGTTGCTAAAATAGTATGTCGGACATCCAGCCCTGTATTTTATGTTATCACATTTGAAATGCTTTCTTGTGATTTATAGATAGTATCCTGGATCAGTGGTTCCCAACCTTTTTTCCTTGGCTTGAAGTTGAGGTAACTCTCGAGATAGAGCCTTACTTTCTTTTTTTGATACAGAGGAGTTATCTGCACTTTTACGTTTCTCCGCCATGTTTCATTCATAAAATAGTGATGCTGTGGCGGCAGGAAAAACAGGATGATAGCAGCTAGCAGCTGACCTGATGACAGGTTAAGAGGTCCCGGAGGTTTGGCCTACTAAGTAGGCTGCCTACAACAGCGAGAACAAAAATACATAGTTTTTATACAGACTTTTGTATACATTTGTTTAACGTGCAAATATAAAGACTTGCGCACTCCCTGTGATCTTTGCCGCCCCCCTGAGGGGTCCCCGGACCCCAGGTTGGGAACCACTGTACTAGATAATAGCACTAAGACCATACTCTATTTGAATACACTGTACATTGTTGTACAGTTAGTTAAAGTGCCCAGTAATGCTCTACCTAGATAATGTTACGGTTGCACACTCTATGGCAATGTTCTGGATTGTGTTTGCATCCTTGAAAATGAAATCACTAAATTAAATACAGGATTATGATATAACCCAATTTATACAAAGAATTTTGTAATGATAATGATAATAATACTTTATACTATGTGTGTGCACCTCCTGTGTATGGTATAAACATATTATTTAGAGGGTCTTAAAAAGACAAATTAATTAGTGATACAATTAATGCAATATATGTTCAAGTAAGTTAGTCTTCACTGCCCTGTCCTGACGTAAAATGAGATGCTGTGCTTCCAGGCTTATGCAGTCCAGTAAAACAAGCAACAGACTGTATGCATTTATAGTTTATTATCACATAATATCATATAATTGACCAGCTGGGAGAGAGAAAGTTTACACACAAGAACAAAATTAAACAAAACAGATGTGCACAGATGTAAACAGTCCTTTTTAATAACATCAGAAAAATATTGGGTTACACTTTACTTGAAGGTATCTACATAAGAGTGACATGACACTGTCATAAACGTGTCATAAACATTATAAACAAGTCATAAACGTTTATGACATAACGCTTGTTTTAAATATATGTCAGTCAATTTAGGATCAAAACAATTCCCAGACATTTAGATCATAATTGTATCTTCAGTCGTGATTACAATATTTAAAACAAAATATTATAATATTATATAATATTAATATATATATAATATCATATTTCAATAGCCCTGAAATCACAAATAAATCCATAAAGTCATCACCATGTAGCTTTGACATTATCATACTATCACCTAGATACTATATAATTGCTGCCCAGCTCTTGCCTGTATATAATAACCATATGTTTATGTTTGATTATCTTTTGTGTAGTTGTCTGTCTAGATTTGTATCCTCCTGTAAATGTACGTAAATATGTTGAGAGCTTCTTACAACCTGAGTCAAATTCCCTGAATGTTTCGACATAATTGGCCAATAAAGTTGATTCTGATATCTGTTAATGGCGTGCTGTCAACCTCCTGCATCGTTGTCCAGCTCAAACGACATGGAGATGTGCTCTCTGAAGGTGTTGGAGCTGGAGGGAAGCCCGAGTCGCATGTTGCTGAGGCTGATGGGAGAACGAGGCTGCACCACAGGTCAACTGGTTGACTACCTCCAAACTCTCGGCAACTCAGAGGCCCTGCAGTGCCTGAAACCATCAGGTACAGTAAAAAAACCCGCCCCCAAGCTTGTTGTTATGTTGTCAAGTATCCAAAGCAGGTAGATCATATTATTCTGTGCTGTATGTTTTGGTTTAAAAGGTAATGTATGACTCACTTTATGGTGTTGACATTTACAGTACTTTGCCAGCCAGATTACAGTCAGTGTAACACTAAACAAGCTTATCATTCAAGCAGGGTTCAATCAGTTTGGGTTTTTAAAACAGGAAACGTGTTTATGTTTACTCAAGAACTGTAGTATTGTAGGGTGGTAAGTACAGTGACACTGCATTTACACTTTTTAACCCACTTGGGTAATTTTGATATGAATGATTAAATGTCATCTTTGCTACAGATATGTAACCTGTCTGTAATTCATAATTCAAATTGAAAATCTGCTCAATGTACAGCCCTTCAGATCCTCATTCAGCCCCAGTCGGTGGCTCTCATATCTGGCCACAATCTTCGCCTGAGCTGCCATGCTGTAGGCAAATCTCCAGTACAGTACCAGTGGTTCAAGACCAAGGAAGAGGTGAGCTTTTATCACAGTACATCAGTATCCCTGAAACGTATTGTCTGGCACAGGACTTGAAGGAAATTTACAGGCAAAATAAACTGCAGTTAAAGTGCCATCTTAACAGGTCTGGGCTTGAAATCTTCTTCACCACTACTTCTCCATTTTCCTGACTCAGATGCCCAAACACAAAACAATGACTACTCACGACTCCATGTTGCAGCTATAATAGTGCAGCTTAATTAACTTCATGGTCCATTTTTCTGTTGTACTTAATTCACTACTAAAAGCTATAAGCTGATATAAAGATCAAAAACATGATATTGGTCCATAATGTTGACATAAATTACATACTGTAGGTTTTGCATTGAAACACACTGTCCAAATATTTAATTCCCTTTCGGACATTCAGCTTGTCCACTAGCCACATCATAAAGGAACTAAAATAACCTAAATATTAGAAAAGATCAATATAGAGTGTTTTAGCTTTCCAGGATGTTTACCTGTATTTAACGGCCATGTAAAATGCATAAACTCTTAGCTGCAAAACTATTCTGATTGTCATCCATCCTCCGTTCCTGCAGGTGTCTAAACAGGCTCTTAACTTAGCCAAAACATCACAATACTTGCATTACAAATATACTCGCTACATTTTATATGTTGGGTCACTGAAATTGAACTGGACATTATCAAAATGTCACTGTTCACGTTTTCTACCGACATCTGAAACCAGATTACTTCAGAGCTGGCTATCCAAAATTTCAGAAGGGAAAGTTACATTTATAGTATTTACGTACATCCACACATGCTTGGACAAAATAACTTTTTTAAGAGTTATTCGAGTCAGCAAAGGAGAGTGAATATGAAGCGGGGGTTAAGGTGGAGAGATTTCAGTTTGCAGATGCGGACCGCTGTTTCTCTTCTGGGCTGTAATAATGTTACACTTTGCATATTGGTAAATGTGATTCACATTTTCCACAACCTCAGGTGCCAAACAGCTTCTCTCCAGACCTGGTGATAAGTCCAGTCCATCTGAAGGATGCTGGCTTTTACATCTGCAGGGTCAACTGTGGAGATACTTTTGAATTCAGCCAGTGGGCTCAGGTAGACGTCCTAAATGTCACCATGTCTTGCGGTAAGATATTGTAGGTGGTGTATTCTAACTCCTGCTTTGTGTACTGTGTTTATAAATGCACTGTTGATGTTTTTTCTCTTTTCATTTGAGTACTTTTGTTGTTTTACATATTTTGGAAGTGTCTGCATTGGTTGAAGGACAGGACAAATGACTCCTGTGGGAATTTAACCCCTAATTTTAGTACTATTCCAAATGAGAATGTATTAGATAATATACTAATGACATTTCCTCTCCGTCCACCACCAGGGCAGAGTTATCATTCCTTAGAGGGTCGGCTGAAGTTGGTGATCCAGCCCCAGTCCCAGCGGCTAAATGTTGGGGAAACCCTGCAGCTGGAGTGTGGAGCTGTGGGACGGCCGATCCCTCGATACCAGTGGCACAGAAATGGAGTTCCGGTCCCCAACGCCACAAAGAGGAAACTCACGGTGAGGAGAGGTTGTTATAGAAGATGTATGACTCTATATTACTCTTTCAAAAATTCAACTTTGTTTGGAGGCTATTTTCTCTGTTTATAGTTGTCAGACGTTACAAGGCGCGGACATCTTACTTTTTTAGGGAACAAGGCTTAATAAAAAGGTGTATTTCAGATTCCTCACTTGATGCAGGATCAGCACGGCCGGTATCGTTGTGAGATCAGCAGCAGCACCGAGAGAATGTGGACCAATGAAGTGGACGTTGTTATCGGTATGTCACACTTCAATACATTCTTCGACACTATAATTACAGTCCAATAAAACCAGCTTTATTGTCGTAATGTCTGAGTGAATTTTGCTCTGCTCTTGACTGAAAGCACCGAGGATATCTGTCCAGATTTCAGTGGCAACGGAGTGCTCTGAAGGTAGAGTTGAAAGCACTGGTTCATGTTAAATGACAGTAGGGTAGCAACTAGCAGGCTTTAGCTGCATGCAAATGTTAATCAAAACTCCTGTAACTGCATGTGGGTCATGGTTTGGATTATTACACACATTAACAATAACCAGCACAAGGTTCACAGGGTTTGATCTCTAGGTTTCATGTGCATGAATTTTGTTTTAACTAATATCATTGCTTTCAATTAATTGTACGTTAAGGAATGGCAGTATACTATATTTGTCTTGTTGAAAACAAATCCCATGAAAAGACCAAAACCAACAAGGAATTTATCCTACTAATGTGATCCTGTAGTATTGGCTGGGTTTTTAAAGCTAGATATAGCTCATTCCTCTGTGTCATAGTGCTCCATTGTTGTCTGAAACACTGTCATTATTTTTTTTTTTTAAGATTATTTTTTGGGGCATTTTCAGCCTTTATTTTGATATTATTGATATATTGATATTTTGATATTGATACTTTATTTTGAGGACAACAGAAGACATGAAAGGGGAGAGAGAGGTGGGAATGACATGCAGCAAAGGGCCGAAGGTCAGAGTCGAACCCCGGCCCGCTGCGTCGAGGAGTAAACCTCTATATATGGGCGCCTGCTCTACCAACTGAGCAATCCGGGCGCCCAGCACTGACATTATTAACCATAAAAAGTCAGGCTGTAGTTTATGTTGCTACTGCTGTAAATGCTCACTGGAACACTTAATATGTATTAATCCACAGCTGCAAATAGTCCCCAACAAATGCACTTATTGCTTCTGTTTGAGTAAAATTTGCTAAAAACTACAGTGCCCAGCTGTTTTAGGAAATTACTGAGCCTTTTAAAAATAAAAAAGTAAATTAGTGACCTGAAAATTACTGTCTTCAGTAGGCACCAGTGGACTTATGTACAGAAGTAAGAAACAGACTAATGCACTGTGAGTTTTGTTGTATTCATGGGATTCTTTGACAATAAGAAAACCACAGAATAACACCAGCCATAATCTTTAAATTTAATATTACTAGTTCAGTGCCTGTTCCAAACATGCATGTTCGGAATGGGATGTTTGCTTGGCCTGTGGTATTGCTGCTTGCAGCTTTCTCGAGAACCGCTCATCCAAACAACTACAAACCTGACACTGCGCTTCCTTGGGTCATGAACAATACACCTGCCCTGACATAGTTACGTCACATAGCCATGTCGAGGCTACTCACAGTCAGAAACACCGGTGAAATACAATCTGGTTCATAGTAAAAAAACATCAAGAGCAGACTTTACAATTAGGCAAGGTAGGCAACTACTTTGGGGCCCAAGGTTAAAGGGACCCAAACCGCTATAGTGATTTATGATTATGTTTATATGAAAAAATATTGATTATGTTTTATTTAACTCATTGGCCCAATCCAAAAGTCCGGACTCACGGATTGACTGTAAGGCATACCTTCTCTTTGACTAATCATTTTTCCCCGAATCAAAAGAATATTTTTATAACACCAATCTAAAAATGCTAATCTTATATGATGGTAATGTATTTGTATTTTTGATTCCTAGATGATGTTTACGCCATTGGAGGAGGTAAGAGTAATCATATTCATTAAGTGTTTATACATATTTTATATATATATATATATATTTATACTTATTCGAACACATTTTCCTCACACATTTTCCTCACACAGAACTTTCTCTATGATGCTTTTGTTCTGAAATGCAATTTTAGGTTCCAGTGAATTGTTCCTAAATAGTATTCCAGAACAACTTTATGGTAAGTGTCTTTCAACACATTTCTTCATGCAAGTGTTAGTGAATTGTTAAAATCTGATCACCACATTCTCTGCTGTATTTTAGTGATACATATAGCTGATGCACAGTTGCTCTACAGCAGGGGTCGGCAACCTTTTTAATATGAAGTGCCATTGTAAAATGTTCTTGCCAATCAGTGTGCCGTATCAGCACTAAGCCTGCCATCATATACTGAGCCCGCTCAGGCAGTGTTATTTTTACTATATTCTATAAAGGAAGCAAAGATGACTAGCCAATCAGAGACAGAGTATGACGGGTTTATGCGACATGTGGATGGGGAAAAACTCAATCAAACTACCGTAAATAACAGGCTGTGCTCCTGCCAATGTGGCTGTGAAAGAGGCCATTTGACATGCAAATTGGAACATTACCAAAAAACTGTATTGCACACTTATTGCTAGTGTGCCATTGGTTATGCTACCGCGTGCCAAGGTGGCACATGCACCTAAGTTGCTGACCCCTGCTCTGTAGTATAAGATAGTATCTTTACTATTTATTCTCTTTACTTATATTTATGTATTGTTTTTTATCTGTGTCTTGTGCTTTTCCCCTATCCCTTGCTACTGCAACAGTGGGAATTTCCCCATTGTGGGATTAATAAAGGATTTTGAATCTTGAAAAAAAAAGTTTCAGACTATGATGTCTGAAACTGATCTGACATCAGTTCCTCTCTCCACATAAACACCCAAATAAAGATGTGAAACTTTTAACATATGATAGCAGCTACACGGGTAGATAGAGTAACACTTTACAGCCAGCAACAACATCAAAGTCCAAAAACACTACAGAATTATACCTCTAAAAATATCACCAGAGTTTAATCAACAACTTTCTGACACACTGTCACCAGAAAAGAAAAATAACAAGCAGACACGTAACATGACATCAAACAGCTATTAATATAATTGTTTTAGGTAATATGTCCCACTTACTTCCTGCCTCTATTTCTTTGTACTTGTGATTTGTATCATCACAACCTGAATCACTGGTGTAACGTTCAGTCCTTTACGGATTTGTATAGTTCTTAAAGGGGAATTTGGTTCTTGCTGCAACATATAAAGTACAGCATGTATGTCATAAAAAGTAGGATATAGAGTAAAAGCAAGACAAATAAATACACACAACAAAAAAAAATTATTAAATTGACAAGAATCCGCATTGAGCCACATTGAGATGGATCCATGTGGCAGGAAGAAAAATCCAAACTAACTGCACCGGCAGGGTTCACAGGTAAATCCTCAACAACACTGACTGACTGTGTAGTGTACATTTAATTCAATATCCCTGACAGCTGAAAAAAAAAAACAGACATCCATGAGCTTCAACAGATGTTCTGCTGGCCAATTGTCTTACACTGCGTTTCTTTTGACGTGTCACTTGATATTTATTTATCGCAGATAAGCCAATAAGCGAAAAGAAAAAAAACAATGCCATCATTACATAGTTTGTCCTTAGATCTGGCTTAGTACGTATCTTATAATAACCCAATTTGGTTTTTTTTTCTTTGGTTTTTTTATTATGATTTTCCAGGTCCATACATTACAGTCAATGATAATACCTATCATACTTCTCATTAAGCCATCTGTAAATGTACATTAATAGCCCCCAGAAAACTATCACAGGCTCCGTAAGCAAAACAAAAGTGAGCAAGGACCCATTAGGCCTTCATACTGTATTATATACGCATAACCATTTTGAAATATAGTAAAATAAGAACATGAACTAAATAAACAAACATGTTGGGGTAAAACTCAATGACATATAAAGCCCTCTACAGAGGGAAAATAAAAGCAGACAAAAAGGACACAAAAATCCACTTCAGACAAATGATGGTTGAATTGGTGTGACATATGTTATCCATCTTCCCCATCTTTTCAAAAAAGTTCCCTGTTGCAGTCTTAAAGCAAAAGTAATCCTTTGCATCTTGAAAATATCGTAGATAATGTCAATCCATTCCTCCACCGTAGGTCTTCCTGGTTTTAACCACCTTCTAGTAATAGCTTTTCTACTAGCAGCACTTAGGATCTGAAATAAGTATTTGAAATGAGAGGAAACATTTTCTGATGTTAAGGCATAATAACCCAATTTTAAAGATTGTTATCAGAAATAGTTGCTTATGATTTTTATGTAAAAAATATATACATTTGCCAATGTATTTATTGAACTTTTAAACTCAAATGTTTCGCTGCCTGAAACGTCCGTTTTGTGGCAATACATTCTATCATATTGGAGTGCTGTCCTAGTAGCTTTATTTATGATTATTCACTTTTAGGATCAAGCACCCAGCCTTCAAAGCTTTCTAAGTCAGTTGAGCGTGTCCAGTCCTATTATTTATAAAATCAAATATTGATCAGTAGTGGCCTCAAAAATAATGTTTTAGTCAGGCTGTAGTTTCTGTCATTTTGTCCACCTCCTGTTCTTTAGCAGGCTTTATTAGGCAGGTAGTGAAAAGTTGGCAACCAGAAAATCTAATCAGTTTTTTTCTTTCTGCAATTTGTATCATTCTTGTTTCAGATGTATGTATTCTGGAGAAAACTTCAAAATGTACAGTTCTCGGGGATCATTGTATTAAAGCCATAATATTGTTAAGAACATTTGTCAGTTGAATTTATACACTTTGCAGCAGACTGGACTTGACCACTATTGCAGTAAACACTGCCATCTTGACAGTTATTTTAAAGAACTTGTCAGTTCTAAAAGATGGTTTATTGATACATATGAGTTGTTTTCCCTCCCATAGTTTTACAGAGTGATTTTCTCCCTCTCCCTGTGTTCTCCTCCCAGCGACTGACAAAGTGGCCCTGCTGATCGGCAATCTGTCCTACCAGAACCACCCGCAGCTCAAAGCTCCCATGGTGGATGTGTACGACCTCACCAACCTCCTGCGACAGCTAAACTTCCAGGTGGTTTCACTGCTGGACCTCACAGAGCAAGAGATGAGAAACGCTGTGGACGAGTTCCTGTTGCTGCTTCACAAAGGAGTCTATGGTATGTTGGCAAATACAGTACACACCTGTGGATGGTTATAAATAGTAGATCATAATACTCACTTCCCAAAACATGGATTGTTTGTTGTTTGAGGTGATTAAAATACACACTTCCCTCTTTAGGTCTGCTGTACTACGCTGGTCACGGATATGAGAACTACGGAAATAGTTTCATGGTGCCGGTAGACGCACCAAACCCGTACCGGTCAGCCAATTGTTTATGTGTGCAGAGCATCCTAAAACTGATGCAGGAGAAGGAGACTGGCCTCAATGTTTTTCTGCTGGACATGTGCAGGAAGAGGTAAGTCAGTGGCTCATTCCTTTACGTTTATTACATTTAACTTTGAACTGTTACTTGTATAAATCAGTTCTACACTGAGCCCAAAATAAGACTACATATTAATATTACTAGCACAAGGGTCAAAACTGAATAACAACACCTTAATATGTGACTTTTTACTTCAATATAAGAATGCATTAGAGTTGGTACAGCAGGAATAATTTGGCATGGGATACTTCTGTAATATGCACTGTATTTCTCAAAGTAATTTCCCTACACTCTTAAAACCTGATTAATCGATGAATCGTTTGGTAAAAAATGTCACAAACTAGTAAAAGAAGAGCCAAAAGTGCTTGTTTTGTCCAACTAAGGGTCCAGAAATACTATTAACCCAAAAATATTCTATTTATTATCACGGAAGATTAAGAAAAACCAGCAACTATTGATATATGGTAGAACAGGTTAGGTTGTTGTCCAACAACTATCCAATTCATTTTCTGTCCCTCATCTAAAACGATTAATCGACTAATCATTTGAGCTCTAGTTTTGATACCTAGATGAAGATTTTTAAAGATTTGTTTTGCATTTTTGCCTTTATTGGATAGATGAAAGTACACAGATAACTAGGAATAAAGAAATGGGGGGAGAGAGACGAGTATGACAACAACGATCCTCGGCCGCAATCAAACCGCCTGAAGTATTAGGCTACCAGAACACCCCTTTACCTTAGTTTTAAAAGCATGTACATAGTTTTTGTGTGTAATCCATAGACTGTATAAAATAGTTGTAATCCCACGACAGGACCTTAAAGGAGTTATTTTCTCTCCGGCATAGAGCTTTTTGGGATTTATTGCCTTGGTTTGCATCTTTAAAAAAATAAACATTTTCCAGGAATATTCATGATGACAGCGCTCCAAACATTGTCCTAAGGGTTACGGCCAACATTGTCTTTGGATACGCTACGTAAGTTTAATCCATCAATTATCGTTCAAAATTAAATCTATATACACTTTTTGTTTTCAAAAAATATATAAAATATGTGTTCTTCGTTTTTTTGGCTGTTTAGGTGCCAGGATGCCGAGGCCTTCGAGCTGAGTTCCAGCGGCTTCACCAACGGCGTGTTTGTCAAGTTTTTAAAGAAGCGGCTGCTAGACGATGAGAAGATCACCGTGGTGCTGGACAGAGTCGCTGAGGGTGAGATAGAAACATAATATGTGATAACATCCATATGTAGCACTGAAAGAAATACTGATATAAATAATTTAAAAAAAATGATTTGTGCAAAAGTAACATTACTGTTTACTGTAGTCTTGAGTTCTTAAAATGAATTTGTGATTGAGAAGGTTACCATGACAAATTAATTGATCATTTTTCAGTGTTTGGTTATGAAATGTGATTGTTTTACAGTAGTTGGATGCGTTTCAGTTTATATTTAGGCTAATACAGTTAATTAAATGTAGCATGCTCTGCATTATTGATGTCAAAAATGTATCAGTTTGTGGGCTAATTTCCTTTTTAAATGCAGCGTAAGTGAAGGAAAATGACTTGAGGTGTCTGTGAGATGCACTTACTATCAAACGTTTAGGATGCGGACAGGATATGTCTTTAACATTATCTAATTTGATTTATCATTTTTCGTGTCCAGACATGGGTCAGTTTGATGCTACGAAGGGGAAGCAGGCTCTAGAGATCCGCAGTAGCCTGTCGGAGAGGAGAGCTCTGAGCGATCCTATCCAGCCTGGCGACAGCGCTGATCTTGCTCACGCTCGCAGCCTCCAGTGGGCAAAGACTCACGGTGAGTTTATAACACAAACTTAAATTTATAAGTATTTGTTTCACACTTGTTATCACTGTGCTGGAAAGCCCCCATTTGCTCACTGCTGCTCAGTACTGCACGCTCAGTCGACTGTTGACTGTTGATAGTGCTTATACTGTACACACCTGCACACATGGGGGCTTCTCGAGACAACCACACTGTTGTTGGAAACAAGGTTGGAAAAGTGAGAAACACCTGATGATAACATCATCACCTCTTTCATCAGCTAATAAATATTTGCTTATGGAGCACAAAAGCCAGCGAGAAAAAAATAACATTTCTTCTGATAGTTTTGTTGTGATTATTCCAACCTGGTAGACCACCACACTACCAGTAGATTGGTCCCTGTAACAGTGGTTCCCAATCGTTTTGGCTTGTGACCCCATTTAATTAAGTAATGTCAACTTGTAACCCTCTTATCACAGGTTATGGCCTCAGTTATGAACAGTTCCAACCAAAGCTCATTTTTCCTTCTAAGATTATTTAATTTGAGGGATTTTTAGAGACATTGTGTTGGTGAAGGTATCAAGCATTTCACAAGAAAATGATGCGAGAAGTCAGAAATAACAGACATATTTTTGTGTTATTTTCTTTCGTATTCCTTTAATGGGCATGGGCCGGTATACGATTCTGACAGTATGATAACCTTTAGCAAAAACATCACGGTTTCACATTGCAATTACAGCTTCAAAATGTATTATTTTTTTAAATGTCTGGGTAAAAAAACATAAAGAAAATTCCATTGAACATAATGTATTTTATTTTTAAACACGCTGCACACTGGCAGGGAGAGGGATTACTAAACTGCAGTTTCTCTCCTTGACCACTCATAAAAAACAGCTCATACCTTAGGAACGGTATGACAGAAAATGTTAGTGGTTTTAAAACCTTGACTTTTTTTAAACTGCGGTATACCTTGAAACCGGTAACCGGCCCATGCCTATTGATGCCTCAGATTTATCTTGGGGGCCCCTTATGGGGATCCCGACCCTCAGGTTGGGAATTGCTGCTTTACAAGATTTAAAGTTCCTTTTTCTGGTGACTTTTTGTGTCTGAAACAAGAGCATGTTTCTTTTTGAACATATTAAATGACACCAAATGAGAACTTGGGAATAGAGCACAGAATCACACACATGTAAATAACTTGAAATGTTTTTGTATGTTATTCCAGAGCTTCCTGAGAGTATGTGCCTCAACTTTGACTGCGGGGCTCAGATCAAGTTGGGCTTCGCTGCAGAGTTCTCCAACGTGCTCGTCATTTACACTCACATCATTAAAAAGCCTGAGGACATGTCCCTCTGCCAGGCTCACGTCACCGACTTCTCACAGGTCAGCATGTTGTCATGAACACTGGTCATCAAGAAAGGGACAGGAACCATTTCCCTACAGGAACCTTTTAGGGAAATTGGATAATTAAATCAGCATTTGATTAGAATTCACTTTTTTTCACTTTATACTTTAAGGGGAGCAGCAGACAACTGTATTATTAACAAAACAAAGCCACAAATTGCATGGACTGTAAATGCACCTACAATTATTTGTGTTTGTGCATATGTGTTTGTGTGTTTGTGCATACTGTACAATGCCACCTGCTTTTGTTCCTCACTGTAGGACCTTGATGTGGATCCTAAAGAGATGAACAGAGAGACTCCAGAGGAGACGGGCATCTACCTTCTGTCCAGCAACCTGCCGCAGCACTGTCTTTACACTAGAGTCAGCTCACTGCAGAAACTCAGGGTAAAAACATTGTGAAACGCCAAATATTTTCTTGTCATTATGACAACAAACTCACTTAAACAAAACTTAAATTTGTTATTAACAAGACTAAGAGTCTACAGTCATGCTTGACCTGCTGTTGGTGGTAAATGAAAAATCAGGGGATCACCAAAATCACAAGGATTAATGGATATCTGTATCAAATGTCATGGCAAACCTCATAGTGGTTATCGAGACATTTTTACTAAAAACCAAAAATATGACTATTAATACTATTATTTCTCCTCTAATGCAACAGGAGGAGCTGGTCTTCACCGTGTGCCTTCAGGGCACCTTCACCGCCATGGATGACGAATCCGTCCACTGGACCAAAAGCATCAACATTGGCAAGCCGCTGATCGCACGACTGGACCTGAACCGGGCCATGCGGCGAAATAGCTGCATGCAGACATGCGGGATGCCTCACAGCCCGTCCCACAGCCCCTGTCACAGCCCCGGGCCAGAACACCACCTCCACCTCCATTACGGGTCGCACCAGGCCCAGGACTACAGCCGCCTGTCACCACAGCACCACTACCTGGACGTCTATGAGCGTGTTCAGGGTGCAGTTGGGAGGCTGTGGGGATTCCTTCTATGAGCTCAGCAAGTCTCGCTGTGAACCTGCGTATGACTCAGCTGCTGGGCTTTCAAGTTCACCAGGCCGGCTCAGCATCCCTATAGAGACCACTGACGACATCAACGAGCTGCAGACGGTGTTCATCAACAGTCTGCAGCTTCGACAGCCGTGAAAATGTCTAACATTGTATCTGGAATACTGCTGCTCTTTCTGTTACATGTGGTGACTTAATACGATTTCTTTTTTTTATATTATATTCTTCCACTTAAAAGCATTATTTGCCTCGACAAACTGAATTCACACATACATTATAATCATGTTTGGCGGCGGTGTCAATTTACCAATAATTCACCAAAGAAAAGCAAAGATACTGGATGCTAATAGTCAAGATCAGAGTTCTGATTTTTCTTCAGAGCTGGATATGTACCTCATACAAACATTTGTTTATAAAAATATGAGCCAAATGTGCACATTTGGTCAAAGAAACAATCTGCAGTCAGAGGAAAGTGAGGCTGGAGGAGCTCCCTCTGCTGTACAGTTAATAATTACATTAGTAATATACAACCAGAGGAGAGAAAGTCATGGTTGAAAAGAAAAAACTATTAAAAGAGTTCATCCACTTTACACAAAGCTTTTCTTCTGTTATTGTGTCTTGTAGCTGTCCCCCCTCAGGATAGCAGTAGATGGCCTCTCTATAAGGACTTATTTCTCAACTCTCTGGACCTGCTTACAGTACCTAATGTCAGCAGCGCCTCTTATATCCTTGTTTGTATCTTCATCTGCTCCTTACTGTGAAACTTTCCGAAAAGAGTTCCACTCAGTGAGTTTCCTGCTGGGGTTTAATGCGCTGTTCGCTATCCCCCATAAGTTCATATTGCTGCTTTTAGATTGTCCACTGCACACTTGATTGGCATTGTAATATATGAATGTAAAATAAGAGTACAGCAAAAGTAACTTTAGGTCACTATGAAACCCCATGGGCCGGTAAGCACAGACATAACATGCTGCTCCCCAGTCCTAATGTATATTCATTTCTACATGTGACAATGTGGGACATGCAGTATTAATCGCCTTACATTAAAAAAAACTGTCTGTGCCAGGATGTCCCACACAGTGACAAAAACAGCCAATCCCTGCATAATACAGCATGAGCAGAAAAATAGCTTACACCTTTTTTGCTTTTATGCAGTAATTATTCTCATGAGGTAATTTTAGTTGTTAGAAGAACAACTTATTAAGAAACTGGAGGAAAGAGAATAAGAAGTTGACAAATAACTGTAAAGACAGAATGGAAATTAGTAATGAAATAATGTGGAAAGAATAGAGAATGGTACAAAAACGGTATGAGCACACCTAGTCTAGTGAAGAAATTGATTACAAATAACCTTAATCGAAGGAGCGTGTGAGATGTGTGCGTATCAATGGTGCATTTTACACTTTTTTAGCCTGTGCATCCAGGACCCAATACATGTGGGTGTTAAACTCAGTGTTATTATAAATATTGCTTATAGGGGTTGTTTCTTGTGGTGGAAAGAGGGCTGGAGTATCCCAGAGTACATTATCTAAAATCTACTTAAACAGAATTTCTGGTTTGAGTATGCTCTAAAGAAAAAAGCAATCAGCTACAGTAAAAGTAGTTAGTTTCCACTCCTGGCTGATTTAATGAGGGCTGGCAGGTTATGTCCTCTCACATAACACGATCTTGCAGAATGCTCTTAAGTAGCAACATAATAGCACAACATCTTGTATTACACAAAGCAATATTTAGCTTCAAAGAAACAGGAGTGTTTATTTCAGCATGTTCTGCCCATGCATTATCGTGCAGGACAGTACACTGCAACACAGCATCGAGATATGAACCCTGTCTGAATAATGGATGGAGTCGGCCACCCACAGGCTGCAGGGTGATATCATGGCTGCGTCACTTGTGCAGCTGAAGAAGGAGGGGTGGGTGGTGGTTTTTAGATGATGCAGCAGCAAGTAAGGAACAAGTAAGAAACGGAGAGAACAGAGGGAAAATAACCATGTCATCCTCCTGGGAGCAGCTTTTTTTTCAGATCCTCCTTCTTGTCGTCTTCTGCAGACACATCAATACAAGTAAATGATTATTTGGGTTTAATTTTGACTGTGTGTGGTTGTGTTAAAACCTTGTTCGGCCACTCAATGGTCTGTAACCTTGTGAAAAGTAGAAGAAAATTTCATAGGATTTCCACACCATCATGTACTACTGTATCTACCATATTTTGGCTTGAAGTTGCCGATAGTCAATGTATATAATGTCAGGGTGGAAAATACTCTAAGACAGCATTTACATTATCACGGGACACTGAAACTCTACATTAAAACCAAAAGCAATTAATTATTTAAGGATTAAAAAAGAAATACCCTTATGCAAAATAAAAAGTCTAATATTATATAGCTGTGATCATCAGGGGTATTATAGAGATTATTATTTAGGCAAACTGATAATTCAATTTAAAGCATCATGTTTTATATTCTCTATACATTTACATTTGGTTGTGGCTGTGCAGTTTGATGTTGGTGATCGCAAGAGTTGTTTTTATCTTTTTGTGGAGTATGGTTAATAGGTAAATTTTCACAGACTAGCTGTATATTTTTTATTATAAAACCCAAGGAAATTGGAAAAGGATATTCTTTTTTAGATATTTGTCCTTTTTCTACATTAGACACTGCCCTTGAGATATGAGGTATGTATTTATTTATTTTAGTTGTTTGTTTTAGCTTGTCTATATTTTTCTTCATCATTATGACAACACTAACTTTGAGCTGTGTTTCTTTGCATGAAAAGAGTTAAAAATATATAATAATATCAAGTACACAGAATCACTAAACACCTAGTGCAACATAGCAATCACCTAGCTGTGGCCGTAGTAATCATGACAGGAACAAAGCTGGAAGTATAAGATTGCCAAATGCCGCATAAGGGGGTAGGTTGGGGTAGCGGATGGGTCAAACACAGGACTTTCACCTAGGAGACCAGTGTTTGTGCTCCAAAAAAGAAAATGGGGAGTTTTTTTCAACTTTACAGAACAAACAGAACTAGATTACATGCATAACCAGGCGTGAAGTAACATAACAAATGTACTGATTTTAACCCAAACCACAATCTTTTTGTCAACTTAACTAAGTAGTTTTGTTGCCTAAACCTAACCAAACTGCGACAGTCTCACAATGTTAATGAAATGTTTCAAACCGTGACCATTTCATTTAGATATGAGAACAAAAATTGCTCCTGTGGGTCGTATTTCCCGCCACAGACGGTACCACCCTAGCTACCACTGCAAACACCATGGAAACCTTTAAGCAACACATTAGTAATTACATTAGTAACCACTGAAACCACAGAGAACACCGTGGCAGACTCCTAGCAACACCCTAGCTGTCACTCAAATAACCACACAACCATATCACAACTCAAAAAAATGTAGCAAGATGCTAAACGTGTTTAAGTAAAGTTGTCTTCGACTTAGCACTTCCAGATATAGCCACAACGTAGTTATTATGATAAAATCCCTAGCAACTCCATTGTAACCACCATGAACACCCTAGCAACCACCTAGCGAAACCCTGACCACCACTTTAAACTACAATGCATTTGCAGCGATCAATAATATTCTAGCGACTATTTAGGAATACCATACTAATACCAGCAATTTAGCAACACCCAAGTAAAGAACTTTTTGTTCATTTGTTTGCATACAATGTAGCCTGTTCTTACTATAAATACTGTCAGTTAGTGGTACATTTTAAGTTGGTGTGTGTTTAAATAATTATTTGTTTTCTTGTCAGAGACACCAGGTCCAACGCCCCCGCCGCTGGTTTCCATCAGCAGTCCCCTGCCAACAGAAATAAGGAGCGTTGTTCTTAAAGGTACATTAAAAAAAAAAAACCTTAGCTGTAAAACATAGTATTGTGGCAGAGATGTGTTTTTTTTTTGTTGTTGTTTTGGGTTATGAAATCCTTCCACAACTCTCCACGCAGGTGAAAGTCACACAGAGAGTGTTGAACTGTTGAACCCTGTCAATCTGACACTGGAGTGTACCTGGACAGGTAATCAGAACAAACTACCAAATATAACTGGGTTTTGGAGAAAAGATGGGGATGAAGTTGAGAACAGCCGTCTCACAGTGCAGTTGGAGAACGATCAGTATAATCTCAAACGAGTGTAAGTACATGTAAATTATTTCATCCATTAATTGGCTGATAACTCAAATCCATACACGTGTACATAGTGATTTACAAAAATATTAAAGGCATACTATGCAACTTTTCCAGCTTCGGTCCCCCTACAGGTTGCCTCATTGCAACTGCCGCTCGCAAGCTGAAGTTCCAATGAGACAACCTGTAGGGGGACTGAAGCACTGCCCCGCCAATTCGGTCCCGTGCATATACAAATGTATTTTTTTTTTTTTATGTACAGCAGCTTGAGAACTCAAGTTGTATGTGTCAAAACTGGCTTTTATCGGTCTACACTGCCAATCCATATCTAATAACTAATATTTGGTAAGATTTGGTTTAAAATGATTTTATTTAAATACAAAAAAGCTTTATTTAATTAATGTGAAAGTAAAGCACTTTGAATTGCTGCCACTGCTTTTTTGTGACATTATAAATCATATTAACACATTTTATTGCAGAATAGTTATGTTTTGATGATATAATCACATATTAGCTACAGACTCTTTAAAATAACATTAAACCTAAATTTAACATAATATGTTTTTGTATTTTTGCTTCACAGGTTCAGCATCATCAGTGAAGAAAACCTCGGAAATTATTCATGCATGTTTGAAAGTGAGGCAAAAATAGACTTTGTTTTGGCAGGTAAAGATCACATCACTGCTTTTTAATAATGAGTATTAGTATTTACACAGAGTATTTGTTTAAAGGGTACTCTAAAGGGTGCTTTTTTAAATTATGCTTTCTTTCCTTGTTGTCCACCAGCTCCACACATGCATGAGGTGCGAGATAAACCAATAGTCAGCTATGTGGGGGACTCTGTGGTGATTGTATGTAAAATGGAGGAAACCAAACCAAAGCCCAGCACCTGGAACTGGTACAAAGCAAATGGTACCGACAAGGTGGGTGAGATAATCAGAGCCTTCTTGTGTGTGGTTTTAAGTGAGATTTGTGTCGCTGAGATTGTGAAAGCCAACACCTGATGAAAAATACAATACATTTACAGTGTAAACACATTTATGACCCCATTGGACTGATATTTGTTCCAGGAGCAGATCTTCACTGCTGCAGAGCCTCTTCGGTATGAAATCAAAAACGATGAGAGGAAGACCAAACTGGTGGTGTACAATCTGACGGAGGCTGACGGAGGCTTGTATTACTGCGGTGCGGTGTACGCCATCAACACCACGATGGGCCTCGTGGAGCTGAAGGTCAGATGTGGGAAGTACATTTACTCAAATACTGTGCCTAAGTATAATTATGAGTATTTGTAGTTTATGTTAATTTCTACTTCTAACCCAGTACTTTTTCTAAGAGAAATATTTGTTTTTTACTCCACTAAATGTATCTTCTAACCTTTCAAGATTTTATCTTAAAAAAAACACAAAATAAGTTTGTAACAAAAACTACATGTAGTCAAATATCTAACTAGTGGTTCTCAACCATTTTGACTTGGGACCTATTTAACAAACGCAGTGTCTATTTTGGGTCACTTTTTATGTTTTAGTTGTTTGCAGTTTCACCAAAAACACATTTATTCTCAACTGGTTTCGCTCAACAGTTTGAAACCCAAAGACACAAAACTCTCCAATATTTCACAACAAAACAAAGATGTTTTTTCTTCTTTTCTACTGTGTTAATCATTGCACGACCGCTCCGATTTATCTTGTGAACTTTTGGAGGGAGCTTGAACCCTGGGTTGGGAACCACCTAGACTTAAGTGTATTTAAAGTAAATAAAACTAACTCCACCTCAAACACCTCATACAATAAAATGCTACTTATGCAGTGATGCATCGATATTAACAACCTAATAGGGACATTTTACTTTATATACTTTAAGTACATATACTGTAGTTGACAATACTCCTGGACGGTTTTGAATGAAGGACTTTTACTTGTAATGGAGTATTTTCTCATTCTTGTACTGTTACTGTTTCTTAAGTGAAAAATCTGAACACTTCTTCCACCACTGCTAAAGGTCATCAACTTTACGGAGCCTCTGAAGCCTTTCATAGCCATCGTGCTTGAGGTGATCGTTCTGGTCGTCGCCATTATGTTCTACGAGAGATATCAGTCTAAGAAAAACTACACAGCAGGTATTCAGACAGCATACGGGTCTTCTTATGTTTGTGTGTATCGCATGTTGTATTTTAACTTGAAATCATCTGCCTTATTCTCAGGAAAAGGGATGAATGACCAAACAAACACACTGTAAGTACTATGGTTATAGTGCTAATTTCTCTAAAGATACTTTTTGGAAGTTTATTAATGTTTATATTTGTAGGTTTTCATGATGTACATTTTTTATTCCCTCATCAGGACACAGGGAGAAAATAATGAACCAGAGGAAGGTTCTTCAATGAGACAGCGGAAAGTTTAAAGACTGCAAATTCAACAGATCCTATATTCTTTAAAATCTGTTGTTTGCTTGTTTTAGGATGTGAATTATAGAGCTGTAAAGCAATATCTCAGCAACTATTTGAGTATGTTCACCAAACAATGTGCAATAACCACCACTTAATAACCATTCCTTTAATTCATACACAAGTAGCCTTTTTTAGATTTAAATTTTAACTTTATTACACTGGAAGATGTTTATTTTTATTTTTAATTGACAGTGCTGTTGTGACAGCTAAAAGAGCAAAGCATTTTTTGTTGCATGTTTGTGCCCTATATGCACCCACTTCCTGTGGAAAACCTGCCATGCATTGCATCATTGTCTTTGACACCTCTTTCTCAAAAAGGAAGTGGGTTTACTTCTGTTGGGGAACAACTTAAACCACTTTATTTCTGTTAAGTATGCATTATGGTTTGTGAGCAGTACCTTGCACTCCTAAAGTACACGTACCTATTTATACTGTGCTCGCAATGATTTTTTGTCACTTTCTAGTTTGTTCTTGCAGTAATGTGTGCCGAACATGCTTGACATTGCCATAATGTGTATATCAAGATGTATCATCCTATATGCAGATGCTTGTGTGTTTTTCATTTTAATGTATCAGAAGATGGTCAGAAAGGCAATATTTCCCCTAATCATGACTTTAACTGTCTTTAGTTGTCAGCCTGCACTTAACCTATAAGGTGTACCAGGGTATTTGTAAACATGCAAATTCAAATTACACAAGTCACTGCCTCGAATAACTATCAAGCTTTTGTGTTAGCGGATATGGAGACAGAGCTTACTTAAAGGGGAACGCCACTGGGTTTTCTGTTTACAGGTCTTATGTGAAAATAATTGTATAAATACTGTTGAAGCTCCAGAGGGGCAAAGAAAAGAAATATGAAGATTAAAAGTTGATCTCTGGTTCTGCTGCATCGATTTTTGTCCTTTTTCTTAAGTCCATTGTTACAGGAGTGCAATGCTAAATAGCATTAGTCGTACTCTTAAAGGAAAGTGGGTGCATGAGTAAAAAGATGTAGAAAGTAGTAAGCACTGACAAACACACACAAGAGTTTCAATTTGAAAAGCATGATTTTACTTTGCATAAATACAGTCTGCACAATAATACTCTGTGTGTGCAGTAATTTTTCAGTATATCGTTCAGTTTTTTTTATATCCTAAGCCAGTTTAACAGCAGCTTTTTTGAAAATTACATTTTATACAATCTGACAAACTTTCCCATGTCCGCCATGTTTTTCTCATTTCTTGCACCTTTCAACGCCTTGGACAACACTGACTCAAGCTTTTTTCAAAAACAGAAACTTCTACGGCTGGTTCACGAGGAACTGAACCAGAAGCTTGACCACATCGTCGTTCAGACCCACCACCGCTCCGTCCTGCACGCTCTCGTACAGTCGCAGGCTCTCTGTGCCCCACAGAAGGTTTTTCCTGGGGTTGTTGGCGTCCGTCTCCACAGAGAGGGCCACTGTGTTGAGCTGGTAGCAGAAGAAGGAGAAGAACTGTCCGTCTGTGATCACAGCCTGGGACACGAAAGGCCTGGTGATGTCCTCGTGGTTCCAGAAACCTACAGAGGTGAGAAGAAAGTATGAACACTGATTCATCCATTCAGTTAAAGTCCGCTTTAAAGCGGCGCTATGCAGTTTTGGCAATTTCTTCGCAGTTTTCTCACAGGTTTCTCTATAGAGCTCCCCCTACAAAAAAAGTCATATAACCATTCCAATGACTCCGAAGCTGTTCAGTGAAGGTAAATTAAGCTAAAAAAAAACTGCATAGTTCCCCTTTGAAAGAGTTGTTAAAACAAATGTAGAAAGGCAGTGTTTCTGCCACTACAACAATACAGATAACTAAAAATGTGTATATAAAAAGTTAAGAAACCAGGAGATCGATTAATATTTCTAAGAACTGTTACTCCAAATGATATACTGTATCAGAAGCTGTGTGCATCTGATGTCTCTTTCCTGTGTTGCTAACTCACCCTGGTACATGGCCTGAGCTCCCGTCCAGGCGAAGAGGCTGGCGAGTCCATTGGCTCTGAGGAAGACCTCCACCTGATCAGACTGCTGCTGCCGAGCCATCCGGTCTCTGTGGTACCGGTCGGGCACCAGGTGGAACTGGGTGTGACCGTAGCATGCCGGGTCTGGTAACTTGGCACCTGTTGATGAGATCAAGAGGACATGTTTAATGTAAACAGCTGAGAGAAGGGATTTATGGAGAGAGAAAAAAAAAAAGGAAATCATGCTTCTCTTTTGTCTTCTTTATTCTCCATCTCTGATTGATACTAAATCATGAATACTGTTTCATGTAACCGACTAGGATGAACCCACTTTGCCAGAAAAAGGTTGGAATTATTTAAGCACAACTAATCAGCAGGTTAAGTAAATTTTCAAGCAAAAATGCTAAAAATTGGATGGATTCACTTTCTCAAATGTAAGAATTTGTTGCTTTTTCTTGTCTAACATTACAGTAGTTTAGGTAGGGTTTTTTTTAGAAAAGAGAATTCTGATACCCTCAACTTACACTCTGGGAAAATGTGATGCCCATTTTTAATGCTTTGCTGCCGTTTTATTGACAATGAACTGATTAATCAAGAAAACAATCGGCAGATTCATTGATAATGAAAATCATCGTTAGTTGCAGCTAGAAAGTGAATTTTTTTTTCTGCTGCTGCATATTAAGGAATGTGTTATTGAGCTATGGAGACAGGAGAACACTTTACTAGGAACACACAGTATACAAGAAAACAAAAAATTCCAAGGCTACAGTTGTATGTATTATTACACAATATTAGAGTGGAAATGCTAAGAGCAAAAACAAGAGAAACAACCATCTCACAGACTAGGACTCAGAGACAATGACAGTGATGCAGTTTAGACTTTCTGTATTTGAATGACACTGAACAGATGCATGTTGGGGCCCCCCAGTGGCAGCAAGAGGTAACTGAATGAGAATTTAACTCCTATACCACAACATAACCAGCATACCACATGCTCAATTTATGTTCTTTGGGCTACTCCAAAAATCACGTAATCTGGATGAGGTAAGAGCAAGTGGCTGTGACTATCGTCTTATGTTACCTGTAAAGATGTTGTTGTCATACTGTCTTCTGAACAGGGGCATCAGGTTGGGAGCAAATGTGACCTCTGGAACTTCAGCTGCATAAGAGGCCTCCAGCGACGTGAACTAAGAGAAATTAAAACATCGGAGAGTGATTAGAACAACAAACACATGAATGCTGGACATTAAATGGAACCTGTTATTGATATTTTAGTATCTGATGGGTCACAGAAGTGTGTCAGGTTCAAATTTTGTAACATTTTATAACATCTTTTAATGTCTGTATGTTTTGTTTAAATGATTTGTGTCCTTCAATTGTGTGTGATGATGATTTGCTTTGAGATTATTTGGTAGTATGGTCATGTATGAAACCCCGACAGAGGTATTTAAATATATAAAACACCGTTCTTTTACATACATAAACTCCGCAGTCAGAGAATGATGTCTACCTGTGGCAGTTGTTGAGTTATCCTGATCTGACTGTGTGGTTGGTCGTCGATCTGAAACCTGGTTGGCTCTTGCCGGCCACTCCGGTGCCCCTTTGGGATGATTCTCTGCCCTCTCCTCCAGTAAAAGTTTACCTGGGGATCAATATCTGATAGAGAAACACAGAAAATATGACTCACAAAGCTTAAACAGTCATGTCTGTGGAAAAAAACACGTACGAATACAAGGTAATACTGCTATTGGGATCTGAAAAAAAGATACTGTGAAGGATTTAGGTGCACATGTTATCTTGAAATGTGTCCCAACCCTCAATACTTTTTTTTGTAACAAAACCCTGCCCAAGATTTACATTAACTGTCTTTGTTATGCAAAAGCAACAGTTCATGTTAAATGAAATAGGGCTGCAACTAATTATCATTTCCATTATAGTTTAATTCATTTTTTTTGATGAATTGTTTACCCTTGTGAAAGAAAAATTGTTTTTTTGTCTGACCAACAGTCCAAAACCCAAAAGATATTCAATTTACAATATTACAAAACCAAGAAAAACAGCAA
This sequence comes from Sander vitreus, assembly GCF_031162955.1. Taxonomy (NCBI): domain Eukaryota; kingdom Metazoa; phylum Chordata; class Actinopteri; order Perciformes; family Percidae; genus Sander; species Sander vitreus. The sequence goes on from NC_135859.1 coordinate 26,185,382, forward strand.
ATCCTCACATTTGAGAAGCTTGACCAGCAAATGTTATATAAATTACTTAAACGATTAGCAAGTTGTTGTCATGTTACTTGTTTTTGATAGACTAGCAGATGAATCGCTTCAGCACCAAAGTGAAATTATGTGAGTTAATATGTTATCCAAACCAATAGCAATCATGTCACATATTTGGTGTAGAGATGTTGAGTCAACTTTTTTTTTTTAAAGAATATGCTCTATTTGATCAGTACAAATAAGGATAAAACCTTGTTTACTGGTCCATATATCAAACTAACCAGCCACATTCACAATATTACTCCAAATGTAGTTTTTAGGAGACACAAAGGCCTGGAAATTATGGTTTAAAAGTGCCAAAGTGGATTGCTAAACTGCTAAGTTCTCCACAGTTTGACTGGTGCCAAATCAGTGATCCATACCCAGACTGGAGAGAGGGAGCAGTGGGTTGTATTTGGCCAGACTGTAGGTGAGTCCAGTCACTAGGTTTCTCAGAAAAGGTCCAACCATCTGCTCCTGCTCTCTGTACAGGAAAGGTTTGCGTTTCTTCATGTGCCAGTGCTCCTGTAAAATCACACGAGTAACCAACGAGCGGATGTCCGCGAACGCATCAATTTCAACCCCCGGTACTGTGGTTTGAGCTTCGGCTGGCAGCGAGCTCTCCTCCTTCTCTACCCCGGTCCTCTTCTCCGGGTCCAGGGCGAATCTCTCCGGCAGGCCCGGGATATATGCGGTCTTGGTAAAGTGCTGGTACCATCTGTCTGCGTTCCGTGCAAAAGTCTGAGGGTACACCACAAATTTCTTCCGCTGGATGCGAGTGATGAGGGAGAGCTTCTCGTCCACGGGAGAGGCACATATCTTCTTTACCTGGTCCTCAACCTGTCGCCCCCGGGCAGATTTGCTTTTAGCCGTGAGAGAGGGGACGATTGGGGGATACGTGGGCTCCTTGACCGCAGCCTCGGTGTGGGCAAGCTTTTGGTTTCTGAACGGCGGTAGGTTTTTGGGGAACAGCAAGGGCAGTCGTGTGCGGGCCGCCATGTTTCTTGTATGACCTCTTCTTCTGTTGACATTTAGCTAACGTTAGACTAGCAGTCTCCTACAACAGCGCCCCCTAATTCACAAAAAGTCATAATATAAATGGAATCATATTCGACAACAGTGTTTTAGTTGGCTTAAGATCAATATATTGAACTGAGAAACGCAAAATTAAGTATTCTAGTTTATGGCAATATTATACATTATTTATGTGCATATAATGTTAGCATCATAGTCAACGAAGAACGTTGACGCTCTTGAAGCGACCCCTGTACCATAAACAAATGCCTCCTTTCGACGCACTCTAAAATGTCGTAAGTTTGAGAACACAACATTATGATGTAAATAATAAGACAAAAAGGTAAATGTACACTACCAGGTGTAAAAATTGGAGACGGTGAGCAATTAAGTCATGTCTAACAAATGATGGGGGAACTTTTTGGCCAGTAATTTACGTTATACTTGAGTTTTGCACCTGAGTTGCATTTTAATGCCAACATTGTTAATCAAATTACCCCTTTATAAATAGATTTATGTTAAAACAACTTCATACTTCCCTAGCTGCGTGTCAATTCTCAGTAGCCTAGCTGTAAATGGAGACAAGTCGTATTCAAGGCGTGATTCAGGACAGGCTAAATAAACGTTACAAATGAGTACATGAAGGCAACACCAACGTACGCCAAAACAATTCTAGGATGGCGGAGGCATGGTGTCAGTACTGACACATGGGCAAGAGGAGAGGAGTGGGGTTGGTTAAGAAAGTACGGTGGCCCTGAAGTGCAAATCACAACAGCAAATAGAAAAACGCAACAGCAAATCATAAAACACAACGGCAAATAGGAAAACATTTCAACAAATCATAAAACACAACGGAAAATAGGAAAACATTTCAACAAATCATAAAACACAACGGAAAATAGGAAAACAAAACAGCAAATATGAAAACACGACAGTAAATAGGAAAACACTTCAACAAATCATAAAACACAACGGCAAATGTGAAAACACAACAGCAAATAGGAAAACACGACAGCAAATAGAAAAACACGACAGCAAATATGAAAACACGACAGCAAATATGAAAACACGACAGCAAAATGAAAAACACGACAGCAAATAGGAAAGCTCACGACAGCAAATATGAAAACCACGACCAGCAAATATAAAACACTTCAACAAATCATAAAACACAACAGCATTAACTTCCGACTTCTTTTAACAGGAAGGAGAGGTGGCCTGAAAAAGTGCTACTTTTAACAGACAGACAGTCCATCTGTCCAATCAGCAAGTCCGTTCTGCTCTGCTGAATGGGCTTACCTTTTCGGTAGAGTTAATGTCGTTGTGTTTACTGTTCATTGAAAGTGTTTCGCCCCTGCTGTCGTATTTCGACGCGTCGTCTTCTATTTTGCTCTTCCTATTGCTGTCGATATTTTCATGGGACTGTTGACATGTTTCATATTTGTGATTTGCACTTCAGGGCCACCGTAAGAATGTCAGGGTAAGCCAATCAGAAACAGAGTAATGAAGAGTAGGGCGGGACATGCCTTCGCTATCCTAGAAAAAAATATATACTCGCGTACAGTGAAGTGCAGCGAGTTTTCTCTTTGAACAAGACTTTGACTGTCTGACGTTAGTGTTGTGTTGTGTTGAAAAACGAATTAACCTAAAATATTTACTTCGGAAACACCATAATCGCTGGTATGTTTTTTCGTCAGATTTTAAGGACGCAGTTAATCGGGACCAGAACGGCTCACCTCAAGCGGTTGCACCGTGTTTGTCAAGCCGAGGTAGCTCGCTGCTCCAAAAATAAACCGTTTCATTCTCATAAACATTTTCTTTTCGTTAACTGCAGCTGTGCATTTTTTTTGACAACCAGCCCTGGTGGCACCAACTGTTTGGTTTATTGTGTGCCCCTCATAAATTGTTTTGTTTGTACTGTATGTGTGCTATCAGCTCCGAGCTTTTAATTTTCTCTGTGATGCGTCTCTCTGACCCGTAGAGACCACTGTGCTCCAAAAGTGACGAGGTGAGGCTGGCAGAAGAGGCAAGCAAGAAGTATGGCTCCCCAGCTCCAACCATCTTCTCCAAAGTGATTGACAAAAGCATCCCTGCAGATATAATTTATGAAGATGATAAGGTAAACAACCAACCTCTTCAAAACATTTTATCTCATTTGGCCTACTCCATGCGGAGATTAATCAACATGTGATTGTTGAGGCCAAGTTTTTTTTGTTGTGTTTATCAGTGTTTGGCATTCAGGGATATCAGTCCACAGGCCCCCGTTCACTTCCTGGTTATTCCAAGGGTCCCTATTCCCAGAATTAGTGAGGCCAAAGCTGATGATGCAAAGGTAAGTTCATCTATACCTTTTCTCATACCTGCTGATCCTGTTCAGGGTTTGGGAGGTGAGAGATTGGGTGAACACCATAACAACCACATTCACATACATACACTGGTGGGCACCGAAACAGTACACCCATATGTGATTGTTGCACATCATTCCATTATCTGTTGCTGTTGTTCTGAGAAGGTTTTCTAAAAGATTTAAGGAGCCCGGTTGCAGGGATTTTTTTCCATATCAGCCAGAAGAGCGTTAGTGAGGTCAGACACTGATTTGGGAGATAAGGCCAAATAATGTCAAAGGTGTTGGATGGAGTCGATGTCAGGGCTCTGTAGAGGCCAGTCAAGTTCTTTCACCAAACTAAGAAAATCATCTCTTCATGAACTTTGTTGCCCCAAAGTTAGAAGCACACCATAATCTAAAATATACTTGTATGTAACAGCATTTCATTTCCCTTAATTAAACTAAGGGGCCTTGCCCAAGCCATTAAGAATGTAGCCCCAGACCAGAAGTTAACAAACGTATGTGACCGGTGTATAAACGTAATGCAACAAACAAAAATGAACAAACACTGGGGGGACATGCTCATTCCACACAGCAAGCTCCCAGCTAACCTCTATGACCAGTTGTTGGACATATACAATCTATTTGTTGTCACTGTCACCATATGCATCCTTCAGGACATATTTACACAACGCAAAGGAACAGGGTAGCATCTTGTTTTACATTATTAGTTTGGAATTTAAAATAAACCAGCTGCAGCTTATGTTTTCTGAGAGGAGTTGATTTTATTGTAGTGCACATGCATGATAATATTATGTACATTTTAGAATACCAATCCTGCGTGTTGTATATGTGTCCCCTCGTGCTTTAAAACCTCCTCATTGTGCCGGTGTCAAAACACTCCACTTCAACAAGCCTTAATGACTTCCGTCCAATTGCACTCACCCCCATCATTATAAAGTGCTTTGAGAGGCTGGTCTTTCTCAAGACCTGCTTACCACCCTCACTGGACTACTTCCAATTCACCTACTGTCAGAACAGGAGCACAGAGGATGCCATCTCTACGGCACGTCACTCTGCCCTGTCCCACCTTGACAATAGCAACACCTATGTGAGAATGCTGTTCATTGACTTTAGTTCCGCATTCAACACCATCATCCCCTCCAAACTGATCACCAAACTCAGTGAACTGTGCATCGATACCTCCCTCTCTAATTGGATTCTGGACTTCCTAACCAACAGACTTCAGTCTGTTAGGTTAGATAATCACTACTCCGCAACCATCACCCTGAACACCGGCGTACCACAGGGATGTGTGCTGAGCCCTCTCCTTTACTCCATCTTCACCCACGACTGCACACCTGTACATGGCTCTAACACCAAGAAGACTTGCACTACCCTATCCAACCCATACTGTCCTATTTATTTATTTACAAATGTACATACTGTAATTACACCTATACATAGCCATATTTTACTGCTCTTCATACTACTCATCCTGCACATACACTTATTCTTAGTTCTCTTATGTTAACCACACAGCACATAGCTGTACATACTGTACATATCTGTCTATATAGTTCATACAGAATATCCATATTTATTCTGTTTTTCTTATTATATATTCTGCTAATACACTGCATATATCTATATTATTCTTACTCCTGCCTATGCACCACCTGTCTATACTTGAATATCACATTGCACATTTCTGCTTTTTTGCACTTCTGGTTAGACACAAACTGCATTTCGTTGTCTTTGTACTTGTACTCTGCACAATGACAATAATAAATACTAATCTAATCTAATGTGTCCTGGGCTGTGTTGTTTTATTAGTTATTAACAATATGCATGACTGCAGTCCAAAATGTAAGTGTAGGCTATTTTATTTATGTAGCTCATTTCATTTAAGGTAAATTCAATATGCTTTACATTTAAAATACACACAGCAAGAAGCGATAAAGGTTAAAACCAGTATTTCCAGGATATAGCTTGACCACTGGTTCGGTCAGGTCCAACGTGGGACCTTTGCCAAAACATTTTCTCCATGTCCAGTCATACCCAAAAGTGTAATCATTGGAAAGCCAATTACATTATTAAATAATAATAATGTGCACAAGTGCAATGCAAATCATGTCTTCAGCACTCTTTTTTTCAACTTTCAGCTCTTAGGACATTTGTTGGTTGTTGCCAAAAATGTGGCAAAGCAAGAATCTCTAAATGAAGGATACAGAGTGGGTAAGTTACAGTAATGGGTTTATAGACATAATATGTGAAAATACAGGCTGTTTATTAACTTGCATATTAAATTCTGGGTATGTCTTCTGCCCTCTGCAGTGATCAACGATGGAAAGCACGGTGCACAGTCAGTTTACCACCTTCACATCCACGTCCTGGGAGGAAGACAGATGACATGGCCGCCAGGCTAATGGTTTCATGAGTCTGTTAGTCTTTTCAGGCTTCTTTTATGCGTTTAATCCCAAGAGCATGGCATGATATCTGATGAGTGTAGTTCATATTCTCATCCAATCATTCTGTACAAAAACTCACTTCACCATGAAAAAATGTGAATATGTTGATGTAAAAATTAAGACATTATGTTTGATATGGCTGCAAATAAAGACCGTATGTCTTATATTGAAAGTTGAAATCTCAACTCAGTTCTTTAATCAGACATTGTCTAGCATCTGAAGTTAGTAACAAGTCGTGGACTTTTCGTGGACCATCAAATTCAATATAAAACAACACATCTTTATAATATAAAGCAAGAGGTTGTTGCATCAAATCGCAAGGGAAACCTAATCTCAAAATACCTTTTGACATTTACCAAATCAATAATTGACTAAAAAAAAAGCCAAACAATAAATGTCAACTCAAATGATCAAACCTAGAATAACAGTTTTAACAATTATACATATAATAAACACGTTGAAGTATAGATGTATACCAAAAAACTTTAAAATGAGGTGGAATAGACTTTTTATTTAGAGTAGTAATACTCTTGTGTTATTCAATATTTGTTCTTCAAGATACACTTTTTTGATTATGCTGTACTAAGTATCCAAGTATTTTGTAAAGTTAAGTTTAAACAATCTTTCTTTATTTCTGATAGTTTTATCATTATTTAAAATTATGTATTTTAATATAAAAAATGGCTGTAGTTCTCACTGAAAAACATGTTTACACTGAGAACAATGTTTTAAGGCACATGATTTAATATTAATATTTAATTGCTGGCATTGATTAATCCCCTCACTAACCATTCACAACCTCCACAGATAGCATGTGTCCAGATATTGGCAGCGAGGGTTGGAGTCTAGACAGATGTGGCGTGATTAAGTGACCTTGGTGTCCGCGCGCAAAGTAAATTTGAGAATGGGGGAGGGTTTGAACTTTTCCTCTATATTTACTTATTAAACAATGTCACCTCCTTGAACGTCGCTATCAGACAGACAGACAGACAGACGTGTAGCTCAGCTGAAGAGAGGAAACAAGGGCTGTATTAATGACACCTAACAAGAATACAGAGCTTGGTTTTTGGACATTTTAAACTGCTGCCATCAAGTAGAAATCATCGTCCTCTACCGATTGCCCTTGTACACTTTAAACCAATCACAAATAATCAGACATAGATCAAGAAGTGGAAGAATTAAAGGAGTTTTAAAGAAATTTGAGACTGCGAAAGCTGTCCAACACAATATCGTGGAAAAAATCCCTAATATTTAATTCAGTTTAGTGCATATTGCCAACATCTTGACACTTCTTTTTTTGATGTGTCACTCTGGTAGAAAAAGTCTTACACAGAGTTACCCAAGTATTGTTCAAGTGTTGAATAACTCTTTTTATGGTTCAAAGTCTTATCTCTTCTCGTAAACCTGAAATAACTAATCTGGTTTTATCATTATTTTTGCTGACAGGCTCTGTCGTGCATACCTGATAAAGACCCATCTTCAGCAGTCGATCTGGGATAATAACAGTCTCACCCTGGACAAGCTTCATACTGTTACATGTGTTGGACTGCCAGCACCAACAGTTGTCTGCTAGTATAATTAATATAAACAAAGCAGGTTTCTACCAGCTGCAGACTGTTTGTATGTCAAGTTTCAGGTCTTCTTAACCTTGAGGAGCCATAGTCTTTGCTCAAGCTTGTTGGTGGATCTTTAACTGCAGGTGTCGATTGCGCAAGTCCTGAAAGCTCTGGTCATAGACGCGTGAGGGCAGAGGAAGTCGGTATGCATTCATGCAAGTCCACTAAAGGATGATATTTCCTCCAGGGGGTAACAGTCGAGCACCTGTGCCGGGCAAAGGTTGATCCAGATCTGTCCTACACCTGACAGATACTGTCAATCAGCTGTGACCAAGAAGAAGGTAGGAAAAGTGTGTGAAAAGACTTGTGTAAGGTGTCTTATGTTGTCATAAGTTGCTTGACTGCATGAGGATTGACTGCATGAGGATTTAACATCAAGATGCACGTAGAAAATCTTTGTTTACTGACATGTTACAGCTCTTTTTCTGCTTCAGTTGATTGATTGTTTTATAATTTACATTTAAAACACAAGAAATTACCTTCACAATTTCATTTAAGATTCTTTTACTAGAAGATTCAGAAATAACGTTTCCTTTCTGGGTAATGTACAGCGTACAAAGACAAGTCATTCACGTGACTTAAATCTACTTTTGTGCACTACAGGGCACTTAAATTGATATTTGCATAATGTAGAGCAAAGGCTTTGCCATTGCCAGTTCATATTGCCACACTGTAGTTTTGTAAGTCGTATGAACTTTGGTCCAGAAAGAAATGGACCAAAGTTACCTTAAAAACTAGAGGTCAGACTAAGATTCTGCTGGGTTGACAGATCTTTATCTAATACGATTTTATTAAAAATGTATCATGAGATATGTTAGAGTGAATGTCTTGCTTATTTGCAGTGGTGGGAAGTAACTAAGTACATTTACTGAAGTACAGTAAGAACAATTTTGAGATACTTTTACTTGAGTATTTAAATTGTAGGCTATGCTTCTTTGTACTTCTACTCAACTACATTTTAGGGGGAAATATTGTGCTTTTTGATCCGCTACATTTATCTGACAGCTTAAGTTGCTTTACAGATTAAGATTTTACGAAAAATAACATAGGATTAATATATTGTATAAAATACCACCATCTGTAACATTAAAATGCTGTGTTAAAACATTAGTAATAATATTCCCATTTACTCTTAAATACTTTAAGTAGATTTTGCTGTTAATACTTTTATACTTAAGTGAAATCTTGCAGGACTTTTACTTGCAACAGAGTATTTGTGCTGAGCAGTACTAAATCAGAAAGGTAAAGGTATGAGTACGTCCAGAGCCTGTCTGAATAGGGAGCCTGTTCACTCCCTATTCAGCCCCATTGTACCAAATTTGGTTGCAGTTCCACCAGAGTTCCACTGGTGGTGATTGCGGGCGAGTGCTAAATGAATGAGACTCTATGGAGCTAGACGGCTAAATGTGTCTCTTTCGCCTGATTGTCATTGAGAAATCTCAGATTTGATTGTAGTTTTTGCAAGTTCAACATGGATTATAGGTCAAAAGTTGAATGAACGAGTACTTATGTCCTTTCGATTTCTTACAGGTTGAGTAGTTGTTGCCCATAACACGCTAGCATTCTGCTAATGAATGCTGATTGGTCAGTGAAGGACTGATTACGATCAGAGATCCCGCTTGACGGCATCCAAAGCAGAACCAGAATGTCAGAGTGAATATTTCGGCGTGGTCTTTAAAACATTAGCAAACCTCTTTCTAGCATGTGTATTAACAGGGAGAGCCTAACCTGTCAGCTGTGTTGTCGATGCTTCGAGAGAACAAAGGAAGTGACTCAGAGCTTGCCGTAAAGCAGTATCTCTGGCCGTACGATGTGTATGACGTCATTGACATTTTAAAAGGCTTTTTAGAACAAAAAAGCGACTTTAAAAAAATGTAACACCCAGCAGTGTGTATTTTCTTAGCCTCCCCTTTCGAATGCAACATTCAAATTACTAGACAAAAAATGATATCCTGAGAAAAGTGGATTTTGACCTCCATTAATTCTGCACTCACCTGTGAGCGCCCTCATGTCGAACCAGAGTGGAACTGCAACCAGTTCAGAAGCCGGAAGTATCCAGAGAGCGGAAGTTCTCCCCTTATTAGAAATTCTGTGGTACGTCTTAGTTAAGTGAAGTCCAACTTGTGACCATAAGACACAGTAGTAGTATCTTTTACACACTAGATGGCATTATTTCACTGTCTGCAGTATATACACAAGAGAGTCGAGAAAGCCCACACAGAGCCATGCTCTTGTCATTTTGACAATAATTACATTTTATCCAATACCTTTAACTTTGGTTAGTTACTTTGTTAACTTACATCAAATAGTGGTGACTGAGTTGCTTCAAGTGTGATTATATGTGTTAAAGAGTATTAATAGTGCACAATATGTAGATGCCCAAATGTTTTCTGGCACAATATTCAAAGTTTGGACATTCAGCGATTGCGTTGGGTTTGATGTTGCAATGGCTTTGGTAAATGTCACTCTTGTATAAATTACAGAGCAGTGCCGTTTCATAATAGATCATCTTATCTGCGTGGAGGGTCATCAGTGGAGGATAACTAAAGTGTTTTTAATGCTAATTTTACTTAATGTCCATTTAATATAGTTTTCTCTGTTATTCCAGCAAATACAGGATGAATGTGGAAAAGGATTTGGTTAGGATCAATGGTGTTGCAGTCATGGATGGTAAAGCTGAGAGGTATGTAAAATAATGCATGTACCAAAGTGGGAGAAAAAAACAAATCATGGAGATTTGATCCTCTTAGGACCATTTGATTTTAAACTATGTATCTAAAATGAAGTTTATCCACAGCATGTCTACCCAAAAGGCACAAACTGTGTCAGACTCCACAATCTTAAAGACCCACTCCACTCTCATACATAACGGAGGAGCCACCAAAGCTGTGCTCAGTTCAACATCTGAGCTGGAGAAAGCCACTGAAGGACTTTCACTAGGTAAGAAGTCTAGGATAGGCTTATATATATATATATATATATATATATATATATATATATATATATATATATATATATATATTGCTCTTTCACAAATTCAGTTTTTTCTTATCTTTTATTGTGAAATTCTGGATAGTTTTACCTCTTCAGGCCTCTAAAAATGATTAAAATGATACGATCTGAGAAGATAGCATCAATACATACATATTGAAACATGCAACCTGTGAAAAAGGGTCGTAAATAGACATTATGTCGCTTTAAAAGGTCGAAAGCCGAACAAAGCCACTACCGACTGCATGAAAGGCGGAGTTTGCAAGATACTTATGCAGGGTATTAAATCGGCAGGAAGTAAACGAAGCAAAAATTATATTTAGAAAGCTCTTTGCAAATATAAAATACAAACAAAATTAGATGTAGATCAGATGTATTGATTGTTACATAAAGTAACGTTTTAAAATGGGTTTGAAGAAAATATTTGAGGGACTGAACTGATTAAACAGTTTCCCCAGGCAGATTTTTTCCCCACCAGTTCAAGTTTCATTTGAACTTTAGTGTTGATTATGGAGCAGAAAAGAACTTATTTCTGGAGGAGCTGCAGGTGTGGTGCAGCATCAAATGACAACCAAAAACAACATTGCATAACCTTTTTGTTCTTAGCCTCTTTTATTTTTTATTTTTTAACTTAATTAGCCTTTTGGTTCTCACGTTTCAGTGTTTGGATGGAGCAAAGACCATTATTTCTTACTTATTGTCAAGTATGTTTTTTTGTAGTCTGAGAGGCTCTCAAACAGTCACAACATTTTAGGTCACTGACATTTAAAGGGAAGTATTTCTGTGTGTCAGATAAGCAACGTGTACTCGATAATATAACCAAGGAAAATAAAAAGGGGAAAATAGGATTATATTGGGTTTTACAGGGGAGGAAGATGAAGAGTATGCTTTTTAAAAATAAGGTCTGAAGCAGTGTAATGGTGCGTCTGTAATGGTGCGACTGAGATGCAGTAAAGGGACTATTGAATAAAAATCACATGATTCACTGTGTCAAATGATGAACCAAGATCTTTAATCAATTGACAGAAATGTGTGACCTTTATGAAAACAGTTAACAGTTACAATAAAAAATACTAACAATGCTAAAGTGTTGAACATGGTGTAGGAGTTTCATAGGAATCTGACAGCAAGGTAAAACCGATTTTTTACTTTTTGCAGAATAGAAAATAAAAATGAAGCAATAGGAAGGAACAAAAGAATCAATACCATTTTGGTAAGGCTCAAAAATAAGAAGACAGAGTGATGGCAGAAAAAGAAAATAACATTATGTAAAATTAAAAAAAAGAATTTAAAGGAAATAACAGAAGGGAACTTTTTGAAAACATATACAGTGTTATTGTTTCTGTGTTCTTTGATGCTTTCAATTTAGTAACTCAAGTCTACTGCATTACTTCCTCTAACCAGAACTGATGAGTGGATAGGCAAGGACATTCCTGCTTAGTGTCAGATATCAACATACCATTGCCTTGTTTACTGTACAACCGGAAAATCATGTTGCTCTGCTTCATCAGGTATAAGAAACCTAAAGGGGAAGTCAAGATATTTCTGCAGTCCTCTCACACACCTGACTCTTCTTCTAAAGCTTGCTGTGTCACGGTGTGGTGCTGGTGAATTTGACTTGTCATCAATGGCGACTAAACGCGGGTGTCCCTATTGTCCCAATACAGAAGAGCCCGAGGCAGTTCCCCTTTCAACAGCAACTGCACCAACAACTCTGGCCCCAGCTGACCAGCTATGGAGCACCAGCAGAGACAAGGCAGTAAGGCTGAGGATGGAAGGCTCGGGTCCGGCCTCAGAGACTCCTGTGACTATCCATCAGATGTTCCTGGAGACGGTGGAAAAGTACGGGGATCATCCAGCCTTGGTTTCCAAAAAAGGGGGTCAGTGGGTGACCCTGACATGGAGGCAATATTATGAGCAGTGCCGAGCAGCAGCTAAAAGTTTTCTCAAGGTTTGTCTGTTTATATTGTTATATTGTACAAAAGGTATTACTACAGTGCAATCAGGACATATTTTGGGCAGTGGCACATTTGTTTGGTATGTTGGCTCTTTCCTCCAACAAATTGGATTTTGAATGAAACATCAACCCTCCTGTCTCGATAAATTTACTAACACCCCTTATCGTTGGGGTCAATTAGACCCAAGCAATTTAAACCTCCAGAAAGTGATTGTAATTCAAATTGTCACCTAATTTTGTGTGTCAGGTACTTTATATCTCTTTGTTGACTACCTAAATAACCCTTTAGATAAAACATAACCCCCCCCTCCCCCACCACCTTATACATCAAGAATACCCAAATGTGCAAATTCCTTTTATTAGATTCTGTGCTTTGAGCCATTTCAGCCACCATACCAGATACGCAATGTACAGCTCTATTTTTTCTCAGATTAATTAATCGAAATGAACGCGTTATTTTGACAGCCCTATTTATAAGCTAAACTAGTGTAGCAGAAGTTATTGATTCAATGGAGTAGTGGAATTTCTGTGACATGTCATGCACATGAACCATTGCAAGACTTGGCTTCACAAAACCTAGGATTCCCTGTTTGCACCAGTTTTGTAAACAGTACCTCAGAATTTGGCCCTCTCTCACTGTATTGTCTGTGGAAGGGGCTGCTGAAAATTAACACCTGGTTGTGAAATTCACAGCTTGTGTTACGTCTCCTGTTTCATGGACATGTCCGTATCCCACGAGGAGTGGTTTTTGAAACAAGATATACTGTAGGTCAAGATTAACGGTGGCACTGTGTTGCTGTGTCATTAAAGATACGTGCTCTTTAAAAAAATAAATTAAAAAAAGAACATGTCTTCTTTTAGTTAGGGCTGGAGCGTTACCATGGTGTGGGGATTCTAGGATTCAACTCCCCCGAGTGGTTCATCTCAGACGTCGGCTGCATCTTTGCCGGGTAAGATCACATTTAGTGAACTAAAGTTGATAAAATTCCATGTACAGATGCCACATCATTGTTTCATCCGACACTGCAGATATATCTCTATCCATGCTTATCTCAAAGTCCATCTCTGTGTCTATGCCCACACTTGTTTGGGTCGTCCCAGTTTAAAGTCTCAGGAAACCTAATGTGGGTGTTAAGCTTGTAACCACCCATTGTCCTCAGATACATGAGCAGGCCCGGACTGCCCACCGGGAGCATTGTTTTATGTCTATGAATGGGACCACTGTGGGAATTCCAGGTGGCCTAGCCAGTTGATTGGACCTGCGTGACTATACTTTACACAGCCTCATGAAACTGTACAACCACAAACTATAGAGCCATAGGGCATTCAGAGGGTGTATGTCTTTCACCTTTCATACAAGAAATGCAGCACGGAGTGCTTTTCAATAAGGACATTTAAATTTAATTTACATAAATAGACATATAATGAACATAAAAACAGGACAAGAATGTCATTATTAATGGAAAAACACTAAGTTATAAAAAGTCTTTTTTTATTTATTTGTGATACAACCTGTAGGCAAATGAACAAAATCCACAGTGAATAGTGTAAGGAAATGTGTGCATTCAATAGTTTTTTTTACTCTTCTATATCTGATTTGTGTCATAGGGGTCTGGGAACAGGAATTTACACAACCAACACGCCTGAAGCTTGTCAGTATGTGGCTGCCAGCAGTGAGGCCAACATCCTAGTTGTAGAGAACCAGAAACAGCTTGAAAAAATCCTACAGGTCAGAAGCTTTGTAACAGCACTGGCCCTTATAGTGCCTGTTTTCAAAGATACAAAAAAATCAGCCCCAAATGCCTAAGTTTAATTTGCCTTTCCCAACAGGTTAAAGATCAACTCCCTCATCTGAAAGCCATCGTCCAGTATAAAGGCGAGCTGCAGCAGAAAGCACCATTCCTGTATACAGTACGTTCACTCAGCAAACATATTGATGAAACAGAACAATAAATATAATACCATACTGTCTGTGATGCCCACAGTGCAAAATTATCGGTCTTACTTGTGGTATAAGAATTGTAATTAGATAAATGTGACAGAACTCAACTGTATTAAACTTCCCTATGCAGCTGCAGTTAGCACAGTTCAGGCTAGATTTTGACACACTTTTCTTTTTAACATAATCTCTGTATTTGTACAGTGGGCAGAGTTTATGAAGCTGGGAGAGGAAGTGCCGGACGAGCAGCTGAATGCTGTGATTGACAGTCTTCGGGCCAATGAGTGCTGTACTCTCATCTTTACCTCTGGAACCACTGGCAACCCTAAAGGAGTCATGTTGAGCCATGACAACGTAAGTTATCTAGACAAGATACTATTCTTTTCTTAGCTTGTATTGTTTTGTAGCACCCAGACCAAACACACCAGAAAAATCAGTTTACTACCCCCCTTTAAAGGTGTAATATGTAATACTTACAGCTAGTGTTTAAAATAGTTACTGCAGTGCAAATTCAAAATATTGGAGAGAGTTGTCTCCCCCGCCCCAGACTCGAAGTTCACGGAGGTTGCCAGCGGCGTTAGCCAGGACCAGTCGGGATCACTTTTCTGGCTGTGTCTCAATTGTTTTTGCAAGTAACCAATTTGGGTGTTCTAGCTATATAACTCAATGTGATTACACAAATGTTGAAATGATATAAAATGCCCGTCCCTAGATAAATTAGCCTGAAGCTAATGCTTACCTGTTCAGGAGGAAATTAGCCAACTCGGCATCCTTTTGTGCTCTAAACTGTCTCCATCTTTCAAATACATCTCCAATATTTTCCCGGGATTTGTTATGTCTCTGGTCACGCAACTGTTAGAAACATGCCGTTTTTTTTTAGGTTGGGTAGAATTTATCTCCGTTGATCCTGTTTGTTTGTTTGCTGTTTTCATGGCTGTCCTAATGTTACAGTTGTAGCACGCTGGATTTACATTTTTACAGGTATATCTGGCAACCCGGCCTGGCTGTCACACTGGGCAGTTGATAACAACACACAGGCCAAACCCCAAACTGAAATTCCGTCACGGAACGGAGATTTCAAAATGAGAAAATGCTGGCATTAGCATTGTTCAGAAAGATAGTATTTCAACTTAGCATGTTTCCTTAATTTCTGATGACGCATTGGGGTAATTTTTTGATTTATCACAATAAATATATTACATATTGGACCTTTAAGTTTTTTTCTTTCAAATATATGAGGCACAGTTATTGATCCAAACCCTTTCACTGCCATATTTGGGGCAGCCTCCTCTACACTGCTTGCTTGATGACTGATTCTCCTAAAATGGATAAAAAGACTAGCTGGTAGATAACAAGACACACCTCAAACTCGAACAGCTAAACCCAACCTTTTCAGCTCCTTTTTAATGCATGTGTGGGACGGATCTAGACTGAGGCTGAGGATGTTGGTGTGGGGTTTGTTGCTGATTCAAGACAAATATTTTAATAAGAAAACTCTGATGACTCCTTTGCTATTTTCTAATGTGCAGCTGACATGGACATCCTACATGGCATGTTCCATGGTAAATGTTAAATGCGCTGAGGAGGTGCTGGTCAGTTACCTGCCACTCAGCCACGTGGCAGCCCAGCTGTGTGACATGTGGATGGCTACTAGGTTTGCCATGACCACCTACTTTGCAGAGCCAGACGCCCTCAAGGTAAGGATGCCTACTGTTGTATAAACAGAATTAATAATGAAGGTTTCCTATTTTGACTATTCCTCAATCATTTTACCAGGGCTCCTTAGTGAACACACTGAAAGAGGCTCGTCCAACTTGTTTCCTGGGGGTTCCTCGTGTGTGGGAGAAGATGCAGGAGAAGATGAAAGCTATCGGTGCCAAGGCAACCCCAATGAGGAGGAGAGTGGCGGACTGGGCCAAGTCCATAGGCCTGCAATACAACTACAGTGTCATGAACGGGTGAGACAGCAGTAAGGATCCTATACTAGCCTAGAAATCTAGACGCACCCTAGCGGCAGCAAATTGAAACCGTTGGCAAAAGTTTAATCTATCAACTAGCGTTGCTCTAGTTGATTGTAGCACTATCCTATTGCGTGCAGAGGGAATTTGAAAGACAAGCGTTTGTCCTGCCCCATTGGATTGAGCCCAGCCAATGGTGAGTCTTGATGTGGATCTGGCTTGTCAGGCTAATCCTATACTAGAATTCAGCAAGAACACGTCAAGGTCCATTTGTTAATAACCTTTTAAACGTGTTGATATGTGATATTACACATTTTCACTGTATGATTGTTACAGTCTGTTCAAGGCACCATGCTGTAGTGGTGGAAGAAGTACTTTTACTTGAGTATAAGTAGCAATACCGCTTTGTAAAACTACTCGGTCATATTATGCTTTTTGGCTTTTTCCCTTTCCTTTATTGTGTTATATATCTTTTTGTTCACGTTATAGGTTTACAAAGTGAAAAAGCCCAAAGTCCACCCCAAAGGGACTTACCATCTCCAACAGAAAACACTGTTCACAAACTGCTCCAAACAGCTCTATTGTAGTCCAGCCTTTACTTCCGTGACAAACGTGCATTTAAATGTTATGATGAACGTATAGCACATTTTAACTGCTTCATGTACTGTTGGATAGTTTCATTTATAATACAGTATCATATTTTATAAATTGACATTGACATTGATTGTTTGTAAAATATTTATATGTAGCTTAACTCCAGCTGTCAGAGAAATGTAGTGGAGAAAATGTCTCTTGGGGCCCAGTTCTTAATTTTATCATCTACATTTTAACCTCAAAAATATTACTGGTGTAAATTTGACATTATCTTTTGCATTACAGGGAGAATCGGGTGCCATGGGGATTCATGCTGGCTAATAATCTGGTCTTTAAGAAGGTCCGGGAATCGCTGGGCTTAGACCGCTGCAAATTCTGCTTCACGGGTGCTGCCCCCATCACCAAAGAAACTCTGGAGTACTTCATGAGCCTGAACATCCCTTTGTTGGAGCTATACGGCATGAGTGAAAGCGCCGGCCCACACACCATCTCTGATAACCAGAGTTACCGCATCACAAGGTCAGCAGCAAATCATTATGGAATGTGTCAACTATAATTAAAAGGTGTTGTTGATATGGATGTAATAATACTACAAGTTGCTGTGACAACCAGTTTGTATTTTTTTTTCTCCTAGTGAACATTAGTTATAGGGGAACTCCACAGATTTTACACATTTCTTTTTAGAAGTTAAGGCTCTGACACACCAACCCGACGGCCAACCTTTGGCAGAAAAGGCAGTCGGACTGACTCCTCTCAGAGTTGGTCAAAAAAGTGCCTCGGAAAGCGCGTGCGCGAGCGCGAGACGTAATACGTCTCCATAACAGCAGGCGGCGCTAATCTGTATTGTCGCCCAAAAAATAAAAACCGGCAGATGATTGGACGAACGCGTCACGTGCGTCTGGCTTCTCCGGAATTTCAAAACCAGACCATCATGGCGGCTCGTTCGGAATACAATCTCATATTTTACGAAAATAGTTCACCGTAACGTGTTTCTGAAAACATTTTAAGCGAGAAATAGGCCATGCAGTTGCTGAATCTGTCTTCATTTCAGATCGACAAAGGTCAGTTTAACAGATTTTTGTCAGATTTTGAGAGACTCTAGTCACGCTCATCCCGCTCGTCATTTCCAGGTTAGCACTCCACCAATCAGATTGGTCATTGAGTCCGAATGCCCGCCCTCCGACCCAGCAAGTCAGGTCGGCCAAAATGAAGGCCGACAGCCCCTCCGACAGACGCAAGCCCCCAGGAAGAGCGTCAAGTCTAAAAGCCACCATGGGCTTAGCAGATAACGGTGGTACTGCACCCCATGGCCCAGAAAGACTTTTCACATAGACTTTGCATGGCGAAAGAAACGTCTATATTTCAGCGGATAATTTGTTTCTGGGTATATCAACTTACGAGCCCGAACACTGAAAGGGTCCTTGTTTAAAACGTCACGTTTTTAACATTTTTAACATTCACTAGAAGCGAATCCAGAATTATTAAATTTGGCATGATGAACGCGCATAGTGCGGGAGCAGAGCCACGGGACCGCGCCCGCCCGCTCACATGACTGTTCTCCCGAGCTCCTGTAGCTAGCTGTAATAATGGATATAGCTAATGGTTGTAATTCACCATGTGTTCTATTAATACGTCCATGGTATTATCTTATGAAGTTATGATACATCCGAGGGATGTATGTATGCTGTAAAGCCTGTTAGCTACGTGGATGTAACGTCATTAACGTTTCCCAAACTGGTGGGCTATCGGCTAGCTAGCTAGTTGCTAACATCAGGGGTAGCTAGCATGACTGTATTAAGATCTATACATAGCTAGTTATATGCCTAGCTACATAACGTTACTACAGACATAGTGATTACATCGCCTTAGTTCTCTCTTATGATACATCCAAGGGCTGTATGCTGTAAAGCTTGTAACGTGGATGAGGGATGAAGCCATGGATGAGCTCTGTTCACGAAACTGCAGGCTAACTGCTAGCGCTAGTTATTAGCTAGCTAGCTAGCTAGTAGCACATAGCACATAGTTATTAAATCTCCTTGGTTGTCTAGCTAAATACATCTTTCGTTTATTTAGCTAAGCATGTAAACGATCGGGAACAACGAAAACACGTTTAACGTTAGTGAATATTTTAGACAATGAAAACGGCGAGTTCATGAGTTCGCCACTTGTACGAGACACGAGAGAGGAGCTCATGAACGCGCATGTTGCTACTGGTTGCTACGACAACACAAACAAATTGTTGCTAGTGCGCATGCCCATCGTGAGCCAACCAGCGTTATGGGCCAACAATGCAGAAGAGCCAAGCTCCATGTTTGCTTTATGCGCTTTTGAGCACTCTCATTGGAATGTACGGGGCTTCCCGCCGAACACTGTATCCAGTTCTCTTAATACATCCATGGACAGACGACGGCACGGAACACACCGAACAGACTTGAGTTACTGACCTCGCCAGACTGTCCGACGGCCGATAATCGGGTTGGTGTGTCAGGGCCTTTAGGTCACTTGAGCCAGTGTTGGTTGGTGTTTTAGACTACAAGTTTGAAAATAAAAAAAACTGGCAGTGCGGCGTTCGAAAGAAGTGAGCTTAACAAACCTATGTTGCCCGCTCCTCATCTCTGCTGTTTCTAGCATACAACATGCAAATCTTAAACCAAACCTTTAGCGTCAGAGTTGCGTTATGGGTAATGTAGGTGCCAAGTTTTAACAAAGAAGAAAAGTGTATGGAATGAAAAAACACAATATCGCTGGTTCTGCTGCATCAATTCTTTACCCCCCCCCTCCCTTTTTTTTTAACTGTCTTGAGTCTGACAATGTTAAATCGGTGGAGTACTCTTTTAAAAGTTGCACTTGGCAATATTTTTTATGGATTTCACCCTAAATGAAAAAGTAGGACCAGTTTGTGATGTTTGTTCCAGTTTTGTTCCCATAATGAAATCTAACAATTTTCTTTTAATCCTGTTTTGTAAAGCACTTTGGGCTCTACCTTTGCATGAACAATGCTATACAAATACAATTATTATTAAATTATTATAACTTTTCTTGAGGGGTTGCAAGCAGACATTCATTTGTTTTTCTACCTGAAAATGTTTTTCATAGTTTACTCACATTATGATATCTCATTTCTGTGTACTAAACCTCAAAGTAGGGGTGCAGTTGTAGTGCAACTTTTGATCACGTCAGGTCTATTGTTTTTGCTGACTTGTTGATTTGTCTCTACAGCTGTGGAAAGTTGATGCCAGGCTGCAAGACGAAGCTGGAGAACCCAGATGAGGACGGGAGTGGAGAGGTATGTTTCTGGGGTCGGCACGTCTTTATGGGCTACCTGAACATGCCAGACAAAACAGCCGAGGCTCTTGACCAGGACGGCTGGCTGCACTCTGGAGATCTGGGAAGGCATGACCAGAACGACTTCCTGTACATCACAGGAAGGATCAAGGGTAAGTTGTGGTCCCATAAGTTGGAAACCACAGGACTACAATACCTTTGTGTATACAAAGTAGTTAAAACAATCTTGACCTCCAGCTACAAGAGTATAATGCTGTTTACACATTGATCTGCATATGTATCTAATAATGTCATAAATACTAATATATCAGTCACAGGGGACATTTTCCTGCAGAACAAATAGTTTTACTTCTGATACTTTTAGTACATTTTGATGAACATACTTCTGTACTTTTACTTACTAATAAGATTTTGAATGCAAGACAGTGCTGATGCTAAATCACAACTTTACAACACACTCTGCAGTCTTGTTTACTTTACTGTAGCCACCTTTTTTGTTCATTATGTTTGGGGATTTTTTTGGTCTTTTTTAAGAGTTGAGTGTGAGAACTGAATATTCTTCCACTGTTTGTTGTTCTTTAAAAGACATTTGCACATGAAATCCGATAAAAAAAACAAACAACACAATGCATTGGAGTCTGAACATCGGAAAACCGGTAGTCTCGCTTTGACAGACCATCCACATGCTGCGGAGTGGAGGAGGGTCTGGCTACTCCACATAGCATTCCGGGATGGAAGAAAACACATGCTCTGGTTTATTGACATTTATTTAAACCAATCACAATCGTAATAGGCGGCGCTAAGCTCCGCACGGACCTGCTGTAAAGTAGTTGTGGGAGAGAAAACTCAGATTGGACAGATAGTCTAGCTAGCTGTCTCAATTTACCATGTAGAGATCTGAGGACCAGTCAACCGTAGTCCTCATAAATCCACCGGAGTTTAAAATTCCAACACAAAGGAAACGGGCATCGGCGAAAATACATGCATCCGGCGAAATTTCCTGCGGCACCAGAGCAATCCCGGAAGTGGAACGTCAAGGATATAGACTAGCAAACGGGTGACAGACTGATTAAACTGTCTCATTTTGCACAGAACTGATCATCACTGCTGGTGGAGAGAACATCCCTCCTGTGCCCATCGAGGATGCAGTGAAGGCCGAGGTGCCCATCATCAGCAACGCCATGCTGATAGGAGACAAGCTCAAGTTCCTCTCCATGCTGCTCACGCTCAAAGTAACCGGGGCTCCGTTCCTGTCACAGCTATTGAATAATGAAAACAAACACGTTGACCCTTCTCTCTGTGTCAACAGTGCGTCGTGGACGACAACGGCGAGCCCACAGACAAGCTGAGCCACGAGGCTTTGAGCTTCTGCCAGCAGCACAACGTGACAGCAACCACAGTTTCAGAGATCATAGCCAATAAGGAGCCAGCTATCTACAAAGCCATTCAGGAGGGCATGGAGCGTGCTAATGCCAGAGCAACGTCCAATGCCCAGAAGATCCAGAAGTGGGTCATACTGGAGCGAGACTTCTCTGTCACTGGAGGAGAACTGGGTGAGTTATTTTGAGTTATTCACTACTGATGTGACTCAAGTTTACTAAGCTTTTAATCTAGGTTATGTTTAGGCCTGTCGCAATATGCAATAAATCAATTAATCGCATGATAAATAAAAATGAGCTCGATAATTTTTAAATGGAAATTATCGCTGCCGGAAAAGTTTCCATTTCATTTATTGTTTTTGATTGCGTTTGGTTTTTATACCAGTGCATTTTTTGTTAACAGAGACTGAAAGTCCATTTTATTTATTGTTTTTGGTTGTTTTGTTCATTTACTGTGGATATTTAAAATGTCTTCCAGTTCCAGTGTTAAATATTATTTAGAAATAAAAGTGTATTGATCTTTGAAAAGGTGTACCTGCATTATTATGCCATTATCATTATCCATCCATCTTAGTCCGCTTATCCGGTGTCGGGTCGCGGGGGGAGCAGCTCCAGCAGGGGACCCCAAACTTCCCTTTCCCGAGCCACATTAACCAGCTCCGACTGGGGGATCCCGAGGTGTTCCCAGTCCAGGTTGGAGATATAATCCCTCCACCTAGTCCTGGGTCTTCCCCGAGGCCTCCTCCCAGCTGGACGTGCCTGGAACACCTCCCTAGGGAGGCACCCAGGGGCCATCCTTACCAGATGCCCGAACCACCTCAACTGGCTCCTTTCGACGCCATTATCATTATATTAGATGAAAATGGTCTCAGAACGACAATATTATCGTTTATTGCCATAATTTCTGGGACAATTTATCATCCAGCAAAATGTGTTATCGTGACAGGCCTAGTTATGTTATAATCAGACAAGTCTTGTGACTGTGCTACATGCCAGACAACAATGTTGTTGTGTGGGTGTCGCTCAGCCTAAACGGAGTCTTGAGATTGAGATCAAATTCATCTGCTTTTCTTGTCTGTGCAGGACCCACCATGAAACTGAGGAGGCCCATTGTTGTGAAGATGTACCAGGAGAAAATAAATGAATTGTATGCAGTGGCCACAGAAACACAGTAAACTTTACTGCACACAGATGAGATAATACTGAAGAGAGGCTTGGGGCACATTTATGAATATTGTATTGTGCCCAGACGTCATGTTGAGAAATATATACAACTCTTTTCACCTGAATGTTAAAATTGCAAGAGGTTTATAATTTAAGAGAAAAAATAATCTTGATTCTGATTATGTTGTATTTAACGGAATAGAGGTATGTGCTGCTATGTTATGTGTTTCTGTTGACTATTCAAAGTCAATATTTAAGCTGTTGAATGTACATACTGTTTCACAGCAGCTCTGCATGTTTTGTAAATAAAGCATCCAAATCAGAGCCAAATCTTGCAGGTGAATTGCACACTATCACACTGGAAAAACACTGTACGGTTTCAGTCATCATTTTTACAGTTTTTGAAGGAAAGTTTGTAAATCCACTGTGGCCTTTTAGATGAAACTCTCTTGTCTTGGTCATAAGTGTAATGACATGTATTTTATTTTTTAAGCAGCAGTATCTAAAGATTTGTACAGCATTAATTGCCAGGATTCCATGTCTCATGTTGTAAAATAATCCCCATCTGGCAAGGCTGCAGATATTTCCTCTAAAGACTATATATTTATAATAAGTTAATAATTTCGTTAGTTTAATAATTTCTTCAATCACATGTGCAAAGTGTAAAAAAAAACTATTTTAATTTGTGCTTCTCCATGTACAGTTTGACAAATATTAAAGAAAATTATATTGTGATAGATATTCCATGATTGTCAATTAAATAAAAGTAAGTGATTTGGATAAATTGACCAAACATTGTTTAGAAATGTGATGTTTATTAATCAATACTTGTTTATGTATAGTGAATATGTGCAGTGTTTATCGGAGGGATCTTAACTACTGTTATGCTACGTTTTAACGTTAAAATATGATGCAGCATGGTCCAACACAAGAGAAAGACAGCACATCTTCACATTTGAGAAGCTGGAATCAGTGATTGAATAATCTTTTCAATCGTTTAGCAAAATTAATTAATCCAGTACTTTGATTTATGAGTAAAATACCTGCAAAACTAATCACATCAACCTTAGCTATACTTTCGTTTTAGTGCTAGCAAATGTTAGCATGCTAACACGCTATACTAAGATGGTGAACATAAAACAGTCAGCAGCATCTTAGCACATTTATGCTTATCTTAATGGTGTTTTTTGAAAATTAAACCACATAAACCTGTTTTGGTACAACCTCTAAATACAATTATGAACCTGAAAATGAGCATAATATGAGCACTTTAATACATCCAATGCTAAACCCCGATAGCGAGAGGGGAGGGGCATCTGACAGATATCAGGCTTCATCTCAGCAATGTACGTACATCCATAGTTGGAATGGCTAGTCATAAAACTTGCTAGGCCGCATTCAAACTGAATGCCGTACAGTAAACAGGAAACGTCCCTGCCTTTATTGCTGCCACAAGAAAGCTTTTAAACACTGAGGGTAAAAAACGAAACACAAGCACTGAACTGCCTGGGAGTTTGTGTAATATAACTGAATGTTTTCTGCAACAACAAAGCACTCTCTATGTCTTGTTAGTCTCTTTTCTTTCTCTGTCTCCTGTGAAATAAAGCTGCCTTCGAGTGCAGTCGGAAACAAGATCTATAAACGTTCTGACGGAAAATAGTAATTGTGGAATATAAAGTCTGCTTGTGCTACATTGGGGGGTTAAAGAACACAACAGGACGATGTCAAACAAATGGGCCATTTCATTGACCCCCCCCCCCCTGCTGCACAACCCTGTGGAAAATCGCTGGATCGCATTTTTTGGTCTGAATGCACCACTTCTTTTAGAAAATGCCCCTCTGAAACAAGGTGAAAACACATTATCAACCTGTGAAACCTTGAGACGTTTTAAAATGCAGCAGCTAAGATTTTAACCATGCAGGACCAATAAAGAAACAATACATCTCTACACGGTTCACGTAGGCTACTTTGAAGCATGTTGCACTGATCACTTGTGTTGTCCTTCGGGTCCCCGGGACCCGTTCAGTTTATTTGACGTTTTTGCATTGGCCTGGCGTTGAGCTTCGGGTCCCCCGGTGACCCTCGTGTACTATGTGATGTCATTTCACGTGAACTGGCACGGGGGATCCCAGAGACCCGTGCTGCGACGAACGCGTTTGGACAGGCTAATATAAAATGTAAATAAACTAACCAAGTCCCCATGACACGAAGGGCAAGACAAGGGTTAAATCAAAGCCAGCCAGTTGATTTTACTGTTGACAAATTATACAATCACCTGTTTTCCAATCACAGCTTTGGGTGTGACCCAAAGTGCTTGAAGATTTTAACTCATTAGTGTAACAAACATTTTCTGCCATATTTAAGTGTCAATTTGCTTTTTAAATGTTGGAGAATTCTGCAGTGTTAAAACCTGGGATTAAAAAAAAATCCAAAACCGTCTGACTTGTTGGTACATTAACAAATGCAATGCAAAAAAGTTGTCATTGATTATTATATGTTTATTTTACAGAACTGATACAGTACATATTTGGATTATAAAAAGTACTCATGTGAACACATGGTGCAATAGTAGCTGTAAGTAAAAAAACATATGGACATGTTTGTGCAATGCTGCCCTCATGTGGCTGATGTTATGAACGTCGATCACGTGTAAGCACTGAACTCATGTAGTGTAAAAACACCAACATAATGGTAAACTTTGGTACAGGTCTGTCTGCTTTTTGGCAGGACAGGTAGATTTATCAGTGCTACTGTTGCAGTGAGATCGAATAAAAACAGTAAGGTTGTGGACTGTCAAAAAAATAAATAATACTTCCATTTACCTCAGTTGCATTAGGATGGAGGCAAACATCTCAAATGTCCATATCAAAACCTCAACAATTTAAAAAATATATGGCTAGACATCACAAGAGATTGGTGTTTTTTGGCTGAACCGACCCTTCATTAACGCCATTATTGGCTTCTTTTTTTTCTAATCTGGTAGTGATGGCGACTCCCTTCTTGACCCAGGCATTGCTGTTGAGTAGAGAGAGCATGAAGCGAGCCACGTCTCCTCGTCCCACTGCGTTACCACCGCTGTCGGGCACAAAGTATCCCTCATGGGTCAGAAACTCCTGAGCTGTAGAGGACACAAAGATTAAAAACTGGGAGTCAGAGGCCGTTACAACGACACCATTTTTATTTGGTCACAAACCGTGTAGCTGAGGCGGATACATGCTGAAACCCCAGGGAAGGCATAGAATTAACAAAAAGTGAGGCCCATTAATTTGCATAAACGTAGCATTAAAGGTCCTATGACATGCTGCTTTTTGGATGCTTTTATATAGGCCTTAGTGGTCCCCTGACACTGTATCTTAAGTCTCTTTCCCGAAATTCAGCCTTGGTGCAGAATTACAGCCACTAGAGCCAGTCCCACAATGAGCTTTACTTAAGATGTGCCATTTCTGTGTCTGTAGCTTTAAATGCTATTGAGGAGAAGAGAGGGGGGGCAAGGTGGAGGGTGGGGGTGTGGCCTTGACCAGCTTGCGGCCATTGTTGTAGCTCTATTTCCTCATGGGCGGGCTAAATTCTCTGAGCGGGCAGCTGTGGGTGGCAGGCAAAGCAGAGAAAGGGGAGGTAACCTTTCCCCTTATGACCTCATAAGGGGAAGATTCCAGATTGGCCCATCTGAGCTTTCATTTTCTCAAAGGCAGAGCAGGATACCCAGGGCTCGGTTTACACCTATCGCCATTTCTAGCCACTGGGGGAACTCATATTATTGTTAAAAAAACTTATAAAGTGACATTTTCATGCCATGGGACCTTTAACTAGTAATAGTGCATGCTAATAAGTAATGAGATAAGCATGAACTGTTTCAAAATGGATCCTGAGGCAGAAGGGCTTCTTAAACATTTAACTGAATGAAGCTCTGCTGTTCTTGGTGGCTCTGCCGCTAAGCTGACTGCCCCATATGGTTTTTAAATAATCACACAGTTCTTGAGTCTGTTTTTAGGTTTGTTTCTGCCCCCTTTTGGCCACTGCTTATCTGCTTTTACCTGAGGCCGGCATGTTCTTTAGACCAGGTGGGCGAACCACAGTCCAGTTGATGTCCTCAGACTTCTCCAGAAGCTTTTCCATCTCATACATGTTGTTGAGGACGCCTCGGATTATTGGCAACAGGAGGAACCGGATGACATAAGGTGACTGTCTTGCAGAGTTAGCTACAAAAGCAAAAAAAAAAAACACTGAATTTATCCTCCCAAATCTCTCACATTCCAACAAAAATGAGCATGGAACAAAACCTTTTATTATAATAACAATCCTTTAGGGGTGATAGAATGCAAAACCGATTTTACATTGTCATAATTGAATAATGACAGTTTAGTGGGTAATTAGGACATACATAGAACTTCAAAATCCCATTGACACCTCTTTCCTCTGCAAATCTCACAATTTGAAACTGCCTCTGAAAACGGGCGAATCTCAACGAGCCGCCTAGTTGATGTCAACTCGGCGGCTCCTCCTCATTTGGCTCTAGTCGCTATCTTTGTCACGCCCAAACATTTCCATAGGCTACACCACTGATCTGAGGTCAGCTTAGTCTTCTGAATAGGTTGCGCAGATCTCAGAAATTGTATACTATATATATATATATATACACCACTAAATTCACTTCTGAGACTTTTTTATGCGAGAAATCAACTATGTAGATGTCAAATATGGGCCGTTTTACAAAAATTGATGTCTAATTGCAAATTTTGTCTGACTGTGTGTCGGAGTTCAGCGGCCGGTGCTGCCTGTGTTGCTGCCTCGCCGTCCCGGCCTGCCGGGAGGTAGATGGAGCTCCGTCACGGTTGGCAGCCCACGGCACTCCATACCCGCGCAAAGTCACAGTTTTTTGGGTTAATGGACTACCAAACATCGCTGACCTGACAGAGCTCCAGGGCCCGCAGCTCCCCTCTTCCTGCTAAATGGCCGGTGTGTGTGAGTGAGAGCACGGGCAGCGAGCTTGTTACGCCAGCAATCTCTTACCACAGGTTCCAGGTTGTTTTTTTTTACAAGTATTTTTTATTGTTTTAGAGAAGATACAATGTACAATGCAACATTACAATGTCAATTATAACAAGACATCTTTCTATTAACCCCATCCCACCCACAACAAACCCTTTTGCTGAGGAAAAGAGGACAAAAACAAACAAAGAAGACAAATAAATAAAAAATAAAATAAAAACACCTTTCTTCTATTACTCATGATAGCAAATAGTGTGATCATTGTGCTTTACAATTCTTAGCAGTTATTAAGAGGGAAGTGCAAGTAAGTCTTTCAAAGTAAGCCAGTAAAGGGCCCCAATTTTTCTGGTTGATCCTCTAAGAAAGTATTTGATTTTTTTCTTTAGAAACATCATAATATCAGAAAGCCATGTGGCGGCTTTTGGTGGTGTAGATGATTTCCATTCCATAAGTATTCTCAGTCGTGCTATTAAGGTTGCAAAAGCAACAACACTTTCCTTACTATTGGACATTACAAAATCACCCCCTTGTACTCCAAACATGGCCATTGTAGGGCTAGGGCTTGTAGATCTAAATCAAAGGCTTCATTTACGACTTTAAATATTGATGCCCAGAACTCTCGCAACATGGAACATGACCAAAACATGTGAAGTAAATCTGCTCTGTCCATTCTACATCTGTCACAGATGACATCCATGTCAGAGTATATTTTGGCCAGCTTAACCTTACTATAGTGCATACAGTGAAGAACCTTAAACTGAATCAAATTCAAACGTGCACACCCAGCTTAGAGCCCTGTCCCATACAGCATCTGATATATTTGTCCCTAACTGTTCTTCCCATTTCGCTTTGGTAGGATCCATGGATATATTGTAGAGTGACATAATTGAATTGTATATGTTAGAGATGATGGCCTCTTGAGGTCAGAAGGGTTCCCATACTGCTAATACCGTGTGTGGACTGTGTGGCTCTAAGCTTTATTGACAGGGGTTCTATCGCTAGAACGAACAGCAACGGACTGAGAGGGCAAAGAAAAATATTGTGAACACAATTTATTAGTGACTACTGCAGCCTTAGGAGAAGAATACAATAGTCGAACCCAGGAAACAAATTTTGGACCAAACCAAATCTACCCAGCACGGAAAAGAGATAGTTCGACCCTGTCGAAAGCCTTCTCCGCGTCAAGGGACACCACCACTTCTGGTGCGACCCCAGACGCTGGAGAATGCACTACATTCAAGAGTCTGCGGATATTGATGAATGAATGACGCCCTCTCATAAAACCTGTCTGGTCAATTGAAATTATATCTGATATGACAGAGTTTATTCTAGTGGCCAAAACTTTTGAGATAATCTTAATATCTGCATTTAACAAAGATATTGGCCTATAAGAGCTGCAGTCCATCGCATCTTTGCCTGGCTTCATTAAAACTGTGATAAGAGCCTCTGTGAGGCTCCATGGGAGGGATGACTACTGTTCAAGAGAGTGGTTAAACATGTTAAGAAGCAGAGGTGTCAGCTGTGAAGAAAACTTTTGAAAAACTCAATTGGATAGCCGTCCGGCCCTGGGGCCTTTCCGCTCTGCATATCTTTAATTGAGTTCTCTACTTCCTGTTTATCTAGAGGTCTTTCCAGGCTTTCACTTTGGTCTTGTGTAATTGTTGGAATATTCAAGTTTTCAAAAAATTCTGTCATATGAGAGCTATCATGAGGAAATTCTGATGAGTATAATTCTGAGTAATATTTTTTGAAAGTGCTGTTGATTTCTTGGGGGTCTATTGTCACTTCTTGAGGCCCTTTCTTAATAATAGGTATAAGTCTGGATGCAGATTTACCCTTCAGCTGATTGGCGAGAATACGCCCTGCCTTCTCTCCATGTTCATAGAAACATGCGCGCAACCTCAAAAGATTTTGTTCAGTCTTTTCTGTAGACAATAAATCATATTGTGCTTTAAGGTTCAATTTTCCTCTGTATAGCTCGGGTGTTGGGGTCTTTGAGTATTGATGATCAATTTTCAAGATGGAGTCAATTAGTTTTTCCTGTGTTTGCCTTCTTTCTTTATTGCGTGATGCTGAAAATTATTTTTCCCCTTAGTACAACTTTTAATGTTTCCCACAATATGGATGGTGATATAGAGTCCGTCTGATTAAATAAAAGGAAATCATCTATTGCTTTTGATACGTACTGACAAAAGTTTGTATCCGAAAGTAATGCTGTGTTCAGCCTCCAAGAAGACCTTGC
This sequence comes from Sander vitreus, assembly GCF_031162955.1. NCBI lineage: Eukaryota > Metazoa > Chordata > Actinopteri > Perciformes > Percidae > Sander > Sander vitreus. The sequence continues at coordinate 26,215,346 of NC_135859.1, forward strand.
GGGATAATTAAGTGCAATGTTAATGTCAAGGATGAGGGGTGCGTGATCAGACTCTACAATAGCTGAATACTCTACAGATTTTATTGAAGGGAGAAGATGTCTGTAATGTATGAAAAAGTAATCTATTCTAGAGTAGGACTGGTGTACATGTGAAAAACAAGAAAATTCTCTTTTATTAGGGTATAGAAATCTCCATGGGTCTATACAACCTATATGAGACATGAGGCTAGAGAGAGTCCTGGACATCTTTGATGTGAGTGTAGTTTTAGTATTTGAACGGTCCAAAGCTGTATCAATCACACAATTCATATCTCCCCCAAATATTAAATGACGCGTGTTTAAATCAGGCAATAAGGTCATTATTTTCTTGAAAAAGTCGACATCATCCCAGTTGGGGGCATAAATGCAAACTAAGACCACAGGGGTGTGAAATAGACTACCTGATACTATAATATAACGCCCTTGAGGATCTGAAATTATTTCTGAGGGAGTAAATAATACCTTTTTATGAATTATTATTGATGTTCCCCTAGCTCTGCTGCTAAACTTTGAATGATGCACCTGTCCTACCCAAGCTTTCCTAAGCAAAATATGGTCTTGAACACGGAGGTGTGTTTCCTGTAAAAAAGCGATTTCGGTGTGCAGTCTTTTCAAATGTGAAAATATCCGGGCCCTTTTCAGTGGTCCGTTCATGCCTAAACATTCCAGCTAGTGAAACGTACTGCAGACCCTCCTGATTTCTACTTTCTGTGCCGTACATTGCCTAAAAGTCGTCTATCAAACCATATGGGTGGTAAAGCACGCAATAAACCATTGTAAGAAGCCATGAGACTGAAAAAGAGTGAAGAACGGAGAAAGAAGGAAAAAAAAACAAAAAAAACAAACAACACATAACCCGGCAACCTATCCCTGTTATAAAACAAATGAGAAACTCTAGGTTCATCCTCTGAACTATGACGAGCCGCAGCTTTAATGTGGTTAGACTTCCAATAGTCCTTCTTGCTATCTCTGTTAGGCTATTCCCAATCCTACCGCAAGCAAGTAAACGCACACATTCAACGTGACGACTCGAATGGTGTAGTGAACTAAACAGCCGACATCAAACAACAACTAGGCTAAATTAATCTGACATAAGGCCACATACAACATACCATATAGAAGTGAACTTATAACTCTGCAACAAAGGCCTGAGTGCATCGGAAAAAGGAAAATGTAGAAAAAGAAAAAGCATACCAGCTATAGTCACGTAGTTCACAACAGGTAGCCCACAACAGGTAGCCCACAAATCCTTCAAAGATATTGTAATTTCACCTGCAGTGTCCTGGCTACGTGAAGACATTATGACCACAGTTAAGGATAGTCCTCTGAAATAGTAGCCTGGGCTACTCACGCGTAGCAACACAACGGTCATAAAACTCCTGGGCCTCCTCCGGTGAAGAAAAGATGAACGTTTGGTTTTCAGATTTGTAACGAAGGCGTGTAGGATACAGCAAGCTGAACCATACGTTCTTCTCATACAGCAGCTGTTTGACGTCTTTAAATGCAGCGCGTTTCTTCGCCAGACCCGCCGACACGTCCGGGTAGATCCTGAGTTTGGATCCCTTAAGCAATACCTTTTCCTTCTCCTGGAATCGGTGGAAGCAGATTACCAAGGGACGGGGAGGCCGACCTTCCTGAGGCTTTTGGCCGAGAGAGCGATGTGCCCGCTCCAGGTCGGGGGGCTTTTCAAAGACGCCTTCACCCATCACTTCCATAAGCATTTCGGACACAAATTTTTCACTTTCAATATTCTGAGGTTAGCCCTTCGAGAGCGATTTTCCATGTCTTCTACCCGGTCAACTAGAGTGGCGGTTTGCTCTTCCAACTGTTTGATCTTTCTCTCAGCTGTGTGTAGCGCAGCAAAGTTGTCCCCAGCCAGAGACTCGGTTGCGTTTAATCGCGCCTGGAAACTAGTAACAGTTTCTGTAAGTGTATTCACGGAGGATTGTAGCGAAGCAATCGATTCCTGAATAAGAGCAGAAATGAGTGAAGATCGTTGTTTATCCAGCTCGGCTACAAGTTGGCTCATGGAAACCCCTTCAGTGCTTCGTCGTTTCAGAGCTAGCCGCAGCCATGCTAGCGACTCTGCTAGCCACGCTAGTACGGGTTGTTGGTTGAGTTGTTGGTAGCTTGTTCTTGCTCATTTTGCAAGTGGTGTGTCTCTTCCCGACGTATTAATGACTTTTGTAACACGAGTCTTATACTAGCAGTCAGAATGCCTTAAGTAGCGTTTTTAAAGGTCAATATTGAAAAGTTAAGCAGGTCTCCTAACTCACGTCCTATCTCCACATGGCCCAAACCGGAAGTGTTCCAGTTAATCTTATAAAGTGTGTAATTATAATGTGTTGAGTTATTTAGACAAACGATCGGGGAAATAAACGCCTCTTGTCCGCAAGTCTCATTAATAGAGCCTGCGGCTGGATGGAGCTCTATCAATGAGAGCTAGCTAGCCTCCTCATAGAATTCCTCTGAAATTCACAAAAATGCATTAAATTGAAATCGGACACCATTGTTAGCTTTATAAGAACTTGGGGTAGATGTTATATAAGTGGCGTGACGAAATTCAAACTGTAAATATACTCTAATTACGCCGAAAATGAAGCTAACTAGCCGCGATCTGTACACATAGGATTGAAGGGACAGTAGCAGCTAATGAAACCCCTAATGTTCACAAAAATGCATTAAATTGAAATTGGACACCATTGGGGTAAATGTTATATAAGTGGCGTGACGAAATTCAAACTGTAAATAAAGCTACTCTAGTTATGCCGGCCGCTAGCAGCCAGCCAGCTCCGCGGACCTCCGAGTATTCCAGTAGTCCAGTACCCAGGGAAACGGTGACTTTCACTGGGTATGGAGGTCAGACTGTGCGGAGCTCCTAGCTAAAGTCCGACACATCTTACCAAATTTGCAATTAGCCATAAATTTTCGTAAAACGGCCCATATTTGAGCTTTATATAGTTGATTTCTCGCTTAAAAAACAATGTATAACTTTGCAGTGTCTGAAATATGAGACCTGCTGTCTCGTCTCCAATGTGTTTCTATGTGGTTCGCTCAAACCAATCAGCGCGCAGCTCATCTAAATATTCATGAGCATACCATATTTGGAAGAAAAGCTCTTGTTCCAAATTGAGCCATATTCACAGGGTAGTTAAGGGCCTAATAAAATAGCATTCGGGCAATTTTCAGCCCAATCAATGTTACATACCCTATTAGGAGACCTTAAGGAACAGTGCAAAATACCCTATATAATCATTCTATCACCCCTTTAATGTAAAGACCCATTTTCTGTGACACACTTTTACACAGAATTAGAACTCAACTTTGTCTCAATTCTGAAGTGATGGTTTCAGGTGTTTGTATGCATTAAACCACTTTACGCCAATTTTTACGTTAATCTTGATCGATATAAATATGCGTGTACTTTCGTTTTGAAAAAAACCCGTCCCGAATCGGTGCAGGCAACATGGAGTAGCTGCAGCTACGTGTACAAGCTTCCACTGAGCTAAAACGGCAGTTGTCAGGGCAAGTTTTAGAGTGCCTTTGTGCCTCTTAACAGACTGCAAAATGCAATTAAAATGTCTGTGCAACATGAACAGGGCCCTTACATGACAACAAGATGCGTTTTCAACTCAGACATTGTTCTAATTCACCTACCCTGTCTCGATTCTGCTAGTAGCTAGCTAAGAAAGTTGTAGTACGTTATTTTAAGAAGGTTAAACAGAAGCCTCACCAAGAATAAATAACAGTATATGAACACAAGACAACTCCTCGAACATCAATCAGGTGGACTTTTCTCATTATAAAATCACAAAAGGCCCCACAGAAGGCACTATCATGTGTGCTGTTGCACTTACGCTCAGTGAACCATGAGCTCATGGTGATGATCCTGTTGACCCCGGACTCCCGCATGGCGCTGATCACACTGTTCATGGACAGTGTGTAGCCCGTCACCGCCGAGAAGAAAGAGACCGGGAAGCCGAGGCAGGACATGATCACATCCTGTCCTTTGAAGTGAGTCTTCAGACTGTCTGCTGAGAAAATATCAGCTTCCACCATCTGAAAGCAGCAGACAAGGGAAAACATATAATGATTAATGAGGTGAATTTAACTTCATATTTTGTTAACACATAATCAGAAGCAGTGCATGATCAGGAACTTATTTGTTGAGTTGAGATCACATACAAGCACTTTCTATTAATTTAGGGCTGTAGAATTTTAACAGCAAAGGTTTGAAAAGCGATAGCTTTATATGATCGTGTCATTTCAGGATGATTCCACTGAAAGTTTATATTTCTACCGAGGAAAATCCTGCATAGCTGTTGTGTGTGTTTACTGTAAAGAAGTAGATCATCTGATCCACCTGGATCACTCCAGTGTTTGATATTTTCTGGTCACCTGTTTGTGTTTCAGCTATAAAAGCTGCCATCCTCATTCAGCGATGGTATCGTCAGTATGTCGCCCGCACAGAGATGAGACGGAAATACACCTGGCACATCTTTCAGTCCATTGAATACTCAGGAGAACAGGCTCAGATAAAGGTGAGAAACTACCAGAGATGATCCAGTCTAGTTCTGTATGTTCGCTGTAGAGTAATTATAAAAGTAACTTTCACGTCTCCTCTCCGTGTAGCTTTATAACTTCCTTGGTTACCTCATGGACAATTTCACACCTACAAGCAATGAACGTAAGACTTTAAATTTCAACGGACAAATTTATTGCTCAGGAATGTCCCGAATCTCTGAGTTTGAGCTGTCGTCTTGTCCTTCCTTCCAGGGAATTTGATCTCGCACATCTTCAGAGATAATGATGTCTATCGGGACACAGAGTGGGAGAGGTTTTTCTGCCACAAGAAAATAGAAGTGCCAGAGATTTACTCAGGACCTCACCTCACCTTCCCTCTGACGGTAGAGCAGGCTGTCGGGCTGGTGGAGGCCTTTAGGAACAAGAAAGTAGGTGCACACAAAGCCTTTACATTCCAGTCTCTAAACAACCTTTTACCTAACTCATAGCTCATGGTTTTGTATCACTGCATGGGGATAGATGCTCCGATTTCACTGGACCGGAAATAACATGACCAGCATTTTAAATTCTGATATTTTACTTAAATCTGACAGAAAGGCAGATCATTATTTATTTTTAATGACATTTTACTGCGAATTGAGTTTCCAAAGCACGACAGCAAGATATTGACCTTGCATAGCAAAAGGCAGTTGATATTTGCATTGTGGATGATGGAGGTCTAATGTTTTTAACAGTCTTAAAAACATTAACAACACTTATTATTTGTCTTAATATTTACTGTATATTTCATATGCAAAAGAAAATGTGTATGAACCTGACCATGACAATATTATTATTATATTGCAACAGATTTTGCATTTCATATTATTTATATATATATATATATATATATATATATTTTATTGATGCTTTAAAGTGAAAAAGGAATGGTTAGTCTGTCTTTCAATACTTTCTGACTTCTCTACCGCTGTCTGTGGCACTCATTGGTTTCTAGTGATGACTAAACCAAATAAACCCAGGTTACACATATAAAAGTTTAATTTAAAAAGTTAAAACAGCAGGGCTCTTTATTTCTTCTCCATTTTAATCTTAATTGACCAAAGATTTTGCAACATTCAATAATAACTGGAAAGAAGTTCACAGTTCATTCACATTTTTCCATTAATCATGCAATCCTGCTGATGGATATATTTGAAGCTTTGTCTTGTATCATGTCCATTTTTCTTCCAGTTGTGCTACTTGTATCTTCAAGATAAGTGTCTAGCCATTCCTGCTATGTCAAGGGGCGCTACCTTTCCCCCAGTTCCCTTTATAGTAGCTTTTTTACTGGCTTTTAATACAAATATCTCTATTACACTTTCTTGAGATAAAGTACCATGCAACACATAGGCATCCTAATATTTGTTGTAGGACTTTACATACAATTTCCAAAAACGCAAAGTAAATAGTGCATGTGTTTGGGCCTTTTTTCAGCTGCAGATTAATACATTTTGTACTTGAGTGAGTATTTACAGCAGTAGGATGGAGTATGTTGGATTGACTTAAAACAGTGCCACTGTTAATCATACTGAAGGAAAGTGTCACTCAGTGCAACTCATTTAAGTGTTTTTGTTAGACATCAATGACAAGACAAAGCTCTATGGCACAGAGGAATCAGATTTAGCAGGTGATACTTGTTAATATAGTCAATTGTTGCTTTTGGTCTTTTCATGGGATTTGTTGACAACAATAAAAGTATAGATTAACACCAGGCTTATCTTCGCAGTGTTGCATTAAAGTCCACATTTTTATTTGCGTTGCTGTGTACACAGCATCACACCCAGATGCTAAATGTTTGTGGCTTCTGTTCAGAAGCATGAAAAGTACTTAAGGTTTTACCATATATAATACAACCCTCATTTGGACACAATAAAACATTTAGCATGTGACATCACACCGGGTGAACTTTGAACATGCAGTGAGCAGCAACACTAAAAAGACACGCAGCACAACACGACTAACACAAACCCAGTGTCACATTACCTTGAGATTATCATGATGCAAGCTGAGTTTTCCCGGGTTCCTGACGATGGCAGTGACTGTGTGACCCTGCTGCAGCGCCTGGTTGACCAGATACTGTCCAGTCTGCCCAGTGGCTCCCAGCACGGCGATCTTCATCTTCAGACTCTGAGAAACACAGACAGAGCTCAGACAGGGCTGATGCTTATCAATGAACGATGTGTTAGATGCTCTGACCTCTTAACTACCTACGGGTAGATTCCCTCCCTGTTTGGCAAGTCCAAGTGTAAACAAATATTATTATGGTGCAATAAAGCAATTATCTCTGAGGAATTTAGGTTTGACACCTGATAGATTTTGTGTTTAAAATGTTGATAACGAGGTTACATAATGTACAATGACGACAATTTGTGGCAGCAGTTTTGTAACACTTTTTGAATTAGGGCGACAACAACCAGAAAAGGTTTGCTTGATTAATAATTTCTATGATTATGAGATTGCCAAAACGGTTGCAGATTCTTTAAATAAAAGTTGTCACCCAACTAATCCATAAAATGACGTTTCAGAATAAACAAAGTTATTTTAATTAATGTTGATGCTGTCCCAGCTCAGTTGAAAACTTACGTTTGATGGGGCAAGAAGAACAAACACAGGGCGTCTTTGTTAAATTCAAACTGGGCCGAATGGATTAATTCTGCAGCAGTGGAGGATGACGAGCTTGCTGGTCAGATGTCTCTGAAGATATTAATCAGATACGGTTAACTGAATCTCAAATGATGTTGGTTAGATAAGTTTTCGGAAAATGTATTTCTTGGTTGATGATCCAGTAGCTGCTATGTTCAAAATAATTGGTCAACATTAAGCCACATGATGCACTGTACAAGCAGGTGTGCAAAAACTATTTCCTTTTTTATTAACCCTAACCTTAACCCTTACACAATATAGCCTCATGGATACAGTCTTAAGGATAAGTACTACACTGAACCTTTTGTGACCTATAATCTAATCAGAAGTCAAAGTTCACTTTATTGACATTCAAAATCTCTCCTAATAAAATGAAAAAGGGGTATTTAATATAGGCTCTATATAGTGACACAAATATATTATGAACTGTGTTTTTATTAGACATGTTAAAACCATAAATTGCAATCTGACTAACCCTATAGATATTAAAGAAATATTAGGTATTGTTTTGTGAAGATGATTTGAGGAATACATATGAAACCGTAATAGAAAACTGTAAACATCAAAGCCTCATTTTGTTCTTTATTATTACTTTGTATGTGTGTAGGCTACATGTGTATGTGAATGTATGTATGGATGTGTATGCGTAAATAGGTGTGTATGTGTATGTATATATTTTCTTTTTCTCTTCTCGATTATGTGTATTTTTTGGCATTGGATGCATGAATGCATATGAAGCCTATGTGTGTGAATATATGCACACTATGAAGGTAACGCCTATGCTTTACCTCCTTAATTGTTTAACGTTACGCGTCGCATTCAATGTGTTTTCGGTGAAGGATAACATGTCAAGATGTTTAAAATATGAACTGGGCAAACGATATGTATTAACACAATAAAGTATAACAAAAAAATAATACAAAATGTCACTATATAATTAACTACAACATGTGCTTTTGTACTTGTCTTGGCACCTAAAACGCACCAGTTCACAGAAACCGCAAGTGACAACAAGGAAGTAGCTAATTGTGGCATGGAATAAAAGGAAAACTGGGATTCTGTTATAAAAACTAAACAACCGACGGCAATATATTGGCTTGAAAATTCCTCTGAAAGTTTGAATAAGGATTTAAATTGAGCTATTTTCCCATGTTGTAATGGTAAAACATAAGTAAACACAGCGAACTCACCTCCGCCATGAATTTAGGCTTTTACTTTTACACGTTCAGCGAGGGAGGCGTTCAAGAGCTGTGGCGTTGAGGTATGTTTGTAAAGCAACTGGATTTAAAATTATGTTTTGATGATGCGCAGGATGACATTACATGACCCTTTCAAGTAAATGTCGCAGCGACTGAAAAACTAAAGTTACATGTATGCTAACTGGTTAGCGGTTCGTCAGCCGTTCGTAAGAAAATTAGCTAGCTAACGTTAACTGCTAATCGGTAGCCTAGAAATCTAGACGCACCCTAGCGGCAGCACATGTAAGGTTTCATCTTGATGTGGGTCTGGCTTGTCAGGCTAGCTAGCTAATCGGTGACTCTGATTTGTTAATCAGTTAAAAACATGGATGTATTAGCTAGGTTAGAAATAGCCTGCCCCCCACAACTTATCAAATGTATTATTTGCTTGTTTGCTATTTTTTGTCGGACAAAATAAAGATATAACTGGTATTTTTGTGCATCTATTTATTTTTTAAATTATTATTATTATTATTTTTTTAGACCAATATAATAGACTAATCAATTACAAATGATTGGCGATGATGATGATTGCGTATAGTATCGATAATCTGTATCTCGTGTAGATTGAGTGTGTGGGACTCAGCTAAGCAAAAGTGGAATGGAGTCACTTTTTGTGATTGATTATCACTTTTTTTAGGCTACTGAGAGATAGCGCGACCTTCCAAGTGGCACCGGCACCTCAATGGCAAGTGCGTGGCAGTTTTTATTGGGTTTAAATTTGCGGAAAACATTTGAGAGGTCAAAAGAAACTAAAGGCCTACTCAAATATTGAAACATGCTCAAATGAATGATACAAGTCAGTATAACTTGTTTTTGGCTTTTCTTCTAGCCTGCCATGAACAGACCTCTAACATCAGACCACTTCAACACTCACTGCTGCAAACATGGAGGTGTCCTCATTAGTCTCATCATCATAGACTGTATATTAATAATACAGTCTATGGGGTGCACCCATATGCACATGTTCTGTCCATTAATAATATACAGTCATGCTCATGCTCATCAGTAGTTAACAAACACCTGACCAAACACGCACTTGTATTTAAAACAAGACCAAAAACAGATGCATGCATCCCTTTAGCCACCTATGTTTCCTCCTGCACTTTGCCATCTTCTTATAATACAACCAGTCTAGTCGCATCAAGTCATTAGCTCAAGTAATCCACTTGTGGCTTGGTGCCTTCATTATGCGATCACGCCAAGGGACTTTAGACTAAACTAGCTTCAGCACAGACCAAGGGAGCTTCATACATGAGGCCTCTGTGGTGAGTTACTGGGTGCTGCTGTCATTCATCCCCCTACAGTATGATGACCAGTCTGATTGACTTCCTGCAGTTCTTGACCTGATCCTGGTGGACTGGTGGAGGATGAAACAGAGCAAATGGCTGTTTAAATACTCATTGAAACTTAGAGCCAAACAACTTGGGAGCTGGTGACTGGATAGAGGAGGTGACCACGTAAGTAAACTGCTGATTTAAAGATTGCATAGTAGAGTAACCTTTTTGTTTGTTTTTTTTATTTCTACAGCAGTTACATTCACTAATCCCAAAATGAGAAGACATGAAATTAGATGAGATCTTGACTAGATCACAATACAATCTGAAACATCTTTAAATTCCAGACTTGTTTCAAGGATTACTCAAAGTATATTATAGTCCACTTAAAATGCCAGGTTTGCCTTGTAGTACAGTTTAGATGCTGTGATAAGGAAGATAAGATATTCCTCAGCACTGTGCTATATATTTACATGTGACAAAAGCCACCCATCTGTTGCTTTAAGTATGTCAACACCAGCAAGAAAGTTATGTGCAAAGACAATTTGTTGAAATCTACTATCTTCAGATTTGAAGGCCCAAGATATTATTGGGTTTTGTACATAGGCATATTTTGTTTACCTAAAACAACAGATGGACATGCATTTGAACAAAAATAATTTCAGGCCGTGAAGATATTTCCTGCCTCCTCAGTTTCATGGATTGTTTCATTTAAGCCTTCATAGAATTTAGATAAAAACAGTCAGTGCTGCAGGATTGAGGTCAGTCACAGAGAGGAGGCGTGAACCAGCAGATAACAAGATTAAAAGGCCAAACGTCCCCCAGCTTCAGCTCTCCCGCTGCTGACAAGCCATGTTCCTCTTTCCTTTTTGTGAATGAATGGGTTTCTTATAGGCCAAGACTATAGCAGAGTTATTTATTTTATGTGTGTATGGAGAGTCTGAAAAATGTATGGCGAGTCAGTTATGTGACTCCAAAAAGTAATATATCCCTTTAAGAACGAAATTTTGGATTCATTTAGTTGTACTTAAACAATACAGGTAAATACAGAGTAGTTTTTAGCTGATGTGATGATTTGCTTGGTGTTCTAAACAGGAACAGTCATGGGATGTGGTGTCACAAAGTCCAACCAGTTCCACAAAAACTCCGGAAAAGGTACCTATGATCCTTCTGACAGCTTCAAACCACAGACTGATACACCTGTTTATCTCTCTTAACCTTCTCAGATTTACACAACTCATCACTACAATGTCCCTTGCGTTGTCTACCTTGTTCTGCACTATAATTGTAATCTGCTTATTACATGTGTTGAATAAATGTATCTGTATTTGTTTTTGTCTTTCCGCTCTGCGCGCATGCAGCTGTCACATGTAAGCTACACCCGTCTTATCTTGTGTTGTTGTTTTTTGCCGGATGTTGAATGTGAGCTCAAACCACACTTCTCTGGTTTAGGGCTAGCGGATAAAAAATTTAATCAAAATCAAATGGGTCGTCACACCAGCTTAAACAGAAAAGACTGTTATAGATATTTACTTAGGTAGAACTGAAGTAAACACACTGGAGACAAAATCCAATAAAAGTAGCGCCACACACAGGAAAGAGAAACGTCTTTCACATGCAATTTCTAAAAGGTTTCCAGGAACATATAGAGTTCAAACTACGCTCATGTGTTTTAAAAATTTCGAAAAGTATTTTCAATATTGGTCAACTCATGATTCTCCAGTTGCTGATATTTTTTAAGCACACAAGATTTGTATTTTCTGTAATAGAGGATTGGATTTAAACAGCACAATATCACAATATTATTACGGTTATTTTCCGATGTTGACATGTTCAACAATTTGGCAAATATAGGCAATATCACACTCTCATGTAAAAAAAGAGACCGGGAAGCCAAGGCAGGACATGATCACATCCTGTCCTTTGAAGTGAGTCTTCAGACTGTCTGCTGAGAAAATATCAGCTTCCACCATCTGAAAGCAGCAGACAAGGGAAAACATATAATGATTAATGAGGTGAATTTAACTTCATATTTTGTTAACACATAATCAGAAGCAGTGCATGATCAGGAACTTATTTGTTGAGTTGAGATCACATACAAGCACTTTCTATTAATTTAGGGCTGTAGAATTTTAACAGCAAAGGTTTGAAAAGCGATAGCTTTATATGATCGTGTCATTTCAGGATGATTCCACTGAAAGTTTATATTTCTACCGAGGAAAATCCTGCATAGCTGTTGTGTGTGTTTACTGTAAAGAAGTAGATCATCTGATCCACCTGGATCACTCCAGTGTTTGATATTTTCTGGTCACCTGTTTGTGTTTCAGCTATAAAAGCTGCCATCCTCATTCAGCGATGGTATCGTCAGTATGTCGCCCGCACAGAGATGAGACGGAAATACACCTGGCACATCTTTCAGTCCATCGAATACTCAGGAGAACAGGCTCAGATAAAGGTGAGAAACTACCAGAGATGATCCAGTCTAGTTCTGTATGTTCGCTGTAGAGTAATTATAAAAGTAACTTTCACGTCTCCTCTCTGTGTAGCTTTATAACTTCCTCGGTTACCTCATGGACAATTTCACACCTACAAGCAATGAACGTAAGACTTTAAATTTCAACGGACAAACTTTATTGCTCAGGAATGTCCCGAATCTCTGAGTTTGAGCTGTCGTCTTGTCCTTCCTTCCAGGGAATTTGATCTCGCACATCTTCAGAGATAATGATGTCTGTCGGGACACAGAGTGGGAGAGGTTTTTCTGCCACAAGAAAATAGAAGTGCCAGAGATTTACTCAGGACCTCACCTCACCTTCCCTCTGACGGTAGAGCAGGCTGTCGGGCTGGTGGAGGCCTTTAGGAACAAGAAAGTAGGTGCACACAAAGCCTTTACATTCCAGTCTCTAAACAACCTTTTACCTAACTCATAGCTCATGGTTTTGTATCACTGCATGGGGATAGATGCTCCGATTTCACTGGACCGGAAATAACATGACCAGCATTTTAAATTCTGATATTTTACTTAAATCTGACAGAAAGGCAGATCATTATTTATTTTTAATGACATTTTACTGCGAATTGAGTTTCCAAAGCACGACAGCAAGATATTGACCTTGCATAGCAAAAGGCAGTTGATATTTGCATTGTGGATGATGGAGGTCTAATGTTTTTAACAGTCTTAAAAACATTAACAACACTTATTATTTGTCTTAATATTTACTGTATATTTCATATGCAAAAGAAAATGTGTATGAACCTGACCATGACAATCATATCTATGAGCTTAAGGAGTCTGAGTTGTCTTTTTGGTGTTGAGTACAATTTCCACAGAACAAGTGTGTTTCAGAGAATCTTTTTTTACATATCCAAATGAAGCCAATGCTGCTGATTTATCATTTTTAAATTATTGACAGTTTCTGTCTGAATTTCTGACTTGCGTACTTACTTTAATTTTTCTTTAGGTTTATTGAAAAGCAATATTTAAATAACATGTATCATTAGTGTATTGTTTTTTTTTTTTTTAAGACATGAAGGACAAAAAGCATGCATGAATCACAGCCGTTATCAAACACTGAAATATGCCTACCTGTTCATATGTCTGAAACCTTCTTGCTAACTAGTCTCTCTCCCAGTAGCAGCTGCACTCGCGCTACGTCCTCCAGCTGCTGCTTGAGACGCTGAAACAGATCCGGATGTTGCCCAATATCAACCGCATCTCTACCTGCCAAAGCAAAGAAATCACTATTTGTGGTGAGATTCGATCAGTTTAAACGACATATCAACTTTTAAGCAAAGTGCCAACAACTTTCCAACAGAAATTTAGACAGTTTGTAGTTATTGTTTTGTTTTATGTGTTTTATTATTATATAACTGTGTAATGAACTCTGTCAATGTATTTACACCATGCAGGTGACTTGCACGGACAACTAGAAGACCTGCTGCTGATTTTCTACAAGGTCTGGCGTTCATCTTAAATCTGCAAATTTCACAAATGCTAAAATAACTAAAGAAATAACTGAAGATGTTCTTATTTTTTAGCTTATGAGCTATACTTATTTAAGAGGCATTGATAGACCATAGTTCTCTGATTTTATTAGTTTAATCAAAAAAACTCTCCTCCTGTACTTCAGGGCCATGAAGTAAATCAGTAGCGACTTAATAATTTATTTGATTGATTATTTTTTCTGGTTGATTTCTTTTCCCCATTTAATAGATTTTTTAGTCTATGAAATGTAAAAGAAAAAGAAGTCAAAGGCACCAAGGTGTCTTCAAATGTCTTCTTTTGTCTGACCAAAACTCCCAAACTCCACTATTCCATTTTAAATGATGTAGAATGGAAGAAATCTGCAAATTCTTACATTTGAGAAGCTAAAATCAAGTTTTCTTTTAGATTTTTTTCTTGCTTAATCAACTTGAATGATTAACTGATTATTTAAAAAAAAATTGCTGATTAATTATACATTGATCAACTTATGAATAAATCAACATATTGTTTTCCTTCTTAACTTTAGTTTTTGGTTACTTCTACAAATCAGTTAGCGAGTGAAACAGGATATGTGCTTTCACTCTGTGTGCTGTGGCCTCTCGTTTGTTCAGATTACAGAATGGTTTTCTAACACAGCTATTTGCCTACATTACAGAATGACATGCCGTCCATGGAGAAGCCCTATGTGTTTAATGGAGACTTTGTAGACCGAGGCAACGACTCCATCGAGATCCTCCTCATCCTGTTTTCATTCCTGCTCGTCTATCCGAGTGAAGTCCATCTCAACAGAGGAAACCACGAGGACCATATAGTCAACCTGAGGTAAAACTACATCCACCTGGGGGCAGTGAATCTCAAAGAACAACAACTTAATTTCTAACTCTTATTTTGTGTTTCTCTGGCCGATGTAGGTATGGCTTCACAAAGGAGGTGCTGACTAAATACAAGGTACGTTTATATCACCATACAAACCTCAGCACGCTCCTTTTCTTTTTGTTTACTGCTCGGTATTAACTCCTCATCAAACTAACCAGCACAGCCAAAATGTGCTCGCTCTATCTATCTATTTATCTATCTATCTATCTATCTATCTATCTATCTATCTATCTATCTATCTTTGGAGCACCAAATTTAAATTGGTTTTCAGTCACCTCCACCTACACATTCGCAGTTAAGCTTGACGTAGGCTAGCTTCTACGATACTGATCACTCCTCCTCGCAGCAAAGAGGATTTGAGGTAATTAAATCAGATGACACATGGTTCTGTTGGCTTCTGATGAGTCAGAGAGGTCCTAGCGCTGGGGAGATAGGTCTGGCAATGCGAGACTACAGAGAGGTCAAGATGCTCGAAAGATGTCCCAAATGTTTTAGATTTACTGTCCTTGGTTAAGATAAAAGGAAGTTTGAATTCCTGCTACACTATGAGCAATAATCTCATTGAAAAATTGGTTTACACACAGGCATCAAACATCTTTATACTGGAGTAAAGACAACTACACCATCAAGAATTGATTAAAAAAAGAAAAACATCCTTAAAAAGAGACAAAATGTATCTTAAGATCTATAGAATACAACAAATAGAAAATACTGGACACCCAATGCAAAAAAAGTGATTCTTGTCACAAAAGAAGTTGTGAAAATTTACATTTTCCGCATAATGTGCTTTCCTTTAATTAAATAAATCCCAGTTTGGATGTGGGCTTATTCCTAGTAGTTGTTGTTGACCCCTATTTTATTTTAAATGTATTTCTATTTTATTTCCTAGTAGCATGTCTCCCATCAATTCAGATTATAAATTGATATTAAATAGAGAAGGTAAAGGAAAGGAACTTTGTCATCTATGAGGAATCAAAAGCTGAATTGTCACAAAAGAAAATATATTATTATTAGTTTGGTAGTTTACATTAACAAACAACATTTTTTGTTTTTATTGTATGTCTATATTATCTCTTGTATTTATTTGTTCTGTTACCACTTTATTACACAATAACATTTAACTAATATAAATAGATAAATATATATATATATATATATATATATATATATATATATATATATACAAAAAAATACAAATTTAAACTTGTTTAAATGAAACAACCAACAAAGAAACAAACAAGAAAACACTTTTAATTAACAAATGCATACCTCAAAAAGAAAAGAAAGAGTACAGACTTAAATATAGCCTATAAGATATGCTAATACATGTTGACAACAACAAAAAACTGAAGAAAAAAGAAGAGGATAAGGAAAATTACTGTTTGTCCTCAGATGCATGGCAAACGGATCCTGAAGCTGCTGCAGGAGATTTTCAGCTGGTTGCCGTTAGCGACGGTGATCGACCAGAAGGTGCTGGTACTCCACGGAGGGATCTCCGACACCACAGACCTCAGTGTCCTCGCCCGAGTGGACAGACATAGTGTGAGCTGTCAAACGCAGATATGTTCATTTCAAAAATTGTAATCAATTATTTTGAAAGTCCCTTACATCTCTACTCTCCTCTGTTTATCCCAGTACGTCTCAGCGCTGAGGCCTCCGAAGAAGAGAAACCAGAGCTCAGCGACATCGTCCATCGACATAGATATGGAGGAGGACACCTTGTCCCACATCAAGCTCAGCCACCGTCGGACCTCCCTCACGTATCCCAAACCCCTCGCCCGCGACATCTTCCAGAACCGCTCGCTGCAGGACTTCTCCGGACTGATCAAAGTTAACATGACACAACACGTGGGTGATGTGGAGATCCACAGGAAGATACCATCCATTTCCATCCAGGGAATCGACAAACCAGAAAATGAGACGACTCAGGCTGCGTCCTCTGAGTCTGTCAACAGTGAAAATGTCAACGACGAGTGGAAGCAGGTGATGAATGAGTAGTGAGCCGAGGTGTTTGCTCAGATACTTGAGATTTCTATTGTATTTGTTTGCTGAAAAGTAGACTGTTCCCACATTTACTTACAGTAGTTTAAATCTTTTAAATCTCTTGTACCACATCAGTGCCACAAAAGTTATTTCAGTGTTATTATTTGCATGATCACAACTACAACATTGTAAATAATAAACCAAAATAAAAATAAAAAGTACATACTTAGAAAGTAATATAAAAAGGCAAAACAGACAAAATATATAAATACTTTCACACATGCACAAAGACATAAATGTACAGTGGTTTTAGTTACACACAAACAAAATAAAATACACATAAATGTCAGATTTAGAAAAGAAAATGTCCTTATGCCACACTTTTAAATAGACACTTATCTTCTAAATGTTCTTTTGTCCTCAGGTTTTTCCCACATATAAATAATGAAAATACTTTCAGTTTTTTGTTAGGCCTGGTTACATTTTTGTGTATGTCATTACATTTAGCTGACTCTTTTATCCAAAGCAACTTCCAGTAAGTGCATTCTACCGTGAATGTACAAACTCGGAACAGCGAGAATCACAAATAAGTGCATTAGCTTCAAATAAGCCAAACTACAAAGTGCCACATCTAAGTGCATTTTTTTTTAAAATAAATAGTATCTTCTTAGCCAAGGTGCAGTCAGAAAATATGTGTTTTTAGCCTATGGCAGAAGATGTGTAGACATCCAGCTGTCCTGATGTCAATGACGAACTTGTTCCACCATTTAGGATCTAGGAAAGCAAACATTTGGGATTTTGTGTGATTAATTGTCCATCGCAGTGAGGGGGCAGAAAGCAGACTGGCCGATGCAGAGCAGAGTGGATGGGCTGGGGTCTAAGCTTTAACCATGTCTGGACTCCTGGATGTAAAAACTGGGCCTGATCCATTTGCAGCACAGTACCAAGTAATAATGTCTTGAAGCAGATACGGC
Organism: Sander vitreus; assembly: GCF_031162955.1. Classification (NCBI taxonomy): domain Eukaryota; kingdom Metazoa; phylum Chordata; class Actinopteri; order Perciformes; family Percidae; genus Sander; species Sander vitreus. Next base: position 26,232,921 of record NC_135859.1, read on the forward strand.
CAACAACTAGGAACCAATGAAGGGACCGGAGGAGCGGTGTAGTGTGAGAGAACTCATGTAGGTTGAAGACCAGTAGAGCTGTTGCATTCTGGATGAGCTGCAGGGGTCGGATGGCACTTGCAGCCAGACCAGCCAGCAGGAGGTGCAGTAGTCTAGACGTGAGATGACTAGAGATTGAACCAGAACCTGAGCCGCCTTCTGGCTTAGAAGGGGACGTATCCTTCTGATGTTGTGCAGCATGTATCTACATGATCGGGTTGTTGCAGCAATGTTGGCAGTGAGGGAGAGTTATTTGTTAAGTGTCACACCTAGGTTCCTAGCAGTCTGAGTGGGGCATACTGCAGAGTTGTCAATTATGATAGTAAGGTCATGGGTGGTAGAGGAGAAGCAGCTCAGTCTTGTCAAGGTTGAGATTCAAGTGGTGTGTGGACATCCAACAATGAGAGATGTCAGTCAGACAGGCAGGCAGAGATTTGTGCAGCTACCTGTGTTTCAGACTGGGGAAAAGAGAGAATTAGTGGGGTGTCGCCTGTGTAGCTGTGGTAGAAAAAGCCATGTGGGTGAATAACCCAGGATGGAACAAGGTTCTGACACCATCCTCTCCAAGTTACCCGGTAGGTGCAGTCTTTGGGGTAAGATGGGAGCAGAGAGAGTGCAGGGCCTGAGACACCCAGATCCTGAAGAGTGGAAACAAGGATCTGATGATACACTGTGTCAAAGGCAGCATACATTTCATGTTACACTTACACTGTCCACTTACTAGCTTTTTCCAGAGCTTTCATCCGCATCTTCCACTGAGGAAGACCATTACTGTTTCCAAAGTTGTTATAGACGTTTACACTTATTGCCAATTCCCTCTTATATTTTACTCTTACATACTCTTGTTTTACATGCACTATATAATACATTCAAGCACAGCACAATATTACTAGGGCTGCAACTCCCAGTTATCTATATACGTATATATATATATATATATGTGTGTATATATGTATATGTTTTCAAATTATCTTATTTAGGAATGAAAGTCAACATTCATTATTGGTTTTGCTCTGTGAGTGAGTTTGTTGTTTGTTTGTTTATTTATTGTTCTCAGGTCTTAAGTGAGATATTTAATTAGTGACTTTGTCATGTAGAAAAAAGGTTATTTTGATCAGAGGTTGTGGCCGGTGTGTCTCGGCTCTGTCCCAGTGGACTAAATCAGTCATGATAAACACTCCAGTGATCAACACTCACCTGCTGTGGATTGTTGCTTGCCTCGTCATTAATCCCTCTACTGTGACTTCACCACCGTCACCACATTACGCACAGGCTGTAGAAGTCAATGGTCTCATTTGACTCTGTTACTTGGTGCTGGTTCAGGTCCAAACATGCTCAATCGTTACAATTTAGGGTAATGTAACATAGTCAGTGAATTATCTGAATTGTAAAGGGATGCATTTAGGGGGTTCGTATACCACTGTGAACATAAGTAACAGCATCTTAAAGGGCCCATATTATGCCCATTTTCAGGTTCATAATTGTATTTTAAGGTTGTACCAGAATAGGTTTACATGGTTTAATTTTCAAAAAACACCATATTGTTGTTGTACTGCACAGCTCTCTCTCACTGCTGCAGATCCTCTTTTCAGCTGGTCTCTGTTTTAGCTACAGAGTGAGACCTCTTTTCTTCTTCTTCTGTACTATCTTTGATTGCACTCGCACATGCAGTAGCTCAGATGTAGATCATGTCAGCTAGCTAGCTCCATAGACAGTAAAAGAAAGGCTGTTTCTCCACCTTCAGTCAGTTACAAGGCAGGATTAGCTGGGAGACTTCTAAATGAGGGCGCACATGGAAGTAGTTCTTTTGGAGATTATGGTGAACTTGTGTGCATTGTAGCAGTGCTTTGCTATTGAGAACAAGGTAGCATGCTAGCGTTAGCATTAGCGTTAGCATGCTAACACTACAAGCTAATGGTTGCGGTTAGCCAGCTCGTTTCGGCTTGTGACGTCACAAGCCGTGCCTATTTTGAACAGCTCACCAGGAGACTGAAGGCAGGAAACATTCAGAAACCGTATCTCACTCAAAACAGCATGGATGGATTTTTTTCAAAGTTTGTATGCATGTGGAAGCACCAGAGACACAAAAGAACATCCCAAATCCCAGAAAATGTGTTTTTTTCATAATATGGGCACTTTAAAATAACTTATGTAGTCATAATTATAAGACATTATTTTATCAATTTAAAAGGCTTTACTTGTGGCACTTTAAAGGGATAGTTTGCTGACCACCATTTAGGTAATACAATTACTGTAATATACTGACTATGGATGAGTACTTCATACAACCCCACTTCAAAAGATCCAAACTATCTCTTTAAGCCTGAAATTCTGAATTAGAGATTACAGAAATATTTTTGCTCATCCAGTTAAAATCAACCATATCACCACAGGGTCCATTATTAGCTGTAGATCACACGGCCGTCCTCTGCAGATGCCATAGTTGACGGTCATATTTCCATTTTCTGAGTACTTTTAAGGACTTACAAAGTTGAGTTGATTATTGTTTTCTTTTGTTCACAATCTTCAAATCTGAAGGTTTAAAGTTAAATCTCTCCCTCCTGTCTTTCCCGTATGTCCACAGATCCTGGACCTGCTGTGGAGCGACCCGATGAGCCAGGACGGCTGCGTACCCAACGAGGTGCGGGGCGGGGGCTGCTATTGGGGCCCCGACGTCACAGAGGACTTCCTGAACAGACACAACCTGCAACTAATCATCCGCTCCCACGAGTGTAAACAGGACGGTTACGAGTTCTGCCACAACCGAAAGGTGAACTCAGACACTGACGGACCACAGACGCTCTAATGTTTTCACAGTTCACTAAAACATGAAAATTCTTTCATTTGACTTAGGTCCTCACTCTGTTCTCCGCCTCCAATTACTACGACGTGGGAAGCAACAGAGGGGCCTACGTGAAGTTGGGTCCAGACCTTGTGCCTTATTTAATTCAGTACCAGGCCAGCAGCATGATCCGAGAGCTTACCGTGAGACAAAGGTACAAAAAACACAAAATATTCATCTCGACAATGTAAATCATCAGAGCTACAACTAGTCCATCTGTTGATTATTTTTGCCATTTATCAGTTGTCTATAAAATGTCAGAAAAAATGCCTTTTATACATTCCCAGATCTAAAGGCAACATTTAAAATTACTTGTTTTGTTCAAAACCCAAAAGTGTGCAATGTAGAATTATACAAAATAGAGTAAATTAGCAAGTCTTTGCACGTGAGAGACTGAAACCCAAAAAAGCAAGAGTTCGACATTTTGGTAAATATGCTTATTTATTTATTTTACCGAAGGTTAGATGAGAAGATTAATATCTCATGTTTGTTTGTTAAGTATAAAGCTACAGCTAGCAGCCGTTTAGGTTAGCATAGCATAAAGACTGGAAACAGGGAGAAAAAAGCTAGCCTTGCTGTGTACAAAATATAACAATCTATCTGATTCATAATAGATCAAATTCACCTACCAGCAGCTTTAAATCTCATAAATATATAATATATATCTTGTTTGTTTACCTGTGGACAGAGGCAGTCTTTGTGCTAAGCTAAGCTAACTGTCTGCTGGCTGCAGCTTCATATTTAATGTACAGACATGAAAGTGGTATTGATCTTCTCATGTATTTCTATACAACAACTATTAGACAGGACAAGGCAAGGACTTTTAAATGAGAGGACAACACATTCCCAGACATAAAGTTATGTTTAATAGCAAAGCACAGTTTTTAGACAGCTTTTGTGTAAAACAACACTGTTCTGCCTTTAATTCTGTTTATTATCTGTTATATTTGTTGTTATCTTGTCTGCAGTGTCGGACGAACCGAGCGCTCAGCCCTTAAAGTCCTGCGGGAGCAGCTGTTTGCGCACAAATCTGACCTCACCTGTGCCTTCAAAATGGTCGACAGCAAGAACACAGGTATGTAGTGTGACTTTCATGAACCAGTTCAGTTCTCAACGGATCAGGTGTTACTTAATTTTATTACAGATCTTTTGTGTACTTTCCCTTGTAGTTCTCAAAGGACAAAGTCTGGCTAGGGAGAAATGTGAGCTCCCAACTTTTAATCCCCATTTTGAAAAAAAAAAACCTGGGGGCTGAGCAAAAGTCCTTCCAGGAACACCTGACAGTTTCACAGAAACCTTTATTGTTCTGGGATTTACTTTAATTCATACATGTACGAGTACATAATAAGTAAATAACAAAGTATGTAAAGACAACACTGTTTCTCAATGTATGTACTGCAATCTCTCATTATTTATTAAATAACATATGTGCCAATACTAATATATAAGTAAATATGGGCAGATAATATTCATTTATTGGTTGGGCTTTACTTTGGATGCTTTTGGAGTTGAGTCTATCGTGTTCATCGACCTGATTGGAAGACAATGCAGCACTGGATTAGCCTAGAAATATAGACGCCCCCTAGCGGCAGCAAATTTAATTTGCAGTCGGGGGTCTAGGCACCCTCCGTTGGTTTGCGATCGGGAAAAACCAAACTCTGGTCAGGCCAATCACATCGTGTATAGAGTCGGTAGGCGGGCTTATGGCTGCTGCTGCTGGGAACAGCGGTCTTCTGGAAGACTAGGAGTTAAGCTTTTCTTTGAGAAAAGAACAAAGAACGGCACTGAAATCATTCTTAAATAAGGAAGATGTGTTCAGAGTTTTGCCGACCTGATACGGCAAAAGTTTAATCTATCAACTATCTTCGCTACTTTCAACCAACATCTTGATGTGGGTCTGGCTTGTCAGGCTAGCACTGGATGAGAATTTGGCTGAAATCAGATAACAGGTAACATTTCCACTTCCGTCAGGTTATGTGAGTGTACACAACTGGGCGTGTGCAGTGGAGAGTGTGATGCACCTCGGTCTGCCCTGGAGAATGCTGCGCTATCAGCTGGTCACCAGTAAGACCAGTGATGGCATGATCAACTACCACGAGTGGTTCAACGATCTCGCCATCAAAGGAACCAACACAGATGTGAGTTACCTAGCTGGAGAGAGATGGTGGTCGTAGAAATACTAGTGTTTGATTCAAGGATATTGTATGTACATATATTTTGCCGAATCAGATAACACACCTAAATACTGTTTACATAACAATGAATTTCTTGTAGCACATAAACCAAAGTCTACTTGAGACTTTGTATCGCCACCGCTCCACCTTGGAGACCATCTTCAGAATCGTAGACACCGACAACTCAGGTAAAACAATTTATTCATCACTGAAACAAGTTACATGTACACTGTGAACATCTATACACACCACTGGCTTCTTTATGTTTTTAATAAGCGGCATATGTTGTTGTTCTCTTGCCACTTAAAGGGAAAAAGAATTTTGTGGTCAACACATTAATGAAATTACTGTACTGATTTACGGAGACAATCCAATGAGAGACAGTGGAGGTGAAAAGTGTGTCAGGGCTGTTTAAAGTGTCTGTTGTGTCCAGATGGAGATACTACAGACACTTAGACGTTTACTGAGTTCAGCCTCTGTTAATCCAACTGTAACATGCATAACAGGCAACATTGGGCTACGGTCTCCTGAATCCTCCCAGTTAAGACATGGATTAACCTACTGATGGCCACTGATGGCCTCCCCATCCCCCAACTCTGATCACACACACTTGTTCCTCTATCAGCACCTGTGTTTCTATCACTGCATCTCCAAATTCTTCTTTTCTACCCTGCGTCTTTAACCTTTAACCCTGTCCTCATCCCAGGTTTCATCACCATGGAGGACTTCCGGCAGACCTGGAAGCTGCTGAGCGTCTACCTAAAGATGGAGATCACGGATGACGCAATATCTGACCTGGCCGTCACCATCGACCGCAACCAGGACGGCAGCATCGACATCGACGAGTTCATGGAGGCCTTCCGCCTCACGGACAAGAAGAGCCGGCTGGAGCGAGGACGCAGCATGTTCATGGGGACGGCCACCGACCTCACCAAGCTGGAGGGAGACCTCAACATATGAGCAGAGAGAGAGAGAGAGAGAGAGAGAGAGAGAGAGAGAGGCTGAAAACAGAGAGCAACCTTAGCTCAGACCTCACCAGACAGCCAAGGGGATGGGAGGGAGGGGAGATAAAGCCAACGCAAGCTGCTTTAGTGACGCACATTGAAACGTAGGATGCTGCTGAGCAACAGCTGCGTAGTTCACATGGGATTAGAGTGAGAGTTCAGGGTATTTGACAGCGAATATTCATTTCACATTTTCGTGCAGTATTATCCACTGAGGGTGTGTGTGTGTGTGTGTGTATGTGTGTGTGTGTGTGTGTGTGTGTGTGTGTGAGAAACACAACTGCATTTTATCTCTTTTGTTAAGTTAGAATCGTCAAAAACTGTTGCAAAGGCAAAATCCACAAACAGAAACAAAAAGGCATCATATTTAGGATGCATGATTTTTAAAGGTAAGCTATCCTGTGCTTTCCTCAAAAATAGTAGTGTAGTAAAGACTAATACAAAAGTAACGCCTTTCCACACTTAGACCCACTAGAAGTGTGTGGTGGCGTCTGAATTTGCAGAGACCCTTCCCTCTGCCTGTGTTCTCTCTTTTCTTTTTCTTTTTGAGAGTTGAAGAGTTTTGAAAAACCATGGCACTTCTGGGCGTCAACAAAGAGCCTTTGGGCCCCACGTTGGTGTGTAACCCCCAGCCAATAACACATTCTCATTTTCAATCGCTGCTTTGCCTCTCAGCATCTCACACCGACCAAACCGACGCACGTCTAATGGACACAGACACCACTGACTCCAGATGTTTTTAAATGGACGTTTCGGTTGATCGATTTTCATTACGTCAATTCCCATATACGTATATCAATAGGCTCAGTACAAAGACAATAATACATTGTATTAATCAAGCAATGTCTCAAAAATATCCAAAAGCAGTTGTAAGTTACATGAAAAAAAAACATTAAAATATTGCACATAACAAAAAGCATTTAAAACACATTTAACCAGGAAATCTCCAATCATATTGGGGCTGCAACTAACCGTTATGTCATAAAAAATGAATCTGCTAATTCTTTTTTCAATTAACTACTAACTTTGGTCTATATATCATCAGAAAAATGCCTATTACAATTTTCTAGATCAAAAGGTGACATCATGAAATGTTTTGTTTTGTCCGACCGAAAAACAAAAAAAGTTCAATATACTAAATGTTAGGACAAGAGAAAAGAGAAAATATTAATAATTGACAAATTTAAACAAGAGAATCTTTGGATTTCCTACTAATATTTGACTTATATTTAGTTTAGTTACAAAGAAAAAACAGACAAAAGCAGCAAATCCTCACACTTTGATAGCAGGAAACTAAGAATGTTCTTCCTTGAAAGAAATGACAATTGTTTCAGTGTGCAGGTGTTCCTCTTTTCATTAATGCTGATTTCCAATAGCCTTGCATCTACATGTGATGTGGTGCGAATAACTATACTCCTCTTAAAGACTTTATAGATAGCAGAAACTAAACAAAAAATATATGATAAGACTATGAATATTTGTGCAATTCTACATCAGTTGCACTAATTAATTGCAACTTTAAATGTTGCTGGTGCCTTAGCAGTAGAAGTGTTTTAACTTCTAGGGATGAAGTTACTGTAAGTCTGCACTGATGATGTTTTGTGTCAGTGCCAACTGCCAACGATGTCCTGGGGTCCCTCCTCGTCTCAGGTGGGATTCAAACACTTCCTTTGTCCAGAACGGAGAACTCATGCTTTTATTCATTTTACTTTTAGGATGTATTTCTACCTCCAAATTGTTGCTTTGAAGCCCAGAACAATTGCTGTGTTTTAAAGGGATAGTTTGATATTTTGGGAAATACGTTTATTCATTTTCTAGTTAGCTGAGAGGATCATTACCACTCTCATGTCTGTCTGTTCAATATGAAACTGGAGCCAGGAGACATTTAGTTTAGTATTAAGACTGGAAACAGCTAGCCTGGTTCTGTCCAATGGAAACTAAATCCAAATAACAGAACCACTAAAGCTCAACAATTAACACATTTTACCTAACTTTACTTTTGTTTAACCCATGCAAAGTCTGTGATTTTACAGATGGTGGTAGACAGATTTCTTTTCACTTTGAACAGAGCCAGGCTAGCTGTTTCCTTCTGTTTCCAGTCTTTATGCTAAGCTAAGCTAACCGGCTGTTGGCTGTAACATCATTTTCAGTCTGTTATAAAATGTAACATCATATTAAATCTGTTATCAGTCTTCTTAGCTAATAACTATCAGCAAGAACGCAAATAATAACCAAAACCTTTAACTATTTCTTTAAGATATGTAGAAAACATGGTGTTTTAGGTTGTTTTTTTTGTTAAATCTTCTGTTTTCATTGTTAAATAAAGTTTGCACATTGTTTCATATTATTATAACTCAGCCAAAAGAGACATGAGGAAATCTGTGTGCATTTGAGTAAAATTGTTTTTTTTGCATGATGACCATGTATAATGTTAACTGTAAATACATCTCACAGTCACATTTGTAGCATTCATTTGTGTGTGTGTGTGTGTGTGTGTGTGTGTGTGTGTGTGTGTGTGTGTGTGTGTGTGTGTGTGTGTGTGTATATATACTTTTGGGAAATGATATCTATAAGTTATACTTTCCCCAATATACCACTTTTCTTTAAATTGTAATTCATAAATATACATAGACAACACACTTACCTCAAACACACATACATAATAAATATATATATATATCTATCTATCTATCTATATATATATATATATAATATTGGAAATAACATTTTAGGGTTTGAATATTCAAACCCTAAAATGTTATACCCAATATAAAACGTAACTGTAATTTGATATAACTAATATCTCAGTGATCGGATCAATAAAGATAATTGTTAAAACATTATTATATTATTATCCTTCCTGGCCAGTCAAAGTAGGTTTCAGAAACACCAGCAGGGGGCACAAAAGACTAGTAGAACTTGTTCTAAACCAAGGAAAATAGAAAGAACTGTAAGTGAATTAATATTTCTAATTTCCTTGTTATAAATCAGAAAACACCTGAAACGATGTGAACTATGGATGATGATCAATGATGTGAACTGATGACTGATAGAATAATAACGTTACACACTGTAATTTAAAAGATTATAAGTATCCACAAGAATTGGCTAAGTGTATTAGTTATTAAAGATTAATACAAAACAGTAAACAAGGCTAACTGGGAATTATAACGCCACTATGAATTTGAGCTGCAGCCAGTAACAGTTAATGGGAATTCTTGGGGTTTTGACTGCATTATCTCCCTCTGTGGCGGTGTAGTTTTCCTTTCAAATGGCAAGGTTAATTTTCCAAGTGGGTGGACATTAAAACATGCCCGGAGCTGCCTGCAGTTTAAAGGAGGTTGGATTAAAAAGCACACCATAATTTACACACACAATCATCGTTTACCTGGAGAGGGTTGAGTTACGACTCGTTTTCGGGTAACTCCTGGGTCAACAGGACATGTAAGATTAACGTTAGCCTGTTTTCCTGTGGATTTGTGGAGACAGCACAATGAATATTTAAAAAGCAATAACGTTTTTGGACAATAGGTTTATTCACTGTCTTGACAAGAATTAACAAACGTTACATGAGAATATGAGACGAGAACCTACCCTTAACTCTAAATCTCTTTTATTATTAACATGTTCAATTGTTTGTTTAACATAGGGTGACCGGATTTCGCGGAACTAAAACCGGGACACTTTGCGCGTGACCGTAGTGCTCGTGCACGCACACGCTTTTTAACGTGAAGATGTGCCAGCCCAGGTCAGACATAGACACAGACAGATTAGACAGTTTTGCCAACAGCACACTTAGGCCTACTGCTCACAACATAATGGGCTATCTCAGTTTATATTCATGCATTTTCTTGGTATGTAGCCTACATATCTAAGAAATCATATTAAAAAATATTGAGTGAGTTTCGTGTGGGAATCAACTAAAGCATTAGGTAAGGTGCGTACTAACTAAAGTTGCTGTTTAGACTGACATCCATTCATTTTACAGTCAATGGTTTTAGCTAGCTAGCTTCTTTTTCTGCTGGTTGTCTAACTTAATTTAGACTGCACTAGCGGTAGTTCAAGATAAGAGAACTCATAACTTTCTGTAAAACCTGTAAAATATGTATTTTTGACACTTTGCTTTTGTACAGATTAAACAAAAGATACATAAAGTGTTAATGAGTGAGCTTTAGAGGCGCTGGTCTGCTGGCTTTTGTTACCTTAGACCCAGCCATGCTAGCTTTTCCCCGTTTCCAGTCTTTATGCTAAACTAAGATAACTGTCTCCGGGCTGTAACGTTACCTTTATTATTTAACAAACAAGCATGAAAGTGGCATCAATCTTCCTCTCATTCTCAACTCTCAGCAAGAAAGCAAATAAACTTGTAAGACATACTCAGATCATTTAGTAAAAATAGAAAAGCTGAATAGCTGAAAACATCTCTGTGAGTTTTAACCTTAGGCTATATAATTACACTGAATTACTGATCCAATCCTGTGTATTTCACTGGTCTAGCTAGTTGATTGTGTGCTTATTTGAACTACTGTTTTATATTTTATAATAAATATGGTATATGATGATCAGTTGTTTTGTATGTAAAATTGTAATAACTATGTAGTAACTACCATCATCAGTAGGATGTAGTGGAGTAAAATTATAAAATAGCATAAAAGACAAGTTGCCTTTCCCTCTGTTGCTTTTCAAATCCAGCAACCACCACCCCATAGAAACTCACACAGTGGTGACAAGTGGGACAAAAGAAGACCTATTTTTCCATTGTATCTGAGGGGGGGGGGGCATCTATTGTGTCTGCAGGTGGTCTTACAGTTATAAAGCTGCTGGAGCTTTGCCTTAATGAAGACATTTGAATGAAAGATTCTCAGTCAACAGGAGCGTTTCAAAGCACTGGCTGTAATAGAGTAGGCCCCCGCAGAACAGCTGAAGGCCTATGGCACTAACCTCAATATTTTCTGTATATTTCTCCACAGTTAGCTTTAAAGTTACATTATATTAAAAAAAATAAGGCTTGTAAACTGACAAAGAACAAATGAGGGGGGTGAAAGGATAAATTTCAAAATTCAAAATGTCATTGTTTTTGTGTGTTCAACTACACAAGCAATTATTTAATATATATATATATATATATATATATTTTAGAAATGTACGTACTGAACGCTGTGTCTTGTGTGTATTTTAGCTATAATTTAACTCAAATAACTCACAAATAACAACTTACAGGAAATACTCCAGGAAATGATCCATCTTGGAACCCATTATGTGGGTCTGATGACGATATGCAGATATACGTAGAGATTAAGAAATGAGTGAGTAACAAAAATGATTAAACTGCAACAATAAAGCATTACCACAACCATCAACCAGGAGGATGCCAGAATTAGCATTCAGTCATAAATTGTTTGATAGAGTTTTTCTTTTTTTGTGTGTCCTATTTGCATAAACATTCAATAAATTCAAATAAAAACCCTCCTTTCATGCAGCAACAAGATATGTTTGTCTCCTTCCCTTTTCCAACCCTTCACTGTTTTGACTCATTTTTCTCCAGACCTACAGCAGACCTGCAACAAGCTTAGGCAGGTTTTTAGGGAGAATAGGAGGTCACACGTTTCTGTCATTCATCTCATAAACAATAGGGTGTTAAATGTGTACAGCTGTGGCTACATGTATTCTAATCTGTGGCCTCGGGGGAAGTTACGATCACCTCATCTGAACTCTTCTGAAAACTCACATTATATGTATCTGCCTATGAGATTTATCGTTTCAGGGTCTGCAGGCGTCAGTATCTACACACTCTCCTTCAGTCTTTCCATTAAATGTAACATATTCACTTTTTTGGGGCTTGATCAACATTCAGAGTAGACACTCTTGTCTGCTGACACTGCGACTGTTCTCTGCCGATTGCTTAATGAATTGTCATGTAAGTTCTTTCTTGTAACCTCTGGAGTCTAGGTTCATTTTTGTCTTAGTTTGGCGCATTTTGAACTGTCCTTATCCAACACGAATAGTGTATTTTTTTATCAGAACAAACTCAGCTATAAGTCAGACTTATCATTTCGTCAATCTAACAATGTATAAAGCTGCCAGGATTCCAAAAGACTAGAAGAAATGACACAGAGGACACATTTTAAGTAATAATCACTCAAGAATGTTTGAAACCACAACATGTCAATGGCTTTATCATCCCCATCACAAACAATAAGATAAGTTTAGCTACACCTTTATTGATCCCCAGTGGGGGGAGAACAAACAACACAAACGTGTGACTAAGCAGCGTTTATAGCCGCAAAATCTGATGTCACAGTGCAGGGAGTAAAGGCCTTTTTACGGTCGCCGCAGCCAACCTGTCGCACACCCATGTGATGTCAAAATGACGTAGATCTCGCTAGCGCGCCAGGATTTTAAGTGCGCCAGAGGTCGCGCGCCACTCTATTTTTTTCAGCAGCGCACGACAAAGCGGAAACGGGAAGCATGGACGAGTTTGAGGGCAACCAGATGCCAGGACTCTCAGAGTGACTGCAAGTCTCTCTTGTAAACTTACTGGGTTAAGATGAGTTCTTTTATGGTGAATGAAAGGCTTGATCCGACAAAATAGGTCATCGAATCTAATCGAAACATTGACGTCAATGCTGCTGCCAGTTCTGCCGTTGTTTACCTTTTTCTTCTTCTTCTAGTCCGTAGAAATAGCAAAGTCGGTAGCCTTTGCTCATAAGCGCCACCTCCGTTCAGGAGAAGACTGCAACTAGTGTCGCGAGCACCAGCGCAGGTATAAATAGCAATGGCGATTCCGTGATGTCACACTGGCACGCGATATACCGCACGTTTAAGTGTTGAGTCTTGGATTTGACTCAATGTTGACTTTGTAGATTTAAAAAAAAGTAAAGTAAGCAGATACAGAATATGTTTCACCCCTTGTTACATAATGCATGTGTGTACAAGTTGCACGAAGTTGAACGAAAGTGATTTTCCTTTTCAGACTATTTCTTTTGAATACTTTTTAGAGGCCTGAAAAGGTAAAACTATCCAATATTTCACAATAAAAATGCTTAGTGAAATTCAGAAGAATAAGCATTTTTTGTAGCAGAAACATGTTTTTTTGTTTTTTTTTTATCTCCCCCATTTTGTTAATCATCTGATGTCATCTTAGATTTATCTTGTGACCCCTTGGTTATATTTTTCAAATAATCAATTTGTCAGAAAATAGTGGAGGGAATTATCACAACTTCCCAGAATTATTCAAATGTACAGGTTTTCAGTTTAAAATGTAGTATGATAAAGAAAAGTAGCACATCCTCTCATTTCAAAGACTGAAACTAGACTTTTCTGATGGAAAAATTACTAAAAACGCTGAATCAATTATCAAAATAATTGCTGATTAATTTTCTGTCGATTGACAGAATCGTTTCAGCTACATATGTGACTGTCACAGTGGGGAACAGATGGTTTGTCAAACTTTGAAACTTCACCTCTGAAGGGCTTTTCACCATACTAAATAGTTGTGGAATGGCATTTTTTATAGGGTACTATGTCTACATGTAGATACTGCATTTAATCAGACCTTTTAAAAAAGATGCAGAAGATACAGTCACAGTGACTTGTTACATACAGTAGGCATACAGTCAAGGGAGAAGCCCATGAGTCCATGAAAGCATCGGAACAAAGTATTTCAGCAATGTTTTGATGGATTGGAAATACTTGGGTATGTGGCAAGTGAATTCATTATAACATCAATAACATTTATCCACGAACAAACAGATTTCTCTTGGCAGGGCTACCAGAAGACTTACAACTTTCAGACAGGTTGCTCACGTCACATCTACGTCGTCAAGCTCAGTTTGAGGCTGCGCAGTAACGCTCAACCATCACCGGAAAAGTGCTTCTAATTGACTTCACTGGTCTCCGTCGAAGTCTATGTCGTCGCTGTGTCCATTTTTCCACTTTCACCGTCTATGGTCTTTATGCTAACCGGCTGAAACTTTGAGTGGTATGAATTTTCTCATCCAACTCTCGGCAAGAAAGTGAATAAAAGAACAATTTCCGAAAATATTCCTTTGAAAACTACGGAGCCCCCGAAGGGTCACGGCAAAAATATTGTTTTGGAGACTAGTTTTGCATTACCGATCAAAAAATACTGCGTATAAGTAGTCCCCCAAACAATTCTCGCCGTGACCCTTTGGGGGCTTGGTAAAATACCACTGGGTTTATAGCATTGAAATATTTTACTTTGAAAATCATCCGTTTGATTTTATGTGGGTTGAGAAACATTATTTGAATATAAGACAATATTTAACTGTGAAGCTAAAAACAAAAAAAAAACACAACTAATACAACTGAAGCACATAAATTCAGATAGTTTTCAAAGTTAAAAATTCCAATGGTATAAATTCAATACCATTTTAAATTTCAACTTAAAGTATTCAGTAGAGATTAAACTCCACAATCAGGAGTTTTGTTCATAATTCCCACCTGTACGTACATTCATCAGGTTCCTCTGGATTAGCAGTTTCATTACCACACAGTGATTTATCATACACAAACACACATTATATTTCTCTTTCTAACAATTATATAAAAGACAGCAGGCGACTGCTTGAACTTTGCACTTGACGGCAACTTTTATTTTTTTGCAAATACACTATAAATGTTTACAAAAGCACTGTAGAAACATCTGTGCAGTGTAAATTATCAAAACTAAAAATGGATATTACTTTGAACTCATTTTGCACCTCACATGACAAGGATTGTCATTTTCAGCAGCAAAACAAATTAGTATGTCTTAAGAAGAAATGTCTGTTAGTGACTTCTGAACATTGAAATGGGCGATGTGGTTGTTACACCAAAGAGAAAATTAAGGAAAATAATAAAGGATGGTATGGCACTAGTGCTCATCCCTGGGCGTCATTCATCTAGATAGGTTACACAGCATCAATACTTTACTTTACTCAGTCATCAAGATAATCAGCCTTCCAGTAAAAAAATAAAAATAAAAAAAATCACTCCAGTTTGACAGAAATGGTGCATCGGCTCCACAAACAAAATTTACTCACACAAGTTCTCAAACACCCAAATCTTAAACCATTCATGAACAGTCTTACAGACATTTTTACAGGTCTCTTACAGCTCCCAGTGTGACATACTGGTCCATCTTTTTACACTTTTTTGTATTTTCAGTGTGAAAAAAAATGAAATGATCAGAAATGAAATGTTGAATTTTAACACAAAAAAATGAACTAACTAAATCAGGCAACAGAAAAAGGAAATTTTCAACAAAAAAAAAAATCACAAATCCAGGAAAAAAAACAAGGTACATAAATATTGTGTGGCCCCTTACAAAAAAAATATTTTAAACAACTCTGTATTGCTTTGTCTTACATAATACTGAGATCTGCTCACAAAGAGCAATACCCATCAAACCAACTTGTGAAATTTCTTTTTTTCTTGCCTTGATGTAAAAAAGGCACATACACACGTGTTCACACTTACACAACACTGCTGCAAATACTTCACTTAAGTGGTGGCACGATAAAAAAAAAAAAGGTAGGCGGTGGTTTTGTGGCACAATCGTTATCACAGAGGAGAGTAAACACTGCGCTGGGTTATCTATGTGGGTTATCTTTGGTCAAGCAGGGAGGAGCCAATAGGCTTGAAGGATTCAGACTCAAAGGTCGGTGTAGTAGAAGTCAGACAGTGGAGGAGTGATGTGTGTTTAAACAGACGCTGTACAAGCAACACACACACACCTCTCGGGATTAAGGTCTCTCAGGTTCAAGTTTTTAAAAGGTGGATATCGATGAACTGCGAGTTTGCACGAGATGGTGGTTGCTTGCATGTAGGTGGAATATAGGCCTATAGTGAATTGATTTAACCTTTAAAAAGGAATATTTTTGACCTCTCCACCACAGTGTTCTTTAGAATTAGACTTCTGACACCGATCTTAGATAAACTGGCTCGCCCTTTTTGGGCACCTCCAGCGAATTGTTAACTTTACTACTCCTATTATAAACCCCAACAATACATGTGATATGGTCAGAATCTTCTGCTAATAAGAGGAATGAGTGTGTTAAGTGTGATAACTTTACAAAAGTGTTGCTAGTGATACTGTAACTGCTAATTCCAATAAATGGCAGCAAGCTTTGGGCTTTGTATCTTGTGCTCAGATGTCAAAAGGGTTGATAACACAGAAAGCCTTAAAGAAAAAGCCTCCGTTGATCAACCTGAAAACAGAATACAAGCATGTTATGTACATGTGTGTACAAATACAAGTCCATAGGTTATGGCATTTTTAGCAGCAATACCAAATACAAAAGTATATCAAAAGAAGACACTCCATGTGCTGAAAAGCAAGTAACACAGAAGCATGGATGTGTGTTGTTCATTTACAACATCCTTCATAACCAATACTAGTTAGAACAAACCATTGAAATGCATTGAACATATGGACCACCTTCATTGAAATGAACAGGACAAAAAACAAACAATGAAAATACACAGGGCACAATTTCCAGGCAAAGTGCAGGGAATTTTCCACGTTGACAGTATTATGGCCTTATATTCACTTCCCATTAGCGACTAGCACTGGGTTTGACGTGACGAGACAAGTGTAGTGAACAGAAAAATGAAAACACATGAAACATAAGACAAACAGTGATTCAAGTGCTGTGCGCTGCCTTTTGCCTGAATGCCTACAGCTCCTTGGCAAACTGAATGACTGCACAGCGGCGATTGGTGCACAGAGCTCCCTCAAGACCCCCAATGATTCCACTTTTTTTTTACTTTTTATTTTTTTATAGCCACGCCACCTAGACAGTGTCTTTGACAGATCAGTTGTCAATCTATATCATAATAGGAAACAAACAAAAAACCTGGTAGCCTTGTGTAAGGACTGGTTTTAGCAATCCAAATTGTGCTTTCTCTAATAAGTAACAGTGTAGACGTGCAGGAGCGGTCGACACCAGAGCAAAATTAGTGTCTTACAGCACACCTAGAAGGACTGCTTGCTAGATTTGGTCAGAGGTATCTCAACATTTCCCCTTTTAACATATGTACAATAACAACATAAGAGATTTCCAGCTTATCTGAACAATGTAGAAACATACAGAACACACTGAACCATTATAAGGCAGAAAGCAGGTTCAAGTCTCCCTTGTAAGTTCTGTGGGTGTTTCTCCCCCCCCCATTTGTTTTAAATTGTGATGAAGCCCAAAAAGGTGCAACTTTATTAAGCTACTGGTGGCAACCCTAATAGTTTCACAGCTAACCAGTCATCTGCTTCACTAATGATGACTTGGAAATGTAGCTGAATATTATTCAACTAGTGTTTCTGGAGATGGGGGCAGGGATCAAAATCACAAGCATTCCAGGTGTCACTACACTGTGCCCGCATCAAGAAAAATTGTTGTCTATTGTTCCATCAAAACAGGACACTAAAGTGTAAGATAAGGTGCACACACACTTTCACTGACTGATATTGGAAGTGTGGTATGCGCACTAATTCATCTTAGGAGAAAAAGGCAAAAATGCTATAAATAGCTTGGCTCAGTGTTTTTTTTTAAATTTTTTAATTTTTTAATTTTTTTTTTTTAAATATAAACAAAACAGGATATGCTAAGTTCAGTTTTTAGTAGCAAAACCATTTTATCCTCTGAGCGCAGAAGCTTAGAGTTTTGTCTTAAGGATTGAGTTTACAGGGGCTTTTTTTCTTTTTTCGCCTCGACGTTTTCTCCTCTAATGGAGAGGAAAAGAGCAAGAATAAGACAATAACAACACCCACTGTTGTTCAGCTGAATACTAAAACCCTCTTTGAGCAGCATCAGTTGGTAGAGTCTGCTCGGAAGATCACGCATCTGCGTGCGACAGCAACACCTATGCTACCGCGTTCCCTCAGAAGAATTACGGAAAAAAGGCTTGTCCTGGCCGAGCCTACCCAGAGTCCCTTCATCTTTAAAGGCCAACCAGGACGGAAACGACGAATAAGAGTGTGTGAGTTTGTTGTGTTGCAGTACGACAGGCAGTGAGGGCCATGCTCAGCAGGTAGAGTAGAGGAGGACAGACACTCATAAGAGGGCTCAGTGAGAGGAGCAATGTCTTTGTTGACCAAACATTAACTGGGGACTGTGGTTCACGCCTTTCTATATCCTCCCCACCCCCCCTAAAATAAGCGAAATGAGCCCACTGTGTATGCTAACCCCCACCCGTGGTAATGTAACACCCCTGTGCTGCTCCCTCAGCCCCCTTCCTGAGCTCCACACATGGGGAGGGGGGTCCTCCATCAACACTTCTGGGCCTCCACTGGAGACATGGCAATGTAGGAGCCGTTCCTCATCGGCTGGTTGGCTGGCGTTTCTGACGGCTCGTCGGGTTTGTCGCTGACCTGAGTGTAGGCCGTATCGTCCTTCACCGTCTGGACAGGAGCACAGAAGGTGTTAGTACAAACCTTTGAAATGGCAAGATCTCCAAACACTTTTTCTTTTACACAGAACACCGACATTGAAATGTGAATAAATGTTTTGAGTGAAATGTTCTCAGTAAAATCACATCAATCTAAAATATTCACAACAACCACCACAGAAAACATTAACTTCAAAAATTAAGAATAACACTGTGAGGCGAGAACTCAAAGAAGGAATGTCATGTTTCATATAGTGAATTAAAAATTATTATAACCAGAGATGATGGATAACAAATTAAAAAGGAGAATAGCAAACAAGGCAAAAATGAAGACTTACAGTAAAAGAATGAAAAGCTTCAGTAAAATCAATACGTTTTACTTCATTCTAAAACAGAAAAGGAAAAAAGGGGGGGGTTACAGAAAATTTTAAATTAGAACATGGTTAATACAACACGTCTTCACATTGCAATTAAGCATTTGTTTTCTTTAACAGTCTCTCAATGCTAAGCTAACAGTCTAAACTGTAACTGTGTGTGAATGTGAAAGGAATAGTTTGACATTTTGGGAAATGTTCCCTTTCCTAATGAGAGTTAGATGGGACACTCTCAGACACAAGACCGGTATCAAACTTTTCATCTAACTTTCATTGAAAGAAAGTGAATATTTCTGAAAAAGTCAAACTATTCCTTTGACATGTTGCAGGCGACTCTCTGGACAGTGAATAACCTGAACTACGATAATCTGAGGGCAGTGACGGTCAGGGTTTAAATCAACAATGCTGCACTACTAGAGATAAAAGAGGTGAATGTGTGCTGTACATTATCCTCGGGACTATTCTAGTTCAATGCACTTTGCTACTCAATGGGGCTGAACTAGCTCATAGCTACACTGACCAAACGGGAATGAAGATCCTGAATTCAAAGATGGATCCACTGTTAGAAAACGTTCAGCAAGAAAACAAACAAAAAAAAACCACAATTTGATCCAGAACTGTGGAAAAACTGCTCATGCTGGCTTTGCTGTGCAGGGATCATGCAACGGGGTTAGTTAACATGCAGTAGCTTGGGGTTAAAGCTGCAGCAGCTCAGTGAGGAAACCATGCAAAAATCCGCTAAAAAACAGCAGCATTTACTGTGACATTTCACCACTATTATCAGGCTAGGTCTCATTTACACTGGGAGCTAATGTCAGTGGGTAGCACACACTTTTCACACCAGGGTAACTGTGTGGATTAATACTACAGTTCAGTCCACAGCGACACAAAGGGGGAGGGGGGAGTTCCTACCTTCTTCTGGCGGTTTCGGCAGAACAAGACGACGAGCACCAGCAGCAGGATGATGCCCAAGCCCACGATGAGCACAGGGAAGTTTGACACGAGAGTCACAATTAGGAGCAACGTCCTCATCTGGGACGCAGAGTTATCGTCGATAGTTGCCGTCTAGAGTCAAGAGAAATGATTATTGATTTGTGACTCACTTACAGTTTATGAGAACAGGTTTGTCTAATATTGCACTGAATTAAATGCTCACCTCATTGACGAACATGATGGGGAAAATGGTCTCGTTGATGAACTTGGTTTTGCTGAAAGAGCAGAAAAAGAGAGACATGGGAGGTCAGAGAGGACACCTGGCCCAACATGTGGCTGAAATGAGGACATGAGTGTGGCAACAGCCTAGTGTGTCAGAGTTCGACTTACGGAAAGCCTTGAACTCTTTTCAGGATGATATTGAGCTGAGCTCTCTTGCAGGCACGAATGGGAACCCCTGTGGTCTAAAACAAAGAGATAAAAAGACATTTTATAGAAATCTTAAAAACAGATAGATAGATAGATAGACAGATATAGATAGATATCCCATATACAAATGTAAGCTGACCAAAATAACCTTTAATGCAAAAAAAGAAACCAAGCAGTGATTCTACTATGAATCAAAATAACTTTTCATTTAGAAAAAGACATTCATTAAACATGAACAGATCAAGGTTGGTGAATAAATAATAAATGAAAATGTAATATTAATTGTACCGGTTGCAGGTCGAGGTACGTCTCGTGTTCCTCCTTGTTGGGGTTGAGCCCGTCAACGGCGTTGATGTACAAGGGGTCCGCTTGATAAAAGTGGGGGAAAGACACCACGATGGGAGCACCTTGAGGGAAACAAGTGAGAAAAACATGAGTCATGTAGTGAAGCTGTAGAGTTAGTATTGGATCCTTAGATGACAACAAAGGTTGAAAAAAAGATTTGTTAAGAATTGTGAGATAAGATAAAGGAAGGTATTTCACAGAGATATAGACAGTGATACAGTGCAGCAGATCGTTAAGAGAATGTGTGTGAACCTAAATAATGATTAGCTGACACAGTAAAAACAAGAGAGTTCCTGCAGCACTCAACACCTGTTTTCACATTTTCTTTCAATTATTTGGATTTTATTTATTCACTTAACTGTTCATGTCTGTAAAGTAATATTTTTAAATACAAAAAAGTCTAACTGCTGTTCCAAAGCTTTCTACGCATTGCCAGGTATAAAATTCGGTGGAGAAATGCTGAAACCCTTATTTATTCGTGGCCTAAAAGCAGTCAAATTTAAACTTATTGAATCTAAACAATACTGGAATCATAAAGAATACTGCGGTTGTTGCTAAAACCGAAAAAGGGCTTATGAGCAACGATATATTTTTTTCATTTTGCACTAAACTGCTACAGCTGTAGCAGCGGATGTTTTTCTAAAAAAAAGATGCAAGCATGAATTTAAAAATTGTTCCATTTATGTACAAGCTATGGTAAATCATATAAGAAAAGACACTGGGATGATTTCATTCTTTAACCACAGGAGCTGTTTCAGAATGACACCACTTTGCACATGACAACAGGGCTTGGTCGTGATTGGCTCTCATAGAAGCATCACTAACATCCTTCCAATCAAGTGCTTTTGCCTCATATGAATCAGAGAAGCTAATGCAGGCAGCCAATCAAGTTTTAGCACATACATCAATACATATCTACCACTAGGACTGTACATGTTGGAACAACATTACAAAAAAATAATACTCTTAAACATACTGCCTGTGAATTATACTGTTCTGGGGTTACAGTAGCATATCTGTAGTGATCTTGTACTTTCCTCAAGCCTAATCACAGCAATCACACTCCAGTCAATGACCCCCATAAAATACTTCAATAGCCTCCACACACACAGAGCTCAGTTAATCATTGAACCGTGTATTGAGTAAAAATCTGGCATGCTCAAACAGTGGGAATGCCAGATACCAGGCGGGGGACATGGCTGCTGACTGAAATGACCTTTTTTGGGGTAGAAATAGGAGGGGTGAACCCGATAACTGGGTCAAACTCTCTGGCAACTTGGGGAGGGGGGCAGGGCAGTCCCTTACCTTCTCGACAAACGCTGACTTTAAGGACCCCGGTGCCGAGACAGTCTCCAGCTGGCACACAGAAGCCCGCGTTAGTGGGGTTGTCTTTGGGGTTCATGAGAACGTCGTTAGGGGGAGCGAAGCGGTATGCCTGGATGCCTTTCACCTCTACGTCTTCCACGTAGGCTAGATGGATAGATCTAAGGAAGAAAAAAAAAGTATTATAAGTATTGTCAAGCAGTCTAAATAAAAAGCTTCCTCTTATTCTTCAATGTTATGGTTAGTTAGGACTATACACATTCATAAGTGACATGTACAAGATGATCCTATGCGCGTTTTGAGCTCATTGACAGCCTTATCTAAAGTTGTAATAGCCACATCAAAGATCCTTATCAGTGTGTGTGTGTGTGTGTGTGTGTGTGTGTATATAAGCATATTGTGTATGACTCAGCTGCAATTTACTAACTTAACATCACTGGGAGTTCCTGTATTCGCCCTGCCGGGATACTTTGACTGTAAACAAATTCATAACCACAAAATAACATGGGCATACCTGCAGAGATCAGCAGCAAAGATGTAGAGCAGCTCGTTCCTGTTTATCAGAGGGTGGAAGACCGCACCGTCCGTACCGTTGATCATGTTGCTCTGATTGGAAGACCACCACGACATCTCCCTATTGATCAAGAAGAACACTGCTGATATTAGTGTTGGGTGTAGCTGGAATTAAGCACATTTACTAGTAGTACTGTACTTAAGTACAACTTTGAACTTCTTCTACCTGACTCTGTTCATTGTATGCCAATTTATACTTCTACATCACCACAATTCAGAGGAAACATTGCACTTTTTAATCCACTACATTTATTTTCCATTAAATAAACACATGGTCATCTTATAAAAACACTGTATTGTTGCCTGACATACAGTGCACGTCTCTCACGTACCGGATGTTCCTTCCCTTTCGCCATCTCCGCTATCAGGGCTTAATGCCGCCCAGGATGGTTGTGGTTGGTTTAAAGAAATACAAACAAGCCAGAGCGTCTTTTTCCCCTATCACAGAATAGATAGTCTGGAATGCACTACCTACCAGCATTAGGTTTGCTGAGAATGTGGACTGTTTTAAGGTACAAGTGAAGACTCACTTATTCGGGCTGGCTTTTGGGTAGCCTGTGTCTTATTTATTTGATAATTGTTTCGGTTGTATTTGTAGTTTATTCTATTGACTATTTTACCATGTTTTTATTGTCTATGCACATTGTAAAGCACTTTGTGACCTTGTCTGTGAAAAAGCGCTGTATAAATAAAATTTACTTACTTACTTACTAGCCAGACCATACTGCAGCGCTGACACAGTGCTGTGGAGATAGGTCTGGCAAAGCGAGACTAGGTCTGCATTAACCATTTTGACCGGGGATAACTACTATCAGCCACAGAGGAGAAGAAATTCTATACTAAAAGCATCTTTTCTTAAAGAAAAATGCTGTTCCAAGAGTGGAGAGCTGTAGACAGAGCGGAGGTAAGCGAATGCCATTAGCTTAAATTACTGTGTTGACCTGGCATCAGAAAGATGCCAGATGACAGCATGGCAGGATAACAGCAACTTCTACATCTTTCTGTAATGTAGTCAGATCAGAAGGCAAAAACGAGCACTTTTAGGGGCAGACATTGACAGTGTACGTTTGCCCTAGAGTTACATTGCAGCCTGGTTCCCGGCTGCCGGTTACAGTGTTCTCACTCAATACTGGACCAATTTCATAGATGTTTGTTCACATTAGTCACTTAGACACAAATGCATGGTAAAATAGGGTTGAGGCTGAAAAACACCAAAATTCCCCTCTTAGTAAAGAATCTGAATGCTTCTTCTACAACTGAAATCTACATTCACATGCTGATTACATTCAAAGTACAAAGTCACTTCACATATCCAAACATTCATTTTGCAATAATGTTCTACCTAACGCCAGCAGAGCAAAGGCTTTCTCCTTTGGACTTTCCAATAAAGGTTGTGAAACTACTGTAGGTGAATGCGAATATAATGACTGGGAGGAAGTAGAAGCCATGTGCGGACAAGAGAGAGTGTTTCCTGTCACTGAGGAAAGCAGGAAAAAAAAAAGGGAAAAATCTGCCTAAAGAGTTTTTACCTAAGGCCGTTCCATGTGTCGATCTTGCCATAATCCAAGTAGTTCTCCTCGCCGGTGTGGAACACAAACTCTCCTTCATGGGTGCCATTTTTCTGCAGAAAACAAGACAAGGTTCAGAGAAAGCTGCTGTGACAGACAACTCTTCAGGATACAGCGGAGAGTCTGAAACCGTGTTTATGTCTGTTGACAAAGGACGATGCGAATTGTGAAAGAAACATGGCTTTGTTCTTTGTTACCATTAGCATGCCGCTTAGCATATTCTCACCAGACTCTTACACAGTAAGGCGTTACTAGTAATCAATCCAAGAACACGAAAATGAAATGGTCGGCGTTTTTTTCTAGTTAAAAAAAAAAGAAATGCTGAAATCAGGATCACAAGGCTGCTGTTGCCAAGGTATGTGCCAAGTTTCAGACATTGCTCTATAAACAGGAAGTACAAGCATCTTCCATCAGCATGTGGCCAATCTCACTTCTCTTACATGACGGTGCGACAGCCTCGTCTGTTGTTTTAGTAACCCCTAATGACCAGCACGCAACACGCTTTTCTAAGGGTTTTTGCACTACAATAACCCCAATTTTGCTTCTGAAAATATATTCAGGAAAGGGAGTAAAACTTTTCTTGCCACCACGCTTACCTTCCACATTAGTCCAAAATATTCGTCCACGTCGGGCTTCATGGAGTGGACCTTTGAGAGAAGAGGGTCTTTGAAGCCCCACAGAACCTCGTGGACAGTGCGGGTCATGAACACCTCGACGCCCAGGCTGTTAATGTACATGGAAACCAAAGTCCGCAGGATGAAGGAATAGGAGTTCAGCTCATTCATGATCGCCTGAGGACGAAAAAACAGTTAGAGAATGGAGAAATTGCCTTCTTTTTTTGTGAGAGATCTAAGGGTAAATGCTGCATTTAAGTTTTGTTTGTCTTGGCCTGATATGACTGAAGCTTGTATGTTCAACATATCAAAATGTCACAATAAAACTAAGAGGACAATGGCTTGGCGTGTGTTACGGGAATAATGTCAGAAAACCAAAATACACATGCCAATCAAATGACTTAAAACACAAATCTAAGGGACATGATTACTGGCTGCTGCCGATCATAATTACACACTTTATCCTGTCCAGACACAATGTCTTACCACAAACGGGATGTTGACAGTCCTGATGATGTCGACCTCAGGGTCACCGGCTGACTTCTCTGGCACAAATACAAAGGTTTTGGGGTTCAGGGCGTAAAGCTTGGTGCCGTTCTCCAGGAAAGTTACGTTCTTCCGCGGCCTGTATTCCCTGGTGTGAAAAGTTCAGTTAGTCCAGATGTCTTTTGTTTTGATTTCACACAGCAGTAACAAAATAATCCCTCATAAACCAGATGCAAGAGAACTTTCCTTAAAACAGGACTTTTTAAGAACATGGCTAAAATGATAACTCGTTTCCATCACTATATATTTCACACGTTCAGAGCTGCAGCTCTTTGGGTTTAGGTCCTCATATCAAACCTACCTGTAAGTATAAGGTCCGATTTGTTTAACAGCTGCCTTCCCGCCTGCCAAGAACACCTCTGGATTGGTCACATTGAAGAAGTAATACTCCATATAAACAGGTGGAGGTGGATTCTTCCATGATTCAAACACTTGGCTCTTCTCTGTCAAAGTAATTTCCTATCAACAAAAAGAATATCAAGAAATTTTACACTTTAGTGGAACAATGTTTAATTCACATTAGGGCACTTTCAAAGCTCCTCAATGGTCTGAATGAGTGCCATCTGAGAGCACACATGGCACTTTTCTGCAAGGAGCTGGTGTCAGGCCAAGAACCCAGAGGAAAGCTGAGAAAAGTCCTTCATAGCTGCAAAAAAACATCAGGACAGGCAGAAAATGTTAGCAAATACTGCACCCAGTCTCTGACCTCAGCAAGCACGGGCAAGAATCTGACTGATTACTACTAGTCAGCCCACACAACACAGCAACGTTTTGCAATGATGAAACATGGCTTCACTGCAGCATTAAATGTGCGGTATACTCGCCGCAGCCGACCCGTCTCACGCCAGCGTGACGTCATGGGAGCGCTGTAACTGTTTGTACTCGCGCGTGGTGGTCGCGACACTAGTTGCAGTCTTCTCCTGAACAGAGGTAGCGCAACTGAGGAAAGGCTACCGACTTTGCCATTTCTACGGACTAGAAGAAGAAGAAGAAAAAGGTAAACAACGGCAGAACTGGCAGCAGCATTGACGTCAATGTTTCGATTTCATTCTACTTTGAACCTACTTCATCGGATCAAGCCTTTCATTCACCATAAAAGAACTCCTCTTAACCTAGTAAGTTTACAAGAGAGATTTGCAGTCACTCTGAGAGCCCATGGCATCCGGTTACCCTCAAACTCGTCCATGCTTCCCGTTTCTGCTTTGTCGTGCACCGCTGAAAAAAAATAGGAGTGGTGCACTTAAAATCCGGGCCCGCCACCGAGATCTACGTCATTTTGATGTTGCTTTGGCGCGCGGCAGGTCGGCTGCAGCGACTGTAAAAAGGCCTTTGGCCATCAAATTACATGCTGGATGTCAGGTGATATTTTTATTTTTTTTATTTTTTATTTTTATTCAGACTACGCAAGCCAAAGCAACCATAGAAAAGTAGATGGTTTCACTCTGAGTGGCTTCACAGAGGTTTTGACTGTGATCATGTGGAGAAAAAAAAACAAGCCTGGAAGTTGAAGTCAATAGTAAGTTCCCTTGTATGACACAAGTCTAGCTGCCACATGTCTGAACATGAGCAACAGAAACTGTTAACTACACCATTCAAATGTATACAAAAACAGTCCAATTTCAGCACAGTAACAGCTTCCAGTATGTTGACTGAAGGTGTTGGTTAGCGAGGGAAAAGCTTTTTATGTTCTTGGGGTGTATTTTTATACTTGGGAAAGGATAAATGACCTACTTCCTCTCGTGTCTCTTTCATGGTGAGTTCCTAAAAACCTTTGGTCTCCTCTCCTGAGTACGATGAAGGGCACCTCAGAGAGGCTATACATTGTCTTCTGCAGTCAGTTGTCGTTAAGGAAATGTAGTTTAGGGTGTGGCTAGCACTTCCTGTTTGGGTTACAGCTTCCAACCTTCAAACTTGTTTTGCTCTATAGAATTGTTTGCCTGGTTTTTTTTCATCATCTCTCCTTTGCTACTTTACAAAAACCCATGTTAGATCTCAGAGGGGTTCAACCAAAATACGTTCAAGTAACTAAGGCTAAACAGAAGAAGACACTGCAGCTGAGGGGGGAAAAAAAGCTGATTAGGGTTTAGGGTTAGTTGTGATTATAAATTATACCCTTTACCCTTACACTATTTGGACATATTACAAATCTCGTCTGTAAAAATGTCCAATAATACTAACAAATGCTCATCTCAATGTGCCAGAGCCAAAATGACATCTTCAAATGTCTTGTTTTGTCAAATCAACAGGCCAAAACCCAAAGATTTACAAGTTTACAATGATATGGAACAGAAAAGCAGCACATCCTCACATTACATCTCAAATTCAACCCAGTTATGTTGACATCACAGCTGCATAACTACTTACAAAAAAATGGAACTTGAGGTATTTAAGATGTGAGATTCTCCTGAGTCTTCAGAATCTTTTATTCTGCCTCGTAAGAGCTGAAGTGAAACCAGGTAATGCTTCAGAGGCGCATGACCAACATGAGCAGTCAGCGCACTACAGGACTTATATGAAACATTATGCCAATCCAGCACAAATTACGTAATTTGTTCCCTTTCAAAAACCAAATGCAAACGGTCACTTTGGAAACAGGCGTTTGCCTTGCCTGGCTTTCCCCCTGCAGCATTATGTGTGACTGTAGTAGCCTGCATGAATCCCTGTTTGTTCACCTTGAACAAAGGTCTTTCAAAAGGCCTTCATCAGAGTTAGGCCTATATGATCATTTATCTCTCAGAAAGAAAAAAAAAAAAACCTTGATCTATCACAAACAGAAAAACAAACAAGTGAGGGACAAAGTGGAGAGGTTTGTCAGTGTAATCAAAATACAGTGTTATCAATTCACTGGTAGAAAGGTTGAATGAGGACTCAACCTAAACAAAGTGAACCGGCTATTGGACAAACACCTTCAGGCACTGTAGCTTAGGTTTTGTGTGACAAGGTCCTGCTTTGAACAGCACGTGGAAAAAAAAAAAAAAAAGTTGTAAAAAAATGAAACGCATCATTAAATGCATGAAAATCCTCATTTGTGTGGAAGATTCTACATTCAAGCGGTGCGTCATCGGCACATTTTGAGCTAAAACACACTGTTTTAACAGCATGACCTTGTTCTTGAACGTTTTAAAGCTCAGTCAGTCATACTACCTTGAAAAGTCTCCTCTTCCAAACAGGGCAAAGAGGAGTGGCGTGAGTGGGTGTTGTTATTTTTTAGTTTCCTTGCCTGAGCAGAACGACTTGGGATAGGCCGAGGCTGGAGCAACAACAAGGCACACCAAGGTTGCTCGCAGGCAGAAATCATGCCCCAGAGGCTAAGAAGTCTGTCAATTTCCTTGCATGGCTTTAAGCGCTGCCTCCATCCACACCCAGCTCAGACATACAGAGTCTGTATCCTGGAGGTGCACTGTCCCAAACAAATATAGGCTACATCATTATTACAGAGAGCCACATTCAAACATCAGATTAGGTAGATTTTTGGAGTCAGTTCAATATGTCCGGGCACGACTAATTCAATGGGAAAGACTTTGGCTTAAGAGGATTAGCTATGCTGTCATTTCATGTAATCGCCAGCCACATCGGAATGTTTTCCCCCCTGTTGATGAACTTTGAATAACGCTTTTAATTTGGGTCCCCTGGGTCACTGCTGTGATTCCGAATGAGGCACAAATGAGCCCCAGACCTACATTTAACTACAGGAGGGGGAAAACCGTGTCAGGGAGGAAGCTGTTTGTGAGTCCCCTACTTGGACAAATAGTGTGTCAAGCTTTTCTGCTGAGCTTTTTCCTGTCTTTCTTAAGGGGGGGGGGGAGCGACTTTAAAGTACAGTTTATGGAGTTGCACGGAGCATCCAACACAGTGATTCAAGTTAAGTAAGAGGAATGTGAGGTATTTTAAAGGGAAGAGAGCAGCATTGGGTCTGCAGGGTAGGATATACGGTGTCAGCTGCCAACACCCCCTCCCCATCAGGTTGCCACCCCATCGCCCCTGTATCCCTGCACGCGGACACCATTCCACCAGTCTCACCACATTTTAAGGTACAATTCAAATCCAGCTCAGGTCAGAAATAAATGTTTAGCCCTATGTTACTTCAAAACATCAACATGAGGAAAAGGTCAGCTAAAATAAAGCCTGTGTGTAGGTTTTCTGACTTGGTCTCAAGACAGGGAAAGCGCTGATCAAGGTTTGATCGATTTGTGAAGCAGAAGACTCAAAATAGACTAGTATCGCAATTTTATAAACATCCGCGGATGGGGGGGTCTTGTAAATACAGATGCATTCGAAGGACATGACACTTTATCAATCATTTTGCCCTTGAAGTACCTTTTATATCACCATTGGTCAATTAAATGAATGCAGATTTGTCTGATTTATACAAGTTAGACAGATGGATGTCTGCCTCTCATCCTCCTCTTGCTACACCATGTAGAACTGAAAGATTTACCACCAGTGGAAGTCAGGGGACTGCCTGACTCGCCTGTCCACTCAGCCAGGCTCCCTTCCCCCATTCCTCCACACCAGCACACCTCCCCCTTGCCCACCGTGTCCCTGCTGGCTGAGATTTCTACTACTACAACTACTACCACCACCGGTAACCCTCCTCAGAATAGTCATCCATAATGAAGTCAGTGTATCAAGCAGTTATAAACAGAAATGTGTCACCGGGTCATGCGCACAGCACTGGACAGGTTATCTAAACGCTACAGTATCAGCCAGCCCAGCAGAAAGAACAAATCCTGCCTTTACCTCATTTCTCCACACTCCCTTCTATTCAATAAAAAAGATACTTGAATCATGTGATGAATTGTCAGATCATAGCCTATAAACTCTGCAGATCCATAAAGGAATGTAAAAGGAGATACATACCGGTATGTCATTAAACGGGGCTAAGGTCGTGAACTCACCTCTGAGAGTCACACAATCATAAATCCCCTTTGTGGGAGTTACAGGGGTTTTCTACCTGAAGCATGTTTATTCATTGTGTAACGTTCAAACTATACGTGCTGACCGATTGATTGATTAATCCATCAGGTCTCAATGCAAGCTTGAACAAAACCCCGAAGCTGCACAGCCTTGTAATGGGACTTTGCACGCTGCACAGCCTCGGATCATGCAGATCATTGAAGGTAAAGGCTTTGGCTTCATCGCGCTGAGCTGGAGCTGCAGAATGCAGCAAAAATATAAATGACTGTAAACAGCTAAAAATGATTTACGTTACACACCGGGTGATCTTGTGACACTGAATGTAGGCTGATACTACGACCAGTGACATGCTGAATGCGCATGATCGACCACTGCAGATGACATTCTTTAACATTTAAACCCTTAAGTGTGACAGATGAGAGAAGTGTCTAAGGAGGGGTAAACATTGAAAACCATTGGCTTAAGAGAGTACAACTCACCTTTTTTAACCGGCTGTGGATCATTGTTTGGAAGACTTGAGCCACGACCAGGGCGATCCCCACTATCAGGAGGTGAGCACACACGATCCCGGTGGCGTAAATGGCACAGGATCTCCGAGTCATGATGCCGGGGGTGGATGGGCTGTCCTCTCGGAGTGGATTAGGAACAAAAAAAAAATAACTTCACTGAAGTCGATGATAACGTCTCAAAAACTATACAAATTCAACTAAAGAGAAGTGACGTGTTGGACCGTGAAACGTCGATCCGCCGTCTAGTGAGCAGCAGCTGGGGTTTAAACTTCTCTCTTTACCGCCCCGTGGACTGGTCTTCGCGGCGAGGCTGGGGGTACAGAAAAAGAATCAAAAAATATTGGCACTTGTCATAAAAAAAACGAGATAACACTTAAAGCTAAAGAGAAAGAGAGGACTGAGCTGCTCGGAGACGGTGGTGAAATGAAACAGCAGCTCTCAGCACATCGTACAAGAAGAGCTGTCCACCTCCTCCCCTTCCTCTACGTATTAATGAACTCGGTCAGGCGAAACGCTCGCTTAGGAGGATGCATGGGCGGTGGGTGTGTGAAACAGAAAGAAAGCCAGTGATGGTAGGCTACTTTGGCTCTGATGGCTAAAATAAAACATGATAAACTAAAACAACAAGACGCAGAATTTTCTTTCACATTTATTTGTATTTATTTTTGTGCGCCAATTAACACACACTTTGTTTGTAAGTTACTTCAGAACCCTTTTTTTTTTACACTGACGATTTACTGCTGTGATCATATTTATAAATGACTGGCATACACGAGCATGCAGGATGATTGTGATGAATTAATTAGCAGCAGCGTGCTTATTTATCGTAGTATTTCAGCCACATGGTCACTATTTTTAATGAGTGTGTTCATGCACATGTCACACATGTTCAGGGGGCAATTATTTCAAATGACACTTTCACATACAACTGCACCATTCCATCGTCCTCCACTCACAGAAAAAGTGAAGACTGTGGAGATCCGTTAACTTTTATACGGAATCCGCTATCTCACCTCATCGCGTCTCCTTAAATAAGCTCAGCGTGGACATGAATAATGTTCCGTTCAAGCAACCAACGGCCGTTGACGCGAGCCCTTTGTTCGAGCTGCTCGAGCTCTCATTGGCTACTGCCCTCCCGGACCACCGTCTCGAGACCACCCCTTCTGCACGCGGATTGGTCAGACGCTGGTGTGTGCGATGCTGAAGTTGATCGACTGATTTCGAGGCGGGGCTCCCATAAAGGGGGAACCGACCGACGACGTGATGCTTTCCATCGACAGAGAGAGGATGTTCAGTGGCTGCTGCGGAGCCCACTTTAACCACACACATGATGTTGTGGATGAATAACAGAAAAATGTGGGTGATAAATGGCCTGCATTATAGTCATTATGAGGCGAACTACCATGTAGCCTAATTTTTGTGCACAACTTGGCATTGGAAATACAGTAGAATTAACAAAGCAATAGTGCTGAATAGCTCTGCGTTA
The DNA here is from genome assembly GCF_031162955.1 of Sander vitreus. Taxonomy (NCBI): domain Eukaryota; kingdom Metazoa; phylum Chordata; class Actinopteri; order Perciformes; family Percidae; genus Sander; species Sander vitreus. The sequence goes on from NC_135859.1 coordinate 26,264,981, forward strand.
AGAAAATTTACTTCTTTTATGGTTTCATGTGCAGAATGTCACTGAAAGAGATGCAAAACAAACTAAATGGCCATCTTGCTCTTCCTTACATGTCTGTGCCCGGGGGCCCTTTTTCTAATAATCTGTTCATGTGCAGCAATCATGTCAAATACAATGCACAAAAGAATGCAGTAGGTGTTGAATTCACAGTGCATGACTCTGACCACATGTTATTCTGCTTTGGTGAAAGCAGTTTGTTATTGGCAAACACGTGTTATAATCTTTAATTTTTCAATCGTAATGGTAACGAGATGGTGTAAATTGTCAATGTGACATGCAGATGGAAATACAGCAATGACATTAACTTTGCAGCTACACTCGAAAAAAAATGTATTTGCTACAGCGCAGCAAACATCTGCGCCGTGCAGCATTTGGCTGCTGGTTGAACAGTTTTCTCAGAGCTTTGGTCCAGTAAATATAGATTGTTGATCAAAGCTACATTTCCTGTGGTTATTTCCACTATGATTTGGTTTGAGCAACAGTAGGAGCACTGGTACAGTGATACTCTGTTCACAAAGGTAATGGCAAAAGTTGAAATGCAATTTAGTTTTTTTTAAATGGGAAAATGTAAATATTGTACTATAGCATCAAACTGTCATATTGCACCAATGGACTTGTAGATAATGAAGCCACTTTGGAAAAAAAGCGTGGAAAATGAACGTCAACCGGTGTAAGTCTAATTCTCATGAAGTTCAAGATGTTTCCCAGCTTTACATGCCATCAGTTCTTCATAACACAGAGCTTTTGAATATGTTTCCAGAATTTGGTTGACAGATGACCAAGATTTATTTTCATAGGACAGATAAAGACATGAAAGGGGGAATGACATGCGGCAAAGGGCCGCAGGTCGGAGTTGAACCCGCAGCGTCAAAATCCTCTGCGTCGAGGAGTAAACCTCTATATATGTGCGCCTGCTCTACCAACTGAGCTAAACTGGCCACACAGACAGATGACCAAGTTTTAATGTTACCATGACTGAGATTCTTTGGTGTCTTTTGGATTCTGTGGCACTCAAAGCATGTAACCGGTGTAAAGGTGAAACAGGACACTGCGACTTGAGAGCCACCACCGTCCTTATTTACAGACAACACCAGCTGCTTATCTCAAGAGCTTTTACCCAGAATTCTAGCAGACGAGATGGTGGTTCAGATAAGAATAGGCTGACTGGCTAAATCAGTCTCTGCTCTCCGAGTTCAACCAATCATTCACAGATTCATCCAACTCATTGACTGGGGTTTATTTGGGGTGGTGGCCAACTATGTTAGGATACATTCTGCTATAAAATACTAGGCCGTAATGAACAAACTGAAAGGTGAGCAAGGTCATGCAGCTTTCATAGTCCATTCATAAATAAAGCAGAACAAAGGACTATCATTTTTCCGCAGGAAGTGATATATGTAATTTTGTTTGATGTTGCTTACTGGAAGGAACTTACTGGGCTGGACTCTCAGCATTAATGTAATTGAGTTTTACCTCATTGTGCTAAGCCTTATAGCAATCCCAGAGGATGGGGGTTGCAGGAGGGGGGCGGCATCTGTTCAAACAAGAGAAGTAAAAAATGCTAAAGAAAATCATCAGGGGGGAAGGATAACAGTCAAGTAATGCAGCAACATTGTTTCTGCCAAAAGAAAGGGTGGGAGGGTGAAGAGGGGTAAAACAGTTCAACCTTTGTAATGGTCTCTTTTAATTGGTCAGCAGAGCGACACAGATTTTTTTTTTTCTTCTGATTTTTTGTTGTTGGACTTGTTGGAAGCTTTGAAGGACTACACAAAGCTATTTGATGACTTGAGAAGGTTTTTTATGTGAATATCTCTATGTAGAGCATCATGAAAGGGGCTCATAGTGAAAAGTTGAGCAGTCATGCATACCACAACAAGGAGACTTTTATCCACAGTGTAAATAGATTTGGACAAGTTCTTCGAACTATTGTTTGTTATCCCCACAAATCATACATTGTGTTCTGACACATTTTGACCCCCACCAAAAAAAAAAAAAAAGCTTTTGGTTTGCACTTTGAAGACATGGCTAAAATGCAAATATGTCTCAACAGCAAGCACATTTATTTGGACACAAATGTCCATTCATGCGTTTGGGGAAAAAAGTATTCTCTCAATGTTTCATACATTCTGCACAGTCAGCTTTTCGGAGTCGTCCGTGATAACAGTGCAAAATGGGTTACGTGTTCCATCGTGGGCTTCACTTCACACTGTTTAGAAGCAGAATTTAAGGTCACCATCCTTACACACCCAGCAATTATAATAAGAGTTCAATTGAGAGGCAGTGACTCACTTGGTGAACAGAAATTTGTTATGCAGTTAACACGGAGTGGTTTGACTGTAGACATGGTCACAACTTAACAATAAATTCAGTTTGAGGTTTGATTCACTGTAAACTTTGCAGAGGACAAGTGTAAATGCCTTTAACCCGCTAAATAAGATATCCAATGACACACACAGTATGCAAAGATATCGTTTAAATTACAATTTGTTAGACTGTATTCATCTGCAGCACTGTACAAATAAGAGTGCCAACGCCCTGGCACTGGCAAAGCTATCTGAGGTTATTAATGTATGTGGCAACAAGGCAACAAGGTTAAACAAGTCTGTTTGATTTGAGATACTTACTAATAAGAGGACTAAAAGTCAAGCCATGCTAGCCGTCATTAGTTTTGCATGCAAACGTCAACTTCGTGGTGGCACTAGAGAAAAAGTATATGAATGTCTATACAAAAGTTTACAGTAATCCATTCAATAGTTGTTGAGATATTTTAGTCGACCAGCTGATACATTGCCATTCCTAGAGCCACGCTACAATCACGGCAAACATTATTCTCTGCTATGGGCTGAGAAACCTCTACAGCCGTTGGGTTTAAAACATTCAAAATTATTTTATTCTTAAAAGTTAGATTTTTTACCCTTGAAAACAGTAGTTTGACAGGAAAGTCTTTGCTCAAGGTCCACTAGCTTTTCCCGCATTTTTAAATCACATTTTTAAATCACAAATTTCTTAGCTGATGGAGTTTGGATGTAGTTGTAGTTGACTGCTACGTAGTAAGGCAATTTTTTTGTTAAAATCTAAAAATGATAAGATATACTGAATTTATGATCACTACGGAAAACAAAACTAATGCTCCTTGTTCTTAAAATGAGACATTTTGACTATAAAAGTATTGCACAATGAAAGTGATATGTGAATTCTTAAACTGCAGTTGTATACCCTACAACAATAATGTGTATCAGCTTTAAATGTTGCAGTTTTAACTTTAGTTTTTTATGGTTTGGGAAATTTCTACAAACTTTGTTATGGAAAAGCCTTCCAACCCTGTGTTAAACCATTTCAAAACCGCATTGCAATCATGTACAAAAAGTTTGCAGGAGCGATATGTAAGATTAAGTAAAAATGTGAAAACCAACCACATCGTCCACCAATCATAGTCAATAATATGTCCTCCCTATCTGCAGCTGCCTCCTTCCTTATATCAACACAACAGAAACAACATTAAGTCTTTCTGTAAATACTGCCTGACATGGTAAGCGTTGTACTCCACCCCAAACGGCTACACCATGGTGGAGCCTGGTACTGAACATTAAGTCACGGTACTTTGGAGGCTGAGACAGTCTTTGTAAGGCCACAGACTGATATACAGGCATAGTTGTGGGAGTGGAGACTTGTGAGGAATGGCCGACCTTTTCACAGGAGGTGATTAATGCAAACTGAGCTATTAAGGTCTATGGGAAGAGTACACTACACTGAATTTATTTCTGGGTTAAACCATTCCTTGCTCTCCTTGGAGAGGATGACCGTGGCCCAAAGAACTTGCTGTGTTGTAGCAGACAAAAGAAATGTTAGGTAATATGAGAAATCCAGGATCCAATGTCCTATACTTTAACCATACTGCAGTGGGGGAAAGTAACTTAATACACTACTCAAGTACTGTATTTGAGTATAGTTTTGAGGCACTTGTACTTGAATTATTATACTTTCCACTTCATTTACCTGGCAGCTACTACTTCTCAGATCAAGATTTACATTTTAAAAAGTGATCATAATTACTGTATATAAAATACAATATATTGATACAGATTAAACGTGTGGTTCCTGACCTTTTTGGACAATGACCTGTCTAAAAGTGCTTTTCCATCATTTCTGGCATTTATTCGCATTTTCTTTCGTTGATTTTCTAGAAATGTGGTTAAAATTTGTGCAATATGTACTTGACATATGTGTTGTTAGCAGTTCCACCAAAGAGAAGGCTAATTTTCCCTCTAAATCTTTTAGACGGTTTGCGACTCAAAGAGGTGAAACTATCAAACTATTCACAAAAAAAGCAACAATTGGAGAAAAGTCCAATAAATGAATACAAAGTTCTGTAGCAGAACTTAGTTTTTTCTTTTTTTCTGTCCCATTAATCATCTCACGACTCCACAAATTAATATTGTGGCTCTTTGAAGGGGCACAACCCATAGGTTGGGAGCCACTACTTAATTGCTCTACTTGAATATGAAGTGTCACATCAAGCAGCTACAACAGTAACATCCTACTTACAGCACTAAATCAATATCTAATTTTTCTGCAGAACCAGTATATAACTTGTAATGGAGTGTTTTTACATTATGGTATTGTTACTTTGACTTACTTAAGTACATGATCTAGTACTTCTTCCACCACTGCTATACTGGGAACTAAACATTGCAAACTCTATACACTAAAAAACACTCAAGTTGTTTATTTGTTGTTATTTGTTGGTTAAGTGATGGATTGACCATACAATTCCTTTTCCATGTAGTTCATTTCCCACCATTCATCTAATGGGTTTTGTAACAGGAGACAGTGAGTCATTGTTCCCGCAAGGAGCAACAAAGTGTTAATTTAGGAATTTAAGGAGGCACCGTTATCACACTATGTTAGAAAAAGCAGAAAAATAATGATCTCCATGACAACATATTCTGAAAACATGTGAGTCGTGGTTTAAATGTTTAAAGCGGTGACCCCGCTTAGCCCTGCTGTGCCCAGGCTTGAGAGGAGAGTTATGCAACAATGTATACTGATGTATGAATTGTGCATTATTCATAGACTGACAAAGCAAGCCCACAATTTTGCTTCATTAAATAAAATGTGAAGTGAAAAGTGACAGAAAATTAGAAAAAAAGTCATGTGGAAGTAGTAAGGATGGTAGAAAGCTTTAAACTATATTATTAAATAAGAAACGGTGGCCTACATGAAAGTCTTAAAAACATGAGTGATACTATTTGGCTGCAGTTTTTCAATATACTGTCTTGAAAATGTAAGTTGATTAATAGGTCATTTTATCGACAGCAAAATAAATGGCAACAATTTTGATAATTGATTAAGCTATTTATCAAGCAAAAATAGCATCTGGTTTCTGCTTCTCAAATGTGAGAATTTGCAGTTTCTCTCTGTTTTATATAATTGTAAACTGATTATTTTTTTGTGATTTTGGGCTGCTTGGTGGGACAAATTTAAAGATGCTGTCTTGGGCTGTGGGGAATTGTGATATACAATCAATGTAAATGATTGCTTGTTGTTGTATTACTATATGTTTACTTAAGTTTTTTCTTATGTTGTTATTTTACCTTACTTTTAATAGTCACATTAAGTACGCAGCCGTATTGAAAGGAAGGAGTCACAAAGAGTTCCAAAACAACAAACAAAATGATGTAAATAACAGAATAACTATATAATAGTAGACAAAAATAGTTAAGTGGGGTCTTGACTGTTTATGTCCTAAATCAGCTTTCTGTGTCTGATAGTTTCAATTATTTCAATTCAAGGTAAAAAAAGCTAAGGAAAGATTGATGTGTTGTTGTGACTCTAACTTTGAATAAGGGTCAGACAAACTAATTTGATATCACCAGAAGTTGACAAGACCTTGGCCATGGGACACTGAGGATATTGAAAAAGCAGTGAAACCTGTTGTGCCAAACCTGTATGGCATCCGGTACAGAAGTTGAGAGGTTTACACATCCTCTGCTGCGTATTGTTTTCTAGAGTTGCTCAACATCCTAAAGGCTGTAAAAGACTGTACAATTTTTTTTAACTGGAAAACCAGCATGCTGCCGAAACCCTCTGATTTTACAATAAACAAAAACATTTCCAGTGTATTCAACCAGTTTCCCCCAATTGTACTTATCCTGCCAATGATAATTAGAAAGTCTCTAGAGGAACATTAATATGGCCCTGTTCCTTTGTTTTTTTTGTATTGTGCATGTGTGGAATAAACCAACAAAAACAATGAATGCACTTCATCAAACAAATAAACTAAATTAGCTTTCCTTTAACCTTTCTGGATAAGATAAATGCAAACAATGTGCTGAAATAATACATCTTAATGGATAAAATCAGTATCATTTTGGATTTGTTTATGGATTCATTTATAAAAGTGGGATTTGTTATCAAATTGTATCAATTCACTACTTCCACAATGATCCCATTAGGCATATCAACAAATGTGTCAAAGTTTGCCTGAGTAAACTATACAGTAGATTTAGTTCTCCACATCCTTTGTTTGTTTTTTACCAAAGGGGCTGAGCTTTCCCAAACCATCTTCGTGCAACCATTCAGAGACCTGTTTGTAGACGATGATGCAGGCGTCGTATTTCAATATTTATAAATCAGGATGTATTAGAAGGAAATCCTGAAGAGGAAAGAAAGGTACGGAAAGTAAAACTCGTACACAAAGTTTCAGGCGTTTTCTCACTGCAATTAAATAGATGGATAAGATAATGGCAAAGATTAAAACAGTAGTTTATCTATCAACTGACAAGAGCTCATTATAGGCACGCAGGACATATAACTGCGTGTGTTTTATCCAGGCAGAAATCGCTTTTATTGGCCCAAGGATGACATCATTTTTCCTTTCAGGTAGTTTTAATGTGAAGTAAAAACATGAAATTGTATTTAGAGGTATATGTTTTGAGAGAATTGGGTGGTTTTCCTTAGTTAAAAGCTTAAGTACTTAAATGGGAACAGCAGGCCCAAGTTGGCAGTTGCATAGTGAAGATTACACACAAACTGAAAGGTTCAAATGTAAAAACAAATACAGTTTATCTCAATATGGGTGCTAGTTTTGACACATGCTGATGTTTTTTTTTCTTCGTTTTTTATTATTATCTCGAACAATCAACAATGTTGCAAAAGAAAACCAAACGAAAAAAAATTAAAACCACAAAAATAAAACACAAACAATCAGAATCTACCAAAAACCAATCAGAAAAGAAAGAAAGAGAAAGGAAAACATCTGACCTGACACTTGGCCTTTGCAGGTCACTGTATGTCACCTGCAGTCTGACTTAGGTATGTGGGAAAAAGCTGTTACAAGACTATGTTGGGAGTCACATGAGTGAAGTTCCATCCTCAATATAAAGTTGGAAATTCCTCAGAGAAATGGCACCACACTAGTGTGACATTGTCGTGGCTATATTATGCATTCATAGGTCTGTGTTGTTGCTGCTGCTGTAGCAGCATCACGTCAGCAATTCAAAGTGTGTCACCATGAGGAATCTATAGGCAAGAGGAAGAGGCTCAGGACGACTGGAGTGATAAACAAACCCATTCACAGCCTACAGAAGCTCATAGACATAGATCTTACTGGAAGCTGCTGGCATTGAAATACCAAAATGCTGTATCTTTACTGGATTTTAATGCTATCTTTGTGAGCAACTACAAAAGACATACAGTTGTCTGCCCTCTCCATCAGCTGATGGTTTGTTGTACAGGCTCAAAGCCTAAAAACACAACTCTTATTACTAAACTTTGAACATTATTTGTCCCCGAAAAGCAATTGGTTTTGCAGCACCGAGTTCAACTTAAAACAAACATGAAATAACAGACTCAGCAGCACTGCATCAATAAACAAGCATAATCTTTAGGAACAGTAATAAGAACATTTTGGAACAGTAATAAGAACACTATGCTGTTAGACCTACATAAACGTATGACCAGCATTATCCCACAAGTAGGCCTGAATATATCTGATGGGCAAACTACCTCTTCCCTGAGTTTAGAAGGATAATGGCTGTGAGGATGAATGAGCGTTTGTATCCTTTTTTTCTTGACTGAGGGGAATCTGAAGCGGGTGCCACAGAGGGCATTAGAAGTTATCTTTCAACACTGTTTTCAATTAATAAGAATTCAACAGGTGCTACTGCTTTAACAACTCCATCAACAACAGAATCTTGTGGGCTAATTGTGCAAATTGGAATAGCGAGTATTCAAGGAACTGAAACTGTTGAATCTCAAATGTGTATTGAAATGTCACTGCACTCAAGCTGGCTGTGTCGCTGGCAAACAAACCGAAACAGCGCATTAGACACTTCACTGACTGCATTGAAATCGTTTACTAAGTTAGTTTGTTGCTATAAATAGGGTTCATCAGTGCTGAAAGAAAGGGAACAGTAATCTCTGTTCCATCAGTGTTTTCCCTGGTGTTTTGGACAACAGGGGAGTCCGGGGACAATAGGGCTAATTAGCTAATTCATCAGCCCTGAAGGGAACGACATGTGATTAAATCCAGTCAACAACAATCACTTTATATAATGCTCTGACATAGATTAAAGTACACAAACGTTAATAAAGCCATTAAAATGATCTCCAATTCAACCAGCAACAACATAACAATTCTGCTTATTCAACAAGTAATATGTATACCGGTATATATATATATATATATATACAGTGGTGTGAAAAAGTGTTTGCCCCCTTCCTCATTTCCTGTTCCTTTGCATGTTTGTCACACTTAAGTGTTTCGAACATCAAACCAATTTAAACAATAGTCAAGGACAACACAAGTAAACACAAAATGCAATTTGTAAATGAAGGTGTTTATCATTAAAGGTGAAAAAAAAGCCAAACCATCATGGCCCTGTGTGAAAAAGTGATTGCCCCCTAAACCTAATAACTGGTTGGGCCACCCTTAGCAGCAACAACTGCAACCAAGCTGCTTTGCGATAACGTGCAATGAGGCTTTTACAGCGTCCCTGGAGGAATTTTGGCCCACTCATCTTTGCAGAATTGTCCTAATTCAGTTACATTAGAGGGTTTTCGAGCATGAACGGCCTTTTAAGGTCATACCACAACATCTCAATAGGATTCAGGTCAGGACTTTGGCTAGGCCACTCCAAAGTCTTCATTTAGTTTTTCTTCAGCCATTCGGTGGTGGACTTGCTGGTGTGTTTAGGATCATTGTCCTGCTGCAGAACCCAAGTTCAAGTTTCAGCTTGAGTACACGAACAGATGGTCGGACATTCTCCTTCAGGATCTCTTGGTAGACAGCAGAATTCATAGTTCCTTTTATCACGGCAAGTCTTCCAGGTCCTGAAGCAGCAAAACAGCCCCAGACCATCACACTACCACCACCATATTTTACAGTTGGTATAATGTTCTTTTTATGAAATGCAGTGTTCCTTCTACGCCAGATATACTTGGACACACACCTTCCAAAGAGTTCCACTTTTGTCTCATCGGTCCACAGAATGTTGTCCCAAAAGTCTTGGGGATCATCAAGATGTGTTCTGGAGAAATTGAGACGAGCTTTGATGTTCTTTTTGCTCAGCAGTGGTTTTCTCCTTGGAACTCTGCCATGCAGGCCATTTTTTGCCCAGTCTTTTCCTGATGGTGGAGGCATGAACGCTGACCTTAACTGAGGCAAGTGAGGCCTGCAGTTCTTTGGACGTTGTTGTGGGGTCTTTTGTGACCTCTTGGATGAGTCGTCGCTGCGCTCTTGGGGTAATTTTGGGCGGCCGGCCACTCCTGGGAAGGTTCACCACTGTTCCATGTCTTTCGCCATTTGTGGATAATGGCTCTCACTGTGGTTCGCTGGATTCCCAAAGCTTTGGAAATGGCTTTATAACCCTTTCCAGACTGATAGATCTCAATTACTTTCTTTCTCAATTGTTCCTGAATTTCTTTGGGTCTCGGCATGATGTGTAGCTTTTAAGGATCTTCTGGTGGACCTTACTGTGTCAAGCAGCTCCTATTTAAGTGATGCCTTGATTGTGAACAGGTGTGGCAATAATCAGGCCTGGGTGTGGCTAGAGAAATTGAACTCAGGTGTGGACAACCACAGTTATAGTATGTTTTAACAAGGGGGGCAATCACTTTTTTCACACAGGGCCATGATGGTTTGGATTTTTTTCTCCTTTAATAATAAACACCTTCATTTACAAATTGCATTTTGTGTTTACTTGTGTTGTCCTTGACTTTTGTTTAAATTGGTTTGATGTTCGAAACACTTAAGTGTGACAAACATGCAAAGGAACAGGAAATGAGGAAGGGGGCAAACACTTTTTCACACCACTGTATATATATATATATGTATATATGTATATATATATATATATGAGTATATCACGAGTACTTTCATTTTTGATACTTTTAGTACATTTGACTGATTTTAGCCTATTTATACACTTTTAAAGCATGGCTTTTACCTGTGGTGTATATTTACACTGTGGCAGGACTACTTCTACTAAAGCAAAAGGCTTCAATACATATTCCACCGCTGAAATTAAGTAGTATTAGTAGGCATATATTTCCGCATTTACAGATTTTTAGTAACAGGGATTTAAGATTATGGTTGCATGATGCTGTGGTTCAGGATGGCATAAACTAAAATGCAAATTCTCTACCAAGGAGAGCCCCCTAGTGCTCAAACACTAGCACAGGAGGGTCAACACAGAGGAATCTTGACTAAATGAATGACTATAACTTAAATGTGCTCCTGGCTTGTGCACTCATATAAGATGAGATACACAGATCTAGGCTACAACAATGATAATGTAATATTGCTGTCACTCAAAACTACACAACAGCTGTAGCGTTAACCACATAGTTAAACGATCTATAAATGCACATTTAGCTAGCTAGGTTATCAAATATCACCACTGGGCTATCTTTAAGTTGCTCCATTTAAATTCCGCACATACCAGTTGTTATTAAAGCCTACATCTATGATACCCATAGATAGGCTATATACGCATGATACCAAGCTAGCATACCGAAAAATTAACATTGATTTAAATTGAAACATCTATTTTAGTTGAATGTATATTCCTTTAACAAGATGTGTTACTGCCAAATTAGCCAACTATAAAGACATAGATATTTTAAACGATTTTTTTTTCTCAATCCTCTTTGTTCAATTCAACAGTTCCCATTAGCCCCACCCTACATCCATGCACCCGACAAGAGCCTCCGCTGTTGCCATAGTTACCAAGTAACAAACTAACTAGGTGCAGGTCACAAGCCAGATTTTGATTGTCAACTTTCGCAAAAAAAGAACAGGTTGTCTTCTGAAGCTTTTGATTTCAAACTATAAATTAATTATTAAATAAAGAATACTGACAAGGATGGAAACAAAAAACACGCGGCCCATTTTCCCTTGGTAAGTGACATAGCCTACGGCTTTGTTTGTTGAGCTGACACAGTATGGACTGTCTCCATAACGTCAACGTTAGAAATTATATGCAGTCGTATCTTTGGTGATTTGTAACGTGACTATTGGTGGAATGTAAATATAATAATAAAGTACTGAACTTAAGTAAAATGAGATTCTTGAACTTTACTTGAGCAGTCTATTTACATTGTGTAGCCTAGCTAACGTTCCTACTTTCTATTCCACCAGCTAGCTAGATTTTGAAGGCAAATATTGTTACTTTTTACTTCACAACATTACATTTGTTTGATAGCTTTAGTTACTAGTTGCAGATTCAGATTGATTAATTAATTTCAACAACAAATACATCATGCTTATTAATTAAGCTATCCAGCATAGCTTTTATAAAGAAATTTGCCCCACATTTACAAGCTGCAACACATCATTATAAGGCTCGCGATAGACTATTAATATCTTCTCCTTTCTTTGCCAGAGAGACAAATAGCCTACAGGCTGAGTGTCCAACTGGCAAAAATATAAAGCAGGATATGAAAAGTCAACTCAGATAGCAACGTGCATGTGGTTTAAATAGAGATGCACTTCCTGCTCAGTTCAAGCCAGTTCTCCATTTAGAAATGATTATGTAATACATATTGTATATACACAGTGCAACAGTGTGTGACTGATGGAAACTATATTATATCTACAGAAACTATAACTGTTGCTCAGCAGCAACCATACAGTGACCCTATTACACTGTCTGCCATTTTGTGTCTGGTAGGGTGTCTCTGGGACGAGGCTATATTTCTACAGGATACATAGTTGATCCTTGCGTTTATCATTATCGTTTCAACTAAGTGTGTGAAGTACTATGATTAGATAACATTACTAAAAAAAAAATTGTTTGTTAATCCTCAGGTACAAGGAGAGGTTGCAGACCAAGTATCATAAAGCCCCAGCAAACAAGATGTCCTTGATCGGTAGTTGTTGCCGTTTTGTAAACGTGAGCCTTGATGACTTCAGTGATTGCTCGTCAGTCATATCCGGGGACCAGAGAGGTGTCTCACCAGTTATTTTTCATGACACTCCAAACCAGAACTCCAGTCAAAAGCATAAAAAGTGCATCTCTAAAGAACATGCTTGCTTTTCAAAGCAGATGATCCAAAAGCAGATTCGCAGGGAATATGTGGCTGCTGTGGAGGAAAAACTCAAACAGCATCCTCTGGCTTTGTACCCGCACTATAAGGATCATATGACCCCAGATGTAAGTAAGCGATGGCAGCAGTCTGGACTACCAAGCTGCATTGTGCCAGAACAAGAGGGCAGTATTAAAGATTAAGTGTTTATCCGGTCTTACAACATATTTGTGTGTCTTCATTTCTCTGCAGTTATTTGATAAGGTGTTAACCGTTTTGGAGCCAGACATGAGCGTTAACAGTGCCTCTGCACTTCCTACGCTTACAGGAGATGATGTGGAGCAGGAAGATGAGGAAAACTGTACAGAGCCAAGTCAGGAAGAAGTGAACAGATTAAAACGCGGATCTTCTGCTGATAAAACGCAAGTAAACTGGCAATTTCATTTGTAGTATTAATATAATCAGGAAGATCCATCCAACAAATAAACACATGATTCTGTCTGTAATGCGGCTACACATTATTTCTCAATTATTTTACAGCAGCACTAATGGCCAAAATCCAAGTCCCAGAAACCCCTATATTGTAAAAATGAATGGAAATTGTATCAAGAATGGCCAACAAGTGAATCAACTGAGCACCCATAAGGACATGAAAGTAGCCGCCAAACCTTTCAGCAGACAGTTTGCCTCTCCGGTAAGTTTGAGAAAATGAAATGTTAATGTTACCGTTTGTCAGACCTTACACAAGAACCAGTATAATGTTAAAACAATGATACAATGGACTTATTTTGGACTCTTGCAGGACGAAGAGACAAATGTTACTGAATCTGCAATACTGGGCCTTTCAGACTCTTCATCTCCAACTTTCCCCATTTAAGTGGAGGAGGCCAACAAGGATTAATTACTCCTCAACGCAGCGGCCGCGGGTTCGACTCTGACCTGCGGCCCTTTGCTGCATGTCATTCACCCTCTCTCTCCCCTTTCAAGTCTAAGCTGTCCTATCAAATAAAGGCCTAAAATCCCCAAAAAAAAATCATCTCTAAAAAAAGAACTGAATCCTGTCACAGCCACAAACGGAGCGGACAGTTTCAAAGGCCTCTGAGCTAAATAAAGTACAAACAGAGTAAAGTTCACAAATTCTTAAACCCACAAATCAAAATACATTTTTTGATGGCTACTGATTAGAAAAATCCAATACACGTACAGTAAAACCCACGCATGTCCAAGGAGCTTTTCCTGGATCCATGTGAAACAGTTGGGCTGTTGACCGAATTAGGAGCTCAAACAGATGTAGCTGTGAGGAGTTATGTAATCCACAATGGACTGTGACTGCCAAGGCTTAAGGCAAGACTATATATTAAGAGGAGGGGTTGCAAAAGACCTTTGTACCTTGTATGGTGTATTCAGAGCATTTGTTTACAATGCTCTTCAAAACCCCACTGTAAAAAAAAAAAAGGAAGAGGAAGTGTGTTTGAAATGTCTTTGTTTTAGTATACAATGAAACATGGACAATTAAGCACTGTGGGGGGGTTTAGAGGTTTTATGATAATTGATGCCTAAAATTAACTTAAACAGCAAATATAGATTCTGCATTATTGTTAACTATCTTCTCTATATTTGTATCAAACTTGTTTGACTGTGTACCGCTAAAAATGCAAATATAGTAGACACGTTCTTATTTTATTTGGTATGATTCCTGGAATAAAATAACAACTCAAACATAATTTTTAATAGACTTTATTTAAACAATAAATTACAAAAACACAAGCCTGATTGGTGATTTCATAAAAGCATTTTTGACAACTTCATCTGGGGAGTCTTTCAAAATAAAAAAAAGGAGCTTTCTGAAAGAAAAAAAAAAAGTGAATTGAATTAATCCTGAGGAATGGGATTACAGAGATTATGATCATTCAATAATATTTACACAGTTTTATGAAAAATGTCTGTGAGCTGCTAAAGGATACGCCTAACTTTACTGTTGCTGAAATGGATTTTGTTGCATCATTACATCCTGACACATCAGACTTGTGTGCTATGACATTTCATGGGAAAATTTCTCTCTGTCTTATCATTGCTATTAATAAGATGTATTAAAGTGAATTTGACTTTTGCGTGAATGTTACTCAGACTCCCCTCTCAGTAATACACATACAGTTTTTGAAGAAAAAGTTACAAATGACTCAATCTGTGTATATATGATGCACAAATATTAACAACTTACCGGTAAGTCTAAGGTCTGTTGTGTTGTGTCACTGTCAGCTGTTTGGGTCAGAGGTCAGAAGAGAGTGGACGGGTGACCTGCGGCCCAGTGAGTGCAGCTGTGGGGAGGAAGTGTACCACGCTGCAGTCGCTGGACTCGAAATAACACGGCCTAGAAAATTCATAATTTATATGTTAGAGAATTGAATGTTGATCTTGAGAAGGATTTTTGTCGTTGTTGGATTGCATGACAACTACGGAGTAGTTACGAAAACTCACTCTCATTGAAAGATTTGTTGTTGATCGTTTTTCCGTTGAGCTCAGCGGCCTTCAGGAAATGTGGCTCGCTGTACACAGTGTATGCACAAACAGACACACATTACACACAGCCTGTAGCACTTTGCAGCGCCGTGCATGAGGTATAAAAGGTCACGTGGTAAGATCGTGTGAGCGTCTCATAGCCTCGAGACAAGTCATGCTTAAAACATAAAAACAAACAAACAACAACACTGAGTTGGTTAGGTGCTTTCCCTACCTGCTGCAGGTTTTTCTTCTCAATCTGGAGCCAGCTTTTACTTCTTCTGCCTTGTCAGTACTGCTGTGGGTGCAGAGGGATATCAGAATATACAGTGAGACATTACACATTCCATGAGTCCACAGTAGATATCTTAAGAAAAAGGAGTTTTAAGCTATACAAGGTCAACAGCCTGTCTAGTCTTTTTTATGATATAGTACAGTAAAAACAGTGAAACAGTGTGGTCAATGGTCAATTAAACGTGTATGACTTCCTGCTCACTTAGTAGCATCACATGATTTTCAGATGTGTGACCTAAGCTAGCTCAGGAACAAAGCTAATCTTTGCAGTGTTTTTGGGAACGGCGCCAGACGTACAGCGTGGTACTGTGTACTCTCTCCGGTGCAGACATCCTCCTGTTATCTGTGTGTGGTCCGCGGTTCTCCGAAATCACTTCTCGCAACTCTTTGACTAGAGACCTGAGTTCCCAGGCAGGGCTCTCCTGCTAGAGGAGAGAACGACAATATCAATGCACTGCTGTGCTGATCTGATGCTCAACATTATAAATAGCTGGTCAGATTAGCTTGCATTTCAACAGAGAAACATGGGAATACATACAATCTCACACATTCCTGTGACAATTACCAACAGGATATTTTACTCCTAAGTCACTAGAAACACTTAAAACTGTATTAACACTGATGACAGACATACCACACAGTATCCCACTGCTTTGTTTATAGCTTTTCATTTTTTTTTTTATAGATAATGTTTTGGGCATTTTCAGCCTTTATTTTTGACAGGACAGCTGAAGACATGAAAGGGGAGAAAGAAGGGGAATGACATGCAGCAAAGGGCCACAGGTCAGAGTCGAACGCCGGGCCCGCTGCGTCGAGGAGTAAACCTCTATAAGTGGGCGCCCGCTCTACCAACTGAGCTATCCGGGCACCCATCCCACTGCTTTGTTGAGATGATTTACAGTCAGGTTTCTCTGAAATGCTGTGTATGTTTTTGATTTAAAGGCAGAGCAGATGTGCTGAGCTTGTGTCTGTGCAGCCAAATAAACAATGATTCACACATGCACTTGATGGGCTGGAACCGTAGGAGGTAGGCGAGATATAAGGAGTTCCTGACTGTACCGTGATCTGGGTGTTGGAGGCATGCTGGGAGAAGGGTGGAGCAGTGAGTGCAGATGGGGATGGGGAGTCCAGGTCAGGTGGAGGTACATTTAGAGCTGTGCCCAAACTTTGACCTTGGAGCTCCTATAGATGAGAACGACATTTGTTGAAGGGAGCTCAGCTCCATTTACACATGAAAGTCTCAGAATAAGTCAGACTAGATTAAGACATAACTATAAAACATGCATGATGAGAAGAAGTGTACAGTAGCATAAAACATCTACATTAAATAAGGGTATACTGTACACTGTACTGTGTATTTGTGGATACCCTTTGTCTGTAATCTGCTCTACCTTCAAATCCAAGGCATGTTGGAGTTTCAGACGGAAGAAGTTCTGCTCCTGCAGCTGGATGAAATCTTGACAGTCCGCAAAGCTCTCTGACATCTTTTTGAAGATACAGAGAATATGAAACAACAACACAGTGATGGACACAAACAGAGACAGAACAGGACAGATAAGGTTCTTTATTTATCTGAATATATAAACTAACATTTTGGTTTTGCTCCAAAGGGAGATGATAAATGTGACGCCAAACCTCACGAATGAAGTGAAATAACAGTATTTCTCAGAATGATATTTCTGTTTTAAGATAATTGCTGATCATCTACCCATTTATAAGACCTTTTCTAACTGTATTTTACCTCTATCTATTTTTTGGGGGCATTTTATGCTTTTATTACATCGCGGTAAAGAAATGATGGTAAATGAGGGGGAAGGGAGATGGGAAATGAAATGCAACCAAACTCGCCGACCGAACACAAAACGAGGATGCCACCAACACTTGGTTGTTGAAAATAAATCTAATAAAAATGGGTTTGTGCGGTTTTGACTTGAAATTTGATGTTTTTCAGTCTGTCATCATCTTATTCAGGCTTCTCTTTTTTTTTTTGGGGGGGGGGGACTTTTTTCCCCTTTATTTCAGAGTGACAGTGGACTGTGGATAGACAGGACAGGTGGGAGAGAGCTGGGGGATGACACGCAGCAAAGGGCCGCAGGTTGGTTTCGAACCCGGGCCGCTGCAAAGGCCTCAACCTACATGGGGCGTACGCTCTTACTGGGTGAGCTAGATGTTGCCCCTTATTCAGGCTTCTCTTAACACCAAATAACATCTGTTGGTAATATAATGACTAGTATAACGTGTAAATGAGTGCCACCTTGTGAAGGATTGCCTCCAGCTGGCTGATCCGCTCCCCCAACTGTTTATCTTTGGAGCGAAGGGCCTCCAGCTCGTTGCCAAGTTGTCTCTTCTCCTCCCTGACGAAGGTAAGCTCCTCGAGCTGACGTTGGTTCTCCAGGCTCTGGTAGCGCTTCTCCTGGATAGGATAGGAAGAGTCGACAGAAAAATGTAATAAATGGTGTTGACACGTACAAAATGCTTTAGAGTTGGGCATTTTGTATGAGTGGGCAAAGTTGTCCAAGTAAAGCAATTTAGCGTCCAAGAAATAAAACTAAATGTCCTCAATTCTTTTTTTTTTTTTTAACGACTTACGTATAATAGCTACTCTGCTCCAGAAGCACCTGAATTGGGTTAAATTAAGTCACTGTTAAGGGGTCAGAGCGAGATTTTCAAAAGTCATGTAAGTAAGTCATTAATAAATGTCTTACAAAGTAAGCAGTTCTTATTATTGTTATCGATTAAAGACATTTGGATCTTCATGAGCTGAATGGCTAAATCGTCAACAGCTGAGATGCCAAGTCTGCTGTTCTGGGCATCCAGAAATAACTAAACTGAGACAAAAAAAATGAAAAAAATGAAGGAGCATGAAGGAAAATATATTTTTTTAAAGTTATTAAAGATTACAAGATCTGAAAAAAAGAAAGAAATTACTAGTTAAAATAAAACGCAATTTGAGTAACAGAAACTGTCCATATCTGAAGATCTCAACTGAACATGACTAGAGAGAAGCCAGTGATTGATTATTACCTGGTACGACTTGTCCAAAATATCCTCTAAATGTTGGATTTTGCCCTGCAGGGAGTCCACCTGCGCTCTCCTGGCAGTGATCTCCTCCTGCATGTCCACGGCTACTTGGAGGCCTGAGGTGGAGGAGACAAAACCACAAAACTAAGAGAAAAAGGGCAAGGAGGTGATCAAGCGAGAAGAACATCATGCACATAATATATCAGAACATGTTGTAAATCCCAGAGCTTTCATTTTGCACATGCTTTATATCAAGGACATATGTTAATGGTCACACGTCAGATTATATCTCTCAGACTGGAATACAGCAGAGGAGGATACATTCATATTTGAAACTTCATTGAACTACATTAATGTTTTCTTAAGAGTTGTCTGCATTCCTAGGTTGAATTTAGATCCAAATAAATCACTGTTATCTGTGCACTTGATCACAGAATGGATGTAAATCAGAGGATGTTTCTTTGTACGTGAGATCTTTTATTTAAGTCTCAGTTTAAATTAAATTGTATCATGGATCTAACCGTGTCCGTCAGCTCCTTCCAGGGTCCTCAGGGTGCTCCCGACCTGGTCCAGCTCGTCATGGGCGTTCCTCAGCTGACTCTGAAGCTTCAGCACCACACCCTCGTGCTCCTTGTTCTTGCAGCTGTGGAGCTGTTGCAGCTCCTTGTGCTTTTCTGAAATCATGCCCGCACAAACACACGCATCGTATCCACTGAGAGGAACGCACTTTAACACACACAGCAATGGAAGGGCTTGGTTGACAGTGAAAACATACCAAACATAGTTCTTTGTTGTTGTTTTTAACGCAGCAGGACAAAAGGATCATTTGATTTGGCAAAAACTGTGAGAGCTGACTTTTTAGAAACAGCACTGTGTCATTTTCTGGTGAATGAAAAAAAAAAATCTAGTTCCACTAGTCTGCTGTCCGGAGGTAACATACAATATAAAAAATATAAAAGTCCACATGGAATACTATATTGTGTGGTAATTAATCAACACAAGAATATGTTATTATCCAGGAGGACAACCAAAGAATATTGTGATCTTTACTAGGTGGAATACTCAAATCCTCCAAAATCAAATCAGTTCATCCTTACGTTCAAACGTCCACTTGGACCTGGGGGGGGGGGTCCTGAGATATCACGTTCACAAGAATGGGACTGACAACCCGAAAACATAATGCATCCGGCATAAAAACTTTGATTAGAATTGAGGATGGAGCTTTGATTGAATACTTTTTTGACGATGTGGTTTTTGTTTTTGTTTTTTTTAAATATATTTCCAAAGAATGGAATAGGAGAAAAAAAATGACTTGTATACATACATAGACAAAAGTTTACAGACTATATTTTATTTGTTCATGAACTGAATCAGACAATTTTTGAAATTGATATGAACTCTTGCATAAATAAAGATTATGTTGAACTTGGATTGTGTTTACTTCTCCGGGAACCATCACCTTATCGTGGTGGAGAGGTTTGTGTGTCCCTATGAACCTGAGGGCTGTGTTGTCTGGAGCTTTGTGCTCCTGGTAGGGTCTCCCAAGGCAAAGTGGTCTCAGGTGAGGGGCCAGACAAAGAATGGTTAAAAAATCCTATGAAACATCGAGGAAGGGATGAAGTGACCCTGCCTGGAGGAAGCCCGGGGCCCCCGTCTGGAGCCAGGCCCAGATGGAGGGCTCGTCAGCGAGCATCTGGTGGACGGGTTTGGGGGGGAAAACTCTGACTGTTGTTTGTGCATATGCACCAAACAAGAGTTCGGAGTATTCGGCCTTCTTGGTATGTTTTGGACACTCGGGTGAAGAGAGGGGCGGAGCTGTCAACCGATCACCATCTGGTGGTGAGTTGGGTCAGGGGGTGGGGGAAGACTCTGGACAGACCTGGTAAGCCCAAACGGGTAGTGCGGGTAAATTGGGAACGTCTGGAGGAGGCCCCTGTCCGACAGACTTTCAACTCACACCTCCGGCGGAGCTTTTCGTGCATCCCTGTGGAGGCTGGGGGCATTGAACCCGAGTGGACAATGTTCAAAGTTTCCATTGCTGAAGCTGCGGTGAGGAGCTGTGGTCTTAGGGTCTTAGGTGCCTCAAGGGGCGGTAACCCACGAACACCGTGGTGGACACCGGTGGTCAGGGAAGCCGTCCGACTGAAGGAGGAGTCTTTCCGGGATATGTTATCCCAGACGACTCCAGAGGCAGTTGCAAGGTACCGAAGGGCTCGAAGGGCTGCAGCCTCTGCCGTGAAAGAGGCAAAGCAGCGTGTGTGGGAGAAGTTCGGGGAAGACATGGAGAAGGACTTTCGGTCGGCACCAAGGTACTTCTGGAAAACCGTTCGCCACCTCAGGAGGGGGAAGCGGGGAACCATCCAAGCTGTGTACAGTAAGGATGGGACGCTGTTGACCTCAACTGAGGAGGTAATAGGGCGGTGGAAGGAGCACTTTGAGGAACTCCTAAATCCGACTAATACGCCCTCTATGGTAGAGGCAGAGCTGGAGGATGAGGGGGGGGATTGGCATCAATTTCCCTGGTGGAGGTTGCTGAGGTAGTTAAACAACTCCACAGTGGCAAAGCCCCCAGGAATTGATGAGATCCGTCCAGAAATGCTTAAAGCTCTGGGTGTGGAGGGGTTGTCTTGGTTGACACGCCTCTTCAACATTGCGTGGAAGTCTGGGACGGTGCCTAAGGAGTGGCAGACCGGGGTGGTGGTTCCCCTTAAAAAGGGGGGACCAGAGGGTGTGTGCCAATTACAGGGGTATCACACTTCTCAGCCTCCCGGTAAAGTCTACTCCAAGGTGCTGGAAAGGAGGGTTCGGTCGATAGTTGAATCTCAGGTTGAAGAGGAACAATGCGGATTCCGTCCCTGGTCGTGGAACAACGGACCAGATCTTTACTCTCGCAAGGATCCTGGAGGGAGCCTGGGAGTATGCCCAACCAGTCTACATGTGTTTTGTGGATCTGGAGAAGGCGTATGACCGGGTGCCCCGGGAGATACTGTGGGAGGTGCTACGGGAGTACGGGGTGAGGGGGTCCCTTCTCAGGGCCATCCAATCTCTGTACGACCAAAGCGAGAGCTGTGTCTGGGTTCTCGGCAGTAACTTGGACTCGTTTCAGGTGAGAGTTGGCCTCCGCCAGGGCTGCGCTTTGTCACCAATCCTGTTTGTAGTATTTATGGACAGGATATCGAGGCGTAGTCGGGGTGGAGAGGGGTTGCAGTTCGGTGGGCTGGGGATCTCATCGCTGCTTTTTGCAGATGATGTGGTCCTGATGGCATCATCGGCCTGTGACCTTCAGCACTCACTGGATCGGTTCACAGCCGAGTGTGAAGCGGCTGGGATGAGGATCAGCACCTCTAAATCGGAGGCCATGGTTCTCAGCAGGAAACCGATGGAGTGCCTTCTCCAGGTAGGGAATGAGTCCTTACCCCAAGTGAAGGAGTTCAAGTACCTTGGGGTCTTGTTCGCGAGTGAGGGGACAATGGAGCGGGAGATTGGTCGGAGAATCGGCACAGCAGGTGCGGTATTACATTTTAATTTATCGCACCGTTGTGACGAAAAGAGAGCTGAGCCAGAAGGCAAAGCTCTCAATCTACCGGTCAGTTTTTGTTCCTACCCTCACCTATGGTCATGAAGGCTGGGTCATGACCGAAAGAACAAGATCCAGGGTACAAGCGGCCGAAATGGGTTTCCTCAGGAGGGTAGCTGGCGTCTCCCTTAGAGATAGGGTGAGAAGCTCAGTTATCCATGAGGAGCTCGGAGTAGAGCCGCTGCTCCTTTGCGTCGAAAGGAGCCAGTTGAGGTGGTTCGGGCATCTGGTAAGGATGCCCCCTGGGCGCCTCCCTAGGGAGGTGTTCCAGGCACGTCCAGCTGGGAGGAGGCCTCGGGGGAGACCCAGGACTAGGTGGAGGGATTATATCTCTAACCTGGCCTGGGAACGCCTCGGGATCCCCCAGTCGGAGCTGGTTAATGTGGCCCGGGAAAGGGAAGTTTGGGGTCCCCTGCTGGAGCTGCTACCCCCGCGACCCGACCCCGGATAAGCGGATGAAGATGGATGGATGGATGGATTGTGTTTGTATTTGTATAAGATGTTTATATATGGATTTATTTTATCTAATTCTTGGACATCTCCTGGGACAGTATGTTTTGTGCTGTAAAATGCTGGTGGGAATACATACATAACGGAATGTCTGGATTGGTGATGATTAATGTGTCTGAATAACTCCACCCCACTCTTGACTGTGAGTATACCTTGTATGTATTCATGTGTCTTTTATGTGTTTATACTTGCTGCACACCCAATCGCCCTTCGGGGACACAAATAAAGTTGAAGTTGAAGTTAATGCCATGAGGTCATGTAAACGACCAGACACAAAAACTATTTGTTGCATGCATTCATTATCACAGTGAGGAAAATGCAGCTCAGTTTGTTTTCTCAGTTTATATGCTGGATATTGATCATCTCCTGTGTGGTGATACACATTCAGTAAAGCTCAACTCACTAGTGAGGGTGAGCAACTGCATGCACTGAACCTCCAGCTGGATGGTGAGCTGTCGTTTCTCCAGAGATTCCTCCTGGACACGCTGACTTTGTTCAGCCACAGAGGCCTGTAGCTGCCGCCTCTCGTGCTCTGCAGCAGCCAGGTCTGAATTACGCCGGTCCAATTCAGCCTAAACAGTATATGGCACAAGAGGAAGGAAGAGAGACAAAGAGTGTAAGGTAAGTCATGATCTAGGTGAGGTATAGGGCTGCACGATATTAGGAAAATATCTAATTGTGATTATTTTGACTGATATTGCGATTGCGATAAGATTCACGATATTGGAGGGAATGATCATTTTTGTATCATTATTCGCATTTTCATTGAAAACTATATTTAAAAAAAAAATGATTGAAGTGTGATTTTTTTTTTGAAGATTATTTTTTGGAGCTTTTCCCTTTATTATAGTTATTATAGTGACAGTGGATAGACATGAAATGGGGAGAGAGATGGGGGACGACACGCAGCAAAGGGCCGCAGATCGGATTCAAACCCGGGCCGCTGCAGGACTCAGGCCGCCCCGAAGTGTGATTTTTTTGCGAGGATCTTTACCAAAGAAAGACTTTTTTCTTTAGTCTGTAGAATAGGATTTGACACAGGCAAGGTGTGATTTCTGTTTGCTTATTTGTTTTATTTTCCTCGAGACCGCATAGGATGGGGGGGTTTTTGTTATTGTTCAGTTTGTATTTCTCTGTTCTGTATGTCTGCATAAAAATAAAAAAAAAGTTGATCTAAAAAAAAAAAAAGAAAAAGAAAAAAAAAATGGTTTGACACATATTTTGCATTTAACAAATATTGCGCCCCCCTGCGATTTGGATATTGAACTAGTCCATATCGCGATTTCGATAAAATTGCAATTAATTGTGCAGCCCTAGGTAGGTATGGAAGTCAAAACGGAAGAAAAAAAAAATCTATTGAAGGCTTAATAGGGAAAGGTTTTACTTCAGTTATGTAATCATATTTCAATCAAGTTGTCTGCCATGCTCCTGACCCTGAGCTGCTGAATCTCCAGCTTGTGCTGGTTTAGCTGGTTGCTGAGGAGGCTGTTCTCCTGGTGAAGTTCGTCGATGGTGCTGCGGTGCTGCACTGTCATGTGGATGCTGCTCTCTATCATCTTCTCCCGGTCACCCAGCCTCTGCCTCAGTGTCTCTACTTCTGCATGTAGGGCCTGGCATCGGCTTTGGGCCTCTTCCAACCTGGCAAGGTGCTGGAAAAACCAGTTAAGCTTAAGTTCAATGATTTAGCCTCAAAATGGGCACATAGTGAACGCAAGATTCATAATGCATGATCTCGTCTAAAAACTTTACGTGCGGAGCTTCTTGCTGCCTAAACTGGAGTTCCTTGTTTTTCTCCTCCAGGAGTTCCTGGGATTTCCTCCCCTCCTGGGCTCTCTGCTCCAGCATGGCCTGTAGGCAGCTTTTCTCCTCTCTAGCCGCCTCCAGCTGTCCTCTCAGGGCCTTCACCTCCTCCTGGAGATCACCCTGCTGCTGCTCACCGCACCTCTAGAGGATAAAGGAGGAGGCACAGTGGGCTGACAAAAAGATAAAGTAAATCTTCTGATAGTGTGAAGAAATAGGGAGGAGATTTTCGGCACGAACACCGGTAACGCTAACGGAGGTGTAACGTTACGAATGGCCGCTGTTCTGACTCGGGTGCCTGGGTCTGTTTCCCGACAGTTCAGTAAACTGCCGTAAAGGCCTCTATACAGTTGCCGTTCCCGACCTGTCGCTCAATAATGTGACGTCAAAATGACGTCGATCTTGCTGCCGCGCCAGGATTTAAAGTGCGCGACCAGAGGTTGCACGACAAAGCGGAAACAGGAAGCATGGACGAGTTCGAGGGCAAGCTCGCGACCACCACGCGCGAGTATAAACAATTACGGCGCTCCCATGACGTCACACTGTTCTGTTCTGATGAATTCGTGGGTTAGCCCAGAGTTGTTAACCGTGGTCAAAACAATCACACTAAAAATAACTGAGCGTGTTGAATGAAGTCGTAATCTTATGTTACCCACCCACTCGGAACTCGTACAACATCGCAGTAGCCCGAGTTAAAAATCCAACATGGCTGCCCCCTGTATCAACAGCTGTGAAAGCTGCAGTAACATAAAGTTATAAGCACTTCTGTCTTATTTGTGTCACTAAATCAGTTGTTCACACAGGCATGGTCAACTATCTATCTGTGGACATGTTGTTACGCTGTTTGCACGCACAAAAAACGGCGTAATGCGTTGTTATCAACTGGTATTGCTAACAATAGCTAACCGGGCTAGAGCTAATGAAAACAATGAAAATCTGACTTTTAAATGGAACGCATTCAACTCGGGTATGACGTCATTCCCAGCTCCGGCTTCCGAGTTCTGAGGTAAAAAGAACGCGGCACTAAAGCAACACCAAAGTACTTTTCCTCTTCGGTCCCCCTACAGGTTGGAAGCGGAACTGACCATTACCATTATTCTTATGTCTCATTTTTGGAAACATTATTTTAAGGTACAAAAGAATCTTTGGTGTTGGATCGATCAATATTGAAATCAATCAATATCAATAAATAAGGTCTCTGTTGTATTAGTGTGTTGCAAAGTGGCATGTAATCAATGACAAAACGATGCCATGTGGCAGAAAAAAAGTTGTATTACGTTTACTGAGTATAACTCTCCTCCAAACACCCCCCCCCCCAAAAAAAAGAATCTAGGTTACGAACCGAATTGTGGGTTTGGTGTATCGTTACAGCCCTAAAAGGTACAAGTAGGTACAGAAACAACCATAGCACCTCGTTCTAGATGTTTGCGGGTGCCGTAAACATTTCCATGGTAACAGTGAGTTCCACCAACCAGAGATGTCGCCATTACGCTTAGGATTGTGGGTAGTGTAGTATTTCTCCATAAGATCGTATATAAAACATGTTTTTCTTAAAACAAGGTTGATTTCATACAGACTTGGTGTTTCTACAGGAGCAGAAACTTTCGTTTCACAACCTCGTGGCTCGTGGTCAGTCTACCTTGGATGGTTTAGACATACTGGCAAATAATCAAAATCCTTATGGAGAAAATAAATGGGATTTTTACTTCCGAAACCACACTGTTGAGCTCTATAGAGGACATTATTAGGACAGACAGCATCGCCTCGGTCAGGACACCTCTAGCAGCAAAGTCCATCACCTTACCAAATCCTCCACCTGAGCCTGGCAATCATCTTTGACTCTTCCCACCAATGTCTTAAACTGTTTTACCAGCAGATTACACACATCCAGCCCTTTACATTGCTCCATCATAATTATACTACACAGAACTTAAGTATGATTTGTATTGAATCATGTAAAGTCAACCTGACACTTCAGTTTCCACGTGTTCTTTATGGTAAACATGCATCTACTGTATACTATAAGTTACTTTGGGTATGATAACAACAGAAAGAGGAAAATTGCTTGTTTTTCACATTCACAGTTCTGCTGCAGCACCTTAAGTTGGCCAAGCTGGGACCGAAGCTCCTTTGCCTGTTGTAAAGATCGCTCTCTCTCTCTTTGGGCGTCCACCAGCTGGGACTGAGCCTCAATGAGCTGCTGCTCCAGACAACAAACCTGCAATGTCACAAATCAAATCAAATATTATTCAAGTTTTCATTCTGGCATAGGAGGAAGACAGGAGTTTTATCAGTGTTGCTTCTCCACATTGTGTTTGTCTAATCTTTAAGCTACTGTGGTTTGACTGAGCTATACATATCTAGTGAATTAGATAAATATGGCTGGTTAATATAAATGTTTAGCAGCCTCAGTATCTCATCGCTTACATTATTGCTCATAACATTCTTCCTTACCTTATCTGTATGGCTCCAGAGGGTTGACTCAAGTTCACTGACCTGACATTGGTGCAGTGATGTCTGTCTCTCTGCAAGTTTCCTGGGCATAGAATTATTTTATTTTTTGGTGTGTCACTGACTCAGAAATTCAACATTGTGTGATCATATAGTTCAGTGGCCTTAGACGGCAAAGTCTCTTTTAAAAAAAACAAAAACAGCCACAAATGATTTGGAACAACACTTACTTTAGCAACTCCAACTTGACACTTAAACTGACACTGTTGTTTTTTGATGAGCTCAGTTTGGCAGTCAACAACGCCATCTCCTGGCCAAGACTTGCAATCAGGTCTTCCATTCTAGGACAGAGCAATGCGAAGAGTGAACACTGCTGTTTAAAAAAAATAATAATAATAATATATTTATGATGCACAATGGAGCATGGCAGATAGCCTACAATAGTTGGAAGGGATGAAGCAATACAAAAAACACCATAATTTGATATGGAGCAGGTAAGCAGCTGTAGCTGGTAAATATGGCAGATCAAGTTGGGATGTTTGTATTTCTATCATATGACTAAAAAAGCTAATCTTCACATATAAGAAGTGGGAACCTGAGAATATTTGGCTTTTTTTTTTTGCTTGAAAAGTGACTGAAATGATTAATCTATAATCAAAATAGTTGCAGAGTCATTTTCTTCCGATTGACTAAATGATTAATCGACTAATTGCTGCAGCTCTCTATTACATTACCTTTCTTTTTGCTTATTTACTCCACTGCATTCCTCACTCCCCAGATGTTTTGACTGCCATAAAACAGATGAAAAAAGATATCAGACATACCAGGAGGAAAAGTCTAAGTCTTAAAGTACACTTAACATGATCCGTAAATCACTTCTAGTACTTACTAAAAAAGGTCTCTCCTGTAGCTCGTCTGTCTCATCGTTAAAATCCTCAGTTACCTTAGCAGCTGAGGATAGCTGTCTTGAACTAGTGGCGACATCAGGACTGGTGATGGCGTTGTGTCCACATTGTGTCTCGTGAGATATAAGTGAGTACATCTCCTTTACATTTTGTTCCAATGTCTCTACTTTCCTGTTAAGTGCCAACGTCTCCTCCTCCGTCTCCTGCAGCTTCTGGTCCTCGGCCCTTTGGATGTTTTGGAGCGCCTCCAACATGCACAGCATCTTTTCCATCTGACCAACGTGTATCCTTGAATCCTTCAATCTACGAATAAAAAGATCTGTGGGTCAAAGTGATATAAAACACTTACAGGAGTAAAATTGTATCAGTGTCTTCACCTGAGGTTGGACAGGTCGTCCTTCTCCTTCTGGACTTTGTGCAACTTAGTCTGCAAGTTCACGATAGCTTTGTCAAAACTGAATGGCTCTTGTTCAGGTTGATCGTGTGTCTGTGTTTGAGAGGGTAAAATAGTACATTATAGAGAAAGCATTACCAAGCAGGATTGGAAATTAACTTTTTGTCCACCTGCCAATCATTAGATTACAATTGTTTTTTTTGGCTGGTGAGTGAAGCAAATGTAACAGCCACTGAAATAAAAAGATAAACCTTGTTGAGCTGCAAGTCAGACAGCTGTTGAAGACAGTCTTCTACTGCATTTTCAAACACCTCCTTTCCAGGAGAGCTGATATCCCCTTGGTTTAAGACCAGGGGCTGAGTCACTGCCTGCTGGTCAGTTGTAAGAATGGTATTCCCGGGTGAGTCATCTGCCAAAAAGGCAAAGGAAGTTTTTTTTCCAATGTTTTTTTCCTAAACATCTGTACATTTAATCAGGTGATTTAGATTTTAGATGAACATTTAGCTTTACCACTTGGAGTCATTGTATCATAATGTGGGTGTTGTTTAAAGTTAAAATCATAAGCCCTAACTTAACACGTTATTTTTTCATCTTTCTGGCTGCACAAACTGCTCGTGTGTGTGACACTGCTCGTACTCACAGACATCAAACCTCCTGTGGTTGTGGCAGCTTTGTCCAGGTGAGCTGTTGATGCCATATGTGCAGGCAAACCTCTCCAATGTTAGTTTGGTTGCGTTTTCCACCTCTTCCTGAAGCCTCTGGGTTTCCTTAGTGCGCCTATTAAGCTCCTCACTGTAAAAAAAAATAATAATAATAATAATAATGGAAGAAAACAAATTAGGAGGGATGGAGAGTATAATTCATAGTGATGCCATAGCACTGTGGAACAGCCTCCCTTTAAATGCCAAGTAGACAAACATGAAAGGAACTTTTGGAAGTCAGGGCTTATAGTATCAATGGAGTAAGGTGAAAACTTGAGCCATCACTTTGTTTAGTATTATTTACAGTGTGTTTTGATGTGGACAGGTTGTTGTTAATTTGGACTGATGTATTTACTTTGATCATACTGTTTATTTTATGTTACATGTTTTGTGTATGTCTTTTAATAACTTGGGCCCCTGTTACGTTGTCACTCGGATTGTCTGTTTTGTAGATCCATTTCTGAATCAAATCAAAATAAATATTAAGCTAAAGCAATGGCTGCTCATGGGTTAGGAGTTGAGCTGAAATATAAATGTGATATATAAATAAATATATAAAATATGAGCTGATTGCTATAAAACAGCTGGCATTTTAATATTAGCTACATGAAGAGTTTTAGTTACCTCAATTCATCCAGTGTCAGGCTGTTAAATCTCAGCCGAGAAGAGGCGTCATCATAGGTCTCTAAAGAAAGTTGAACAAATGATTTGAACAACTGAATAATTAGCTAAATAACAGCAAGTTAACAACACTGCCCGCTGAGTAAGTAACGTTAACCTAACAGAGATTTCCCCTGCCGTCTACTAGTTAACATAGCTAGCTAGCTAGCTAACTTACCCGTTGTTCCTGCTTGTGTTAATTTTGTAACGTTGTGTTTTGGTGGTAATTGAGCGTGAGCGCCATTGTTGCTAAAAAGAGGAATAGTCTGACGATCGGAGGGCTGAAACTCCGATGACATCTCTGTTCACATTAGTAATCAAGCGGTCGGTGTAGTTAACTAGCTATTAGGTTACGCTAAGTAGCTAAGTTATACATCCTCGAAGCTAACATCAACAGCTAACGTTAGCCAGTAAATTGTCGTTAAACGTAAAGTTCCATCACCATGGAAACAGCATCCGTGGCTAATTCCTAGCAAGCGTTATGCTACCAATAATTTGGTGTATCTCTGCGCTACTAGTTAACCTAGTTAACATTGTTTGACTGGCTAGGTTAGTCGGATATTCGACTAAGTAAAGCTGATATTGAAATCATAGCATATGTAACGTTAGCGCCGACACTTTGAAATAATACGTCAACATCCGCTCTAACCCTCTACAGTTGTGACGCAGGGCAAAGGCGTTTCCAGTGATGCATGATGGTCATTGTCGTTTGTTTTTTCAGGGCGGACCCTCTTTTTTCAGCAGGGATCAAGGATTTTGTTTTTAACATATTCCGACCATCATCATAATCAAAATGGAAACATGAAGAACTGAAAAGTGTAATTAAGTTGCAGCGCTATTATTATCCTGCACGTCGGCGGCTTCTGGACAAGGTAAGACGACGGTTTGTGGATTTACGCTAGCCTAGCAAGCTAACGTTAGCTAAGTTAGTTAGCTATTATTGACATTATTTGTGTTTGTGACGTCTGCAGCTTTTTGGCATTTATAGATGTTTTTTTTTTTTACCCCGAACGTATTATTTCAAGAGGCGAATACAGTTAAAAGCCTACATCTATTAATTCAACCTCTTATGAAATGGTATAAGGTTTATAGTAAACCGGTTATGAATGATTAACTTGGGTGACCTAATTTCTGTTCAGCAAACATTTAACGTTCCCTTTAAAGCTAGCCCAGACTACATTAACTTTGCTTTTGTGAGTGTTTAATTATTTTTGCTTAAGCATATTTTTGCACCGTATTGACATTAATCTGTGTATTATATTGTAACAACTGTGTTATGATTAAATAGGATCAAGAATGTGTAGTTTTTGAGCGGTGGGGGGATCTTCCACTGATATGTGAGTGACACCCAGTAGGTGTGGTTTTGGAGACAACATTTATAAGCCCCCCTCGCTCTACTTGGGGAAACAGTTGTTGTGACCTTTTGTTTGCATGCAATACAGAGCCATTTAAATACGTTGTTTTCCAGGATGAGGGATCTTCAAGCCATTGACAGCTTGCTCTTGAAAGAGTTGAAGTCATGTCGTGCAAACGAGTACAACTTTCTTCCCAGAGAGGCTGGCCTGAAGCTGATGGAGTCTGCTTCCACAGAGGTTACCCACTGACCCACTTTGACATTTTTGGTTGTCTGCGAAGGCTTATGGGACTGCTAAAAATATATTCCGTTCCCAGTGATGTCTATCTAATATATAGTGGTTTATTTTCAGAATCACAGTGGAGTGTCTGCAAAATGCAGAGACGCCAGAGTGGAAGAACTGTGGGGCCTGACCAGTTTCTTTGGATACAGCACACAAACGTTTGTTCAAGCTGTCAATTTGCTTGATAGATTCCTCTCCATTATGAAGGTAGAAATTTAACAAAGTATAACATGTTGTTTCAAGTTAGAACTTTGCATCCCTTATATCACATTTCTATCACTAGTAAGAAGAAAACACGACCACACTGTCCTTGCTTGACTTTGAATCATGGGATATTGACTCACGCTTATCACTGTTGTGTCATTGTGTCAGGTGCAGCCCAAACACTTGCCCTGTATTGGAGTCTGCTGTCTTCACATTGCAGCCAAAATGGTCGAGGAAGAGAACAATGTCTCACCTACGCGTGAACTCATCCGCATCAGTCAAAGCAAGTTCACTGTGTCAGACCTGTGTCGTATGGAGAAGATCATCTCAGAGAAGCTCAGTGTGGAGCCCGAAACAGTGACGGCCTTAACTTTTCTACACCTCTACTACTCAGCCTTTACATCCCTATCTGCTAAAAGGTAAACATTTTATTTTAATTTGCTTATTGTTGTTGTTATTGCTGACGCATTGCTCCAGTTTGCATGGAGTTGGTCAAATTGATTCTGCTTTATGAGCTTTGTACTGGCGGATCACATTCCGCTCCCTCTACTGTATATTTTAAGGGAGGAGATCCCAAGCATTGGGAGACTGGAAGCCCAGCTAAAAGCCTGCTTATGCCGGCTTGTTTTCTCTAAAGCAAAAGTAAGGCTTGTTCCCAGGCGAATATTTCACAGCATAGCAGCATTCACACTTTGAGTCATGGGATTTATCAATCTGCTGTTTTTCTCCTTCTCAGCCGTCAGTGCTGGCGCTGTCCCTCATTGCTCAAGAGTTTGAAGCCCTCCAGTCTATCACCTTGTTGAAGATTGTACAGCAATTCCAAAGACACCTAAAGGTATAACAAGAGTAGGGCTTCAATTAATCAACATTGTTTGCTATATAAAATGTCTGCATATATTGAAAAATGGCCACCACAAGTTATTAAAGACCACGGTTATGTTTTCAAATATCTTGTTTTGTCCAACCAATTGTCTAAAACCGAAAGATATTCAGATTACCATTGATACTATAGTATTGAGCAGCATTTACTTGTGGCTAATATGCTAAAGTTTTGTTTCTTTACTCCTGCAATTCCAACATTTCTTACACATATCTGCTTTGTATTAGTAATACTTGTGTTGAAATTGTACAATGTGGCACGACAATGTCACTACACAACTACTTGCACATATAGTATGTGGGAAAAACACTTATTATATATAAACACATATTTTAAGACTATTTTTGTCTTCCGATGTTTCCTGTTCGTCTTCTTCACAGATCAGCGACAGCGATTTGCTCCACTGGAAGGAACTTGTGGCCCAATGCATGACTGAATACTGCTCAAGCGAATGTAACAAACCAGACAACAAAAAGCTTGTTTGGATCGTTTCCAGGAGAACGGCACAGAATCTTCAGGCCAATCACTTCAGTGTGCCCGTCCTGCCAACTATTCCTGAGGGGAGCTGGGACGAGAGTGAGAGGTTAATAGTCCAGTTTTTCCATTTTCTTCATGCTGCAATTCGCCTGACTGAATAAACTGTGCTGTGATAGTTAGATATTGACAAAATTGTCAATCCTGAATGGAAATTGACTATCTCATAAGTCTGCTGAAGTCCTCAAATTCATGATTCAGAAAAATCGCATCTGCTAACACTAATTAAGGTTTCATTTTAGAGTTGAACTGGATACGCAAATGGTTAAATGAGTACTGCAGAAGACAGTCTTAATTTGCTACAATTTAATATATCACTCTGGCCTTATTGCCTTAGTTGGTATAACTCTGAACTAGCGTTGCAAATAACAGTTACTTTCTTCATTGATTGATCTATCAATTATTTTTTAGATCAATCTTTTAGTCTGTCCATCCCAGAACCCAAGTTGTCTTGTTTAGTCCCATCAACCATCCAAAAAACAATCAATTAATGCTTGATATGTGACTTAATCAATTAGCAAAAATGTTGCAGATTAAATGGGCATTCCAGAAATGTTGTACTGCACTTCTGTTAAGTTAGGGGACTCACAAGAGATAGACTTTTTAAAAGAATGGTCAAATTGAAGCTGCAGGCGCTGACATACTGTACCCTGACTCTTAGTTTCTAGTATGAGTCATGCTCTAAAAATACTGTTCAAAGGCATCTATTCATTAGACGCTCCCTGTAAAAAGCTACATCTTTTAAACTCCATACTTCCTGTTTGTAACACAGGCTTTGTGTTTTTTTTTTTAACTGTCTCCAAGCCGAAAACAGTAGGGTTCTTTTCTCAAGACGTACATATACAACATGTCTGTTCAGTCATCGATTAATCAGCTAGTTGTTTCAGCTCCACCCTGAAGTATTAAGCCTTCTGTTCTCTCCTAGTGAGGACTCCTGTGAGGACATGAGCTGTGGAGAAGACAGCCCATGTGGCTCGCCAGGAAGTGACGGCGAAGGAGCCTTCTTCCCCTGCGCCTTTCTCAACCGCAAAAAGTGATGAGTCCTCATTGTGCAGAAGGGACAGATGTGTATTTGTCCCCTGATCTGATTTAGGGTGGTTACCCTGTTTCTGAGAAAACCTGTGTTTCACTTGTTTTACCACAGTATAGGTACAACAAGTGACAGGTTTCAATCAAGTGCCTGTTGATTCAGTTTACTGTCTGTCTCTTTAATGTTAAAAAAACATATCTTATAAATGCAAAATGGAAAATTGCAATATCTTGGCAGCTTGATGGCAATGCTTCTGAATGTCTTCTTTGGGTTTGTTTGTATTCAAGCCGGCACATTCCAGGAAAAGCAGTGAAGCACAACCTAGAAGTCAGTCGTGAGGTACACTCACTGTTGAATAGTACCAGCTAACACACTAGCACATCCTCAATCTTTTTTTTAAACCTGTTTTTATACTCCGTACCATACATATAGACAGTATTCTGCAAGCGTATGTTATACGTATGTACACAATCCTAATGTGACATATAGGACATTGTAGTGTGAAATTATCAGACTATATATGCATGGATACATTGAAATATGTGATTATGAATGGATTTTTCTATGTTTACCAAAATAAGCTTACTGTAAAAAATGTTTAAAAAAAAATGTATATAACATGTAAAAAAGGAGTAAAAAAAAAACTGTACGTTTTGTGAATGCTACATAATGTGTGTTGTATTTGGAAATAATGTGGATTTTGGAAGGGTCAGAATTAATCCTTCCAAATAATAAAAAAAAATCTTTTTATCTACCACATTTTTTTTTTCTGTTTCAATTCACTTGTTGTATTTTAAATTTTAGAAAATTATTTTAATGTTCACACTTGTATTTAAACTGAATTCTGTCAGACCAGCGATCAGTATGGGTCAAGAAGAGTATTGTCATTGATAATGTACGTTGACCCTTTGAGACCAGCCTGAAACACTGATTTATTCTGGTTCATTTGAGTGGTTTAAATTACGTATACTGAAGAACTGTAACATCAGCAGACTTTTTCCCATAAAAATACACGTGTCCTTAAGACAAACACAAAGAATGACTTAAACAACAAACGTGGCCGTAAGAAACACATTCTTAAGTGATGGAAATTCATGCATGAAACCATCAGGAGTCATGCATTAGTTATGTGTTCTGGATCCTGTTTTGTATGATGGAAGAAGTACTCTAGGTTAGCAATACCATAAGTGTAAAGTGAAAGTATTGTATTCAAAATTTAAAAGAATTGCCCATTTCAGAATATTTATTATAAAATTATAATTATTGATGCACTGTTTAAATCATTTTAATGTTGCACCTGGTAAACATTGAGCTAATTTTAACTACTTCATGCACTGCTCCAGCTTAGTTTATAAAATGATTAATACATCATAATTTACTTGATTTAATTTTATATTTATAATCTAAATCTACAATCTAACTACTAACTTGCTGTGAAACATGAAGTGAAGTATAAAGTACATCCCTTTCCTTCCATAAATTGTAAATACTTAAGTAAAGTAGGCTATAAGTACCTCAAATTCAAAGTCAAAATCAGTGTGGAAGAAGTACTCAGATCTACTTGTAAGATAAACTTATAAGTATAGCAATAATACCACAGTGTGGAAATACTTTGTTACTAGTAAAAGTCCTGCATTCACAAATTACAAAAGTATAAACTTGAAGTACCAAAAGTAATAGTACTCACCATGCAGAATGGCCCATTTCAGGATAATGTATATATATTATTGCATCATGCTTATTGATGCATTCACGTGTTCATCACTTTAATGTTGCAGCTGGTAAAGGTGAGGCACATTTAAATTTTCTTTTTAACTTTAGATACTGCTCCTCCCCTGGGGATCAATAAAGTCTTATCTTAAACTATAATAATACATTTCTTTGTTGATTATATTTTGTATTAAAAAGCTAAGTCTGCAAAGTAACTAAAGTTAGTGGAGAAAAAAGTACAATAATTGCCACTGAAATGTCATGGAGTAGAATAGTTTAAAATGGAAATACTCAATTCCAGTACAAGTATATCATATTTACTTGAGTAATGCCTTATATTAGAGATCAGAGGGTACACATTAGATTAGCCTATTTGACTGGAGATATTTGGAGATCTTTCTTCCCCCATTGCATTTCTATCACATTCAATTTATTATTGGACAAGCTTTCCTTTATGCTGGGAGCTGCGGAGAAGCCTGGCTCAGTGTGTGTGTGTGTGTGTGTGTGTGTGTGTGTGTGTGTGTGTGTGTGTGTGTGTGTGTGTGTGTGTGTGTGTGTGTGTTCTTGTTTAACTATATTCGTGGGGTCCAAAAACCGGGAATACAGTATACTTGTGGGGCCAAAATGCTGGACCCCACAACTTCAAAGGGCTGTTTGAGGGTTAAGACTTGGTTTTAGGATTAGGGCTAGAATTAGGTTATGGTTAGGGTGAGGGTAAGGGTTAAGTTTAGACATTTAGTTGTGATGGTTAAGGTTAGGGTAAGGGGCTAGGGATTGCATTATGTCAATGACGGGTCCCCACAAAGATAGTGAAACGCACTATGTGTGTGTGTGTGTGTGTGTGTGTGTGTGTGTGTGTGTGTGTGTGTGAGAGAGAGAGAGAGAGAGAGAGAGAGAGAGAGAGAGAGAGGGAGAGAGAGAGAGAGAGAGAGAGAGAGAGAGAGAGAGAGAGAGAGAGAGAGAGAGAGAGAGAGAGAGAGAGAGAGAGAGAGAGAGAGAGAGAGAGAGAGAGAGAGAGAGAGTGTGTGTGAAGGGGTGGAGGTGGTTGTGATTTTGCTGCTGGTGGTGGACGGGGCTTGTCTTTTAGCTGGCTGGCTGTGTTGACACGCATTTCTGCTCCATCTCCATGATTAAACCGGCTGCCTGGAGGGGAGTCGCAGCGGAGTGTGAAGCTGAAGCAGAAGCAGCAGCAGCAGAAGAAGAAGCAGCAGTCAGGGGGAATGAGAGCGGACCGAGCCGCGGCATCTTCACCATGCAGCCGATTAGCACCACCAGCCGCCCATTTGATACGATTATATGAGCCCATGAGAGCCAGTTTGTCTGTATCTTGCAGACAGGCAGTGTGTAGACCCGGAGATGACAACATAGGCCAACGCCTCGCTGAAGCTACGTACAGGGAATGAAAACGCTCCCAAGATGGTCCGCATCGCCAAGGCCCTGGGTTTGGTTATTCTGTGCGTCGCTGTGCTCATACTGTCGCTCATCAGCTATGTGTCCCTGAGAAAAGACAGCCTCTTCACCTCCTCTAAATATTACATGGGGGGCCCGAGGATTATGTTCCACGCAGGATTTCGGTGAGTGATAATTATAGTTTAGTTGATGTGATGCAGATAAGCATCGTTGTCAATATAAACACAGAGACAGGCCTTGTTTGCACGATACAACCTGGATGTGATGCACAAGCTCAACACATCACTTTCACTTACATTTGGGCCGAATGCTTCCTGTCAATTAAACAAACAGTGAGCTGTCCGAGGTGCTGATGTTGTTGCCATGGGCGATGCATGTCGTGAAGTACTTGTAATGTAAACGTTTGCATCATCAGCAACATCACATCCATCAATTGTTGTGCTTCACAGTGGTGGTACATTTACTCAGGTACTGTTACAGTACAATTATGAGGTAGCCCACTTGCTCACTACATTTCAGGGGATGTATTGTAGCCTACTTTTTACACCGCTACATTCATCTGACAGTTGTAGTTACGTCTTAGTTTGAAGATCAATATTTTACATGTATCAAACATATAATGCTGCTTACACTGGTGGAAAGTACATTTACCCAAGTATTGTGCTTAATGCAATTTAGAGGTAATGCTCACGACATTTCAGAGGGTAATGTTGTACTTTTTACACCTCTACACTTTCATTATAAAAAATAACATATAATATAGCCTATGATTTTATGATTTGATGCTATACAATAATACTAATCTACCTAGTAGTATATAAAGTGTCTGAAATTGGCTCCATATTGACAAACTACAACATTACAATGCTCTTACATGTACCTCAAATTCAATCAAAATCAGTGGTGGAAGAAGTACTCAGATCTACTTATAAGCAAAAGTATAGCAATACCACAGTGTGGAAATACTTTGTTACTAGTAAAAGTCCTGCATTCACAAATTACAAAAATATCAGCATCAAACTTAAAGTACCAAAAGTTGAAGTGTTCCTTTATATTTGTCAATAATGCAGTTATAAATGTCGGTAACTCATTGCCCATATGTCATTAAGAAAGGGTTTTTCAATCTGCAGTTGTAAATGTCAGACTGTAAATGAAACTGTCGATAAATGGATTTTGGTGCAGATCCAGTGCAGCTCTTTCCCAGAAGGTATAAGTGGTCAAACGGTCCAACCAGTCAAAGGAATTTTCCACAAACTGGCAACCCAAAAGTTCTTGTTATTAATGGTGTATAATCTAATATTTGAAAATGGTTTCAGGTTTCCACTGGCTGCTGCATTTGAATATTAAAAAGCATTTCATTTAAAAATAAAATGTAAAACATGGAGAATCAGAATCAGATGATTTCCATAGAGAACCTGACAATGGCCAACATTATCGCTTGTTGGTGGTTTTATGAAAACTCCTTGGCTTCTCATAAGAACCAAACAGATGTGTGTGGATCTCCTGATTTAAGAAAACCATCTGAATACCTTTATATCCCTATAAGACAAGAATAAACAAAAACAAGTGAGTAGTTCACACATGGATCACAAGGGTGTCTCAGAATTACATTTCTCATGATTGTTGTTCTCAGGTCTCAGTTTGCCATGAATTTCCTGGACCCCTCCTTCATCCCCTTAACTAACGCCCTGAATGAGGAGCTCCAGGGAAAACCGTCCAAATGGAGGTTCAACAAGACAGCTTTTTATCAGCAGAGGTGAGCGATGTTAATTTTCTTTCTTCTTTTCACTGCTTTTATTTGATAACTTTAATTACTTTATATTATATTATTACTATATAATGGTTTGTTATAAATCACACTAACAAGTACAGCTGAAACGATTAGACGATAGAAAATTAATTGACAACTATTTTGATTGTTTCAGTCATTTTTTTCAGCTTCTCAAATGTGAGAAAATGCTTTTCCTTTTAATAATTTTAATATGTTTTTAATAATTGAGGTTTTGACTGTTGGTTGGACAAACAAAGGATTGGGAAGGTGTCACTTTGCGTAAA
The DNA here is from genome assembly GCF_031162955.1 of Sander vitreus. Taxonomy (NCBI): domain Eukaryota; kingdom Metazoa; phylum Chordata; class Actinopteri; order Perciformes; family Percidae; genus Sander; species Sander vitreus. The sequence continues at coordinate 26,303,820 of NC_135859.1, forward strand.
TGTGACCTCATTTCACACTATTTTTTTGAATTTTTACAAACCAAACAATCAATCGATTCATGAAGAAAATGATCAACAGATTATTCTATAATGAAGATCATCATTAGTTGCAGTCTGATACAAAATTGTTCAAAATTAGCTCCACCTCAAGCATTTACAACAGTAAAATCCTGCTTTTGTAATAATGCATGAATAATAATATAGTACGTAACAGTGCCCAATGCAGGACTTTTACTTGCAACATAGTATACATTGTGATATTGCTACTTAAGTAAAAGATCTGAGTATTTATCCCGCTACTGCCTGTCACAGTGTTAGTGTTTTTCTCTTTTCAGGAAAGATATCTTCAGCTACATCGACATTCCCACCAACTTCTCCCTCACAAAGAACAGTGTGCGTGTTGGCCAGCTGATGCACTTTGACTACTCCAGCCACAAGTACGTCTTCTCCATCAGCAACAACTTGAAATCACTGCTCCCAGACACCTCTCCCATCCATAACAAGCATTACAGCATGTGTGCCGTGGTGGGCAACAGCGGCATCCTGACAGGAAGCCATTGCGGCCCAGAGATCGACCAGGCCGACTTTGTCTTCCGCTGCAACTTCGCCCCAACGGAGTTCTACTCCAAGGACGTGGGCAAGAAGACCAACCTGACCACCTTTAACCCCAGCATCCTGGAGAGGTACTACAATAACCTGCTGACCATTCAAGACAGGAATAATTTCTTCCTCAACCTGAAGAAACTGGAGGGAGCCATCCTGTGGATCCCTGCCTTCTTCCTTCATACCTCAGCGACAGTAACCAGGACCCTGGTAGACTTTTTTGTGGAGCACAAGAAACAACTGAAGATCGAACTGGCCTGGCCGGGAAACATCATGCACGATGTCAACAAGTAAGAGTGTTGATCTGATTGTTGGTTCAGATTTTGTCAACTGACGTGACTTATAAAGCTAACTGGAAAGTATGATCAGGGCCGCAACTTTGGAAATAAAAAGTAAAAGTAGGCTATGTAAGTGTCAGCAAAATGTAAAAGTACTTATTCTGCAGCAATATGTCAGTGTTTAACTATTTTATATGATGTTTATTTATTAATATTACTGCTGGATTAATGTGTTTGTTGCATTTTACTGCTGAAGATGTTTAAGGCTGTGCTAATTTTAACTCCATATACTGTTGGGTAGTTTAATTTACAGTAATACATCATTGTCTTTAAGATCATCAAATGTTTGTCGCTGTCCTCTGAGAACCACGTATCTCTAAAATGTCAACTTTTCATGAGCTCAGAAAAACAGCCCTGTTTTCAGCTTTGTGACGACACATTTACCAGCTGATCCAAGAGGGTTTTAAATAATTTATTTAGCTGAAGAAGTAGGATATTTAACACTTAAATGAACACATCATCCTTCAGTTTATCGCAAACATTTATGTTCAAAATCACCAAATTTGGATTGTTTTCAATTGAAATCTGAAAAGTAATCAAAGCTGTTGTGGAGTAAAAAGTACAATATTTCTCTCTGAAATGTAGTGGAGTATAACGTTGCAAAATATGTAAATACTCAAATAAAGTACAAGTAATTTGCACTTAAGCACTTGAGTAAATGTACTTTGTGGTTGTTTCCACCACTGCATAGTCATAAGGAAAGTGGGATTATGGGGATTAGGGGAATGAAGGATTAATCCTGGTATTCTACTTTAAAAGGGATTTTGAATTTAATTTCAGATTTTTGGATGACTGACTTGTCTTTTCTCCCTCACAGATACTGGAAGACTAAAAACCTCTCCCCCAAACGTCTCAGCACTGGGATCCTAATGTACACGCTGGCCTCCGCCATGTGCGACGAGATCCATCTCTACGGCTTCTGGCCCTTCGGCTGGGACCCCAACTCGGGCAAGGATCTGCCTTACCACTACTACGACAAGAAAGGGACCAAATTCACCACCAAGTGGCAGGAGACCCACCAGCTGCCCAGCGAGTTCAAGTTGCTCTACAAGCTGCACAGAGAAGGCGTGATTAAACTCAGCCTGACGCACTGCTCTTAGACATACGATGGAGGGTTTTTAAGAGGTAACTTCAGAGACCCAGATACATCTGCTCAGCTCAAACGTCTGCTGTGACCCACAATGCATGAGAAGTGCTAAGGCAATTTACGACAAAACACACACTCACATCCTGCTGTAATTTTACATGAAGATGTCACAGACTTACCACAGTGTTGTTAGTCATTTATTCGGTATATTGTTGTCTTCAGCACTACACAGTTAGGACGTTTTATGCTGCTCGGTTGCTTCCATTACTGTCCTGTGCATGGCTGCCGGCCGTGGCTAAACAGCTCAAACTATTTTAACTGGAGTTTGCAGGGGGATTCAAAACAAACAGTCGAATCGTCCAGTTGTGTTTAACACAGTATTGATTGAATAATCGCCTTTAACAACAGTATACTGATTCTGTAGACAGAAATCACTGCCTAATCTCAGGGAAGGAGTTAGATCAGTGTTTATGTAATCAAATTTGATGCCTCAAGAGAGGAGCAGTTCCTGTTTCAGGCCTTTTTGCCCCCCATGAGGTGTCAGACAATCGGCACTGCTCTGGAAGATGGTATTTGTTTACAAGACTTTACCTGTAGACAGTGTAACTGTCCACTTCAAATTTTGTTGAGATTCTTAAAATTTTTTGAATAATATTTGACATTACAACAATAAGCCATAAATTCATGGACAATGGATAGTGTGTTGCCATTAAAATGCTGAATTATAGAAAGTGGTATTGACCTACATTAGGTTCGGAGACTATAAGACATTTAAAAATATCTCCCAACAAGACTACAAGTCTATAGCCACACTAGTGGCTACATTCAACTCACACAAACAAAACAACAAATACCCAAATGTTGTTCACCAACACTAAGGGTATTTCCTGAATCCTCAAACCATCTGGTTTAAGAAATATTTAGTCCGCTGCACAATTTAAAAAACAGATTTTTAACCTGTTTCCCAGGTTGCTATTGCAAAAATCTCATTGATCTTTTACAACATGAGAAAAATTTAAAAAACGTTATTTTTTGGGAAATTTTTAAATAATAGAAAGTACAAATTGAGCAAGGACATTTCTTGAGAGTCTTTGAGGATTCTGGAAATACCTTCTGTTAAGTTTCGTTAAACAATGTTCTGATTATTGATTTTTCAGAAAATCACGTGCTTAGTTCTGTAAGTCGAATACAATATCAAAACATGAGAGTCACAAACTGGGGCTTAGGTTGCACCGGCTATTCGTAAATCCATTACTGAGTTTGTGCTTCATAATTAACTACGAGCTAGTTTTAAAATCGTGTTTGCAAGTTTGCGGTGATGAAAAGATGTCAGGAAGTCACTGCTCCGGCTAACCATAAACTCGCTTTTTACACGCTTCTTTTGTATGAATTAAACAAACGAGCTATAAAGTTTGAATTCTGAGCTTTTGGGGTTCCGTATTTTGTTATCTTCAGGCAGAGCCAGACTAGCTCTTTCCTCAGTTCCTTGTTTCCTCAGTTCCCAGTTCCCAAGCTAAGCTAAGCTAACCGGCTGCTGGCTCCAGCTTCATACTCAACATACAGACATGAGAGTGGTGTCGATCTTCTTAACTAACTTTCGCAAGTAAGCAAAGTAGTGTATTTCCCAAACTGTCAACGTATTCCTTTAAATCAAATATCTTAGCTAGTAAAGTAAAGCCTTTATTAATGTAGGCTCTAACATAGGCTAACTTCCAAAGGTTAAGGTTTTAGTGCGGGAAACAACTGCCAATCCTTTTAAATATGTTTTATATGTTAAGTTAAGCGAGTAGTATTCATGAAGCTAGTAGTATTCATGCAGTTTATCACAATTGGCAGATATCTGTTTATGCTAACTTAGCTGATGTGATTCAGTCATTAAAAGTTAGTGGCATATCATTTTGTAATTTGAGGTATTTTTGTGAAGTGCAATTTAAAATCTCCCAAGTTTACATTATTGCACAGTTCAGATTAGTCAAATTCAATATAATCTTTTTTACTCTTAAATCTAAACAGGTCATATATAAGCAAACTAACTAGTTGGTGTAATGAAAAAAACGTTTTTATTTAATAAACAAACTAAGTTTGAATTTACGAACAGCTGCAACCAGCTCCAGAAAATAAAACTGTTGGCTCAATGGAAAAAGGAAGAGATGATTTTACAATTCTTACCAATAACGGGGCAAAAAATTAAAATTTTGACCAGAGGGTACCAGACCATCTTGTGACCTAAATTGCGGCGCTAGTGTGGTAAAAAACATTAGGAAATACAATATTTTGGACAGTTTCTTCAATACAAACAACTGAGCCTGAGGTTTACCACTATTTAAATTATAAAAATACTAAGCAAGAAAATACAGTATGTATTACAGAGCTTTTGTTGACAATGGGAGGGTTAGTTATTTATTCATCATGTTACCATATTAATTCCAATATGTGTGACATAAAACAGAGGATGAATGAATGTTATATGACTTACTGCATCTAATATGAAGAGCATGATCCATTTAAATGACATTGCATGTGAGGCACTAACAAATCTTTTAGGCTAGTTTTATACAACCTTTTTGAAGATTGTTGTGGGGTAAAAATGTAGTTCTTTGCATTTGTGTGTATTCCTAATGGTGTATTCCTTAAGACTATCACCAGTGTCTTTGTATGAGACGTTTCAAGGCTAACAAAAAGAACCCTAAAATATTCCACATGGGACCAAACCTCTACAGATCAAGTTAAAAATGAAGAAGCTTTATTTTTTGTAATTGTAGGTAACCTTGGGTTCTCAAAAACAGTCCACCCCGTCATGCCAGACTGCAGACTGGTGGATATGGGGGGGTTGAATGCTGGCCACATGATTCGTCTCATGACTCTGCAATGTGCTCCTTGTTGCAAACTCTGGCTGAGGTTTATTAAACAGAGCAATGCAGCCATTCACACTTACCAGATAGTAGTGTGTGCTTTTGTGCTCCTTCAGATTTAGCGTGGTAGGCCTTTGCCCGGCATCCCGTCCCACACAAAGCCTTTTTTGTCAGTCTCTTTTACACAAGATGAGTATTTCAGATGGTTAACTTTTGTGTCTCGTCTCCAACTCACAGTGCAGTCACCACCATGAAATCACCTATCTGATGAAAAAGTTTGAATTTTAGGCAATTTAATTGATGTCATAGATGTGTACATTTAAGGATAATTTCTGTGGTCCCATAGGAATGTTTTGTAGTTACACCAAAGACCATGTGGAGGAGAAATGTTAGCTTGATACAGACTGATTTAGGATTTTGAAAGCTGTACGACAACTAACGACGACTATTATTGTATGAGAAATGGAGTATCCCTTTTTGATGTTGAATTTGATGTTGAAGATCACATTTTGTGGCACAAAAATCCTTTTAAAACGTTTTGCTTTTTTTGGCTTCAGCCAAAGTAATGTGGTGAAAGTTATTTGTGACTCCATGAATGTCCTCCTATAGATCGATTTGTTTGATAAATCCACTGACATGAATGCAGGACATTTTAAGTTCCTCTATTAATGAAATCAAAATCAATGTGTAGAATGTGTGTAAACAATAATGATGCTAACAAAAGTCTGTGAGGATTGTATTTCCAGTCAGAATAACAGTATAGCTTTTTGTGCATTACATAACCTAAACCTAAACATAAAATGTCTTTATTCCAAATGCAGCACTATACAGGATTTGTTCCAACAACCCTTTAACATTCTTGTACTTGTGTTCTATCTGCATGGCAACTTTGTTCCATAATGCATTAAAAAGCTTGGCTGCTTATGTACATGTCGTAAAAAAGTCATAAATCATGTAAGTGACTTTGCTATCTTGGTTGTTCTAACAAAAATGATCATCTACATAAGAAATATAACCATGTCTTAAATGTTTTTTGATTATACATATAAAATATATGTTATGTGCCTGCATAGTCCTTCCATCAATGCCTCAATGTGTAAAATAAAAACAGTATTTTTCTCTGATATAACCCATTTTTAGATGATAATTGATTCTTTTTTTGTCTTTGTCTTTACAACAATACCTGTATTCATTTACTACATACGTTTTTGAATTATTGTACCCTTCTATCTCCGCTTTCTCACTTCTTACAATGCAAAGTCTGTGAATAAATAACATCACAAACAACAAATGTTAAGAGAGGAATTCACTCTGTAACTACAATATTTGGCCAGATTTCCTCCCAAGTATGGGTAATATTTTAGATATTTAAGATCGCAATTGGTCCTCTCACCTAGCAGGCACCCTAGTCCATCGCCAGAAAACAGTAGCATTTTAAAAATGCAGCGTTATTTAGGGCAAACGTGAAAAGACTGGCTGCTGGTTGATATCGGGCTGATATCAAGGAAATATTGTTGGAGACATCACAGACGACCAGTCCGATGAATTTAGATTAAATGCAGCTTTATTCAATATTGAACAAGTTTCTCTCCGAGAGAGGGAGATAACCATGTGTACACACTCCTAAGAGCATGTACCCACAGTGTCTCTACGAACATCAAAATAACTCCTCCTTTATAATGGTTAATTATTGCCGTGTTTCAGGTTGTACCAATAGGTCAGACCGAGAAAAACATTTGTAATATTATGGACTTCCAAAAGTTATTAAAAACCAGGAAGAGGAATGCCAGAAGTTATCAGAGGAAAGGAGGCGCTTGTGGTTGGCAAAGCTCAATCAGGATCTACGAGGGAAAAATCTGTCTTGTTCGGTCTTTGAAATGAAAATAAACGATTGAGAGTCACTTGGCTACACCTTGAGTATCACAATTATATCATACAGTTAAGGTTAGGTTGATTAAAGATTATTGCATTACTTACTTTGGCCTTCACAACACAACGGTCATTAATGACTTGGTACTGCGTCTCAAACTTTTGTAGGATTTAAGGTCTTCCGCTGTGTATGGGCTCGGCGAGAAAACCATGTAGTTGACTATATCGGTATATGCAACTGAAGGAAGAATCACCGGGTCGCCATGGGTCCAAGAAGAGGGAGCCAACTTGTAGGGATCTGCACCACCAGTAAACTGTAATTTCTCAAAATATCGCGCCTTTTTTGTGGTACAAGTCCTTCCATGCCTTTGCATCTTGGATGCGTTTTGATGAGCTTTACTGTTGTTTAGACATAAAGTATTAAAGTATCCAAAGTGCACAATACTCCATTACTTCATTCAGTTGTTTACACCGAGTGCCTCCAATATGGCCGTGCATCCAGGTTACCGCCCAGAACGTGACGTTGGTGAAAACCCTCTATGGATACAGGGCCAGGCAGCATGACAGAGACAACAGCAGGACAGAGAACACTATAGGAGGCTTTCACTGGCGACCCGATAGCTGCTGGTTAGGAAATACGCAGGAACACCAAAAGTGGGAGAAAGCGTGGGTTAATATGTGGATTGATACTGGGATGTCTACACAACTGTGTGACTCGATTGACTTCAAAAAGTTCGCCACTTTACTCGAACCAAAGTTCAAAACACCTGTTCATGTATGTCTTCTTTAGTCTGTTGACAATTTAGGTTTTTTTTCCTGGAACACGTCACTTACACATTTTGCACATACTGCGTCTTGTGTAGACTGTTTACATATTTATGACCATATGTAGGCTACATTTTATTTACTGGTGTTATTGTTGAATACATTGTGAATACATATTTCTAAAATTGTATGATGTTTTTGTTGAGTTATTATTATACAATACTTTTTCTGATCTTTTTGAATCCCCCGACAAATAACCCATATTACAAAAAAAGACTAAAACTAACACTAAAACCAATAAAAACTAAACTAAAACTAAGCATTTTCAAAAAATAAAAACTAAACTAGCAAACTCGCTTTAAAAAACGAATTAAAACTAAACTGAATTTGAAAACAAAAAGTCAAAACGAAATAAAAAATAAAAACTAATGAAAAATGCAAAACTATAATAACCTTGCTTTGAACACGTGAATATTCAACCTATCACTAGTGGTGACATCAGCAGGCACACCTCCTCCTGACAGGAGCCTCCTCCACCTCATGGCTGGTGATGGGGCTGCCGTTGGGTTCAGAGCTGTGGCCTCCCTTAGTGTTCTGCTCCATCCTCTTCATCACCAGGTCCAGCAGGGTGGCCACTGCCTGGTCCACATCAACACCCGTCACTGCACTCGTCTCAAAGTAGGGGATTCTGATGAGAACGGAGAGAGTAGATACATGCTTCCACTGGCTCAGATGCAGACAACACACACATTTACATAACCTGATCACCAGGGGACTATGGTCTAATACACTGAGTAAGCACATGGAACAAATCAATGATTGGATGTGCCTTAACTTTCTTCAATTTGTTTAATTGAGGAAAGTTCTGGTTGTTTTTTAAGGCAAAGAGTAAAGATTAATAGTCAGCGCTCAACTTTAAGCCAGAAACTTTGGTGTAGTCATGGACTCAGACCTGAATTTCAACAGCCACATGAAGACAATTACAAAAGTCAGCCTACTAACACCTTGAGAATATATTAAGGACTGTTGAATGTCTCAACAGGATTCGGAAAAACTTGTCCATGCTTTCATCTTCAGCAGACTCGGCTACTGTAACAGTGTCTTGAAAGGTATCCCTAAAAAGTCAATAAGACAGCAGTTGATTCTGAACGCTGTTGCTCGAGTCCTCAATAAGACCAAGACAGTGGATCACACCACTCCAGTTCTGAGGTTATACACTGGCTTTCTGTCTCTCAAAGACTTGATTTTAGAACATTACTGTTGGCTTATAAAGCAATGCATGTGCTTTTCTATTCTCTTTAATGAATGTTTTTAATTGCTTTTTAAAGTTTTATGTAAAGCATTATGAATTGCCTTGTTGCTAAAATGTGCTATATAAATAAAGTTGCTTTGCCTTGGCATGGATAAAACATAAGCTGACATTCAGTGACCATGTTGTGTGTTTGTGTTGCTGCTAAATCGATAGTTTACAACCTTTTGACTACTAAAAGAGTAGAATCTACTTGTAACCTTTGTCACAGTTTGCCTATTATGTCTATTAGCCCTGAGTAGTGCAAAGAAAAGGGGTTCTCTCTTTATTTTATAGGCCTGAAGAGCTACAACTAATCAGTATTTGGCCGTGACGCACAGTTTGGAAACTGTTTGAAAACAGCTCACTAGCACCACCCTGTTGTGTACCGGTGAAAGAGTCAAAGCAAACCTACTGTAGTGCTTGGTCATGAAAATATTGTAAAAACAAAGTAATGTTACTATTCATTTTACACTTGAAATCATGGGGAAAAAAGTCTCAAATATTTTGACATGTGACAAACACAAGGTGAATTAACATAAAAAAGTTGAAACTAACCAAACCAGACTAGTTAAAGGCACAATATGTGATCTTAATTATTTTATTGATTAATGGATTAATTCAATTGGTCCAAAAAAATAGTAAGTAAAACAATTATATTTAGTATAATATCAGAGGAGACTAAGAACATCTGCTAAATATTTTCATTTGAGGAGCTTTTGGGGGTATTTCTGTTAAATAATCACTTAAAGAATTAAGCAATTATCAAAACAGTTAGTAATTATTATTATTATTAATGATAGTCAATCAACGAATCTACTCATCTTTGCAACTCTACATTCACATTGATTGACAGGTTTTAGTACATTAGACAACACACCATCTAAAGTTAAGTTATTAATTACTGACACAGTAGTATTCTATTATATGATAGCATGTGTAAACAAACTGTAAACAAACTGTAAAACTGGACAATTTATCTGATTTAGTCAAGAAACAAAGTCAAAGTCTGTTTTTATCAGGAACTCAAACTCTTCTATAATGTGTGTGAATAATATGTATATTCAAAATCAACATGTTTTGAATACAAATGTGAAAACTTCTGCTGATATATTGATATACAATGTTTTAGTCTGTTTGGCCTACAACATAATAAATAAAATGATATTGTTTTTTTGCCCCCCCAAGTGTGGAGTAAGTGGCAAACCAGGTGTTGTGTATAAAGTGGATCAAAATCTACCTCTGCTTTGAATTTGATTCATGTTTTCCAATACACAGTCTGATTAACTGTTTTCTTGTGCTGCAAAGCAAATGTACAGAGGGCTCCCAAAGAGAAAAAGAGGAAATTGTAAACTACACGTGCACTTCACACAGCCTCACATACCACCATTAACATGTGCCATAACTAACAAACAGTAGTACTTTGTACTTTGGTACATGCTATAGTATGTAAAGCCTTACCCGTATTTGTCTGCCAGATCTCTGGCCTGTCTGCCGTTAACATCTCTCACATCCCGGAGGTCTGCCTTGGTGCCCACCAACACGACGTCTGGACTATCACAGTACGCGTTGGCCTGTAGCTGACCTGAACCAACACAGAGGAAGTCATTTAAACCATGCATGAGCAAACTTTAAACTCTGTTAGTTGAGTTTCTCAACTCTATTAACTTTGTATCTCAATCTGGCAACAAGAAAGAGCATTGATCTAGTATTGATCCGAAGCAGAGCAACGCTGCTGAGATGACACATACTCATCCAGTTCCTGATGTTGAGGAAACTTTGCTGATTGGTCAAGTCGAACATCAGCAGGAAGCCCATGGCGTCTCTGAAGAAAGCTGTGGTGATGCTGCGGAACCTGAAAAACAGATTTGTTTTACAGGATAAAGCTCCCATGTGTAGATTTGGCCCACCATTTGGTCCACATTCATAAATAAATATCTTGGTAACTGTTGGATGGATTGTCATGAAATTGTATACAGACATTCATGTTCCTTAGAAGATGAATCCTACAGACATTGGTGACCCAGAAACCTTTCTTCTATCGCTCCCATGAGGTTGAGATTTATGGTTTTGAGTGAAATGTCTTAGCAACCTTTGGATCGATTGCCATGCAATTTGGTACAGACATTCATGTTCCCCTCGGGAGGAACTGTAATTACTTTGGTGACCAATCAGAGCAGACTGGGATTTTTCAGGAGGGGGCCTTAAAGAGACAGGTGCTAAAATGGAGCATTTCAGACAGAGGGTCAATATAGCTACATGCAGGCAGACAGAATGAGAAAAATGTGTTTTTTCTGCATCTGCGAGTGAGCGAGGATCCGCGTAATGTAAATTACATCATCAGAAGCTGTACGCGTAAGTTCAGTGCGGACATCCACATAGAGCCAATTTGTTGTGACCGCGCAGACTTGTCTGGACATGTCCACGCAGCTACTCTGCTACAAGTGGTAGCATAGCGATCTACTGCACGTGTGGATAGTATCAACAGAGCTACAATCAGTCCGTGGGATTGTAGGATTTTTAAATTATTTTGATGGTATTAGTTTTTATTTTTAGAAAAATGTGCCAATGCTGATCAATAAGTAACTTGCTTTCAGTCCATTTATTTATTCTCAGTGTCCCAAAGTTTAAATGTGTTGGTGGTAGGGAGCAACAGAGTACATTGCCGTTTTGAGATTACCAATAGGAGTCGCAAAAGCCAGAAATTTGGAGTTTTAAATGAACATGTCTAAATGTTAAAGGAGAATTCCGGTCAATTTCAACACGTAGCTCTGTTGTTTGGAAATTTGGAGTGCTGTCAGTAGCAAGAAAAACTAAAACAATCGGTGCTGCCTATACCGTGTCATCCCCCTGCTAGCGTTAGCACCCAACAGGCTTAAACAGGGCAAGTTTTAAACGTGTTTTTAGCCTCTAAACATGCTTGAAATGTCATTACAAGTGCCTACCCATGTGCAGTGATTCCTTCCGAGGGAACACAGCAAATTTGACTGGAATATTGGACTGTAGGGGTTCGACAATCGACTAGTGTGGACTTCACCGGAAAACAGGAAATAAACAGAGGTATGTGCACTGGCTGGATTAACACAACTTTTATGCCTTTCTGTCACATCTACTACAGTCAGATTCACTGTGTTCCCTCGGAAGGAATCGCTGCACATGGGTAGGTACTTGTAATGACATTCCGAGCATGTTTAGAGGCTTAAAACACGTTTAAAACTTGCCCTGTTTAAGCAATTTTGTTTTTTTTTGCTACTGCCAGCACTCCAAATTTAAAAACAGAGCTACGGGTTGAAACTGACCGGAATTCTCCTTTAAGTATATTGTGAACATCAATGTTAGTTTTACCTTTCTTGTCCCGCTGTATCCCAAAGCTGAAGGTGGATTTGGAAGTTTCTCTCAGTTGCCCCATCAGCACCTTTCCCTGTGTACACCTGAACCAAACCACAGAACAAACCTCTGAACTGGGTTACATATATTTTGAGTCAAGAATTATCCTTGTATGTGTGCACCTAAACATACCAAGCATCACTTACCACTCTCTTTTCCCTGAAGTCGATGCCCACTGTTGTTGTGAACTTGTGGTTAAACTTGTTGTCGGTGTACCTGTAGAGGTAGGTGGTCTTTCCCACCCCTGAGTCGCCGAGTGCCAGCAGCTTGATCAGATAGTCATACTCCCAGTCAGCCATTGTGCAGCTAAGTGCTCAACCTGCCACAGAGTTGAACTCACAGTACACTGCTATGCTGGTTTGACAGATCATGAACCATAAGAGTGAGTAAACTAGAAAAGAAAGGCGAACTAGTTCCACCTAAGCTGCAGTTTGAGGGCGCAGGACCATAACAATCACGCAGACTTATCGGGCAGCATTACTCTCGACTCATTAGGCTTTGATCAAAGAGGGGCAAGCACATGACTGGAGTTGGCTTCCGCATGAGCAGTCAAATGTCTTGCCAGAGTGTTCACACTTTGTGGAGTGAAAAACACAGCCTATTTGGCAGACAGAACTCTTTATATTGACTAGGGCTACTGGCAGACATCTCAACACTGCATGACGCCACTCAGGTCATTGCAATGCTTTGGCTACACTTGCAGCGCCGACAGGCCAATAAAGACAGGGTGGAAAATCTGATTTGGTTATGCAAGAGATGGTTGAGATCTCCCATGGGCCAAAACAAACCTGAACACTACCATTTACTTTCTTTAGCATATCCACAATTATAGGGTGCATTCAGGAAAAATGTATGGTCAACTCAGATTCCCGCACCACAGCAGTGACAGGACAAGGGATAACACCATTAAATCTAGAGTCATTTCCCAAGTGCATAATTAATGGTATTAGATTCTTTGCAATCAGCAGAGTGAGGAGACACTGAGTAATCAACCCTTTAACCTGCAGCAGTCTCTGTCCTGATCTGACAAAACACCATCAAGTATTTGTGATTTCCTCCAATACCCACTGACAGTTTCACAGGTCCCTTAAAATGACAACAAAAAGTAATATATCTTACCAGTCTATCTGCAGGAAGCCCAACGCCAACGCCCATTCAGATGTCGCTCAATTCGTCCTGATTGAATAAAATAATCGCTATCATGATGCGATGGCACATCCTGAACCTTTCCCCCCCTTCTTAAATCTGATCCAAGGAGGAGTTTCAAGCCAGCAAGAACCAAGTGGGGCTGTGCTTACAGACCTTGTGTTTTCTGGTATTTCACATAAGGGGAAAAAAAGGCTCTTTGAAAACTGGATGTCGACAAATAATGTGAGCCTCTGTGGATTTCAGTGAAAATCGTCCAACCAAGGATCAGGGGCTTTACTTCTTGAGGCTAAGAAAAGTAATCCTGCTTCTCTCAAAGTGAAAAGAACATGAAAACAATCAACGAGAAAGCTAAAGACTTAATTAAGGCCCCCTAAAGATTTTGGAATTTAGTTTTAGCTTTACTTACAAATGGTAACATAATAAGGTCGCTTCAGGTAAAAGTGGATTTCACACATTATGTTCAAGGCACAGAAAAACCAAACAGTTTGTAGAGGTTTTTAAATCATTATTACGTTTTATGAACAACATATTCTTATTTCCAAAATAGCAACTAATATACATATTAACACTGACATATAGGGCTGGACAAAAAAACAGAAACACTTAACCAACAACTTCAAATAAATATCAACTTGGTCAAGCTTACATTTTTTTTTATTATTTGGGATTGTCAGAGATGTTGATCAAAATCAATAGTGAAGCTTTAACATTAATTCTTGACAAATAGTTCCCTTTTTTGCTCAAACTTTTTAAATATTTTTAAGTCTGTTGTTTTTTTTTTTTTTATATCCCATTACATAACTAAACCATTGATCAATTCATTAATTGTGTTAGTTAATGCTGGTGTGAATCTAATTGTAACTCACCAATTGTGAGTAATGTATCAGAAATCAGTCCTCCGTATCTGTGTAGCTGCCTTTTTAAGTTGGATTTGCAGTAGTGTCAGCAAAAACCCTCACCAAATTGTTTCTTGCTAAAGGGCTATTGTAGAATACTGTTGTGTTTCTTTTGTTTACTCTCTGTCATTCCCTATATATATATATATATATATATATCTCACAAGAACTGAAAAGATCTTTAAGATAAATAACATAACAAAATATGAGTTTGTTTTCGTCATAAATTACCTTTAGCAGAAGTTATGTGTCCCTCTCTAACTGGGTTTGAAATACTTGAAAAGATTGTTTGCCTGGCTGCCTTTTCCTGCAGCCTTTCTGTCTTTGGTCATCAAGTTTCTCCCTGGTTTCCTGGATGAGGTCGTCTTCAGGATGGGCTTCTGTTGCTTCCATTCAGACATCAACTCCCTCTGAACGTCCGGTGGAAGCTCAGAAAACACCTTAGGGTCCACATTTCCCGGAATCTCACAGTCAGAAGACTGAGGGAATGACTGTCTCCCTTCTTCCATGATGTTTTCTCCTGGAAATACGTATGTGTCAGGCCTGTGGGGATTTACAGTGGTTGGCCTGTTAGATGGAACCAATTTTTCTGCAGCCTCTTTTATGTCTTTAATAGTTTGTGAGTCTGTAAATGACTGTGGCGACTTGCTTTTTGTTATGTAAGGGGCATCAACGACTGCAGATGAGCTTGATGAAGTGCTAGGTAAAGGGTTTGTGTAGGTAGGCAATAACAGTTCCTTCTGGATTTCCTCAGGGAGAAGCCAGAATACTTCGGGGTCAACATTCGGGGGCAATCGGTGTGCGATATTTGTTTCTCCAGGGTCTGACCTCGCTGTGCTGCAGGATATTCTCTGAAGCGGAGGGTCTTCTACAGCAACAACAGGGCTCTGTTTTCTTTTAAACCCATGTAATGCTGCCTCAGAGCTACGAGGGCTTTTTGTGGTTACTGTCTTTTGTGAGTTAGATTCAGTAATCAAGCATGGCGTGCTGAACTGATGATCCATGCAGTTATTATCTCCACTCTGAGAGGAATCATCCTATTGGAGAATAAAAGAGGAGGGGGACAGATGATTTCAGGAAATTTAGAGTACTAACACTATTTCTAAGAAGAGAAAATCCAAAGTGCTTTACATCAGGAATCAAGTATAAAACAACATATCATACAATAAAAAGAATGAAACATATAACACAGTAAAATCAGAAAAGGTTACAAAGAAACAGGAGAGTGAAACTGTCACACCACTACTACGTATTCAAAGCCAGTCAAAACAAATAGTTTTTGAGTTTGGACCTAAAAAGAGCTACATCCGTAATAGTGTGAATATCAGGGGTTAACTTGTTCCAGAGTCTCGGGGCAGCAACTGCAAAAGCCTGATCACCCCACCAATTATACCTTGACCTTGGGACTTCTAAAACCAGCCGATTTGAAGACCGCAATGACCGGTTGTGCTCACGCAAAGTAAAAATTTCGGACAAAAACTCCGGGGCCAGGCCATTTAAGGCATGAAAACAAACAATAAGATCTTAAAATCTATTCTAAAAAACGCACAGGGGAGTAAAAATTTCGGACAAATACTCTGGGGCCAGGCCATTTAAGGCATGAAAACAAACAATAAGATCTTAAAATCTATTCTAAGACAATGTAGGGTGTAGAGAACAGGAGTGATGTGTGCACGTCTAGATGTATTTGTTAAAAAGCGAGCACCAGCATTTTGAACAAGTTGAAGGCATGAGTCTGATGCAGACCAACATAAAGAGCATTACAGTAATCCAACCTTGAACTAATAAAGGCATGAATAGCCTTTTCTAGATGAGGAAATCTAGGAAAGGCTTAACTTTAGCCAGGAGACGAAGCAGGAAAAAGCTCATTCTAACATTATTACTTATCTGCTTGTCAAATTTCATGCTGCAATCAAAAGTAACCATCAAATCTTTGACAGATGACCTAGTGTATGATGCCAGAGCTCCCAAACTCAAAGCTGGACCATTTTGCGTGCCTGAAGTCCTGAAAATAATACACAGTTTTATCTTCGTTCAAATTAAGAAAGTTTTGTGAAAGCCACAACTTAATATCATTAATACAACTAAGCAGGGAGTTTAGTGCGACACTGTCATTTGCTTTCATAGGCAAATACATTTGCAAATCATCTGCATAACAATGAAATGACAGGTTGTGCTTACCTATAATAGCTCCTAAAGGCAACACATATATAAAGAAAACAGAGTGGGGCCAAGAATGGAACCCTGGGGTACCCCACAAGAGAGAGGAGCAGCTGACGAGGAGAGGTCACCAATCATGACAGAAATACTCCTATAAACCATTTAAGTGCCAAGCCTCGTATGCCTACACAATGATCAAGGCGAGAGAGGAGGACTGCGTGGTCCACTGTGTCAAAAGCCGCTGTGAGGTCCAAAAGCACTAAAACAGTAAGATTCCTGGCATCTACAGACAAAGCAATATCGTTGTGTACTCTCAATAGTGCAACATTTTTCAAACACAGAGTTCTGTTGTAAAAAGGCTTGTACCTGTATGAAAGCAACTTTTTCCAAAACCTTTGAAATTAAAAGGCAGATGAGAGACTGGTCTAAAATTGAACAACACTGTGGGGTCAAGATTAGCAGCAGAAACATGGTAGAATTTTTTGAATGACCGCGCTTCCCTCCCTCATGTCCCCATGAGAGGAGAGATCTCTGTATTGTGGGTCTGGAAAAATGTATACCAATGACGCAAAAATCGTCGTTTTACGTCATCGGTATACATTTTTCCAGAGGCAAAGGACTACAGGCAATACTTCGGCTTTTTCCGGAAATTGCCGAGGTAAAAACGAGTGTCAGCCATCTTGAATCATCACTTAGCTTCTCAGCAGAAACAGATTTATTCATCCCGAAGGAAATTTTAGAACAACAATTATGTGCATTCAAACTACCGCACACATGTACCACCGGGATACATTGCTAGCCAGTAAGGGGACATCCTCAGTGGTGTGTGGAAAGCGGGACAAGGGTAGGAGTTGGAGCTAGGTGGAAAGCTAACGCTAGCCGGCCACCTGTGCCAGGCTTCACCTGCTACGGAGACCAGCACCTCAGCCTGTGGCTTCACCTGCTACGGAGACCAGCACATCAGCCTGTGGCTTCGCCTGCTACGGAGACCAGCACATCAGCCTGCGGTGTTGTTCGATGACGCTAACCGGTAAGGGGGTATCCTCAGCGGTGAAATGCGGAGGATGTCCTTAGCTCATATGAGCTAGGTGGAAAGCTAACGCTAGCCGGCCACCTGTCCCTATCAATCCTGCTTGCAAGTGTCTCTTTGGACAACAAACTGGACTACATCCAACTTCAACGAAACTCCCAACGCGAGTTCAGAGACTGCTGTGTTTTTGTTGTTGTGGAAACATGGCTGAACAACAGTGCTGCTCTGTCACCGGGTAAGACTAGCTAGTGGAGGTGGGCTTTTTTAACACGGACTGTTGCAGAAATGGGGTGCTTGTATCCAACTAACTGCTAACCGCTGGTGGAGTTTGTGACTGTTAGATGAGACCATTCCACATTCCAGGCAAATTTACGGCTCTGTTTATACTCTGTTTACAGCCTACCAAGCGCTAGTGCTAGTATGTGTTAGCTGAACTTTACAAAGCATATAATGTGTTTCGTATGTCGGTTTTATATAATGTTTTTATATATTTGAATTGTGTAACCACTTGAGCCAGTGTGAAACGTTGTTTCGTGTATATGGTTGAAATGACAATAAAACACAGTTGAACTGAGTTGACCGGCTCACTGTCTGTCTGTTTGTAAACGGTAGGCGTGGCTTGGGAGTGAACTCAGAGCAGCGACACAAGTGCATTCTGGGATTTGGTGTCTTGGCCATAGATCGGCACTTTCTTTGCAGAATTACAGATACTTAACAGGGTCTGGCGGTCATACACCAGCAGCGGTAACACACCAGCAGCGGTAACACATTTCGAGTGACAAGTAGTAGAAACAGGAAAATCAATAACAATCTCAGCATAGGTAAGCGGCGAAACACACACATCGGTGCCATCTTTCTCTTTTAATACAGCATAGATTGCTATTTAACTGTTTCTTGATCATTCCATTGAAAGTATAATGGAAAAAGGGACAATTTGGATATCAATTAAAAATAATTAATTCCTTCTTACTGGTTCTCCTTTAATTTACTGTGATACTGTATGTTGTCTTGTGTTATGTTGTTTATCTATCAGAAAACTTAATCAAAAACTTGCTTAAAAAAAAAAGGAACTTGAATTCAGTGCATCTTAAAACGTTTCAACTTTCCCACAGATACCCTGGTGGAAATTAAGAGACCATTATCTGAACAGTAATAACGAGGCAAGCCAGATTATAATGCATTACTTCACTGCGCTACCTGGCGTTGTGTTTTTCTGGCAGACGTGCTGTGTGTGAAAAAAGATTTAATGGAGCCCTTCCCGCTGACGGCAGCTCCTTTGCTCTGCAGGTTACTGAAGCAAACGTTAATGAGGGTGAGGTGGAAGGCGGCGCTTCTGTCCACCATCTTGTGGAAGAGCTCCATAGCCAATGGGACCAGCTGGACCACAGTATCATCACTGCTGTCTATAGACACATTACAGAAGAAAATGCATTAATGGCACTTTTGGACAGCAGGACATGGAGATGACGAGCAAGGCAGCTTTTAAAGGTCTTGCCTAATGTAATGAGTCAAAATTGGCATGTTCTGCGAGTTAAAGTTTGACATTAGAAGACAATATTGTTGCACTTATGGCATTTGAAAGCAAACAAATCATGGTGAACATATTCACCTACTGTTTAAATCCTTTGAGGATAGAGTGAACTCCATAGTGCTGAGGCATACAGATAATGTATTTGGGTGCTGTATTCAACTGAAAAAAATCAAGTACATTCATAGCAATCAATGCTAACGGCTAAATACACTCAAGTAGTTTTACAGTGAGTGGAAACCCTCATAAAGGGTCTACATATGCCATGCTGAGCTCTTGCAGCACAGTGTCATTCCTGGTGCAGGAGCTTACCAGAGGAGATCTTCTGTCCTATGTGGTTGGGGATTGGACACTGCCGGCTCTCCCGACTGAACCACTTGTTGGTCGCCGAGTATCTACGGATAGTCAGCCGGAAAGTTTGAGGCTGCCTGCCATCTTTGTGCATCCTAGTTTACAAACAGATGACAAAAGGTTAGATTCAGCGGCCACGAGTCGAGCATAAAAGACCACAATGACAAGTATCTCACCTCTCCACCAGACTTCTCAGGAGTTCTTGAATCTTTTCCAAAACGTCTGTAGTTGATGAGATTTTCTTGAAGGAGTCTTCGTCACTGAGAGACTGAAACATGAAGAGGATACTAATTAATGAAAGATATGGTAAAATTAGTGCTGTCAAACAATTAAAATATTTAAATCGCATTAATGTCATAGTTAACTCGCAACTAATTAATCGCACATTTTTATCTATTCTAAATGTCCCTAGATTTCTTTTTGTCCAATAATTTTTTCTCATTTTAATGCTCTTATCAACATGGAAAAGTGGATCGGCTTGCTTTGTGCTTTTGTCGCCTGGCTTTCACGAGGGGGCGGATCAGCTGTGTGCTTGGCCATCAAGTGGTATTTCAGACTGGACGTGCTGCGATGATAGTTCAGTTCACAACAACAGAACACACAGATCACTTTGGTCTTGTCAATGGAACCATTTGGCAACTTTTTAAAAGTAAACTTTCCATTCAGAATCTTATTGGCATCCGGCATTTCGGCGTCTCGCGCTCGCCATCCACTCAAAACGTAACGTTAGCCTACTACTCTTTGGCCGGCTCGCGAGCCCAAACAAGTGTGTGCGGCGTGCCTGTTGTTTTGTTTCCGGTCTAGCTAGATCCGGTGTGGTGTTGTAGTTTTTCTAACGTTACTAGTTGTTGCAACAGCATGTGAAAAAAACTACAAAGTTTGCTATGCCAAAAAGAACGTTAATCTCGCGATAAAAAAATTGACGCCGTTAAAATGGGTTTGCGTTAACGCCGTTAATAACGCGTTTAACTGACAGCTCTAGGTAAAATAGAACATTTTTTCATCAGAAGGGAAAGTAATTAACAACTAAAAATTACAATATCAGCAATGTGTATGAGTGTGCAGACCTGTACGAGTGAGTCGACAATTACTTCTATCTGTGATAACAACTTTGAGCTTAAAAGACACATGTCATTTCCGGGATATCCTAGCCTACCTGAGGGGCCCCACTGGGGACGACAGGTGAGTCATCAACACCAAGGGCCAGATTCTTTAGGCGCTGAGCGCTGGGAACTCCAAACTCTCTCACCAAGTCATTCAATGGGAAGATCTGAAGGTCTTTCACGCTGACCAATCCCAGGGCTTGAAGCCTCTTAGCAGTTTGGTGACCCACTCCTAAAAATACATGATGGGACCACAAATTTATCGTCAGGGATACTTGATACAAGTGACATGGGTCAAAAACACATTAAAGAGCTTTCAATTGAAAAACATTAAAGCAATACTGCACACAAAAGTGGTAAGGGCAACAAAGTTACACATAAGCTGAGGTAAACATCTATACCCGGTACTTTGCGGACACTGCTCAGACAGTCCATGATGTCGCTGACATTCTCTGGCAGTAGGGTGGTTTGCTGATTGGGTTTGAAGGTGCTCGACACTAGTTTGGCCAGTAGCTTGTTCGTGGCGATGCCTGCGCAGCCAGTCAGACCCAGTTTGCTATAGATAACTTCTCTCAGCTCTGCTGCAATGTGTGAACCTAAAGCCAACCTCGGATGATCACTGGGTTTGACATCTGCACCTGGGCAGGAAAAGAAAAACAGAAAGGTACCTGTGGTTGTGTAACACTAACATTCTTTAAGAGAATCCAATAAGTTAATGTTTCATGTGGTGGGAAACTGAGAGTGCAATGCAAATATTTTACAAGTTGCAGCTTCTTGGCTTGTTTCACAACTCATTTCCTGGTTACCATGAGCCAGATGTACATGGATGTACAGCAATACACCAGAACAACTTACTGAAATGGTTGTAGATATGTCCTTGGAATGAAAGGTTGTTAGACTCCGGTGTCTGTGCAAGCCTTCTTTCTACCATATTTGTGACGTCCACAAAGTTTTCATCAAATCCAAGCCTCTCTACCAGTGGACAGTAGGACATCAGCAGTTCTAAATGAAGACAAAAAAGGTAAAGAAAGAGGAGCAAAGAAACATAAAATATACATGATGTTAGCTAAAATATAATTTCTCGAAATAGCTTTTAACAACCATCAGAGAATAGAGTGACACTAATGCACTAATCTGTGGGCTATAATGTGTATGAGGAAATTAAAAACAAGAGCACAGCAAGAGAGTGAAATTTTTATAGCTGAAAATGATACTCATACGTATTCTCAATTACAAAATGTCTTGTTTTTAGAATTGTATTCTGACTTCTAAAAGTGTCTAGACAGAATCTCTGGCACTATTTCTGAGAGACTGATACCAAAACCTGATATTTGTTGTTCTGCGTTTTAAAGATTCCTAAATTATTCTCTGTTACCACCTAACAGTAAATGGACCCGCAGATAAGAAATCAAATTGTGAGATGAGATTCATTGGCAACATCTATTTATTGAGGGTGTTTAGGGTGGATTTTTTTACTAAATGCTAAATCCTTTTCTAACTACTTTACAGTTTGTATCAGAATACAGCTCTATGTGCAGAGCATCCTGCATACCCGTCAGCTTATAGGACATTTCTCTGTAGTGTGTCAGGTCTTCTCCTTTAACCAGCACCAGCTGAGGACATCTCTCCTTAGCATCAGTCACAGACATCAGCTTGGTGACACCCTGATCCCTTGCCACATAGTTACAGGTGACTATGATGTATTTCTGCTGAATACCTGATGATTTGAGAAACATTATTAAACCACAAGAGTGTTCTTTCAACTTGTATTCCTCCGCCACAGAGGATTTTTTGTATTAAATCAGTTTACCTAAAGGGACCTCTCTCAGTGCTGGGTTTCTGATCATTTCCACCTGAGCATAGAAGCAGTCCAGGTCAAAATGGAGAATGACTCTGTGTGCAGGTGTTGATCCGGATGTCTTATTGAGGCTTGGACCTGAAACAAGAGATTATATACAATAATTACCATCTGACACGTATAGATCATATACTGTATAATATAGTCTATGGTATAGATAGGTGTGCCGTGTTTCTATTTACATGTCCAAAAGCCAGAAAAAAAGAAAAAAAAACGGTATAGTTAGTCAAAGCCTCCCAGTCTTCATACTTTACCAGAAGCAGCAGCGGGGCTGAGTGAGACTGAATCCACGAAACTGTTCTTCCACTCGGTTTCATCCTCTTCCATCTCATCCTCGCTGTTAGCCATTTCAAACAACGCAAATTGTAAGTGCTTTATAGACTGTGATATCCCATTTTATACTGATATTGTTGTGACTGCGATAGAGAAAGTGAATCACTCACTACTATTTCGTGTATATCCCAGTTCAGTTTTGTGCAGCAGCGCCATCTGCCGGTGCGGAGGGATTACGGCGACACAATGGACAGCTATCAACTCTCGTTATTATTAATATTATTGTTATTCGGGCATTAAACTACTTTCATCTCCAGAAAATATCGGAAAAATTTATATATATATATATATATATATTTTTTACATTTTATTTAACGTTACTAACGATCGTCTCGCGAGTCGCGACCGCTTGCAACCTGAACAGAGCCTATATAAGCGAAGCTGACATCACGAGAGTTTCATTTGCAGCCTCCGGCTCAACGGTTGCGGCGGTAAATTAGCTAATCAAACGAAACGGTTTTTACGTGTTTTGAAAAGTGGCGTTTTTCCTGATGTTTCCCTCGTCTGGTCTCTTTGCTTATATAAATTGTCCCTTTTCAAAACGTGGGCATTGTGAGCGGCCTCACTGTTTGTACAAACATGCCGCAGAATTGCGGGATACGTTTGGTGCCTCGTATAAATCATCGCTAGTTGTTGCAGGTTAGTGTTTTACAGGTGTGCCTTAGCTTGGTGTTTTTTTGCCTAAAAGTTTGCAATTGCATATACAAAGTAATTCAAGTATAAAGTTGGTTAAATCATTTTCAAACTTTTTGAACTAGCTAGCTTGAAGATGAAGCAACTCACTTTTGTACTAAAATGATTGGCTTCCTCAGTTTTTTTGCATTCAAATAAGGGTTATTTAGCCACCCTGTCCTCATCCTTGTAATGTTAAGTTATGTAATATTAAAATGAGGCACATTTGTGGGTGCATTATCTTAACACCAACACAAATTCTTAATTCAGGTGTTTAAAAATTGTGTTCTGAAACACAAATTATGGTTATGTAGAGATGGTTATTTTGCACACAGCTACTGTACAGGTCACACCACCAGCACTCCCAACATCTAATTTATATTTAACCCAATCTCACCTCCACCATAATATTAATAAGTCCTATATCATATTTCTTTTGTACAGGACTGCAAAATGTATATCCAGTGAATGATGAGACCAGAGAAGACGGCCTCCAGGAGCTGGAGCGGATCAACAAGGAGATTGAAACTGTAAGGCATGAGGTGGAGCAGGAGCAAAGACGACTGTCACGCTACCAGACCGTACAGGCAGACAGCATAAACACTATGCCTAATTTCTCTGTTTCCAAGTCTGAGACTGCAGATAAACATGTAGACATAGGTTCTTATGGGCTGTCTTCCTGCACAGACATAACTAAAACATACTCCCGAGCAAGGAAGTATGTGGTTGACAACTCAAAACCAAGGACTGACTTGGAGTATGACCCTCTGTCCAACTTTTCTGCTGGCTTAAGGTCTTATAGCTCATCAGGTAAAGAGCAAAAAGTGAGAAATGGACTTGGTTTGAAAAGAGCAATTAACACTGTACCTTGTGACCAAAAGAAGCCAGTCGCATGTCAGTCTCCGCTTCCCAGATTGCCATCTCCAGAGCCATTTGATGACTCCAATGAAGACTGCGTCTTGATTATTGACATTCCTCCCTCGCCTGACAAAAAGAGAGCGAGAGTTCAGAAACCTCTTCATTCTGTTGGTGGCAAAACCCTCCAGGATAATGTGGAGGAATCGGAGGAGGTCCAAACACCCATTTCACTTCTAAATGCTGAAGTGTGCAAGGTAACATATCCACCTGCATCAATGATAGAAGGCAATAGAGTTTATAGTAATTGCGGTGCTGAAAACAATCAAGGTCTATTAAATCTTTATGAGAACAAAGAATGTGAAAATATATCGGTTGATGGGAGTGTAGTTGATTTAACTGGCTGTTTAGGAGACTTGCAAAGTGAAAGTCAGAAAATGACTCACTTTCAGGCTGCTGAAACATTGTTGGAGAAACCTGCAAGTCCTCCTGCCACCACAGACCTGCAAGATCAAAACTGGAACAATCTGGTGGGGGAAAAAGAAGAACACGTGTTTCAGGTGGAATTGCCCCAGTGTGAGCTGCCCCATAGTGTTAAGAAAATGAATCCACTGCAGTCGCATCATTTTCCACCAACAAATTCACTTTTTTATAAAGCTCCAGTTGCTAACTCAGATGTACCATGCAGACAACACACCAAGCAAGCTCAGACAGCAGGGCAGCCAGCTCAGAACAGAGTTAGTAATCAGTGGTCTTCCACAAAATGTGTACCATCAGTGCTGCCACACAGCCAAAAAATGTCAAGCAAAATGCCAGGTCAGATGCAAGCTAAAGCTGCCGCACCTGACAGCTACCTGGCGCCAGCAGAACCAGCTTCAGACAGCAGCCAGGCTCGGCACGATTCAGCATCAAGTTTGGCCAACAGCGCTGAATTATCATCCGGATCAACTGAACAGCTTTTTGGGACAGAAGATGAGGTTATAACAGTTTGTTCCAGCTCTGACGATGAAGATGAGCTCAACTATTCAGAAATGGAACTGTCTGACAGTGACCCAATGGAGGAATGCTACAGGATCTTCATGGAGGCTAACAACGAGGATAAGGGAAATGATAAGCAGCCTGAAGTGTCTGTAAGTATGCAGTAGACACTCCAGATCCAAGATGAAAAAACTTCGGCCCCGTCTAAAGACCTAATCCCTTTCATTGTCATTTTTAGGTTGGAGCTATGGATGTAGAGAAACCCAATGTCAAACCCCAAGCATTGTCACTAAAGAAGAGAGTGGCTCATGAAGCCAAACATACAGAGGTACATACACATGAAATGACTAATCTTAAGTCTCCATATTCATATATGGGGAGGCACCAAATATAAGATAAATATTTCAGAATGGCCTTTTTCCTCTGGGCACTAACCTTTTTTTAAAGCATAAGAGATCACTTTAAGCATTTAACTTTTGTCTTTTACCTGCTCCATTCAGCAGCCAGTAGCTAATAGGAGACCTCAGCCCCAGGTGCTGGTTCCCTTACGCGTGCCTGCGGTGTCAGGATTCGCCTCCCAGCCCTCCATCACCCCCAAGATCCAGCAGGTACGGCAGGGAGCCTCCATGTTGACTGCTTCAGTTAAAGGTGGTCAGACTTTTGTTTCCTCCACCTGTCAGTGGAAGCCAGAGACCCAGACGGCACCTTTTCCTTTAACTCAAACCCCTGAAAACCTGCAGCCTGCTCCTGTGCAAAATGGTAAGCATGTGTTATCTGTAGGGGATGAGATTTATTAGGGTCATTCTTTAAGAATTGTTACAATTAAAATGAACATCAAATATTGTCCAAATATACAAAAGTAAAATGAAGAAAAACAATGCACTTCATTGTCCAATTCCAAAGTTGAAGCCTTTGTTAAATTTAAATATTACTTCTGTCATGTGTGACGTTGACATTTTACCAGTAAAACCTCTTGAGACCTTCATACAGTCTATGTAGATCAAGCAGCATTTCCTTCCTGTTTTTGTATGCAAATATGTAAGTAGATTTAGGTTTATCTTGTGTTGTATTTTAGTAGCTTTGCCTGAATGCATTACATCTGCATGGTTTTTGTCTTATTCCATAGCTTACATGAACTACGTATCTTTGGGAACTGCCGTGATCGGCGTGGGCAACAACTTGCACTTGATCCTCCCCGAGGGCACGTTCCCCCTGCCTGTCACTTCCAGTTCCAGCCAAGTTACTTCGGTGCTAACCCCACTCAGTCAAGTGTGCAGTAGCACTGCCGCTGTGAGGCAAATGTACCATCCACCTGCTGTTACCCCTGTGCAAAGATACCGCACCACAGCACCTGTTCTCATTCCTGCCCCGGCACGTAAACCTTCACTGAACTCTGCTTTTTCATCGGCACATTCAAGTCCAGCTGTTTCCACTACTCCTCTAGCTGCTGTCCATTCTGCTGTCAAGGTGAGAAGTGACAAACAGCCTTTTTTGGGGTGATTGTGAAAGACTTGAATAATAATAATACATTTTATTTGTTGGTGCCTTTCAGGACACCTAGGGACACCTTACACACATTAATAAAAACTATAATAGAAGCACAACATAAATAATCAATAGTTAAATTATGTAGTAAGTAAAATCAACTTGAACTAAACGGGTGTCTGGTGTGAGTTAGACAGGTTACATCTGCTAAATATTAATAATGAATTTTATTCTTTTAGCCAGTGCCCACTAAACGGAAATTGAAGCAGCAGTGTGAGGCCGCTAAAGACAAAGTGCCCCATGACATCCGACAGCGTTATGTCAACATGTTTACAGAGGAGTTCCTCAAGACAACAGCCAATGTTAATGATGCCTTTGAAAAGGTGAGCTTGTGCCACTTAATGTTATTCTTAATTACAAACTACAGTCTAGATGGTCATTTCTGTCCCTGTTATCGTTTATAGGCACTTGCTGAAGAGAAGGCTGTGTATAATCGCAGTGTGAACAAACTCAAATATCTGAGTGTTGCGGTGAATGCACTGAAGAAGCTGAAGAACCAAAGTGCTGTTGCTGCTAAAGGTTGAGAATCTCTTACAAACTCAAACTGCTCTTCGTGAAATGTAACAAAATATATAATTTATATTTATTTCATTTATATGTTTCTGGTGCAGATGAAAATGCAGTCAACAGCCAAAGATCCAAAGGCAACATTCCTCTTAATATGAAGAATTTTAGGGAAAACGGTGAGAATTAGTTTTTAAATGCATTTGTCATTTTACTCTAATATTTTGACAATTTTTTTTTTTTTTTCCAGCAGATATGGCATTTTATGAGAGTTTGAAGGATTATATTTTGACTGAGGAAAGGCTGGTTGAGAGCAACTATCCTGTCCAGCACCCAGAGAAACCTGGTTGGGCTGTTCTTTTTGCTGACAATAAGAAAGGCAGTGCGGACCGTAAGTAAAAGCATATACTCCCTGAATGGACAGTTTGGTGCTGTTCTGATATTATATCACTAGAGGGCACACTTAACCTGTGGTGTACTTGCAATGATGGTTTCTTTTTAGCACATTTCACAATGGTGATGTGCTTCTTCCGTTGTGTTGATTAAAGCCCTTAAGAGGATCTGCTGTCGATGTGGCGCTACATACTCTGTGAACCATATGGGCAAACACATCCGTAAGGAGGAGTGTAATTACCACTATGGGAAAGGAGTTACGAAAAAAGGTAATGTTTACTCTACAGCTTACACCATCAGATGTGCAATAACTGTTAATTATTTTAGTATTTTAATATTTACTCTAGTTTTAATTCTTCCATCTTCACATTCTCTGCTCTACGTTCTTAAGCGTGGTTTATGCTTCTGCGTTACATCTACGTCGTGGCTATGAGGCACAGACCCTACTCCGTAGCCTGACGTGCACCTCTCGAAAAATGTAACCACACGTTGCTGCGACGCACGTCGCTCGGCCGTGGCTTGGTAGCGTTGCATTTCCCCGTACTCATTTCCTGGTTCTCCTTCTCCATAAACATGAAATCAAGGACAGTGTTAACTTTTCCTGCTACAGATTTCCCACCGTGGTCAGAAAGCACAGGGGAGACACTTTGGTTCTCTCACCGTGACTCTAGAGTCGGCACTCGCTCGGAAGCTAATCACCGTCATTCTCTCACTCGCTATACCACACACTCCCCACGCGCACACACATGCCGGCCTTGCTATTTTCTTAAAGAGATCGACGCGCACACACAAACGCACAAGTATAAACTTCAGGCCACTTAGGTAGGTTACTGCAAAAGCTCTGCGTGGAGCCTCCGCAGAACCATAATTCACGCTTCAGTTTGTGTGTTTTTTATGTTATCACCATAGAGTGGCACTTTTAATTGCGTTGTATGTACTTAAAATGAGAATAAAATCTGCTTCTGATCATTGTATACAACGGTTAACAGTGCCAGGTGGAGTGGAGACCCGCTACAGTTGCTGTGAGGGAGTCATGGGAGCACCTGGATGTCAGGTGTTTAAGGTAGGAAAAGACAATGTGAGAAATTATTCAATAACTAGTTACTTTCCTAAAACCTTCTCAGATGAATTAGCAGGCCAATGTCTGATTTTCATTCTTTTTTTTTGTATTCACCAGTTGCATGTCCATGATTCCCTCAGCCTGGATGGGTTTGTCTCGACCGCCCCCAAACATCCCTCAGATAAGAATTGTCCTGGGGTCTACTCCTTGAATTGTGAAATGGTGATTAGCTTTTTTTTTTTTTAAATATTCCTAATGTTGAGCAACAAACACCAACTTACTTGTGGAAATATCATTAGAATCCATGATTTAAAAACTGGTGATCTATCACAGAAAATCGGAGTTACCACAAAGTAAAACTGACGTATTTAAAGAAGACATAACTTTAATAGACTTGTTAATAGAATGGGGAAAAAAAATTCAATACCAGATCGTCTTTGTTTGTTCCAAAACAATTATTGTGTAGTTTTTCCCTGATTTGCACAGATACCTGATCTCAAAACAAACAAACAAATTAGTGTGTCTGTGGGTGGACTTAAAATCATTTTTGATATTTAGCTGGCCTTTAGTATGCAGTGAAAACATTGTGTTATTTTTGTCTTCCTAGTGTTATACTATTCATGGTCTGGAGCTATCCAGAGTGACGGTGGTCAACTCTAGTCTGCATGTCGTCTACGACACCTTCGTCAGACCTGATAATGAGGCTATCGACTATAACACCAGGTAATTAGATACTTGGCTGTGGGTTTCTTCCTTTTTTCTCCCCCAGACCCAAACATGTTCTGTACACCTACTTTAAACCCTATCCCTCCTGGTAATTAACCAAAACTGATGTGGAGATGGCAAGATCCTGAAAATGCATACTAAAGCACTTGAACTAGGAAAATATAGGAATACACAGTTAGATCCAATGGTCTTGCCGAAAGCTGAAAGGCACTGAAAATGTACATTACAATACCACAGATATAATTTCCACTCATTACTAATACAGGGTGATAAATGGAGGAAATTGTACAACTACTGTGTTTATCAATTCATTTGAATCACCCAACTGCTCTCAGTAGCCTGTGTGACATTTTACTTGTCAAGGTTTTCAGGCATCAGTGAGGAAGATGTGAAGGGTAACTGCACCTCCCTCACAGAGGTGCAGGAGACCTTATTGAGCTTCATCAGCACCGACACCATTCTGATTGGACATGGCCTGGAAACAGACCTCTGTGCCCTGAAGGTGACTACTATTCCTCCCTCTCCCCCAAACTGCTAAAAAAATCTGTGGTGTGTGTGTGCGCTTCCACAGGACCATCTAGCAATAGTGCCATTTTCTGCTGCATGATTGAGGAAAATATGCGATAACGTTGTTTAATATTGTGATAACGATATTACTTGCGATAAATATTGAAGTACTCAGATCTGCATTTCTGCTTTCAGTATTCTGCTAAAACACAACAAATGGCTTCTTTAATTTAAAACAAATGAAAGGAAATATTTTCCAACATTCTTTTAGTGAACATTGAATATAAAAGGCACCACTTAAAGTGACAGTTTAAAGTGCAGTTTTTGGATTATTAATTATTATTGCAGCCCTAATGGATTATTGATAACCTGAATGTAGAAGGTAATAACTCACTTAAATACCTCATGAGAAAGTACAAACTGTGAATTAACTTGGCAATTGCAACTACAAACACTGCAACCAATCTTGGTCATAGAAGGTTAAATGTCCGTTACCAGCTTTTCTCAGCTGTTAAAGGATTTGGCAACTTAGACTTTTAAAAGCAACACAAGAAAACTAGGCTTTAAAAATGGCAATAATATTTAATAGGTCACAGGAAGACTCATTAATCATGGCAACATATGCCAGACACATAACTGCCTTGACCAAGAGGACGTGTGGCCAGAAGTTGAACTGGTATATAATGGATGTAAGGGGTTAACAAATGCTAGTTGACATATGACCCACTTTGGTCAAAGGTCTGAAAGGCTAAGGTACCTTTTCACCAGTTTTTTTTTTTTGTTAATTTATCGCTCTCTCTCCCCATAACACAACTGGTTTTACTTTGAGTTACTATCTTATAAATGGATCAAAAGTGGGACTAAAAAGCCATTCTGGGCTCCACACATGCTGAGTGCCATGGCATTGGCTGAGTCTTTGTTTTTTCGCCTGTCTGACTAATTGTCACTTTTCCGAAGAGGCTACACCCCCAGTAAAAAGAGCTTCAGATATCTTCCTCTTTTACTGTAGTTGCTTCATGGGGCGGTGGTAGACACATCAGTGGTCTTCCCTCACCGTCTGGGCCTCCCTCACAAGCTGACCCTCAACAACCTCACTGCTGAATACCTCAGGAGGATCATCCAAGAGAGTGGTCAGTCATCACGGATAACTACAGTCAAGTGTCTGTCTGTTTTACTTGAATGTCCACTAAGTTAAAACTCCAATACATCTGAAACAAAATCTAAATTCAAATAAAGAAATGGATCATAATCGGACAACATTTGAGTGTAAAGACTTACCGAAATGTATTTGCAACAATGTAATTTATGTATAGCTAATGCATGTTTTTTTTTTTTTCTCAATGAGCTGATTTATTTAAATACACCGTGTTAATGTTTCTCCCAGTTTGTGGCCACGACACTGCAGAAGACGCTGCTGCCTGCATGGAGCTTATGTTATGGAAGGTCAAAGAAGATGGAAAACTGAAAAAATGATGGAAATGAAACATAACCGCCACACTGTTCATACACGAAAAATCAGATGTGCAAATTTGAATGTCACATCTATTTGTGTTCTAATGAAATGGGAGGGCTTTTTTTTTTTTATTTGATGAAATTACCTACTTTCTTAATACAGTATTTTCTGTATGTTAAATTTTGATTTACAGCCCATGTTTCCATTACTGTATAAATATTTGTGAAAACCTGAAGGGGTGGGGTGTCAAAAGTATTATCCAAGTAAAGGCACGCAATGAAATGTGTGTGTGTGTGTTTTTTTTCGACTACACCAGCCAATGAACATTCGGTGTTTAATGTCTGATTGGCCTCAGGTGCAGTTATGACCTTTTTCACAGCAGCCATTTTGACTTGTCATAGTAGGAAAAGCACAGCTGAAATTGATAACCTTAACGATGGCTCAGTTCCATCAAGTGTCCCAATAAGCTAGTTCAGTCAGTCAGCATGCACAATACCAGGGCCTCTCCTAAGTGGAATGCAGCCATCATTAATGGTTTTGAAAAGCTGTGCTTTTCCTACTATGACATGTCAACATGTATGCCGTGAAAAAGGATACACAAAAGAACAAATGAAGAATTCTCACACAATGGAATGCAAATAGATAGTAATTGTCTATGTAGAGGCTAACAATGTTTAAACTTCAGTTTGTCAGGCTAGACTGACTGAACCTGAGTTCATGGTGACAAAACAAGTGAAACAAATAAACTTGCGTATGGTACATTGTTTGGAGTTTCACATGAAACTCAAACTAGTTGTTCAAAGTAGTGTCAATTGTTGGTCCCAAGCCACAAGTTACAATGCAGGGCGTTGTGGTTACATTACATTATTTAGACCAGCCAACGTCAACTGGCGGCCCGCGGGCCACATCCGGCCCGCCAAAGCGTTTAGTCTGGCCCGCAGAATAATCATGAATTCAGAAAATGTGAAGAAGAAAAAATGCATTCTGTTATTTAGCATTTCAAGCATTTACAGCAGGTAACATTACACAGGTAGAGCACAAACCCAGCCCCCTGTATTTGCATCTCTATTCACATGCCGGGATTCTGTACGCTCCACACAGCTGAGCCGAGATGT
The DNA here is from genome assembly GCF_031162955.1 of Sander vitreus. Taxonomy (NCBI): domain Eukaryota; kingdom Metazoa; phylum Chordata; class Actinopteri; order Perciformes; family Percidae; genus Sander; species Sander vitreus. The sequence continues at coordinate 26,336,225 of NC_135859.1, forward strand.
GTGTGCGTTAAAACACGCAGTACCTGACTGGGAACGATACAAAGAGGATTAACAATGGCCGCTGGTGCAGATCAACTCACGCTAGTGAGTAAAAAGTCAATACTTATCAATGCACTCACCTGTATAGACTGGCATAAACGTGTAGAAAGCGATATTTCAATCTGCTCTGTCTGCTCAGTCCACTCTTGTCCACCACGCAGTTTTACGCGAACACAGCTCTACTCTGCAAATAGCGAATTTTTACGAACAGGCTAAAACAAAAGCTGTCTGTTTGTAGTCTAACTTATAAATCTTAGTTTGCTGGGAATTTTGAAATTTGGACAAATTCTTATAAATTTAACTGCTGGCTGAACGAGCCATACTCTCCGCTGGAGCGGTAAACCTATGGATGTATTATAAGACCAAAACAGATGCATGTGGCTACTTAATATGCACGTGAATGACGCGTTCGTTACGTTCGCGTTCTTCATTGTTGATGATGATGCTGGTTGTATTATTTTGCAACAGCATCGTTTCATAGCCTGCTTATCAGTCCATTCATCATTCACCATTACCTGATAACAGCCATTTCTTTCTGCAAGCATTTTCCACCAATCAGGATGCTGCATACTACAACCAATCACAATAATAATTCCCTAATCACAGACTTTAACCATCACTCCTCAGTGAACTGCCTCCTAGTCTGAGATCTTTTTCTAGTTAAAGAGCTAGTTATCATTATGGAGTTTCCATGTTTTTTAGGAGTTTGCTCACACTAATACATGTAAAAATAAATAAATATAGCATTAATTCAGTGAGAAAGTGAAAATTTCAAACAAGAATAGGCGTATTAGGTATAAATTCATTTTATTTTCTTTATTTGTAAGTCCGGCCCCCGGAGTGTCTGCTTAGAAACATTCTGGCCCGTAGTTGATGACCCCTGTAAATGTAGTTGATGACCCCTGATTTAGACCAACACGACAACCAGGTGGCACAACATTTCTATTCAGTCAGTTACTCCGCCTTTCTCTTCACCTTTCCCTTTCTGCCATGGCACCTCTGGAAGCAGAATGTGCAGGTCTTGATGAAGAGAAGTAAGATGAACAGAACGATGGCGAGGAGGAAGGCCAGGACATCCAAGCTGTGATACTGGTACCAGGTGAGCTCATGGGCCTGAACTCTCAGGTGCTTGGCCCCTTTGTTTCTCATGGTGTACTCAATCCAGAATACTGCCTCATCTCGAGCACTCATTGGTCTGTCGTGGTGGATACTGGACAGCTGCATTACATTTTCCTTGTACCTATGAATGTGGACATACAGGGGTGAACATGTAGTCTGGCTATAACCAGACCAAGCTCAATCTTTTAAGATTGAACATTGTGCTGCGTTCCAGGCAACCCATAACTCGTGTTTTCACAACCTTCTACCCGTGAAAGTGCCCTGGAATGGCAGTCAAACCCGTAACTTACTTACTACTACTACTTACTACTATCTGGTACTACTAGTACCAGATCGTTGTATTCCCAGTTACAGTTTTTGACGTCACACACATAAACAACAATGGCGACCCCTGTTATATTACCCCTGTTATGCTATACAGACACCAGTGATTAACAGTGAGAAATAGAAATGAATATACATAAATAGGCAACATAAAGTAATTCTACACATTGTAAAACAATACACATACGATTGTGTACTACTACAGGTTATGTTTATTAAATGAAGCCCAAAATATGTCGCAGACTAGAAATTGCTAGTATCAGCTAGCGCTTGCTAACGTAAACGTTAGGTAGCCGCTAGCTAATACATAGGTTAGTGGTGACTTTGCCTGGAACGCTACCAAGTCGTGAGTCGTGACTTGAAGTCGTAACTTACGGGCTAAAAATTGTGTCTGGAACGCTTAGTCTGGGGAGTCTGCGCTGTATTTTCTCTGCACAAGAGGCGTGATCAACAGGCATAGTTCAAATGACTCTGTACGCAATTGGATAGTCCTTCAACCAATCCAGACCAACGATCTGGGTGACGTAGCAGCGACAGCGGCATCAACGGGTTGCTGCCATGGAGTGCTCGGGAGTGCTGCACTTCGGTGGCCAGCTTGTTGAATGTTGTCACTGCCTGATGTGAGTCGAGTGCAGATGTGAGTCGCGCATGCTCATATTTAAACGGTTTACGGCATAACGTGTCATACTGAAATTTGTGAAATCCATAAACAAATAAACTTTTCTCTTTACATACAATAACAGAAGATGGAAATCATTTCAAAAACGTTTTTGCTATCTATGATTGTTTGATTGCTAACTTTAGCTCAAAACGCCATTCAAGTGACAGCCTTTGTTGTGTCTGATTGCTAACTTGTAGCCAGCATTGAACGAATCAGTCAGGCACAAGATCTGACCATAATTACACTTGTGCTTTCCATAAACTGTCGTTGCTTTGGCCTTTTATTTCAGTTGCAACCCTGGCAGTGGTAAGCAATCATGAGAGCAAATAAAAAATATAAAAACATAATTCAAACCGATGTGCGCATTGGCAACACACGGCTCAACAAGCCGACAAATAGCCTTTATGTAATTCCCTCCGCTGAAAATCTGTCTTTCATAAAGATACCCATCAGGGAATGTTAACGGGGTTGTCAGTCTCTAAATGTTTTAACTTTTCTGAGCGCACCTCTCTCTCTCTCTTTCCCTGTCTCTCCAATTATTAATTGGACTGACAAACTGCATTAGACCATGGCTCTTTTATGGCATGTCGTCAATCTTGCTTCTGTATTATTAATGTGAGCTCTCCAAAATGGTAAGAAAATTAATTTTCACCCATCTGTCCATCTATTTCCTGCTGTTTATCATGGTGTAGGGTCGCTACCCCGGGTGCAAAACCTCCAGGTTGCAGGAGGCATCCTGATCAGATGTTCCAAACCACCTCAACTGGCTTCTTTTGACACAGCAGCTCCAGTGTGAGCTCTATATCTCAAAGGGTGAACCCAGCCACCCTGTGGAGGAAACTAATTTTGGCTGCTTGTACCTATCTCACCATCTAAAGCTCATAACCAAAGGTGAGGGTTGGAATGTAAAATCAACTGGTAAATTGAAAGCTCAGCTCTCTTGACCATGATGGTCTGGTACAACGCCTCTCACTTGTGAACAATACCCCAAAACACTTGAACTCCTTCACTTGGGGCAATAACTCATTTCCAAGGGGAGCAATTCACTGTTTTCTGCCCTCAGACTTGGAGGTGCTGACTCTCTCTCACTCCTGACCGCTTTACACTCGGCTGGAAACTGCCTCAGTGTGCGCTATAGGTCACGGTCTGGTGGAGCCAACAGAACCATATCATCTGCAAAGAGCAGAGAAGAAATTCTGAGGCCCCCAAACCAGACACTCTCCTCCCCCCGGCTGTGCCCTAAGATTCTATCCATACAGATCATGAACAGAATCAGTGACGAGAGACAACCCTGTCAGACGCCAACATCACTGAAATTGTTTTTGACTCCCAACTGAGAATACAGACACAGCTTTAACTCCCAGGGGCACACAAACCCCTCCACTACAATAAGCTGACGATTCTTGAAGGGGAAATAATTTTTTAATACCCTAAAATGGACCAAATGCATATAAGTAAAATAACTTACGATTTCTCACTGATGACAGCATTGATTGCATCTCTAAGATTCTCAGTCTTCATGAAGTTGAAGTCCACCATAATTCCAGCTCCCTTAGCCTTAATATGGACCATGTTGTCTGGCTGGTCAGCAAACATGGGGATGCCCACCATGGGAACACCGTGGTAGATGGCCTCATAAATCCCATTTGTGCCACCATGGGTGATGAAAGCTCTGGTCTTGGGGTGACCTGTTTACCAAACAACATGAAACTTACATTATCATAATTTCACCAAATTAAGCAAGCTGTTCATCTGCACATCTTTTTACTACAGTATGATGTGACAATTATAAATGTAATGAAACTGAATATTGGCAAAAGGTTGTGTGTGGAAGCAGGCTAGTTCAGATCACCCAGAGTTTTTAGAAAACTACAGAAAGTGACAACACAAGCCCCTACCTCAAGGATTTGTGCTGAAATGCGATGAATGTCAAACTCATGGTGGCGCTAGAGGAAAGTCATTAGAATACTTTGTCTGGAAACCATGGATGTGAAATACCAGCTTGTAATCGGTGTTAATATTGTGTAATGGTTGAAGTGCATCTTTTAGCTAAAAAACTAACTTCATCAAATATTCTGTTTTCTCTTCTACTCTCTGTCCTTTAAGGATTGTGTACTGTCACACACAGTTGTGGTGGATACCCTATACCTTAAAAAGTCAAAGTAATGACGTTTTCTGTTCAAGGATTTTATGAAAGCTTAACTTGCCCAGTAGGTCATTCTGAGGGATCCAGTCGTATATTCTGGTGTTGGCACCCAGAGTTGCTGGTTTTTCGCCACTGTATCTCCACAGCACCTATAAACAGCAAAAACACTTTTAGACTTAGAAACAAAGTTTTACTTGTATGTCATAATTAGGGTTGCAAAATCCCGGGAATTTTCAAAGTTGGAAACATTCCATGGGAATTAACGGGAATATATGGGAATTAATGGGAATAAACGAGAATTAATGGGAATAAACTGGATATGTTTAATATTGCTTGTTATAATACTGTTAGTCTATAACAGGGAAGTTAAATATTGAAAAAAACATCTTGCAGCATAATCTTAGTTAAAACAACCAGATTTAATGCAACTTCAGTTGAGTGTCCTCCCTATATTTGTCAATGACATGCATGCACGCAGTAATCAGCATAGGCTACTACATACTTGCCAACATTTAGTTTTTAAAATACAGGATTTTTTTTTTCTTTCTTTGTTTTTTTTTGTTTGTTTTGGGGTGTTAATCGTATAGCCCACTTTTTCTTGATAGGCTGGAAACAATAGACAGCGCTGATGGTTAGCTTAGCATGCATATACGGTAACCATAACCATAGTAAATCAAAGGCAGCATGCTAGCTACCTTCATATGTTAAGCTAAAGGTCAATGGTTTGGGCTACTACTTAGCCTACTGCAGGGAGGCCACACCCACTGCACTATTAAAGTTCTGCTGACGAATAACTCAACATTTGTATTCACTGTATATGCCTGTCTGCTTATTACAGAACAAAATGTTTATATTTATGTTTGTATAAGATGGAGTTTGTATGAATTTCCCAACATTTCCCAATTATTCCCATAATTTCCATTAATTCCCATGAAAGTTTCCAAATTGGAATGTTTCCAAAGTTCCCCAGCTTAACTTTTCCATGGAACGTTTCCAGAAAATGTCCGCCCCTTTGCAACCCTAGTCATAATATACTGTATAGCAACTCTGTGTTGTTCCAATGAAAGTAGCTAGCGCTAGCTCCAAAAGACGCTAAGTCAGCAGATGACATCACACATAACTAGAAATAAACAATAAATACAAAACATATGTACAATATGACTGTTTAAACAACAAGAGAAAAAGGCTGAATGGTTGAGGGATGTGGAAAAGATCAGGATACACAGTATAGTTTGTGCAATGGTATATTGTCCAGTATGTACGATAATCGTCGGGGGGGGCGACTGCAGATGGGAAGAGTTTTTGTGACATGAGGTTTTGGTCCTGGTGGACCGCAGCCTCCTGCCAGAATGGAGTGTTTCAAAAAGTTTGTGTTCAGGGTGGGAGGATCGGCTACAATCTTCCCTGCCCGCTACAGAGTCCTGAGAACCCTGACTGTCTGAATAAGTCGCTAAATTTGTTGCTCGTTGCTTTTTAGATATAAAGCCATGTGACAACAATGCAACACTGACATTGAAATTGCATTTAGGGTTCATTCCAGGTCATTCCAGTTGGCACATAAAGATTGTGCTCTCACCTTTTGTGGGATCTGAGCGAGGGCTAAGGCTATCATGTTTCCCTTCTCTGTGGTGATATTCTTGATGAATGATCCCAAAGTAAAGACCACAATGCCAGCGTCTCCAGAAGTCTGCACAAACTCCTCCATATTCTGCAATAGGAGTGACATTATCTCAATGCAAACCAACCAGCATTTTCTTTTCTTTCCTCAGCATTTTAATTGCTTATTTTCTTCATTGTTTAGGTCAGGACTACTGTGAAGGTGGTGTAGTGAAATACTAACAGTCCTGTGATAGTGGAGACAGCCCTACCTCTGGTAAAGGTTTAGCAGGTCTGCAGTGGATCCCACCAACATATTTGAAGTTAGGGAGGAAAGGACGAGGGAATTCAAAATCCCAGTAGGTTCGTATCAACCAGATGTCTACTCTACCCATCATCTCACAGGCACTGGTGGGTGTTCCTGTCTCAATACAAAATTATAAATATTTATTATCTTATTTTCATTCTTAAAAATATGAAATTGTTGACTAGTGATTTGATATAAAAGCATTGCAATGAATCAAAAGCAATGAAATCATCATTGGACTCTATGTGTTGGTATCCTGTAGCTGGGTTGCTTACCTTTGACTTCGGAGTAATATTTATCTACTTCTTTCCAAATACCATCAACAATCACAATGTCCTGCAGTGCGTAGAAGAGAAAGTTCCACACTCTCTCTGAGAAGTCCATTTTGTCAGTCAGTTTGCTCATAGCGCCAGGGACAAAGGAAGGTGGAGCGGGTAGCTGACCACAGTGTCTCTCCCAGTTATTGGCTAGGGAAAAGCGCAGGGTGAAGACCAGGGGGATGCCCAAAATCTCTGCTAATAAGTCACTGCCAGGGTAGATTGGGTCAGCCAGGAGAAGGTCATATTTTCCCTCCTTCAGCTTCTTCATGATGGTTTCTGATTTTAGCACACCGTCCAAATACTTCAAAGAATACTGCAGGTTGACCTTCATCAGATCCATGTATCTTATGTATAACTGCAAGTAGCTCATATGATTCATTTCATACATGGAGAAGCGAATGAAGTCATTTAGGAAGTCCTCCATGTTCTCTTTTGTGACAGTGACATTGAAGGGTTCATAGCCAAAGCGAGAAGGCTCATTGGTATCCATGAAGAGCGATGTGCTTGGCACCAGAACTGTCCCCTGGTGTCCCCTGTCGATCAGCGTCTCCAGCACAGGCTTCATGTTAATCCAGTGGCTGCCTTCAGTGTACCAGACCAAAATGTTCCCTCCATTTGCTCCCCATGTCACGCAAAGTAGCTGCAGGACACAAACAGAGAGATGCTGCCCCAACTTCATGGTGTCCGTTTGTCAAGTTGAAAGCATGCTGTGGTCGGATCCTTTTTCAAAGGTGCTCTTAAAAAAAATCATTAACTAATGAAGCTGAACTCTGGCTCATAACTCCTCTTTGTGCCGCATGGAGCATTATGTAACGGACCCACCTAAAGCAAATGGTTGGAGGTAAAGGGCAATAGCTGTAAAGTTGACAGTCAGTATTTCAAAACATGAATGATCTGTAACCTGTACCACAAGCACCCAAACAAAAAGTAAAAACAGACATCAGATCCCAAGGTTCTAGTTGTTAGCAGTGAAGAGATGGAGTGAAATAACACAGATAACTATTTCAGCTAAATATGCATTGACACACTCACATAATCTAAGGAAGTTGCATGTTGGTGCCTGTGCAAGAATTTGGCTGTGTAGAAGTGCACCATCATTGTCTTTGGCAGATTTAATTTCTCCAGCTGCTGCAGGAAGTGCATCCTCTGTTGTGCTTTCTTGGTGAGGGAGGTGATGTTCAGCTCCCACTTGAGGTCTTGGGAGATGATAGTTCCCAGGAAGCGGAAAGACTCCACAATGTTAATTGTGGAGCCACAGAGGGTGATGGGGGCAGGTGGGGCTGAGTTCCTCCTGAAGTCCACAACCATCTCCACTGTCTTTAGAGCAGTGAGCTCTAGGTTGTTTTGATTGCACCAGGTCACCAGGTGGTCAGCCTCCCACCTGTAGGCGGACTCATCTGCATCAGAGATGAGTCCGTTGAGGGAGGTTGGGTCCGCAAACTTCAGAAGCTTGACAGACTGGTGACTGGAGGTGCAACTGTTGGTGTACAGGGAGAAGAGCAGAGGGGAAAGAACACAGCCCTGAGGGGATCCGGTGCTGATGGTCTGTGAGTCAGAGACGTGTTCCCCCAGCTTCACATGCTGCTTCCTGTCAGACAGGAAGTCAGTGATCCACCTACAGTGAGGTGTTGAAAATGTCTGTGAACACTGGAGACAGCTGATCAGCGCAGTGCTTTAAGCTGGATTGGGATACAGCATCCGGTCCAGCAGCTTTGCGGGGGTTCTGTCTCCTGAATAGTTTGTTGACGTCTCTCTCATTGATGGAAAAAGTCGTTTCAGAGGTGAGGGGGGGGGGGGGGTGGAGGTGGAGGGGTGGACCTTTAATGTGGGCATTGGTGGGGGGGCCCAGGCCCATGCTGAGGTGCGGGAGGTGGAGGTGATGCACAGTGGCTGTAGCTGTAGGGAGGTGTTGTGGGGGATGGTTTTAGGACTGTCTTTTTGTTTTTCAAAGCGACAGTAGAACTTATTCAGGTCGTTGGCTAGGCGTCAGTCGTTGAAGGAGAAGTGGGGGGCTTTGGGCTTGTAGCTGGTGATCTGTTTGAGCCCTCTCCAGACAGACACAGAGTAGTTAGTTGAGAACTGGTACTGGAGTTTCTCTGAGTACAGTAGTTTAGCCGCTCACACTGCCTTCCTCAACGTGTACTTCGCCTCTTTAAGTCTGTCTTTGTCCCCGCTCCTGAATGCCTCTTCTTTATCTAGCCTTAGCCTTCTGAATTTGGCTGTGAACCAGGGTTTGTCATTGTTGTAACTCACCCTGGTGCGTGATGGAGCACAAACTGGCTGGCAGTTTAAGTTTCTGCCTGTACACGGGGATCAGGTGGACCATGACGTGGTCAGAGAGTCCCAGTGCAGCATGGGGGACTGCGTGATAAGCATCCCTGACTGTGGTGTAACAGTGATCCAGAATGTTCTCCTCTGGTCGGGCATTTAATATGCTGTCTGTATTTAGGGAGTTCATGAGTGAGGTTTCCTTTATTAAAGTCACCAAGGACAATAACTAAGGAGTCCGGGTTGGTCCGCTCCACACACAGTATCTGGTCGGCGAGCATGCAGTTTATGATGAAATATTCCAGGTCAAGAGAACAGTGCTGCTGGGTCACTGTCACATCGTTGCACCATCCGCTGTTGATGTAGAAAAAGATTCCTCCACCTTTAGTTTTGCCGGAGAGATCCGTGTCTCTGTCTGCTCTGAAGAGCTGGAAGCCTGCCAGCTGCAGAGTCCGGTATTAATCCACAAAGCCACGTCTCCTTGAAGCACAAAACAGCAGATGAAGAAAAGTCCCTGTTTCTCACCAACAGCAGTTGTAATTCCTCCAGTTTGTTGGGCAGTGAACGCACGTTAGAGAGGAATATTCCCGGTAACGGTGTGCGTAATTCTCGCTGGCGGAGACGCACAAGCGCACGGGCCCGTTTCTTTCTCCTCCGGCGCCTCGCTGCGTGAGCAAAGGTGAGCACACCTTTGACCAGAATGTCCAAAATTTCCAGTGAAGGGAGAAGAAAAGTGACAATACAAGTGAAAATGTGCTATGTATGTTTTAATTTTATACTGTAGTTTTTTGCCTAATGCCAATATATGAGGAAAAGGCCATCCAGTACATGAGGCCATGGCTCCTTTAAGGCTTGTCATCAATTTTGCTGTATTATTAATGTGAGCTCTCCAAAAATCTTTTTTCAATACCTTTTTTATTACCCTAAAACAGACCAAGTGCAGATGTAAAGTAAAATAAAGTGAAGTAAAACGACTTACGATTGTTCATTGATAACAGCATTAACTGCATCTCTAAGATCCTCCGTCTTCATGAAGTTGAAGGCTACAGTAACTGCAGATCCCTTAGCCTTAATATGGACCATGTTTTGGGGTGACCAGATAGTTTACCAAAAATCATGAAACGTACATTATTTTATCCAATCAAAACATATTTTCACTTCTGTATGATGTGACTACATCTATATACTGAACATTGGCAAAGGCTTGTGAGTGAATTTTTGGAAAAACATATTTTTGACTTTGTGTCAGGGTACAATGTCGGACTCAAATGCACGACTTGGAGTAACAGGTAAGTTTGTTCATTTGTTCGATAAACAAATGCAGGCAACAGTACAAAATCGGCAGGCAGTAGACATGGTCAGGAGTACAAACAAAAGGTCTGGTAACACTGGAAACATACACTGGGAAATAACGCTGGAAAGTGAGACATAAGAGGTACTACAACAATCTGGCAGTGAAACAAGGGGGTATAAATAACGGGGGATGGGAATGACAGCTACACACAGTTGAATCATTAGGGCGGGGACAGGTAATCACAAACGGCGGGAAACAAACAAAGACGGGAAGACAAGTGACCAGGGGTCTGTTTCACAAAACCAGGATAAGGGATTAAGCTGGGATTTCCTCGTTATCCTGGATGAATTTAGCCTTGACTCGGTTTCACGAAAGTGGAGGCACATAAATCACCATGGAGATTTATTCTGTGCAGCTAGCCTGCTCCCGACCAGGCTAACAGCCAGGATTTATTTAATCCTGGAGCCTTTTCTGATCACCCAGCAGTGGTTTTACCCTATTGTTATCAGCATGGATTAATTAACATCAGGTGCATATTGCTGTTCATTTAAGTACTGTTATTATTTAAAGTTGTGACCATTATTTTTTTAAATAATTATTCATGTGACAGTCATTGTTAGTTATATTGCTGTATGAAGACTGCTGTTCATATTGTTGTTAGAAGTTTGATGAATATATTATGACAGTTGTTGAGATAAGTAGAAAAGGCTGATAAAATTTCAAATGTGTTTTAAATGAAGTCTGTTACTAAGGGCAATACATACAATGCTGTACATTTCTATAGTTGACCAATGCACCTTGAATTATTTTAGTTGATTCATTTTTTTTTTATTCTTTAACAATAAGGATCATGTTTGTTCAGCTTCCATGTGCATTGTATTTGGCATTCTTAGCACACAATTTGTGTTGTCCAGTAAACTGGGACTATAATTTGGGAGGACTGTACAATTTAAAGAACATATCCTAATTGTACAATCCTCTCAAATTATAGTCTTAGTTTACTGGACCAAACTATCTAGTGATGTAGGCTACTGTACATTCATGTAACAACAGGGAGAGGACACCTCAATGGTTTTTGACCTTATATTTTGCTGGGGGGGAAATAACTGATGAGCAAGAGAGCAAGGCATATAATATGTAGAGAAGGAAAGTCATCCTCTATAAAAGATAAAAAATAAAAGAAACGCGAGAAAAAGCGTGGCAGATAATAGGCTAGCGGATAGACTGAATGATAGTCTAAAAATATACATTTATGAACTACTGCTCTTAACTGAAACCATTCAATGAGTCACTTGTCATTTGCAAAAACTAACAGTTGTACACTTTGCATTAAAAGCGAGCAGTGGAAGTTAATATGACTTAGGACATTTATATGTTAGCCCATGAGAGAGAGGGAGGAACAGAGTGGGCCGTGTTTCTTTTCTTTTTATACAAATAATGTGTTTCCACGTCATCATGCTTCAACAAGAAGCTGCTGCTCACTCTGTATAAAGTATGTACAATGCGTATTCTCCATTTTGGCATCAGTAAATCTGTGATCGACCTCGCGGTCTTTTGAGGAAAGCCGTGGACGTGCATCTATCTGAATTACTTCAGCCTGGCTCGACCTAGTCGCTCCTCCTCAGCCTGGCTTGGCCTTCGTGAAATGCACCAAGCCAGGATGCACAGATTAGACTAGGTCAAGCCCAAGGGGGTAAGCTTTGCTTCAGAGCTCGAATCTCCTATGGCGCCATTTTGATGCTACAAAGCGATCACCCGACGTTAGCATAACATTGACTGCCATTCATTTTGACGTCACTTTGACAGCGAATAACTTTACATCTGAAGCGTTTAAAGACTTTATTTGTTCATTGTTTATTTCTAAAGAAACATGACAATGTATAAAAGGCTCCATTACCTTGTACCTCACGTTATGGTTCTGTAGTATACGTTTTTGTAAAAATAGGCTAACGATTGTGTCATAACCACGCGACTTACTAGTCGCATAGTAGAGGAATTACCGTATAGTACAGGAGAAGCTCACAGGCAGTTTGGACTTACATTAGCTGTTTAAGTTTAATTACTAATGTTAACTAGCATTTTAGTTAGCAATAATTAGCCTGTGTCCATGTTATCTCCTTACATATACCTACGCTCTCCGTCTCTGCAAGATTGGGAATGATTGAGATTTCTCTTGGCACAGCTACCAGAAGCAATCGCTAACATTTGGTCGTGACGTCGGCTTAGCATCGCTAACGTTTGCCTTAGCTAACTCCTTCACCACCAATGAGCTGGAAAATCAAACTTTTCCCAAACCCCTTGGGGAGGAGGGCCACAACATCACGGCCACCAACAAAACTCAGCAAAGATTGTTCTTGCTTGGGCTTTAACTTCTGGATATTCAGCAGCATTGCCACAACGGACGAATGGCTTTGCTCGCATCTTTCTCCGCCGCCATTACGGAACTACAACTCAAACTCATCATCGTTCTCAGCCATTCCCTCTGTTCGCTGATTGGACCGCCAAAGATTTGGTCGGAGAAAACCCAAGAATATACCGCAAACCCAGACGGTGTACTGAAGGAAAATGAAAATTGAGCGGAAGAGGGCGGAGCCAGGCTAGGGGTCATCTATCTCAGTAATAAATTCAGGAGTCTGTGAGTGAGTCAGCTAGCTTTTTGAATCCGGCTATGGTGACTTGCATGTGCAATGACGTCACACCCAGCACACTGCCAGATTTTTGAGCGCTGTTTAGCGTGACATTCAAGGTGACAAAGACGTTCACGTAATACAGTAGGCTAAATAAATCAAATTAGCCGTCAAAGCTAATGTGCGCTAACTACTGAAGCCGAGTGTAATAAAACAAAAACTAGGAGGCTCCTCAGGCTAATCTGAGCCAGCATGAACTAAGACAGCTAACACACCTTTATTAACTACCATAGTAACAATGGCAGCGCATAACGCTATAGCTTCATTTCTGCTGGGTCTACCCTTCACAATAAAAGCCCAACGCTAACGACATTACCACATACCACAGGTCTAGCAATCGAACAGGCATGTTTTTAATGGGAACGGGTAGAGATGCACCAATTACAATTTTCTAGGCCGATTCAGATTTTTTATTGAGTTTGACCTGCCGATACTGATTTTAGCCTTTTCCGATTTAATTTTTTCTAACCACTTTACAGCACGCACAAATATTTATTTTCTATCTTTTCTTTAATAGAACATTGTACATTTTGCATTTGACCCAAGCCCCCAGGGACAGCGCCATGTCTTAAAGCAACCATGGGCTTAGCGGCCAACGGTGGAACTGCACCCCTCTGGCACAGAAAGACTTTTCCCATAGACTTTGCATGGCGAAAGAAACTTCTATATTTCAGCGGATCATTTTTTTTGGGGTACATCAACTTACCAGCCTGAACACTTAAAGGGTCCTTGTTTAAAACGTCACATTTTTAACATTTTTAACTTTCACTAGTAGCCGAATCCTGAGTTATTAAACTAGGCATGATGAACGTGCATTATGAACGCGAGCAGACCCGCGGGACTGCGCCCGTGCACTCGACCATGTCGCCCTGCACTGCACATGCTCATATTACGGTTCTCCCGAGGTCCTGTAGCTGTAATAATGGATATAGCTAATGGTTGTAATACACCATGTGTTCTATTAATACATCCATGGTATTATCGTTATGATACATCCGAGGGATGTATGGATGTATGTATGCTGTAAAGCCTGTAACAACAGTTGTAACGACAGTTTGGGAAACGCTAATGACGTCGTCATTAGCGTGTCCCAAACTGCCGGGGCTATCGGCTAGTAGCTAACATCAGCGGTAGCTAGCATGCCTTGCCTTGCCTACAAGTGGCTTTTTTTCATATACCTCTCTCTCATTCCTCCCCCCCCCCCCCCCCTGTCCAGATGGATTCACATTCTATTTAGTCAGTTACTCCGCCTTTCTCTTCGCCTTTCCCTTTCTGCCACGGCACCTCTGGAAGCAGAATGTGCAGGTCTTGATGAAGAGAAGTAAGATGAACAGAACGATGGCGAGGAGGAAGGCCAGGACATCCAAGCTGTGATACTGGTACCAGGTGAGCTCATGGGCCTGAACTCTCAGGTGCTTGGCCCCTTTGTTTCTCATGGTGTACTCAATCCAGAATACTGCCTCATCTCGAGCACTCATTGGTCTGTCGTGGTGGATACTGGACAGCTGCATTACATTGTCCTTGTACCTATGAATGTGGACATACAGGGGTGAACATGGGAATTAATGCATTTAATTTATTTTTATTAATTATTAATTAATTATACTTCACTTTCTGAATGGGTTTAAAAGGAAAAAAGGGTTTAATATTTTCTTCAGAAGAGGTAATTATCTTCACTTGAGTTTCTGCGCGCGAAAGTTGCCAGTTTCTGAACATTGCCATACTGAGAAATACAGAGAGAGTTTTGTGAAGCCGATAGTCTTAATTAGCTTTGTATCAACTTATTTGGTAATGGCTTACGACTTCTCACTGATGACAGCATTGATTGCATCTCTAAGATCCTCAGTCTTCATGAAGTTGAAGTCCACTATAATTCCAGCTCCCTTAGCCTTAATATGGACCATGTTGTCTGGCTGGTCAGCAAACATGGGGATGCCCACCATGGGAACACCGTGGTAGATGGCCTCATAAATCCCATTTGTGCCACCATGGGTGATGAAAGCTCTGGTCTTGGGGTGACCTGTTTACCAAACAACATGAAACTTACATTATCATAATTTCTCCAAATTAAGCAAGCTGTTCATCTGCACATCTTTTTACTACAGTATGATGTGACAATTATAAATGTAATGAAACTGAATATTGGCAAAGGGTTGTGTGTGGAAGCAGGCTAGTTCAGATCACCCAGAGTTTTTAGAAAACTACAGAAAGTGACAACACAAGCCCCTACCTCAAGGATTTGTGCTGAAATGCGATGAATGTCAAACTCATGGTGGCGCTAGAGGAAAGTCATTAGAATACTTTGTCTGGAAACCATGGATGTGAAATACCAGCTTGTAATCGGTGTTAATATTGTGTAATGGTTGAAGTGCATCTTTTAGCTAAAAAACTAACTTCATCAAATATTCTGTTTTCTCTTCTACTCTCTGTCCTTTAAGGATTGTGTACTGTCACACACAAAACTAAATATTGTGGTGGATACCCTATACCTTAAAAAGTAAAAATAATGACGTTTACTGTTGAAGGCTTTTATGGAAGTTAAACTTGCCCAGTAGGTCATTCTGAGGGATCCAGTCGTATATTCTGGTGTTGGCACCCAGAGTTGCTGGTTTTTCTCCACTGTATCTCCACAGCACCTATAAACAGCAAAAACACTTTTAGACTTAGAAACACAGTTTTAATTGTATGTGGTAACATACTGTATAGCAACTCTGTGTTTTTCCAATGAAAGTAGCTAGCGCTAGCTCCAAAAGACGCTAAGTCAGCAGATGACATCACACATAACTAGAAATAAACAATAAATACAAAAACATATGTACAATATGACTGTTTAAACAATAAGAGAAAAAGGCTGAATGGTTGAGGGATGTGGAAAAGATCAAGATACACAGTATAGTTTGTGCAATGGTATATTGTCCAGTATGTACGATAATCGAAGGGGGGGGGGGCGACTGCAGATGGGAAGAGTTTTTGTGACATGAGGTTTTGGTCCTGATGGACCGCAGCCTCCTGCCAGAATGGAGTGTTTCAAAAAGTTTGTGTTCAGGGTGGGAGGATCGGCTACAATCTTCCCTGCCCGCTACAGAATCCTGAGAACCCTGACTGTCTGAATAAGTCGCTAAATTTGTTGCTCGTTGCTTTTTAGATATAAAGCCATGTGACAACAATGCAACACTGCCATTGAAATTGCATTTAGGGTTCATTCCAGGTCATTCCAGTTGGCACATAAAGATTGTGCTCTCACCTTTTGTGGGATCTGAGCGAGGGCTGAGGCTATCATGTTTCCCTTCTCTGTGGTGATATTCTTGATGAATGATCCCAAAGTAAAGACCACAATGCCAGCGTCTCCAGAAGTCTGCACAAACTCCTCCATATCCTGCAATAGGAGTGACATTATCTCAATGCAAACCAACCAGAATTTTCTTTTCTTTCCTCAGCATTTTAATTGCTTATTTTCTTCATTGTATAGGTCAGGACTACTGTGAAGGTGGTGTAGTGAAATACTAACAGTCCTGTGATAGTGGAGACAGCCCTACCTCTGGTAAAGGTTTAGCAGGTCTGCAGTGGATCCCACCAACATATTTGAAGTTAGGGAGGAAAGGACGAGGGAATTCAAAATCCCAGTAGGTTCGTATCAACCAGATGTCTGCTCTACCCATCATCTCACAGGCACTGGTGGGTGTTCCTGTCTCAATACAAAATTATAAATATTTATTATCTTATTTTCATTCTTAAAAATATGAAATTGTTGACTAGTGATTTGATATAAAAGCATTGCAATGAATCAAAAGCAATGAAATCATCATTGGACTCTATGTGTTGGTATCCTGTAGCTGGGTTGCTTACCTTTGACTTCGGAGTAATATTTATCTACTTCTTTCCAAATAACATCATCAATCACGATGTCCTGCAGTGCGTAGAAGAGAAAGTTCCACACTCTCTCTGAGAAGTCCATTTTGTCAGTCAGTTTGCTCATAGCGCCAGGGACAAAGGAAGGTGGAGCGGGTAGCTGACCACAGTGTCTCTCCCAGTTATTGGCTAGGGAAAAGCGCAGGGTGAAGACCAGGGGGATGCCCAAAATATCTGCTATTAAGTCACTGCCAGGGTAGATTGGGTCAGCCAGGAGAAGGTCATATTTTCCCTCCTTCAGCTTCTTCATGATGGTTTCTGATTTTAGCACACCGTCCAAATACTTCAAAGAATACTGCAGGTCGACCTTCATCAGATCCATGTATCTTATGTATAACTGCAAGTAGCTCATATGATTCATTTCATACATGGAGAAGCGAAGGTACTCCTCAAAAACCTCCTCTATTCTCTCTATTGTGACAGATACGTTGAAGGGTTCGTAGCCAAAGCGAGAAGGCTCACTGGTATCCATGAAGAGCGATGTGCTTGGCACCAGAACCGTCACCTGGTGTCCCCTGTCGATCAGCGTCTCCAGCACAGGCTTCATGTTAATCCAGTGGCTGCCTTCAGTGTACCAGACCAAAATGTTCCCTCCATTTGCTCCCCATGTCACGCAAAGTAGCTGTAGGACACAAACAGAGAGATGCTGCCTCAACTTCATGGTGCCTGTTTGTCAAGTCGAAAGCATGCTGTGGCCGGATCCTTTTTCAAAGGTGCTCTTAAAAAAATAATCATTAACTAATGAAGCTGAACTCTGGCTCATAACTCCTCTTTGTGCCGCATGGAGCATTATGTAATGGACCCACCTAAAGCAAATGGTTGGAGGTAAAGGGCAATAGCTGTAAAGTTGACAGTCAGTATTTCAAAACATGAATGATCTGTAACCTGTACCACAAGCACCCAAACAAAAAGTAAAAACAGACTTCAGAACCCCACGTTCTAGTTGTTAGCAGTGAAGAGATGGAGTGAAATAACAGACCGATAACTATTTCAGCTAAATATGCATTGACACACTCACATAATCTAAGGAAGTTGCATGTTGGTGCCTGTGCAAGAATTTGAAGGACTATATTTTGACTCATTAAAGGCTGGTTGAAAGCAACTACCCTTTCTACCTGCGGCCCTTTGCTGCATGTCATTTCCCCTTTCTCTCCCCTTTCATTTCTTCAGATGTCCTATATAAATAAAGGCCTAAAATGCCCAAAAAATAATCTTTAAAAAAATGTAAAAGACAATTTAATGCTAATCTCATATTATATCACTAGAGGGCACACTCAACCTGTGCTGTACTTGGAATCAGGATTTCTTTTCTCAGCACATTTCACTCTGATGATGTGCTTACTCTGTTTTGTTGGTTAAAGCCATCAGAAGGATCTGCTGTCGATGTAGAGCTACGCACGCTGTGAACCAAACAGGCAAACACATCCATACGGAGGAGTGTAATTACGTGCGAACTCCTTAATAAGACATGGGCTCCCCTGAAAACGTGATTTGTGACATTTTGGGGGAGGTCTCTAAAAATATTAACAGTACAATTTCAGTTTTGTGTAATGTGATCATCGTGGATTATTATGTGTACAATTGCAAAAATATTCATGCATGACGGCGATTTAATGTAATTCATTTCAATAAAGACAACTATACATGCTATTCTTGTCATGATCATCAAGGCGTGGCGGCGCAAATTCAACTCACGTTTAGTACATGTTAACTCAAAGATTCGTAGAAAAAATATAAACGTTGGAGGCCATTAATCGGCGCGCAGAGTCCTTGAAATCTATTCTGCAGTTAGCATCATGTAGCCATGGCAAAAAGAAAACAAGGCAGTTTAATTAGGCTAATTTTGGTTTTACTGCAATGAAGTTAATAGCATTGCAGAGTTTTGTTTGCAGAGTAAAATTGAAGTCCAAACGGAACCTGTTAGAGGCATGGTCACGAACTACTGTAAAACCTAAGTGTTACTCCTCCAAGAGGCCTCAGGCAAAACTGTAACTACAGTCTGCACACACTGTGGACACACAGCACTTTGTTCAAATGCTAACACGCTGGCAAACGGTTAAGGATGGAAGCTTGGGGTGCGTCGCTTAGGCCTAATTGAACGGAGGAATTATGGTATTCTTCGGTAGCCTGACTAACTTTAACCGTTGTTCATGTGAAATCTCAAAGACAGCCTGATGCTTTGTTTATAGACTATTTGTGGGTGGCTGTTTGCTGTTTGACCTATCCATTCCTGTCGATAAAGTATAATAGGGTAAATCCTGTATAGTGCATACACTTGTAGCTGTTACGTATCGTTATCTTAAGTCATTGTAAGTCGCACCCCACCGTGAAAAAAAAAGTGGGCTCCCCCAAAGGCCACGGTATAGTTCGAACACTGAATTACAGTATATGGAAGGAGAAAGGTGATACCCAAGTTTTATTTTTGTGTTAACTATACTGCTTACACCATCAGATCAGTGGACATTTTTCAACTGTGCCATGTGGACTGGAGACCCGCTTCAGTTGCTGCGAGGGAGTCATGGGAGCACCTGGATGTCAGGTGTTTAAGGTAGGAAAAGACAATGTGGTGGTGATCAGTTAAACGAAAAATCTTCTTCACGTAGAGCACCAAATCCCAACCAAACTCCAACTCATTTGTGGAAGAATCGTTTAATTAAAAACGTAAAATTAAAACTGGAGATATATGACCAGAGAAATTTTAAGTAGCACCGAAGTAAAAGTAACATGGATTTATTGAAGACAACGTAACTTTGTTTAATTGACAGGCGTGCGTACGTGTGTGTTGCCCAATTGTTAAGTTATTCAAGTTAGTGCACACCTGTCAGCAATTGACGTAATTACAGGTGCACACAAAGGAGCTAACAAAGAATGTTCACATATTGGAATGCCAATATATGACATATGTAGAGGTTAACAATGTTTTTTTCTTCAGTTTTTCAGGCTAGGCTCACTGAACCTAAGTTTATGGTGACAAAGCCAGTGAAACAAATAGTACAAAACATTACATTGTTTGGAGTTTCACAAGAATACTGGACACTGTAAAGTGATTTTTGTCCTAATTTGTTGTTCAAAGTAGTGACAATTACTGCTCCCAAGCCACAACTTCCAATCCAGGGCATTGTGGTTAGATTACATGATTTAGTCCAACAGGACAACCAGTGAACAACAAGGTTTTTTTTTTTTTCACCCATCCTTTTTGTGTCCAACTACATTTCTATTTGGTCAGTTACTCTGCCTTTCTCTTTGTCTTTCCCTTTCTGCCACAGCACATCCAGAAGCAGAATGTGCAGGTCTTGATGAAGAGAAGTAAGATGAACAGAACGATGGTGAGGAGGAAGGCCAGGACATCCAGGCTGTGATACTGGTACCAGGTGAGCTCATGGGCCTGAACCCTCAGGTGCTTGGCCCCTTTGTTTCTCATGGTGTACTCAATCCAGAATACTGCCTCATCTCGAGCACTCACTGGTCTGTCGTGGTGGATACTGGACAGCCGCATGGCATTCTCCTTGTACCTTTGAATGTGGACATACAGGTGAAAATGTGCTATGTATGTTTTATTTTTATACTGTATTTTTTTTGCGTTACCGAAAATGGGGATAAGAAATGTGGATTTTCTTAGTTTCATGTATAGTATTTTAAAACTTAAAATACATGAATGCCAATATATGAGAGGAAAAGGCCATCCAGTACATTAGGCCATGGCTCCTTTAAGGCATGTCGTCAATCTTGCTTCTGTATTATTAATGTGAGCTCTCCAAAAATCTTTTTTCAATACCTTTTTTATTACCCTAAAACAGTGCAGATAAGTAAAACGACTTACGATTTTTTGTTGATGACAGAATTAACTGCATCTCTAAGATCCTCCGTCTTCATGGAGTTGAAGGCTACAGTAACTGCAGATCCCTTAGCCTTAATATGGACCATGTTGTCTGGCTGGTCAGCAAACATGGGGATGCCCACCATGGGAACACCGTGGTAGATGGCCTCATAAATCCCATTTGTGCCACCATGGGTGATGAAAGCTCTGGTTTTGGGGTGACCTGATAGTTCAAAAATCATGAAACATACATTATTTTCCCAAATTAAAACATATTTTCACTTCTGTATGATGTGACTACTATACATCTATATACTGAACAAAGGCTTGTGAGTGAATCAGATTTTTTTTTTTTTTTTTTTAAACAGAAGGAAGTGAAAATAATACACACAAGCAAACAAAACAACCCTTGATTTTTAAGTGTGCTGTTGATGGACACTATTGTCCTGCAAAGTAAATGAAGAAAATGCCCACAGCCTAAAAACTAATTGGATGTAGGTGAAACGGGTCCAGGCATTCTTCAGAAAACTAAAAATAACAATTATATTTTTGGAAAAACATATTTTTGACTTTAAGTTGGCGTCGTTTATTTAGAAAGATTTGGTAAGTTGATTTTTCTTTTAGTGTATTAACTTCAAAAACACAATTCTACAAAGATAAATGCTGTACATAATGTATTGATTAGTATGTAGTATGGAATTGTGGCACAGCTTTATTGTGTGGACCGGCTTGCATAGTTAACTTTTCACTGGATAAATACCAGTTTACAATTATGCATATTATGAATGGTCGGAAAATCCATTGTCTCTGAATTGACTTTACCGAAACATTCTTACTGTGTTTTCTCACCTACTGTATGTCCCTTTTAAGATTTTGTACTGGCAAACGAAATGATGAAAAAAATGTGGGGGCCACTCTCTTTTCTTTAAGGTAAAAGTCATGAGGATTACTGTAAAAGGCTTGTATAAAAGCTTTACTTACCCAGTAGGTCATTCTGAGGGATCCAGTCGTATATTCTGGTGTTGGCACCCAGAGTCGCTGGCTTTTCTCCACTGTATTTCCACAGCACCTATAAACAATAAAATCACTGCTAAGTCTAGGTCATAATATACTGCATGGCAGTACATTTAATAATACATGCTAAAATAACAAGGAAAAGCAGTACTTTAGTACTTTTTAATTGGAAAATGATTGATCTTTGGTGATTTAACTTGTGGTTTTATCACCACATCACATTATCAATCCCATGTGATTTGGTACCATCATTTTATTTTTTGAAAAAAACCCTTCCACCCCTCCCATCCATATTGTTTAAACTTTTTATTGTGTCCTATCTGTATTCAACCAGACAAAAACCATGTCGCAAATATGCAATATATAACTTTATCATTTACTGCAAATCAAGAATTGCTTCTGACCTCCTACCTTATCATAAGCTTAATAACTTGTTTCATTAAATGTCAACGTGGATGTGGTATGTAAATCAATTCGAGACTTGCTTCAGATGGGTAATCGATCAGCGGGGTGATAAAACAAAAACTAGGAGGCTCCTCAGAGCCAGCGTGAATTAAGACAGCTAACACACCTTTATTAACTACCATGTTAACAATGGCAGCGCATAACACTATAGCTTCATTTCTGCTGGGTCTACCCTTCACAATAAAAGCCCAACTTAAATTTGCTTAGAGCAACTATTATGTAAGAGGAAACTTACTTAAATTAGCTTACACTGTGGCTGGGTTAGCTCAGTGGGTAGACCAGGCGCGCACATACTTGGAGGTTTATCCCTCGACGCAGAGGTCCAGGGTTCAAATCCGACCTGTGACCATTTCATTTGGCCCGTAAAGATTGTCCTCTGACCTTTTGTGGGATCTGAGCGAGGGCCGAGGCGATAATGTTTCCCTTCTCTGTGGTGATGTTCTTGAGCATTGATCCCAAAGTAAAGACCACAATGCCAGCGTCTCCAGAAGTCTGCACAAACTCCTCCATATTCTGCAAGAAGAGGAACATTATCTCAATGCAAACCAGCATTTTCTTTTCCCGCATTTAATGGATAATTCTCTTCAATGTTTAAGTTAGGAAAACTGTGGAGGTGTAATCAGAGACTAATAACCATGTGAAAGGGGAGACAGCCCTACCTCTGGTAAAGGTTTAGCAGGTCTACAGTGGATCCCACCAACAAATTTGAAGTTAGGTAGGAAAGGACGAGGGAATTCAAAATCCCAGTAGGATCGCATCAACCAGATGTCTGCTGTACCCATCATCTTGCAGGCACTGGTGGGTGTTCCTATCACAGTACAAAGTTTCACTAATCTTAATACACAGCTTAATACAGTAGCTTATTTTCCCATACCCAGTGATGTGCAGTGTTGAATTTGGTGCAATTCGGACATGCAAAACCTTCAATATTAATAAACTGTGAACTAGGCTGTGTGCAGCTATGGGGGCGGGGCTTCAGGGCTTAGTCAAGCATGTTGTCCGCAGCTGGCTACCAACAATTAGTTTATATGCCTATTTGAAAATGTTTACCTGTGATTAGTTCACATCTGTGTAATAAAAGCAGGACAGTTGAGTGTCTGTTATCTAAACTGCTAACATCAGTTGAACAGTGTTTTTCATGAGATAATAGATATCGGATAAAATCTTTGACTAAAATGACAATATTAATGGTTTTTGCGAGACTAGCTTAACTAAAATATTCACTATAATATAATGATTTGGTGGCCACAGGCAAACAGCGTCTTGCTTTGCATTTCACCCTCTCTCTAACTGGGAATGTTGGTATTGGCAATGGTAGAAGCAGTACTTAAAATGTTGTTTTTTCTAAAGTAAAACTAATCAACTATATTTACTGCACAGTACGTTCGACTGTCATTAGAAAAGGCACGTTTTGAGAATGCACTGCACTAGTTGCACTGCACTAGTTGCACTTCAAATATCAAAGTGTTGACAAGGGTGATTGGATATAAAAGCATTCCAATAAAGCCAATGTGTTCAACTCACCTTTGAATTCTGAGTAATATTTATTGAGTTTGGTCCAAAAGAAACATTCTTGCACGATGTCTTGCACTGCGTAGACGAGAAAGTTCCACACTCTCTGTGAGAAGTCCATTTTGTCAGTCAGCTTGCTTATTGCGCCAGGGACAAAGGAAGATGGCTGGGGTAGCTGACCACAGTGTCTCTCCCAGTTATTGGCTACGGAGTAGCGTAGGGTGAAGACCAGGGGGATGCCCAAAATCTCTGCTAATAAGTCACTGCCAGGGTAGATTGGGTCAGCCAGTAGAAGGTCATATTTTCCCTCATTCAGCTTTTTCATGATGGTTTCTGATTTCAGCACACCGTCCAAATACTTAAAAGCATACTGCACCTGGACCCTTAAAACATCTATGTATCTGATGTACATCTGCAAGTAGCTCATATGATCCATCTCATAAATGAAGAAGTGAATGAAGTCATTCAGGAAGTCCTGCAGGTTCTCTTTTGTGACAGTGACATTGAAAGGTTCATAGCCAAAGCGAGAAGGCTCACTGGTATCCATGAAGAGCGATGTGCTTGGCACCAGAACCGTCACCTGGTGTCCCCTGTCGATCAGCGTCTCCAGCACAGGCTTCATGTTAATCCAGTGGCTGCCTTCAGTGTACCAGACCAAAATGTTCCCTCCATTTGCTCCCCATGTCACGCAAAGTAGCTGTAGGACACAAACAGAGAGCTGCTGCCTCAACTTCATGGTGCCTGTTTGTCAAGTCGAAAGCATGCTGTGGACGGATCCTTTTTCAAAGGTGCTCTTAAAAAAATAATCATTAACTAATGAAGCTGAACTCTGGCTCATAACTCCTCCTTGTGCCGTGTGGAACATTATATTACAAACAGGATTGAACAGGTAGTAGCTGTAACGATAGCACTCAGTATTTAAAAAACAAATAAGTCTCTAACCTGTACCAGAAATCTACCAACAGAAAGTAACAACAGACTTCAGAATCCCACATTCTAGTTGTTAGCTGTGGAGAGATGGAGTGAAATAACACAGAGGAATAATAATTTTAGCTACGTGGGCTTGAACAGACTGCAGTCATTTGAGGATGCATGCGCAATAATTTTTCTGCATACCACTGAACTGTAGGAATGTTAAACAAGTGAGTTTCTTGAAAATGATTTGGTGTCAAATGAGTAGGGAACGCCTTAGGGTGATTGAATGCCCAATATTGTTGCAAAGTGAGTAACTGGGGGTGCAACTTAAAGTTGCAGTTGTGGTGGAAGCGCTAAAGCTCATGCCTTGGTTGGGTAAGTTTTGTTGTAGCTTTGGTCTCCGTTGTATTGTGCGCCTTGGAAAAACGTGGTTGGCTATTGAGCCTTTTTGTTTGGAGGGACCTTGTGGGTGCTACATTTGGTTGAGCACGTGTAATTCCAGATCAGTGTGCTTTGGGTGGCTGTAATTCTGAAAAGGCAAGGCATTTAAAAGGATTATGTTTTTATCTAGCTGCAGATCACTAGACATTTGATCACTGGTACTAATTGTGTTAAACATTAAGAGTTTTCTGGGTCAGGGGGTGTAATGCTGGGTGTACATACTGTACTGACCAAAAGCATCTTAGTAATACAGTAAAATAACTCACTGTTGCTTTCTTTGGCTTATCCTCCTCTTACTGTTTATTCTCCCTCTTAATTTGCTCCTAGGAGCCAAGGTTGCGGAGGTGATACTAGGTGACTGGTTGGAGTGGAGAGGTTGCTAAGGTTAAATGACATTTTGAAGAGCAAACGTTGGCAACATTTTAAAGTATGTTGGCTCAGGTAGTGTTCCTCTGGTCTATACCAAGGTTATAATCGTTAACGAAAACAAACGAAATAACGAAAACTAGGTGGGAAAAAACATTGTCGTTAACTGAAATAAAAATAAAAACGAGGCATTACAAAAAAAAGATAACTAAATCTGTAATGTCGGTTTGCAAAACTAACTAAAATAAAATTATAGAGTAAATGTCCTTAGTTTTCGTCTTTGTCAACGTCTTTCATAAAGCAAATAACGTTATATCTTTCAGAGTTGACATTTCCGACCATAGACCTGTTTTATACAGCCTGTGCTGTAGACATGTATAGTTTCCGACTGGAACCCCAGAAATTCTGACATTCCATGTCAAATTGAACACATCTAGTCCGTGCCCCTCGCCTGGCATCATGGCGGTACTGAAAGTCAGAAGAAAGCGGCAGAGACCTATTTGATTATGACTGTGTCAGATAAAAGCAAGTGCCTTGCAGTGGAAGGTGGTAAAATGTGGACCATTTATTACAGGGAAAAAATGCCACGAATTTGAAAGTACATTTGAGAAGCGCACACAAGGAGGCTAACCTAGCTTACCTTAACAAGGTAAAGGAGAAAGCAAAGCCCCCTTTCCCCGAAACAGAAGCTAACCCCCGGTGTGCCAGGTTAGCTGGTGATCATGTTAACTGGTGATATTTGCATAAAATCAGTGACTATTCAACAAGGCCCTGCCTACCTTGTAATAGCGTTCTGCTCTGCGTCTGCCCCTCTGGTGCCAGAGGTTCACATTTTCACGAAGTGTTTGCAAGTGAAACAAAATAATGGATATCGCTGAAAACATCACCAGTTTATGTGTAATACATGTCCATTTTAAGCATTATCCACACAAATACGACACATACTGTATGAACGGAAAAAAATAAAATGAAACGACGCGCTAGTTTGACTTTTCGGCCCAGGCGCTGCACTCGCAGCAGGCTTGCTGGGTGGCCCGCATCCCGCCAGTAGGTGGCGCCCGGGAGCAAACACTGAGGCAGGCGGGCGCTCTTCCTCGGTCCGTGATTTCACCGATTGTACTAAATCCACCACGTTTTTAGCATCATTTTGTACATTTTTCACATTTGCACACTTTTGCAGCCCCGGGGCCGCTCAAGAGGATTCGCGGCCGAGAGATCTAGCTGGGATTCGAACCTTGGATGTCATGGACGAAATAGTTGATGGACTAGCTTCTACATCATCTATACCACTACACTACACTGCAATGATGTGATTTCTATCTATATATTGGACTTTTATTGGACTTTTAGTCTAAGTTAACACAGGTTAACATATGAGAGAAATATACGCCCATGTTAACTGGTGATATCACAATTTAACATGGGCAAATGCAAGGCTTGAAACAGTAAAGGTTCATCTTTGCCTCACATAACAAAACCTAACTGATGTACAACAAACTGGCATGATCCCACTTAACACTTTATTCCGTTTTGGGGGTAAAAATTAAACACGTCAGTCATGCGAAAACGTGATCATTTATCGTTGTTATTGTGGGCCATCTCACACGAAGAATGTGTAGGCCTATCTCAGCACAAACAGTCTCTTTCAATCTGTGCCACAAGTCAACTGATTATAGTGTTATTATAGTATATTATAGTGTTATTGTTAATTTCATTAGACCCATATTGGGGTATGTCTGTGTCAACCCAGAATGGCAAATTTTTGTCTTATGGTAGCCTATACACTGTTGTGATGACCATATTGCCATTGAATGTTTTCTCTCGGGCGACTTAGTGTTCTCTTAATCTTGGTTAAGTTATGAATTGAGTTGCAGCAAAAGTCTAGTGATTTGAAGTGAAGAACATATGAAGCTTATTTTCTCAGTTTGACTTTTATTTATCCCAAGCATAATTTGCTGGCCTACTTTGACAACACAAAATGGTCATTATGGTAGGCTATATGATTACAAAACTTTACTGAGAGAGTTTGATAACGTTCAGATGTTGCTGTTTCTGCTGAAATTTGTATGGATAATGCTTAAACGGACATGTATTACACATAAACTGGTGATGTTTTCAGCGATATCCATTATTTTGTCTCACTTGCAAACACTTCGTGAAAATGTGAACCTCTTGCACCAGAGGGGCAGACGCAGAGCAGAACGCTATTAAAAAGTAGGCAGGGCCTTGTTGAATAGTCACTGATTTTATGCAAATATCACCAGTTAACATGATCACCAGCTAACCTGGCACACTTGTACTGGTACAGGGTGTGGATGTATGGGCACAGGGCCAGGCAGCATGACAGAGACAACAGCAGGACAGAGAACACTATAGGAGGGCTTTCACTGGCGACCCGATAGCTGCTGGTTAGGAAATACGCAGGATCACCAAAAGCGGGAGAAAGCGTGGGTTAATATGTGGATTGATACTGGGATGTCTACACAACTGTGTGACTCGATGGACTTCAAAAAGTTCGCTACTTTACTTGAACCAAAGTTCAAAACACCTGTTCATGTATGTCTTCTTTAGTCTGTTGGCTATTTATGTTTTTTCCTGGAACATGTCACTTACACATTTTGCACTTACTGTGGCATCTTGTGTAGACTGTTTACATATTTGTGCTCATCATATGTACATTGTATGTACTGGTGTTATTGTTGAATACATTGTGAATACATATTTCTAAAATTGTATGATGTTTTTGTTGAGTTATTATTACACAATACTTTTTCTGAACACTAAAACTAATAAAAACTAAGCATTTTAAAAAATAAACTAAACTAGCAAACCCACTTTAAAAACTAAACTGAATTTGAAAACAAAAAGTCAAAACAAAATAAAAATAAAAACTAATGAAAAATGCTAAACTATAATAACCTTGGTCTATACGGAGAACAACCCAAAAACGTTTTTTGAACTCTTTGCATGGCCCAAACCAGAGGTTGATGCCATGGATTGTTTTTGCCCATCAGGGCAGATACTTTTTCAAGAGCATATGGCTCTTAAATGTTGTGTTGTACCACTGTTTAATCTCTCTAGTCTTCTTTCTTGTTACTCTTAAATGCTTCTCAGGCGCTGGAGTTGCAGGATGGAAATAGGCTGGCTGGGGGGGAGACTCTCTTTAAACATCAGCATGTTAACAGTGTCATTGTAAACATGTTGGCATCCTGATTGCCAACAGAGTTATCACTGTGGCTACAGTAAGTACAGCTTCACAGCATGGCTGTAGAGATGTATTCAGCAGTAGAATGAGGCAGCTGATTTCAAAAACCAGCTGGGACCAGAGGGGTCAGTTCGGTGTGAATATTCGGGAGGCGGGGGTTGTTGACCATGCCTTTAGGAATCGGTGGCATTGAGGCTGTGTTGTTCTTGGGAAATGTCACCTCAGACTGTTTGGGCGTCTAAATCTTAACTCTGGGTACTTTGGTCCCCTCATTAACATTGTAGATTCCTTTTGACGCTGGATTCAGGAGCGTCTGGAAAAACAAAAAGCATTTGAATATTGAATTCAATGGCCTGTTGAGGGAGTCAGTGGCCATTCAGAGTGTGTAAGTGTATACTGTTTCTCCCTCAGACCTCCCCTGGTGGTACAGAGAGCGTGTGAGAGAAACGAATGATAGGTATACCAGGGTGTTGCATACAATTGCAAAATCATTGACCCAAAAATTTTGAATACAAGGGCAAAATGCACATTCTATGCCCTTCCTATGTACATTCCTACTGCTTCCTCCCGTCCTCCTTCCTCATTCTGTCTTTCCACCACAGGGTAAGGGTTACAGGGTATTGCTTTTTGAAGTAGATATTTGCATAATCAGATTAGGATGCGTGATTGTCAGTGGGCTCCCCCATCAGAGGGTGCTCCAGAGGAGAGAGTGTGCTGTCCAGCCCAACAATGGATGACACCCCTCCTCTCTTACCCTCCAACCAGCCTGCACCTGCATCCCACCCACCCATCAAGGCTGCAGGTTGGCCGTGGCGGCAGTCCACGCTTGGTGTTGCAGCCATGGAGGAGTGAGAGAGAGCGAGAGGAAAAGGGAGGAAGGAGGAGGGGGTTTGAGTGCATGACGGGAGTGGGAGGGCAGGGGTTGAGCTGAGATATTTAAACATGCAGAGTGTGAATTGGCTTTAAGGGGATAAAGAGCTCAGGGCCTATCGGTTGGCACCCAACTCCAGAAATTCTTTTTCATGGGCGCCTCAGCCGGGAGAGCGAGGGGCTGCCTGCACTGATCTGGCCCATTGTGATAACAGATTCAGACAGTGTGCTAGACGCTGATAAGGAAATGTGCTCTCAATAGACGATTACCCACATACTTGGGAGAGAATAGTCAATCAGGCAAATATACTTGGTGAAGGGAATGAGAAGCGTACAGATTTGTTATTATTTTCAATGCAGGGTTTCATAATCCTGCTAGAAAGTTGAGGTCAGAGTAATGCTCATACTGTGATTGGGCGATTTCTATAAATAAAGTGTATCAGCAAAATGCATTTCACAGCCTGACAGCATATGGGGAAAAGCTGTCACGTCTTCCTATCCAGTTTCAAATGATGACTGAATAATTGAACATTATGGAGTCTGAAATATACCAAAATATTCAACCTACAAAGAACTAAACATTTTTTTTAAATATTG
Source organism: Sander vitreus (assembly GCF_031162955.1). Classification (NCBI taxonomy): domain Eukaryota; kingdom Metazoa; phylum Chordata; class Actinopteri; order Perciformes; family Percidae; genus Sander; species Sander vitreus. The sequence goes on from NC_135859.1 coordinate 26,366,097, forward strand.
CACCTTGTATAATTAAGATGTCTAGCTATTAATACCCACAGTAGTTTTATTTGGTGTTATTTCAGTTCACCATGAAATTGCTCAATTCTCTGTGAAATTGCAAAAGAGGTAAATACCTCCAAAATTTGTGCTGTGGGAGAGGCAGACTGTCGCTGTACAGTTGTTTTCCCTCACCCAGTACAATACGATTTATTTAGTATTTTTGCAGGATTACAAAGAATCACCTGTCAGTTCCCACAGGCCTCCAGTCAGTGTGTCCAGCTGCCCTCTGCTCCGTTTACACACCATTAGCCAGAGTTTAACAGCCAGAGTGGAAGCGCCCAAACCCAACTCAGTGTTTACTCTTCAGCTCAGTTAGTTACAGCCTTTTGCCTGAAAATGGGGCACATTTTCTACAGTCACAATAGGCGATTAGGCATGTAAATGTCTGACCTCGGTTTAAATGACATACAAGGAGACGGGTGCAAACAAAACTGCTGATATCGGAACTGGAGCTGAAACACGTCATCCATTAATCAGTTTGTCAAATGACAGAAAACTATTTTAATAATCAATTTGGCGCTTAAGTAATTAATAAGCAAAAATTACAAATGTTTTCTGCTAGCAGCTGCTTTTCTTTGTTTTATATCATTTTAAGCTGAATATCCAAGCCATTTGAAGACGTTACTTTGAAGTCTGGGAAATTATAATGGGGATTTTTCACTATTTTCTGAAATGTTATAGACGTACCAATTCATTGATTAATTAAAAAAACAAAAAAACGATAGACTTATCAATAATCAAAATAACTAAAGTTGCAGCCCTAATTTCATCTGTTATTTTTTTGATAGTTTGATGCTGTTTCCCATATAAACCATTCATTTGATTGCACAGTAAAAATTTTTACATTGATTTGTTGGGTATAGGAGTTTACATAGACAATTGGAATCTAACAGGAATGACTTGTTGGCTTCTGACATTTCTGCAGTCTCCTTTCAAGTAACTCCTATCTTTACACTTAATAGTTAGGACTTCAATGTTGTCAAATACCGCGTGTAGCAACAAAGTGGCCTTTTCCTTAAAACTCCATCTGCACGTTGGTCAACTGGACAGTGTTTGACTCCAGAATGACCTCCGACTCCTGGGGTCACAAGTTAAGCTGCCACTTTTAGCACTCCTCTCAGAGACCTCTGGTCAGTGGACAGAGAGCAGAGGTCAGCGTTGTGTCCACACGCTCATCACAGGACTTGTGGACAAATGTTTCTGGGCTTATTGAGCACCAACAAAGAGGCAGCAGCTTCACTCTTTAACTTCAGAACAGTTGTCTTACACAGTGTGAAATGATTTCATCAGAGGATTCTAACAGTGTGTCCTTATTCCACACTACATACTAATTGTATACAGTATATGCCAATTATCTGTATACTATGTATTTGCAGTTAGTATAGAAAAGAAATCAACATACTAAACCGTTTTATACTAACAGGAAATGGTACACTATTGGTACCTATGCAACAAGAATATTTTTCCAGGATTTAATGTTTGTTATTAGGTGTTATTTGTATTTCCCTCCAATTCCTTGTGCATTGCATTGTTGGACAATCATATCCTTCAACACTCAAAACTCAGGTGTTTTAGTATGCATACTGACTGTTTTCAGTCTAAAGACAATACCGTTTAAAAAAACAGAGGCTAAGATTTAGTTTATAGTTTGGAGTCTACTCAGAAATTCAGTGTTTGGTAGCCCTAAAATGTTTCCTGCTTTTAAAAAATACAAATGTTTATAGTGACCTCTTTAATTAAAAAGATCCAGAAAGTATTTTTTATTAACAAGTCATTAAATAAATAAATAGTTAAAATAAATAACATACTGTATATTCACAAGCACACCAAAATAACTTACAAAAGAGGTATCAGAAGATAAGTAGCACACTCTTCACAGTAGACAATCAATTCATAATCTTTGGCTATATGACATGCGTATTTTACAAAACCTCAAATGAAAACACATTTAAATGAGAAGATATTGTGTGGTCAAGCATGAAATTATTGAAAGAGGATTGCCAGTTTTGCTGAAATTCCTCAGTCCAATCCTAAGTTTGTAATCAACAAATACTGAACATTGTTGTGTGAAAGGGTGAGAAACAGCAAAAGTCTTTCACAGAACTGTTTCTTCTGAAGTCACGTAACCTTCGTAAATGAAAATTAAGGTCAGATTTAGTCTTCTCGAGGAAAAAAAACAGCATGTCGATTTAAAAAAGGAAAAAAAGTGCCCTTGGCTATTTTGAGACGATTGCAGGCTGGAGAATTGGCTGAGCCTTTATCTATTCAAATGCTGAATCTATTGCTTGAAATGAGAAATTCCTTAATCCCCTCCATTTTCCTCATCTGCAAAACACCCTGTCATTGCAAACTAAATTAGTTCCAGGTGGACTGGCAACAAGGAATATTAACATGAAGACATGAAGGGAATATTGTATTACACATCCATGCAGAATACAAATTAATTTGAACCCGCAAAGCATATTTCAACACTGATCAGCATGGAGGCTGTGACCACATTTTCAGCCACGGTTGGAGTCCACAAATATAACACAATATTGCATCTTCTGCATTAAAACAAGTGTCACACACGGGTGACAAATGCAGAGGCAAAAATGAGTGTCGAGGAAGGACAATATCAGTTTTTTTTTAAACCCAGGAAAAGTGTCCGAAGGTCCACTCAAGGGTTTCTTTTTTTTGTGGTTTCTACCAGGCCTCGGAGCTGTCGCAGCTGGATCCAGGTGAAGGGACTTCAGTGTCACTGGTCAGGGCCCAGGGATGTGGAGGGGAGTGCAGCTGCTCCATGTTTCCTCTGAGAAAGGTGAGCAGAGCGGTGGGGGAGTGGCTGGCCGGCTGACCGCTCTGGCTCTCCAGCAGCTGCACCAGGAAGTTGATGTAGCGCATGGCCAGACGCAGGATCTCATTCTTGCTCAGCTTCTTCTCCGGAGGATGGGTGGGGATGAGCTTGCGGAGCTCTGCGAAGGCGGTGTTGACGTTGTGCTGGCGCCAGCGCTCCCTCGTGTTGGTGAACACCTTCCTGGTCATGGTGCTGAGTAGAGCTGCAAAGATCCAACGATTTATTGATTAGTCGACTGACAGAAAATGAATCGGCAACTATTTAGATAATCAAAGTGTTTGTTTTTTTTTGCAAGCAAAAATACCAAACATGCCCAATTTCCAGTTTCTTAAATGTAAAATATTTTATGCTCGTCTTTGTCATACACGATAGTACCAAACTGAATGTCTTTGGGTTTTGGACCCTTGGTTGGACAAAACAAGACATTTGACAATTTCTCCTACATTTTTTTCATTCATTCATTTTTTTAATCTGCAGATTAATCATTAATGAAAATAATCCTAGTTCTGAGGTGACTGACTGGAAGCAAAAAGCAGAGTGAATGTATGTTAGGAGGGAAACTGGCCACCTTATACCGTAGTTCTTTGCACAAAAATTGCAGATATTGATAGAAATTTTTTAATAAAATCGTACAAGAATATTTATCCAAATCTATGTTGTTTCCTGCTTCTTTCTGCAAAATACAACCCTCGTATTTGAGCTCTTTTTGTTTAAAATTGGAATTCCTTCATATTCAAGAGGTTGTTTGGCTCGTATCAGGCGTTCACATTAAATTTAGATTTTAGAAACGCTTTAACCCCCCTACAGTATTATTATTATTATTATTATTATTATTATTATTATTATAAGCAGTATATAAACATTTAATGGATGGTTAGGTCCTCTTTAATGGGTGCCCACACCATAAATTGAGGCTGGTGTATAAACAGATAAAGGACGACAAGTTTAACATGTGTTTTCATATTAGATGTAACTGTGGACAAATGTACATTAATAAACACTTACAAATGTATGTTACAACTAAATTATAAAGCATATGCCTTTTATTATAATTTTTTTTATTTATTGTTTACATAGTGCTATTAAATGCTAAAAAGCGCTGCTATATTGTATTATATATTGAGACTTTATGGTTAAAATAAGGCTGTTCTACAACAAAAAAACTAACATCTGATCAACATTTGATCTTCAAATTACACATCATTTATTTACCATTACAGCTGCAAGCAAAGAGTACATCACATCTCCTTGTAATACACTCTTGGTGATTAATGACTTACTTTACCAAAGTGGAAACACGTGGCCTGAAGGGGAAATACATGCTTCAATATACCACAGATGTCTCACCTGTACGTGTGTAGAAATGTGCAGAAATCTCAGTTGCAGAGTCGTCCTCCACAGGTCATCAGTATCCAGGAGTCGGTAGGTATCGGAGAGCGTAAATGTCCTCTCAGTTGTGTCTTCTCATGCTTGCTGAGAGATCCTGATGGGCGAGAGGGAAGAAGAGAGTAAAGGCGAGAGGGAGTATGAGGGAGGGAGGGATGGGGTAAGACTGCTGCATGCTCGCATCCCACATTTTATAGCAGGGTGAACCCTATTGTGTGACGTGTGCTGTCGTGGAGCCTCTGTGGCATTGTGTGTGAGGTTGGTGTTAACTGAGCAGTGATTGTTAAAACACACGCCCCCTCCTCTTCTATCATTTAGAACCAATGGAGGTGGCTTCATGATTATATTGTCCACAAATCATCACTTTAAACAATTGTCATAGGTGTGTCTATGCAACATTTGAATGGATTCTGGGTGTTTTTTTTCTCTACAGCCTTTTAAGTGACTATTTGTGCTGCTTTTATGATTCGTTGCTCATTTAATCCTTGAAGGTTTGCACTAAAGGTGACAAATGCATTCCTATTGAAGTGAAACTGAGACGTTCATCTCTCTGATCCTTCTCTTACTGCTGTGGACACTTGTTCCTTTCTGTTTCTCTGACATTAGGCATGGACAACCCACCATCCCCTGCACCGTAAAAAAAGACCTTGATATCACTGCCTGCTCTGCTATTGAATTCAGCCTGATTGGGCCACAAAAGGTAAAAATACCATATCCAGATTGACAGTCGAACAATGTGGGTTTTGTTATGACTATGGTAATCTTGTTGAGCCATTCCAAGAGGCCACACATAAATTACAGCGTCCTGACTCACCTCTCTCCAACCACTCCTCTCTCCTCTCTCTCCCCCCTTCTCTGCCTCCCCCTTTCAACCTCCGTTCATATATAAAAAAAAAAAAAACACAACAGATCTAGTTTAACCAATTGTCTCTGTTCCTTTTACACCCTTCAAGTGTTGTTTCAAAGACGCAGCCTTCCATAAAAGTCTCTGTGTGGAGTAGGAATTTACATAATCCGATTAGGGGCTGGGATTATCCCCCGGCCTGGAGAACGGGCCCGATGGGGGCCGTTTTCTGAATCGGCCATTCATGGGCCCCGCTGCACGTCCAAGAGGCTGCACCTGCAGGCCAGGCGCCACCGCTCTCTGGCTCCATCCAGCCTCCACTGCAGGCTGAAGGTCTGCAGACACACTCACTGTAGGCTATTTGGGCCAGTCAGTTAACTTTCATCACACCTACATGGCCAGGTGAAGATTATACCTGATTTGTTGTAATGTATCTGTCATGCAGGTTGGGGAAGAAGCATGTCATGCTACGAAGCTGCTTTGGGAATTAATTAGGTTAAATTAAGTGTAGCGTTTTAATATGTAAGCACACTGAGAGACACAAAATGAGATGACTACTAAAGCCTACTACTAAATCTCATGAGGTCAGGTCTGGTAGAAAGGAGCTTGAATAACAGAGGTTATTGCTGTTTTTATTATTGCTCACAGCAATTAGACATGTATGTGTAGATGATTCTTGGACATAGAATTGGTGCTGCAGTAGTAGAGCTACAATAGTTAGTTGAATAATCGATTAGTCAGACGACAGCCATGTTATTCACCGCTGATTAAGCGTGACTGTTGGGAACTGGGTTTGCTTCCGAGTAGTGGATCAAAAGAGTACAAACATGTCTGGTTTTCCCTTCTATGTTGTTGCTTGAAAAAGGTCGAAGTTGGCACCCTGTTAAACAAATAAAATAAATATGGTTTTATTTTCAGAATAATGATCACTCAAAAGTTGCTCTCTCGCTTGCAAGTCAATTAACATACAATCTCACCAGCAGATTAAATTGTAAAGACATAGGTCAACAAACTTTGACTTCATATTAAAAAAAAGACGAATAAATACAATGAAGCTACCGTATGCAGTCCCAGTAATAACTGGAATGTTTATTTGAGCTAAAAATGGGTCTGACCATACTTTGTATGTAGGGAGGATAAACTGGACACTTTATTACCACGTATTGGGCCAAATTGATGGATTGATTGTCTCCAGTGATGACGCACAGTGCTTTGTTCTTCTTACCTCTTCTCATTATATTAACACGTTGCAGTGTTATTCTTTCTGTCAAAATACGTTGTGTTGCTTCTGCCGCTATTAATTTCCTTTTCAGGGATTTGTAATTTGTCCCCTCTTAAATCAGTCCAGGTTTAAGCAAACAGTTGTGCACCTAAGTCACAGGAAATCTCCTCCTCTGCTGGGGCTGTGGGTTTTATTTACAGACGAGAGGAAACACAGGTGACACAGTAAACTGCTGCCTGTGATTTAAAGATAACAGCTGTGTGACCTTTACAGCTGTAGTCAGAGTGGGATCCAAATCTAAAGGATGGCATTGGTTTAAACAGCCTGTTAATTCCCACAATATCTCCCCTGTCCCATTCAGTCCAGGGCTTTTAGTATAGTCGGGGGCAATTACAGCACCATTACTGCTGCTATTTACCGAGCCTTCGTACGGGGACTCCTTTGACCATCCTGCCCCCACAGCTTTTGTTCCTGTGCCATTTAACTCTTTGTTTGTCCACTGTTTGTTAGAAGGCAGAGGCCGGCAGAGACACAGAGAGAGAGAGATGTTTAAAAAAAATTAAAAACCTGGCGGTGGCTAGCCACTGCTGGATATGGCTGTCCAGAGGCAGAGAAGCTTGGAGTCGATGTCCCTCGGGGTTGTCTTTGTCTGGGGATCATTCCTGAGGGAGCTGGCTTCACTCTGCTGGCTCGTGAAGATAAGCACTCTCTCCACATGCTGAGAGACGATGATAAGGGGATTGCTTCACTAAATGAAAAAAAAAAGAAAAAGAAATGGCCCCACCATTGGAGCTGCTAAAATGAGACGCTTTATCAGTTTAGCTGGGAAAGACCCTCAATCCCACTCCTCCGACCATAAATCACAGTTTGTTTTTCACTACTGAGCATGCTCTGTATGGAGGAAAACAAAAGCAGAATGTGCATACAGTTGTAATCTTGATGTTCAATCTTATTGGTAACAACCCCTTATTACTTAGAAGCGGTATATAAACATAATAAATACTGCCCAATAATAAACATTTAAAGAGAACTTCTTACAACTACATTGTGTTATATAAACACATCATTATTACATACTAAACCTTTGAAAAGATATTTTATTAAATTACAACTGTTATATTGGCATTCATTATCTGTTCATACACCAGCATCCAATTATGAATGCCTAACAGCACAGGACATTAAATAATACGTACAATTATAAACAAGTGTTATAAGTTTGATTTTATAAATCACAAATACTGTTTGTGCTTGGAAATACAAGCGTAAATGTCTTAAAACAAGGCATAATAAATACTGTAACACTATAATATTTTACAAAAAATAAAAATATTTTTAAATATTAGCAAAACAATAAAATATCAGTATTTTATATTAAAACTATTTGACTGAAAATAATAATTTTTAATTCTTCCAAAAAGAAAAACGGGAACGGACAAGAGCACTGTTGCTTATTAAAAATGGAAGGTATGCCAAAGATAAAGACATTTTATCCAAACAATCAAACCAGGCAAAGTAAAACGTAATTTCACCTGAATGATGACTCAAACTATGCAATTAATAACTTGAATTTAACAAACGTTCTTGTCTTTAAAAACAGACAAGAGGAACGACGGGAACAAAGCATTCGTGACTAAAACAATTTCAGTCTCGTCTGGCCGTCCCTTCTGCCGGGCACCTTCTCATAGCTTAACCTCCCCCTTTTCAGTGGTGTCACCACTGCAAAACAAACACAAGGCAATCTGGTAAATAAAATGAAACTTTAAAAGAGAGAGTCAAAAACCGATAAAAGCCAGGTTTCCATCCAACTGTCGTGCAAACTGGAATCAATTTGGAAGAAAATGTGTTTCCATCCACTCTTGTTATTAGGGGTGTGCACAAAAATCCATTCAAGCTCTACCGATTCAAAATCAATTCATAGAATTCCAAAAATCGAAAAAACAGACATACAATTTAAAAAAATGTTTTGTGTCTACTGCAATCACATGGGAAAAGTAACTACATTTACATACTGTGAATCGTTTTTTGAACCGAGAATCGTTTTTGAATCGAAAATCGATGTCGAATCGTGAGCCTAGAAATCGATATCCAATCGTGACTTCTTCTGAATCGTGCACCCCTACTTGTTCTTGTTGCAAATATAGAGCAAAACGAGATGACGTCATTTAAAAAGAACTAGTTAAACCTCAAATGGTGGAAAGCCATGTGGACAGCGTGATGGAAATATGACATTTATGTTTGTTTCATGTATTGATTTTGATAAAGGTTGCAGTCTCATTTTTATTAAGTCTGTTTCCATTGACGCTTTTTGCTTTTACTGAAAAACCCTTGGATGGAAACGCACCGATAGCGACTATGACTCACCTGTTCCAACCAAACCTGCAGCCTCGCCCCTCCTCTTCCTCTCTTGTCCTATCCAGCATTTGGAGCCATAGTTGGTTGAAAAAGCCGTTGCCTCTCTACTATTTGTGAGACAGTTGAAGCTGCTTCGACTGTGACTCCACAGCGTGGCCGGTGTAGGAGGGCTCGGACCATAGGAAATGTGGGGGTTATCTGGACGCTGGGAGTCAGTGTAGACTGTAGAGTACGAGGACATCTGGCTGTTGACCGGCTGCTGCAGGACGGGGCTGTAACTGAACGCAGAGTCCAGCTTGAAAGGACTGTCCAGGTGGACTCCAGGAGTGTCTGCGTTGAGGATTGTCGGAGCCTTCTGTGCCCACTCATCGGTCACTCTTCCAACAACTCTCCCCACTGCCCCAGCTCTGCGTCTCCAGCCAGAAAACGCCACCTCCTCTCTGCCTCTGTCCTCCTCTTGCCAAGCATCCCTGCTGGTCCAGCTGCTCTGGAGGTGAACATCTGGGCTGCCGAAGGAAGAACTCAGGTCGAGTCTGAAATCTGTGTTACCCTCCTGCGCCACTGAGTCTGGGTCTGGTTCACAGAAGCCGCGATCCGCTCCGAACAGGAAGCTGGTGTTGTGGTCACTACAGAATAGTTCTGGGTGGGGGTTGATGGGGGGTTCTGGCTGTGGATCAGGGCTCATGTGCTCGGGGTGAGCAGTGGTGGTCCAGGAGCTGTTTGGTGGACTGCTCTGTTGGTTTGTCTCAGTGATGAATGTCTGAGACTCAGGCTGCTCTGCGGTCAGTGTGTACAGGGAGGTGGTGTCACTGAACAGCTAAAACCAGAAAGAGAAGAGGGGCTATTAAGTGCTAAAATGTCACTGAAAAGATAACATTTTCATTATTTCAAGTCACTTATGTTTATCGATTTAATGTGAATTACATTTGATGTATGGTCTGTCCTGTAGAAATGAATTTTATGGTAAAGGATAATGATTTCGATAACACTAATAGGACACTAACTGGGAACTGCAGTAATGCATTATTATTCTCAGTTGAGCTGCAATGATTAGTCAATCAATCAGTTAGATTAAAAATTAGTTAAATAATTGTCTATTTTGATAAACTGTTAATCGTTTCAGTCATTTTTCAAGCAAAGACTGCAAACAATTGCTGATTCTAGCTTCTCAGATGTGAGAATTGCTGCTTTTATTTGACATACAGTACATTATAGTCAATGAGTTTTCCACTGTTGGTTGGACAAATCGGGTTGTATTGGGTGTTTTTAACGACTTTTATAGACTAAACGGTTGCAGCCCTTATTCTTAGTGAAGTCACGAAAAAGATCACAAACAAATGGATCACAAACACCGTTTGATGTTGAATGTAATAATTTAATCCAAAAATGGACAAATAAAAATACTACGGCTGCCATGACTTTCATTGAACTAGAGTGGATGTTTCATGGCTTCATTTTTTTTGTATCTTATCCGGACAACCAAACAACACATTGTAAGTCAATGTGGTTCTTAGAGTACTCTCAGGCCAAAAGAAAATGTAAATGTCGCAGTAAAGTAACAGAAATCTGGTCTGATAATCAGACTGAAAGTATTCACTTGTTGGAAGATTAGTGGCATTTTTTTTTTTTTTTTTTTTTAAATGTATTAATCCCATCAACCTCTTTGCTTTCAGCCCCCGTATTAAGCTGCTGACATTACATATATTATTACAGAGGCAATAAAGCAACATACAGTATCCACGTAGTGTATTTAAGTTTAGGGATGTATGGCTGATCACCTTGAGAACTTTATGTGGCACCTCAGGGAGCAGCTCGATCAGCTGAGACATAGAAGCCCCCAGGAGCCACTGGATGGATGGAGCTCTCTTCAGCATTAGCTGACTAACCAGAGGGTTAATACATGGGAACTGCAACAGACACTTTTCCTCCTGGAGGGAACGAAAACAACAATAGTAGCACACAAACTCAGTTAGAAAAACTGTGGGGGGGGCGGGGGGTAAAAATGAAAGCCTTCTAGTGTTAAGTTGCATGGCATATTCAAGCAGTTGTACGTTTTGTATTCCCAACTTGTATATATTTTAAACATTTGTTCTTGTATTCTATCCTATTTCATGTATATTGTATGTATTATGTACAGTCATGTGAAAAAATTAGGACACCCATTACAGTGTTACAGCAGCAAAATATCAGTCACACAGCACAGAATATACATGAAATACTAGGATACAATATACATGAAATAGGATACAATATACAGTCATGTGAACAAATTAGGACACCCATGCTAAAGTTGAATAAAAAAAATCATCTTTAGGAAATTGATCTTAATGCCTTAATTGAGAAAATGAGGACAAATCCAATCTTCAAGGACACCAATTTTCTTTGTGAATGAATAATGTATCGTGGCATGGGGTACTTTCCATAAAATCATCTCTCAATGCAAATCAAACCAGCTATTAGGCTAACTGAAATAAAACCATACGTATGCCCCCTGTATTTTAAGGAAGAACATTTATTTATTTCCCATTAATTATATATAATTATAATACAATTTCCCATTTTTGGGATCCATCCATCCATCCATCCATCCTCTTTATGTGATATACAGTCCTTCCAGAAAAATGCGGAGTTTTTTTTGTGATTGTTGCAGGCAAAAATCCTTGATTATGCGGCACATTTTCTTAAAAAATGCAATAGAATATGCAGGATATTTATGCAATTTTATGCGATGAAATTGCAAGAACTTGCAAAAATTGTGGGAACTTGTAAAAACTGCGGTTTTATAATGGCGTCATCGCGGGGTTTGCAGCTTTTCGATGATGTTCACGTCGCATAATCACTTCATAACGTTCCCATGGCAACAAGGGAAAATGGCTGCTCTTGTGTGAAGTAAGTCTTTTTCAACTTTCTGCTAAGATATATGTGACTTTTTTGCAACGAAAATGCGGGGATTATGAAATCATGCAAGCCCCGCATATTTTGGGCGGAAGTCTGCAGTTTATGCGGCGAAAGTGCGGCGTATTTGAAAAAATGCGGCCCCCTCATAAATATGCGGACTTTGGCTGATTATGCATTGAATTATGTGATCGCATAATCGCGTTTTTATGGAAGACCTACAAATTGTATGAATAAAAAGTTCAAGTTGGAGCCACAGCAAATCTTCAGGCATTTTACCCTGCAAGTACCCTGTATGAGTTGGGTTGAAGTAGTAAGTAGTAGTAGTGAAAGAAAACCCTTTACAACTAAATACAAGACCAATCTATTAACTTTCTATGTAAGATGACCTCTGAGGGAATCACAGTCAGCCAGTCTCTGTCCAGGTAGTCCAGAGGGTCCTTCTTACTGGCCATCAGGCTCTGGAAGCAGATCTGGCTGATCCATTTGGCTATTTCAGTCACCTCAGACACAATCAGCACCTGACAAACACAGAAGAAGACCAAGACGTGGTTTATATTGTTATTTTGTCTACCATCTACACAAATTCACATTCATTTTATTTGTTGAGAGATCTAGTGGTTAGAGCGAGTCAAGTGTTTTTTTTTATATATATATATATATATATATATATATATATATATATATTATATATATAAACGTCACAACAACCCCTGCAAAATGACTCGTTTTACTATCAGAATTTGATCCATTTAGTCCAATAACATTTGAAAAGTCTAGAAGAGCTGCACCATTAAATAATTTATCGCTTCCAAAATTGCTTTTGTCTCAAATTGAAAATCAAGGCATTACTCCAGTTCCCGAATTTTCCTTCTGAATCCTGGTTTAGCCATGATTTAGAGCAAGTTCTCATCAAATGCAACGTATCACCTCAGCATTATTCAGGGCATTCCTTATGCAGGATAGGGGCTGCTACTACTGCCGCCAACCAACGTTTTTCATGTTCCTCTCTGCATCATCTGATCCTCATTCATATGATCCTCTGCCTACACATCCGATATTCGCCTTGATGTCCACAGCAAAACAAAGACCTCTGAAGCCCTAAATACCTGGCAAGTCATGCATATAACTGGTGGTGGTGGTCTCTCTTATGGTGACTGGTTTACGGCTTTATTTATATTATCTATTGGGTCATGGCTGACCTAGCATTATTCACATCTTTCTAACAGGGTAAAATGATTCAGATCATAGATTTATTCTGACCAATACTGGTCTCGTGCATTTATTTTGCCATTGCCGTCATTAGTTCCTATCAGTATGACCTCATCATTGCATAATGGTTTATCGCAAAGTCATCATGGTCAACGTGACCTCATCATTGCACTGCAGTCAGCGTGGCCTCAATTATGACATCTGCTCTTAAATTTAGCACAAATATTAGTTGTTCCTCTGGCATGCACTTCCACGTCTAATTTCCTGTCACTTAAGAGATCAGTTGCTGCCCAGTAAAGTAGGTATAGCGTATGTATACGTATACACATGCACGTATAATCACCAATTTCACTTTTATTACCTCTTCTTTTGGGGGGATATTTCTGTCTACCCATGGCCTCTCTACCCATTATACATTTAAGATAGAGATAGGGTCTAATTGCCAAAGATTCACATTTGAGAGATTGAGATGTATTTGACAGCAATGACGTATAGTTGACAAGAACAGTGGAGGGCAGAACAATAAATCATGTTTGTGTTCTACCTTGACCTCTAGATCCTCAAACTTCATGCTGAAGAGCACCAGAGACGAATAAACCAACACCAAGTTGCTAAAAGCCTCACTGGAAAATCTGCAATCACAAAAGAAAGACGGAAGCAGTGACGGTTCTTTGTGCAGAAGATGTTTGTGTGTGTGCGTGTGTGCTGCATTTACGTATGTATGTATGTATGTATGTATGTATGTATGTATGTATGTATGGACACTGACCCTCCTCCCTGGATGTCTCTGCAATGCAGGATGAGCCAACAGCAGTTGTACTGCAAAGAGAGAGCGGTAAGCCTCATCACTACTCCCTCACTGGCTCTCTCCTGACAAAGTTCATCCTCCTCCTACACACACACACACACACACACACACACACACACACACACACAGAGTTGCAGAAACTGAATAAGTATCAGCTATTGCTGTCAATGTTTAGATTTTGTTAAACATTTCCATGCAATACCCAAGGAGCTCACCAGAGGGAGATGACTCAAGAAACGTAGCATCATAATGGACTGTGGTGTGTGTATGTGTGTGCGTGCGTGAGTTTTGACAGATACAGCTGGTACTGTATCTCTGTTCATGTATAATCACCAATTTCACTTTTATTACCTCTTGTTTTGGGGGGGATATTTCTGTCTGCCCATGGCCTCTCTACCCCTTATACATTTAAGATAGAGATATGGTCTAATTGCCAAAGACTCATATTTGAGAGATTGAGATGTATTTGACAGCAATGTGTGCGTGTGTTTTGATGGATGCAGCAGGTACTGTATCTCTGTTCATGGTACCTGAATGACGATAGCGGTGCTTTCATCCACCGTGATCACAGCGTAGTGATGGGTTCCTCCAAGCATCTGCAGGGACGGACAGTGGCTCCTCTCAAGCACAGTTATATTAAACCTGTAACAACACACATGCAGACAACCTTCACCAGATGGTTTTAAATAATAGCTTATCATCACTGGCAAATATGGAAGAAACACTTAAAAGCCTGACTGTAGAAATTGTTGTGGGGAGATTTAATTCTTAACATGTCCTCCGAAGAAATCTTCTCTCTGGAGGTGAGGTGGAGGTTACAACATCTGAAAACAAATCTGAAACAATTACTTGAATATGATCTCCAGAAAATTAATCAGCAACACTTGATAACTGTTTTAATACTTACAATTTCAATGAATTAAAATTAAAAAGTTTAAAAATGATAATTATTATTTTGGTAAATTATGTATTATCTGGTTCAAGCCTCTCAAATGTGAGGATTCTAGGCTACATCCACACTAAAACGGAGACATTTGGAAATGCTGCTGATGCCGTTTTAAGTTTGAAAATGCGGTTGTGTTGTAGTCTGGACGGACAGAAACAGAGACCTTTGGAGAAAACTACGCAGACACCCATGTCAGTCGCATACCTTTCAGCAACAGTTCCACCTCGTCGTCAGTCCAAGCAAATAAATCCTTGGTTTTACTTAATTAGTTAATTACTTAATTAATATTGACAGAGATCATTTCTGATTTAGAGCCTAAATGCTTGCATGGACCGAGATTCTTTGCATGGTTGAATGGTGCAAGAAGATGGCTCGGCTCTGTGTTGCTTGGCTGTCTTTTGATGCTTGCATGGCTTCTTATACTAAATGGGGATACTGTTGATGTGTAACTGTGCTAATGTCTTGCTGCTTCCTGTAGCTCTGCGTGGCTTACTGAGAAAGCTTATTAGTTGCTCTAGCTGTCTGTATGGTGTCTGGTTGACTTCTGTCTGTATAGTTTAACCTGTACTAATGTCTTGCTGTTTCCTGTTGCTCTGGTCTAAAATCATCTGGCCAAAGGACTACAGTTAAAAATTTGCCGGCTGGCTAACACTGGCACATTTACAGAAATATTGATTGTGTATTGTCCTTAAATATATTTATATATATTAAATAAATAAGAATGTTTTTTGTTTGTTTTAAAGATTTTTTTTTGTGGCATTTTGGTCCTTTATTGGATAGGACAGCTTAGACATGAAAGGGGAGAGAGAGGGGAAATGACACGCAGCAAAGGGCCGCAGGTCGGAACCGAACCCATACAGAGGACTGAGCCTCTGTATATGGGCGCGCGCTTTACCAAGTGAGCGACCCAGGCGCCCAAGACGGAGATGGTTTTGTTTCAAAATGAAAACAAAGTGGTGTGGATGTAGCCTTAGGTAGTGTCCTCATTTAGGATCCTAGTGGCCTGAGGGTAGAAGCTCCTCCTGAGCCTCTCATTGCTCAATGTATTTACCTTCTTCACGAGCTCAACAGGGAGAAAAGACTGTTACCCGAGTGGTTTGGGTGTTTAATGATTCTCTTAGCCTTTTTCTTAACCACCGATAACTAAGCAGAAGTGGCTAAGACGAAACAAACAAAACGTTTATAACTGTAAGAAGTGATTGAGAAACTGTAAATGAATGTTGAACATTTTACGCTTTAAATATGTAGATTTAAAGCATGGCTTAATGAAAACAAAACAAACTTAAGTTCTCAGTGACCATCTAGACATGTACAGCAGAGCTGGATCATACAGTACACATACTAACCAACCCAATTTTTCAATGTCTGAAAGTTCTGTTAAATCTTGACCAATTTCCCCTTAAAGGATGAACACAGAGCAGTAGATTATATAAAATGCTGATTGTTTGTGGTTGAAATGGAGTCCTCTGATCTTAGTCAAAATATTTACGAACCATTTTATTTACTGTAAAATGATATTGATTCTTGGTAATATCGCCCTGTGAGGGTGTTGTCTAAATATGGCAATGTATTGGAAATGCAGGTATTTGTCATTCTTACCAGAGGGATATGATTTAATTAGACTTGACTTGGATGAATGTCGAATGGCCTTGGGCAAGACACTCCATCGGCGCCATCGGTGTGTGAATGGAGGTCGCTTTGGATGAAAGCGTCAGCTAAATGTAATGCAATTTAAAAAGTAAAGTAAATGAATGGGAACATTTACCCTGACTCGAGTGTCTGTAGCAGCAGTGGACAGTTAAGAAGCCCCTCTGTCACTGACAAAACATATGGCACATTGTCCTCCAGGCACCACGAGGCTTTTCCTTTTTCTTTTGGGGGATATATATATATATATATATATATATATATATATATATATATATATATATATATATATATATATATATATAAATAAAAAATTACAAATCACTGTACAATAGTGTCAGTAATATGTATGTGGTGGCAGCTGACCAGTGTCGGAGAGGATTGTGTTGAAGGCGAGGTGACTGATGCTCCTCTCTCTGCACACGGTCGCCCATGGCGACTGGCCTGGATGATCGTACTCCACCACCAGGGAGAAACAGCTCCAGGGGAAGTCGGGCCCTACGTGCTGCTCATACACCACCACGCACACACTGTCGCACATGCTGGTGGAACAGGATGGGAGTGAGAAAACTTTGAGAACTTTGTTCAACATAACATAGCAGCTTGAACTATGTCCTTCAACACAGTAAAACAATTGCCACTTTCCCCATTTTACACACCAAAGCACTCTTGTTACTTACTCATACAGTATGATGATACGAGGAATGATTTATTTTTACTTAATGTTCATAAAACTCAAACTAAATTACTTTTTTTTTTTTGCTGTATATATTTTATATATTAACCCACCACGAATTTTGATTGTGATTTATGTATTTATAAACAACTGTGCATTTTTACCTGCTGACCACACTGGCACCGTTCAGTTTTTTCTTGTCCTCCTCAGGACAAACTGCAGTTACAGCAGCACCTGAGACGACGACAAGCAAACATACTTACATCTAGTTTATTAGTAGTGCTGCTGTTGTAGCTGATAAGAGACCAAGGGTCACTCACCAGTGGTGTGGCTCAAACTGCTGACGATTGAAGATCTGATGTCGTCCGAGTCGACTGATATTATGACAAGAATCTGCAAAAAGACAAATCAACCAAGAGCATAGCAAGTGTTTCACAAATGAACACTGAAACAGGTCGGATGCTGGTCAAACTGACTTTCTCCACAGTGTTCTGTCCTGTCCTGCCGTGCAGCCATGCAGCCAGCAGCTGCTGCAGCTTCAGCAGTTTGAGGTTGCACTCCTGGTTTTTGTGACTGAGGTAGAGGAGGATCTGCAGCCTCTTCACCAGCTGCTCCAGACTCCGCTCAGCACACACCTCAGCTGCCTTGGTCAGGTACTCTTTAGTGCATAAGAAGAAGACCACAAACATCTCAATATGGTATTTACTATGTTATAGTCAGGGTTGGGAAACGGTTTGAACACACACACACACACACGAAAATCAAAGATGAAAATCCTCAAAAGTTAAGGCCCTGAAAACCCTATTCTCATTCAGCTTATCGTAGTGACTGATGGGGTCTTATTTGTTTAAAAGTGGATGTGACCACTTCAAAAATTAAATCTAAATCAAAACATAATGACAGTTGTTTGTTTTTGTTGTCAGCATTGTCAAGACAATCAAATCTAATAAACCCAGACCCACGCTGTCCTGTTGAAGCAAATTTTAAGTGTTAAACTCTTAAAACTAAGGATGTTTTTTTTCCTGTCTTTAGTAGTAAACATTCATATCTTAACTACAGTAATGGTTAAGATTTTAAACCAAGATTGAAGGGGGTTTAGAGTCCGTTTATACTGACCCAATGCAGTACTGAGGTCGCACTTCAGCAGCAGCTCCTTGAATGTCACCAGCACATGAATCAGAGCTGCCTGGTCGAAAAGCACTTCCTGATCTGTATGCAACACAAAGCCAGCAGAAGGGTTTTACATCTTTTCTAACCGATTTACTGAATTAATATCTCTGTACTACATATAGTTGCAAGCCAAATATAAGGTTGTACAAATGTGTTTCTGGAATATGGAATGATATTTTGTACCCCTGACCAGCTCTGCGCTCTGTGTCCTGCAGAGCGCCTTCTCCTGCTGTTTGAGAAGGAAGTGTGTTTGGTCTGGGGCCAGGCAGCTGAAGTCTCCCAATACTGGGAAGTGGAGCCCCAGCTGTCGTGCAGAGTTCAAACAAGGCTGAGCGAAGGCCTGCAGCTCACAGTGGGCACGCTGCTGGCTCTCTGTAAGGGAGCGGGAGCACAGGGGTTGGAATAACAAACTACAAACACTACCATCGTATCCATGCTTTCTCCCACAATGACAATTTCAGAAATGTTTTGCTATATTTAACGGAAGGTGGTGTGAAAGTGTTGTACCGGTAGCTTGGACTTGGACTACTGTGCTGTCCTGTCTGTCCTGAGGGATGGACTGACAGACAGGATGACTGATGAGGTGACCCGTCGACTGAAAGGCGGCTTTCTGCTTTCTGGTGGCAATTCCTGAGACAGCACCACTTATATACATCGGCCTCTGAGCTGACCTTTGCATCTGCTCTGGAGGGAGCTGATGAGGCTCGGGTGGAGGTGTTTGCTGGTGCCCGTTTGGTGCTGATAAAAAGAGGATGATAAATAATACAAATACTAATTACAGTTACTACTTGGAATAGTTTTATATGCATAAAAATCTGGTGACGCAATCTTGATATGACCACAAGATGGAGCCAAAGTTTAAAAACTAAATTAAATCCTACATAAAGTCAAACTTCAATAATGGTAATTTTAATATCAATATGTCCAGGTAAGGTTTCTGATGATCATGTTTTTAATATTCAACCTAGGCTACCTACCTACATGACATGCATACATACAAAACACATCTAGTTATCAGGAGAAAAAATGATAAAGGTACGGCTGCAAGAACATAAAGCAGGCGATGAAAATCATCTTGGGACTTTATAATAGGAACACTTAATAAATGCATTATCTATTTAGTTATGTCAACCGAATTAGCATCACAGTGTACCTGGAGTTGAGCTCTGAGGTGTTGCGGTAACCCGAGCCATCTGCTGAGATCTCAGGATCATGAAGGTGGACAGCGGGTCCAGGTCCTTCTCTGATGGCTGTCTCTTATCCAGCGGACCTCTGTGATCGTCTCTGGAGGACACGACGCTCCGCTCTGTCCTGCAGTCGTCTCTACTTGTGTCAACGTTGTTCTTACGAGCAGGAAACCTGGCTGCAACTTCCAAAAACCGCTGGTCTGAAACTTCGTCTTTGGCGTGTGTGATAGCAGCAGGTTTTGAAAATATTAAGGTTGCGGGTTTTACTTCCTTATTGAGTGTGTTGACAGTATGCATCAGGGAGGCGCTCTGAGACATATCAGCAACGGTTTCTTTTTGAAGAAAGGTGTTGTCCGCAGTAGCTTCAGCAGGAGAAGCAGCAGTTTCACATGTCTTCAGTTGAGGTAACGGAGTTATGTTTGCGGGATTCATCAGGACGGATCTGACTGCGACTGAGACCAAAGGAGATGAGATGATCCGTCAAATCTGCTTTAACTATCTGAAACTTTAAGTCTTAAATGTCAGAATATAGTGCACAGTGTCCATCATAATTGACCAAAGCCATATTATTGACATATTAAAGTTGTTTTGTTTTGTATGACCATCAGTTCAAACCCCAAACGTATTTAGTTTACTGTTCCGGAAAACAAAAACCCAGACAAATATTCACATTTGTGAAGCTGTAATTTGTATATATTTGACAAGCTTACTTAAAAAGGAATGACCTAAACAATTAATCAATTATCAAATGTGTCAATGAATGCTTTTATCCATCGACTTAGTAATCAATCAACCAACTGTTTTAGCTCAACTTACTATAATAACAAATATGCGTACATAGAATTCACCCTCTAATAAACTACCACATTCACTTCTATGTTCTGACATAGAACGCATTCAATAAAAATAAAATAAAACAGACTACTCACTCTCCACATGTTCAGGTGACAGTTTTTTGAAGTCTTCCATCTTTTCCCCCTCGGTGGAGGGAACGTCGGACCTCATGCTCTCTGTGAACTCGCTGCTGCTGCAGAAGTACACCTGCACGGCTCCCGTCTCCATCTGTGACTGCAGTTTATCACCAACACTGACGACGCTTTGTTTCTCTGACCGTATGACCTTCCAGGCTTCAGACAGCGGCTGGAAGTCAACAGCTGGTTCACACGTTTGAGGCTCTGTGAGAAAATGCAGCCGATTGGATTTGTAATAACATCTTATATAGATTGATTTGTAGTGAGGGTCTCTTAAACTGCCAGGGTACAATTCCAGTGAAATGTTATCTCATCCGCTCCTTAAACTTAACAATGATTCATCATGATTTATATAAACCATACCTTGTTAACTTTGCCGCACTCTCGCCTTGTAATTTTGACTTTAATGGTTCTTGTATGGTTAAAATTTGTTTTTCTGTTCATAATTTTATTTTATATACAGAACTTGTAATTATTTATTTTATGTATTTGTTTGCTGCACCACCTAAACAATAACTAAATGTTGTGATTTGAGATTGATGTTCATTAAAATATGATCACCTTAGTACTTGGTATCAGGTGGAAAATGTTATTTAACCACAAATCCAAACCTTTACCTGCCAACAGAAAGCCCACCACAAAGGTTGGATGCTTCTCCGCCTTCCAAAGGGCTGTCTCCATCTCTTCCTGAGCTCTCGCCGACACCAAAGACCTACATGACAATCATTAATGTTACAAGAGCTTCTCTACACAATCTTAACACTTACGTTACCACAAAAGGACTTCACTCTGTCAGTCACAGCCGCTCCTAATGCTGTACCAAATAATGTTTGATCCTCTGCATGTCTTAAAGGTGAATTTGACATTTCAATTTGGTGTGGTGACAGTGGTGTAGTCTACGTGATACGCAGGTATATGCAGTATACCCACTTTTCTTAGTGGGTATACTGCATATACCTGCATATACCTGCGTCTAGGATTTCCATATACCAAGTTAAAAATGCCCAATGACATGCAACAACATACTTTCCATTATATTTTTGATGTATTTTGACTCGTCATCTGTGTTTTTCTTCTTTACATAAGAAAGAATTTCTTCTAAATAAAGGTATTTACACCGTAAATTGGTGCATAAAACTGTATCCGAATACAGGAAATGAAGTCATTGATGCTCAAAACTTCCCTCAGGAGGACACCCAGACCCCCCACTATGATATCCCCCCAGGCAGATTCTGGCTAATATATATATATATATATATATATATATATATATATATATATATATATTAATACAGTACAGTATACCCAGTACAATACATTAGACTACACCACTGTGTAGTGAGCAATGTCCGAGCAAATTATTTTTTAATTATATGTTCAGTAACTAAAATGTATGAAAATAAAGTAAAACCTCATCAGGATAATTGCTGTATCGTCACTCACTGTCTGCTGAGCGCGGACAACTCTTCCTCTTGGAGTTCACATGTGGACAGACAGATTTGGGTTTGACTCTTCTTGGGACTCGGCGTCAAAATCACCTCCAGCTCCATTTCAGTCGGAAGCGTTGCACGGCCTTCGAGGAACATTAGGTTTGAGCACAGGACATCAAACTTTTTATTATGCTGGTTTTCCACATTACCATACCACTACTTTTTGCACTACTCTCATTCCCACTATAACCAAACGTTTCTATTTATCAGTAACAAACACATGTAGAAGCATTGAAAATGTTGTAATTGGTCAATGTGGAGCAAGTTAGTGCATAATGTCATGGAAACATATATGTTTTCTTTTTATGTAAAAAGTAACTGGTAACTCCTAAGTGTTAAATAAATGTAGTGGAGAAAAAGGTACAGCAGTTCCCTCTGAAATGTATTAGAAGTAGTAGAAGTACTGTATACAGTAGCATTAAATGAAAATACCATAGTACTTAAGTATGCACTTAGTTACATTCCACTCCTGCTTCTACTCCATTACATTTCAGAGGCAAATATTGTACTTTTTCTCTGTATGTACATTTATTTAACAGTACTAGTTACTTTTAGGATTTTACTTACAATGATGATAATGATCTAATAATATAACACTGACAGGGACCATTCTGTCTAATGAGTACTTTTATTTTTGAGTATTTTAATAATGTGGTATTGCTACTTTGATCATTTGAATACTTCTTCCACCACTGTATTCAAAAATCAAGTGGTTATATTTAGTAAACCAGCCGCTGTAAAAAAAGGATTTCTGTCCAAACATGATCAACTAACAAGTTACTTTTTGTGTTTTCTATCTGTAACGGTTACCTGCCAGCTCCATCAGACCTCCTTCCATCTTGCATTTCTTGCCGAGCCCCTCTGGTATTTCATACCGGGAAATATCCACCGATACTGATGCAGCTGAAAGGGAATCTGAGAGAAATGTGACTGCAGTATATCAGTTTACTTTGCTGTGTTACTGTGCATTTTTATTTATCTTATTTAACTTGATGTAGTGTTATTTACCTTTATGAAGCATATCCAGGGCTGGAAGCTGATCATCCAGCCGTTCAGGAGCAAAATCCATTTTACCGCAAATGCTTGAAAAGGCGGTGCAGGTTTCTTGGCTCAGATCCAGTGTGTCAACTACAACCGGCAGCAGCAGAGACTACACGGGAAAAAATATCCATTTTAAAGTACTTTCATACATAAGAAGCGAATCAGTTGGCATTTTCCTTTTTAGTTACCTCTTCGTTCATCAGTGACTCTTTACCAAACTCCTCGTGAATGTTTGCACACGTCTGAATGTCACTGGCGTACACATCAGGAGGTTTTTTATAAGACGCACTGTGCCTGAAAAGCAGTGGTGGAAAGTAACTAAGCAAATTTACTCAAGTACAGTTTTGAGGTAGTTGTACTTTGTAATTCACATTTTCTGCTACTTAATATATCTACTCCACTACATTACAGAAGCAAATATTGTACTTTTTACTCTACTACATTTTTTTGATAACTTAAGTTTGAAGTTACTTTGTAGATTTAGATTAATATTACAAAATATAACCAACAAATTAATTATAATGTATTAATATTAAGATAAGATTAGACTTTATGTATCCCCAGGGGTAAATTCACAAGCTGTCGGGCAGTATATAAAGTAACTAAAATTAGTCTCACTTTTACCGGCTGCAACAGGAAAGTGAGGAACAACAAACTCTTTTCTGCCATTCCTCATAAAGACTACTTTTACCTTTGGCACTTGAAGTGTATTTTGATGCTAATACTTTTGTACTTTTGAAGGATGAACACACACCTGAATATGGTGTCCTCAGAGATAGTATCTCCTGTCGAGCTCAGCAGAGGGTCGGCCACAGGAAGCATCCTCAGCCTGGACAGTTTGGCTTTCAGCGTGGGCAAATGTCTCTTAAAGTGTGTCAGGTAATCAACGACCATGAGCTCTTCTGGCAGAAGGAGATCTTTGACAGAAGTAAAAAATATTTTCAGTGAGAAAGACAACCAATGAAAACAGCCAATTCACTGTATGAGGGAATACTGAAATAAAGATAACTGACAGATGTTGAAATAACTACCTTTCTTGTCATTTTCATGTTTCATCTGGTCAGTTGTCCACTTGAGAAATGACTCCTGACATGGATCGTTGACCTGTGACTCTTTTAAAAGGCAAACATACTCATCCTGGTCAAGATCCTTCAGTGAGTCAGAATTAGAGCTGGGTATCATCTCCACATCCCCTTCCACCTCACTTAGAGTCACTTTAAATCTGGAATATAGAATGTGAAATTACGACTCCATCAATAAAAGATAATGAGAGTAAAATGATGTACGGGGAGACAGTTTTGAACCTTTCTGGTGAATGATCTGGTTGCTTTTTTCCTCCTAGGTCATCGAGCACAGAACCACTGACAAAGAGTTTGCAGGTGGAGATCACCTTTCCTATAACAAGTGGGGAAAAAAACGTTTGTGTTGGTCTCATTTAGTAGCCTGGGAAAACCCTGACGAACTTCTGACAAATTTGAGACTTGCTCTGCAAGTCAGTCTGGCCAAGAGCCCATTCAAGCCCATTTCAATTTTTCCAAATTGAGGCACCAATCACAACCGTTGAGGCAGGCTTTAAACGATGACGATAGCGCAGCGATAGCAAGCGGCTTTTTGTTTACATTCAACATGACGGCCACCGAAGCGCAGCAACCTGTTTATGCCGCTGCTACGTCACCCGGATCGTTGGTCTGATTGGTTGAAGGACTATCCAATTGCGCCCAGAGGCATTTGAGGGGCGTCCATTGGTGACGCCCCTTTGGAAATGGGCTGTGAATGAAGCTTGCCCAGACCCACTCTCAGTTACAACTGAGAAGGGTCTGGTGTCAACCAGGCTACTCATTTAGGGTAGTTTGACACGTTATATACAAGTATTCATGTACCACATTTTCTACTCTATTTCAGTTATACAGTTTGTTCAGTTAGACTGGAATAAATTCAGTTAAAGTGAAAAAACATTTTCAGCCTTACAGCAGTTCTTTACAGTACACTCAGACAGTTATGTCCTGGGTTTACTGCTTAATAAAACATAATAGATAGTGCTTGTATATGCAAAAATCGGAGCAGGACGAATTATTAGGAGAGTGCAAATGATGACTTTTACTTTTAATCAAATAGATTAGTTAAAGAAAGTGATGAATTTGTTTCGCCGAACTGTGATATCCCCCTTTAACATTCACAGAATACAAACTTAAATCATATTATGGCATTAATACCAAAATCACATACTGTATATCTTAAAAAGGGAGTTACAAGTTTATATAATTTTCTCACAAATGATGTAGTTTGTAGAAAATATAGACTGGGCTACAGTGCCTTGGGCTATATATTGTGTTGAAACTAAAGGTAAAACACCTTTACGTGACACATAAAACGTGCTGAAACAAGTCAACATAGTGGTTATAAGACATGAGTTAGGCCACTTGTATACCTCTGATCCACGGTGTCCTGTACGTGACTTCAGGCAGCTTTCCACTGTGCGGGTACAGGTCGCTGGTACTAGTACAGTAAGGTGCTGGCAGAGCCAGTTGGTTCATCATTACTTTCAGACTGGTGGTGGTCTGAAATAAAAGACAGGAGAGGGTTGCAGGACAACATAGCTTTGAGGTTTAATGATAATATTCTGAGGTAAAAATAACAAGACAAAAAACTCACCTCAAAGACATAGTCAAGAGCTTTAAAACTGTTAGCAGAGAAGGTTTGAGTAGGAAAAGAACTGTCGGTTTCAGACCTGTAAACATCATGAAAACAGTAACGTTAATTTAAACTAAATTAAACATGAAGTATTTTCAGGAAAACATTAATTTTATAACCACCACTATCTTAATGAAAACCTAAAACAGATCACCCAAAACAGGTAACATTAACTAAATTCCTAAAATTAGTGTGTATATCACAAAATAAATCGTATAATACAGTACCGCAACTTTAGCAGTGTTAGCTTTGGTTATGTTAGCTAGCTAGCTAGCTAAAGCGATATCTTCCAAGTAACGTTAACACTTACGCTAGGAGACTTCTAACTTGTTTTCTACGTCCTTCAACTAAATATTTGATAAAAATAAAACGTCAACAGTAAAAATCCCAAAAATAAAACATGATTAATCAGAATGTGTTGGTTAACATCAAACTTACATAATGACAATGAGAAGCTTTATTTGGGTGTTTTTTGAAAGGCGAAGTGTCAATGATCTTCATTGAAGATGAACTAGCTAGCTACAGAAGTGGTCTTTAACCGTCACGCATGCGCTTTGGGGCGGATTGTTTTATTAGCTAAAGCATCTCAGCTCGTTTTGGACTTCTTTTTTTGGACGCTAAAAACCTTAGAAAATTAAAAAGATAATAAATAATAACATGGAATACGTTTAGTAAGTAAACCACCTGAAGATATAATGAGTATTATATTGTATTCATATAAACAAGACAGCAGTAGGTAAAAAATCAACTAAATAAAAATCAACTTTATTAATAAATTATTTTTTACAAAAGTTCTTATTATAAGTAGAGTATAGACACCTTATTCTATGTATTAATTAATTATTTCATTATTATTTATATGAATGTATCTAGATGTAGGCTATTTACATATGTGTATATATATATATATATATATATATATATATATATATTTATGTGTGTGTGTGTGTGTGTGTGCATTTATTTATTTTATTTATTACCTATAGATTTATTTAAATGTTCCTTTTATTATTATAATTATCATTATTAAATGACTGTTTTCATGAATTACCACTGTTAGGTTTATTATTGGTAATATGTTATATATGTCATTATCACTATTTTACTTGTATAATTTTTCTACGAGTACAATTACGTGTATCACATGTGTATTTTCAAAGATTCTCTATAACTAACCGTCTCGGGTATTTTTCCTTTTCTTTTATTTTAAATGCATTTTTTTTTTTTTTATTTTACTTACAAATTGCAATTGCACTGTAAATTAAGATTTTTTTTTATAAAAACAATCTCTGTTGTAATACATTTTCTTTGTAGATTTCTTTTGCACATTTCATTTAGTAAATGTAGAATTTACCTGATATTATCAATGGATTGGTAATACATATTTAGTCAATACACAGAGATGGGTATTTACAATACAATAAATAAAACGTTAATATATATATATATATATATATATATATATATATATATATATATATATATATATATATATATATATATATATTTTAAAATCTTTTTGTCATGTCCATTTTAAAGTTCAGCCAGAAGGAGGCAGAGTAGGGGGATGAGTAAAAAAATGATTATCCATGTGACACAATCTGTTTTTAGATATTAGCTAATGTTAGAGTTTGCAGGGAAATGTCTTCAAATACATAGATAGACTCTTTTAAAATAATGTGGCATGTGGCAAATATTGTACTTTTACTCCACTACATGAGTTAATAGTTACTTTGCAGATTCAGATTATTAATACAACATATGAATCAACTAATAAATATGGATTAAGCTCCCCAGCAGTAAATTAAGTAGCAGTTAGGGTTAGCATGTTGTCGAAATTAGCCCCAGCTGCAACAGCTTACACACATTTGTATCACTAATCATAACGCAGTTTTCTGAAATGGGCCATTCTACATTTTACTTAGTAAGATTTTGAATCCAGGACTTATACTTTTAACATAGCATTTTTACACTGTAGTATTGATACTTTTAGTCAAGTAAAAGCTCTTAGTACTTCTTCCACTACTGCTGAATCCCCATGAAGGTATAACTTTTAGAAAACATTAACTGCTTTCCGTTTTTTTTTTCCTGCAGAGGCACTGTAAGCTTTTCAACACAGGGAGGCGCTGTTCACTGCACATCAGAAGACAGTTCAGTGCTGATACAGAGGAAATAAGTAGACACCATCACATGTCACCAAAACTTAAACTCAGGATAATATGATCAAATCAGGCAGTTACACAAACACTATGTCACTTAATCGATTCACGAGAGCTGATTCTACATCAGATTTGACAGAAAGTTTGGTTATTAGAGGAGAGGTTTTGCTGTCATGTTACTGAAAGCATTAAGGCGTGTCACAGTTCTTCTTTCTGGGTTTTACAAAACAACTGTTGTCTCCTCAGTGTGGCTGTAAATCCGTTGTATGACCTCATTTGACAATATATAAGTTAATAGACTCTTAAAAGTTGTGAGAAACATCTATATTTGGATTTTTACAAGTTTTTCCATCAAGGTGACAAAAATAATACCATTCACTGTTGATGATGACTAGGCTGCAGTTTAAGACTCTGGAAATGTGTGTGTTTTTTGTTACTGCATCATATTAAAACCTTTCACGCTGGAGTGACAAGCTACATAATATTCACACTGGCATGAAACTGCAGTAAGTGAGTGATAATGTAAGCTGCATTTTCTTTCTCTTTCAATGTAAGTAAGTAAACTTTATTTCTATACTACTCCTGACTTAAAAAAAAAAAAAAAAACAGTAATACAAGATTTTCAGGGGAAAGAAATACAAAAACGAATAAAAGAAAAAGAACGACATAAAACTGTAACACAGGTAGGTTTTAAAAAGTGGCAGATATTTAGCTTGCTTGAGCTAAAACAGTAAAAACGTCCTCCTTTAGCCTGGCCCGTGTACATTTTATCAACATTTGGTTGCCTGACCTGATGGGCCTTGGTACAAAATAAGGAGTTTAATAAGATAAGAAATAATGTCCAGAGCCAAACCATGGAGGTTCAAGGTTAAATTTAGCCTATTCATTCATAAAAACATGGAGAATAAATTAAAACAATTGGATTAAAACAAATGTTAAATGAAATTAAAATAACAGTTAATGTCTCCCTTACAATGAAGCCTTTTGTAAAAGTAATCAACTGAATCTTAAACACTGTATAAAGAATTGAGAGCCAAAGTAAACAAGCCAGGAGTGGAGAGAGATAGTCTCTGTTTCTAGTGTTTGTTAGAAGCCTGGCTGCTGCATTTCGCACCAACTGTAGACAGACACTGAAGCAAGTACATAGTGATGCTTCCCTGTAACCTCACCACATTAACACACAGCGGTGGAGAGTCAGAGCCCAAAGTGACACAACGGTTAATTCTCCAACCTCAAAATGATTGGACATACATGAAAATAGGGAGGAAAAAGCAGCAAACCCTCACATTTGAGAAACTGAAACCATCTTGACGAGTTTTATAATACATTTTCTGTCAATCAAGAATATGAATAATCGACCAATCGTTTCAGCTGTACTTGTAGCCTATATACTGTTGGGGTTTAATTTATGACAAAAACATCATATTTTATAAGCTTTTAAAATGTTTTGTACATAAACATGTGTAAAGTAACTGAAGCTGTCATACAACCTACAGTAATTCTTGTGGAGTAAAAATACAATATTTCCCTCTGAGATGTAGTTGAGTAGAAGTAGAAAGTGACATGAAAGAAAATACTCAAAGTACATTTAATACTTAAAGTACAAGTACCACAAATGTGCACTTAAGGAAAAGTACATGAGTAAATGTATTTACAGTCCACCACTGCAAACACAACCATCTGTGGAACTCAATTTTAAACTTTTATTGTTTAACTGTGGAATCAATCTCCATGTTGCCATGGAACCTGACTAACCTGACACAGTCACCCTCTGATATACATTCTCAGTATTCAGTGACTTTACGCTCCAACATTACTTTAATTCCTCTAAGCTGTATGTACATGTGCATACAAACTCACAGAGAAAAAACCCTGAAAAACAACACCGGTATACACAAAAGCCTGTTACTCGATACTAGGTCTGTTTTGCAGTTTCTGCCCTCTAGGTGCAGAATCATGTTTCTTTGTTTCTGCGTCCTATTTTTGTCCTTGAGTATCAGTCTAAGTTTCAGTTTAAGCTAATAATCTCTCTAAAAATGAACAGGGACACACATATTTTTAAACACTGTGTTTTATTGACACTATACAGATGCTTTGGTTGGTTTGTGTAAGTTTCTAAAATACAACTACAGCTCATTACATTACTCCCATAACTATTTCACAGTGAAACTATCACATAGATACAAGATATGCGCAAGATGAAGACATTTTCCAAAAGCTTCAGTAAGTGTTAAAGAAAAAGGTTGACATTTTTTTAAATACTTAAATTATTTGCTTTCATGCCAAGACTTAGATAACAAAGACTCTCATGTCTATGTACTAAATATGAAGCTAAAGCCAGCAGCTGGTTAGCTTAGCTTAGCAAAAAGACTTTTTTTCACTTTATTTTCTGTTTGAGTCAAACAAAGCAGATATAACATGTTAATTAGTGACCTTTGGAGATGCTGGTAGTGTTGGACAGAGCCGGGCTAGCTGTATCCCCATTTCCAGTCTTTATGCTAAGCTAAGATGAGCAACAAACTTCATATTTACTATACAGACATAAGAGTGGTATCAATCTTCTCATCTAACACTGCAAGAAAGTAAATGTATTTCCTAAAAATACAAAGTATTTCTTAAAATCCAAACAATTTTGAAAGTTCATTCTTGACGTTGAAAACAGCAGTTTGACTGAAAAAATACAGACCCACTAGCTTTTTCCAGATGTTTCACATTTTGATGACAACTGAAGCAAACTCCATCTGCTCGGGATGACTGTGAGGTGGTTAAAAGTCAGAGAAAAAGCTACAGTAGTTAGACCTTGAGTTGAGATTTAGTTTTGTTGGATCAAATGAGGTTAATGTTTTATTATCAAAGACCCAGCACAATCAACAGATACATCTTTGTAGATTTTATTATCACACAGATTATTTTTCTCATTACATCTCGATATTGAGTTTCTTCTTCCATTTCAGTGATATTATATGTACAGACAAATATCATGTTGCTGAAAATGACTATTATATTTCAGGTTGAAGTATTATTTCATTTCCATTTTAGTCTATTGTTTGGCAAGCTGAAGGCATTAAAACATGACATAAAATAAGAAAGATAACAAGAAGGTTGTGGTGAAATTTAAACCACAGCCGGCAGGCACTTTGAGTTTATGAAACATCACTGCTTCTTCTCTTCACACACTTTGGCTCATTTTTTGCGCTCCTCGATTTGCTCCACCTCACTGGACTCATCCACCACCTTGCCGTTGATCATGGTCTGGGTGACAACTTTTACAATCTTCCTGGTCCTTACATCGGGGTCTTCTGTGACACAGAATTAAACCAGAGTTTTTCAAAAAAACACTTTGATCTTTCTTGTCTAGACCAGCACTTAAAAATAACATAACGGTAATCTAATAACAATACAATGTCTGTAGTATTATTTTGCCATATTAAGGTTATGAGGCTGCACCGTAATGTAATATTTTAACAACTTTGGCCATCAATACCCTCAATTGTAACCTAATGTCAGTAAACTACTTTTGTTGACCGAGTTTATGCCAAAAAATACAAAAGGGATGAAAAAGAGAAGAGATCGAATGTCGGTGAATCCAACTTTCACTGTGCGAGTCATTATTTGCTTGGTGCTGTTTTTTGTTAACTCTTATCAGATCCTGTGTTGATATCGAGCAACCACGCCCAAGGACTGAATTTATGTGGGCAAAATAGAAGAGTCTGCAAAACTTAGGAAAGGATCGGATTCTCCTGCAGCATGTTGTTGACTGTAGAATTATGAGATAGGTACAATCCAAGAGTAGCGGAGACCAATATTAGGGCCTGTTACAGACAGAAAATACAATAGTAGGCCACTACAGTAGAAAACAGGTGCTGCAGGAGCATGCAGGAGCATCCAATCCTTTCCTAAGTTTTACAGAATCCCTTTTATGCACATGAATTCTGTCCTTGTTTGGTTTGGTTAATTGATACCCACACAGGATCTAATAAGAGTGAAAAATAGAAGTTATCAAAAACAATCTCTTCTCTTTTTCATCCTTTTTGTATTTCTAACAACAAGCCACTGCTAACCAACTCAAGTGGTTTTTCGACAAGTAACCTCCGACCAGATTTATAACACAACCATGTGAATAAGGGTGTAGAGAAGACTTTATACAAATAATCCTTGCAGTACACATTTGGTCCTTGATGGCATTCAGTAAATAAAATAATCTGAACTTACTTTTAGGAGGAGGTGTTTCTTTCACCCTGTAGGACAAAACGATATGACAACATTAAATCAATGTCAATCCAAAAGAGCAAGCATAGAGCTAACCATACATGTTCACTCAATATCTGATGCAAGTAGGACACTTTAAAGAAATACGCTTATTCTCTTTGTTGGCGAGAGTTAGATGAGAAGATTGAGCTCGGCTTAGCATAAAGACCTTACCGGACAGTCATGTAAGTGGTAATGATTGCTTTATCTAATTACTTAGTAAAACCCTGTATTCACCTGGTTTTGAAATCCATCAAGGTATAAAATAGCAGGCAGCACAGGAACAAAAACCCCCAACACATCACCGATAGTACAAAACGCATAATCCACTCTAGGTGGTTTCTGTGACATGAGAAATACTTTGAATGAGTATGTAGTTCCACTCACAGTTGAGTAGGCGGCCCTTAATGTGTACCAGGATGAATATGCATGCACAATGCTATAAGAATGTGGTCATATGTGGCCTAAACCATCTCTGAATGTGGTCGGTTCCCAATGCATCCTGGGTGCATTCACACCTGTACTTAGAGCTGTCCACTTGTGATTGGATCACTCAGGATGGATTTTAATACCAGGTGGAAACAGGGTAAGTAAGTGTATTCTACATCCCTAAATGACCAACTACTACATGTAGGGTGTACAATACATGCATAGTCAGGATAACGACAAACAACATGTACTCCTATGTAGCAAAAAGCAATACTAGTTAATACTCAAAGACTAATAATGCATAAATAACTACCAACAGGTATCAATAAGTGTAAAATACTATCTTTACAGTTCTCTTCTGGATTCTATGGTGGTATTTTGGCACTAGAAAAAAAACATGCAAACACATTTACACTGAAATTCTTGCTTGAAAAGATGAAAAGGTATTGGTTGTGGTTTCCCAGCTCTCACTTACATTTCCTCCCCCTCCAGCAGCCTCCTGTAGGTGGCAATCTCCATCTCCAGGTTCTGTTTGATGCGCAGCAGCTGTTCATAATCTGTCTTGTTGCGCTGCATGTCCAAACGCAGGTGAGACAGCTCATCCTCCAGCTGGGTCAGTGTGCTCTGAAGATTGTCCATCTCCACTGAGTACTTGTGCCCCGTTTCCCCCAGGTTTCCTTCCAACACACCTACCTGTTAACAGAGCATGCAGGTAACGTTCAGTGCTTATCACATTACACATAGTCATTGTTATTATAAAAGTATTCATGCAGCTTTAAAGCTATAGTGCGTAGTTTCTGTCTGTTTCATGAGGAATTCTAAGTAATGACAACAAAACTGTCGGCACATCCACGTGATACAAGCCTTCCGTGATCGCGCACAGCCCATACCCCTCCTCCACGCAGTTGCTAGTAGCCAAGGAGGACACGGAGGATTAAAAAAACATGATGGACTCTTCAGACGAGGTAATTATTTTCGCTTGATTTTCTGTGCGGGAAAGTTGCTGGACGACACAATTTTCGGAATGAAACGGGCGTTCCATAATATAAAAAAAGTTATGCACTAAAGCTTTAAATGGTAGAATAGTCTAAAGGTAAACACTGATGTGGCCTTAAGGTACCCTGTGGAGTTTTTACCACCCAGTATTGTTTTGTACTGTATGTTTACCTATTGAGCTCATCCATCATCCAGCCCCATCACCACTCAACCAGAGACACTAGAGACTGTCAGCGCCATAATATCTCTGCATTCAATACTGTGTGCTCATTATTTGGCAAACATCCATGAGCTATATTTTCGTCCACTGAACAGCTCCATATGCTGATGTTTGACCTGTGTTCACATGTAGCAGAGACACATTGGCTTGTTTGGCTCTACTCTACGTCTTATCACACTGATTGATTACTGGAGCAGAAGGAAATTGCAGTGTACATTGTTCCGCTAAAAGCTTTGTTGACAAGGAGAAAACAGCTGTAATCTATAGATAACATGTCTAACA
The DNA here is from genome assembly GCF_031162955.1 of Sander vitreus. NCBI lineage: Eukaryota > Metazoa > Chordata > Actinopteri > Perciformes > Percidae > Sander > Sander vitreus. Next base: position 26,399,850 of record NC_135859.1, read on the forward strand.
TGTGTGCAGAAGAGAAGAGGGAGGGGCTGAGCTCTTGATTTATCCCTGCAAGAAAAAGACTTTGCTGAGGCTATTTGGTATTTGACTGAGAGGTTAAGTATTATTCCTGAAGAAACATGTGAGTACATGTTCGGGCTACACCCCTGTAACATGTGTTTATGCAGTAATGTACCTGCTTCCGAAGACTGTTGAGTTCGACCTCCAGAGCCTGCAGGAAACGTCGTCGCTCGCTGAACTCACTTTGGGCACAACGCAAAGCCTCGTTGCTTTCTTTGACCTCCGACTGCACTGCTTCCAACTGGAGACACACACATCAAAATAATGCATAGTGTAATGTACAGTATGTAGTGTATAATACCACAAAAAGCATGTATTAATACAATGAAAAAATAAGAACAGATTTGTGCAGTGACGGACTTTCTTGAGGTACCAGGTCTCGGCCTCATCCTTGTTCTTGCGAGCAATGCCCTCATACTGGACCCTCAGCTCAGCCATGATGGCCCCCAGATCAGGACCCTGAGCTGCATCCACCTCCACAGTCACCTGCTCGTTGGCCAGACGAGACTTAATTGCATTCATCTCCTGTGATCATTTAAAGAGGGGGAAGGCAAAGCAGTGTTTAATGCTGCAACATCTTATAGTGTCCAACTCACACCCTGGACAACTCTCAGGCTGTCTGTTAACATCTGAATTTGGCGGTGTCTAACTTATCTACTACCCAGTGGTGGAAGAAGTATTCAGAGCCTTTACTTTTAGTAAAAGTAAAGGTAAATACTACACTATAACAATACTTCAGTACTTTCACTTACGTGGGATTTTGAATGCAGGACTTTAAGTATTATCAGAAAAATGTAGGCCTACTTAAAGTATCAAATTGAAAGTAGGCTACTCATTATACAAAAAAGAGGCTTATTTGATGGTGTTTGATTTATTATTATTATTATTATTATATATTATTATCAATATGATTAAGTCCTGCAAACCTCATTTTAATAAAACAAGTGAAAGATAGTAAGGATATTTAAAAATAGTCTAAGGTATTTCTGTAGCTTGAATCAAGAAAGAATATTACAGTTTGCTACAATAGAATTATGAAAATATATTGTTTTAGAAAATGCCTGAAACATTAGTTAATTGGCATTAAAAACAGGTTGGAATGCTCTTACAGCCCTACAGTCACAAAATAAGACATTAAAGTGCTCAGTTAAGGACTGAAGTTATTCAATAAGCATTGAAAAATGCATCATATTTATATATATATTTTTGTTTATATTTTTAAGTAAAATCTTAGTATGCAAGATAACTAGTAACTTTAAGTGTCAACAAGTGAAGACTAAAGAACAATATTTCTGTGTTTTAAGCATTTTTGTTTTTACAACCAGTTTGTAATGCAGCTTCAATCCTGCAACTTTAATTGTTCCTGATTAACTCCTTCTTTTTTCTTTTTACATGTTTTGATCGTCTCAGCGTGTACAAGATACGTATTCAACACAAAAAACTCCATTGTCTTTAGTCAAGTCTTCAGTCCACATCCTGGATACCACACCTTACAGTCTAAACACACATAATCCCAGTGGCTGGATGGGCTCAAATACTTGTGTGTGTTGTGTACATGGGTGTTGTCTTGCTATTTTGAAGCATTGTGTCTACAAGGAAAAAGGGTTTGAGCGTACACTTAACATTATCATATTTCAGATACTAAAACCTTCTACTACTATGTTGCTGATATGATATGCTTGAAACTGGTTTTTGTGCAGCTTTAGAGAACCCACTGTGCTTCAAATACATCTTATATTTAAACAAGACTACTCTTGACAACTTGTAAAATGATTATCTTGATGAGTCAACACTCATTGATCATATCTGACTTGACCTTCTTCTAGAGGGAATCTCACCTCATCGTGATTCTTCTTGAGGAAGTAGAGCTCCTCCTTCAGGCTGTCCAGGTCTCCTCGCAGAGTGGCGATGAGCTGGTCGTGGTCAGACTTTGCTCTCTTCAGAGCCTGACAGTCCCTCTCCACCGACTGGCACAAGGTGGCCTCTGCCTCCCATCTGCAGGAAAAACACAGTGGAGGATTCAAACAAGAAGAATGGACGCAACACTAGTCTCAGTTATTGCATCTCATGTATTTTCATTCCATGTCGGACATGGTTAACATAAATCTCTGCAGATTTTACAATACCCCAAAAGGTAATTCAATACAAAATGTAAGCATCCTTAAAAAATGTATGTATGTGTGGATGAAAAAAAAATTCCATCTACTGCAATATTTATAAGATTTGTAAGCCTTTTTGGAAACTGTAATTTGGAAAAAGTCATCTTGATTTAAGGATTACTTACTATCTTTCCCCACAATAGTTTCAATCACATCTTAAAGCCTTCAATCCTTTGAAAATGTTTTTGTCAAACAATGTTAATTCATGTTATTTTTACAATATATGGATATATGTCACTTCCTACTGCCATTTTTTGTTGGATTAGAAATAGACTCGTAAGTTATATGTGACTATATGAATATTCTTCGATCCAAATGTGCAAAAGAGTTTGTCAAGATATTGGAAATACCTTTATTAAAACAACAGAAACCCATCTGTTTTATCGGCGGTGGAAAAAGTTCTCAGATTGTTCACTTGAGATAAAAAAATGAATACCACACTGTAGAAATACTTCATTCATCAAAAGTGTAAAGTATTATCAGCAAAATATAGTATATTATAGTAAAAAAATATTATAATTTATTGTAGCTACTATACTATATTATTATAGCATAAAATGGAAATACTCAAGTAAAGTACAAGTAACTTGAAATTGTACTGTACTTAATAACTTTCCACCATTGATGATTATAGATTAGAGACATAAACTGGAGGTAGTGCAACTCGCGCAAACAAGCACAGGATTCATAAAAGCGCTCATGAAATAGTCACGGAATGGATGCACACGTGTGAAAAATAAAATGCAATGTCATGCAAAGATCTGCATGTGAGGTACACGTGCACTTTGCTACTAAAACCATAAATCACTGCCAATTGATGTATCACTCCTTCACATCAGGCCACAGAACATACCATCAACACACTGTGAAAAACATAAGCAGTGGGTGGGTGTTTTCTGACTCCACCATCTTTCCTTTACCAGCTCCACTTTGCCAACTCTGGACTTCAGTAACTGACGATGTCTCTCTGACCTGCGCAATCTATCACATCCTTTGCTCCCTGATGGCAATCTTTGTCTCCTGCGAGTGCCTGAGCACCGTGGGAATGGGCCTTCTATTTCGCAGCCTGACATAAAGGTCATTTATTCACATTGCTCTGCAGTCTGGCGCTCCCATGTGAACACTCACAGGCAAGTACAAGAAAGGAATCTCTGTGTGACACTCACTTGATTCTGAAGTCATCGGCTGCCAGCTTGGCATTATCAATCTCCAGCATGATACGGGCGTTCTCCAACGTCTTCTTTCTCACCTGAGTAGGGAACATGGTGGAAAGTTGATGAAGATCTAGCATCAAGTTTTACAGATTATATGCACTTTTTAGATTATTTTTTTTGGGGCTTTTCCACCTTTAATGGATAGGACAGCTAGGTGAGAAAGGGGAGAGAGAGGGGGAAGACATGCAGGAAATCGTCACAGGTCGGACTCGAACCCTGGACCTCTGCGTCGAGGCATAAACCTCTATGTATATGTGCAGTTGGTAGAGCAGGTGCATGCGCCTGCTCATTCAACTGAGCCAACCCGGCCATGATATGCACTTTTTATACTGTAAGTGTGCTGGTTTATTTACTGTAAAAACATACATGGTCTGACTAAAAAACCCAGAACATTCAAATCCATCTGGCTGCAGGAGCTTTGTGTTCCAGTTCTCATCACTGCCTTCAACTAAGTACCTTATTAAAAAGATGGACCCTTTTAAAGGCGCTCTAAGCGATGTTGGGTGACGTCACTTCTTGTTGACGTTTAGCTCGCTCCTCCCTCCACCTCATCCTGAACACTGTTTGTTTGTTATGTTATGTTTCGTGCTGCAGGTTGGCGCAGTTTGTTGTTGTTGCCGTTTGTGGAGCCTGGGCTGTCTACGGAGATCTCGTTTTTTTACAGTGTGTCCTGGGGACAGGCTGCTAGCGGATAGTGAGGAGATGTTTGCTGTATGTGACAAAAAATGTTGTAGCCTAAAAAACGCGTGACATCGCTTAGAGCACCTTTAAACAACTGCAAATTATCCCATGTGTCAATATGCAAAAATTGTCATTTCGCTGCCTTCAGCGGCTTTGCTGGTTAATGTCGAGAAAGTTACATTTCTGCTGTATCAAACAACCCTATACATATTTCTTGCATTTGACTCTTTAAGGTGCTTCAAGAAAGTGTATGGGCATCCCAATATGATATCAGGTGAGTAGGTAAAAAGGCGAACACAATCTGAAGAAAAAAAGGCACCTGCACACTGAAAAGATGCATTATGTAAAAGTACCATTACTGTACAATGTTTCAACATTACATTTTCATATTCAATATGTGACTAAGAAGATTTATATATAGACTTTACCTGATTTAACATAGGTGTTAATCTTAGGTCGAGCCCATCAACTACATCAACATGTACACATTAAAATCACTGGGGTGAAATCAAATGCTCCCTGAAAGATATTTGAGTTCTTAATTCTGTTCTACAAACACTGACCTCCTGCCCGATGGCATGTGCCTGGGCCATGAGCCCCTCGATGTCATGCCCTTTTGGAGCCTTCTCCAGCATGAGCTGCTTGATCTTCATCTCCAGTTCAGCGTTGGACCTCTCCAGCGAGCGCACCTTGTCCAGGTAGTTGGCCAGCCGGTCGTTCAGGCCCTGCATGGTCTCCTTCCCGCTGGCGGAGCCACTGAGGCCGTTGAAGGAGAGGCTGGAGCCCAGCATGTTGAGGCCATTGCCCATTGAGAGGGAGCGGGACAGAGACAGCGTGCCGATGGAGACGGGAGGCTTTGAGCGGATGCTGCGTCCGCTGTCCCTCACAGACATGCTGGAGAAGGAGGGCTGACGCACCGAGTAGCTGCGCACAGAGTGTGTGGAGGCCATGGTGTCCACTGCGGAAGATCAAGATGAAAGTTGAATCAGTGCTCTTATGAAGCTACATGTCTGCTAATCTACAAGTACAGATACAACTTTTGTTTCAATGTGCAGGACAAAATCAGAAACCTTGGCTTTAAGTATGCATTTGACTGATTATTGCAGCAGACAAGAATGAACAGAAAAGAAGTTCAAGAATTAACTTTTAATCAACTTTTAAATCAACATGGACAAAAAGTCCTCAAAGTGCTCAAAAAAGAGACAGCATTGCGGCATTGTTTTGTTTCTCTTTTTAGTCGTTTTGCATCTCTTCATGCTAGTTTTGTATCCGCAGTTTTGTGTCTCTCTGTCATGTTATGCATATTTGTGGCCACTTACCATCTCTGCAGTAATTTTGTGTCTCTTTGTGGTCTTTTTGTTTCTGTCTGTAGTGTGTCTCTTAGTAATTGTTTTGCATCTATCCTTTATTTTGCATCTGTAGTTATTTTGCATCTCTGTAGTTGTTTTGTGTCTTTTTGCAGGCATTTGATTGACTTTCAAACAAGAAATGTTTACAGTCACTTTAAACGTAGGTTCGTTCAGTAATCCATCTCTCAGGACAGCTACCAAATGGGCCTTGTGGTGAGTCAATTGACTGATGTTGGTTAAACTACAAGTGCTAAATATTAAGCATGATGTTTCTGTTCTTGTTATTTAAACAGTACATAGAACAATATAGAGGATCTAATAGATTTCAAGAATAGCGTCAGAATAGCTGTGAAATTTAAATCTGCTTGAAATTTGAAAACCTTGTCGCTCATTCTGTGACATAAAGTCATTGATTTGATGAGTAAAATCAAAGGAGAAAGGACAGCATAGTACTTACATCAAGCTCAGTTCTTCAATAGGTCTTCTGTTGTGCTGCTCGGTCGGGTTTCAATCCTGATGGTGCGAGTGACCGTTGTTTGTTGCTGGACCAGATTTTCACAGGTGAGTTTGGATGGACTTTTGGATGGGTGGAGCCACTGTTGGTATGTCCAACCCATAGATTGTAGCAACAAGGAGGAGGATGCAACTTGACACCTTGATGATGAGTGGAAAAAAGAACTGTGGTGCACATAAACTAAACAAGTCGGCATCAACTTTTTAAATGCAGTTTATTGTCTGCAGCATTGCAAGTTTGCAAACAGCAGCTGTACGTTGGGACACTTGATTCATTTCCTGTAACAGAAAAACACACACTGACTTTTAGAGCTACAGTATATTGGCCTCATACGTCCAAACAGTGACATCAACTTCCTCAGGTCTTCGTCTGATCTGTAAGGTGAAACTGGGAGGACAAACTGGTGTAACTGGCTAGCAGGGCTGGAAACAGGCACCCTGCTGTCTTTACCGTGATCCCATTGAGTGTGGATACAATGCACTCTGAGCGATGTGAGAATCTGGCTTCACCTGAGGACAGCCCGGCGGGAGGAAGCAGGAACAATGGAGGGACAGAATGAAAAGAAAGTGAAGACCCCTGAGAAATGCAAGGCGTAGGCCCGGCTGAACTAGAAACCCGGTTTACACACACAGACAGAAACACGCCATTTTGTAAAGGTCAACTACGTATCTCTTAGTCCTCTCTTACTGTTATAGAGTATGGGGTCTCCTGTTGCTGTATTGTAACATTCCTCTGGTGAACATTATTCTCTCTGTATAGGATCAGATCACACAGTGACACACACACACACACACACACACACACACACACACACACACACACACACACACACACACACACACACACACACACACACACACACTAAAACAACACTGAAAAAGGACGACAATGATCTCCAAGGTGTTGAGATCATTCACATGATCAAACCCAGACTTTAACAGCAAATAAAGGAGGAGAAAATGTTATTTCAGGGTTGAAAGCTGGTTAATTAGATTATTGGACTGTTTAGTGTGAACAGTTGCTTTGTGCAGATTGTAATCTGAATACAGAAGTGTTCACCTGTACGGTTTCTGACACAATAAACATAATAATAACATGAATGTCATAAGGTTGAATAAAGTCCAACAAAGTTCTAACAAAAAGTCCTGTTACTGTAATTGCTGGACTATTGTGCTGGATTGCATAACATTGTATAGGTGTTTGTAGCAATGCAAACAGCTCTAAAACATTATTATCAAATACATACTGCAGAAAAACATGTTATTACATACTAAAAACATACATCCTTTTTCAAATGAAATATATAGGGGTTATGATTATTACCATATATAGCCATGGTTTTCAACTAAGCCACCATATTAGGATTCAGCATGGATGTACTGCCATCTTGTGGGTACAAAAAGAGCTGCAGAATTGAATGATTACTATGGGCTCATTACTAAGGAACCTCTTTTCACTTACTTTAACAGTTCCTTTGATTCAACATTAAAATAAAACCATTGTTACTGCAGCTTGTAGCATATCTTTGGTTCAATTGTACTGCTACTGTCAGGATATAGCAGTTTCAGCAATGATAAAGTATTTTTTTTTATAAAAGTCATTGAGCCTTTAATGCATAAATAATTATAAGTCAACAATATAATAGGATTGTGAAATTGAGTATATGCATAATAAGCATTTTTACTTTTTGTACTTTAAATATATTTTCAAACTAAAATTAAAATTAAGAATGCAGGATTTTTACTAACAGTAACTGTGGTATTGTCACTTTTACTTAAAGTACTCATATTATGAGGCTTTTTCCCTTTCCTTTATTGTGTTATATATCCTTTTGTGCATGTATTAGGTTTACAAAGTGAAAAGCCCACAGTCCACCCCAAAGGGACTTACCATCTTCCAGAGAAAACCCTGTTCACCAACTGCTCCAAACAGCTCTATTGTAGTCCAGCCTTTACTACCGTGACAAACACTAGTCACTTTGTAACACATATTATAATGCTGCGTTATTATGGAACCCATGCAAATTCTAGGAGGGACCCGCCCTTCAATAGCATTCACATGCTACTATTGGCCAGGCATCGATGCTTACACAAGGTAACGGATTTGTTCAGGTCCTATCCTCTGACCAATTGGTTAATCTAACCTTAACCACTTGAGGTCAATGCCTAACCCCAACCAATCGGGGTGTGGCACGCCCTCATATGCTGCAACTACAACTGACTGGCTAGTAGTGACCTGACCTAGTTACTGTGCATGTGCGACTCCGAACAAAGATGGAACAGAAGTGTGATGCCTCACTCAGTAGCTAAAACAGTGAGCTCAACACATAATGTGCAGTACAACAAAAAATATAGTGTTTTTTGAAAATTAAATCACATAAACCTATTCTGGTACACCCTCTAAATAAAATGAGCATAATATGAGCACTTTAAGTAAAATATCTGAGTACTTCTTCCACCACTGTTCATATTTGTTCTTGTTAAGATAAATATTGAATGAAATATCTATTCCTGCACTTTGACCATCTGAGAATATGTACACTATGGAAACCTGATCTTTCAGCGTGTTGTAGTGCCACCATTTGTTCCTAACATGCAGCAAAACAGGCATTTCTACCTCCAACATGCCTCAGGAGAGTGATTTATATCCTGCTACAGCTTCATATGAATCAAACTAAAGTGCTGTGATATTTCAAAAAATGTTGTCATCTCCCCCAAAATAAACACATTCTGGGAACCTGCTGTGGAGTCCTGTGTTTATTTTTGCATAGCGCTTGGTTGGCCATCAGCCTGGGTAAAGTGAATCATATGTTTCAGCTATTTCCTTGCTTTTCGTCAGCCTTCTTTCTGCTCTCGTGTGCTACTGTAAATGTCATAGTTTATACATTAAAAAAAGTTTCTTTGTTTATTTCTCTGAATTTCTATAGCATACTATGTACTGACTGACCCATAGTCCAAAGTCGATTACATTCATTTTGCTTTATATTGGCTTTGTTTGGAAACTTGATACTGAATCCAGTTGTGTGGAGCTTTTATAGCCAGGGTTAAATGGTAGGCCTGTGCAATATCCACATTTAAGCAAAACACCCTGAGCCACAAAGTAAATTCATTGTGGTCCAGTTTGCCTGAAAAAAGGACATTTTGCCTAAAAATGTTCACTCATGTAGTGTTAACCCTACCACTGTTGTTTGTTGGCGTGGTCCTGCTCTGAAGCCTCAGATAGTCTAGTTCTGAACAACAAATTTAGTCAGGCTTTAGTCTGAAAGGAGTTCAATTGCTGGTTTTCTCTCCTGTGTCAACAAACAGCTGATGGATGGTGTTACATTTAGAGATGATGCTTCCAGAAATAAGTAGCTGTTGTCGGAGGAAAACAACAAAACTATGCATTTTGAAGCTGGATGAAGTTTACAAGTAATTAAAAACTAAACTAACCATTGACCTAAATGAGTTTAGAGTTCATTCTTCAAAATTCAGAGCAATATTTGAAACAAGAGGTCCTTGATTCGGACAGGACGTGGACAAAAACCCTCTTCGCATTCTAGCCTAGTCGTTTTATTGGCTGCATATTGATGGTTGATTTTATCAGTTGTAGCTAGCATATTCTGTGTCAAATGGCAAGGTAATAAACCTTTAAAAGGGCCTTGTCTATAACAAAGTGAAACGTAAGGCTTAGCCCCACTCTAATAATTTTGTACAGTCCCTAAAATGTTTATTTTATCAGGAGATAGTGAAATGCAAAGTTGTGTATTGTCTGCATAGATATGATAACTGATAACTTGTGTTTCCTGAAGATTATTTCACTCCTAAAATAGTCATATGCAGTACATGAAGATAGCCTTTCTGTAATTATATTTAGCACTACACACTCAGTTTGGTGGTACAATAAGATTTTTTCTTAATCTCATGAGATATTCTTAAAATGTATTATCCAAGTTATTTTATTTAGGAGTTGAAACTGAGACATGCTCATCAGCCATTTAGATACTTTGCATGTCGTAAGCTCAGTCAAATAATATCCTCAAGTGTAGCAGAGGGAAAAAAATTGGAAGACCCTGCCAGCATATGGCAGCGTCTGAAATGAACTTGAGGAGGAGGAGGAGGGTGCTGATGAAGATGGCTCACGTTGCAATCTTCCACAGAGGTCTTGTTGACTGTTCTGCAGGGGAGAGCTCATCAGCATGAAGGAGAAAAATGTGAATACGCAGAGACGAGGGGCACTGCAGTGTATCTGCTCATTAGGTGGGCGACGCTGTAATTCAGAGAGCGAGCAGCTCTGCAATCAGGGGCCTATTCATTAGCATAGGGGGCCTGCTTTCATCTGTAACCACTTGAAGCTGCCAATCACCGAGGTGGACGCATTACACAATGACAAACCGGGGCGGCTTAAACGCTCTGGGATGCTTGTGCATAGAGAGAAGACATGCCTAAACGCTGCCTCGAGCTCTCGTATCTGAGAGGGACTTTAATGGGGAAGAAATGTGCGTTTTTACAGTGTAGTGCTGGCAGGTGGCCCAAACTGTGTCAGCCTGATAATCATCTCTCTGCTCAGCATATAGACAGCTTTTCTTCTAAGATTTCATAAAAAGGAGCTTCATTTTCCTGAACAGGTGCCCTCCAGGATTGAAATGATGAAAGTGATTGATTGAAAAGTTAAGTTCAAAGGTAAAGTTTAAGAAAGAATAATAGTAGCCTACTCCATCAGTCTTGTTTTTTATCCTCTGATATAGCCTACGTGGTGGAATTTCCAGAAACACCAAGTTGTGGTATGATGAGACAAAGGGAAAGCTTAGACAACATCAGGTCATTCATAGGTCACAGGTCAGTGGACAAGAATATTTGGCCAGTCTCTAATAACCAAACCTCTTCATGTATAAAATATGTATGTGTCTCTACAGATTCAGGGAATCTAGGCAGCTGCATGATAAGGGAATGTTTTGACTGAATGACGGATGGTGAAAACTAGGCTTTAGTTAAGCCATCTGTGTTTACGGCGCCCGCAATATCTTTGTTTTCATTGAAGGCCTGCCAAGGCCCCCATATAACACCTGCAGCATGAGATTAAATACACCTTCAGGAAGACAGGAACTTCAGAGAGTTGGGGATGGCACGACACGATAACAACTGTAGTCCATTAACTGCTTCTGTGTAATTCATCATGGTCTCCCGAATCTTCTTCACATATACAGTATATATATATATATATATATATATATATGTGAAATGAGTTGTGCTGCTCCTGAGTCTACAGTCTGCACTCCCACAGAAAAAGACACACATACATGTACCCAAATATCTAACAATGATGCAGACCCTCCTGGTCCATTCAAAGTTTGGGCATCTTTAATTAAATCTCTGAGCGGTATAAGGGAGCCTTTGTGTGTATGTTTTTATCTGCTGTAGTTCTACTGTCTGCGTAAAGGCACTGATGTCGTGTTTCTGACATTCCTGCTCCTACACAAGGAACAGGAGAAACACTCTTGTCACTTAAAACTGTATTAATGCAGATGTGATTGCACTGTTTCTGTATTTTCTATAATTCTCTCAGAAAGATGTTTGGAAATCTGAAAGGTTGGGCAGAAGTACAAAAATGCTCTTGGTAATGACTCTAAAAACACTTATTCACTTTCTTTAGAGACCCAGGATCAATATCACTCTCACCTCTGTACGCTAAAGATGAAGCTGGAGCTAGAAGCCTGTTAGCTTAGCTTAGCTTAGCTTAGAATGACAACTGGAAACAGGGGAAAACAGTTACCCTGGCTCTGTTCAAGAAAAGTAAAAACAACAATTAGGGGTAAAATCACTGGGGATGCAGCTCTATTTCTTGGCCGGGAGCAGTTGCAACAAACAAAGGGCTAGCTTTTTTATCCCCCTGTTTTCAGTGTTTTTGCTAAGATAAGCCAAGTGGCTGCTAGTCTATTAATAGAGTGGCAACTTTTCCCCTTTTAATGGATGACCATGGGACCTGATTTAGGAAGAAAATATGAACTGTAGTGAATGGCGAGAAACAAATAATAGTTTGATCCGGTTTGAATCGAGCCACTGGAAGGGGAAGGACTCCGTCTCTCTATCGATCTTAATTAACTAACTCTTTGCAAGCAAGCAAATAAATGTATTTCCCAAAAATGCTGAGCTATTGCTTTAAAAACAAAACTAATTTAAGGGATCCTTTGTGTATGTTATGTGTTTATGTAAAAAATATATACCGGCCGATAAATCATTAGATTTCCTTAAACTCTAAAATATCAATATCTCGTCCAGCTTTAAACATCCTGTATCAATGCCAGGCTGATGGTTGCTCTGGGGCTTGTGAAACCAGAAATGCATGGATGTGGCACACTCATGAATTTAATTTAGGGGTAAAAAAATGGCACATTGATCCAGTTTGGAAAATCCAGATCTAATGATATCCTTTAACTCAAAGTATCCCATTTGTTCTTCACATTTCAGCCCCTTAAGTGCTGTCAATCAATGTAACAACTGTGGATAATCTGTGTTAAAAGTCCTCATAAAAGCCAACAAGCTGCCGGATCAATAGCCACGCTCATAGTATTGATTACATTTCCTGTTAAGTACAGCATGTAAATTGGAGATGATGTGCAGGTTTGTCACAGAATATTGCTCTCAATAATAGGTTCCTGCAGGTACTTAACCTCTGATAGGCGACCTTTTGATTTTTGTAGCACTTAGTATAAAAATAGTATATACATATAATATAATGTGGAGATGCATTCACATTTCTGTCTTTGAAAATGTGTGTTCATCCAGACATTGTCAGCCACACACACCCACGCATGCACGCGCACATGCACGCACGCAAAAACACAATCTTGCTCTCTCTGCATGAGTTAATTAAACCTGATCCCCAATTATTCATTTTTATAACAGCTCTGATACATTTTTATTAAAACGTAGCAGTATTTATAATGTACAATCACTGACTTATTCCATTTCAAGACACATTTAAAAGTGCTTTTTTTAAAAGTGAAGTTTTGTTCTAAATAAATAAGAGTTTTCTGACAACAATACAACAACAAACAACAGTAAGCTGCAAATGTGCTCATCACCAATACAAAACAAATGCTGAGGTTTAACTGTAATACTGCTACAACACTCCCTTTTTTCATATTGTAGCAATATGATTAAAATACCTTGTATGAGTGGGTAAACAAAAGGAAAACAATCCTGACCTGATTCAATGTTTTGTGTTCCACCAAAAAGAGGAAAAACAAAATAAAAGTGGTCTTCTTCTCTTCTCCATGTTAGCATCAAGACAGGACATTTCTCCACAATCTGCTGTCTTTAAAAGACAAGTTCAGCTCAGCAGTCTCACAGCAAAGAAGAATCCAACTGATTGAAAAGAAATCACAAAGGTCTTGCATGCCCCGGGTGATTAGACTCCCAAACAGAGCAGATTACTGACAGTACGTCCCAAAGGATTTTTTTTCACAACATCAGAGTGGTGACGACGCAAAAAAGGAGACGCAGGAGGTCAGCGGCTGATGGGAAGCTGTGGTAAAGGGATGGACGGGTGGGCCAAGTGGCCCGGGGCGGCGAGGACGGAGAAGGGATGAGCTGCACGAAGAAGACAAGAGGGACAACATGAGTTTGTGTATAGCAATGTAAGCATGTTAATGTACTTTAGTTAGAGAAAATGCTGCTAATGAGGGATAACAACTCCTGAATGATGATCGAAGCCAGAGAGGAACTTTTTGTCCAATGTAAGGAAAGAGATTCAGGCTATTCAGACTGCATATTCTCAAAACTACACAGTGTTTCAAACTTTGGGTTTAAACACATTATCGGATTATGTCCTTTGTAAATCCTTTCAATGAAGTAATTTTTATTTATATAGTCCAAAATCACAAATCAAACATTTGCCTCAAAAGGGCTTTACAGTCTGTAGGCTACAACATACGATACCCTCTATCCAGTGACCCTCAATTTGGATGATGAAAAACTCCCCCAAAAAACCCTTTACGGAGGAAGAAAAAAAGGAAGAAACATCAAGAAGAGCAACAGAGGAGGGATCCCTCTTCCAAAATTCTTTGCATTGCCCGTTGCATTTGCATATTTCTACTCAAGCGTAAATGAAATGGTTTTGTACATTTTGTCTTACAGCTGTGACAAACTGAATGTGTATTTTACTTTTTAGTACTGAAAAAATACCTAGCCCTTCAACATGTACACACCAGACCCAAATATACTTTATACTGAACTTTGGTCCTTTATATTTCTTTTTCTAATCCTTATTTATATTCGTATCATAATTATTATTCTTTATTGGGTACTGTATCTGTGATTTTTGTAGTAGCATATTACAGGGTAGTTTAAATTATAACAGTGCATCATATTTTATATACTGATCATGTTTTTATGTTAAATTATAATCTGCCTGATAACTAGTAACTACAGCTGTCAGATACATGTAGTGGACTTAAAAAGTACAATATTTTACATGTGAAGTGAATAGAAGTATAAAGCGGCATGTACAAGTACCTCAAATTACTAAGAACAGCTGATTATGGAGTTAAAATGTTGGGAAATAGAATATAATCAACGCATTTAAAGCAGTGAATGTCTTTCTGCTTTTTATAACATATACTTCTCTTCTTTTGTGCAACAATAACACAAACTCAACCGAGTGGAACTGACATAAAGACCCTTAAACTCACTGTCCAGGTATCCATGCAGGGCGAATAGATGTGGTCGGTCCGGGCTGCTGAACGGTGAATAGTGGATATCGTCTGGCAGCGATGGAGGCATCCTGGACATCGGGGTGCTCTGAGAGTAGCCACACTGAGGGGGCTGCTTTTTGTGTCGTGCTCGGCAGTTCTGAAACCAAACCTGGTGAAATAATATGGATAATGTGAACAAGCAGCAAGCAGGGGGGAGATACATTGACACAGGAAATCAGGAGCTGTTGTTCCTCTCACCACATCCCATTTATTTATTTATATATCAGTGTGGTGTGGGAGGATTTTACCCATCAGAATAATGGTCTTAGATTGTAAAACCTAAAATGAAACTTACTCTGAAGTATGACACTGCTAACCTTCATCGGTCATTGGTCATTAGAGAGTTTAAGTGTTGAAAATGGTCTGAAGTCTGGTTGATAACCCGGAGGATGCCATCTCTCACTCGACCATCCCACGGAGTCTTTTTTTTTTTTAGCAGTTTTGTCTCAAGTATGTAGCTAAGGGATGTATACATCTAGTCCTACAGAACAGATATTAATCAATAGTTTCCACCCAAATCTGAGGGCTCACAAGTTGATAAAATTGGGATACAAATGAAAACAATTTAAACTTTCTAAACATTTTGCCCTCCTTTTTTTTTTTTTAAATACTGAGTCCTTTACCTCATCTGGTCTCTAAAAATACTTTGAATCAGGCAGTTTCAGAAGGAAAACCACGTCATAGGTAGACAAGATTTCATTTTAAGGGGTGACAAGCAACAACATTCAATAAGCTAAATGAGTTTTCATAGATCATTCCACCCCGACATGATGAACTCTGGGGGAAATTCACTGGATTTAGGTGGTGATCTGTCTAAAACAGGGGTATTCAATTAAAATTCAAAGAGGTCCAGTTAGAGAAAAATTTCTCAAGCAAAGGTCCAGAACATCATAATGTGTAACATGCCTTATTCAGCCATATATTTTGAAGCAGCCTAGAAGTTGTATCAACATCTGTATGTAGTCAACAACTGACTGTCAAATAAAATAAAGCGAGTACAATTCAATAGTATTTCAACAATGTTTATTACTAATTTCCATATTGAACTGCACTCTTTAATCATACAATAATAATAAATGTTTTTTTCTTTTTTCAGGTAAACTAAGGTTTGCATTTAAAAATTAAATAAAGATAATTTGAAAAGTCGTCTTAAAATAAAGTGCTTAATTTTAGAAAAAAAAAAAAACTCAACTGCATTTCAAATATAAACAGTCAACAAATATTAACAACTAAACAGCTTTAACACTTTCTTTGCTCTTTGTTCACCTCTTTCCCCACCACTTTCTCTTGCTCAGTGAGAGAAGCAAGCTCTACCTTGTGCTGTCAAGATTTTAAATCTAGGCTGGAATTGTGTCAGGGCCATTCTCATGCACATGTGTAAATGGTCATCTGTAATCTTGGAGCGATATTTGGTTTTAATAATGTTCATGGTAGAGAACGCTGCCTCACAGGTGTACGTGGAGCTGAACATGGTCAAGATGTACAGGGCCACTTTCCTCACATCTGGGAAAATGGTCTCTGAGACAATTTGGAACCAGAAAGTGGCAGGGTCAGCTCGTCCAAACTGCTCTTTCAGGGCCACATCTGCTTGGAAATCAATCAGTTGCATCTGGAGAGGCACAGTCTCTCTGCAGGTCTAACTTGAAGACCTCAAGTTTCTAGCCTGACAAGCCAGACCCACATCAACATGTTGGGTCTGGGAACTCCCATTGGCAGGGCTCAATCCGAGGGGCGGGATAAACGGTTGTCTTTCAAATTCCCTCTGCACACAATAGGATAGCGCTACAACCAACCAGAGCAATGAAGAAGGTAGCAGAGCTAGTTGATAGATTAAACTTTTGCCGTATCTGGTCAGCAAAACTCCAAACACATTTTTTAAGAATGACTTCAGTACCGTTCTTTGTTCTTTTCTCAAAGAAACGCTTAACTCCAAGTCTCCAGAGTCGCGGCCAAAGCCGATTCGAAAGGCTGCTGTTCGCCAGCAGCAGCAACCATCTTCTTTGTTTTAAAGTAGCAGGGAATTCACGCGGAACCGTCGCAACTCTGCCGTCATTGGCAGTGGGGTGCGTCTAGATTTCTAGGCTATCAAGTTTCCTCTGGAAGGAGCGGACAGTTGTCATCAGGTCACAAACTGAATTGTCCCTGCCCTTTAGCTTTAAATGTAGTTCATTCAGGTGTGGTATCAACCAAAAAAGCCACACTATCCATCTTCTTCTCATCTTCCAAAAATTTAGAAAATTGTGTTGCCTTCTGGCTCTTCAGCTGTGCCAAGAAAGCTGCAATTTCCTTTCTGATGGACCAAAAGCGCTCCAACACTTTGCCTTTGCTGAGCCATCGGACATTGTTGTGCAGCAACAGGTCATCAGCATTTGCATCCATCTCTCTGAGGAATTCCCTGAGCATGTGATGCTGATGGGAAGAGGATGCCCTGAGGAAGTTTATCATTCTCATCATTGTGTTCATCACCTCAGCATACTCGTCTGACAGGGTGGCGCACAGGACTGTTTGGTGAATTATGCAATGGTAAGAGATGAGCTCAGGATTGTCCTCTTTCATTCTTGCCACAGCTCCTCTCTCTCTCCCAACCATAGCAGGGGCTCCATCTGTGGTTATTGAAACCACTTTTTTTGGTTATATTCCCCTCTCTGCTAACATCTTCTTTAAGGCCAGACAGATGCCCTCTCCTCTTGTACTGGTATCAAGGGATGTAACACCCAACAGGTCTTCACAGAACTCTTTCTTCTCACTGTTGAAAAATCTCACATAAACTAACAGCTGAGCATTGTCAGACACTGATCATCTAAAGCTTACACAAAGTTTCCTTGCGAATTACTTGATCCAGCTGTTCTAGCACATCCTTGGTTAATATTTCTGTTTTTCTTGTGTCTCATGGCGATTTGATTGATCTTTTCACACAACTCTTGTTTTTGTTTTCCCTCCAGTAAGGTCTCAGCCACTGCACTAATGCACTCCTTGACGATTCCTGAGTCTGTGAAAGGTTTTTTATGTTGTCCCAAAATCCAGGCAACTTTAAGGGGACATTCATTGGCACGTTGTTGGGCGGTGAATGATGGTGTCAGGACTCTGGTGGATGGATCATATTGGGCTCTTAGATCATGTATTTTGTGCCCTCAGTTTGGATTTGAGTGGGTATGATTGTTCAAAAGATTTGTGCTTTGTCTCGTAGTGGCGTTTCACATCTCAGAGCATATGAGGCAAACTGGTTTTGAACTCCCAGTTGGAAGCATGAACATATAAGAGTTGGTCCATTCCGGATTAAAAACTCATTTTTTTCTCATTTTTGAGCAAGCCATGTCCCACTTCCCTCACTCACTTGACTCTTTTGTCTCTGCCTCTTCTACTCGACTCTTTTTGAATTTTGAGTTTTTAGACTCCAAAAACTCAAATAAAATTCAAAAATGTAAAGATATCAAAAAAAAATACTGGCATCTTCATGAGCCTTCAAAAAGTATTATGTGAGTATTAGATACTGCGTATTCTAGAGCTAATGTAGCATAATGTATAGTTCAAAGCGGTCTGTGATCTGCTCAATCAAAGATTGCTTTCCCCTTTTTAAATAGTTTAATTGGAACAATTTTCAGAGGCCTGAAGAGGTAAACAAAAGTTTACAAACTTTTAAAATTGCATCATAGAGTGTTTTATTATTTCTTACCTGTATGACTCGTCTGCTCAGTCCCGTCATTTCTGCCAGTTTCTGTAGAGTCTGAGCGTCAGGGTTGTTGTCCTGAGCAAACTGAGACTGCATCACCTGTACGGACACACAGTCATGAACGTCATGATTCCACCCACACCCCACACCCCACACCCCACACCCCACACACACACACACACACACACACACACACACACACACACACACACGCGGTATATGTACCACTGCACTGCACCCACACACCTGCAGTTGCTCAGCAGTAAACGATGTCCGCGCCCTCTTAGCTGGTTTTGGCTGGCAGTCCTGATCAGAAGGCAATGCTCCTTCCAGAGTCAGTCCTGTGCCTTTAAGAGAGCACAATAACAACAGGTCTCATACTGTCACTTCACCCGAAAACTACATTTCAGTCATTATATTGTTAAGTTACACAAAATAACGTAGTTATAAGTTTTACAGGGCAATTTTCTTGCGGCTCAGCTTTGTCCAAACAACCCGTGTAACAAAATGTTTTCTTGCCAACAACCGCACAGTCCAAAGTTTTTATACTGTTACGGCCTACGTTTTCCTCACTGAAAGCACAGCAGAGAGCAGACTCACACCAGAGCAGTGATCATTGCTGTAAACAATATAAAAAATAACAAGGTTGGTATGTATTTTAGGATCCATATGGAACATCACAGACTTTTGCTTTTTTTTTAGATATGTAACATGATGAACTGAGGATGAATTATTCCTCTCTGTTGTCTTCTAACTGTGATTATTTTTCTTAGACTTCCTCAAAACTACCCTCTTTTCCGAGTTCAGTTACCTGTCCTAAACCATTTCATCTCATGTTTCAGAAATAACCTCTGTTCAAACCTTCAGATCTGTACAGTATCTTGAATTTAATAAGTTAACAAAGATCAAATATTGGTATTTCGTGTTGAAAACATTGTTGATATATTGATGCATTCATAATGAAACAAGGTTCCTTGAATTTTAATATTTCCCTCGATATAGCTGGATTGAGATCAAAGAGAATATATCCGTGATGTTGTCAGCCAGTGTGGAAAATAACTTCTTTTTGCTGGTAATCCAAACGGAGACCCTCAGAGACGTAGGCTATGTTTACTCTGATTGTTACCGTTTTCTGCAGCCCTGCGGAGGTTGTCGAGCATGATGTTGTAGTGGCTGCGGCAGAGCACCCTGCCCTCCACCAGGCCGAACTCCTCCCCGGTGGACAGCTGCCTCTTGCAGGAGAAGCAGGCGAAACAGGCCAGGTGGTACACGCTGCCCCGTGCCCGCCGAACCCAGTCACTGGCGTACACCTGCCGGCCACACTGGGCGCACTTAGTGCCGAACCTACTGTGAGGAAGAAGGAACCAGGCAGATGATGGTCGGCTGTAGGTTACAGAGCTCAGTTAAAAATACGGATGACCTGATCCTTTTCAGATTATTTAGATATCGAGTATCTGCTAACCAAACCCTATCCAATATTTGTTCTTTTTTTCTTCTTCTTCATATTACAGCTACACATCACCAGTCCATGCAGGTGTCCTGTACAAATGTTTCTGTCCTTATGTACTGTAAGTTGTGTTTAATGTTTTATGGTTTCTGCAGAACAGGAACCTGCTGGAAAGTCAGGCCTGTTTATATTGCAACTTAATGTTACTTTTAACTTTCCTGTATAATAAATGAAAGAAAGAAAGAAAGAAAGAAAGAAAGAAAGAAAGAAAGAAAGAAAGAAAGAAAGAAAGAAAGACAGAAAGCACACTGAGGCTATTTACATTCCATCAGTAAAACTATAATTCTTTGATGGTCTGCCATAATATTTTAGCATAGTTTGCTGTCTTTTGTATAACATATATACAGAGGAGTGGTATTGTTGATCTGTTGTGGCAGGAAGCTTTGGGCAAGAGTTAGGCGGCCTCTCTTCATCTCCAGAGTAAACTAAATTCTAAAGTTCAGATGCAGTTTTTCAACCAACAGCATCTCTGTGTATCTTTCAGTCTCGGTGTCTTGTAGGAGGAGTGGTGAGGTGGCTTTTTTTTACTGTGCCCAGGGGTCAATTGTCTGTTTATCTGTCCATACTACTTCTTAAAAAGGTGTCTGTGTGCAGTGGTGGAAGAAGTATTCAGATCCTTTACTTATGTAAAAGTACTAATACCACACTGTAAAAATACTCTGTTACAAGTAAAGGTCCTGCATTGAAAATGTTACTTACGTAAAAGTATGTAAGTATCATCAGGAAAATGTACTTAAAGTATAAAAGTAAAAGTACTCAATGGAGGAAAATCCTCACAATTTAGAATCTGGAAACGATCAAAACAGTTCCGTCGATGAACTAAGTGTTAAATCAGCTAATCATGTCAGCTGTACTTGTAGGCCTGTATATTGTTGTTTAGTTTAATTTATAATTAAACATCGTATTTTACAAACTACATGTGTTCGGTGTGCAAACATTTTAATTTGTAAAGTAACTAGTAACTAAAGCTGTCAGATTAATGTAGTGGGGGGGTCCACTTAGCTCTGTCAGTAATCCACCTCTTTTCATTTGAAGGTTGTGTTCACTGTCATTTTACAGTCTGAGAATTTGTTTCAAAAACATGGTTTAGTTAGTGGTTTGCTGTGATATATTATATAAGGCCTTGTAGACCAAAAGCCCATCATGGTCCATGCAGAACATATTTTTCACTGAGAAAATCGTGTTGAGTCCAAAAGTTGATCTTGGAGAGCAAAAATTTGCTGTAAAACCCCCCTGAACAATAAACCACATTATGTCCAATAATTTATCACCTGAATAAAATAATATTGTAACACCTGTTACTGGATATGTATTATTTCCATTTAAAGGTGAAGTGCCATCAAATAGCTCTTAAAAGCTCTTAAAAAGCAGTCTGAAATATTTTGTAAAAACACGTTTTTATCGGGATCGAGGTAGAAAAGAATTAATCTATCATGCTGCATGTCAAGAAACAATTACGGTTTAAAAAAACATATTTATGATGTTAATATGCATATTTGGTCTGTCTGAATGCCTTTTTATCAATATAAAAAAAAACAACAGTAAGGATGCTCTTCAAGTCTCTATTTAAAGCATTTGTTTATTAGGGATCTTTTGCAAGAATTTGGGGATTTAATTGGAGATTTACAATAGATAAAAAAATATCAGTATCAGAATTTTGGGTGGCGCAGACACAGCTTTAACCTTTCGCTCAGAATTTTCATTTAACAGACAAATGACAAATGTTTTGTATTTTCGCCGTGGAGGCTGTTCTTCGTTGTTTTCTTTGTTTTTCCAATAGCCTACTCAACAAATGCGATTGACATCTGCAGTTAAATGAATTTGCCTCGAAACTACAATGGTGAACCATAGTTTTAGTACAGTCTTGCACAGGCATTTTGCAATTTATTTTTCGGAATAAACTACGTCGACGTCGGCGGTCGAAATAAAATAATCTTTTAAAATAAATAAAAATGTAAAAGTAAACGTTTGAATAACCACAATGCAATTTAGATAATCGACACATTTGAATTCAACGCCATTCGAAATATGTTAATTCATTATTAATTAGAAAAATACACACACACACACACACACACACACACACACACACACACACACACACACACACACACACACACAAAGATTGTAAGATTATAACTTCTAGAAAATGCTCGCGTCTTAAAAATAATCAGTAAAGAGAAGAAAAGCTGAGAACAAAAGAGATGTAATACCTGAAATAATCAAGTTTGCAGTAGATTTCTTTGTTTTTAACGTAGCAGCTGTTGTGTTGGCGCAGAGACGCTCTGCAGACGGAACACTCCAAACATCCCAAGTGCCAATTCAGGTTGTTGACCTGTGGAGATTCAAAACAATCCGATCACACTTATAGCCTACAGACACGTGCACTGAGCGTGTGACCGATAATCACTGCATTGAGACTTTCGTCGAGATGTTAAACAACGTGCCATAGCCTACATCTTATTGTTTAATTCAAACCTCAACTAACAAGTGGTGCAGCTTTGGTTTTTTTTTTTTTTTTTTTTTTTTTTTTTACAAACGGAAGGAAGAAAGAAGCCTCACGAGAAAAAAACGAATTGTAGGATATTACTTAAAATGATCACCACATCTACTTTGTTCCTATTTATGCTCATATTTTGTTGAGACCGATCTCAGCTAGTAGTAGCCTAGTAAAGACACAAATAAAGAAATTAATTAAATGAAAAGCTACAAACCAAATTAAGAGAAGGAGTTGGATCTTAAATCGTTTGGAGCTTTGCGGATAGGCCATTATCCGCTATTTATTCTTTCTGAGAGTGTAAATATAGATCATTTTGCCTCGTTATTCTCACCTTCAGCAGGTATCGGTCATGGATCTCCATGCCGCAGCTGGCGCACTGGTTCTTGGCCGCCGGAGGAGAGCGGTGGCAGGCGGCCTCCGACGGACTGGACTCACCGGACTCCTTCTTCACCTCCGATTTAGACTGCGTCAAAAAAAACAACACGGTTTTGTATCAAAGAGAAGACAGCTTCATCGACTTTGCTGATCCCCCCTTGTTTATTTAAGGGGGGGATCTATTACGAGTAGATTCATTACAATAAAAGACTCCGTGAAATAGTTCAGACATGGTAACATGAAGATCTAATCCTGGAAAAACACATAGCCTATCTAACATATTTTTTCTATATTTAATTTACTTCCAAAAAGGCCTTATTTTTATCCAGTGTCTATTCTTTATATTTAGCCTATAGCCTACATTAATTAACTTACATGTAGCCTATACATCCGCGCAACAAGTAGGCCTAATTTCAACATTTTATATTTCATTTTGGCTACATTTTACAACACCAAGATTAAGCCTAAAAATGTTGCATTTTTTAAAACTCTAATCCGCAAATTAAACGTGAATAAATAGCGTTTTGATGACTTTACTCTCCTCACCCCCTGATCATAGAAATATACAGCCTTTAGTTACTGTCTAGCTGATTCATCTTAAACCTCTGCCAAATCCAGAGTCCTGCGGAGGTTATCATGCATGTAAAAAGTTCAGGAAGAAGAGGAATCAAAGAACCTTACACAGATTGAAAGACAAAGAAATCAAAAGGCTGCAAAGCAAACTCGTCCAGATGTTTGTGACTCACCATTTTCGGGTCTTGAACGCTGCCTATTTGGAGAGAAGATGGAGCTTGCTCTGCGCATTACGCATCTCTGCCCCAACCCACACTATATCCGGTACAAAACAACGAATAACAGTTTCTCGTGCATTTAAACCCTGGCAACAAAAGACATTTTGATGCAATTAGAAGGGGGGAAAAAAAAAAAAACTTATATGTGATCGATCATTCTCTCTTGTGCGCAATAGGAGGCTGTATTCCCATGCAATCAAACGCAGTGAAAAGAAAGGATGGCACTATCTGCAATTAGCGGTGGATTGAAATGCTTCGCTTGATAAGTGGCAACCCGAGTGTCAATTTCATCTGGCAATCAAGAAAAGGCAACCGAGCCACCAAGCTCAGAGAGAGAGAGAGAGAGAGAAAAAGCGGCGCATTCTAATTTCAATAGCTGTATAATCGAAAATCGAAAAATCTCCAAAGTGAAGAGGCTCAATTGGAGATCGGTCTATTCATAACAGACAATGTGCAGAAACTGCAGCTGATCTCAAGGCATAAAGGAGCTTGATTGTCTCGTTCTCATGATGGACCCATTTAAGTACTTGAGGCTCCCCTGGGTGATTACAGCTGCATTCATAAACTGCCAAAAAATCTGCGTTTGGGTGGCAATCCGAAGTCCGTGTTGTCCTTCATTTTGTTAGAATTAACAGGAATGCAAGATCATGTTAATTGCAGCTACGGTATAAATATTGGAGACAGTGAAATAAAAAGAGATGGCCTATATGGGAATAGATAAACATATACTTCATACATGGAAAGCCTCCCAAAAGCAGCGAAAACATCGTCCAATAAGTTTCTCCAGAACATCACAAGCTAAATATCCAAATAATTCCGTGAGACATTGTTCTTTAAAATCGACTCTAGGCTATACTCTCTTTCTTTGTCTTCAACACAAAAATAAATAAATAATCCAACTTCGTGAACTTTGTTGCGATCAAACCAGTGGCACCAGTATGCGCCGTGCCTCCCTGACAGACTGTCCGCTGTGGTTCCTTCTTTTCGCTTCGACTCGAAGTTTACACCCTGTTCACTCAGACAGGATGTGATGCCGCCCATTGGACCAGCATGACCCGCGGGTTTACCCTCCTTTTCTGTAGGCTCACAAGAATATTTAGGGGTATGATTTCATTAAAAAACTAAGATAATGGTGATAATCTGGCTGAAATCACCCACTACGGATCTTAAATTTCTCTCTTATTTTCTGAAACTGATGGTTGCAGACTGGAGGCCAGAATTAGTTTATGGAAATTTTAGAGGGGATTACATGCACTTTGAAATGGTTATTGGAAGGGAAGTTCCTATATAAAAAAAATATCCTTTGCGACCGATTCTGTTACTTGAACTTGTGTATCGGCTGATACTGTTCAATACCAGTGCAAAAAAAAACGAAAATATAAAAAATGAAATATATATATATATATATATATATATATATATATATATATATATATACTGTATATATATATATATATATATATACACACACTGTATATATATAAATATATACTGTATATATATATATATAAATATATAGAGCCAATATATTTTATGTTAACAGCTGTATAACCCTGTATGGATATGAGATTTGTGAAACATGAACAAATACAGACTGAATGCATGAATGAATGCCATAAAACTTTTTTTTTTTGTCATAACAAAAAAGAACACCAATAAATTAGTTTTAGGTACATTTATTTCAGGGTTTCAAATGACTTGGTATTGGATTGGTGCAGAGTTTCGCATACTCGCCGATACCGATACAAGCATTTTAGGCAGTATCGGAGGCATTTCTAAACGACATTATAGGTTGATTTCCAAAGATTCCCCACTGCTGCGCCACGGTGGTTTAATCAAATCAATGTAACCATAATCACTGGTCTATTTATCAATCAATTTTATTTGTCACATGAAACCGTATGAGGTACAAGTCCAGTGAAATGTTATCCTATCAGCTTCTTAAACTTGTGCATGATTCATCATGAAGTAGAATGTGTCCGTCAGATCAGCAGATTCGGCACACAGACAAAAGAGTCAGTCAGTTGAATAAATACAGATGGAGATGGACGGAGAGATAGTCTTGCTTGTTCACATAGTCGGGGTCATAGCCATAGGTCATACAGTAGCTGAAAGCCATCTTCACTTTTTTCTCTTTATACTCTGATGTTTACAATTGAAAACCCAGACCGGCCAGGCTAGCAGAGTCAGCAGGAGACTGGTGAGTTGATTTCTCTATCCTGATGAGCGACTCGTAGTCATGAGATGGCTGCAGAGATGGTCTTGCTGGCTTGAGCTCATCTTCTCTACCTTTCCTCTGTTCACTCTGATGTTTAAATTGGAAAACTTGACCGGCCAGCTGGCTGCCTAGCCTGGGCCAAGGAAGTAAGAATCTATCAGCAGAGTCGGCAAGCGTCTCAAAAGTTGATGTTCCCCACTGAAACTGTGGTTTTGTGTCCATGTGTCCATGCACAGCACATTAAACAACATACTGTACCAAACTAACTAAATAGCAGGATATCTTCCTACTTGTTTAGGATTTCTTTTGGTGTTAAAGTGAACTGAAGAGATCAAGGCAATCTGTGTTCTTTATAAGTTGACATTTTAGAGATTTCACAGTGACGGCATGACGACTCTTTTGCTTTGTGTTGAAAGTCTTCCACTAAAGCTACACCTTTACATTTATTTCACGATAATCATTAAACTCCCTGCACCTACAGAGTAAGAATAAAGAGACTAAAAGTAAAGGTTTCTATGAAATCAATGACACTTTAATTCTAATTGATCACTTAAAAAGCATCTCAGCAGAACAGCAGAATGACATTGTCTCAGACTCTTTGTATTGTCAGTGTAACACACTTCAGCAGCGCTGTGCATTACCTGTAATTACCAGATGGAGCAGGGTCAACCGGTGGGCTTGCCAAGATGAAGGAGGACTTAAAGAAGGAGGGAAGAGTGTTATTTCACCTCCATTATTGTCGCTCTTTAGTGATGATGTGCAAGATTGAAGGTTTTTGATCTTTGACCTTTTCAGAGACAAGTGGCCGAAATGGGTTTCCTCAGGAGGGTGGCTGGTGTCTCCCTTAGAGATAGCACAGTCATCCGTGAGGAGCTCGGAGTAGAGCCGCTGCTCTTTTGCGTCGAAAGGAGCCAGTTGAGGTGGTTCAGGCATCTGGTAAGGATGGCCCCTGGGCGCCTCCCTAGGGAGGTATTCCAGGCACGTCCAGCTGGGAGGAGGTCTCGGTGAAGACCCAGGACTAGGTGGAGGGATTATATCTCCAACCTGGCCTGGGAATGCCTCGGGATCCCCCAGTCGGAGCTGGTTAATGTGGCTCGGGAAAGGGAAGTTTGGGGTCCCCTGCTGGAGCTGCTCCCCCCGCGACCCGACACCGGATAAGCGGATGAAGATGAACCTTTTCAGAGACAGTGATTTTTGTTGGACCATTTTCATCTTGACAAATGACAAGTAGCAAATACATTTTCAGCTTCTAAAGCATTTTACCTCAAAGGCGTTGTTCTGAAAGCCTCTAAAACTACATTTACATCATCATTTACTCCGGTTTCCTCCCACCATAAAGAACTATATGCTGCCATTGTCCTTGACGTAGGTCCTGGCAACTGGAGTTGGGTCGGACTATGGCCAGAGCCGCAGCTTGTCAACAGGCAAGCCAGGCAACTGCTTGGGGCCCCAGGCCCGAGGGCTGACAAACTTTACTCTACAGCAATGTCTCAAATGCAGCCCCACTCCCCCTTAAACAAACAAATTACTTTTTGCAATAACATCTGAAGGCGTCATTTCCGTCGAAGCATGAAAGAATTTGTTTAGTAAAATGAAGAGGAGTTGTTCTTCTGGGAGTGAAAAAAAGAGAAAAAATAAGGATGAGAAGAAAAGAACGCAAGACAGTGGTAAGTAGAGCAGATAATGAAGATTAAGTTGTGTAACAGTAACTGTCTGAAGTCATTTAACCTTAACAATGGGGGAGACATCTAAATAACTTTAGCTAGCTAGTACTAATGTTAGACTAATGGTGTTTATTCTTTCACGATTTTTGTGAGTTAACCTAGTAAAACAGGAGACTCCAGCCTGGAGTGTGGGTCTGTCTAGCTCCTGTCCCAGGAGAGACTTTCAGGACTGTGTCTCATTTCAATAGAGTAAAATGTGCGAAGATCTTGAGATCTGGAGGAAACAGTGGCAACATTTGCTGTAGCCAAGGTCCAAAAGCAGCATTTGTAGAGTTTAGAACAGAATGGTGACAAACTCTGGTTTTGAGGGGCCCCCTAGGAATTCTTGCCTATAAGGCCACAACAGACCCTAGAATCGCCACTGACAATGGCTGCCCACTGCTCCTAATTAGTTAGGATGGGTTCAATGCAATGGATGTGTTTAAATACGTAGGCTACTTGTCAAATAAAAGATATGTTATTTCCTTAAAGATCTGGCAACATTAAATGCACAGCGACCTCCTGACAATGGTAATATGCGAGGATGGGTCACCTGTTGCATCCTGTACAGCTCTGTGCATGTGTAAATATCACGTATATGTGTGTGTGTGTGTGTGTGTCTGCTCTGTCCAGCAGCCCCTGCCCTTCCTTCATGCACAGCTGTTAGCGACACAAACAATAAGCGACCAGCACACTTAAACAAACAGTACCGCATGCTAAAGCTATTAGACTCATCAACTAGGCCCCAGTGGACAGCTTGATGGCTGGTATGTCAACAATGTATGACGTGCGTGGTCTGCACGCTGTGGAGGTGCAGAGGGGTTCGCACAAGGGCAAAATCTTATTCTTTGTACTTTCGAACGTTGACAAAACAACCAGCAATAAGGTGGGGCCTTCTGTCATAACTGAATAACAATGCTTGTATAACACACTGGCCTTCACTCAGAGTTGAATTCTTTGTAACAATACAGTGTAATATAAGCTACTGCTGTAATTTTCAGTGGATTGATTTATTATCCAAATTCAGTGGCTAAAAGATGTCATCTGACAGCTAAATAATCTGAGATTTGCATTGCCAGAAGCAACCATTTTCTATTGTCAAATGTTATTATTTTTCATAGGCAGTATAATCTGTGCAAGATCAACTTCTTTATACTGTATATATATATATTTTATAAATATATATATATATATTTTATATATATATAAATCAATGAAAAACTGTTAACCTCACTCAAAAAATGAGTCTTGATGCACGTATTGTAATGGTTGATCTTAGGTTGTGCACAAGTACTCAAAATGTTGTCAGCTGGGTTTGTCGGTAAATCATCATTATAATGCTGCAGGATTATGTAGAAGTATAACAGCCAAGAGATGCCATGGTGGCAAATGCTAATTTTACTCTTTTCTCTTGAAATCACAAAATTATTATCTAGAAATATCAGATTCTGTTGTCTCATGATTAAAGGCTAAAACCTTCAACCGGATGATGCAGATTAGCAGCTGAGTTTGAGTGTTAAACTCTTAATAAATAATACCTAATAATAATGCTCTTATATGTCTATGCATACATCTGGACACATGTCTTCACACACTCTTTTATCTGTTTTGTTGATTTTATCCATGTGATTGTTAAGTTGTTTAGACCCAATTTTGAAAGCTTAAAGAGGGAAAGAGGCTGCAAATTAACTTAAGCTTCATGCCCTATGTAACATCCACTGAATTCCTTTTTTTTGTTTTTTTCGTATCTGTTCAATAAGCCTACATTTGTAATAAGATTATATGGTTAAACATGAACAAGAGATTGTAGAGATTGATGCCTGCAGTTCATGGTTTTCTCCAACTCTGTTTTCTGTAATTCTTTTGGGCGCGGTGCAAACAAAATGCAATGTGCATGATTCATACCTCTTTCTTTCAATGGTGGCATGTTAAGGAGAACCGGCACAAAGCCACGTAACAGGGATGACTGATGCTCTGCTTGGCATGTTGGCTTATAGAAAATGTTTGGAGAAGGGTGGAGCAAGCCCTATATGCAACACCAAGGTCTTATCTTGTTTCTATAAGCTTCCGCCACTGTGAATTTTGTTAGATGTTTGAGATAAGAGTTGGTTCTGAGGCCAATCTGTGTGAGAACAAGGCTTCAAAATATTCATTGTGGTGGTTTACCTGCTTTGTATGCCTGCATTTATTTCCAAACTGATTTCCTACCAGGGGGTATAGGCTGCTTCTGCAGTTGCCAGGAGGTATGTGAAAATACCACAACTAAAATTATATATCACAAAATTCTCAAAGAAACAGTTAAAATAATCATCTAAAAATAACAGATAAACAGTTGAAATAGTTACGTAAAAAATGAATGGATAAACAGTTGAAATAGCTAAAAGCAACAAATAAACAGTTGAAATAGCCAGCTCAAAAGTATACTTAGCTAAAAGTATACTTAAGTTAAGTATAACATAAGTATAACAGTTGAAATAGTCAGCTGAAAGTATAGTTAGCTAAAAGTATCAAACTGTTTGAAAAGTTAAAGTATAAACACTTGAAATTGCTTAAAGTGATGAAACGAAGGTGGTAGTAGTAGAATGCAAACATGACCGAGGCAACAAACACTAACAATTTCATTGTAACAAAAAATGATTGTGACAAGAAACACTTTTTTAGCCTATAATTAGGTGGTAAATAAAATCTGGTTTATTTGACAAAGTGGGTATGGCACTCACCACTCCCTTGTGCTTGTGTACATTTGTCCCCATTTATTTTACACATTGCTGTAGTTTTTTTCATATGGCATTCATTTCACACACAACCACTGTTTAGTTTCAGTTAAATTTATTAAGTTGCAGGTTTGAATAGTTAATTGTTTGTTTCTTCATAGTCACTTTTTCTTTACTCCTTTGTTTGGTCCACCATGCAGGAATGTTTGGGGAGGAGCAGCCCAGCATTTCTGGTGTATTGGCGCGTTCATGCCACCTCGGAACAACAGGGACCGCCCCCGTGATTACGTTATTTTTCCGACTACCAGCGTTCACATGGTTAGGATGGTCGGGATGCGTGTTCTTCTTCTTCTGTTATATTGGCGTTTGGTATAACAACTTGTTGCATGACTGCCACCAACTGTTGGCCGTAGCCTAGAGCATCAGGTGTGTGAAAACATGGAGGCCACAATCATTTGCTGCTGTTTTCTTATGCGAGCATACAAACAGCACATCGTCAGGTGTATCCGCAGGACAACGAACGGGAAAGGACACGGATATGGTGTTGTTTTTTTATACATAGGCCTATTTATGAATATCTTGAAACATGTTATGTCTGTGTATGTTTCTCAGCAGAGGCGTTTGTCCACAATAAATAAGTTTATTGTCATTGAAATATGTTCAGTCACCTACATCAAACGTCAGTTGTCAACAACGCGTCACCAACTGGGAAACTCGGTTAGCAAAATCTGGCCCGAGTTTCCCACCTCTGATTCCCACAGGAAGGGACGTGAATGATGACGTTTTCACTCGGAAAAACGTTTTTCCGATGTACATGAACGCACGGTATTTATGGCATTGATGATGTCATCATTGACATCATGAGGCAGAACCAAGTGATGGGGGTTTCTTGTGTGTACTGATTTTTCATTTGTTTGGTTGATGCATTTGTGGGGTAATTGGAGGGAGTTACGTACCTCATAAAGTTTTCTTTATTTGTGTAGATGAGTATAAACTGTGTCTAGCTTTGTCCAGATTTTGATAATGTTAGTAATGTTTTGTAGACCGTTGGAAGATAGTGGTGCAGTGCAGGGCTTATTGAGAGCCCTATAAAGGCAGTGACATGTTGCTGCTTAGGGGGAAAAGAAGAGCCGTACTGGATACAAAGAAGTCATTGATTAATTGTACAGAGAGAAGGTAACAGCCGTGCTGATACAAACACGTGCTTTATTGACTATTTGCCTATTTTTTTCTCTTTTATGCCCTGTAAATTAATCTGCGCTGATTGGAATACAAGAACTCTGCCCTCCTATCTTTTGACATTCTGGCTATACCACACGCCAGTTTATAATCCATAATAAGGACACATTTGGAACATGATGGATGGTACAGATGAAGGGGTATTTGAGCTCATGTGACAGGGCTGTGGGGGTAGGTCACACAAAAAATGTTGGGAAGAAACACTGCTGCAAGGCACTTTGGATAACTGTGTCCAGCAAATGTTTAAATCCTTTTTCGAAATGTGTGCTTGAAAACTTAAAAATGTTCAGAGGGAGTACCTGCTGAGGATGTGAAGAAGCACATGAATAATACAACAAACTGAGACAGCCAGTTAATGTTTGCCTGTGGAAGCTTGTTGCAGAATCAATTGACTTTTGAAGACTCCCCGTACAGCAGCAGCCAACATTCAACAGGCTGCATGAACTCAAACCCATCTAGATTACAGTCTTGCAGCCAGGCTTTTAGCAAACAAAGGAAATGGCACATTACACCATCCCTCTCTCTGAAAAGTTGCATTGGAGAGAAAAAAAAACAAACTCTCCAGTTATTTAACAAATACAAGTTTATTTGAAGTACAGACAAGGAAAAATGAAGGGCTTTTTTCAGGGCTTGCACTCCATATGACAGCAATTTGGGGGTATTGTGTATTTTGGCCCAAGCGTGTGGTCTATGATAGATGACAGGAGAGAAAATCACAAGCCGCTGGCTTGAGCACAGAGACGCAAATTGCTTTCAGCTGATTGCCTTATTCTGCTTGATATTTATCAAGTGGATTACAGTATTCTCTTTTTATTTACAGCCAGGAAGCAGCTGATCAATTCTACTACCGAAGGGAAGAAAGAGAGCTGATGTTTTTCCTCTGCTGGGTGAAAGTACAAACCCCTCAAGTGGTCAGTGAGCACTGTGAAATTAAATGTATGCTCTATTGCATCTTGTTTTACCACACCAAAAGAAACAACATCCAGAAATACAGATGATATGGGTTTGTGCTAAAAA
Source organism: Sander vitreus (assembly GCF_031162955.1). Classification (NCBI taxonomy): domain Eukaryota; kingdom Metazoa; phylum Chordata; class Actinopteri; order Perciformes; family Percidae; genus Sander; species Sander vitreus. The sequence goes on from NC_135859.1 coordinate 26,432,292, forward strand.
ACGAATTTACAAACACATCTTACAGTAGTAGAAGACGCTTACAAGTGATAAGTGAGCCTACACACATCATTTAAACCTGCAACAACAGATTTTCTGGCCACTTGGTGGCAGCGGAAACAAGTGTGAACACAACACTGACATATCACTTTTGAAGTTGATTTGGCGAACTGAAAGCAAACACTATCTTATTTACACATCAAGCTGTTACGGGGCAACAATATCATTCACTTGGAGTCAGTGTTAGATATCTCGTCTGCTGATTTGATTTTGATCCTTCTTTTTTCAATCTGTTTCTCCCAACCCCCCTCCAACTTTATAGAAGTGCAATACTGATTTGTTGCAATACCCTTGTAGGCAAAAACAGTTTGATTATCCTTCAGCAAGATGCTGAACCTCTTCCAGCTTCAGGATCTTTCATCAGTGGCTGAATCTAACCTCTAACCTTTTTTTTATTTATTTTTTTATTTTTTTTACAGCTAAAGCGAATTTGACGTCTCAGCCTCCCAGAGGATAATTTCTTTGACGAGCAATTAGTTGTAAAACTAAATAAGTGATAGCCAGTATGTAAGTATAATATTAGTCTATATCCTTCCATAATTGCTCGGTGTTGTATTAAATTCTGCCGGATGCATGTATTTTCTGTTTCCTTCTGCTTTCTCTGTCAGAATTTTAAATTTGGTGGATTTATGAGGACTACGGTTGACTGCTCCTCAGATCTCTGCACGGTAAATTGAGACAGCTAGCTAGACTATCTGTCCAATCTGAGTTTTCTCTCGCACAACTATTTTGCAACGGCTCTGTGCGGAGTTTAGCACCGCCCATGCAATTCTGATTGGTTTAAAGAAATGCCATTAAACCAGAGCACTTTTCCCCCCCATCCCCGAATGCTATGTGGAGTAGCCTGACTCTCCTTCAGCGTGCTTTAGAGGAGGGTCTGGCAAAGTGAGACTAGTATAATATAGTTCAAGCTATAGTGCCTAGTTCTGTCTCCCCCATGAGGAATTCTAAGTAATGACAACAAAACTGTCGAAGCATCCACATGATCCAAGCCTTCTATGATCGCGCACCTCCTCCACTCCTCCACACGACACCGGTTTCTAGTGAGAAAAACGGAGAGTTGTGTGGAGCTGATAGGCTTAATTAGCTTTGTAGCAACTCATTTGGCAATGGCTTGAATGTAACGAACGTTCATTAATATAAAAAAGTTATGCACTAAAGCTTTTAGTCAGGTTCCCGTGGGCACAATAATTCCACAGCACTACGTACGTAACAGCAAAATGACAAGGTTCAATTTCATAAGCACATCTTGTAGCTCTTTTTTGTTTTAAGATCATTTTTTGGGCATTTTAGGTTTTTATTTTTATTTTTTTATTTAGGACAGCTGAAGACATGAAAGGCAAGAGAGAGAGAGGGGGAAGGACATTTAGCAAAGGGCTGGAGAGCGGAGTTGAACCTGCGGCCGCAGCGTTGGGGAGTAAACCTCTATAGATGGGTGCCTGCTCTACCAGGTGAGCTACCCAGGCGCCCCAACTTGTAGCTCTGTGTGATTTTAATTGAGCCCCGCTCTTGCCTCTGATCAGGCTCTAGCTCTTTCCCTCAGATATGTCTGAGGACTCAGGTCAATGTCAAAGATCAGCTACTTACCCAATCAGGTAACCAACTCCAGAAGGAAAATTACCTCCTTCCGACCAATCGCACTCACCTGCAGTGACCCGGAGCAATCAAAGGTGAACCAGGCTCCTAATCACAGAAAACCCTTTAGGTCAGTAGATGCATACCCCACACACGGTACCACCCAACCTCCTCCAACACCCCCCCCACCCCACCCCACCGACAGGCCAGCTCTGAGTTCAAGTGTTTAAACTGTCACATCAATTAGGCTCAAACGTGGAGATTACTTGCGCAGGACGCATTGTGTGTTTAGTTTGATGCCGACTGCAATATCCTGACACTCTGTTGATCCTAGAAACTCCGGGTGTAGAGCAGCAGAGTCGAGCTGTGTCAAGTAGAGGTGGCTGGTGCCGGGCACGCTTGCACTCTTAACGGCCGGGGGAAGTGTGGAAGGTGGGACAGGAAACAGAGGGCTGTTTTAGCAAAAAAGTGCTGGAAAGGATCTATAACCTGGAGCATAACCAGGACTCCCTCACTGTTTGTTTTGATAAGAGTAACCGTGGTTGTTCAGCAGGAGTGTGTGTGATAAAGCAGAGAATGCACATAGTGGCACATTATGAATTTATTAATTTTAAGACCATTGGTAGCTTCTGGTCAAGTGCCACGTGGATGGATACATAGCTATGATTGTTTGCGTTTCATGCACACTTATCGAGGGCCGGACCCTACGGGCTTGAAACCATGAACACTTAAGATGTGGTGTGTGTGCACATTGACTACATTACAGTGAGGGGACTCTGTGTTTTTCTATGGTGAACTGTGCCAGCTCTCTGACAGCTGATGAATGAGTCAGAGTCTCGCTCCTCCCACAGATCTCAGATCACTTGCAGCATGTTGTGTAAAAGGTCTGAGGACTGTGGACACCTGAACTCAGCTCACAGTAGGCTACAATATGTGGACCCAGTGACTGATAATAAACTGTAGACTATATGAGCAAATTAAAGTCAGCCAACATCAAAACTCTGGTGGGATATAACTGAGTACATAAAGTGTATACTACTAATCCACTACATTTCAGACGAAAATACTGCTTTTCACTCCACTACATTTTATTTCGACAGCTTTAGTTACAAGCTACTTTCCTATAATCCAAAAATGTGTTTATGATGTATTTTTATGGATTAAGACCCCCGGCAGTACATCAAGTAGTTCAAAGTAACCCCACCTTTACCAGATGAAACATTAGTGATGCTTAGACATTAATGCATCAATAATTATGATCCAATAATATAATATGCATTATTATAAAATGGGCAATTCTGCATAATGAGTACTTTGACTACTTTTGGCACTTTTAAGTATATTTTAACACTATATTATCAGTCAGATGATAATTCTCTGTCGGTTTTTCACTATGAGAGACACCGTACACATTGCACATGTGTCATTTAATGCATTGGTTAGATATAAAATATTGACTAGTGCAGCTTTAAGTACTGTACAGTTGAGTAAATGTTACTTTCCACCACTGCCTATAAGTGGACCACCAGCTGACTCCAGAGGAGGTCTGTCCTCCTTTACAATTTTCTAACAGGTTTAACAAATGATACCTGCTTGGCTGTTTAAGGACCCACCGCTGTGTGGCTCTGTCAGAAACCCCATCTAAGAAAACCCATGATGCCCTCACCAGTACGCCTATTGCCTCTCCCCTCGTCAATTGGGTCGCCCTGTTCCACAACTGGACAGGAAGTCTGCTAATCTGTAACCCAATCCGGGGGGGAAGGAAGAAGTCAGGAACCAGCCTTCAGTGCTTTCACCAATCGTATTCATCACCAGAGCCGGACCGAGGCTCATTTAGAGCGGGAGCATGGCTTAACTAAACATCTTCTCCATAAAATAAATGCTTCCAGGTTACTCCCAGTCCAGGTTCCACTCAAAGGAACATCTGATCTCAATTACCAGGAGTGCTGTAGGAAGCAGCGAGCCTTGCTCTGCAGCTTGAGCCAACAGCACCATGGCAACTAGCAGCAAGTCTACGAGCCCTGCGCAGATACGAGTACTTTTCAGGCACTTGTAATGCGGGAAATGATGATTTGATAATTAGTTCCTGATGCCTCTCATTCTTTTTCATATCAATCATGTCTAGGAAACAAAATGTAATTCAAATACAGTTTAAAGCTGCAGAGGTTGGCTGGTATAGCCTACTGAACGTCCGTTGGATGGATGTCCTTCAGTCCACTAGGTTTCCCACTGTGAAACTGTGAAGACTGAACACTATAAAAACACAAAGCACTGAAAAAAATGAAAAATCACCAAGGACTGATAGTCATGAGCATGTTTCAAAATGTATTCAGAGTGAAAATATCACAATAGTGATGAGTTTTATACATTTCTCAATTACATTACAGAGGTTATACAAGTAAAACATGTTCATCAGAGGTACTTCTGAGTATCAAAAAGAAGTCCTCTGGAGAAAAAAAATGCAACACGTCCTCCAAACCACACAAGGATATAGGTCGTTTAATCCTATCCTCTAATACAACACAGGAGCATTTCATAAATTAGCGCCCCTAGCGGGGACAGGAAATATGACCCACAGGAGCGGTTTCTGAAAAACTTATTTGAAGTTTGGTTACAAAACCACTTTTAAATTTAGAAAAAGATTGTGGTTTGGGTTATAATCACTCCTTCACTTCTGGTTACACACGTGATGTAATTCTGTTAGTTCCGTTAGTTCCCAAAAGTAAAATAAAAAACACATCACAATTTACTTTCATTTTCAATGGGACACAAACCCTGATGTCCTGGGTGAAAGTCCTGTGTTTGTTTGACTCATTCAACATCCCAACCTGCCTCCTTTTCAGAATTGTCTTTGTGCCTTGCTCCCATCATAATTACTACGAACACTAGAAGGCGCCACAACCTAACAATAAAACGTAATATAGGTCGTAATTGCTGATTGTACAAATGACTTATGAAGTCATTTTTCAGAAGAGGACAGTCTAAAAAAAATGCTGTATGAGTCTTTTCTAGATATGCACATTTGCACTTCATTTACAATGAGTTTACAAACTCCCACTGTACTCACACGCATCTTGCCCTACATCACCATATCTACCTTCTCATACATCCATGATTTCTACACCCCAACACTCACTTAGACACTGTAAAAACATTTTCTTTAATTTACAAAAATGATCTGTCAAAAAATACATAGATACATATTTTCAAACACATTAAACATTTTTTAACTTTAAAAACAAAATTCTGTTGAGTCTTTTGGAGGAAGATTTTAAGATGTGCAGTAGGCCTACAGTTTTGGGAGCATAACACATGCTGACCGAACTTGGCAGATAATACAACGTGACCTCAGGGTGACAAGAAGCTGAGCTCTTAGTTTGTATGTGAACCACGACAGATACTGTACACTCCTTGAAGATGACAGGACGTGGAAAAGAAACCTTTTCACTGCTGTTCACTGGTTTTTGTTACGGCAAGACGGATCAGCTTCTGATGTCTAATCAGGCATGACAACATTATATTTTTTATTAGAGCTTAAGAAGATTTTTTGGGGGAAATTTTGGAAAGCCAGTGTGAACTCGTTTTTGTTGGAAACAAACCGCGTCTTCACAGAGAGCTAAGGTGAGGTCTGTCAAGTTTAAAAGAATTGGCTGAACATGTTTTGGTCAAGATTTGAATTATCTTCATGTAGACAAGCTAGTCCTAAAATTGCTACAGTATGCAGGAAATTACTTCAACAGGCAAAAATCATCAGTTTGGCTCAGATAATGTCTCCGTGGAAAGGAGATCAGAACCTGGCAACTCAACTGCATTGTTTGGTTCTTTTGTATTTAAAAAAAAAAAAGAAGACAGCCTCTTTGTTCCTGTGTCCCTCCCCCCCCTTATTCCCTTAAAAACACAAATCATATTTACTAGGAACAATTTCCAATCAGTGTCAGTGTCTCTGTACTATTTACGGGTTCTGGGGATATTTAGTACACATATGTATATGGGGAAATTTTGTAAAACTAAAATTAAATGGGTTTTTTTCTAACAAGTTAAGCCTGGGATGTTATATAAATTTGCCAGCAGGTGGAGATAAAGCACTTTGAAATCTTCATTTAGCATCCTTTCATGTTTCCTTTCACTGAATGAAACATAAAAACCAATAAATTTCATTATTTGAAGTTGTCGAAATTTGTACACACATGGGTCTCATCGTTATCCTGAGAACAATTTGCCCACCGGTTCTGGTTAAAAATGATCAAATCCAAATGATTTAGTGCCAGTTGCAGCAGGCTTTCTTTAAAATCTTCAGACTAAATGGAGGAAGTAGAGGAAACTGTCGCCACCCATTCGTGTTATAGATATTAGTAGCAGGCCTATGGGTTGTTGTGCAGAAAGTAGCCAACCCATGTGTCTGAAATTACTTTCGAGAAACAGATTAACACTGCAAACCAAAACTTTTTTAACAACTCTGTTATTTTGATGTGGAAATCATGAAAGGTGAGTCCTCACATTATTTAATTAAACACCTGCTGACAGAATTTGATGTTTTTACACCCAGATAATATTCAACTGTTTTAACTTTCATAGAGTTTAGGATCTTCTCCATCTGGTTTTTCAACCTGTTGCTGCTGAAGAGCTCATCATGTACTGGTAAGCAGGTTTTCTTTTCCCCATCACAGCACATCTTTATGGTTTAGACTGATCATTTGAGAATTTGGTTTGAGGTGGTAGTTGGCTAATTATACAAACAAAAAAAAATTCAAGTGGTCGGTGGTTCTATTATCGTTTTTCAGTTTTAAAACGGGGTGATGCTGCATATTTTTGTTACATTTCCAGGCCCAGTAGGGGCAGAATTTCTGATGGCCTGAATTGTGACCTTCGTTTTAAAAAATCCATCCATGCTGTTTTGAATGAGATACAGTTTCTGAATGTGTCCTGCCTTCAGACTCCGGGTGAGCTGTTCAAAATCGGCACGGCCAAGCCAGCACAAGTCGAAACGAGCTGGCTAACCACAACCATTAGCTCGTAGCGTTAGCGTTAGCATGCTTCCCATGCGTGGGAAGAAGAAGAAAGGAGGTCTCACTCTGTAGCTAAAACAGAGACCAGGTGAAAAGAGGATCTGCAGCAGTGAGAGAGAGCTGTGCAGTACAACAAAAATATGGTGTTTTTTGAAAATTAAACCACGTAAACCTATTCTGGTACAACCTTAAAATACAATTATGAACCTGAAAATTAGCATAATATGGGTGCTTTAATGTACTTCTGTTGACTCCTGATGTATTTTTTTGGTGTTATTCAATCACAAAAATCACAAAGGTATCAGGTGAATCCAGGCCGACATGAAAACCTTTTATATGGTCTACGGTGAAAACACATACGCTTACAGGCAGGTAGAGGTACATTTCCCACATGTCAGGGTTAAGAGAAAGCAAGGAATGAAGCAACATTGACAATCTGGCAGGGAATGAGTGAAAGTGGGGCCGGTTATATCTTGCAAGGCTGATGAGGGAAAGTGGAAACAGGTGAGCAGGTGGATGTGAGACACTGGGACAGGTGGGAGAGTCTGAGGGTATCTGGTGGATGAATGGAAAATGGCAGTTCCATGGCCTGGGAGAAGTGAGAAGCTGTATGTAATAAATAGGGAAATAAATAACTGGATTTTACACATATTTTTGTGATTTTGTGATGACAAATTTGATGTATTAAATTTTATTTCATGTACTGCCTTGTGACAAGTCCAGGGTATTTCCCTTTAACCTGTTTGTTTTCCTGTGCATGGCTCTATCCCTGAATGGATGTATGGATAAAAACACTTGTATTTCAATTTAAGCCACCATTTATGTAGACTTTGGTGCAGTGCAGCTTAAAGAGTGTAATTCAGATCATACCATAGGTAAACAGTTTGAAAAACTGGGACTGTGAAGTAGTCAGCCTGTATATGTTAGATTTACACAATGATTAAGTTCAGAAGTAGACTAATTTTGCATATATTACTCTATAAGTAACTCAATCTAAATGTTATCTGCATCCTTGCCTCCCCTGGTAGAGTTAACCCTACACTAATTTAAACAATGCATGCATTCTTACACTTTCTCCTTTTGGAAACCTAAATCAGAATCAGAATTGGCTTTAATGGCCAAGTAAGTGTGAACACATACATGGAATTTGACACATGCTTTTTGCTGTACTCAAAGTACATACACAGAAATAGACATACGGATCAGAGAGTGCCAGCTGAAAGCTGAACAAATGAACAAAGACAAAAAAAGTACTAGAGAGCACAACCCTGAGGCCGCTGTCCTCGGCGCCATATTGATCATCTCCTCTACTTGTTGTTCATGTAGGGTGAGCATGCATATCTATCCTCTCATTCACAGCTAAATGAGGAAGAAAAAGCTGCAGTGTCTGATTATCTTATTGAAATTCTGCAAGTATGAAGGGAGGACAGGAAGCCACAATACGGCAGAGTGTTATAGATATGGGGGAGGGGGTTGCATTGGGGCAGCAGCAACTTGTTACCCAGAAGCAGAGGAGTCCTAATCTATTTAACACTTCCTGTTAAGAGACTTTTTCGGTGAAAGTGGCGTTAATGAGGGAGGGTGAAGCATCGCTGGTTATATCTTTGGGGTAGTGGTAATGTGAGTTAATAAAAGTTTCAGGTTGGTTTTAGCTTTAAATTGTAAGATTTATGGGACATGTATGAATGTATGAATTGTGTTTCAGTATTGTGCTGAGTCATTACACCATCCGTCATTTAGTTCACCTGGAGCTACATTATACCAATTATTCATTCAGAAAAAGTAAAATGATCTTTTTCCTCGTTTGCAGTGAATCCCTGTTGTTACTACCCTTGTCAGAACTCAGGAGTGTGTGTGAGATTTGGTGCAGACCGCTACGAATGTGACTGCACTCGCACAGGCTTCTATGGAGACAACTGTACTGTTCGTAAGTACAGCAAAATTGAGCATTTTCAACATAACTCTGTGTGTCGGCATCTGGGTGTGGGTTCATTCAAAAGCTCCAAGTAACCCTGTTAGCTCAAGTACTACTTTAATGTAACATTGGGGCAAATTAACCCTAAAGTTACCCTACGCTAACCATGATCTTGTGCACTCTAATGCTCCTCCTATTTTGTTTAAAAAAAACTGATAATTAACATGAATAAAGCGTTTTAACAATAATAAATCAAGTATGAAAATATAAGTTGTAAATATGTAGACATTGTTAATAAATACATTGTGCTTCCAGAAGGTCAGAGGTCAAACAGTCAATTGGATCTATCCTTATCCTAATCCTCCACCACTTTACAAACTAAAGAGCTAAAAACATAAAGCAAGTGTCATTATGGAGGAGCATAAACACCAGCCAACATGGCAACACAAACAATTTTCTCATTAATGGCTTATAAGTGATCTTTAAAGCATTCATACATTATGTATTTACATTAGTCACAATTTATAAACCCTTGCTTTATTAGAAGTGGTACAATGAATATTATTCTTGATCTTTGTGTGTAGCGGAGTTCTGGACCAGAGCTCGTCTCATGCTGAAGCCGAGCCCTGTGACGGTTCACTTTATCCTCACCCACTTCCAGTGGTTCTGGGACGTCGTCAACAGCTCTTTCCTGCGAGACACATTCATGAGATTAGTGCTGACGGGTAGGTGAAAAGGTTTAAGGTAAAAAAAACTACAACCCTCAAACAAGTCACTCAATCAGCAGAATCCAACAGACCACAGATCGCAGCAGATAAACCAACACGACTTGCTTGCAGCTAATATTTTCCCATTTGTTTTAGTTCTTTTCTGTTATTTATGGTCACAATATGTATTTGGAAACACGATTTTGGCTGGAGTTCTGGTTTTATCAGCCTTGATGCATTTAAAGGCAGAGATACATTTTGATAAGTAAATTGCTGAGGTCAAGGCTGTTTTAGGTAAGGGTAGTCTTACTCTATGTGAGAAGCAAGGAAGAGGGGTCAGAATAGACCTATAGAAGGTATCTATAGACAAAAAGCTGTTTGAATATAGACGTGTGTGTATAGACAAAAAACTATTGAGGCAATACAAAAGAAAGTTGATCAGTAATTCATCTGGAAATCTAGTTTTTAAATGCATCAGAAGTTGTTTTTTTTTATCTTGATGACGTTTTGAGAGCATGCAAGATTTGTGACTGCAACTAAAAGTGTATTTAATCCCACAAAAAAGGAACTGGGTTACTAGAATTAAATGAGCATTAAGGTTTCTTTTGCTAAACATTTTCAAAGTTGCATGCTCTCACTTTGTGCTGTTGTATTCCTTGCAAGCAAACGCAAACTCAGAGCAGAGTAAAGATGAAGTCCGGCGTTATTCCATACTTTAATTATTGTCAACAAATTACATGAAAAGAAAAGATTTGTCAGTCCGTCTCAGTTTGGGAATACACATTAGGTGGGCTAGTGGGTATTTTCAGCTACAGGCGTGGGCTGAATAGAATTTCACTACAGTTTCTGGTTCATTGTAATGCAAAAATGTGGCTAGATATGTCTGTAATAGATTTTGGACACCAATGGAGCCCAGTGGAACAGAAGAATAAGCTATATCAGGCTTTGTAGCTCGTAGCATGTGAGTAGGATCAATTCCTTCTTTTCATGGGCTTTGTTGACAATAACATACATATAGTATATCACCAGCCTTATCCATGTACTTATATAGCGCCTTTCATGAAACCCAAGAACACTTTACAGAATTACAGTGGCTTTACTAAGGGAGGGTGTAGGCTGTGGCACTTGGTACTTGTAGGCTGGGTACTTACACATGGATTAATTGAGTGTCCAAACATGCTGGTTCATTCATTCCACTGAACCAGCAAACATGGAAAATATACAAAAAAGACAGTTGTTGTAAACTACACATTGTCACTTCCTCCTAAAGTCAGAAGCGACCTTATTCCAAGCCCTCCAACCTACAATTCTAAATATGGATACCTCAACTGGGAGTCCTACAACAACATCTCCTACTACACCCGTCTCCTCCCTCCTGTACCTGAAGACTGCCCTTTGCCGATGGGAACTAAAGGTGAGACCTGCATAACTGTATACACAGACGATTGTGCTACTGAGGACATCTTTAAATGTTTCTTTCTTTACAGGTAAACCTGATCTTCCTGATCCCAAAGTGTTGGCCGAGAGTTTTTTTAAGAGAAAGAAATTCAGGCCAGATCCTCAGGGAACCAACTTGATGTTTGCCTTCATGGCCCAACACTTCACCCACCAGTTTTTCAAGACAAACAAGGAAGTTCAAGGTGGCTTCACTAAGGCTTTAGGCCATGGGGTGAGATGCATACTGTCTTTTTCATAATTAGTTTTTTGTGTATGTGTTTGACTTTTGAATGTTTTGCCAAATGTAAGTATTTTTCTCTCACCAGGTAGATGCGAGCAATATCTATGGAGACGACCTGATGCGACAGCTTCAACTCCGGCTTCATGAAGATGGAAAGCTAAAATATCAGGTAATAAAGAAGTTTGTCATTTTGGGGAATAAGTTTATTTAATTTTTTGCAGAGAGTTATATGAGGAGATCGATATCACTTTCATGTCTGTACTGAGGAGAGGTGTCAATCTTCTCATCTAACTCTCGACAAGAAGGAAAATGATCAGTTATTTCAGTCATGTGAAATTTCTAAATGTATAGAATAGCCTAACTCTGCATGATATTACACAATCTTAAAGGCTTTGTATTGTGGTATTTCATAAACCACCAGCTGTTTCTTGCATATCTAAAGGGTGTCAGTCTTGATCAACCTTTACTTCCTCTGTCACACTGACTTCTGAGAATGCTAAGGTTTATTTTCCAGTCAGCAGTGATAGTGATAAAGTGGTTAAAGAGAGACAATCCTAACACTCTCTTTGACAGCACATTATTGTGCCTTTAACATATTTGTGATGAAGTTACAATTTCAAGTTTATTGTCATTCGTCTCCTTACAGGTTATGCAAAAATCTGAAATGTAATATTTAGAAAACAGTAAAAACAAAACGATAAAAACAAGCATATGACAATAGGAGCAATAAAACTTGAAAGCTACATTTAAAATTAAAGTGTAGAAAGATCAGCGTGTCCGAGTGCTGGAGATCAATGTTTGAGAGGGAACTTCCTCAAACTATCTTCATCTTAAAGCTTGAGGATGTTGTCTCATAAATAAGACAAGTTTGTTACTTTTACAACTAGCATGGCATTCACAAGTCTGCCATGACCTGTGCACAACAAAGCCAACTATGGCAAGAATGTACGTGTATGAAGAAATAGTAGAGAAAACAGGGTATTTAAAAGTCTAAATAGCTCAGAATCAAACCTTAAAAATACTTCTCTGAAATGTGGATTATTATTTTGTTTGCTTACAGTTATTAAATGGTGAGATGTACCCTCCTACTTTATCTGAGATCCCTGTGCACATGAATTATCATGAAAGAATAAAAAGGTTTAAAAAACTTTGCTTACACATGTTTTTGTTTGTTGACAGTTGATACATGGTGAGATGTACCCCCCTACTGTATCTGAGGTCCCTGTGCACATGGTGTATCCTGAGCACTTCCCCCCAGAGAAGCGTCTGGTCACTGGTCATGAGGTATTTGGCCTCCTGCCGGGCCTCACTATGTACGCCACCATATGGCTGAGGGAGCATAACAGAGTCTGTGACATCCTGAAGGCAGAACATCCCACCTGGGACGATGAGCAGCTCTTCCAGACCACCAGACTCATCATCATTGGTGAGAACCTCAGGAAGATATGTTTACAGTTTAAGTCCAAAGATGGTGTCAGGATCTGCAAATCTTCTTTCTCTGTGACAGATTGGAGCATTTCAACCTACAGTATATCGACCACTTTTAACAGGTTTTTGAGCAATAATAGGTTTGTAATCTTTCTTCAGTGCAGAACTGGCAGTTTTATTTTTATTTTTTTACAGATCTCTTTTTTGTCAGTACAGTCCACATAGTAAGTTAAATTGTTTTTAGACTTACAATTGTTTTCATTATTGATTAATCTGCAGATTATTTTCTCGATCAATCAATTAATTGTTTGGTGTATAAAACATTCGAAAACTGTGAAAAATGCCCAAAGTGACTTCATCATATGTCTTGTTTTGTCTGACCAACAGTCCAAATCCCAATAATATTCCATTTACTGTAATTTAAGACCAAGAAAAGCAGTTTATTCTACCATTTGAGACCTTGGAACGATCACACATTTGGCATTTTGGTTTAAAATAGTTGACTATTAACTTTAGTCCCTGTTGCAGCTCTAATTGTATGCACAAATTAACAGTTCAAATTTCCATCTTCAAGCTTCTTTAAATGTTTTTTATTTCGATGTGACATGAAGTGATTTGTTTTTGTTCCCCAGGAGAGATCCTCAACATTATAATCGAAGAGTACGTGCAGCATCTGAGTGGTTACCTGCTGAAGCTGAAGTTTGATCCCACCCTGCTCTTCAACGTCCGTTTCCAGTACAATAACCGCATCGCTCTGGAGTTCTGCCACCTCTACCACTGGCATCCACTGATGCCTGACAACTTCCTCATCGACGGAGATGAAATCCCGTACTCACAGTTTATTTACAACACCTCCCTCATCATGCACTATGGGGTGGAGAAACTAGTGGATGCCTTCTCCCAACAACCTGCAGGACAGGTAGATAAGTACCATCTTCTGATTATATACTATAATCCAGTGTTAGAGTAACAAATGCAGTTTTGTTAGTATTCTTGCTTTTATAGATGTAAAGTTTACAGTTGTCAAGTACTGTACTTAAGTACACTTTGAGGTACTTGTACTTTACTTGAGTATTTACATGTTACTTTATACTTCTACGTCACCACATTTTAGAGGCAAATATTGTACTTTTCACTCCACTACATTTATGTTTCAGCTATAGTTAGCCCACTAGGTACTTTTCAAATTAAGATTTTACATAAAACATATACAATGAACTTATAAAATGCATCGTTTATTGATCAGATGTTTCCAACCTTTTTGGCTTTTGAACCCTGACAAAAGAGGAAGTTGAGGCCCCGTGTTATGCTTCAGATATTTATCTTAACTTCTCATATGGTTTCATTTAAATAACTGTTCAAGTCCCAAAGAGGTGAAATTATCCAACATTTACAAAAGAAGGTTAGAGAAAAGTCCAAAGAAGTAAAGTACATATTTGTGTAATCAAGCTTATTTTTTGTCTTCTTTCCTGCCCATTTAATAATCTAACGTTCCCTCAGATTTGTCACGTGACATTTTGAAGCGACCCGTCCCCTAGTTTGAGAACCACTGGACAAAACAATCCAGGTGTATATAAAGTATTTAAACCTAGCTCCACCTCGACCAGCTACATCAATAAAATGCTACTTATCCATTTAGGCATCAGTATTAAAAGATAAGATAATGTGGCCGGGTTAGCTCAGAGAGGTTTACTCGTTGACGCGGCGGCCGTGGGTTCGACTTACTGCATGTCATCCCCCCTCTCTTCCTGTCCTGTGGAAATAAAGGCCTAAAATGCCCAAAAAAATAAGATAATGTAATTCATAATAATATGTCAAGCAAGGTTCATTCTGCTGCATCTACTTTCTTTTCAAATCTACAGATGTACTTTTGATACTTTAAGTACATTTTACTGATGATGCTTTTGTACTTCTACTTATGTTAACAGGATTTTGAATAGCAATTTTACTTGTAAACTGCACCGACAGTGTTGTTGTCATTACTTAGAATTCCACATGGGGAAGACAGAAACTACGTACCATAGCTTTAAGTGTTGTTGCCTGCCAGGCAACACGTTTGTTTGTCATCTGGCTGATGGTATTATCATTAACAGTTCATTAAAATAACATTGCAGTAACTTTTTTGTCTGTTTTTCAGATAGGTGGAGGTCGCAACTCTCATGCAGTAGTGCTCAAAGTGGCAGAAATGGTCATCAGAGAGTCTCGAGTAACACGTGTGCAGCCCTTTAATGAATACAGGAAGAAGTTTAACCTAAAGCCATACACATCTTTTTATGAATTTACTGGTAAGCAGGAATAATATTGTAACTAAAACTTGGTTCTGAAAATGTTTTGTATTCCCCCTTGCAAAAATCTGTTGCACGTGTATATTTGTTAATACAGCAATTTTGACTTCAATCTTATTTAAATGGATTAAAATAATAGTTGTATTTATATACACTTTTTAAGCTTTAGCACAAAGTGCTTTCCAGATTAAAAGATTCACAGAATACTACATACTAGCGTGGATCAAAACATAAAACAGTAAACATACTTTAAATAAGTGAAAATTGTTTAGCAAACTGTTTTTGAAGTGGGTAAAGGAAACCCGCATTTACACATTCCACATTGTAACATAATAAGATGATAGTAAGGGTATGAATAACAACCTCTGAGTTAATTAACAGCTGTTTTCTCTTTTCCAAACAGATGACATAGAGATGGCCAGAGGTTTAGAGGAGCTCTATGGTGACATAGATGCTCTGGAGCTCTACCCCGGCATCCTGCTGGAGAAAACACGTCCTAACAGCCTATTTGGTGAGAGTATGGTGGAGATGGGTGCTCCATTTTCCCTGAAAGGCCTGCTGGGAAACCCCATCTGCTCCCCTGAGTACTGGAAGCCCAGCACCTTTGGGGGAGAGACGGGCTTCAATATCATCAAAACTTCCACTCTGAAGAAACTGGTGTGCCTCAACACCAAGTGGTGTCCATACGTGGACTTTCACGTTCCACGAAAAGAGGACACAAAACCAAGAAAATCATCCACTGAACTTTAATGAGTATTTCATTAATCGCAATCAGTTCATTACTATGTTGACTGTGGGAGACATATTTGTTGTCAATGTGTTGTAAATTCTTGTCATATTCTCATTCAGACCAGATGTATTGCTGTTGGGGAGAAAGGGTGACTTTTATACCACATGTGCTAATGCAATGGTTTTATTCCTGCCTTCAGTGAATGACATATTCTGCATTTAAGCAGGTCTACCTCCAGAAAATACAGCTGACAAATTCCATAGTTTCCTGAGCAAGAAAATTCTTCTGGACCTCGGAGTAGTATTTTCATTTGCTAATGCTAGAACTCAGTTTTTTCTCTTTAGAGTGTGGTCTAGACCTACTCTATCTGTAAAGGGTCTTGAGATAACTCTTGTTATGATTTGATACTATAAATAATATTGCATTTAATTGAATGCTGACTTAATGAGTTAAGTTGGTTGAAATGGCCAAAACAGACAAACCACTGCTGGGAATTGAACATAGTTCTCTGCAGCGGTGGGTTACCATACAACTCCAGGGCTTGTGTGTGTGTCTGTGTCTGTGTGTTCTTGTTTTTTTTCATGATCAAATGTTTTGTATTCCCCCTTGCAAAAATCTATTGTATGTGTATATTTGTTAATACAGCAATTTTGACTTCAATCTTATTTAAATTGGATTAAAAATCATTTTTGTATCATATAACACTTTTCAAGCTTTAGCACAAAGTGGAACACATTCAGTACATGTAGCCATGCAAGCAAGCAACAAAACTCAGCCAGCAACACTGATTATAGCTGTTTTCTTGAAACATGCAAACCTGCAGAGCAGTAAAAGGAATGAGACATAAAAATAAAATACAATCCAGGGACCCAGGGAAACATGAATTAAACATTTGACCTATAGGAAAAACATTGCTGAAAAAATAAAACCATTTGAAAGGTCTTCTTAAAGGTCCAATGTGTAACGTTTTTAGTTGTTCATTATCAAAATCTGTGTTGCCCGTTCACAAACTTGTCCTTTTTCATGAATATTTACCACCACCATCAATTCATCAGTATTCCTATTGGCTTGAAATTTTACATTTGCATTTGTATGAACTGGGGTAGACGCTCCATATTCATGCACCATCTTGAAATACGTTAGCCGGTAAGGGACATACAGGACATACTGCTCCGCCTTTCGCGTTTTCGCTGTCACAAAAAAGAGTGAACACTGGAGCTGCCTTCCAAAGATGGAAAGACCTGATGAAGGAAAAGGGGATCTAAATAGACGCAGAACGGCTATGGTAGCTGTAATATATGGTAGCTGTAATATATAGTAGCGATATATGATCTAGAACCTAGATGGGAGAAATTCCCACACATTGGACCTTTAATGTGTTAGGATATTGATATTGAGCTAGGGACCATATGACCTTGGGAACGCTCCACAGCAGCACATGGCTGCACACTGTCTAGTTACATTTTTTTAAGTGTTAAATAAGTTTTAACACAATTTGAATTAAGAAAAACCTATAATTACAATACAAAATGGCTAAATGTGATGTGTGTGTTTGAGTTTTAACACTAACTGACTGAGAGGATGCAGATGTTAGTGTTTCACCTTGTAGTGTGTGTGAGAAAAGGGATCATACACCACTGTGGTTTTGCTGTGATGTCCCAAGAAGATAGACATGGCTGCATGTGTACATTTTGTGTTTACACCTTGTTGTTAATGTGCACTGGGTGGATGTGCACTGAACACACTGTACTGTACACTATGTACATGTGATACAGTAAGGCAGGGGTCTTCAACATTTTTTAGGCGAAGGACCTCTCAGCTGAAAAAGAGAGCAGGGACCCCTTATAAATTATAAAAAACTGAATTGCATATCAAACTAGGCCTACAATAACATGTGGGGCTGCCTATAGCCTTTACACATACCTGTGTAATGGTGCATACAATACTAAGCTATTTAATTCATAATTGTTGACATATTCATATATTTATTCATTATATTTTCATGTTAAAATGTGGAATCCTTAAGTTTAACTGCATCTGTGGATGGCTACCTTACCTATAGGCCAGTAAGCCTATCATCAATGTTTGTGTGTAAATTAAAAAAAAAGTTTTATCTTTACAAATAATATTTTGGATTCATGTCAATGTATTTTTTTTAATTGTATGGCCCCCCTGCAGCAACTCTGAGGACGCCCTAGGGGTCCGTGACCCCCTGTTAAACATCTCTGCAGTAAGGAACAACAGATACAACTTAAATGAATGTGTAGATTGCATCAGTAACCATTCATGTAACTCTGGTGTTTAAAGTGAATTAATTATTAGTATTCAAACAAAAGGATGCAAAAATAACTAAATAATGAGTTTAGAATTTACTACTGTCCCTACATTTTTTTGCATGTGTAACTGAAATAGTAATATCAGAAAAGTATGGTTATACTGACCTCTGTGGGTTAAATTTTTTAAGATTGTTACATGACTAGTTTGTCAACAGGTGAACATTTCAGCTGCTATAGCAACAAAAACAATATTTCCAGCCTGTGTTTCTTGGCCTAATGAAGACATTTTGACATGTCACAGTAAGAAAATCACAGGTTAAAATAATAAAATGAATGATGGCTAAATTCCATACAGCTGCTTCAGTCTTAGGCTCTATACTATGACAAGTCAAAATGTCTGCTGTGAAAAAGGTTGTTTACTCTACAAAGAGTGATTCAAAACAATTAACTAAATTATATATAGGATGTTATATTTACTAAACGTAAAATAACATCCTATGTAGAATCAATGTTACCTTTTACACATTTTAAACTAGATTAAAACATTTCTACCCGGTGCAAAAGAAGACAAAAAAGCCAAATAAATTGCAGTTTTACCAGGTGTGCAAGTCCCTGTATTACATTTTTATTACACAATTTTAAATTATAAAGCAACTGAAAACACTCCAAAAGCAGAAATGATCCAAAACAAAAAGTATAATAAGTTGGTACATGGTAAAGAAGAAAAAAACGCAAATTGAAAGCCCTCTTAAATCTCTGATTTAAATCTATCTTGTTAATTTCATGTGTGAATTCAGCTACTTATTTACCAAAACTTGGCAACGTGTTATTCCATTGACCTTTTAAAGCTATAGTGCGTAGTTTCTTAACGTGTTGGGATCTGCAAAAAGTAACATAGTAAATATACATAATGTGTGTATAGTAAAAAAAATATTCAAAAACACACACATCTGTTCATGATTATTATCTCACAATTGTGTTAATTGTGTACAGCTGCACAAGCATTAAGCAAGTAAATTAAACCTGTTGTTAAAATGTTAGTGCATAATCATTTAGTTTCTAAACACATTGTTCAAGAGAGAACATCTTAATTAAAAAGACTGCACATGTACTACAATGTTTTTTTTTAAATTTGTTTAATGTTTTACAGATGGAGGAATCTGAGAGATCTGAGAGATCGGCTGGTCTTCACAAAGCTCTAGAAAATGAGAAAAGAGCCAAAGCTGCTCTTGAAGAGGCCTTGAAGAAGGAAAAAACAGCCAAAGCTCAACACAAAGGAGCACTGAAGCAGGAGCGAAAAGAAAAAGACGCTCCTGCCAAGGCTCTGAGGAAGGAGCAAGCTTAGAAATGAAGAGGACAAAAACGTGATTGAGAAGCTCCAGAAGGATCTGGAGGCGTCCTCTTGTCAGCAAGAAAAAGAAATTACAGAGCATGATAAGGTGAATTGTGCTGAAATCAAGGCACTAAAGGATCATACACACAAACATTGATGATAGGCTTACTGGCCTATAGGTAAGGTAGCCATCCACAGATACAGTTAAACTTAAGGATTCCACATTTTAACATGAAAATATAATGAATAAATATATGAATATGTCAGGACAATCAAATTCAATCCCTGCATCTCAATCTTCAGAATCTTCAAAGCGATATTGAATCCAAGGACAACATGGTTTCCTCACTGCAGCAGAAAGTGAACCAGTGGGCCTCAGATCTCAAAGAGGAACAAACTAAAAACTGTTCACTCCAGAGGAATTATGAAGCCGCTGTCTCCCAGCAGCAGAAGGAAGCAGAAGAACTAGACCATCTGACTCATGAGAACCAACAACTCGCTTCTGAAAAAAAAAGGCTGCAAAGTGAACTTGAGGCTGGTGTAAATGAGCGTCAGCTTCATCAGAAACATCTTCAGGAAGCTCAAGAAGCTTGCAGCAGACTTGAGAAGGCCATTAAGAAGGAGAAAGTTTGCTTCTCGACACTATATAACAAGATCCAGATCCAAGAGAAGGAGCTCTCTGAGAAGAGTCTGGCTTTAGAAAAGAGCCTGATTGCTGAAAGATTCTTAAGGTTGTTTGTCAAAAACGAGAAGAAGCATTATGAGCAGGTGGTTTGCTGAGAGAAGCATCTGCGACCTCAGACCGTCTGATGTACGATATGCAGACTTTGAAGATGGAGAATGCAGACGTCAGGGCTAAATTCAACGTTATGGAGACAGAATAAGATCTAAACTCTGCTCTCTCTCTGAGCGCCATAAAGAGATGATGTTAAAGAATAATGATATCATCTCTGAGAATAAGTTCACCATCACTAAGCTCCAGTTCATGGTAGATGGGTTCAAAGAACAGCTGTCAGACAGCAAGGCAAGACAGGCAGAACTTGAAGATGCCTTAAAACAGAACTAGAAACGAAACCCAGAGTTGCAGCAAAGAGTTGATCAGATCACCTCTGCTCTTGAAAAAGTATGGACCAGGTGTGAGAAGCACCGTGTGGAGCTCAAGGAGGCTTTGACAAAGCAGATTGAAACAATGGAGGAGAAGCAGAAGATGGACGTGGCTCTGCAGAAAGCTCACGACAGCTATGCCAGGCTTCAGGAACAACAGCTGGCAGAGTCAAACTATCAGTACAGACACGTCAGTGACACTGAGCTCAGGCTCAACCAGCCTGGATGAGAGCGCAAAGGCTCTACAACACATGCAACAGGAATATACACATCTGGGGAGGAGGCACAGCGACATTAATTCTGACTATCGTGAGCTGCTCAAAACTCACAGTGCCCTCCAAATCAGATATGAGAGGCTCAGCTATGCACAAGGTAACCCACGACCAGAATACAGCTCACCTCAGTTCACAGTAAAACCCACATTTTTTGGTATACACGACATCTATTTCCAGTGGTGTAAGAAGTACTCAGAACTTTTACTTAAGTAAAAGTAGCAATATTACAGTGTAGACATGCTCTGTTACAAGAAAAAGTCATACATTCAAAATCTATGTAGTGGAGTATAAGTATAAAGTAGCATAAAATAGAAATAGTCAAGTAAAGTAAAATACAAGTACCTATTTTTCCCTGTTAGGGGAAGGGAATTTTTTTTGTGGGAGTTTTTCCTCATCCGAGTCAAGGGTCAAAGGACAGAGTGTGTCGTGTGATGTACAGGTTGTAAATTTGTGATTTGTTGTGGGCTGTACATATAAAATTGACTGGAACGTGAAGACTCTCAATCATCCAGGTGACAGGAGATGGAAAGTTTGTTTTTTAACTCTTTTAACACTTACTCAAGAGACTTAATCAGCTTTACAGACAGACCTCAGTCTGGTGCAGCACACCTTCCTTTGAATGTGATATTCTTTGTGTTTGCAGTACTACTATTGTAAGCAATTTCATAAATAAATGTGTTTAAAAATGTGTTAATGTAAAATGTGTAAATAATAAACAACACAGTAGTTCCAACAATCTCACCACAAGGTCCTTCTTTGCTTTTCTGGAGCGTTTTATTATATTACATATATGATTTTTCTGCTGTTTCCAATTTTAAGAATAAACCTTGAATCTCTTGAACATATGCCTGACTCTCTTTTTAGTTCACTTGCACATGGCACAGCGTAAATCTTGATGATTGTTTAAAATGGGTGGAGATTGGTGACCAGCAACCCAAGAAGACGTGGCAAAACAATAGCAGTAGTGTTTCTGCTTGTCTACCATGTAAACAGATTACTGAGTACACACTGAGACATGATGTGGAGTGAAGAGCTTTGGAGAACATGGTTATAGTTTGAGCTTTTGATAAGGTGCAGCAACTTCTATTTTTCACATGAAGGCATACTTACTTAAGGAGTATGTAAATAAGGTTCACAGACCATGTCTGTATTACATGCAAAAATATCACTAAAGACTTTGGTAGTATTGTCTTAATGTTTATTGATCCAGCCCCTCTTATTCTCCTTTGGTTTTAAGAAAAGGTGTTAACAGTCAAGTAGCTTGATATAAGATAATTGGCATGGTCACTGAAACAAAGTCAACACTGTACAACACATTTAAGTCTTACTGTAGGCTTACTTGAACTAACTAATAACCAATAACACAATATTAATCAGAGTGAAACATGTGATTCCTATATAATTAATAAATTAAAAAAAATGAATACTAAACATTTTCTCTTTCATGTTTCAATAGTAAAATTAAGAAACGGTAGAAAGCAAGACTAGTAGTTGTATTCAGAAGTAACCTGCACTACAGTCAAACTGTATAACATGACAGTAAATAATGTAACCACAAGGAGTAGTACAGAAAGTGATGTACTAAAGCTATGGAATACACATTCACAGAAAGATGTGGATGCTAATACAGAATATGTTAGAAATAGTTCAACATCAACACCACTCATGTCTGTGTGTTGCTGAAGTCAGGAGGCAGTTAGCCTAGCTTAGCATTACGACTGAAGGCAGGTAGAAACATCGAGCCTGCCGGGGGAACAGTAAAACAGTATGTGAGCGTTGTTAACTGTTGCTGGAGTGAACAACACTCAAATCACGTTTATTAGTTGCAAACCGATACGTTCAGATTAGCGTTCACCAAAATGAGCACGTTCAGTGAACACTCTTTTAGTGCGTTCATGCACAATACTGTTTATTAGTAAGTTTAAAATGAGTTGGTAGGTACATTTGACAGATCCAGGCTAGCTGTTTCCCCCTGCCTCCAGTCTTTATGCTAAACTAATCAACTCCAGGCTCTAACCCCATACTTAAAGACACAGTAAATAAAAAAATACATTTTACAAGTTCTCATTCTGTGCTAATTGTTCAGTTATTATATGCCAAATACATGTCAAAATGGCTTATCTTGAACTCGGGTTGGTTACAGTATATGAGGATGTCTTGGACTTGATGATCTGTTGCTACTTACAGTGATGAAATCTGGCAGCTGATTGGTCATTTTCCTGACTATTAACTAACGGGGGACTGAACACAGGTGCAGTCACTGAAGTGGAATTAGAGACTGAATTGATATGAGTGCTAGTGCCTACTGCCATTGAAGCAGTGGTTGCTGGGTAAAAGTGGACATCCACTGCCACCGTAGTAAGGCCCAAGGAGACATGGTGAGAAAGGAGCAGGGGAGGGATGCCATGTGAGATGGTGAGGCTGTGGTGGATGGGTGCTACACATGCCTCAGCACTTTGCAGGGTTAACGAGGAGCGCAGGCCCTCCTCACATCTAGATGGTGGAGAGGGGGAAGGTGAACGGGAGGGTAAGGATGACGGGGGAGGCAAGGCATCCTGGCATTGGCTGCAGTTGTCGCCTCTGTTACTGGTCCAATCCTCAGCACACTGCAGCTGGATGCTGGGCTGCGACAAGCTGCAGCCCTTCTCCTCCTCCAGAGAGGTATCAATCTGAAATAGCGTAATGATAATAATGAAAACTTAATGATCATGTATCTGATTTGATAAAATAAAGGGTAACAAGACTGGTGGCATCATGGTAATGGTCATCAATGGACTGTAATTCTAATTACACATCAGAAAACAAAAATGTTGGGGAAAAGTGGCTCGTCCAATTTAGCATTCCACTTGTATAACATTCAGACTAACGATGGGCAGTTAAAACAAAAATGTATAAAAATCATTGCAGCATAACCAAAAGTATCATCATTTGTATTGCCTTTATTCTTCTTAATCTGGCACCTACGTATATGTTGTTTGTAGATTTGGGTGTTATTCTAAGAACAGTTAATGTAGCCCCGAGCCACTAGCCTCATGCAGAGATAGCGAGTGGCTAAATTGGTCAGCTCACTTCTTTCTAACCCCCAGATTTTATTTTATTTTCAACTTGCAGTCTTCAACCCCAACTGACGCTGACTCAGTTGACAGTTGATGTCAGTTGATTTATTAGATTTCTTTTTCTTTGCTACCACAGTGCTACCTTGTTAGTTTAATTTGCTCATGCCCAGAAGACCAGAATTCGCTGTAAATTCAGACAAAAAATATCCCTGGACACATCTTTAACCCAGTCATGTCATATGTTTCTGTGTTATCAAACCTTTGTGTCAAGAATGGGCTCAGGATAAGTCTCTACAGTGACTAAGTGATCGTCTAGAGCGGGCTGTGTGTCCTCCTGAAGATCCTCAAATGTAGGCTCCATCTGCACCGTGACCAGGCTCGGTCCTGGAGGTCGGGCTCGGGTGTCTGATGTGTTGGGGCTCTGCTCAATCACTGCCACACAGTCATCGTCTTCAAAGGCTCTATGCAAGAAACACAGCACTTTGGTTTCCTGCATCTTTTACAAAGAGGCAAAATGGAAAAAAAACTTGCAAGCCATCATCTCATGCAATTTTTTGGTCCTCTATAATAGTGTATTCACCTGTTTTCGTATGTACGTCCTGCAGCTCGATGTTCGGTGTGTCGTATGGGGACCCCTAGATTCCTCTGGACTGTCAAGGACATTTACATTTTAAAGGGATAGGTTGACATTTTGGTAAATATGCTTTTTTCGCTTTCTGGTAGAGAGAAGATTGACACCACTCGCTTAAATAATAATAATATAATATTAAATGTGAAGCTACTGCGAGCAGCTGGTTTAGTCGTAGCTTGACACATAGACTGGAAACAAGGGGGCACATGAATTACAGTAAACACTTATTTTAAAAAATAACCTTTTAATTAGTGAGCATTAGTGGGGCTAGTAGGAAAATTTAGGACAGAGCCAGGCTAGATATTTCCTCCTGTTTCTAGTCTTTGTATTAAGCTTAGCTAACTGTAGCCTTATATTTAAAGGAACACTCCACCAATTTAGCAATGCATCTAGTATAACATTGTTGGACTCACTATGGACAGCAAAAAAAAGAATAAAAATTGATGCAACAGAAACCTGGCGCCTAAATTATATATTTATATTATAATTTATAATAATAATATTATAATAACAGTTCTGCCATTATGGAGTGTTATGCTAGTGAACAGCTAATCCCTCAAGCAGCTAGCCTCAAGCAAAAATGAGGAGAGGGCTACACAGGTCTGGTGAGCTCACTTCTTTTTTTCTCCACACGCCCAGATTTTCAGAGCAGAGCAACAAAATTCTTTATACAACTTCCCTTTCACATATGCAGTAGAATTCCTCAAACGCTGTAAACACACTTTGATTTCTAAAACCTGTGAGGTTCCACTTTACAAACAGACATAAGAGTGGTATTAATTGTCTTATCTAACTCTCCGCCCTAATGCGAATAAGCATATTACCTAAAATGTTAAAACAATGCTTGAAGAATAAGGATTTTCTGAAGTTTACCATGCTCAGAATGTGAAATAGTTGTGCTGACAATTGATGCGGCTGAGGATCTCTGACCTGCTCTGCTTGTTGTTGCAAGTTCGTTCTTCTGGACCACTGAATAGAAGGTAACAGTGATGAAGATGAAGGCCAGAGATACACCCACTCCCACCACGATGGGAATGTCATGTTTCTCCAGCACAGGCAACCATGATGGAGACTGCTGCGTTACTCTAAAGTGTAGAAGACAAAACTAAAGTCAAATCGGTTATGCTTTCTTTTGTTGACACTGTACAAACTCCATCTTCACAATATTTATCACTCCACCATATTTTATTTTGACCTACCTGGGATCATTGCTGGTCATAGGGGATTGGGAGGTGTTCCTCTTCAGCCACTCTTTAAGCTCTGTGTCATTGGATGATTTATCTGACTGAACTGCGTCACCTTGCAGGGTAGTATTTGGCTGTACCTGATCGGACACATTGACCTGATGGACAACAGGAATCTCAGGGTATAACGTTGAAGGATTGGATGTCTGATGTATGGTTGAGATTGAAGGCTGGATTTGAAGAGGGTCTCTGTGTTGGAACGGAAAAGTTTCTGTCTGTGGTAGGGGAGCTTGTGAGTGGAGTAGTGGATGTTGTGTTGGAGATGAAGATATGGTTAAAGTTGGTTTTGCGGGGAAAGGTTGACTGTGAGTTTGTGATTGTTGAGGCTTTGTGACTGGAGAAGGTGGAGGTTGTGTAAAAGGCAGATCATGTGGGATTTTTGATAGCTCAAGATGGAACTTTGGAAAAAGACTTTGAGTAAATGATTGTGGAGGATCAGATTTAGTTATTTGTGAGATGGTTGGTGAAAGCTGCAGGTGTGTTTTCTGGTGGAGACGTTGACCTTGGTGCTCAAGTTTGGTTTGAGAAATCTGAGTTGAGGTTGGCTCACGGTAGGATTGGTAAAATTGACTTTTTGTAACCAGTTGGTTAGTTGGAGTGTTGTGCAATTCAGCTTGTGAAGCAGAAGACTGGGTGATTGAATACAAATCCAACTTGAGAAAGCCAAAGGGTCCAACCACTGGAGGCTTTGACGTCTCAGTGAAGGGTTCTTTGATTTGACCGGCTAAAGACACAGCACGGACGTTAGAGCCCTGAGAATGAGACTCTATCAACAATTCGTCACTGACTTGATTTGATGACTGCAATTTTGTACGTGATGATGTTAATGTCAAATGGGATTGACTTTCACTGAGTAGATACTGAAGGGTTGAACCCAAAACTTCACTGGTGACTACTGATGTCTGGCTGTGTGTTATCGGTGTTTCACTGTCTGAAATCATAAGAGGATCACTAGTCAGTGGCAGTTGGGTTTGGAGATCTACTGACTGGAAGTTCGGGTGTGGAGGAGGTGGTAACATAGGAGGCTGCATCTGTGTGACTAATGGCTGAGTTGGATTAGTTGTTGGCTGATTCAGGCGGTGATATAAAAGATAGCCAAGTGATTGTTGTGGCATCTTTAGCTCAGCCACTGCTCCTCTTGAAAATGTAGACAATGTGGTCACACTGTTAGTTGTTTCATCACAGTGTGATAAGGAGCCTGGAAATAGTCAAAAAATTAGTTATTTACAGGAAAATTGGTTTTATTGCTGTAACATTAAACTCACCAAAGCAACGGCTCAGCAACATTGTACAACAAACAGAGCAGTTTGTAGAGAGTTATCAGGATATAAACAATACAACAGTGTTGCCCGATTAGCTTTCAAGTGAGTGCACTTGAAATGTTGCTTACAAACCCTTAGCTTACACAGGCAATAGCTGTTTTAGCATGTTAGCTTGCTAATGGTAGTGCTTGCTCGGCTACCCCACAGATGCCCTTGGCTTGATCCTTGCCTTGCAGGCCGTATGCTGGCCATCACGAAATAAACGGGATAAACGTGTTGTTGTACACGAATCAATAGATTAAAAACAACGTGACAATTACACAAACTGCCGTGAGACCGTGTTGGATCGAGACAGTTTGAGTGGCAATTTGGCTTTTCTCCTCAAAATAAAGTTGAATTACCCGGGAGCTTTGTTTTCAGCCTGTATGATTGTCTCACTTTTTGCTGTTGTTGCCAAGTTGTACCTATTTTTAGTGATGTTTTTACAAGATCTTGGCAATTACTCTGAGTAATAAGAAAATAGGGTATAAAGTTATCATACCCTATAGAAGGTTTTTTAAAGTACATACATGTGGCCTCCTTATTCTGCGCCTGATAATGTGGACAATGTGTTGTCTCAAGGTGTTGCTCAGCCATAGAGTCACTGGATTGGGACACTGGCAGATCTTTGCCAGTGTCGGTGCTCTAGAAAATAAGAAAAAGACTCTTAATTTCAGGACAGATATAACATTTGACACAATCAGAAATGAACTGAGCTACGAAACAAGTAATACGCATGTGAGAGGCCACAAATATCAGAGCAGTGATGTTACCCATTGACAATGGAAAGTCACCACATGTAAAGTGTGCACAATCAAGACTAATTTACAGCTTCTGGACAGAGACAGCACAAGAAAACCCAACATGGAGCGCACACTGATTTGGAAGTCAAAACAGTGTCACCACATAAGCCACAGCAGAGATTTTTTACAACGTCATTACTCACAGCAGACAAAACCAGTCTTGTCTGCTTGCCTCTAACAGCTGGACGATGTTCAGCTTAGGACAGAGGACAGCATGAAAGACAATTAGCAAGAAAAAGAAACTTGTGCATATGGGGTCAAGAAAGCATCTTGTTGTATAACTATGTACTGTAAGCGTACACCTCAAAGTACATGTAAAAATACCTTATGTAATGACAGCACGCACACTAACACACCCACTCTGATTATATAATAATATAAAATTAATATAATAAGACAATATATGTGCATGTCAATTTTTAGTAATATGAAGTATTTTTCACTCTGCAATTAAAGACGAAATAATAGTGAAATGATAAGCAGATGTCGACATACCTGTGACAGTGAGGATGCTACGTCTCTGATGTCGTCCTGCTCGGTTCTCAGCAGTACAGTAATATTCCCCTATGTCAGAATACTGCACACTGGAAATATGCAGCGCTCCATCTTCTGCACAGACCATTAGATTTCAAGTCATAAATCACATCTAGTTTAAGTATTGGTAGAATAAAGTTCATGTTTGCTGCTGAAAACAACTTCTAATGAGAACCTGGTGAAAAACCTAATGAAAATAAACAGCTCCAATCACACTTTGGACTCACCGTCAATGTGTCTGTGCTCAGTGGGACTGATGGGGGACTGTGTTTCTGCTCTGTCCCTGGTCCAGGTATATGTGATGGGCTGAATCCCTACAGCTCTGCAGGGCAGGACCGTTGAAGCCCCGATCCTGCAGCTCACTTGACCTACAAAGGTCACTATGATGGGACTCACTGAGACGAGGAAAGAGGAAAATGTTGTCATATTTTGCATTGTATGGAAAAAAAGGCATCCTCACTTCCCCTTTATGTGCCATAAGATCAATAAAATAAAATTGGCATAATTTAAACACAATTATATCATTATTGTACCAATTTGAGCAATATAATAAACGTCTATGACATGTGGCAAGCATTTTGTACAAGGAAATACAATTTTGTGCAATTCGACCATTGTTTTGTGCACAAAATGCACTTTAATACAATGTTACATTGTCTTTTTAAAAGGTCTGTAAGGTCCAATGTTGTATAAAGTGGAGAAATGCAATGTATTTGACTTATTTTGCTCCCACAAAGACTATAGAACAGATGTTCCTCTATCAAAATAAGCCAACAATACTGCTTTATATTTATATTCTAAAACCTGTATAATGCAAAATCCCACTTCAGGTTTCTTAGCCAACACTTGAAGTATATTGAAAATTGACAATTGACAGTACAGCATCTTTCTGCCTCCAACATCATATCATGGTTGAGTCCATGTGGTCTGCGTTCCAATTGAAGCCAATAAAGCTATGTGTTTACAATTTGCAGTTGAATACAGACTTTGTTGAGTAGCAATGAGCTCTATGCAGTGAATTGTGTCTTGTTCCTCACACTCAAAGTGTTCACCACAAGATTTAAAGTGAGAACTGTAATGGTTTTTCAATAACTTGAATCTTACTTCAGGCATTTATGCCACAAACGTCAGTTCTTCAGACTTCACCTGGACCTTAATTATTGATTTGAGACGTAGTTAGTACCTTACATTGCACTTAAGTTTGTGGAAAAATTACCAGCAACTCTCAGCATTGCTGTCTTATGGCTGTGGCCCAGAGTGTTGGAGGCCTCGCACGCATACACTCCCTCATCATAGCTCCTGGCTGAGTGGATGTAGAGCGTGGCATTTCTCAATCTGTATGAGAAAGATGTAAATGGTCATATACTACAAGGCAGTTGTCGATGTACTTCATGTGGTTTTGCTAGTGCAGCCACAGTGGTGGTCAAGTATTGTAATTAAATACAATTGTGAGGTACTTATACTTTAATTAAGTATATCCAAGTTATATTACTTTATACTTCCACTCCACTACATTTCAGAGGGAAATATTGTACTTTGTACACCACATTTATTTTACAGCTGTGGTTACTTTGATTTTACCACATACCCTCAGGTGTTTTCAGTTATGTTGCTTATTAGACCCATGTCCTTATAATAATGATAATTGCTCCACACCTAGATTTTTAAACTCTTCTATTACATGATAATAACTTGTGTGTACAAATTATTATCTTGTGTGCATAAGATAAAAAATATATAGCATCTTTTGGGGCCTTGAAGGATCCAAAATCTAACACTCTGAAATGGGCTATTTTGTATAGTAAGTACCTTGACTTTTAATACTTTTAGGTACATTTTAATGGTAATACTTGTGTATTTTAACTCAAGTAGAATTTCGGATTACCTTTACTTAAGTAAAGGATCTGAGTACTTCTTCCACCAAAAAAGAAAAATCTAACGTCTTTCCTTTTCAATAAAGTCACAACACATTAACGTACCCCAAAATGATCTTGCCTCCAGTCTGCTTGGAATGGCCTCTCTTCACCCAGTTGATGGAGGGTAGAGGGTGACCGGACACCTGACACTCCAGCACCACCCGAGTACCCACAGGCACCGTCAACATCTGGGGCCACAGTTTCACTGATGGAGGGGCTGCCAGGAAGAGAAAAAAATTACTCTTATCATACAAACAGATGAAGCAATGTTTGAGTGTCCAGTGACACATTATGGTGGGTCTATTGTAATTTAATACCCAGCACAGTCAGAGTTGCTCTTCTAGAGGTGATAAATCTTTGAAGGTGCATGTTGGAGGCCCTGCAGAAGTAGCTCCCACTGTCATACTCCTGGACACTGCAGAGAATAAAGTCAAGACACGCGCTTGTAGAAACCTTGAAAGCCTGAAATGTGGTGATGAGTTTACATTATTATTAGGAACAATATTGCATATTGTCATGCTCTCAACTACAGTACACCAATGTACAAACTACACGTGTCTTTAAACACATGCACACACACACGCACGCACACACACACACACACACACACACACACACACACACACACACACACACACGCACGCACACACACACACACACACACACACACACACACACCTGTGGAAGAAGAGGTCTCCATTGGGCAGCACGGTCTCATGAACTGACTGAGTGAGAAGTTGGTTGTTTTTAAACCAGGACACCTGTGCGGCTGGTCTGCTGTATGGAGGCCTGCAGGTGACTGTAACGTTTTCTCCTCTCTTCACTGTCAGGTTTACAGGCTGCTGGACGAAACTCCAGTCCATCTCTGGAAACACAACATGTGCGTCACTTACAGTAAATGTACATGTGCCGATCCTACTGTATATGTACTTTCACCATTAAACCACCAGCATCAAGGGTCATGTCCTGTCACTCACTTAAACTCACTCACTGTTATAAAAATGCGACATTAAACAATTTAGTTTACTGCAGACATTGGCACACAGTACCGGCTGGATGGAGGAAGGCTGGCTGTGACTTGATTGACTCTTTCTGGTTGGATGCTTCACAGTGATACGAGCCCTCATCCTCCCTGGTCACGTTCCTGGAGAACACAGCCAGAAATGAGACTTTAAATTCTGTCTGGCAGGAGTATAAAGGCTCCAGACAGCATGGATCACAACTTGTTACAAACGTGATATATAAAACATATTCCTGATCAAACCCAATGCAATATATGCATAATTTTTACAGTGTTAGTTCTTGGTTCATCATTACAATTTGACAATAAAGGATTAATATTCCTCTTGTCCCGTTCAGTGTTGGACCTGAATGTGAGCAGCTGTCCATTGTTCTGGAGGCTGAACGAAGCCGAGCAGTTCGACAGGAGGCAGCCGTCTTTGAACCAGTGCACCATGGGAACAGGGAAACCACGAACAGCACAGTGCATGGAGACCTCTGTTCCTATAGTAACAGTGATGTTGTTAGGGCCTTGGATGATCCGCAGCCTTCTAGGGACCCCTGCAAGGTAGATTGACAATGCTTTAAGATATTAACGCCACTGCAGAAAATATATGTACTTAAGCTTTTTAAGCAGTTTAATGTAGCACTGGGTTTTGAAAAAACTAGAAAAAACATCATTGGGAATGGATCATTTTTCTTGCTTCCAATTAGTTTTTCAGAGATATTTTCAATTAAAGCAGCATTTTTTGTGATACTAGTGATCGGCCATAGTGCAGTAACTGCTTTGAAGAAAGAGGAATTAAACACATTTTTCAGTGACATTGGTGTTTATTTTTGATGAATCCGAAATCTGGTTTAAATTGAAAAATGTAAGTATAAGTAAAAATGTAATAAAAAAAACTCACCCTGCACAGTTAGTTTAGCTGGGTTGCTCTTTTTGTTGATGTTCAGTGAAGGATTGTGTGTGACACAAATGTATATCCCATCATCCTCTAATGTTACGTTGAAAAGATGCAGAGTGCCTGAGATCTTCTTCTGGTTACCCCCTCCATACTCACCCTGAACATGTGAACAACACAATTTGAAGCATACGGTAACAATACATCTGGCCTGGGTCAAAAGGTACAAAAGAAATGTTTCCTACAGGGAAGTAGTATTCGGCGCCCTTCTAATAAGCTGTTCAAATCCATTAAATTGATCAGTCCAAAGCTGCACCAGTGCTCACCTGAATGTGTCTCCCTTTTGTGACCAGTGTCCCATCTTTGAGCCAGGTGATGCTTGCTGGAGGTGAACTTTCCCCTGACACACACTGGAAGAAAACTCCCTCTCCTTCTCTGACTGTCTGGTCCTGTGGACTGAAGAAAACATCCTCCAAACCTGGAACACACAGCATAAAAGGAAATGGACTATGAATCACTCTGTTGGCACTATGCGTGATGTTTAGGGACAGCAAACATTTAGTGGTTGGACTAACTTATAATAAAAAAAAGGTACTTAGACTCACCCATTTGGGATGAGACTGCCAAGCACGGCAGGATGAGTAAGCACAGGTGGGAAGTCATCTGTGGGAGCCTCCAGATGGAGACACAGACATGCATCCTACTGCAGAGCTCCCTGAGAGGCATGAGGAAACCACCATACAGCATCATCCATGGTGTCAGCTGGGAAAACGTGCACACATAAAAGACAAGGCAGAGTTTGAATTCGAAATGTGATCAATTTCAACCCTTGCTGGACTTGCTTTTTGACAGTTCTGTAGTGTCTCGTCCTAATCACGCAACTGACAAAACTAAAAATGAACCCCAAAGCACCCATAGCATGGCTAAGTAATGAACCGTTTAATGCATGTGGTTACATATCAGACACAGAGGTACACAGAGATACAGATGCAAAGAAGAACTGTTGCATCATGTTGAAAATGACATGTTGCATTGTTTTGATGGGTTAGTGTTTTTCATCAGCTCTGCACTGTAGCCACACACCCCGGTGAGCCCAATGTAAATACTTCTATCAGGAAGCAGTGATTTTGGTCAGCAAGTGATTTTGGTCAGAATCATTTTTCACATACTAAATATTACTGGGTTCAAAATAGAGCCAATTTAGGTAAATATAGCACTGTTGCATTTTTTTTTCCTCATATTTCTGATGGGTTATTAATATGGTTATTTTGACCCAGTGTTACACACACAACAACAAGTTTTACATTAAAACTGTCACAAATTAATTTAGTTGTGCATTTGACATTTAGAACTGCAATACACATATTCACAACAATCAGCAAAAGGTAGTGACTACACGAGCTGTAGTAGATAATAACAGTTTTCAACCATACTAGCTATATTTACCAACATTTAACCCAGTGACTTTAAGTCTGCAGCATGATGGGAAAATATGTGAAAATGTTAGATATTCTCCACTGATATGATACGACTTGATCCCTCTTTTTTTCTCATAAACACTCACTGCATTACCACATCTTATACAACAACACCACTGAAGCTGCCGTATGCATAGATTCAGTTTGATCAGTTTCTAACAATGTGTATTCAGCAGATGAGCCCACTCTCTCTCTCTCTCTCTCTCTCTCTCTCTCTCTCTCTCTCTCTCACGTGCTCGCTCTCCCGCTCTCTTGCTCTTAATGCCCCCCCCTCCCTTCATTCCCATTTTGGTTGTGAGTCTGTATCACCACAGCGAGCTCAGCTTTGTCCGCTTTAGTCTCTTGAATTGGCCCAGCCAATTCATAGAGCTCACACTGTGGCCCTCCACTCAATGAAAGTGACATGAAAAGAAGCTTTGTACTATGAAGATCAGTTATTGGTCCTCTGCAATGAAAGCTACCGCCTGATCACATAGGCTTTTATGGTTCTCAATATGGCCGTGTAAGGGCTGATCCTTTATTGTTTTGAACGTGCCACAATTTTTGCGTAGGCCTATGCAATGCTGAATTTGCACAAGTAAATATTATAGATATTGAAACATGCCAAAGACATATTTTGATCTCAATACGCTCATTTATGATTCAAATTGAAAGGGTTAAAATTGAATGTGTAATGATGAAAGTTAAAAGGCTTGGTGTGCTTTGCAAGAATGTGAACGATGCAAAGAGAGCAGGAAAAACTGTATTATCAGCCAAATGTAGCACACATTTTAACTAAAATTTCCAGAAAATTAGTAAAAGAAAATGCAAATTCTCTTATGCACATATTACGAGTTGAGCACATGGCTGGAGACACTAAATAACTAATCTAAAGAACGCCAACCAAACCTCAAACTGTGGAGAACCATGTAGAAAACATGATAATATGGCATCTATGTTTGCTACATGATTTAACTTTTATTTTTTGAATTTCCAGTATTTCCACTCCGGCATTGAAAATGCGTACAAAAACAAGTGGATGGAAACTCACTTATTGTGTAGAAATCTGTTGTCAAAACTTAAACGTTGTCTCCGCTGCAAGGTCTTAAAGGCTTAAATACAATTAGATGTTACAAACTTCAGATTATTTTCAAACAATATGATTTGTTCTTAGACAATATCATCCATCTCTAAATTAGATTAGAATTGTATTATATTACTAGCAATCATACCCAAAATATTGAAGTTTATAGTTATAAATATCACCACATTGTATAATTGTCACCTGGCCCTATATGCATATTATTCTTTTAGAGGACAAAATAAATTCCAGGTTTGAAAATAGGTGTAAAAATAAATAAATAGTGGAAATAGCGAAACCAAACTCCCTTCAGTGATGACATGCTTGAAAGCTATCTAGCTTGTGGCTGGTTATACTCACATAATGTTAAGAGCCTGTGGGTGTGTATTTGTTTGACTCACAACAGATCATTTACACTGTTTAGCATGTCATTACGATGTTTTAGCCCACATACTGACTCATATGCTTTTTCTTTAATTGTCAAAAGCATTTTACAATGTATTTAATTGTCAAAGGCATAATATCGCCAAAGGCATAATATTCATTATTGTCTATTTATCATATTGTATAAAATAATGAGTGGAGATGCTGAATTTGTATCATCACTGAATGCAATCCAGCCTATGGCATTGTCCTGTGTGATACTGGGACAAGATGTAATGCTTATCATGTTGTTGCATTTCTCCAAAAGTTGTTGTAGTCTTCAAATAATGCAGAAATATTCAAATAAAATAAAATGTCACTGTTGGGTCAGTCTCTGGCAGGTACTTATAAGGAAGTGGTTGCCTGTAAACGTGACTAAGATGGGTTCCAGCTCCAGTGAATGAGCTGAATATATCACTTCAGATGAAGTGGTAGTCATCTGGAGATATAATTTCTGTTTGAGCATCCATAACCTGAACCTCATCACCAGCATTAGAGTACTGTTCAACTGAAAAGCTGAAACTATTTTTAATTCTTTAAAAGCAGATCTCCATTCATTTTTTTCTCTCAATATGGAGGTCAAGTGACATAAAAACAATGAATTGAAGGTTTTGCGTTTGATTTTGTCTTGTTTTCACAATTTTCATTTAAATGTGGCACTATTGCATTTATTCTAATTCTAAGTTATTATGTAATTTATTCGGTTTGGATTTGTTAGTAGTACATATTTGAAATACTCTGTCTTTTATTACCTGTAAACCTCATCTGGTAATTATTTTTCTTTGTTTAGTTCTATTGTACAAAGGGTACTCAGAAAAAAACATTTACAAACTATTAGCTTCTATTGGTTTGAAGTGTCTTTAGTCTATCCACACTACTACTACAGTTTAAGCACAGCACCAAAAATGAATTAAGCACGGTATACTGCTTGCATGCATTCAGTAGATAAGCAAGAGAAATATAAATTCAGTGCTGGTTTCTATGAAGTGCATTCCGTGCAATTAAATGAGAGCTGCTTTTGGATGCTTTGCATGGTTGAAAACAAAAAAATATTAACAGCTGAATAAATACAGCACACTACACAGAATGACCAATGGACTACTACTAAACTAAACATTGTATGCTATTTCACAAGATGTTAAATGTTACAACACTTTGTTATCCACTCCAAAGAAAGACTAATGATACTTACTCTTATGTGTCCAAAGATTGCTTCTGTGTTGCTTTGCAATTAGCCCATTCGTCCTCAGTCAGTTTCTGTTTGTCTCTAGTCTGTGGACAACCTTTTTACTCCTGATGCATTTGCAAAGCTTCCAGCTGGGAGAGAGAACAACAAGCAACAGCTGCACGCATGTGCTAGACAATCTACACCTCCCCTTCACTCACTCACTTACTCACACACGCACGCAAGCACGCGCATGCACACACACACACACACACACACACACACACACACACACACACATTCTCATTCAAAGCCAACAGCTGTAATTAAGCACAAAACCACTAATTGTGTACTCTGTTCATTATTTCAGACAGTAAACAGAAGCATAATAAAACACGCTCAATGAATTAAAATGTGAAGCTAAACCTCCAATAATTGTTGTGAGGGAAGAAGCATGACATCATGAAATGTGTATCTTTTCACACGATGTTGGAACCTGGCTGCAGAGATGTAGCCACAAGACGAGCAATCGTGAGGTCAGACACTGATGTTGGGCAATCAGTCAAAGTTTGGTCAAGTTCTTCAACACCAAACTCTGGAAACTATTTCTTTATCGACCTGACTTTGTGCAACAGGAAAGAACCTTTCTCCACACGGTTGCCACAAAGTTGGAAGCACACTGTTGTCTAAAATATGTGCAGCATCATTGTGTGCTGTATCATTAGGATTGACCTTAATTGGAACTTAATTGGAAAAACAACCCCATAAAGGTACACAAAAGCATGTGGACTGGGGCTAAAAAGTGTACATTATTGGAATAAATCTATATTACAGCATCATTAAATGATCTACACCTGAAAAGACGTGTCAATTTTATGTGTAAGCGCTGGTTATAACTGTTTCCTCTTAAATCTAGGTTAATGGAGGAAAATAATGACTGCTGCATCAACACTCAATCAATCTATGGAGAGCATTTCAGGACAAGCATTTAGGAAGGTGGCCCTTTATGTAAAATATGTCTATCCTAACAGGTCACTCAACTCATATCAAAATCATTTTCTTAAAGTACTCTTAAACAAAGCAGTTGTAGTCCACTTGCTTGTTCTTTCTCGGTATCACACAGTCTTCATCAGCAGATGGAGTCTAAATTTTAATGTTTAAACACACAAAAGCAAAAAAGCACCACCATGAAGTTCACATTTGTGGTTCTGAATAACAACTATTGGATGGATTGCTTTGAAATTTGGTAAAGACATTGATGTAGGCCTGCACCCTTTAGGACGACATGTAAAATGGTTGGCCTATGACTTTAGCACCATCATTAGGTCAAAATCTTAATTCACAATACTTTTTAAAATACCTGAAAAACCGATCTTCAGCCTCTTTTGTGTAATTGGCAAATATTAGCAAGCAGCTAACACGCTAACATGCTAAACTAAGATAGTGAACACGTAAACATTACACCTGCAAAACATCAGCATGATAGTATAATCAAACTGAGCATGTTAGCACGCTGACGTTAGCATTTAGCTCAAAGCAGCACTATACCTTACAGCCTCACAGAGCTGCTAGCATGACTGTAGACTAGTCTCGTTTTAACCATAAAGTGACCTTTTTTTGAGACAAAGGGGGAAAGGAGCACATAAAAAAACAGATTCATGCAGTGGCTTCTGTTTCACTTATTTACATGCATGGCTGCAGCTAACATAGTCTTGCCACATGTCTGCTGGGGCCAGATGAAGTCCTTGCAAATGTAAATTGACAATCCATTCAGCATAATCAAATGGAAATTAAAGTACAAATGCACCGATTTATAATCTATGCAGGAAGGGTCATTTTAATTAAGCAGACAAAGACTGGTTTAGCAGGCGAAATGTAACATTGTTGGATTCAGGACATCAAACACATACATCCACCAAAGGAGGTGTAGTATCAGAGTTCTCCCAAATAATCTGTGTTATATAATAAAAAGGTTTTCTTTGTGGTAGACCCATTGACTCTTGTCAATGCTGAGAAAAGGTGCAATATAGAAGTAATTGTTGACATACTGAGATATATAGATTATTATATAGCCTATTATTCTTTCACGCCACATGGATGTAGAATTCTGTCTTCTGACTGCTGGATATCCTCGGCCTTGTCTCGCGTACGCTCTTCAGCGAATCCTCAACACTTGTGAAATGTGTAGATTTTAATTTTTCACATATATTTCTATTTTTTATCCTTTATATTCCTTTTTTCTAATCATTAAAGTCTTTTAGCACCGCCTTAGGAGCATGTCACATTGCATGCCACGAGGAAGTAAAGCCAATCTTAACAAAAAAACAAGAATTTAAGAGATTTATTGTCAACCAGAATTACATACCTGACAGATTAGAAAAAAACATTTAGACCGTAGGGAGAGAACATTTACAGCAGATA
Organism: Sander vitreus; assembly: GCF_031162955.1. Lineage (NCBI taxonomy): Eukaryota > Metazoa > Chordata > Actinopteri > Perciformes > Percidae > Sander > Sander vitreus. Next base: position 26,470,594 of record NC_135859.1, read on the forward strand.
CAGTCAAAAAAGTGAAAAAATTAGGACACCCATGCTAAAGTTGACTAAAAAGAGAACTAGAGAGTACTATACATCCTGATAAAGTTCCCTTGGCCTTTGGAATTAAAATAGCCCCACATCATCACATACCCTTCACCATACCTAGAGATTGGCATGGGGTACTTTCCATAAAATCATCTCTCAATGCAAATCAAACCAGCTATTAGGCTAACTGAAATAAAACCATGCCAATCTCTAGGTATGGTGAAGGGTATGTGATGATCTGGGGCTATTTTAATCCCAAAGGCCAAGGGAACTTTATCAGGATGCATAGTATCCTGGATCCATGAAATAACTGGCCTTTAAAAATAAAAATCTGCCTGCATCTACAGGAATTTAACATAGGGGTGTACTTACTTATGCCCCCTGTATTTTAAGGAAGAACATTTATTTATTTACGATACATTATTCCTTCACAAAGAAAATTGGTGTCCTTAAAGATTGGATTTGTCCTTTGTAATTAAGGCATTAAGATCAATTTCCTAAAGATGATTTTTTTATTCCTCTTTTTAGTCAACTTTAGCATGGGTGTCCTAGTTTGTTCACATGACTGTATAATTGAAACATTTAAGTGAATAAATGAAATGTGAAATTCTTAGATTTTCCAGAGATTGTTTGTTGCTATAGCCAATAGCATGTTTTTAGAAACCCTGGCCACATTCCTGCTTTCAAATTCATAATAATAATAACATTTACAAATACTTTCCTGATGTATCATAGGGACTCTGATATCCATGTGGAGTTTTATTGAGCTGAAAGATGTCTGCATTTTGGAGTCACAACAGCAGCAGGAGATTCAAAGAGATGAACGGTAAAAGGAAGAGGAGGAAGCCTGGAGTGATGAAGATGGGCTGGGCAGCTCCATGCAGCTTTGCTAAACAGAGGGTCTGCTCAAATGTTTGGTGAGTCTCAGCACTAATACCTGGAAAACATAAGTCTGTTGTTGTGACAAAGACATATAAACAGGATTTGTTTCATAATGTCAAACTTCACCTTACCGTGTTGGGACCATTCCTTCCAGACGTGCAGAAATTCAGTGTCATTTCCCCCCCGAGAAACTGTGTTAAATGTGAAACAAATGGCTATTCAGAACTTCCATTCAAAAAATTGACTACATCCAACAAAGAGATGACTCTCTGCTCTTACCTTTGGAGTGTTCTGTCAGCAGATGTCTTAAATCTCTGAGAGCCTGGGTGAAGTTCTCCAGTCGATGCTGCAGGTGGACGTTTTCTTCTTTCAGTATGTGGATGGTATCCTGGAGCTCATAGGCTGAGCTGCAGCCTGAAAGCTGAGAAATCAACCACAAAACTGTGGTGACTTGCAAGATGGAGAGCATTGCAGTAGCAATTGGATGTCATTCACTCAGTTAGTTAAAGCTGCTAATGTTCACAGTCCTGTTAAATCCACCTGCAGCTCCAGAATGTTTCAAAATCAGGTGGAAGTGGCAACATTATTCAAAAGCTGGCCTATTTCTGTGTCCGAATTGATTAAATAATGTGTAGCTAAATGCTCTTGCCTGCGGACCACTCTAACGGATCAATTGTTCTGTTTTGGATCCCAGAGCCCAAATTAGAAAGACTCAGATAGAGTTGTTTACGGGTTAATACATCTTCATTTCATTTCATGAAAAGCACAAAGGTTCCTTTTGATAAATAATATATTTTCCTATGTACATTTGACCTAATATATATATCTATTTATAATTATAAACCATGTTTTATTTTGATATGCTTGTTATTTACTTTGGTTATTTGAAGTGTTATTATTATTATTATTATTATTATTATTATTATTATTATTATTTCAATTTGTTTTTTTGTTTTTTTTGTTTTTTTTAACTTCTCCGGGAACCATCACCTTATCGTGGTGGAGAGGTTTGTGTGTCCCTATGAACCTGAGGGCTGTGTTGTCTGGAGCTTTGTGCTCCTGGTAGGGTCTCCCAAGGCAAAGTGGTCTCAGGTGAGGGGCCAGACAAAGAATGGTTCAATAATCCTATGAAAAATCGAGGAAGGGATGAAGTGACCCTGCCCGGAGGAAGCCCGGGGCCCCTGTCTGGAGCCAGGCCCAGATGGAGGGCTCGTCAGCGAGCGTCTGGTGGCCGGGTTTGCCACGGAGCCCGGTCGGGCACAGCCCGAAAAAGCTACGTGGCGGACATCCCTCCATCCCATGGGCCCACCACCTGTGGGAGGAACCGCTGGGGTCGGGTGCGCTGCCACATGGGTGGCAGTGAAGGTCAGGGGCCTCGACGGACCAGACCCGGGCAGCAGAGGCTGGCTCTGGGGGACGTGGAATGTCACCTCTCTGTGGGGGGAAGGAGCCGGAACTTGTGCGGAGGTGGAGCGCTACTGGTTAGATCTGGTGGGGCTTACCTCTACGCACAGTCTTGGTTCTGGAACCATACTCCTGGATAGGGGTTGGACTCTTTTCTTCTCCGGAGTTGCCCAGGGTGTGAGGCGCCGGGCGGGTGTGGGGATACTCACAAGCCCCTCGGCTGAGCGCCGCTACGTTGGAGTTTAACCCGGTGGACGAGAGGGTCGCTCCCTACGCCTGCGGGTTGTGGGGGGAAAACTCTGACTGTTGTTTGTGCATATGCACCAAACAAGAGTTCAGAGTATTCGGCCTTCTTGGAGACCTTGAGTGGAGTCCTGCATGGGGCTCCAGTCGGGGACTCCATAGTTCTGCTGGGGGACTTCAACGCGCACGTGGGTAATGATGGAGACACATGGAGAGGCGTGATTGGGAGGAACGGCCTCCCTGATCTAAACCAGAGTGGTTGTTTGTTGTTGGACTTCTGTGCTAGTCATGGATTGTCTATAACGAACACCATGTTCGAACATAGGGATGCTCATAAGTGTACTTGGTACCAGAGCACCCTAGGCCAAAGGTCAATGATCGATTTTATAATCGTTTCATCTGATCTGAGGCCATATGTTTTGGACACTCGGGTGAAGAGAGGGGCGGAGCTGTCAACCGATCACCATCTGGTGGTGAGTTGGGTCAGGGGGTGGGGGAAGACTCTGGACAGACCTGGTAAGCCCAAACGGGTAGTGCGGGTAAATTGGGAACGTCTGGAGGAGGCCCCTGTCCGACAGACTTTCAACTCACACCTCCGGCGGAGCTTTTCGTGCATCCCTGTGGAGGCTGGGGGCATTGAACCCAAGTGGACAATGATTGTTGATACGCCTCTTCAACATTGCGTGGAAGTCTGGGACGGTGCCTAAGGAGTGGCAGACCGGGGTGGTGGTTCCCCTTTTTAAAAAGGGGGACCAGAGGGTGTGTGCCAATTACAGGGGTATCACACTTCTCAGCCTCCCGGTAAAGTCTACTCCAAGGTGCTGGAAAGGAGGGTTCGGTCGATAGTTGAATCTCAGGTTGAAGAGGAACAATGCGGATTCCGTCCTGGTCGTGGAACAACGGACCAGATCTTTACTCTCGCAAGGATCCTGGAGGGAGCTTGGGAGTATGCCCAACCAGTCTACATGTGTTTTGTGGATCTGGAGAAGGCGTATGACCGGGTGCCCCGGGAGATACTGTGGAGGTGCTGCGGGAGTACGGGGTGAGGGGGTCCCTTCTCAGGGCCATCCAATCTCTGTACGACCAAAGCGAGAGCTGTGTCCGGGTTCTCGGCAGTAAGTCGGACTCGCTTTCAGGTGAGAGTTGGCCTCCGCCAGGGCTGCGCTTGTCACCAATCCTGTTTGTAGTATTTATGGACAGGATATCGAGGCGTAGTCGGGTGGAGAGGGGTTGCAGTTCGGTGGGCTGGGGATCTCATCGCTGCTTTTTTGCAGATGATGTGGTCCTCATCGGCCTGTGACCTTCAGCACTCACTGGATCGGTTCGCAGCTGAGTGTGAAGCGGCTGGGATGAGGATCAGCACCTCTAAATCGGAGGCCATGGTTCTCAGCAGGAAACCGATGGAGTGCCTTCTCCAGGTAGGGAATGAGTCCTTACCCCAAGTGAAGGAGTTCAAGTACCTTGGGGTCTTGTTCAGCGAGTGAGGGGACAATGGAGCGGAGATTGGTCGGAGAATCGGCACAGCAGGTGCGGTATTACATTCAATTTATCGCACCGTTAGACGAAAAGAGAGCTGAGCCAGAAGGCAAAGCTCTCAATCTACCGGGTCAGTTTTTGTTCCTACCTCACCTATGGTCATGAAGGCTGGGTCATGACCGAAAGAACAAGATCCAGGGTACAAGCGGCCGAAATGGGTTTCCTCAGGAGGGTAGCTGACGCCTCCCTTAGAGGTAGGGTGAGAAGCTCAGTTATCTGTGAGGAGCTCGGAGTAGAGCCGCTGCTCCTTTGCGTCGAAAGGAGCCAGTTGAGGTGGTTCGGGCATCTGGTAAGGATGCCCCCTGGGCGCCTCTCTAGGGAGGTGTTCCAGGCACGTCCAGCTGGGAGGAGGCCTCGGGGGAGACCCAGGACTAGGTGGAGGGATTATATCTCTAACCTGGCCTGGGAACGCCTCGGGATCCCCCAGTCGGAGCTGGTTAATGTGGCCCGGGAAAGGGAAGTTTGGGGTCCCCTGCTGGAGCTGCTACCCCCGCGACCCGACCCCGGATAAGCGGATGAAGATGGATGGATGGATGGATTTGTTTTTAATTAATTTTTCTACATTTTTTACTATTATTGTTATAATAATAATCATAATAATGATAATAATAATAATATTTATTATTATTATTATTATTATTATTGATGAGATCTGTCCAGAAATGCTGAAAGCTCTGGGTGTGGAGGGGCTGTCTTTGTTGACACGCCTCTTCAACATTGCGTGGAAGTTTGGGACAGTACCTAAGGAGTGGCAGACAGGGGTGGTGGTTCCCCTGTTCAAAAAGGGGGACCAGAGGGTATCACACTTCTCAGCCTCCCTGGTAAAGTCTACTCCAAGGTGCTGGAAAGGAGGGTTTGGCCGATAGTCGAACCTCGGGTTGAAGAGGAACAATGTGGATTCCGTCCTGGTCGTGGAACAATGGACCAGATCTTCACTCTTGCAAGGATCCTGGAGGGAGCTTGGGAGTATGCCCAACCGGTCTACATGTGTTTTGTGGATCTGGAAAAGGCGTATGACCGGGTCCCCCGGTAGATACTGTGGGAGGTGCTGCGGGAGTATGGGGTGAGGGGGTCTCTTCTCAGGGCCATCCAATCTCTGTACGACCAAAGCGAGAGCTGTGTCTGGGTTCTCGGCAGTAAGTCGGACTCGTTTCAGGTGAGAGTTGGCCTCTGCCAGGGCTGCGCTTTGTCACCAATCATGTTTGTAATATTTATGGACAGGATATCAAGGCGTAGTCGGGGTGGGGAGGGGTTGCAGTTCGGTGGGCTGGAGATCTCATCGCTGCTCTTTGCAGATGATGTGGTCCTGATGGCATCATCGGCCTGTGACCTTCAGCACTCACTGGATCGGTTCGCAGCCGAGTATGAAGCGGCTGGGATGAGGATCAGCACCTCTAAATCTGAGGCCATGGTTCTTAGCAGGAAACCGATGGAGTGCCTACTCCAGGTAGGGAATGAGTCCTTACCCCAAGTGAAGGAGTTCAAGTACCTTGGGGTCTTGTTCGCGAGTGAGGGGACAATGGAACGGGAGATTGGTCGGAGAATCGGCGCAGCGGGGGCGGTATTACATTCAATTTATCTCACCGGTGTGACAAAAAGAGAGCTGAGCCAGAAGGCAAAGCTCTCGATCTACCGGTCAGTTTTCGTTCCTACCCTCACCTATGGTCATGAAGGCTGGGTCATGACCGAAAGAAGAAGATCCAGGGTACAAGTGGCCGAAATGGGTTTCCTCAGGAGGGTGGCCGGCGTCTCCCTTAGAGATAGGGTGACAAACACAGTCATCCGTGAGGAGCTCAGAGTAGAGCCGCTGCTCCTTCGCATCGAAAGGAGCCAGTTAAGGTGGTTCGGGCATCTGGTAAGGATGCCCCCTGGGTGCCTCCCTAGGGAGGTGTTCCAGGCACGTCCAGCTGGAAGGAGGCCTCGGGGAAGACCCAGGACTAGGTGGAGGGATTATATCTCCAACCTGGACTGGGAACGCCTCGGGATCCCCCAGTCGGAGCTGGTTAATGTGGCTTGGGAAAGGGAAGTTTGGGGTCCCCTGCTGGAGCTGCTCCCCCCGCGACCCGACACCGGATAAGCGGACGAAGATGGATGGATTTATTATTATTGTCTTCTATTTCTAAGAATAAGTATAAAAAGAGGCTAAAATAAGGTTAAACCCGTTAAAACATTTACAAATGAGTTATTTATACATTATATTATACACATTATACACATTATATATATATATATATATATATAATGTCAGGTTTCGTTGTATGGCACCATTGCAAAACGAAGGTTAGTCCAAATAAAGAAAGCAGTTATTTCTTTGTTTGTTTGCTTGTTGGGTGTGTCTGCGGCGGAAGTGCTTCAGAAAACTTTCATCATCATCCGGGTTACTTCTGGTCACAGAGAGGATCCAAGATGGCGACTCACATGTCGAGGTATAGAAGCTGGAGTCGTGTTCAAAGGTAATGCACGTTTAAAATAAATGCTCTTAAATGGTCGCCAGACTCGAGTCATAAATACATGGAAATAATATTGTTGCAGCGTCATAACTTTTCTACGTCCTCATGGCCCAAGATTAGCTTACACGGTTAGCACGATGCTAACTGTTAGCTGTCAAACTGTCAGGCTGTAACGTTAGTCTTTATATGTCACTGTCAGGATGGCTAATGTGTTACCCATTACTGGGGAAGATTTGTTTCAAATATCTGGTGGAAAAAAAGTTTGGACCTTACCTTCAAGATATTTAATCACAAACAAACCTCGAGATGTCTGTTTTAAACTTCTTCATCGGTGCTATCCAGCAAAACATTACTTGCAAAGACTAAAAAATGGCATTGACATTGACTGCTCTTTCTGTGGAGTAGATCGTGAAATAACCATACACTTATTTTGGAGCTGTCCTTATACTGTCACTTTTTGGAAAGACTTAGCCCAATATATCTGCTGTAATTTTCTGTCAACTTTTCTCTGCTGTACAAAGACGTGCTGTTTGGTTTTTATGATGTCTGCATTCTAGAACAAAAACAGTATTACATCATCAATCTTTTTGATATCTTGGCAAAATTTCACATTCACAAAAGTAAATTCTGATAACAGAAAACCTCTATTTAAAATCTTTATGAATGAATTGCTACAATACGTACAAACTATTCAGCACTCTACAAACCCTGAAGCCTTAAAGACTCTTGATATTTGTAAATTTCTTAATTGCATGAACTGCTAAATTATTTATTGTATTTCTCGTTATATTTTTAGTTTTCTTACTCTTTCATATTTTATATACCTCCTAACTCCTGGTATATATGATTTTTTGGAATTTGACATTGTACTTGAATTGCAATAAAGATTAAAAAAAATAAAAATATTAACCACCAATACTTTAGAGGTTGGCAGATAAGTAAGTTATATTTTTGGTGATTTTCTTGGTCTTTTCATTTTGTTAGACTTTGATTAACACGCTGAGCTGAATGTTTGTTGATAGTTTCAATATTAGGTTACTTATTTGGATCAAAGTTTGAGAAGTGCCAATTCAGCTTTAATTACGTGTTAAATTCAGATTAAATGGCTTTAGTGTTAGCCGGAGTATTTTGGAGTCTGATTCTATTCTATTGCTGTGTTATATATTATGTTATACTATGTTACTTACTACCTTTCACTTACCACGTAAACTTTATCTCATGTCCCATACTTTATCATAATTGGAACATTTTATGCTATATTATGTGTTACACTGATTTTGCAATATTAATTAAACTACTGGCAACTGAGTGTAACTGCTGCACTGTTTAATTCTTTGACACCAACATTTGTTGCGCCACTTAACAATGCATAACAATGTAGAAAGTAGAGATGGGCAACACGTTTAAGGAAAAAAATAATCAAATGAGTGGAGGAACATAATGTTGCTGAGAATAGGTTAAAGAAACCTTGTTGTTGCCTTGTTGTTCTCAAAGGTTTGGGATCGCAGCTTACAGAAAGTACAGCAGTGGCGGCCGATACCCAAATATCTCCCTCTCTGCACCGCTGCCTGGGATCCCCAAGCCAGTGTTTGCATCTGTACATGGTCAGGAAAAATATGAGACCAAGATCACTACTCTAGAAAATGGCCTCAAAGTCGCCTCCCAAAACAAGTTTGGTCAATTCTGCACAGTTGGAAGTAAGTTGCAGCAGTGATATGCAAATTATAATATCCACTTGTCTTCAGGATCTTGTTGAAGTGGATAAAATGTGTTTGTTTTCTTTCTTATTTTTAGTTTTAGTAAATTCTGGATCCAGACATGAAGCAAAGTATCCGAGTGGAATAGCTCACTTCATAGAGAAACTCGCCTTTTCTGTAAGTAAAACAAAGTTAAAGACCACAAAATTAAAGGTCAAGGAAGTTGAGGTGTGTAAAGTAATGTTGTCATTGTTTTTTTTATCTTTAGTCCACAGCTCAGTACGGGAGCAAAGATGAAATTCTCCTCACGTTGGAAAAACACGGAGGGATATGTGACTGCCAAACATCAAGGTATGTAGGCTCTTAGCACAATGCCTGTCTCAATGTTACACAAATGTAATGTTTGTGTATTACTACCTTCCATGTGTGAACTAGGCCTTTCTTCTGTTGGAGAGTATGTGTAAAAAGCTGTTGTTTGTGTAATATATTGTTCATTTTGCTGTGCAGGGATACCACCATGTATGCAGTGTCTGCTGAAGTTAAGGGTCTGGACACAGTGGTCAGTCTTCTCTCTGATGCTGTTCTACAGCCTCGCCTGCTGGGTAAGGCCATTCTTATTTGAAATGACAAATCCATGGGCACTTTGCCAAATGTCTGTCTGTCTCCACTGCCTGTCTGAGATGATCTGTTTGTTTACATGCAGATGACGAAATTGAGATGACCAGAATGGCGGTACGCTTTGAGTTAGAAGATCTAAACATGAGGCCAGACCCTGAACCTTTACTCACTGAGATGGTCCATGCTGTGAGTCACATCATTTGTTTAGATCCTCCAACCCCAGCACTCTGTGAAAGTAAACAAATTGATCCATGACCTTTTAAAGGAACACACCAACTTATTGGGACTTTAGCTTATTCACCGTATCCCCCAGAGTTAGACAAGTCGATACACACCCTTCTCATCTCTGTGCGTGTCGTAACTCTGTCTGATGCCCCCACCGCTAGCCTAGCTTAGCACAGATGCTAGAGGTAACCGGCTCCATCTAGCCTACTGCTCCCAATAAGTGACAAAATAATGCCAACATGTTCCTATTTACATGTTGTGATTTGTATAGTTACAGCTTGTACAAATAACAAGGTCCCATGAGACACCGCCATATTCTAACCGTATACATACTGGGAACTATATTCTCAGAAGGCGAAGCACTGCTACTTGGGCGGGGTGATATTACTCCAACTCTGAGCGAACTCCAGGTGAACTCTCTGCTCCTCACCATGGGGCTTCTCAGGTGCTGCGAGCAAATCACTCCGCCCAAGTAGCAGAAGTAGTAGTGCTTCACCTTCTGAGAATATAGTTCCCAGTATGTATACGGTTAGAAGATGGCTGTGTCTCATGTGACCTTGTTATTTGTACACGCTGTGACTATACAAATCACATGTAACATGTAAATAGGAACATGTTGTTGTTTTGTCACTTATTGGGAGCAGTAGGCTAGATGGAGCCGGTTACCTCCAGGATCTGTACTAAGCGAGGCTAGTGGTGGGTGCGTCAGACAGAGTTACGACACGCACGGAGATGAGAAGGGTATGTATGGACTTATCTAACTCTGGGGGATACGGTGAACAAGCTAAAGTCCCAATAAGTCGGCGTGTTCCTTTAAGCATCAGGGCTGTTATTATGTAGCGCCGCTGTAACTGATCAGGTAATCGATAAGTATGCTGTTGATTAGTTGCTTAATCGTTTAGTATGTGCAATGTCAAAAATAATAAAAAAATATACCAGGCTTTATATCAACTGCAGTACATTTTCTGTCTGAAACTGAATTTATAATAATATGAAACAAAGAAATGCAACCTAATTTAGCTTTCACTGGAAAAATCTTTGTATTTAGTAAAATTATTAATTAATTACCAAAACTATAACCATCATTATAACAGCATCATTTCACACCTATTTTAAATATCGAATCACCAAAGATGCATCATAGTCATTTTGTGCTTTCTGATAGGATAACAGATCAAACCTTGCCCCTGAAAGACAAGAAAAAATAAAACCCTGATTAAATATTTGAAGAGCTTGAATGTTGAATGTCAAAGATACTGTGGTTGTAAAAAACAAATATAATTGTAAGTGTTGTACCGGCTTAATGTAGCTTTATATTTCCTTTAAAGTGCTCATATTGTGCTTTTTCCCTTTTCTTTGTTTTGTTATATATCTTTTTTGTGCACATTATAGGTTTACAGAGTGAAAAAGCCCAAAATCCACCCCAAAGGGATTTACCATCTCCAACAGAAAACACTGTTCACAAAGTGCTCCAAACAGCTCTATTGTAGTCCAGCCTTTACTTCCGTGATAAACGTGCGTCACTTTGTAACACACGTTATAATGCTCGCCTAGCTGCTAGCCTGGCACGCCCTCATACTCTGCTTCTGATTGGGTAGTAGTCCTTACCTAGGTACTGCGCATGTGTGACTCCCAACAAAGATGGACCAGAAGTGAGATGCCTCACTCTGTAGCTAAAACAGAGAGCTCAACACACAGGGTGAAAAGAGGAGCTGCAGCAATGTGCACTACAACAAATATATGGTGTTTTTTGAAAATTAAACCATGTAAACCTATTCTGATATAACCTCTAAATACAATTATGAACCTGAAAATGAGCATAATATGAGCACTTTAACAATATTGTAACGTATGGTAATTGTTTGCTTCCAGGCCGCATATCGAGGAAACACGGTTGGACTGCCTCACTTTTGTCCTGTAGACAACGTGGACAAGATTGACAAGGTGGTGCTTCACAGCTACCTGCGTAACTACTACTGTCCTGAGCGGATGGTGCTGGCTGGAGTGGGCATCGAGCACGAGCAGCTAGTTGAATGTGCCAGGAAATACCTGCTGGATGTGAAGCCGGTGTGGGGAACAAGTGCAGTGGCCAACGTGGACCACTCTGTAGCACAGTACACTGGTGGCATCGTCAAGGTGATTTCTCGGTCATTTTGTTTTATTTCCAGTTGTAAAATGGCGAAAAAGAATAGTAACATCTTCTTCTTTTCATCTGTTAGATTGAGAAGGATATGTCAGATGTGAGCCTTGGCCCCACCCCGATCCCAGAGCTCACCCACATCATGATCGGCCTGGAGAGCTGCTCCTTCCTGGTGGGTGTTTGCAGTGCCTGGCTATCCTGAAGAGCAGGTGTCTGATACATGTTAGCTTCAAGCTTCCAAATAATAATAAAAAAAAAAAAAGCTTTTCTCTTCACAGGAGGAAGACTTCATCCCATTCGCGGTGCTCAACATGATGATGGGTGGAGGAGGCTCCTTTTCTGCAGGAGGACCTGGAAAAGGCATGTTCACCCGCCTCTATCTGAACGTGCTCAACAGGTGAGCGTCTCACAAACCTCAATTCAGCATCATCAGATAATCATAAGTCACTAAAAATAACACCAGCCAGTTTCACTAATTGTCTTATGGTTTTCCTTTTATTGTAGGCATCATTGGATGTACAATGCCACCTCCTACCATCATAGCTATAAGGACAGCGGTCTGCTGTGTATCCATGCCAGTGCAGACCCCAGACAGGTTGGTACAGGTTCAGGACTGCACGGTTCAAATGTCTCATTGTACCTTTGCATCCAAATAGCGTTTTCTTTTTCTTTTTTTATTAACCAATTACTGCTTTACAAAGGGAAGTTTAAATTGTGTCAGATATCCCTCTTTGTTACAAAGTTATGTTTTCAAATTTGCATATGGCTTTCTTGTGTAAATTTTTGTTTGTCTTTGTTGATGTTTGTGTAGAGTTCTTATCATTACATACGTTCATCTCCAGGTGCGAGAAATGGTGGAGATAATAACAAGAGAGTTCATTCAGATGGCTAGCAACGCAGGAGAGGTAATAGCTGTGGCACCTTTAGCAATATTGATTATAGTTAAAGAAACAAAGGTTGTGTACAATTCTTGGAACATTTTTCTCATCCCTGTATATTTAGATGGAGCTGGAGAGGGCCAAGACTCAGCTCAAGTCAATGTTGATGATGAACCTCGAGTCGCGGCCGGTTATTTTTGAAGATGTTGGTCGCCAGGTTCTCGCCACAGGAGAGAGAAAGCTGCCACATGAACTGTGTGATCTAATAAGTGAGTACTAAAGATAATATAGCAGCCATAAAATACCTGTGTAAGAGGAAAAATTACATCATAAATTAAGAACTAGGCAAAGGCTTATTTCGCCCTAGTTGTTTATTCAGATTTTGACCTTTCAACTAATAATTTCCAGGCAACGTGACAGCCAGTGATATTAAGAGAGTAACCACTAAGATGCTGCGCAGTAAGCCCGCAGTAGCAGCTCTGGGAGACCTGACGGAGCTGCCCTCATACGAACACATCCAGGCTGCTCTGTCCAGCAAAGACGGACGTCTGCCCCGCATGTATCGCCTCTTCCGATAGAACCCCGTGGCCATCGAGCCGGGTCGTCACTGGCAAACATCGCTGTAAATAAACTGGACTGGATTACACTAGTGTTCCCTCCCACCACAGAACTCAACACACCTCACTGTGGGAGGGGACTAATACCCGGGCTCTCGACTGAACCTCTGAGAGTGGGGATTTTAAAGAAAAGTTGCATTTTACTCTACAGTAACCGTAGTCTACATACAGTTGGAGCATCTGTATTTGTTGTTTGTGGGCAGGAAAGCCATATTTCATTATTTACCAGGGTGGTTTGCAGGAGTTTGGTTTTAAAGGGACAATTCACTCCAAAGCCAAAATTAGAGTGTTAGTTTCTAATTTGAAAACCTAAATACCAACCTGTTACATTTAAGTCTATGAATGAATGAATGAATATTACACTGTGAAAGTAAAGCAGCATAGAGGCAAGAGAAGGGGCGACTAACGTCCCCAGCAGTGTCTAAACTATTACTTTTTATTGAGCTATTATTTTTCTCTGCTTGCAAACCCTCAGCTCTCTAAAATTCACAGAGCTCCACATCGATCCTTCTCTTTTCATAGTGGATGGATCAGAAAACCGTTTCAAATCTTACAATTTACACAACACAGCACTTCATAGTCTCGCTTCACATGCACAGAAGACTCTACACAACCCGAGGGGTTAACAGATTAATAAAGGCATCCTTGGAAGTTTTTGGATAAATGTGACAAACCTTACAACTGTAGCAAATTTGTCCTCAAGAAGATTGAAATCATGGTTTCTGGCATCATGGTGTCAGATATACTGTAAAGAGATTGAAATCTGTTATTCTTTTTGTATTTTTGTGAGTGTTGATGCCCTTGAAAATAAAAAAATATGATTTACAGGATAAATTAAAGGAATAGTTTGATTTTAGAAAATATACTTATTTGCTTTCTGGCAGAGAGTTAGATGAGAATATCATCTAACTCTAAAATATGAAGCTACAGCCAGTCGCCAGTTAGTTTAGCGTAAAGACTGGAAACGGCTCGCCTGGCACTGTAACAAAACCCGCCCAGGAGCATCTCCAAAGCTCACCTCTGCCATTTCTTATTTGTTTGATCTGTACAAAAACTGAAGCTCCAAAGCAAAATTCAGCCAACAAAGTTTTTTTAAACATTTATTACGAGATGTTACATCATAGGTGACATAAAAATATGCAGATAAAGTTAAGAGGTCTTGAGGAAATCAAAACAAGACCCACAGGCACTTTTCTTTTGTAGTGTACTGCTCTTCATGCTGGGAATGCAAGTTCATTAATGTGGTATACAGTTTATAGTATATATGAGGTTACACAGCAGTGAGATGAGAGGTAAGGCATTGAGTTACAGTCTGTTATAGTATTACTTGGCCTCATAAGAGAAAAAGTAGTGATAGGTGTTAACAGTGTAAATAATCTATTTTATAGGAAGTGAAAAAAGTTAAATAAGCTGTCAAATATATTTGATCTCCCTGAAATTTAACAGTAGCATGTAACAAGTAGTAACAACGTCCTGACTGTAGCGTTCATCGATGTCTAAAATGATAAATTCGACCTCCCTTCCTCAGTCGTATCATATCTCTCCTACAATACATTAAACTTAGAACACAAGTCAAATTAAAAAGTGCACCTCAATGTGCCACCAAAATTGTTTGTTAAAGTGCTCATATTATGCTCATTTTATTATATCAGAATAGGTTTACATGGTTTAATTTTCAAGTTTTGTTGTAGTGCACATTGCTGCAGCTCCTCTTTTCACCCTGTGTGTTGCGCTGTCTGTTTTAGCTACAGAGTGAGGTATCTCACTTCTGTTCCATCTTTGTTGGGAGTTGCACATACACACCTATAATGTGCACAAAAAAGATATACAACTCAAAGGAAAGGGAAAATGCCAAAAAGCATAATATGAGCACTTTAAGCTATTTGATGACAAATGTACAAGGCATTAACACTGATTTAGCATTCAGAAAAAAAATAACATTGCGGTTCATGATGCATTTAAAACACCTACAACTTTATATTTTTAAAAATGAATGCAGTTACACAGAGCCTTTAAGGTTAGTCAGTTCACACAGGAGCATGTGACTGAAGAGTAAACCGTGATGGCAGCCCCCCTTTCCACTTCATGTTGAATAACATGAAGGGGGCTGAATAAATAAAGGCCAGACTGCTGCTGTGGCTGCAAACCTCTCTCTGTGTGTCTGACCTCAAGGTCCCTGCCCTTAAGTCCTGCCAGCCGCTTACCCCACACAGACAGTTCCCAACAATGACCGACAGAGGGCGCACTCTGCTCAGTTACCGACCAGCACTGGGCTCTGTGTAATTAAGACAACTCTGGTTTCCTTTTTGTCCTTTTCTGGTTTTACATTCCACTTTCTGGCACAGTTCAGTCCAGTTGAGTCTGGTCTGGAGAGTTTGTTTTAAGGGTTTAGGAGATGGTGCAGATGGCGCTGCTACTATGGTTCTTCATGGCCTCCCTCCTCTTCAGCTCTCTGGTGATCCTCCTCCTAATTCCCTCCAAGTACAAGCTTCTGTCAAACTGTCCCGCACCGAGGGGAATACTAAACAACACAATCAAACACATTTAGTATGAGACTAGTAGTATGTAGCACCAGACGTATGAGGTCAAAATAAAGAAAAGACAAATTCAGTATTTAAATATGTAGACATTTAAGAATCTAGAAAGATTAGAAGATGAAGATGACGAAAATGCAACTTCAACTTTTAAATATAAACTAATCTTTTTACAAAAACAAACTGTCAATATACTGAATGCATCCTTAACATGATGACAAAGTATTTAAAACAGCAATGGGACTCACTTGTCTCTGCCTGGCCTGAGTTTGACCTGGAAGATGCTGATGACCGGCCGATGGTCTGAGCTCTTGATGCAGGAGCAGCTTGTGTACTTGACCACTTTTATGTCCTCAGCCTGCCTGCTCCTGAACAAGATCCTGTCCTGTGAACACACAGAGAGGTTTCACCCTGCTGAGAGCCACAATAAGATGAGTTAACCTGCCCTGGCCAGTTTAGACTTTAATTAGAGCAGCTGAAAAGTGTATAAGAGTGCCTTCCACCAAATGTCTGGCTTTTTGCGGCTTGATTTTCTTTTTTTTCTTACTGTGTATGAAGGCGTTCTCTGTTTAGAAGTAGTGTCGTAGATATCACAGCCAACGTCAAACTTGTATGTGGGGAGGAAGTGTATTGGTGCCTCTTGGAAGCCTTTAAAGATTGAACCTGGAGGGGAAAAAACACAAACACAACAACATACTTTCCAAAAACCTTCCAAAATGTTTAAAGTTTTTTAAGAGATTTAGCCACTAACATGCAAGCATACCATCTTTCATTTCCTTAGAGAGCTGGTCGTGCTCCAACAGAGGGCCCATATCGCCGCCTACTGTGCGGTTTATGATGGTCTCCACATCCACCCGGTCTTTACTCAGCCGAAAGTTAAAATCTCCAAACCAGAAGACCTGATCGAATCTTGTTGTGACGTCGGCTACAATTACAAATGACATCCTGTGATTATCAACGATATAACTAGCGATTATTCCTACCAACTTCAAAGCTTTAATCCGAAATAAGTAGATGAATAACAATACATTCTGTTCAGCACAAGACCAAAGCTGGGACAAAACAGATGGTCATGGACACAGAAACATTTTTATATTCTAATCACAACAGCTAAAAACCTTTCTGAGAAAAAGAGGGAGCAATTTGTTCAAAGATGTCTGACTGTAACCTAACAGTTACAGTCAATCCTAGTTTTATTAAAAGAAAATGTGTGAATAGGGTAAGGCTATAACATAAATTGTGAATTTCCAAGAATCCAGTGAAGGAAATTTGTCTTTTCGTAATTACTTCAATGCGTAAATTATTATTTATCCCATTGCCGGAATATAACATCAGGAACACTACCATCATAACCGTTTTGATTTTTCACATCTTTAAGACAAGGAAACTTACATGGTGTGGAGCGGTAGGGGTTGGTGTCTGGAAGGCCTTTGGGAAGAGCTAGAGCCTCGACGATTTTGTTGTAATCTAGTACTCTCTCGTAAACTTTGGCATCTCCAGCTGGAATAACAGACACAGAAATTAGAAACAGGTAAAACTGCCTAGCCATCAACGCTGCAGTTTAAATGCAAATATGTAATACAAAGAGCAGACGTAAAAGCAGTTATGGTGAGTGTAATAACTAAAACATGCCTCTCATAGAATGCGTAGGCAATGTTTAATATTCAATGGACATGCCAGTATGCTGTAGAAGTAAAAACGATAATGTTACGGTTTCTTCTCTTGGCGAGGAAAAGACACATTTTCCTTCTATGTTGCCACATCCCACCTAAACTTTAGAACAAATCTCCAACCAGTCCTATCTACAGCCATCCTGACAATAGCCTCTTGTTATAATAAATCACTGCTTCCGTCTGCAGCCTCCCTAATTTTGCGGAAACCTGTTACTCACAGGTAAAATGGGATGTGATGAAGAGGAAGGAAGTGCCAAAAAAGGTAAAGGCGATTCCCACAGCCCCTTTGGTCTTGATCTGAGAGATGATCCTGGTTGTGACTGTGGCGTGCTCCACCTCTGTGTGTGTCAACAGGACAAAATGTTGTGGTCAGTGTCAAGAGGCTTAACAGTGTAATCAGTTAGATTTAAACACAAAACCATGTGCATCTACAGTGTACATCAAAGAAATATGTCACCACATCAAAATGCTTTTATCTGCAGACTCTTTTGGCCAATATAATGAACTAGCATCTAATGCTAACATGCTTATTCAAGGGAATGTACCATCACATAACTGGCGGCTAGATGTGTAACCATGAAACAGATATCTTTCAACCACCTGCACTACGCACACGTTCTGTACGCATGGAGCGATATAGGAGGAGTTTATTACCTGAGCAGAACCAGATGAGGTCTCTTCTGACAAATACAGTGAGATACAAAACGCCATGTGATGCTGCATACAGCATGACGTAGTAAGGTCCCAGAGTCTCCTGAAGACGGGTCTCCCACTCCCTCCTGCACACACATGTACACGCAGAGTCACATACACAGAAGTATAACTGACTTTACAGCACTGATAGTCGTAATAACTCCCTTTTTCTTCCAGTGATGATGTAAACAAAACACAACATACCTGTCAGGACAACCCTCCTGGACCCCAATAATATAAAAGTCTTGTGCAAATGCGGAGTCTGTTGGAAGGAGGAGATCATCTAAGTTGGCTGGAAGCCCCTGAAAATGATAGAAACTTGGTAACAACTCAGTTGGTAGTGGGTAGTAATACAACTTTAAAAATGGTTCTTGGTCTGTGAGACGCTGCAGAGTCATGATTTACTTATTTACCTTCTCTCCCTGCATGTTCCAAGTGGCTATGTAGATGCCCACTCTTCTGTCAGGGAAGTGGCGGTCCAGCTCCTCGGCCCCAAGCAGGGCACCGCTTCCCAGCACGCTGCCCTCCAGAAAGCTCCTGGAAAATACACATTGGAAGGAAAATTAGCGCTTCTAAGGGTAGCCAACTTGCCATGTAGGATGCAGTGTAGGAAAAAGCAAGGCTGTTGTCTCAGATGTTACGTCAATAACTTAAAAGTAAAAACACTATTCCCTTCTGGGCACTGACTGCGTATTGAGACTATAGACTAGACTCATGTTTTGCCGGTCCTGCTGTCAAAAACTGTACTGAACAAGCAGCTCCTCTGATCTTGTGTTAATCCTCCTCCACTCTGCCACCTTCCCTTTTTCTCTTAAGAATATGAGCACTGCACACACAATGTAAAAATGTCTGGAGCTTTGGTTTCAGGACAAATGAACAGTCTCTCGCTGATGCTTTAACACATACTCCTGATAGTGAACCAAGCTCCAGATGCGCTATGCTAATCACCTTCAATCAGAGGGCACAATCAATACTAAAAGGCTTGTAGTGGATATAAGATACTGTATCTAATTATTGTGCAGTGCCTGAGCATAGTACTTTCTTTTGAGCAATTTTCTTTTGTTATAAGGATAAAGTAGTGAAAGCCTGGCCAGACCTCAGACTGACACGGTACTGAAAAAGTAAGCCATATGTGCTATTGCAGCACTGCATTATTGTTGCAATTGATTGAAAGTGATGCACATGAAGTTTTGAATTTGCCTTCTTTTATGTTGTCTCTGACCTATGTGTAAATAAGGGCTTTCGGTACCCTTGAAACAAACCGGCTCCTAATAGCCTTCTCTCTTTCGTGCCGGTAAGAGTAAGCCTTACAAAAGAGCCTTCACATCCAGCAGGAGGATAACTCCAGGTACTTCATCTACATGGTCATGATATGCCTACTGTACCTGTTCCTCACATCCTGGGGCCTGATGGGGCTAAGCACACTGTAGGTGGATCTCATGGAGTTGACAGAGGCACTATCCGACCCCATGTTCTCCAGAAGCCGGCTGTCGCTCAGGTTCCTGTGGAGTCTCTCCCCGAGTTTCTCTCTGGCCATCATGGCATAATCCAAACAATCCCCATCAATCCTATTAGCTGCCCTTAAAGTGGCTGATGCAAAGCTCTTCCCCAGAGCAGGCAGTGTCCCCGTGGGTTGCACCGGAGACAGACGCACCTTGCTGGACCTCGCCCGGTGGTCTGTGGGGTCGCTCTGCTGGCTGGTGGGCCTCCTTTCATACTCGGAGAGACTTCTCCCTCTGTCCCGGAAGACTGGGGATCTCGTTGTAACAGCGGAGAGCTGTCTCACGTTGGAGTCCTGGTCATTCCTGATAGTGGCAGCACCGCTGAGAACAAACCCACCTGAAGCTGGGGCTGTTTGGTCCTCTTTAAGAGAGTCTGTGGAGGAGCCAGTCCCAACTTGGTCACTTAGACTCTCCTGGCTGTTTCTTAGCCTCCTGGTTCTCACGGCCTCCTCCACTGAGACACTTTTTCTGGACTTTGACAGCCTGGGCAGTGCGGGTGGCCGAGGCTGGTATAGACTGATCTCTCCCTCTGCATTTCTATCAGTGAGTTTAAGGGCATCATTGTGTTCCTTGCAGGATTTAGCATCCACTAAAGAGGTATTGAGTGCCCTGCTGTCATTGACAAGTGAATCTCCTTTAGCAGGAGCTTCACAGGACTGATGGAAGAGGCCGTCCTCTCCATTCTCAGTCATCCTCTCGTCATGCCTGAGACCAGCTGTGGTCAGGTGGATGGAGCTTTCTCATTGCTAACTAACATACACATTAACATATAGGGCAGAAAATGATTCAGTCAAATGTTGACCTTAAAACGACTTAGTTCAGCCATGCTAACCATACAAGATACGTTTGTTGTATAATCCGTTTAGTTCCTGCTTATTAGCAATAAATACACTAATGGCAATCGTTACACGTGCAACATTAGTTAGACAATAAACATATAGCTAACGTTAGTTAGTTCAAGAAATACTAGCACCGTGAGTTAATTATGCTAATGTTAGCCTTAGCGGCCTAAGTAGCTAGCTAGAATCCAAGGCTGAGTCGAAATTGTTTTTCCCAATTTCATCGCTTAACTGAAGCTCTGTAATTTCTGCTAACTAGCTAACGTTATCATCCAGCCAACAAGTCACGCTTGAATATAACCAACACTGCTAACTTTAGCTAACGTTAACCATCTAGCTAGCATAGTAGTTACAAGCTAGCTATAACATAGCTGTCATATCATAACAGTAGCTACCGATATCCAGGCTAGCTCAGCTAACGTTACAAGCACACGTTTATAAGATCGTATAAATAATAAGGTAATGTTGGTAGTTTCCGTCTTATGGAGCTGGTTATTTCACTGTTATCATGTTGAAGTAAAGTTACCTGTGGTTTACTGATGTTTTGAGTGGCTAATTAAAGAGTAGCTTAATTACTTCCTTAGCAACGCTTGACAACAGAATTTGTTACCAAGACAAGAGATTCAGGACAGAGAGCAGAGCAGCATAGAGCAAGGGTCACAGCGCCCCCTTTGTGCTAAGTAGTGAAAGTATATGGATTACCTGTTGAGACTGTGTTGGTTCTTTGCCTCTCTGATTAAAATACAGTATGATGTCATACATTGTTTTGTTTTTTTTGCATTAAAATCATGCAGTGCCATGTCAGAGCATAAATGTGATACTGAAATGCATATACCAGCATGGCATCATTTTAGATTTTTGATTATCTAAAAAAAACACTAAACATCATCCTCACACTTAAATCATTATATGAATTAATATATTTCATAATTCATACATTTTAGTCTTGCAAAATGCATATTGGGAAAGTAACATAAAGTGACAAAAGTCTTTTTAGCAAAAAAAAATCTTTATTTTTTCTCTAGTTTTTTCTAAGTAATTTTAAGGGATGCAAGCAGCATATAGACATCTTTTATTTTTTTAAAGGAAACCTTTTTATCATTTTATTTCCATTTTCCTTTTATTTAAACTAATGTTTTCATTTAGGCTATTTAATTGTGACCTCATTATTGACCTCGGTTTTATTTACCCACACATCACTGGTTGTAATACATGAATCAACCTCTTAGTCTCTTACACAACTTTTTTTGTGTGCACTAAAAAACTCATTTTTCATACAAAGGTGTCACTGTTTGTTACATAATACTATTTTTGCCATGATTAACTTTGAGAAAATAATTATTACTATGCTTTTACATGTATGTCTATCACCGGGTGTTATCATGAAACTTACAAAAGTAAACATACAAAAACATGCACTAAAATTAAATAAATGTCAGCACCAAAAAAACAACAGAAAAATGCTGTTGCTGTGAAAACAGCGTATGTCACAATGAATAAACAACATCAAGGTGTGACCTCTGATTGTTAACCCTAAATTGTTCACCCTTTCTGTGCCCCCCTGCACTGTACGAGAAACAGCCACTGAAAGGATTTCTGAGCCCGCTGGTCCATGGATATGTGGACAATCCCTCCATATACTGTACATTTCTATGGCACTGTTGCTGGCTCAGGGGGTTTAGACAAAAGGACCAGTCTGTGGGTCAGGTATAAAAGCAAAGGGTTAAACCAGGTAGGGTACAGTTCAGTGCAAGAGCAGCAGCAGTACCAGCAGCAGCAGCCCACTGACCAGCAAAATGACTTCCACTGGAATGAACATGATGAGCAAGGTAAGCTCTCTGATAGTTTTCATTTTCATAATATCACTAAAAACTAAATAGTATCACCTGCATATTGCCCATTGTGGCTTAAACACATTGCGATGTGTGCTGTTTTTGCCAGAGATACTTTAAAGCTCATATAATCAATGTGTTTTAATAATAATGACTCAAATGACTGTATGTGTAATATGGTAAAAAAAAAAAAAAAAAAAAAAACACGGAGAATTATCACCAAACTCTGCAGTTCCCCTCAGCTAGAAGAACGTTCTTTGAGCTCATTGTTTTTCTTTTCGGGCCTGCAGATTTACTGTTTTGGTTCACTCTCACACCTCTTATGGTGTTATTTTTGGCCACAGCAGGCAGCTGTTTTCATTGAAAGAGCTCGAACAACCCTGCCTGCCCATGCAGCACTAAAAGAGGATTTAGCAGGTTAAGAGCCAAATATTTCCCTCACAAGTTGGTGAAGACCATAAACAGAGCTACAATTATAGTTAATATTGGACATCGTGTGGACAGAAACACAGCTCCAAATAAATGCTAATGTTGCTCCATATCTTCTGCATGTGTAAATAGGCATCTGTGTTGTGCTTGTTTCTGCTACCCCCAACTGGCAATAAAATCAGTTATTGTCGGCTTAAAGCTGCAATTTAAAGTAAACTTAGTAGTAAAATCCAAGCTTTATCCACTCCAGCACTACATCCAAAGAAAGCTGGATTCACATTGAAAGTTTTTCCCGTTTTTCTAAAACATAAACATGTGCAGCTTTAAACTTGATGGCACTTGTGCCTCTAATGTGCCTCACATGTGCTCAACAAAGCCTTTCCTTCTCTCTCTCTCTCTCAGATCATCTTCTACGAGGAGAGGAACTTCCAGGGTCGTTCCTATGAGTGCATGAGCGACTGCCCCGACATGTCCTCCTACATGAGCAGGTGCCACTCCTGCAGGGTGGAGAGAGGCTGCTTCATGGTGTACGACCGCCCCAACTACATGGGAAACCAGTACTTCATGAGGAGGGGCGAGTACAGCGACTACATGAGCATGCTGGGCATGAGCGACACCATCAGGTCCTGCCGCATGATCCCCATGGTAAGATCTTACACCTGGCTAGATTTACTGTAGATGACATCTATAGAAAATACAATTTTTTTTATATCAAGCCTTATAGAACTCATGTTGAAAAGATGAAATGTTCTGTGTTAAACCCACTCATCTTCTGCACCACAGCACAGAGGATCCTACAGGATGAGGATCTACGAGAGGGAGAACTTCGGCGGTCAGATGTATGAGCTGATGGATGACTGTGATAACATCATGGATCGTTACCGCATGTCCAACTGCATGTCCTGCAACGTGATGGATGGCCACTGGCTGATGTACGAGCAGCCCCAGTACAAAGGCAGGATGATGTATGTGAGGCCCGGCGAGTACAGGAACTTCATGCACATGGGCAGTGGCAGCATGAGGTTCATGAGCATGAGGCGCATCACCGACTCCTGCTATTAGACTCTCTTAGCACTGAATAAAACTGTCATAACCTAAACTGCTGGTGTGTTAAGTCTTTTTTTATTCTGAGTATGCATACTTCAGACAGTGTATACCAATCAGAGCTGCCAGACCTCTACTGCTGGCAGTAATGCACAGGGAATCCCCAAAGAGAATGGTTGTTGACAAAGATGAGAAGGTTTCTCATTTTCATTAAATTATTCTCTTCTTATCTCATTTCCTACACACATTCATAATCGACAACTTCCCAATCTCAAGTCTCCAATCTCTTGGCAGATACACGTGCTGGATTGTGGAAAGCAATCTAATACATTACATTGCACCATTTTAGATTGAAGTTTCTAATTAGATTTTTTTGTTGAAATGTATGTTACCTACACACATCATACCGTATATAACTATTTCTGTTCGTTATATAGCCTACCTTTTTTTATTTTGCAATGCAAAAGTCCGGCACCTAACCCCCGAATTTTCATTTTTACACTTTTGTACGTATATAACATCTTAATTAGTGAGCTTTAGAAGTGCTTCTAGGTGAATTTTGTTACCTTTGGAGAAAGCCAGGCTAGCTGTTTCCCCCTGTTTCTATTCTTTGTGCTAAGCTAAGCTAACCGGCTTGTGACAGTGCCTCCCAGTGCAATACAGAATCAACTTAAAAATGATTTTTATAGTCTTTAAAACACTTAATGGTTTGACAGCCTTGTATATTACTGACTTAAGTTCAGTCAGAGTTGTAAGGTCATCAGATGTTGTCATGGTGAGGATGTTCTAGTTGGTTTGTTGTTTTGCCTGGCCTAGCTCTCTGTCCCTGTCCCCAGCTCCTCGCTCACTTCCCCCAGGCCATGTACTCTCCTCTCACTCCCCAGACCTGCTGTCCTCGGACCATCCACTAGATGCCCTCACCCTGACATCCCCCACCGGCCCTTTTGCACACAATCCTAAATTGCTATGTTGCAAAGTTGCCATGTGCTTATATGTTCTTCAGTAAGTGCCCCAGCCACTTTGCCTGCCTATCTGTTATCTGCCTATATGTCTGTTTGCCTTCCTTCATTTTGACAATATATCACTGAACTGTCCCTGTCCACCTCAACTGTTTGCGTTTGGGTCCATCCCGCCTTGCACTCACAAGCTGTGGCAGGTGGTGGTGTTCTAACTGTACATAGAATAAGATCCATATCTTCTTCTTCTTTTTAGGTGAGATGTAGTAGAAAGAATGACTGTGAAGGTAGATTTCCATGTGTTCTGTGCAATGAGGCTGTTCACCATCTGTGAAGCCTTTTCATTTGCAGATGAGAAGTAGTGTTGCATACTCCTGCCTCCTGGTTATAAAATAAGGCTTGTGTCAGCTGAAATTGTTGTACTGAGCTGGAGGAAGTTTAGTCTAATTCTGAGTGGAATTCAAACCGTTGTGTCTAGAGTTTACATAGTAAACTTGGACATTGTCACATAAACACTAGAATAACTGCGTTTTCTCTTATTATATTAACACAACTCCAATTTGACTTCAGGCTTGTTTAGAGTTTTTATGAGATGTAAGTATTGTCTTTGGAGCGTCTGGGTTTGTTTCTGCTTGACTGCATGTTTCCTTCAGTCCTAATAGGAAGACAATAATAGAGCAGTCACACAGGTAAACACACAACCAGAATCTCGTCACATATATATCACATATTACACACATGCAAATATTACACACATGCAAATGAAAAAGAACTGGGTTTCAAATGAACATTTAAAGTAGCCATGCTAGTGGCGATGGCAATATCGGTCCACCACTTTAATCCAAACTGAAACATTTCAACAACTATTGGATGGATTTGCTGTCAAACTTTGTACAGACATTCATGGTTCATATGACAGATTGCTATTGCATTTGGTACAGACATTCATGTTTCCTGCAGAAAGAATTGAAATAACTTTGATCCTCTGAATTTTCACGTTTCTTAATCAGTGAAATATCTCAGCCTTTACCGGATGGCTTGCTTGGCACAAAACTTTGAACTATTAGATGGATTATCTATAAATGTGGTACACATATTCATGTTTCCCTCAGAATAAATTGTTATAAATGTGGTGATCTTGTGACTTTCCATCTGGCACTATTATCAGGTCAAAATTTTAATTTGTCCAATACTTTGGATTATATACCTGCAAAGCTATGACATTCCCATCAGCCCCAGCTATTTTTTTGTGATTTCAACATCAAGATATATCTTAATTAAACTTTAATTAAAATATATCTACATATGAAATATATATGTATAAATTACTGCCTATCTCCTACAAGATAGGTACATACATATAGCTTTTTGTCACATGCCTCAAAAGAGGATTATAAAAGCACGTCTCTCTATCTTTTTTCTTTTCTTTCTGACTCTTCCTTTCTTTCTCTTTCCTCTCTCTTCTTCCTCCAAAGAACAGCCAATCCAGGGAGCGAGTAGGGAATCGATGCCCTGATACGAGATTCAGCCTAATGAGGATCAGAAACATCTTAATAAAGACGCATAATCCACCACTTAATCCCTCATTACAGAATCATCTGCATTCACTGGTCCTGCTCCATACCGCCGCAGTGACGGCACATTAAGGTCCATTGTTCTTCCTCGCCTCATCTTTCACCCAGAGCTACGTCTCCTTTTGTCTCCCCTCGGTGTCAGTTATATTTGATCCGCTCTCATTAGACTTTCAGACGAGATGAGTAGAAGGGCCTGAAAATAGTGCTTTTGTATGCACTTCTATGTTATCTCTTGTCTGAAATGGAAAATGAGACATATGCTTAATAAGTAGGAGATGGACTGGGACCTGCCGTCCGACAGAGAGAGATAGAAGCGTATTGTGTGGAGAAAGTGCTGTGACCGATACTGTCAGAGGGCACACTTTCCAGGCAATGTCTGTGTCAGTGATTATAGACTTCAGAGAGTGTGAAAATTACTAAAAAATAAAGTGGGACAAATGGATTAAAGTGTAATGCTGAGCCCTGGAAACATTTAAGTGCTGCATTTACACAAAAGTTGTGAAAGTTTTACCGAAGTTTAAAAACAAAGTATATTCAAGTTAATATAACCATACAGTCTGACAGTATTCTTAGAACACACGGTACATCCATCATAGTTGAGGGATTAATCTAGTCATGAACCCATTTCTCTGGTCTTTGCAAAATGAAGAGATTACGTATAATCTCTTCATTTCTTGAGCATCTACCTTTTAGTAAAGCAACATGCTAGTTCGGTCCTGTGGATGCATATAGTTAGTATCAAAATTCCAATTGAAGTTAGCCCCATCCAGACACACTCCAATTTAGACTAACAAAGGAGGGTAATATAGAATTATGTGTCGAGCTAGGAGGAGAAATCTCTTTGCCTTTAGCTGTGAGATGATCCTTGTGAGGGTTGGATAATTAGCCCCATGAAGGTGTGGAGAAGGCTGATTCTTTAACCCACCCTACCCCTCCCTCTGCTGTGTACTGAGGTGAGTAGGAGGTGGAGGTGGATAAAGCAAAACAAATAAAACTCATTAAAGGTACCCGCATGGCTACAAATCCCCCTCTGCATTATTCTAACGCACCGCAGACATCATTAGCTCTGGTCAAAGGAGCCGCCGTTATGAACGCAGATCAAAGCCCACAATAGTTCATTGTCTTTTAACCAGAGGCAGGATTCTCAAAATCAGAGCTCTCTTTTTGGCAGATTTTCATGGCAGAAAATCACTCTACATAGCAAGTGTAAATCTTGAGATAAAAAAGCCTAAATGATTTTTCTGAAGATGCTCCCGTGGCATTCTCTTGTTGTGAGCAATGGAGTTAATATTTGATGCTGGAAAAATAGATGAGGGGTTCTTTTGAAGTTCTATGAAAAAAGTTTGGTAAATACTAAATGAAAGATGTTTTCATGTTTAATGACAACTTCAAGCATCAAGAGGCCTGATTTTTCCCCCTAATTTTTTAGTCAAACTAGTTGTGGCTATGTGTGGCCAGTTGACCACTTTGCTCGACATGGTTAACCAGCATGTTAGTATGCAGATGTTTGCATTTTGATCATAGCACTGTTGTGATTTTTCCATGTCTTGTCGATTTTGTGTCGTAACTTGACACTGTGTATGTGTTGCTGCGTCCTTTATCGTTTTTGTACCACAAACGACGACCATAATTCAACTAAATCAAAATGTAAATATGAAACTTGAATCTTCAGCTTCGTTTTTGCATAATTGTTTTGAGAATATCATGTTTATGAGAATGATGCCAGATGCCAAACATCACTGGAATATTGTGAAAATGAATTGCTTCTGTTATCACAAACCTATCCATGATATCAAATGCTCAACTACTGTGGATCTCATTCTCATTTAAATGGCTGGACTGGACAAACATGTACCGACAGTTTATCAGTTTGAGATTGAAACAGTGCATTACAGAGGCTGAATCCTCCCCAGAGGTGATGTTTTGCACCAACATGCTGGGTGTAATCCACACCAATCTCCTGCCTCATTTCACACACATTTCCATCAGTTATCCTCTGGGTCCCATCCCATCCCCTCAACCCTACTGAGCTTGCATGTCTAAGGGCCGTGTCATTTTTCTCCTCAGGTATGATGGCCTCAACGCGCCCTGACAACTTGATCTCATCTGTGCAAATTACTCCATTTACATCTCACGTTTCCCTCCTGCTTACACACAGGGACTGACTTTAAAAAAACTGTTTACATTAGACAGAAACAGAGGCAGGTGCAGGTTTTTTTTCCTCGGGGCAGCTTACAGCTGTGACGAGTGTAACTGCTATCAGACAGAGAGAGAGAGAGCATGTGCCAACAAATACTGTACTAATCACACATGATAGCATCTGCAGCCAACAGACAGCAAGCACACGTTACAGGCCTTAGACTCTCGAGCAGCGGGCTGAATGGATGACTGCAGCCAGCCGTGACCACATCAGGCACATAAAAACACACAGATCAAACAAAAATGGGAATAAACATGCAGTTATACCACACACCCCTGTCCACTGATTAGGTTAAGGTGGCTTTGTTTCTTATGAAGAAGAGATTACAGCTCATGCCTGCATTTACTGACTACACAATGTGTTCTGCCTTAAGTACAGAAACAGATGAGAGTTTGGCAACATTGGAAAAAGTACTGAGATTATTTAAGTGAGTACAATGGTGGAGAAAAGGTTGTGTGGCTCAGGTCTTATCTTTTTGGCAGCACCTGGAAGTTGCTTGACGTCCTCCTACATCCATATTCTTAATATATGTTTACAATCTATCCAGATTTTACATATTGTAATTTTTCTATTTTGGTCTATTCTGTACACACAACATCTGGAGGAGCGATCCCTCCTCAGTTGCTCTTCCTGAGGTTTTTGTCAATTCGTTTCCTGTTTAAGGGTTTTTTGGGGAGTTATTCCTTATCAAACGTCAAAGGACAGAGGGTGTCAAATGCTGTACCTATGTTAAAGCCCCTTAAGGCAAATTTGTGATTTGTTATAGCCTATTGGGTTATATAGCCTACATAAAAATATAATTGGATTGACTTGACTTGAAGGCATTGGTGGAAGTAACAAATTACATTTAATTATACGAATAGTAATACATACTAAATGTAGTAATACATACTAAATGTCATTCAAGAAACGAAAGTCGATTTTTGTATTTTTAAGTTTTTTCAAAAAACGTTGATAGACTATCTCCTCCTGTTACTAGCCATCACTGATAATAACTCAGCTCTGTAGGAAGAATGTGGGCTTTGGCACTGCATGTTTTTTTTCCCTCTGTGTGTTTGTCCTCGGCTGCTTCTCTCTTTGTTTGTTGCAGTTGGACTTGTGAAAAAGAAAAAAACACTGGAATTCAGTCGGCTCGTAACACCAGATAACCAGGAAGTTGTGGATGGAGAGTGGATGTGGCAGTAATGGGAAAGAGCCAGGCCTTTTGTGTACCATTGTCCCCCCCCAACACACACACACACACACACACACACACACACACACGCACACACGCACACACACACACACACACACACACACACACACACACACACACGCACACACACAAACTTTCTCACACACACACACACACACACACACACACACACACACACACACACGCACATCCATGCACTCATCCTAGCGTTAGTGTGGCCTCTGGCCTCTGGCCTTGTGATGGAGTGGCAGGTCGAGTGTGGTCATCAGCACTAACATGGATAACACTCCTGGCTATGACAACATATGAGAAATGTTTCTAAAGACAGTCAAGCTGCAAATGATGATTACAGTTTTTTTTGAAAGGTGGATTTCTCATGGATGAAATTAGTTATTTGCTTAGATATTTCAGTCTTTGGTCCAGACTGAAATATATCAGCAACTAGCCACTATTGTATGTATTTCTATGAAATTTGTTTTTGTAGGCTAATATGTACTTTTCCTACCCTATGTTGGTTACTTTCCATGCACCTTGTATTGGTATGTATTTGTCCTCATACTGTCACGGTTGTGTTCCAGTTGGACTGTGTGTAGAACTTATGTATTTATGTGTCTTGTATGTGAACCAAAACAGAAAGGTTGTGGACTGTGAAACTAGAGATGCTAAAATGTGTCATAGAGCTGAGTGAAACTGCGGGTCATGATGCTCCCTCTCACATTAATGTAGTACTTTCATCCATTGCTAATGTAAAACTACTGATTATAGCAGCTTCAAGTCTTTATTCGCTGCCCTAGCTGAGTAGCACAACATTTGATGAGTAAATACTTTGCATGACACTCATGATGGACTATTTTCTGATGCTCACTTTTGCGAGATTTATTGTTCTGTCTATTATGTTTCTATTACCGAACTTTATCAAATGAGGAACTGAAGTAATTGAGGGAACTCTTTACAACCTGTGAGTCTGCTTTCCTTAACCGCTGGCCTTTGTCACATTACCCACTCAGCAAGTTGAGAAGGTAAACACGTAGAACACCAGTAGCTAAGTTCACTTGCTGATAAAGTGTCTCTGCTTTAAAGATGTTTATCCACAGTGGAACCAGATATTTCCCATTAATACTGCATCTTTTTCACAATAGAGAGCCCAAATTAAGAGTGAAGTATGTTTTAGTATCTTGATAGAATATCAATAACCACTGAAGTTGCACTTTAGTAACACATTTAAATATGGAAGGCCTTAGACTGTGGTCAGGCTTTTAATTTATATGCTAAAAGATCAGCCTTAACCAATAAATCTACAGCCGAGCTCCATGTCAGAGGCGGCTGACTGGACCTCAGGCAGTTGTTGTGTGAAGGCGATGATGAGGCTCTGATGTGACCAGTGACCTCTGACCCCTGTCCTTAGCCCAGGCCTTTTAATATAACGCCAGCAGATCAGCTCCATATGGTGGGTCAGAGAGGAGAGCCTGGATGAAGCAACTTTAGAGTAATTTAATTATAAGTGACCCTACGTCTGAATCAGTAGAACATCAACACATCATGCACCTCTCTGCTGCTTGCCAGCCCAGCAGCTTCACAAAAACACAAAGACTGGAAAGATTTTCTCCCACCCCAATGTGTGAAACCTGGGAAATGTTATTTGACCTGAAAAGGAAAATGACTTTAAGATGAGTAACAATTATATTTTGTTGGATCTGGAATAGTGTTGATAGGATTTAAAAAACATCTTTTACTATGTTGATTAATGAAAATCATCATATGTTCTCATACATACAAGACTATTTCCACTGTTTTTAATGTAGATATATACAATTATTATCATCAATAGTTTTCAACGACACAGTAAGTGCTGCACTTAAGTACAAGATTATTGTACTTTACTTGATGATTTTCCTTTTATGCTACTTCATACTTCTGCTCCACTACATTTCAGAGTGAAAAATTGAACTTTTTGACACCATTATATTTATCTGACAGCTGTACAGCTGTAAATGTTTTTATTTTATATATTACTAGTTATTTGTAAACTTACATGTCACTATTTGTTACTTATTGTTTTATTTAAATAATAAGTATATCCTTTGCAGTTACATTTTTGACAGTTTTAAGGTAAATCTTTAGTTTGTTGTGTCCAACACTGGGACAAAATAACCACATTTTAGTTTGGGTAATTAACTCAACGTTGATATGAAGAAAAAAACCCACTTACTATAACACTGGGACGCATTGTATTGGGTAAAGTTAACTCAGTATTGTGTCAGTGCTATATTAACCCAAACTAGGTTAACCCAGTGATTTTTAGCGATTAAAATTTAGCATTAAAAAGAAATCGTATAAACGTATTGCTAAAGATTAATCCCATAGCTACCCACCTTTTTGGTTCAAGAGCTCTTACCAGTGTTTGGTTATGTTTCAGACGTCTATGAGTGTTAGCAGATCCACCGAAGAGACCTTTTCCCATATACATACATATATACGGTAGACCTTAACCTTTTATTTTGATACTTTTAAGACCATTTAAGAACACACTTGCTGATAATATCTCTGTGTTTTAACTAAACTAGGATTTGGAATGTATGACTTTTACTTACATTGAAGTGTTTTAAGAATTGTAGTATTGGTACTAAGGTAAAGCATCTGCGCACACTATCCACTACTACAACAGCTGATGCAACTATACAAGAATTCAAGACAGAAAGAAGCACGTTTGTCCCTGGTCAATTCAATACCTGCCATTGCCAGAAGGGGGAAGTGTTGCTGTTACTCAAAGTTGATCTAGAATGGGATTCTCCAATTCTGCAGAGCACATCTCTTTCCCAAAGCAAAACATCTGAAACAAAACCTGACAAAGAAGACCAAACTCTGACCCTTTGTTGACAACAGATCTGAGATGCCGGTGGGATCTTTCTTTCTGCTTTGGTATCATAATTTCAGTGACTGGGAAGCCCTGCCCTTTAGGCAGAAAGGTAGAGTGGAAGGCACTGTGGTGCAGATACTACCCCCCTTACTCTGTTCTCAAAGATTCAGCTTTGTGCGATTGTGGGTGTTAATGTACACAGGGACAATGGTATCAGATGGGCGATCCACAGGGACAAGTGTTCTGAGATCTATATTTAACACTGTATCCCTTTTTTTTCTTTTCAGAAGAGTATAGGTTTTCTGTATTGTTGTGTGTAGGTCAGGGGCTGGTGGGTGAGAGGACATCCTCTTCTGTAAAGTGCAGG
Source organism: Sander vitreus (assembly GCF_031162955.1). Lineage (NCBI taxonomy): Eukaryota > Metazoa > Chordata > Actinopteri > Perciformes > Percidae > Sander > Sander vitreus. The sequence goes on from NC_135859.1 coordinate 26,503,003, forward strand.
GACAGGTGCTGCAGGGACAGGGCATCCCCACAAACATGTTTATTTACAGATCATCATGGAGCTTGGGTAAGAGGCCTCAAAGAAAGCTGCCTGCTGGTCTTCAAACCCAGAGATTTGGTCCCTCGGTGCACCGTCAGGGGCCGTGCTCCTTTTTGCCATGTTTGATGGCATCGACAGGGCTCACTGGGCTTCAAAGAGTAATGTGGTGGCTGCAGATGTGTGACTGCTCACAGGGTCCTAATCTGTTCAGAGGAGGGGGGATCCAATCCGGATCTTTTTCATCCAGCCGCACAGAGACAGGGCTTTTTCCAAGAGGCCTGCTTTAATACAGTGCATTAGTAAGATAAAGGCCTCTCCTCACAGCTGTCTAATGCTGACAGACTCTTGGAAAAACTGGCTCGGGGTGGATCTGGGAGGATCCTTTCCTTCTCTACTGCTGTATCTCTTCAACAGGTTTCTTTCCTTTCAAACCCTTGAGCTGGGCCTTTTTACCCATAAATCTCTCTTATCATTGTTATGATAAGGTCTCCTCATGGTGCTGGTTCATAACACTGTGCACTTAAGTGCAAAGCCTCAGTCATTTTTTCCAATTTTTCTCAGGCACATAAATGACCAAACACTATAAATCCTCACTCCCTTAAAACATTCAAAACACCTTAAGATAAATTATAGGGTTTGGTATATGGCAACCAGAGATCCCTTATTTGTTGACTTTGTTCCGTGCAAAAGTACAATTTATATGATGCCAATATTAGGCTTCAGCAGTCTGAGATAGTGGATATCTTTCAAAGTTACAGTAATTTTAGCACAAAATTTCCACTTTACATTATTACTTTTTCTCTTTAGAATGGTTACAACCAAAAAATCCTGTTTCAATGTTCATATATGTTTTAAGACATAATTAAACATTTTTAACCTATTAGGCTATCATTTGAAATCCCAAAAATATCAATTTAAGATGCCCTTTGGGGATACATCTCAAAAACTAAACCCTTTAAAACATTTGTTTTAAATGCTCTAATTAACACATTACGTAGATTTTAAGAGGTTCACGACGCCCCCTTCATTCACAGATTTATTTGACATATTGGCCTTATGACAAATCCCTTATTTATTAAATAAAGGTGTTATTAAAGGACACTTCCGGTGCAAAACGAACCTAGGGGTTATTAACAGATGTGTACCCACTCTGTCGCTCTCTGGGACATGTTTTCATGCTAATCAAATGTGTTTGTAGCTTGAAACAAGCTAGCGCAGACCGCTGATTAGCTTACAACACTAGTATTCGGGGCACAGGGAACGTAAAAACATACCACTAAAAAGGCTCAAAATATCACCAAACTTCAAGGGTAGCATAATGAGGGCCCCAACATGTTAACCGAAGCATTGAGAACTTTGTAAGTGTACAGACAGATTATTGAACGAAGAGCTGCGGGAGCTCCGTGAAAGGGCTACGAGAGAGAGAGAGCTACCGGTAGTCAATGCCGCAACACAGCCTCGTACTTCGGGAAACTGGTGGTGTACCTGCAGACATTGTGAAGCTATGGTCACGGAACAGGAGTGTCTGTGTTGCAAGGAGTGGGACTTGTTGCGTCGCGATGCCCAATAGAAGCAGTGTTTTGTACAGTCTGAAGATTTCCCCTCTCTGATAAACAGGGCTGTACTTGAAACTTTTTCGGCGACCCAGACCGGAGGGACCAGATGGACAGTTATCCACTGAGTAAGTACACTAGACAACTTATGCAGAGTGCGATTATTTCAGATATATTGAGCAAATTGCTTTTGATTTTAGTTTGCATCGCCAGCTGTAAGTCATGACTGGTTTTCATAAACTGTCTGTACACTTACAAAGTTCTCAATGCTTCGGTTAACATGTTGGGACCCTCATTATGCTACCGTTGAAGTGTGGTGATATTTTGAGCCTTTTTAGTGGTATGTTTTTACGTTCCCTGTGCCCCGAATACTAGTGTTGTAAGCTAATCAGCAGTCCGCGCTAGCTTGTTTCAAGCTACAAACACATTCGATTAGCATGAAAACATGTCCCAGAGAGCGACAGAGTGGGTACACATCTGTTAATAACCCCTAGGTTCGTTTTGCGTTTTGTCCTTTACGGTACAGTATACGTTCTCAAAAGGCCAAAGCCATTAAAAGCACCTTGCTTTTAAAAGCCCTTAATTAACAAATTAGATTAGTGAAATAGAAAAATGAATTCAACTGTTGATGCAGGATCAATTCCTCAGAGACGAGGAGACAACATCTCTTCTAATTGGTCGTGAGGGTAGTAGTTGCTCCTGTCCAATGAGAATCAGTGTTGGGTCTGTTGTGTTTGTATTTATAGACTAAGGAAGGCAGTGATGGATTGAAGTCAGTAGACAGGCAGCAGATGAGCCAGGACAGGGAGAGGAGGACACCAGACCAGGGAGGAAGGGAAGTAGTAGAGATGAAGGGAGGGAGGGAGGCCGAGCCCCAGACGTCACATCTGCCACTACAACTCCCAAGGGGCCTCCAGGGCATGGGAACTTCTCTGGTCTCCACCCAACCCTCGCCCCCCCTCTCTATGCTCCAACCAGTCCCTCCATCAGCCTGGGACCTGCTCTGCCTGGATGGGACCCAGTTCTCCCACTCGTTTCCCTGTATCTGTCACACTACTGTTGTTGCTTTTATATATTATTTGTCTCTTAATCTTTGATTTTTCCTTCCTTTCTTTCTCTCGTTTTCTATATTTCTTTGTCTATGACTACTTTTACAAGCCCTACCAACCACACACACTGATAATGATGATTCCCACTTACTTATATCTATGCAGATGTCTGTTTCTAAGATGTGTTTTGAGAAGATGTACACATTCATATGTTACATTTATGTATTTGCTACACATATTTGCATCAGTTTGACTCTGTACTGGATTTGAAATAAATCTAGACAGTTTTGGTAAACTGCTATCATGGAGATCAAAAGATTTTTGCTGGAGTTAGAAGAGAGAGACTTGTATGTGATCTTTATTATAATTTACTGTATATTCTCTGGTGTACATACCAAGTAAAACACATGACTCTGAAAAGACAAAGGTCTGACACCATCCCACATCTAAAGGCAATCTGTCATAATGTCACTGAGTTTTTAGTTACAGACTATAAGATTTTACTACCGAGACTTAAAACTTGGATAGTATGAAACACGTTTGATTTTGTCGGATGAAAACAAGACTTAAGACAGCTCGGACTGAGTTTTATGACCACCTTACACCAAACGATTGAGACGACGGGAGCACATGCCAACTCCAGCAAGAAATTTGTCAACGATAGTGGAATTGCTTGAAAAGTCATTTTGTGTAAGGTCAGCATTAGACACATAAGAATATGTTTATCAAGATTGTTTTCTGTATTACTGTTACACTACAAACAAACCGGAAAGTACTTGTTTCGAAACTCACATTTTCATGTCTTGTGCCGCCAAAGTTCAAATGGCTTCTGTCAAAATGAACCAACAAAATGAATAAATGCTCTCAACCTTTTCACACTGCTATGAATGTGCTCCAGCACTGTTACACAGTCACAGTTACACAGGGATTACACTGTTACACAAGATTTATATATATGCATATCAGTTGCAAACAAAGTGGCTATTTGTGTCACATTGTTGCGTTTACATCCAAGTTTTGACAGTCAAGGTTACCATGCCACATTATCTCCTCTGCCTTTGCGTGTCTGGGGTAATACAGCAGTTAAACCCCTGCCAGTTGTTAACAATGGCATGCTGTGTGTGTGAAAGACCTCTGTGAAGGCTGTGTGTGAGTGTGTGCGCACATGCATGTGCAGCAGCTGTCGGCAGCATGCAGTCTTGCAGCCAGCGGCCAAAACACAGCAGCCGGCTGCTTCCAAAGCTCATAGCGGCACGGCCGCCTTCATGCGTTCACAGATAACTGCTGCCATTCTTGTAGACTGTGTCAATATTATTATAACAATACACGTTCCAGACTTTACGCTTTGGCCGAAAATATCTCTGAATATAATGTGGGCTGGATTTATTGAACGTTCTCTTTGACACATGCAACATTCTTAACCTGTCTTTTATCTTTCAGAGTGGGTTCAATGGAGGAAAAGAAAAGGAGGGCATATTAAAGTTATGAGGAGGACTAAGTAGACACAATTAGCTTTCTGTACAGTGTTTGAGTCTATTAATCAAAATACAATACAAGCAGTCCTGTGAGGAAATCAATGGAAACAAGACTAAGAGCCTACAACCATGCTAGCAACTTTATGAGGCTTTAAGCTGAATGCTAATCACGATGACACTGCTAACAGGCTTGTATTTAGCTTAGTTTAGCATGTTAGCATGCTAACATTTGCTTATTAGCACTTTACACACAAATTACAGGAGAGTATGATGGGAATATCATTAGATTTGCAGGAAATTTAAAGTGCTCATATTATGCTCATTTCCAGGTTCATAACTGTATTTAGAGGATGTACCAGAATAGGTTTATGTGGTTTAATTTTCAAAAAACACCATATTTTTGTTGTACTGCACATTGCTGCAGCTCCTCTTTTCACCCTGTGTGTTGAGCTCTCTGTTTTAGCTACAGAGTGAGGCATCTCACTTCTGTTCCATCTTTGTTGGGAGTCGCACATGTGCAGTTCCTAGGTAAGGACTACTAGCTAGTCAGTTGCAGAGTATGCTAGGCAAGCATTATTGTTGTTAGTGTTGGGAAAGTTACTTTTAAAAAGTAGTGTTTGCTCGTTACCTATACTTCTTAAAAAAGTAATCCGTTACTTTACTTAGTTACCCCCTATGGAAAGTAACTTTTTACTTTACTCGTTACTTTTACATTACTTTTAAAAGCAGGGGTCTCTGGCTGAGACTGAAGTTAATTATACAAAAACTATCTTTGACGATAAAGCCAATCTATGGTTTATCAGTGAAGTGTCTGAACTACACTGCAGGCTGGATTCTCTACTCACAGAGTGACGGCTGATTCATTATGAACGAGTCCAGCGTGGGTTGAATGCACATCAGCAGGTCATCGGCGTTACACGGTGTTAGTGTATACTATAAATGTCTGTATTGACTTGTACCGGTCGCGCAGCCACAATGGTCCGTGCATTGTCGTAGACACATGCAGCCTCTTTTCTGGAAATCCTCGCGTGTCCGTGCAACCGACACAAGTCCACAGCGGTCCGCTGCGTGTATGTATGAGGCCATCTCCACCGCATCCATCTGTGAGGTTGTCAGCTTTGTGTCTGCCTGGCTCAGAGCGCCGTCCAGCAAAAAGCCACGAAGCTTAAAAAGCTCTCAAAAGTTAGCTTTGGCTGCTTCTCGCTTGCCATGATTACTCTGCTAGCAGCCTCTGTCACGTCCCGTGTGGAGCTTGTGAGCGCGCAGCTGAGAAGGCAGTGTCGCTGTCAAATCTGTCCCTGGAAAAAGTAACGTTGCGCCGAATTGAAAAAGGAACTACGTTTCGTTTCCAAATTTTCAGTAGTAGCAAGTTACACTACTTTTTACCTGAAAAAGTAGTTACTTTACTGTAACGCGTTACACCCAACACTGTTCGTCACGGAAGTAAAGGCTGGACTACAATAGAGCTGTTTGGAGCAGTTTGTGAACAGTGTTTTCTCTGGAAGATGGTAAGTCCCTTTGGCGTGGACTTTGGGCTTTTTCATTTTGTAAACCTATAACGTGCACAAAATTATATATAACACAATAAAGGAAAGGGAAAAACTGAAAAAGCATAATATGAGCACTTTAATGCTGGTTTGGACAGATAGAAACTCCGACCTGTCGTTGGTGATAGATGAAAAGTCATTAGAATTCATCCTCGGAGAACCATTAATGTCTGCACAAACTTTCATATCAATCTATCCAACAGTTAAGATATTTCAGTCGGGGCCAATGTGGTGAACTGACCAACTTTGCCATCCCTTGAACAATAACCCTAGGCAACGCTAAAAATAGATAACCATGTCTGTAGAAATTAATTTTCACAAAATTTTGATTGATGAAATAAATAAAAAACTCACTGGAGTTGTCACTTGCCTTTTTTTTTCTTGGGGGTCGCGTGAACCAGTTAAGGGAGACATGTCTCCATACTTGGCAACAACAGCTGATGTTTCATAAAAGTATAATGTTACTTCTTGGACCACAACAAATTAACATCAAACAGATGGCACATACTTGTCTCTGCTCAGGTTTCACAAAGCCGTCCTGTGTCATAGTGAAGACGATAAACAAGCAGTGCCCCACATGCCAAAGCGTGGTTTGTCACAGTCAGTCAACACATGTCTGAGTGTGGGACAGTTTCCTGTGACTTTTTGTCAAACTTAAATCAGTTGCAAATACATTTTAGTGTTTTGTTTTGACATGTATGTCGTCTCAGATTCCTGGAGTTTAGCCTACAGCATCAAAACAATTCATGGACGTGATCACAGCACAAGTGGGCTGAACTGATAAACGAACAAATAGTTTTCTGTTTTGAAAATATGGGCTCCTGTCAACTTGCTTGAAATACATAAGGTGTCACATTTAAACGTTGATGTATAGCACAACAAAACCAAAGAACAGGGGATCAGTGTCAGTCTGTCTGTGGATTGACATGTGGTCTCTGGTCCCTTTTTTGTCAGTCATGGCAGCCATTCATGGCATCCAGTCTGAGACAGACAGATGATGTGTTGAGAGGAATATTAAGCTGAGTCTTAGCGCTCACGACACATCTGACCTGACATCAGTTATTAAGGGTTGGTGTTTGATGAACCATAGTACCATAGTACATATTGTAGATCAAGGGCTGTAGTTACCATTGAATATACTAAGTTGAATTTGGAATTTTAGAAATCTCCAAAGTTTACATACAGTACAGTTCAGATTTACACTTTTTTGGGTCACCTCATTTACAATATCTTAAGAAAAGATAAATAAGGGTTGACTTTTGATTTTTCAATAGCTACCCTGTGCTGAGTAGCCTGTCACATACAGTATATATGTGTGTGTGTGTGTGTGTGTGTGTGTGTGTGTGTGTGTGTGTGTGTGTGTGTGTGTGTGTGTGTGTGTGTGTGTGTGTGTGTGTGTGTGTGTGTGTGTGTGTGTGTGTGTGTGTAAATATAGCATGAATATTTCTTCGTCAGCCTTTTATTCCTAGCAGTGTGAAGGTTTTTAAAACACTATTCAGACATTCACCTTAGAAAATAAAACAGTTACACTTAATGTATAACAAAATAATCTAAACACAAGTTACCCTAACTACCTTTTTGCAGTTAAACTGCATCTCAAGGTCTATTTTGTCTTTCATCAGCATCTCACACTTTGATAATTATGGGCTAAATTCTTTGAGTTTTGTTGTGCTGAATACAGCAGCATTTGATGATTTAAATATTCTTGAAAGAACTGCTCCATTTAAATACAACTGCAAAATGCAACTGTAAATCATTATAGAGATTGTCTTTAGAGGGTTAGGGGGATTTCGACCTTAGTATTTAAAAAGAAAAGAAAAGAAAACCTGGGTTTGCCTCTGTGTAAATATTTAAATATTATGTATTTATCTTATTCTCATACTTCTCCAGTAAATCACAAAGAAACTGGTCACTCCCCATCACTCTGTATACCTTCACATCAAAGCAACCTCATGCAGACAATTTTAACCGTAGCTGTTTGTCCTCAGTGTTATTCATTTGTCGTCCCCCGTTTTGCAGTGAAATGACTTTTGCAACTTTGGCTTCCTCCTGACGGGCGGGAGCTGAATGGAGGGAACAAACTATACACTTCCCGGAGATTCTTACTCTCATACACAATTGAGCCTGAATTACACCTTATCAACCACAGGAACAATGTCCTCATTCAGGTCCCCGACATGCAAGGAACTGGTCCAGAAATAACATGCAGACACACACACACACACACACACACACACACACACACACACACACACACACACACACACACTTCTAATATAGGCCAATTTGTGAGGATATTGCATTGACTTATATGAATTTCTTGGAGGCTTACTGTAATTTGACCTTAACCATCACTGCTACATGCGGTACTCTAACACCTGCCATGGCCTTAACCACACCACCTTGTGGGGACCTTACTTTTGGTTACCATTAGGTCCCCACATGTAAAACTGTCAACAGTTTTTAAAATTTTAATAAAGTAAACATTTGTAGAGAAGAAAAGTAACATACTACAGGGAAAACAAATGAAATACGTTAACAATATGCAGATGTTCTTTATCAACATTTTGCAACGTGGTAGAAACATTCATTAAAAACATTTCTTCATTATGTAATATCTTTAAAAAACAAACATAATTTGTATGAATAAAAGTACAGTATGGTGGTACAGTGTGGTTTACATTTGATTTTTATTTATTTGAGTAAGACAACGTAACTAGTCTAACAAAGAAACCATGAAATAAAATGTAAGTAAGGAGTTACAAGTAACGTACATTTCACATTTAAGTCAATTTGTTGTCGGTCTCCTCCAGCATGTCTACAAACAAGCCATTTCTGTATGAAGTTCAATAATAAAAACAATACAAAAAAGTAATAGGAGCATATTTTGCCTACATGAAAGAGTTAGATTGAGCAGATTGACCAGGATTCTTTAGCAAAACTGACATCATTCAGTGCAGAAAGGTGAATCTATTCATCCATTAGCTGTACTTTGAGGGTCGCTGATAATGGCCCAGGCTGTTCTGACTATAGAGGAAAGTCTCCTGAACCACTGATTTTTCTCCATCTGTCACCGCCTGTCCTCTGGGAATCTGTGGCTTTTATTAACTCACAACATAAATGCTAATAAACCTCTCATTTGTCACGAAATATACCCTACACCTTGGGTAAAGTCTGGTGCTTCCCATGAGCTTTCAGCTGAACGACATCTCCCATGCTGACCTATCAAACTGGGATTCAATAACAACCAATGGGAGATGAAAATTGAGTGAATGCTCCTTTAACAACTGGGCTGTCTGGGTAATTGGCATGATGCTGCAGATGGGCCTCGTGTTGATATCAGTAATGACTGTTACAGGAGATGGTGTTTATCTCAGTCATGTGCACCCTCTTGCTCTTTGCCCTCACACAGAAGGAAGGGTGATGCTAATTGATAAAATGGATAAAAACACAACAGGGGGCATTGAAGGCAGTAAGATCAAGAGAGACTACCAAAAAAAGAGACAATTTAAGAAATAATCACAGAATGAGAGATTGTGAGGAAAAATTGAAACCAATAACGAAAAACAACAAGAATGAGAAGTAGATAGGAATGAAAAGGAAAGGCTGGTGAAGAGAGTGGACCACAGTAATGCATATTGTGCCTCGTCAGTAAGCCCTGTGTCTAGCAGAGGCAGCTGGGAGTTTGGCAGCTGTTCAATCCCTAATGAGTGACCATCTCCCTGACCCTGCCTCTTCCCTCTCTTCCTCCCTCCATCCCTCAGTTTAATAAACCCCCTCAGTCCGAACCTCCAGTCCAGTCCAGTCTCTCCTCTCCTTACTCAAGCCAGCGCTCCGCAATTAGGAGAAGGACCAAACATAATTGCGATGAAAGGACGAGAGCCTGTGTGGCCGGCGTCGCTGTCGGCTTGACTGTGTCAGAGCCAGACGCCTTGTTGTGCTCAACATTATCTGTCCGCGCACAGTAAAAGCCTTTGTTCCTACAGGAGACCAGCTAGAGAGGCAATGACCAGTGCACCCAGAAGAAGAGGAGGCCTGCCCTGCAGAAGTCTGCAGTTATTTAGGGTCTGTACTTGAGGACATCGAGCAGTGTGGCTGACAGAGTTTCATCATACGATGATTCATTGGTCTAACATACGCTCTAAGATGACAATTGTTCACAAACTACAAAAACAAGAAGATTTTAATGCAAATACATGTTCAAAAGTGATTATGAAAAACACAAGTTTATAATATGACATGCCAAGTAGTTAATACTAAATTCAACATGGCATATCAACATTAACTGATACAGTTGCAAACAGGTTTTAAAAGAAAATAGGGTTAGGGTTAGGGTTAATCTAGGAAAGTATGACACCTGAGACTTAAAGGCTTGTTGAACAGAAGCCTTAAAAATACAACAAACACAACCTGTTCTTTTCATTGTTCACTTCGCAAATTTGGGTCTCCAACAAGTATCAACTGCATTATCACTTCGCGATAGCATACCGTTGATACCTTATTTTAAGCCATTTTTAAGTCTCTGGCTATTTATTATGTCATGCACTGCAATCATGTGGAAGGTCAGCAATGTATCCAAACTCTTAGGCTGCATTTAGATCGACTCAAGCCTCAACTTTTTCATCATTTACAATAACTTTCCAATGTTTTGACCATCGCAGCCCTTTGAATGGTTTTAACACAGGGCTATTTTTGGTTTGAATGCCGGTCAGCACTAATGTAATTTGCAATTGCAATTTGGTCAACATCACTAGTAATATTGAGACCATGCAAAACCCTCTTTGTGGACTTTCCACAACATTTATGAGTTGACAAAATCAGCTTTCTCCTGGATAGTATAGTTATCTATCTGGGTAAAGTGAGATTAGTGATTAAACACGTTATACATTATACAAAATACTTGTTGAAATCATTTTGTTAAAAGACTGTAAACTGTGTTTTACTGAATTGTGGAGTTGGACTGTTAAACTGTTGAGGAATGCATAAATTGTTTTCCATTTATTTCTATACAGTAGCTCGTGGAAATAATTACGATAGAGTTATGAGAGTTATGAAATCAATAAATATCAGCCATCAACAACCCATAGCGCCTGATTGGATGATGTTGGCGCTGTTGGACATTCCAGCTCCAGCTCAGTGATTCTGAATGGACAGACAGAGGCCAGAGAGAGGCTGCAGGGACAATCAGCAGTGGGCTCATTACAAGTAAAAATAGCCAGCTTTGTTTATGCATGTGTTTGCCTGCAGTTCCAGAGATGACTTATTCTAAATCTGATGAGTAAACATATGAGTTTGTGGTACTGTATTTCTTTTCTGTTACTACACACCCAACAACAGCTGATTTTTTTTAAATAAAACTCTGTTATGCAAAGTCTCAATGATCATTCTGTTAGCAGTTTAAAGGATAAACATGTTCATGCAAGATGATACCAGCTGCTTGATGAGATCGTTAGCTGTCAAAGTTTATTACTGCATGCAAATGTATTTCTGGAGGGGAACTGTTTGTCCCAAAACACAGTCTAACCTCAACCTGTATAAGGTAGCAGCGCAGCCACTGTGTGAATGTAAACATCAATATTAGTTCCTCATTTCAAACTTTTTCCCAGGCTCCAAAGGAATTTTGTTCCTGCTTAAAAAAAGGAAAAAAGATACAGAGTTGGCTGGTAAACAATAGCCCATAACCCTCAGGCTTTTTCCTTTGTGCTACAGGAACGGAGAAGGGAAATAAAGGGTTAACTGAGATACAAGAGGACGACAGGAGTCAGATGAACGAAACAGGAGTCTGATGGTCTCAGAGATACGAGATAGTAGCAGGCTACCTGGGCCAAGAGAAAGTAAGGAGAGAAAAAACGCCATCACACAGCGTCAGCATTTAGGCCCACAAAACAATCACAAACACAGAGGGAACGTCATGTGTATGTGGGACACAGTGTGGGAAACGTGATGAAAAGTTTGATAAGAGTTTGTGGAGCTGCTGTAGGTGTGAATCTCACAATTGCTTTTTTCCTGGACCTGGAAGTCGATGCCTTGGTTCATGGCAATAATAAACTGTGCATTAGGTACATTGTTTATTCACTGTAATAAACGAATGGCAAACAAACAACTTAAAATATTGTAAAACATGTGAAAAGCCCCCCACCCCTCTTAGGAATAAAACACCCAGACTGAAAGAGACACAAAGAGACTATAAACGATAAACAAAATTTGTAGTCGTATTTTGTCTATTTGTAGTCATTTTGTGTCTCTTTTTGGTTGTTTTACTTGACTTTGCATCATTTTGTGGTTGTTTTGTGTCTCCTTGTAGTCATTTTGCATCACTTTGTGTTCTTTTTTTATGTCATTTTGCATCTTTTGTGGTCGATTGATTTCCAACAAGCCACTTCATACAGAGGTTCTGATACTAACAGGCAAATTACCTATCACCTTCTTACTGAGATTGGGGGACACCAGGGGTGTCAATTATGTTCCCTTGGCCTCGCCTCTGCTTTCCACCTTATCAGCCGCCTACATCAGCTGAACTCTCTCTCCGCCGCTGTATTGTGCTGTACTGATCGCAGCTCATTGCTGGAAATAACAGGCCATTTCCTGTCGTGTAGCCCACTCAAGACATCTGATTTCCACCTCCAGCCTTCTGCAGATGTTGGACAGCGATGTGAACTGAATCAACCAGGGACTTGAAGCGAGATGTGTTGTTTGCATACCATAAAGCCATTTAATTTAATGAAGACTAGGGATAAATTGTACTGGTGGGAGATTATCCTCACCAGAAAAAAAAGTATCACTGGTGGTTTGTTTGATTGATTGGTTGATTGATTAATCGATTGATTGATTGGTTGGTTGATTGATTGATTGATTGATTGATTGATTGATTGATTGATTGATGACAGATTAACAATTATTTCAGTCACTGTTAATCTTGTATTTTCTATTTTGTCCCATCAGAATATTGTAACGATCACAGTGGAAGCTATGAATTTGAGTATTTTAATGAATATGTCTTACCTTTTGTTGATAGTAGGATAATTAAATTATGCATTCATGCACTTATGGTTCCATTGGGTGCACTAATTTCAAATCTTGAGTCATTAAAAAAACTATTTAGCCCCTTATTTAACCAGTACATATTCTTGAGTCCTGGTAAAAAACAACAACATTGCAGCACAATGATGTTAAGTTGAGTAATGCAGGTATTCTGCGTCCATTAAAAGAATAAGTCTTTGTAACTGAAATATGATGCCAGGTGGTTAGTTAATATGTTCTTAAACAAAATATTGACACCAGATAGCCTCATCACATTCACTGAGTCATATTTTCCCCAAAACCCTGCCATTACATTTTGTGTTATGGCATTAAACATTTTATTTATCTGTGTGTACTCTCTGCCCTTTTTGAGGTCTGAACGCCTTCATCACAGTCTCTCACACACATTTCAAGGAACAACTGATGTGTTTGAACTTAAGAGTTGAGTGACAAATGAAAACCTTCAAAAAACATGAAGTGAAGGATGAGAACGTTCAAGCTATACACCGGTCAACAAGAGTGCATTTGCCTTGATGTTGGGGAAATACTTATTCCTTTTCAATGACGCATTGTTTAGTTTTTCAGCAGTTCTTGTTTGGCTGAAAGTGATTCACACCTATTAGTAGTCAAAAGGTGTAATAAACCTTTTATTTCTCCAGAACTTTCTCACAGCTGTTGTTTAAGGATGAATGCCACTCAATTATGTAGTCCAGCTGCATTATAAATTCCCACAGTTGTAAGATTGTCTTGTCATGAGAGCCAGCCGGGGACATACAGGTCTATATATGCAGACTACTGTATTTGTCTCTGTTTAGACAGAAAGGATATTCAAGTACCCTGTGAACTGCATGGGAGCTGGAGCCTCAAATAGCTGTTTTCTTTTAAGAGCAGGATTAAGTACATAAAGAAATAGTTACCAGGTCTATAATTTATCAGAATTTTTTTTGGAGTGAAAGGGGAATTATGAACACAACTCAGGGATATCTTTTATCCCACAGACCTACAGTAGACTATATGTGAGTCCTGAAAAAAAAAAACAAAAAAAAAAAGCTAAGGAGCTTAATTGCAGAAAACAAAACATTTACTTCCTCTGAACTGTGTACGTGCTGCTGGGGAAAGTAGGTGATTTTGTCGGCCGTGTACTGCTAAGAAGGAAGTAGCCACTCCGGGTCCATTTTGTCACAAGAACCATGTTGTGATTTGTATCATGCTACTTCCTCTAAAGATGCAACCTGGAACTTTTTTGGGCAAATTATTATTAGTAACACCTGTGCTTTTCCTACTATGTAAAGTCAAAATGTGTGCTGTGAAAAAGGCCCATTAAACCTCACTGACCCGCAGGTGGGTCAGTCAAACCCACACAACTTTTATTTTACAAATTATATAGTGGAGATATAAAAGTTTCCAATAATAAGACGTATCCCTGAATTATAAGGATTCTTAGGATTGAATTTTATAAACTTCATAGCTTAAATGAATGTGTATATTCGATATTGTCATGTGAAGCAAGATGATTTTCAACCTTAAAGCTACTTAAAGGGGGAATAATGGATGTAATGGGGTCCGCTGCCGGACTAAGACAATGCATGCACCGAGACAAAAACGCGTTTGCTGACCTATCTACATCTAGGGGAGACGATGAATAATCCTATTTCAACAAACGGTGGCGTATTCCTTTAAGATCTGGTAATAAAGACAGAGCCAGCTCAAGGCCCTAATCATGTCAGATTCCCAAACAAAAGAAGAATCATGACAATGTGAACCGTCAGTTTTGGGCAACAATGAACCATTTTTCTCATCAAAAAGAACAAAAAAAACCTTCCTGTATCCCATGAGTAACTTACCTGCTATATGGTGAAAAATGTATGTTGAGTCACTTTTGAATGAATGAGACATGATAAACAGAAATGTAGTAATATAAGGGATAAGTCGCAGTGTTTACAGTAAACTGATAAAGCTTCACATGCAGTCAAATTAAATGAGATCAAATCTAATCATAATTCAGAACACTGCAATGTGCTTTACAACAAAACACCAACAAAGGCCCCCCACTCAGCTAAAAAGGGATCACTTATAATAAAACACCCAGAGGTGTGTGAATTTTTTCTATCCATCACATCCTCGAGCTAAACCCCCTCAGGTGCTTCATTGTCCCACAGAACTCCTGGTTTCCTTGCTCTTTGTGTGGCACCGTGTCACAAGCTCCCACACACATTACACAGCAACACACAGAGGAACACTAATCCTCCTTCCTTCCCTCGCCCAAACTACAATTATGAGATTACTCTCACAAACAAGCAGCACACACACACACACACACACACACACACACACACACACACACACACACACACACACACACACACACACACACACACACACACACACACACACACACACACACACATACAAAGTATTGGGGCTTGCACTTATATTGTCCAAACTTTAAGGACTTGAGGAGACATAGAATAGAATAATAATCTTAGAATAATAAACCGGAAAGCATCAAAGGCTCGGGTATCAGTTATTTTCCAGAAAATATTTTTCATATAAAGCTATACAGTAAAGTGGGAAAATGAGTGAAGCAAAGACAGTGAGAGTGTTTGTGTGTATTTTACAGACAGAAAAATAAAAACAGGAGATAAAGTCCCTTTTGAGAGAAAGACAGAAAGTCCCCCTCGGTCCGAGCGGTGACCTTGCACCAGTTAAGTCCATATCAGTAACCCCGGCTCACAGACGTGACATGGAGCTATTTCATTCCCATGACTGGGCTGCAGATATTTACCCATAATCCCACAGGGTCATGGAGCCAGTCTGTCCCAGCGGCGCAGCGATACTTTGGCCTTTCACATCATGTCTCCCTGATCACTGGTACATCAGCAGAGAGAAGATATATCACATGAGGCATCTTTCAGTGTATGGGCTGCAGGTGATGAAAAGAAAACATAAAAAGAAAATAGTATATTAAAGTAATTTGCGTAATATGTAAGGATATGCAACTATTGGGAACATTTTTTCATCTTTCAAATGAGGATGAAACAGCGCTGCAAGGAGACACGCTGTCAGCTACAACGCTTCTCTACTGACTGTAAAACGTCACAGCCCTATAAATAATATGTAAGTTGTTAAAAGCATTGGGTCTTTTTCTTGCCAGCAAGTTCACATAGCATCTGGTTATGTAACATTAGCAATTTACGAAATGTGTCCATTTACAAAATTCAACATTTGGGAGGAAAATGGAAGCTAGTTCTTTATTTATTAATTTATTTTACTTATTTATTTACTTAACTATGCTAGTGTGGTTTTATTTGTCTTGTTAATAAAGTTCCTAAAAAAGTCCCAAAGCTTATGGACATTAGCACTAATGACTACTAATGACTTGTCGTACCCTGTCTCTGACAAAATATTAATAAATATAAAACATAATTGCTACCTGGTTTATATTCCATGGCAATGTTTTTTCAAGTACTGTGTTTTTTATGCACGAAATTGGGGAGTCGTAAAGTCACTGTTGACTTTTACAGTAATTTAGTCAAGATCACCATCATTCCCCAACCCAACAAAGTAATGATAATAATAAAAATGTTATGTGCCGTTATGCCGTTACGTTGAGAACAGATTTGTCCTGTTACAGTATGAACCACACCCAGACAGGGTTCAATAGCAGCTCATGTTTTACTCATACCTCTCTTTGCTCCATTTCCTGTCTCTGTCCACAATGTCTCAGAAAACGTGTGCAAAGGAGGGGTTGGGCTCTGTAACTACATAAAAAGAAAAGTAGGAATTGCAACATTGGAGCAAAATGGGCTGTGACTTGGAAAAGGTGACATATCTAACTATAATGTTAGGTGGTGGCCCTTATTCAGCAGGAAGTGATTCAAAGTTGGAGAATTTGGTGCTTTTCTGTGACATCATCGTGCAAAATTTGGTAAAGCTGAATGAGTTTTTGTGTGGCAGATGTAGCTGACATTTAGGCATTTCATTCGGCAAATGAACAAAACTACAACAACATTAATCAACATTAGACTTGTGCTTGAGTTAGTCTATATTTGAAAGCACATCAGGGTCTTGACTGGGAACAGTCCTTTCAAAGCATGTGAATTAAGTCTATTTTTATATTTCACTGGAAGTTTCTTGTTTCAATTTAAAACTATGGAAAAAAGTGGATTAGAGTTGCTAAAATCGCCCCTGGGATTTATACAAGCCTGGACCTCTGACACATGGCACGGACGCTGAGTGTGTGGGAGTGAAATACTGACTGGCAGCTGAAATATTAAAGAGAAAACAGTGAATGTAAGACGGAAAGAGAGGAGAGGTATACAGCATGGGAGAGTGAATGACATCAAGATGGTAGGCAGAAACAAAGGTAAAAGAGGTTGTAAGTGAGAAGAAACTCAGAATGAAAGATGGAAGAATGAGAAGTAGAGCTACAGAGTACCATGGGAAATCCTAATAAGGGAAAGGCCACATAGTTCCCAAACACAGCCTTTTTTCCTGGCTACACCTCAGGCAAGTAGCCTCAGTGTGATGTTGGGAAGCTAACATTCATCACATAATCCCCTTGAGATGCAATTTACCTCCTGACAACACAGCCTCTGATATAACTTTTCCCAATAAATTCATATGATGCAAGAAGTGGAATATTATTCATTGTAGACGGAGGACACAAAGGCTGCTATGCAGAGGGAGTCTGCAGGAATTGTCAAATGTTTTAAGGAACAAAGGAATAGTGTTCTCTGCCTGGGAACAGTGGCTTGGAGGTGTGTCACACACACTACGCCTTAAGCCACAACAAGCTAGATGCATTCCTTTGAAAGAGAAATGTGTGCTGTAGTAGCTACTCACTTGTTTCTGGAGTGAGCAACTGTGCGATGAATGCAAACTTTATTGCACCAGTAAAAGCAGCTTGTCAGATTTTTTTTAACTGTTGTCTCCACTTAAGGCCTCTCAGTCACAGCCATCCTCTGTTTATAGATCAAGATAAATGATCACCTAATTTTACACTACTCGTGCAACATTGCAAAAAGCAGCTGACTAAATTGAACTATCACCCCAAATATGTTGACCTTCAAGACGAGCGCCAAGTGGCATTCCATCATCGACAGGAAGCCGAAGTTTTGGCACTGATTTTACTGTAGAAGAAGGAGGAAAGGTCAATTTATTGTGTATCTCTGAATATAATAACAAAATAACAAAAATATATTGTATGACATTATAGCCTTCCAAAACAAACCTATAAACATTTTTCGAATCCAAAGACCTTATTGTCAGAACAAAACAACACACACAACTGTAAACTAAAAAGCCCATTTGTCATTTTAAATGAGGTTTTGGAACGAGATGATTGGAGAAACACCATGAAAGAAGATTCACTGATACAAAGAAAGCAGATTTAGAAAGTGAGTAGCCTAGCGGGGGCAAAATGGTTGGTACAACTTTGTCTTTGGGAGTTTTATTCAACCCCCCCTGTAAACAAAAGGAGGAAGTGGCCCTGTGTGACTGGCTTGCCGGGACTTCCTGTTTGTGATTATATGTCCAAAAACAGAACCACGGTCTCTGGACCTCCCATGACTCTGTTACACGCAGGGCTGGAGAACCACCGACCCGCTGCGTCTGGCTGTCCACACATTGTGCTTACACAGCCAGGGCACCACAATACTGGGAAGCAGCTGGGGTGGACATTAAAGTGACAAATGTATGTTGTTAATGGCATGCAACACACCAGCTATCATTAGTGTAATTAGCTTAATGGGTAGTAGCACAGGAAACAGTCCTAATGGTATCTTAACTTGTTGGGCCAGTAGTTTTGACAGCTTGACCATATTCCCATGGTGGAAAGATTTGAGTGTATTTATGAATGTAGGAAGAAGCATTCAGATTCCTTAAGTAAAAGTATGAGGCTAATGCCTCATTCACGTATGACGGATGGTAGAGATGGGAAAGATTAAATGTCTGAGGGAAAAACCTATTCTAGTGATGGGCTGACACCGTAAACGAATGGAAAAGCCGTACTCTAACTGTGACGCATTTATTTCAATTTTATTTATTTCTAAAATAAATGGATGCAGCAGAGTTATCATTGTGCGGCTTTCCCATTCTTTTTTTTAGAGATGGGAAATATGGCCATCACGATGACTAGTAAGCAAGACGAGTAGAGTTTTTTTGTGTGCATTGACAATATAACAGTATATTTGACGCAGCAAGGTTTAATTACACCCAACTATGGACTTTGGCTGATGTTGTTTGATGAGGCGTTGTTTGCTTTGTGTTGATGCACTTCCGTATTATTACAGTAAGTGCCAAGTCAGATATGACAGAGCTTTCTAAACTGTATACGACATTATTGACAGGAATGTATTTACAAATCAGAAACGTGTATAGGTATAGAGCTAACCATCTGCATCCACTGATGAAAACTGTGAGATGTAATTAAACCATCTGGAAAAAACTAGAGAGTGAACATTGTTCCATGGTTCTCGATTTTTTGATATACAATAATTAACTTAAAATAGCTTTTTTTGGTTCTAACTTTTATCTATTAAAAGTAACCACTAAAACTTTTCCAAAAATTAAGACTGAACTTCAGAGCAGAGTTTTCCAAACTATCCCAACATTACATGTGTTGGTACTCTCAGCAGCCACCTCCTTCCCTTAACCCTGCTACTGCAGGAAAGCAGGAGCCAACGACCCTTGCCTGCATTTCCTCACATTGGACAACATGATCTACAATTTAACAATAAAGTCAGTAAACCCTCCTCCTGATAAGAACAATACAGCAACACCAGGATACATTAATCCATGTTTGAAACACTAAGGAAATAATACCACTGCAATACAATGGCCTATTTTCCTTCCCTTAGGTATGCTTTGTATCGTCGTGGACACCACACTTGTAGGAATTGTCTAAGCGGTGGGTATGATGTAGATTTTCACATTATATCAAATGCCTGGTGGTAAAGGTCTGGCTCCGAACAAACCAGTCACTGGGAAAAGGAAATACAAACAAAAGAGCTGATAAAAGATTTGTTCATGATTCTTTTGCAAAAAAAAAAAAAGGTGATTGCTTTATTGGAAATAAGAATAAATAATGTTATACTTGCGCATACAGGTATGGAAATGTATGTATATGTGTGTATATATGTATGCTTACATGTATATATGTATATACAGTATATATGTATATATATACTGTATATATGGTGCTTTATGACACCTCTGTTTTTGTATTTTACTTCATTGTTGTTGGCTGTGTTGTTCTTCGTTTTATTTGCTGTTTTTCTGGAAAGCACTTTGGTGCCTTGTTAAGAAAAGTGCTATAGAAATAGTTTATTATTATTATTATTATAAATGTCTCTATTTTTGCATGTTCAGCTGACCTGCCATGCAATGACTAAAACACTCTCTACAAGCAATTATGTGGAATTGCTTAATTGGAAAGATACCAATCAAGATATGTCCCTCTTTTCCCTATACTTGATTCCAAATTGCATTGATCTTTCCAGAAAGCATCTAGGAATTTATATTTTTAAGAAATGATGGACCAAATAAAGCATTACTGTACCTTGGTTGGTGGCACAGTTAAAACCTTATAGTAACAATAAAAAAAATGTAGATATGTGAAGGGAAGGAAAGAAAATAAGACTCTTTAAAGTTTCTTGCCAAAACAAATTATGAATGTAGCAAAAACACAAAAAGGAAGCACACAATCAACAAAACTATATATATAAATAAAGGACATTATCATTTTGAGTACATACTCAAGACCACACTGTTTGTTGTCTTTTAAAGACCTTTAGCTGAACTTGGCCCAAGCAATTTTGTCCAACAAATGAGAGTCCCTCAGGGGGACGTGAGGGTACGACATGGGTCAATTCTTTCCCAATTCATGAAGCTTGTTACGGGCCTGTGAATTTGTAAGTAGTAAACAAATTAGAAATGGTTTGGTTGTAATAATTCCCACAGGGCTCTGAAGATATTGCTCGGATCCTACGGGGCCCTTCAAGATGCTCAGTGAACATCTGTGGGAAAGTTTGAGTTTCAGACATTTGGAGATGTCGACGCAACAGTTGTGGTGAAGGAATCAGCACTTGGGGCCAAGCAGTGGAAGCTGGTCTGTTGATGGGTCGGGGGATTAGAGCAGCTCAGATTTCATGGGTCATTTACTGTTAAGTGTCAGTGGGAAAATTGTCAAGTCCTTTCCAGATGAAGTATAATAAACACATCTTGAGGTGTGTGACACTTGTTCACTCCTCTGCTAATGGGTATATGATCTGCTTGAGTCACTAATTGCAAGCTTATCTGATAATCCTTAGCAGAGTACTTGACACTTCTAGAGGCTGATTTTATTCATCTCGGCGAAAAAATTGAAAAGTTTAAAGTCTAAGAAAAGCATATACACTGTAGAGATTCCTCACATTTCCGTTTGTATTTTAGGTGTTTTGTGGACACCCACCTAATGTCAAAATGTTTTCAGTGATCAAATATGAAATAATAATTTTCAGTTATCCACGCATGTCAAAGTAGGTCAAAGGGTTTTATTTTCTATAGATTTTTAATTTGAACGATTTTTAGAGGCCAGAAGAGGGAAAGGTACCAAATATGTGACATGGGAGGAAAAAGGTTTCAATTTGTCTTTCTTATTCCCTTTTTCATCTTGTGACCCCTCAGATTAATCTCGGGACCCCTTGGGAGGGTCCTGACCTCTAGGTTGGGAACAACTAACTACAAAGATTAGGCTGATGAGATTTTATACTTTACTTGAAAAGATCAGAACCAAAAACAATTGATGCTACAAGTCTAATATGTTTTGTTTGTGTAGCCAAAGCCTGATATAATAAATCCCTCCATGCCATAGGGCTCCACTGTTGTCAAAAAACTGTTAAAGACACATCAGTGAGTCGCACTATTGCTGAGTCAGTCCCACATTAGTTTTGCATTGCCAGACCTTCCTCTACAGCGCTGCGGAGGAGGGTCTGGCGAGTCCACACAGCATTACGGGATGGGAGAAAAACGTGCTCTGGTTCATTGGCATTTCATTAAATCAATCACAATCGTCTTGGGCGGCACACTTGTATTAGTAGAACGTGTATGTTAAAAAGTTGTTTTAGTCGTGCGAGAGAAAACTCAGATTGGACAGATAGTCTAGCTAGCTGTCTCGTTTTACCCTGAGATCTAAGAAAAGGTTATCCATAGTCCTCATAAATCCACCGGAGTTTAAAATGTCAACACAAAGAAAGCCCAAGGTAACGGATATCCGGCCTAAATGAGTGAAATCCGACGGAATTTCCGTCAGCAACTGAGCAATCCCGGAAGTGGAACGTCGTGGATATAGACTAGTCCCACATACACCGTCCTCCTGCTGTCAATGCTCATAGCACACCAAATGTGTATTAATCCACAGTTTAAAATAGTCCCTAATAAATTCCTAATAATCCCTAATTATTTACTACTGTTTAAGTAATGCTTTCTGTAACTGTAGTGACAAGCTGTTTTACGAAATTACAATGCCTTTAAAAAATTACTTAAAAATATTTATTTGTGACCTGTTTTTAAAGATTTGCAGCCATTAGAAACTTAGGTTTTGAGAGAGAAGTGTGCTGTTGTTTTGTTCTTCCTCTGGCAATGTAAAACCACTGGATGTGTCAAGTTCATGTCCGGTCTGGAAAATGTCGAAAATCACAAATGAAAGTTGACAGAAAGGGAATATACAAAGAGTGAACACCCTAATTTGGAATAATTAATTAAACCTCACAAGCTCAAATACCAGCAAAGCATTTTGCATGACAGTGCCTTACATAAACATGTCCTGACTTGTCTCTTCCACACCACATCTGCCTGCAGGCTGCTCAGCACCCACCCACACTCTTTGTCAAAGACGCAAACAAAAGTTCTTTTATGCAAAGTGATATTAACATTGTAGATTCTTGGTTTATATTATGTCACCATCATAACAAGCAGCCAAAAGTTACACAGTCATGATAATGGATACATGCATGATTATATATTCCAGTGATCATTTAATTTATGATAAGATAGCAAAGTGCCTGGATAATATGGGAAGATATTATCTGTGTCAAAGTAAAGCATGTCTAAAAACACAAAAATGTACAGAATAGATATCAGTGAAACACAGTTTTGTGATATTTTATCTTCATTATGAGCATTGTCCTTGACAAATAAACTACAACTAAAGTGAACTAAAACCAAAGTAAACTAAGTTAGTTGACAAACAGCACTAACATTGCATATTGGACAGCTTTAATGCACGTTTCGTTGCACAAAAATGCATTTCTGAAGGCAATTAAGCACCACATAGTCAACTAGTAACCATGTACCATGACATGTAGAGTTCTTTAGCACTTTAGTGTGTTATTTAAAGCTGTGCATACAACATACAATACTTGTTATGAAGACAGATTCATTGTTGATTTGGTCTCTTTAAGGGACTTAAGGGAAAAAATAAAAAGAGAAAAGCGAAATGTTTTAAGACAAAAAAAAATACTTTGCTTTATGTGATAATTTCTCTAATATGGTTTTTCTTATAAAGAACTTCTGCACTGGAAGTTTGTTTCACATTTCCAAAGCACACCTATGTAATGTGTATATTGGACATTGATTGGCTTACAAACTACAAACTAGTTGTAATATCACAAAATCATGCTCGTACGTTCATGTCTCAGATTTAAAATGAGACAGAGAAACTTTCCTCTTTCGGCAGATGAATGTGAAAAAACCCTCCTGGTGTCAAACTCTGAACATATATCATTCTGCACAGTGAAGGTCAAACATCTGTGTGAAGTAACATATTTTTGTGTGGAGGTGGACTTTAAAGTTGCTGCCATGAGAATAAAGTGCAGGGTGTGTCTGTTGACTGATCACATGAGGACAATAAGGCGGTAACAAGTGCAGATTTGTTCGACCAGTCTTAATCATCATGCAGCTTACTGTTGGTTTCCTATCATACATACCAGATAACAACATTCACTTTGCATACTGTAATCACTCATTAGATGGCTAGAATGACAAAAATCAGGGCTTCAACAGATTGCATTGTACTTTTCTGATTTGATCCAACCCTGAGCAGCTGTCTGTGTTTTTCAAGGCTGATGAAGTAGAACAGGTCTCTCCATCTGTGCTGCACCAGTCGATGGGACAAACCCCAACATCCAGGTCAACACAATGAGAAGGAAATCAACACTAAATCCTGTTTACCCCCCCCCCCACAATGTGATACGATAAACACATCCACACAATGAACAACAGTACAATAGGGAGTTAAATGAAAGACAGCTTTGGTAGGCAGAAGGCATAAGTTTTTTGTTTTTGTTTGGTTTGTTGGTCATGGTTAACACCTAGGTCCACTCACCTGGGAGATGATCAGCGGTGTGAAATAGTCAATAAGTGTAAATTGATACCAGGGAATGACCAGATAAAGATCATGGTTGAGACTGAGGTCAAACTCTGACAGTCGGCGTCAAAGTCCAGTGTTTAATTTGTCAAGTGGGGCCACATGCCATCTGTTCGAATAAAAAGTTGTTGTTTACAGGCGAAGAACGATATAAGCAGCATTTAACAAAATGCCAAATGAACCCAAAGGTCAAATGTTGGAAACATCCTCTCATAATCAGCCAGTTTATTAACACAAAAATGCAAAATGTAATCCTGTTGGCTTTTTTCTGCTTTAACAAGCAAATCCTCCCCCAGATAAGTCTCTTATTATGTTTATATAATAATACATGATACAAATTAGTGGTATATAAATGTAATTTCTAAGAGACATGGTTGGATGTGATCCTGCTTCGCTCTTATCAGCCCTGCTACGCTCCACTGTCAATAAACAAAGCAACACACTCCCTGTAAAATAATCTGAAAATGAATGTGTAAACACATTTGTTTTCTTTTGTTATGCTCTGGTAGAAATGACAGTTAAGGAAGTGCATGTATTCCTGAATTCGAGGCTTAGTATGAAATTCCTCCACATTTTTGGTTATATGGTTTATTGTAAATTACCAGATTGTTGTGTGACAGTGTAAAATGTTCTTCTTTTATCAATGGTTGACCTTCTGACGCCTGGATGCATGGTGATGCTGTGAGTTAGGGGACCTTCTTATTATAATCAGAGTTTACGATTTTTTAAACATTTTCCCTATGTGTATGCCTCGATTATCACCAGGGATGTTATTCTTTAGCTTGAACCTGCATATAAAAAAGCATTTTATTGAGATGATTATGGTTTGTATGAACACCATAACCCAAAGAATGTAAATAACAGAAAAAAATAGTAATAGTTCCCAGTGTTGAGAAGCAGTGAACTACATGTACTTAAACTAGTTTAAAGGGATGGTTCACCCCAAAATACATATTACATGAAATGCATATTTCCCCTCTTACCTGTGGTGCTAATTATCAATCTAGATCTCTTTGGGATGAGTTGCCCAGTGTTATCAGCTGTAGAATGGATTCACTCGGCTTTTGGTGCTCAAAGCGGTAAACAGCAATTTTTTCTTCTCCAGAAATCACGACCCGGTTACTTAAGATAAACCGCAGAACTTCACCCGCCAACCGTATCACCACGCATAAGGAAGTGTACTCATGGTGTTGGCATGTAAAGCGTGTTGAGAGGTAATGGTCATTTCCAAATTTTTGTGAGATTGTGTTGAGTTTTCTCTGTTGTCATTAAAACTGCAAACAATTCCAGAGCAGTTTAAGGACTTCTCATGCATGTTGGCTTGAAAATTAGGATTAAAAATGAATTCTTGACTTGATTTTGCAGCAGAGATGTCTAAACAATCTCACCTCAAAGTTTATTTAGCTGTTCAGAGGCTTTTCAATGTTTAATTTAAAGTTTGACTGAATCTAATTTTCCACACCAGATGCCATAAATTCTGTTCCCGTTTGCATAAATTCACAACACCAAATGAAATCAGGCTATCCTCCTAAGGTGCTTAAATTAATTGACTGATAGAGCTGAAATCTAGGTGGGTTAGTAGCCAAACAGCCAAAGCTGATTATGAGATAACCATACTAATACATTTACACCACAATACCCATATAGTATTGCCTTAATCTATTATCATGTCATTAGTGTGCATATGAACCGACTGATTTAGTCAGGCTTACACACACTCTGTCAGCCTTTAAAAGTCTGCTTGATGTTTTTTTTCTTTGCTCTCTGTCAGCTGTTTTACCTGTAATGTGTGTCACTCTGGTTTATAAAAAAAAAAAGATGGCCTGAAAGTGTTGAGACAGTTACCTATGTACGGGTAACAATGCTGATTGACTGCATCAAGAGTTTCATTTTGATTGTCAGTTATCCTACAGTTGATGTGGAGCTGCAGTGGTCTGACGCCTCTTCACTATCTACTGTACTCCTATTAAAAGTATTCACCTGAAACTGTTGTAAACTACATAAACAAGCGTGTTATCAATCTGTCTGTTTACCTGTGCATGACAGCAGTTACCTGTGTGAAGCTGCTCAGACTCCGCTCATAAACCACCTGATGGAAATCTTCTGTTTCTGCTGACTCTGCTGAGTGGCTGAGTGAAAACTTATGTTAGTCGCTGTCAGTTATCAGTGTAATAGATCTGTAACTCTGGTTCCCAGGCTGTGACAGGTTGTGATGCCCTGATGCAGGAGAGCAGGACGGAGTTTGACTGATGTGGGCATTTAAAGACCAAAAGACAACTCTCACAGTTATGGCACCGGGCTGGCTGCCAAAGTAAATGTTTTAAGTTTTTATTTTGAAGAGGTTGTCACACCTAGACTTCTTATTTATGGAGTATTACATGTATGTAATAACCCTGAGTAAAAATGCAATTATGTAAGTTATTATATGATGAAATTGGGTCTATTTTAGGAATAATGTTCCAGTTTAGCATGGGGGGTGTATGTGTGTGTCTGTTACTCTTTCTTGCTTACTTCAAATGTATTATTGCTACCTTCTTTTGGGGTTACAAATGTTTATTTGGCCCACTTCAAAATCATATTATGTTATATTACAGGATTATAATTAGTGATGCATTAATGTTTAAATCACGCAGTTGGTTTAACTTTATATAGACCTACTGCTTGGTAGCTTAACCTGTAATAATAGGCCTACATCAGATTTTGTTGATTTTGTAGTAACTAAAGCTATATCAAATACATGTATTGGTGTAAACAGTCTATGTGTAAACCATGCAATATTGCCTCCAAAAGTGGAGTTTATGTTTATAAAGTATAGTAATTGGCTACTTCAGTACAAGTAGGCCAAGTGCAAGTAGGCCTACCTCAAAATTGTAGGCGTACTTGAGTAATGTAGCCTAGCTACTTAGTAAATTTCCACAAACCCTTAAAGCTAACTTGAACTGTAACTGTTAGGGTTTTAATAATTGCTTTAAATTTTAAAGTCTTAAATGTTCTTAGCGCATTTCATAAGTTACCATTAAGCCATATTTAGCATAATGTCAGATTAGCATAAATGTAGCAAGTTTATGCTACTTATTTACTGTGTAAACTACATAGCCTAATAACTTAACTAATAACTAAAAAGTATTTTTTACAAAATGATAATTGTGCGACGAAAACCGCTGGCACAGACTAATTGCTGGACTAATGATTCAAACTTGTTCATTAACTAATCACTAAAGTGGAAAAACGCCCGGGAAACCCCACTCCCCTCCAAAAAAAAACTCTCCATCAAAAGTTGTACAGCTTGTGTCTGTCTGGGGACCAACTGTGTGTGTGTGTGTGTGTGTGTGTGTGTGTGTGTGTGTCTGTGTGTGTGTGTGAGGAAGAATACGCCCCTCGATGCAACGGATGGAGAAGTGCGTCCCCTCAAGTCATTTCCAACCTGGGATCTGAAGTGACGACATCTCAAGCTCGGAGTTCTCACAGACGCCGCTTTACTTTCTCTGTGGATCTACTCAAGGATGAACTGAAAGTGATATTTTTATCTAACGGAGAGGAAGACACACTATCGGATCTATGAAAAAACCCACGTGGATTTGTATAACCATTTTAAACCAGAAGGAATGCATATTTTCTTTGTGAATCTAACTTTGTTGTTGTCGCTGATAGCACTAACACGAGGTGAGTGGCGCGGGGTGAAGTTTTCTTCATTAGTAAGATAAGAAAATGTAGTTTGATAAGGATTTACTTTTTATAGTTTAGAGTAGAGTTTGTTTTTAACTGGTTGCATTCACTGCTTTGTCAACTGATGGACTGAAACTAAAGTAACGTTATCGTAACTTTTTTGGACTCATCCTGCAGGTTTCCGAAGTTAACAAACAGTTAACTGCAGGATGAGTAGCCTATTACCTATATGATTTCATGCACCTTGGCATGATCCTAAACACATCTTTTCTGCTGTCTTGCAAATTGGATCAATTCATGCTTGTTACTTTAACCAAGGCAGCTGTTGAGCACTTGTCCAGCAAACACTTAACTTTTTCCACACTGGTATGTAAACGCATGCCTTTGCAGTTTGGATTCAGGGCAGTGTGTGTGTTTTTTTTTATATTATTGCAAAGCTGTGTTACTCCCCAAATGGCACATTCTTTTTGGGACAGTTGCAGACAGGAGCATGCAACTGCCAAACCGGTGTCAAGTCCCCTTTTCACCACAAAAACTGCTCTTTGAGGTGGCAAGAGTCACACCTAGACTTCACATTTATGGAGTATTACAAGTGTGTAATAACCCTGAGGAAAACAAATATTTACGACATCACATAGACAGAAATAACTCCTGGTTCCTGGACTTGTTTAAAAGTTTCAGCAGGTGTGTTAAAACTTTCTATTTGCAGGTCTAAGATGCTCCATGCCCACGGAGTCGTGTTTGAACCAGGGGAGGTGTGTAGCAACTCCAGATGGCAATGGAGAGTGCAAGTAAGTTATAACATTTCTTATTCTCTTTAAGTGATAAATGGCGAGGAATACCTGCAGAGAAATGTGTCATTGTGGAATTTGACATGACTCTC
Organism: Sander vitreus; assembly: GCF_031162955.1. Lineage (NCBI taxonomy): Eukaryota > Metazoa > Chordata > Actinopteri > Perciformes > Percidae > Sander > Sander vitreus. The sequence continues at coordinate 26,531,642 of NC_135859.1, forward strand.
GATTTTTGGTTGACATGTGAGGGCTGTAAAGGGGGCAAGTGCAAGACCAGCGTTGCTGTTTCTGGGAGGCAAATGGTCACAGAGCTGAGACAGAAATGAGTGGACATTGATGAGGACAGGGGTCACTGTGAGAGAGAGAGTGTGTGTTACTGCCACCACACTCTCCCCTCTGCAGCCAAACCCTCGCAGCCCTAAATCTTGCTTTTCTTTTCTTTCACGGATCGACAGCTGGGGTTGCCAGAAGCTCGGGGACCATTGTTCCTGCGCTACGATTAATTCTGTGTGACTAATCTGGGTGAGGCTTCCCAGAGAGACCCTCAGACTCTGTCCTCCTACCCCCCCCTCCCTTCCACAACCCCTCCTCTCTCCTGGGATTGGGTCCCCTCCTCAATGGCCCTCAGTGCTCTCTCTCTCTCTCTCTCTCTCTCTCTCTCTCTCTCTCTCTCTCTCTCTCCCTCTCGCTCTCTCTCATTCCCCTGGACAGATGGCATTGGGTAGATGCTTTTTAACCTGCTAAAAATGAAAAACAAGTTCTACATTTAGTATTTTTTGTATTTGGAGATGTTTTCATTCCACATGTAAACCAATACACATGTAAACCAATAAGCACCAGCTTTGCCCAGAACTCTTTTACAACAAAAGCCTATTTTGCACTTGGTTCTATTTCCATCCTGGCATGAGCAGCACCAGCCAGTGTCACCTCGCTGTGGCAGAGCTCGGTGACCGGGCAAATGATTGGGCCGGCCAGGTCACGGCTCCCAGACTGCAAGACCCAGGCAGCCATCTTGGCCCCCCGCCACATCTTAATTTGGTCTGGTTGTGTTATTCACCCCTCAATCACACACTCCCCCCCCACCTCCCCCAGCTCCTCATTGGGCCACAAAGCCATCATTGTGCCCCTGCACTGTTCTCCTCCTCAGACTTCTCCAATTAAACATGGAGATGGACATCCTCGCAGTTTTGAAAAGATTTGAGCGGGCACACAGGGCTTAGTTTGTGATGGTGTGTGTGTGTGTGTGTGTGTGTGTGTGTGTGTGTGTGTGTGTGTAAAATATTGCTGTGTTAGTCATCACTGTGCCACCAGAGGGCATGGGAAAAAAATGAGGTTCATCAAGTTCGGGCTGCAGAATATTCATAGCAGAAACTTAGAGCTAAAATGCTATTTTGGCTATTTTTTCCAATAATTTTAGACCTTTTAGATGATGATTTGTGCACAAGCCCAACACTGACACCCCAAATGAAACAGTTACTATTCTTGATCCCCTTTGATTACCGTCATGAACCTGGTCTCTTCTAAAAGGTAACAAAAAGTCAGAATTAGTCAAAATGATACTGAACCAAATTTACAGAGAATGAGGTTTTCGATGTATAGTTTGTCAGTGAGCGTTCAACCAGCTGCTGCTTGAGTCGGTATGTGTGGAAGTGATTTTTGCATGCATGAGGATTCTTACTTTATCAGAGGAAGCTACGTGCTTAACTGTTACATAACTAAAGGGGAAATCCAGCTGTTGAGTATTGCACCTCCACAAATTAAATGCAGGCAGAGCTTGTGGTATTCAGAAGTGCTGTTAGTCAAGCTAAAAATCCTGCTAGGATCCAACCTAATACAAACAATAGCATCTTTATTTAGACCCTTCCTGGTAAAGAACCAAGTCTTTCAAGATCCATGCCCTCAGTTTATCTTAAAAGTTTGCCATCTCAAGCCAAGATAACCCTGATGACATCCCCGGGAGTATTTTGTCAGAACCAAAGAAGACATTATACAATGGGGAGCAGGGTTGCAAAAGCAAACTTACACACATTTAGACTTATCAGAGACTGCCTCCCATTTCATGCTCTAATACCTTCATGCACACTATGATCTTTTCACATCTAAGTTATTGTGTAACCTCTTGGTCACAAGCAGCACCTACAATAACAAAGCCTCTTATGATGATATACAATCGAGCAATTGAAATTTTGGACAGGAAGCCGATAAGAGCTCCTCATTGCCATGTTCTCAAGAAATTAAATGTTAAATTTCGACAATTTTATTAAATTTGCTAATCTTAAACTTGTATAAGTGCCTACATAGCCAGGCTCCCTCGGTGCTCAGTGAACTAGTGGTTCCTCTTAGAGCTTTGGGTTCTGTATCGCGTGGCGCATCCAACGGGAACTGTAAGATGCCCTTACGTAAATCTTCATTAGGTCAAACAGCCTTCTCTGTTTGGGGGATCAATATGTGTGGAATGGGTTACCTACTGAACTTAAAAATTAACCTGACTGGGATCAGTTTAAACTTCTTCTGAAACTGTTTTTGAAAAGGGAGCCTGAGTCATGTAGTCATGAATAATCTGTTGCTCCTCTTGTATGGTCATTTATTATATTAGCCTGTGTTTAGTCTGTATTTCCTTGTGAGTTTTTGCATTTGAAGTTATGTATCTATTGTTGAGTTTGTGTTCTTTACTGTCTTTTATGCAAGTGTTGAGTTATTGTATTTAAAAAAGGGTCCATCTAGGGACTTACATTGTGTGGCATTGGTCTATGCTACATACTTGTCCCTATACAAATAAACATACACAAAACTGTTTTCACAAGCTGAATACTTTACTAGGTAATTTTACTAGGGCTCTACCAGTAACCAAGGTTTACTAATGTCACTCCACCAGGGTTAATTGGGTTAAAGATTAAGTATTAATGGATATATTTCTTTTTATCAGTTTAGTGTTTGTAATATCATGCTTGGCCTGGTGAAGGATAAAGCCTGACAATTTTTGTCTAATGAAAGCATGCAGAGAGGTTTTTTTTTTCTTCCTGAGCCTTGCTTCATTCTTGACAGAATTTTGATTGGGTTTCTCCTCAATCAAGAAGCTGTCGCTCTTGAACTTGAGTGTTATGTCGAGGTCAAGCAAGTGGGATTGGATGCTTCAGTTTTATATAGTCTGACAGAGATGCCTACTTGACATGCCATACCATAAATACCATCTCCTCTTCATATCTGGCCTGCCTAGCATAGCCTTGTGAGATTCTGACTGAAGTTTATCTCCAAAGAGCTTTGAGGAGGCCTCTCATTTGCGACAGAGGCTTGGCAGCAGGAGAGAGCAGTGACAGAGCCCAGTCAATCCAGACCAGGAAAAATAACTACCAAATTCCAGTGGCACAATGGCCAGAATCAAAGCAGCAGAGCTTCTCTCTGCCCGGAGAGATGAGAGATGTCGGGCGAGGAAGGACGCTGCTGAGAGATCACAAACCTTCATCATCAGTTAGTCAGTGTGATGAAAAAATACAACTGATTTCTGACAGCCTGTTGATTGCAGGGAGTCACATTATTTAGGATTTAGGTTCTCGTAGTAGATGAAGAATGTGTTTGGATTAGGCCAGGCTGGAAAACAATTGGCCAAATGTTTGGTTCTTGTCTCAAAGGGAAACATATTGTCACTTGTACTCATGTTGCATTATTGTTACGACTGGGTAGTATTTGATTTTTTTTATATTAGTGCCAGTAGGACCCCTGAGCTCTGTTACAGTTTTACAGTTCCTAAGTAAGTAAAATACACTTTTAAAATTAGCAACGTTTCCTGATGTTTCTTCTTTGGATCTGGAAATTCCCAGTCAATAAATAAGTAAACAAGACTGTGCATCAGCCACGAATGCTTGACACCGCTTCCGATGCTTTATGCTAGAAATACATATTGGCCGATTATTAAAAAATGTATTGAGGTTTGATACTCATCGCTACAGTCATTATTGTTCTGACAAACATGGCTGAAATAACATGTGCTTACCAACTTTCCATCACCTCTGACTCTTCCTGTGAGTGCTTATTTTGTAGTTTTGTGTAGATTGTAAGTGACAGTCATTGTCATTGACATGTTTTTGGGGGGTTGCAGTGTGGATGGCAAACCTTTTGCGAGAACTTAAATCCTGTAATCATGATTTTCAGATTTTTCTCTGTTTGCATTAGATAACAGAGTATTTAATTCCCTGCTGGTATGTGCAGCGACTGCTACAGTATACACCCACTTCAATGAAAGTAAGCCCTTGTCTCTCCGGTTCTGGGGATTCCTTAATGGCACCTCTGTTCACTCCGGTCAGATGAGTCTATCTCACCCCCCCCGCACCCCCTCAATCCATTCAGAGTCAGGAAACAGCCTCGGAGTGGCCCGAGGGAAGAAAAGGTGCCGTATCTGATCTTATCATCACACAACGAGAAACACACAGCGCGATGCTTTAATATGGCCGCTGCCGCTGGTGTCAGGTTCCCTTTGGCAGGAGTTTGGCTGGTGAAAGGGCTGGTCGTCAGAGTGTTCTGGCCGAATGAAGTGACTTGGTGGTGGGGAACCTCAGCGCAGAGGATTAGTGATATTTGAGCCTCCCTGGTTGGCATATGCCAAGACAAATCATATAAACTTTGATCGCAGGCTGGGAGGATTGACAGCATGTTTGTGTGTGAGACAAAGACACTGGGCATACTCCTAACCACACTTCCTCATTTCTTTTTTTGCCAGACCACCTGTCTGGGTTATAGTATAACAACTAGGAGGGACGTGCACTCACCCACACTGCAGCATGCTTCATAATACCCATGATTACTTGTGGTTTTGCCCATTGAGCTCCACACAGGGACAGATCGACTTTGTCTGCCAGGTGTGCTTTTAGCTTTCAGTCACTTCTGATACTCACTCACTCACTCACTCACTCACTCACTCACTCACTCACTCACTCACTCACTCACTCAAAGAATATTTAGGAGAATGGAGTGCAATGCCTTTGTGGTGAAACCTAACACAAAGACATGATATTTTTAGATTAGTGACTTACACTTCCCAAGGATCATTATCTCTGAAGTCCATGGCGAACAAACATCCTTAATTATGCTTAGACATAATAAAAAAAGACACGTTTTACAACTCCAGAACTTGCTTGAGAATCATCATATTGATCTGCTACAGTATCTAGCCACAATGTGCACAGGCAGCTAACACTAGATGGCTTATTATGTAAAAGACTTTCCAATTCTTTTGGTGATTTTGAGCAGCTAAAACACACAATCCTACTAACTTTTTAGGTATCAAAATGATACAAATTGGCATTTCACTGACTCCTAAAAACATCTTTGGCCGAGTGAACAGACACTGGCTTGCGAGGCACGTTAACCAGTTAACCAGTAACAGCCAGTTGATTTTGTAGTTTGGCTAACTAAAGAAATAAATGTACTGTATATATAGCTTCTAAAATCTAAATCTAAAAATATAAAGCCTGCTAACACCCTAGCCTGTATTGGATTGATGTAGGACAATGCAGGATGCAGTGATGGGATATTTTGGCATGCTCTGGCTCAGACCTTGAAGTCGGCGTGTACAGTAACAACCTGAGTGTCCGGTTTCACTGTCAGCTACACCTTCAGACAACCGTAAAGCCTTTAAGTGGTTCCCAGCCTCGTAAAGTAAGCAGTGGCAGAAGTCATTAGAGCTGCTATGATTCTCAAGACATTCATACCCAGACACACAGACACACACACGCACGCGCGCACACACACACACACACACACACACACACACACACACACACACACACACACACAGTAAGTGGTTGGTCCCTTGAAGGGCGGGCTCTTTCCCATGGGCTGCGTCCGTAATGCTCCCAAATAAACAGGGTCTCTAATGAAGGCTGCCAGATGTGGGCTGGCCAGGTCAGCTCTCCTGTACGATTAGAGAGGAAGGAAAAGAAGGATAGATATAAGGAGAGGGAAAGAGGGGCAGCGTTTCCCCTGTAATTTCTGTAGCCAGTGGGGATTTGGTGGTAACTTTGGTTTCAGTTCCACAACAAACAACCTTGTTTTTTGTGCCAGCTTTGGTTTTAGTGGAAGAGCTATTTTTATTTCACTAGACTCAATTTCTGCAATTTAAGCTGAATTTAAGTGTGCATTTCAGTGTTGATTTCTTTTCAACCAGTGGTGGCAAAGTTGTCACAGTGGTTAGCCACTATATGTTGCTGGGAAAACAAGAGAGGGCAGAAAAAAGAGGGAAGTGTTGGTGGAAAGGAGAGTAAGAGAGAGGCCCCCCTTGGGTAATGCTTTTAAAAACAGATCAGACAAGACTAAAGAGGACTTAGAACCAGGCACAGAACCAAACAGCCAGGAAATGAGAATCGGTGTTGGGGAGGCGGGAGGGATGAGGGGAGGGGGGCCAACGGTACAAACATGCTCCACTAACACAGTTTGACTCCAGACTGGGAGCTCTGTGTCCCTGAACGAGACACCTGAGAGAAAGAGCACAACTCTGGTTTACATGTATTAGAACTTGTCTTTCAATATATACAGTACATCTTTTGGCCATCCTCTATGCAGTGAACAAAGTCTGAGAAGAGAAAGCAAAAGCAAAAAAAAAGTATTACCAAAACCCACTATACTTTACTGACTGACTCCATTAATCGATTATTGGTTGGTCTATTAAATAGTGAAAAATCTCTCTCACAGTTTCCTAAAGATTAAGATGATGTCTTCAGATACTTTTTTTTTTTATCAGACCAACTAAAAACATTTAAAGATATTCAATTCACAGTGATATTAACACAACAAATCAACATATCCTCACACAGATAGCAGAGAAGGAAACTGGAACCAGTGACTGTTTAGCAATTTGTAACCTAACCTCAGACCTTAGCAGTTACTTTGGCGAGTACAGTGTTATCAGAAACAATATAAATGATTTCTAAAACCATGAAATGATATGATCCAAGTTGTAATAAACCAGGTTTAGTTATCTTCTGTTATCTTTTGCTCAAATATATAAGGATAATATGAATACACAAAGAATACTCTTAATTATGTCATTTACAGAAATGGAACCAGACACTGATTGTGTCTCCCACAGAGCTTTACATGGCACAATAATTGAATAAATGCACAACCTAATTCACTAAGCTTCTTAAAATGGATACAGATTGGGGTCCGTACAGCTGCCAAAATCTGTGTACTCACTCTAGGTTTTTATTTGTATACAGTGCACATCTGTAGCCTACATATTATGTTCAAAGCATCCGTCCCCGTCTGTGTGTGACCTCAGAAATATGGCAGATGGCAGATTGGCCCGACACTGAGGAAAGCCCCTCCAGAGTGACGCCTGGCCAAGGGTCAGGTGTCACCACAACATCTGCTGTAGGCTCGAGCCGCCGTCCGGCCCTGTTATGCATCCCATCAGTGTCGCGGACCTGTTGCCACGGGCTACTGCGGCAGCAATAGAAGAAGAGACGGCCCAGAAGTCAGCGCAGAGGAGAACAATGAGGGCTACTGGGCAGGGATGACAGAAAAGATAATAACAGTATCAGCCTTACCGCAGAGATAATTCCACTGCTGTCCTGCAGTTATACGATACCCCCCAAACACCTGATATTTGCTCAGCTTCTGATTTGTGCCCCTCTTTTCATGTCTTCTTTATTTACTTTGCCAGCAGCCCAGTTTACCTGCTGCTGTTGAGATTATCCCGCCCGCCAGGCCAGCAGTTTTCTCTTGTTGAAGCAGCTGCTTTTCTCTGTTTGTTTTGATTACAGCCAAGACTCCATAAAAGAGTCGTTAATATCTTTTGTTCCCCCCCCTTTTTTTATAAGTTTGTGCTCTCATTGAGGCTATTAAGCTTGCTGCCTGTAAAAGCTGTTTTGTGCTGAGCGCGTATTTGACGGGCTCTCGCCAAGTTAAAGAGCAAACTGTTAGCATTCTTTGCCTAACGTGTGCTACAGTTGACTTACTGCTTGCACCTCAGCCAGAGTGTGTTTGCATAGTGCGTCCACGTGCACCGAGGTAAGTGTGCAGAGGTTCTATCTGTTTGTCTTTTAGGCCTTGGTGTGAGACGCTGGGCTGTTTTGCGAGGGCAGATGCCAGGTTTCAAAGCTGGTGCGAGTTTTTTCAAGGAACCATAAAGTAAAGCTGCCAGCGATCCTTGGGTTAAGAATCAGGACAGGAGACTCTTTAAAGTAAACACCAGCATTCCTTCTGAACTGGCAACCCCTCTGTCTTTCTCCCCTTAAAAACCCAACCAAACCCGTTCCAGTTTCCTTTCTTTCAGTCTCCATTGTTTGTCCCGCTGCTTGTGTGTGTTCTGGAGTTTAAGCTTTTCTTTTGCCTTACGCTTGGCCTTCAACATCGCAGATCACTAAACCGTTGCAGAGCAGCTTGGAGTAACTTGGATGAAAGTTTTAGGGGGAGTGAGCAGTAGTCAGTTGAGACTTGTAAATCCTAATGTGGTGTCTTACAAATGAAAAGGAATGAGTGGGGGAGTGGGGGGGGCAGTGAAGGAGAAGAGCGGGGTGAGGGGGTTTGGAGGGAAAGAAGCTGCACAGAGGGGAGCGAGCGGATGCCAGCGACCATACGACTTTGAACAGAGGGAGTGATACCGATAATGTGAAAAAAGTGGGAAATTCAGGGATGAGCCATATATAATGAAAGACGATTAAGAGAAAGATTTTTTGGGAGACAGAGAGGAGGGGAAGGAGAGGAAAGAGTGTAACAGCTGAATACGCCCGGCCTGTGGTCAACTCTGAATGAGGAGGAAAAACAATGGGCCCACTCATCCCCCACTCTCTCGCTCCCTCTCCCTCTCTCTTCTCTTCTTCACTCGCTCTTCACTTCTCTGCTAAGTAGTGAAGGGATGTGTGTGTGTGTGTGTGTGTGTGTGTGTGTGTGTGTGTGTGTGTGTGTGACATCCATTTGGATGTTTTTTTTTTTTTACCATAACTGTAAAAAAAACAACGTCCAAATGGATGTCACATTCTTGCTGCAAAACAAATCTACTTACAGGTACAAATAAAGTAACCTGGACCTGAATCTGAACTGAACATGTTTTTAACACCAGTCAGCTTGATTCTTGAAATGTATTCACTTATAAACATTTTTATTTGTTTCTAAATTGATTTTGTATATTTATTAAATGTCCTTCTTTCTGCCCTGTTTACTTTTTTCCGCCACAGATTAATTCAATAGTATTTAAAATAAAACAACCCTCAAAATGACTTATTCAGACTAATTCATAAGTTAATAAGCTTATTTTTTTTGCAGTGCATGGCCCTTGTCTCCATCTAGGCTTGAGGACAGTAGTAGGATGGGGTGCCATGCAGAGGAAGGAGGCAGAGTGCTGGGATATGGGAGGTTTGGGAGGAGGAGGAGGAGGAAGAGGAGGAGGGGGTGAATGGCCGTGGCAGCAGCTGCCGTCTCCTCATTAACATGCGCACCTGCTCCCAGCGGCCTTTTTCCAGCGAGCTCGTGTGGCGCCTCACAACCTCCGCACCCGCCACTGCTGGGACTTAACTGGACTGGCCTTCTAGCAGCCAGATCTGCTGCATGCAGAAAGTGGAACTGCAACAGGTTATCTAGAGTAACAGTATCCCTAGTTTCTGGAAGTTAAAGTCTGAATTTGGAAAAACAGCAGCCTGCAAAGTTGCCAAAAGTACAGCTTCATTATCATATCAACTACAATAATAAGACAAAAAGTACTGGATTACAAAGTAGACAGGCATCTCATTAAATCTGGATACTATGCAAAGGCAAAATGTCTGGTACGTCTGGTGGGTTGTTTTAAATTGCCTTTCACCTCAATAATCAAATGTTGTTAGATTAGATTGAACTTTATTGTCATTAGATTATTGACAATACAAGGACTGAGACAATGAAATACAGTTAGCATCTAATCATAAGTGCAAAAAGCAGTAAAGTGTTGTAGTTTTTGGTCTGACTTTCTCCTTGTCTGAATTAAGGGTCTAATGATAGAGGGTGTTATATGTTTCAGATTGTAAAGACCTTTGAGGCAAATTAATGTCATTTGAGAATTCACTTGACTGTGTGATTTTGTAAGAAAACACATCTGGGATTTTTTATTTGCATGTAAAAAATGTGACTTTCAACTTCTGGCATAACTGCTGGTTTGACCTTAATGATCCCAGGCTAAATGACTCTCAGCTAAGGTACCACTCTCTGCTCTCTACGTAGTGACATGCCACCACTCACTACTACTGTTTGTGCAGCGGGCAGCCTAGCATGTGATGTTTTCTTTTCCTTACCATGGTCCTAAGGCTGCCTAATCCCCTGAGAGGGAGACCCTGTCTAAACACATGCCTGTCCCTACAACCCTGTCCCTAAACCCACGGCTCGGCCTCACACACACACACACACACACACACACACACACACACACACACTCTGGACCCCCTGGGAATGTTTGGGGACGTGGTCCTGCCAGCCCCTGCGGGCTAACAGACTTGCTGTCTCTGGTCAGGTATTTGTGGGTGACGGCGGGTTTTAATGTTGTGGGAAGGCCGCTTTGATGTCTGCAGGATGTTTTATGCACAATATTGTTTCTGCGTGAGAGTAAAACACAACAGTATTCAAAGAGTACTGTTGATTTCTAGATATTCTAGACCAAGGCCGCCCAATTTGGGGCCCGCGGGCCAAGTTTGGCCCGTGCTCTCTTTGTTTTGGCCCGCCATGGATTTGACATATTCATGCTTATTCTCCTCTTATTTTAAAAGTAATGACTACGAAACGTACATTTTGTGCAGTTAAAAAGTACGTAATCTGAGTTTAACGGCAATGTAATGCACAGTGCTGGGAAACTTCCCATTTAAATTACATATGTACGTTTTATCTATGGAGAATGGCCAGAATTATGGTATTCTTCAACATCAACATTTATTTTTGGCCCGTGGCCTTCCATCCAGATACATTTTGGCCCTTCATATGAAAGAATTTGGGCACCTCTGTTCTAGACACATTCTCTGTGGGATTTTTTTCGCAACGCAGGAATTCACTTTTCAGAAATCTTTCAGGTAGCGCCACAGTCTCTTCCATTTCATCCTCTTCCCATAACTTGTCTATTGCTGGAGCGAATCCTCTCTGGGGAGGGAAGAATAACGGGCGGTGAGGTGGGGGGCGCGGTGCTTTGAAGTTTCCATAAGGTTGGCTTGCAGCTCAAACACTGGCATAGATGCTGCCTTGTCCTCAGGATGAATGAGTGCTGACAAAAGGGTCGAAGCGAGCACTTTTCAGCCCGGAGAGCCACTGAAGGGTGCCATGATGGCTTCTCTTCTTGTGTCTCGACTTTTGGAAAGGACGGATTAGGAAAAAGAATTCCAGAATACTGCAGAATTGTTGTGTTCTTGTCTCCCGTGCTATTGAGTAGATGCTTTGTTTTTGTAATGACCAACCCTCCCTGGCCACCCAGTGTTGTTGACAACAGTATTGCATCTCTGAAGGTGATGAATATGGGAATGTGGCAGTAGGGACGGTCCAATGTGGCAGGTCTGAGGTGGTTGGTTTTGGTGTCAAATTAAGGACCGCAATATTGAAATTATGAAGTGCTGACAGTTGGCAGTATGGCTGGGCAATATATCGATATTATATTGACATCGATATATGAGGCTAGATATCGTCTTAAATTTTGGACATCGTAATGTCGTGATATGATACAAGTGTTGTCTTTTCCTGGTTTTAAAGGCTACATTACAATAAAGTGGTGTTTGAACTTACCAGACTTACTAGCTGTGTTATTATTGGACTTTACCCACTCAAAACTCTCATTGTGTTAATACTTTGTGAAAGCACCATTAGTCAACCCTACAATATTGCCGCAATATCGAGATTGATGTATTTGGTCAAAATATTTGGTATATGGTCCATATCGCCCAGCTCTAGTTGGCAGTGAATGCCTGATCAAACTCACAGTCCTTTTTGCTTATACTTTAATAAGTTATTTACTGGTTTAAACAAAATAATTGTAAAACAAAACATATAACATGAAATGTTAGGCAAAGTTCTTGTAGGACTGCTTGTGTACAGATACTTTTTTCAAGCTTGAGAGATGCTAGTGGTATGTGGATTTTGTTACCTTGTGACAGAGCCACACTAGCTGTTTCCCCCTGTTTCCAGATTTTATGTTATGCTAAGCTAACCAGTATTGAACTATTCCTTCAATCAGATATTTGAAGATTCAAAACCTACAGTATTACTGGAGCATAACTTCAGTGATAAAAAAACAAAACCTAGAGAAAATCATATGAAGTAGCTGGAACAAGTAAATATTTGCAATGTTTACATAATAAATGACTTAAACGGATAAATCAGATACAGATACTGATCCTGTGCTTAGTCTTTGTGCATAATCTTCCTGTGCAAGACTGCACACTGTGTAGGTATGAGTGTTTGCATGCTCTGTGTGTGTGACCCTCTTTGTTGAGCCGTGCGTATCCTCAGGGGACACCCTTCATCTTCTCTCATTGTAATTGTAAATGTGTGAATGTGTCCCTGTGATCTGCAGCATATCTCTCTCTCTCTCTCTCTCTCTCTCTCTCTCTGGGAACTTGTTGGCTGTGGTCCAAGTGGCGTTTATGACTCAGAAACAACCTGTGAGAAAAATCACAGGAGTTTGTCGCCCTCTGTTCAGTTTTACTGCTTGAAACACATTATTGGCGGGGGGTGCCGGTAGAAAGATGAATGTCCAGTTTATAGCATAGTTTCTCATGGTTGTGTTGCCGTGTTGTAAAAACAGCAGGGACAGGACCATCGTTTTAAGGTAGTTAGTCCTATTGGTTACCCAAGCAGCTGATTTATAAGCACAGTAGCACACAAAGGGATGACCCTTGCTAGTCCGGTGTGTTGTCTTACCCTTGTGAACTCTTCAATCTGTGCTGAGCTGAACAAGATTGGATGGACAAAAATAGCGTTTGGGAATTTCCTTTGACCACTTCCACTCTTTGTTATGCTGATTTTTAAAGAGGAAATAAATAAAGAAGGGACATTTATTAGTAGACCAATATATCTTGCAGAAAGAAGAATTTTATCAGATGATTAGTAAATTGTTTGTATTCATGATATACTGGTGGTTCTTTATAATCTTTTGTTTGATAAATAATTACTTGAATGGGGCCAAAGTTCAACATTTTAAACCAGTCTTTCTTTTATTAATCAAGCAAGCATGAGAAAGTAAATGTCATTTATAGATGCCTTTTTATTGTGGGTATGTTAAATGGTGAGCTGTGCTTATTTTAACCCAGTTACTGTTTTTTGTGGGATCAAGTAGTTGCACAACAGTTATTTTAGTCTTTTAGATATTCTTATATATAAGACAATCTTCAAATAAGATGCATATCACAGTATGCAGAAGTCATTTATTCCCCTTATAGATGCAGCCTTTTCATTCCTCACCTGTCAGGGACTGCTGATGTTGTTGCTGACCTCTCTACCTGTGTTTTCTCAGGTGCCTGGATGGAAACGTAGGAAGCAGGTGCCAGTTTGTTGACCCGTGCACCACCTCGCTATGCATGAACGGCGGCACTTGTCGCGCCGTGTCCAAGGGGAACACGGCGGACTTCAGCTGCACCTGCAGACTGGGCTTCACCGGCCACCGCTGCGTGACACCCATCAACGATGTCTGTATCAGCTCGCCGTGTCGCAACGGAGGCACCTGCGAGGTGGAGAGTCTCCAGGCGTACAAGTGCCGCTGCCCACCTGGATGGTCAGGTAACACGCAGCAGGATTGTTATAGTAGAGCAGTGGTTTCTAACTTTCTAACTATCTGAGGGGTTGCAAGATGATGAACATGATAGGAAAATATAAAAATCATAGAAGATAAAGACCTGCCTGGAATCTTTTTTAAATACAAATTACTAGATAGTTTTACCTTTTCAGGGCAAAACATTAGTAATTTGTTGAACTGATCACAACCGATAGTTATAGCAAATAGACGTAGCTCTGTGTTAAGGGGTCATTTTAAGTTTTAAGAGATAGAGACTATAGTTTTCTGTCATTTTCAGTTTGGAATTTGAAGGATTGGAAGAGGTTTCCAGAATTAACAGAGAATAACTTTGATAAACACTTGATTCTTTTCATGACCATTGTCTCAGATGAAATTGTTAAACTAGGTAGTAGAGAATTGTTTGTCTCATGATGTAAGAGTAAAATCAGTAGAAACCTCTGACCCTGAGAAAAGAGCCTAGCACAGCCTATACTAGAACAGCATTACTCTGTGCCCTCAGGTAAACTGTGCCAACAAGCCGACCCCTGTGCCTCCAATCCGTGTGCCAACGGTGGCCAGTGCTCCGCCATTGAGTCCCACTACATCTGTACCTGCACGCCCTTCTTCTCTGGAAAGACCTGCAAACAGGACGTCAACGAATGTGATGTCAATTCTTCGCCCTGCAAGAACGGCGGCGTGTGTATCAATGAACTCGGCGGCTACCAATGCCAGTGCCCGCAGGAGTACATGGGCAAGCACTGCGAGAGCCGCTACTTTCCCTGCAACCCGTCGCCCTGCCAAAATGGAGGCACCTGCATCCAGAAGGGAGAGACCAGCTACGAATGCTCCTGTGTGCCAGGTATGGAGATTACACATGATTTATGGCTTGGGTGCTACATTAGAGGAGGTCTTTACTGTTATGATCAGCTGTAAGGCATTTCAATCTATGTCAATGAAACGCTTGTGTGACCAGCATCGTTTAGGGAATGAAGAGGCTTAAACATGTATGGCTGAATCTCTCTGATGTTTCTTGCCATCTTGATGCGCACTGCCCTTTCACCGGTCAACTTAGCACAAGCAGCGGTGGTGGGCAGTGTGCGAGGCCAGATCCAGAATTTTATAATGACAGAGAAAGAGTAGATGTGCTTTTCAGAGTTTTTTTTTTTTTTTTAAAACATATAAACTAAATATTAATCATAGCCGAGTATTTGTACATACTTTAAAACGTTTCTGTTTTTTTTTTTTTAAAGAAATTACTGAGGTGTGATATCAGTCAGCTTATTAAATGCTCTGTGTTACTGAAGTCTCTCAAGTTGAATTTAAATGTTACTGCCTGCTAGTTGCTGGCTAAGCAATGATGTCATTCAAGGCAGGGCTGTTCCTGCTTGTGTTTGTGTGTGTGCGTACATAGTATACGTGTGTGTTTCTGCTTTGGTGTGTACAGTGTGTGAACAAGACAGAGCAGGAAGACATCGGGGCTTATCATAAGGAAATGGTCAAAGGACAACATCCTTTTCACATAGCGGAGTAAAGCAAAGCTTGCTGGGAATATAGACCTCCGCACAGAATAAAACTTTGTTTTTGCCTGTTACCATTAAGTCCAAAACAAGCTGTTCCTTGAAAGAGCATCCTTTTGTATTATTATTTTTGTTATCCTTGAAAAAATCTATTCCCCAACATATTTTACACTTAAAATGTCAGATAGTTAACCGACTCTCTTGCTCCTCCTTTGGAGAAGCATCATTATGAAGCAATGTTTTCATAAGTGGGTCCCCATTTTATCTTGTGCATACTTACAGAGGACAAAAGCACTGTGAGTGACACGATTCACATTCTTGCTAGTGGTTTCACACTAATCCACTGATCAACAGATGTTAGTAATATGCCAAGCAAACTAGAAAAGCATTAGCAAAGTGCAGGGAAGAAGAGGACTCCAAGCTAGCAAACATTGATATAAACAATGCAGGTTTCCAATTTTTCAGGAAAAATTGTTTGGAGTATGGCTGGGCAATATATCGATATTATATTGATATCGTGATATGAGACTAGATATCGTCTTAGATTTTGGATATCGTAATATCGTGATATGACATAAGTGTTGTCTTTTACTGGTTTTAAAGGCAACATTACAGTAAAGTGATGTACTTTTCTGAACTTACCAGACTGTTCTAGCTGTTCTATTATTTGCCTTTTCCTCACTTAGACATTATGTCCACATTACTTATGATTATTTATCTGAAATCTAAGTGTGAAGATATTTTGTTAAAGCACCAGTTGTCATCCCTAGAATATCGCTGCAATATTGATATTGAGGTATTTGGTCAAGAATATCGTGATATTTGATTTTCTCCCTATCGCCCAGCCCTAGTTTGGAAGTACATTTGAGGCCTAACATGTTCTCCACATGGTGCCTTGTTCGTTTCTTACTTGTAATGTTGATGATCAAGAAAGCTTTCTCACTGTTTCATAATTGTAAAGCATTTTCAGGAAAGATAAAGGTTGACAGAATTTCTTTTATATATTTATATATAGATAAGGGAGAAAAGCTGTATTTTGGGATATGCGCCATCCCCAATTCAAGTCCAGCTAGGGGCCGTTGTTACGTGTCACCTCCCTATATTTCACCCTGCCTTAAAACACCAAAATATTTATGATTTATTAATTTAAACAAACACAAATGCTATTCTAGGTGTGAAGCCGTAATGAATGATGTAAAGGAGTTACTGCTTGATGAATTATAAAATCTTGTCACATTCTCTTGAATATACTGTATTTGCGTGAAGGTACTGCACAGTGGTTGAAAGCAACAAACACTGATTTTGTTTTGCAGAAATGTCAGTTTCTTATAACATGTTGCACACGTTTCAAGTAACAGTAACAGTCGGCTTTACTAGCTGTATGCCTTGAATTCAGAAGTAAACAAACAATTGTTTAGGAAACGCCATAAAGGTTTTCGGGAAGATGACCAAAAGGACTTTTGGCAGTGGCATTGATGACTTGTACTGGTTTTGATTTATTACTCAACATGCCACATGTGCAGTCCAGTGGTTGCCTCTTGTGTAACTGTATAGCACAGTGGATGCTATTACATGGCGAGGTTACCACAGACCTCAAGAGGGTACAGCTGCCTTCTTTCTTGGCAGGGAAAAAGACAGTTGACCACATTTAACTGTAGAGAAGTTTCACTCCGTTTGTTGTAAATGGGAGATGGAGTAGAAATGACTAACTAAAGATTTGAAGCCTCCCACTAGGAGCCTGTTACATATATTTCTCTCTTTGTTTCAGGTTTTACGGGAAAAAACTGCAACCACAACATTGATGACTGTCCAGGTCACGAGTGCCAGAATGGCGGGACATGTGTAGATGGAGTCAACACTTATAACTGCCAGTGTAAACCAGAATTTACAGGTTTGTATAGCGATGTTCTAGTACAAAAAAAGTAAAGTTACTATCACTTGAATCGTAGTGAATATTTTTTTTTTTTGCAATGATTTTTAAAATCGATTCTTTTCCCTAGAATATTTTATTTATTTTACCCAATGATTCACCTAAATAATATATTTATACAGTACCGCTGACAGCAACTACATCATATCCGTTGCCAGCAAAACCGACCGAAAGCAGAAAATTCTGAAAATATGTCATGGACTTCTTCACAAATGAAATAAATGTCAGACTTACTGACTGACATGTGATGTTCATTCTTTTTTAGAAAACAATTAGTTTTTAGAAATGTCTCATGATGTATCATCTCCTAGAAGTGTATTATTCAACTTTTGTTTTGTTAAAGAAGGAAAAGAAAATCACAATACTATTAATATTTAAAAAACTATTTAACAATAATATTATGGAATCGCATTACTTCTAGGATCGCAACAAATGAAAATCTCAATAGAAATCGAATTGGCACTCATGTAAAACCCGTGAAAAAATCAAATTGGCAGAAAAGCATATCGTCCCAGCCCTGGTGACTTTATATACTGTAAAAAAGTTTGACAGTAAACCAGAAGGCGCAGAAGAAAAGAGTTTTAGGATATAAGTGGACTTTAACCTGCTGATCCCTGGTCCTCCCACAGGTCAGCTCTGCACAGAGGACGTTGACGAGTGCCAGCTGATGCCCAACGCCTGCCAAAATGGCGGCACGTGCCACAACACCTACGGCAGCTACCAGTGCGTGTGTGTGAACGGCTGGACTGGTGACGACTGCAGCGAGAACATTGATGACTGTGCCAGTGCTGCGTGCCACCAAGGATCCACCTGTCATGACCGCGTAGCTTCTTTCTACTGCGAGTGCCCCCATGGCCGCACAGGTACTTACATGTTTATTTTAATTTATGGGAATTTAGCTCTTAAAGGTCCAGTGTGTGCTACCCTAGCTGTAATACGTACTTTGAACTGCGTGGTGCGAGAGAGTTGATTGCGATATATGATCTCAACGCTAGATGGGAGAAATTTCTACACATTGGACCTTTAATGCTTAAAAGAAAATTATTTTATATGGAAATGTAATGGTTGTATACGCTTACATTCTTTAGATTAGCTGTCTTTTACGAAATTACACTTTATTGTTAGGTGTGAAGGGCATAGGAAGTAACAAATTAAAACGAAAGGCTGTAAAGTCAACACCAGTGCTCCATACAGAGAAAGTGACAAATGTATTAATGCTGATCTTTGGTGTCTCTGTGGTTTTGGTGTCCTTGGTAACCATTAGTTTGTTTTTTTACTGTCTACAGATGACATATTAGAT
Source organism: Sander vitreus (assembly GCF_031162955.1). Classification (NCBI taxonomy): domain Eukaryota; kingdom Metazoa; phylum Chordata; class Actinopteri; order Perciformes; family Percidae; genus Sander; species Sander vitreus. The sequence goes on from NC_135859.1 coordinate 26,549,867, forward strand.
CATTTCTACATTTTGACATTCAGTTAACTTCTCACTGCCATCAGTTTGTTTTACTGGAGGGACATCTTTTTAACCTACTTTTTTCTTCCCCAAATAAAATTGAATCTTTGACGTGAATTCTGTGCTGTTCCAGATTATATACATGTTGCCAAGTGTACTTATACATGTGTTGAATACTTTATACTGTACGGGAGGGTATTTGGTTAAGTATTATAAAGTCCATGTTGTGTATTGTGTATCAGGACTGCTGTGCCAGCTGGACGACGCCTGCATCAGCAACCCTTGTCAGAAGGGCTCCAACTGTGACACGAACCCCGTCAGCGGAAATCACTTCTGTACCTGCCCATCGGGATACTTTGGAGCTTCCTGTGATCAGGATGTTGACGAGTGCTCTCTGGGTAAAACTCCCACTACCTGACCTGCAAACTCTGTTTGTTGTCTAGTTTCAGCCCAAAAATCGGAATGATTGAAGACACATTTTAACTTTTGCAATCTGACAGAGCTGTTTGACTAAACTACTGTCAAGAAGAGCTTTTCAACCTTTTGTACAAGCCACAAAACGAGCTCATTCTTTTCTGTTATTATTGGTACTTTGGTACCCACAATGGTGCCCATAATCGCAGTAAATAACACCCTCAGGGGTGTTTTTGCCGTAATCACACACACTCAAGGCTTTGGTTTGGCTTCGTCAAACAACACTAAACCACCTAAATCATGTCTTTACAGTTTGATTGCTACAAGACGGCCTGTTACAGTGAAAGTTAAAGTACTAATTTGTTTAAACAGGTTCCAACCCGTGTGAGCACAGAGGGAAGTGTATAAACACCAATGGATCGTTCCAGTGTAAGTGCCAGCGGGGTTACATGGGGCCGCGCTGCGAGCTGGACATCAACGAGTGCATGTCAAACCCGTGTATGAATGAGGCCACGTGCCTTGACCAAATAGGAGACTTCCACTGTATCTGCATGCCAGGTAAGACCATTTGAGTTATTATGAAAAATACTGATACTCAGGTATCTGACTATATCTTTTAGTAACATTTAACACATTCCTGAAGCATGATCGGCAGAAATTAATCGGCAACTATTTTCATAATTGATGAAGGAATTAGCCGCTTTTTTTTGTCTTATGTTAAAGTAAACTGAATATCTCTTGTTGGACTGTTGGTTGGACAAAACAAGCAATTTGATGACCTTAAAGCTATAACTTATAGTTAAGAATTTCACTAGGATTCCTACTATTTATATGGCCTCTGTGCATAACTTAAATATATTGCAGCAGTATATACTGTATAACAGTGTGAACCTCTCTCTCTGCCTCTGTTTAACCAATCCATCTCCCTCCCGGTTGTCCCTTGCCAATTGGCCAGGTTACGAGGGGGAGTTCTGCGAGATCGATACGGACGAGTGCGCCAACAGCCCCTGCCTGAACAACGGCAAGTGTATCGACAAGATCAACGCCTTCCACTGCCAGTGCCCCATAGGTGAGGCTGCTGTACTGCTGCATGCAGAGGAGGGGGGGGGGGGCATGGGGCCAGGGGGCACAGAGGTCGATCTCGCTCTCTCTATCTTACTCTCTTTCTCTCTCTCTCTTTCACTCAAACACACACACACACACACACACACACACACACACACACACACACACAGGAAAACACCTTTCTGGACGGGCACTAATCCCAGCCCTGAGGCAGGCTTACGCAGGCCCGGGTAGCCCAGAACGAACGCAGCAGTCAAGGAGGAGAGTGGGGAAAAATCTATAGGGAAAGGCTTGAGGAAGTTTGAACATTTGAAACAAGTTTCTTATCCCTTTTACAAAGTCTGATGAGTGAGCAGAAACTTTTGGATCTAAACAAGACTTTTGATTGTGACTGGGAACAAGAGAGAGCTAATAATAGCAGGCAGAGCTGGTACTATAAAATGACACTTTCTGTGTTGTGGGGACGAATGAGGTAGTCGTTTTGTCTAATTTGAGGGCAGCTACTGTGTTGCTTCAGTCCTTTATACCAGAAATGCCATTGGGGTTACGCTATTTGGACATGAGGTATTGATGTTCTGTTCAGAGGTGAAGGAATGCAACTATTGAATCTTGGATAGAGAGAAGAGAAGAAAGCAGAGGAACGATCTTTACACACTCCAAATGTGTTTTTTTGTTTTGAATTCTTTCATTGGGATCACTGAGGTGGAAGTGATTTTTAGAGTGAAAATAGAGAAGCTCTGAGTTGGGTGGATCAAAGGCAGCCTGGGAGGAGAGAAGCAGGATTCCTCCTGTTGAGAGAAAAAAGAAAGGAAGAAGGAAAAATGGAAAGAAGGAAAAAAAGAGACACCCCAACAAGGAAGCTTTAGAATTGATAGAGAGGGAACAAGAGTGAAGAGCTTAACGCCTAAGAAAACTCTGTGTGACAGTGAGAGAGGGTTATGTGAGGAAGCAGCACAAAGTGTTGTTTTGGGAGGGGTGTGGGGGGTGTTGAGGCGCACAGACTGTTATGCTGAAGCAGGAAGGGAGGGGTATAGAAGGGGAAGGGGTCTTAACCGCCCTGCTTGAGATGTAAATTTGTCCCCGTTGTGAGCCAGGCCTGAGGCGAGGGTCCCCTCTTATTATTTCTGTACATGGAATAGCCATGGAAACCCCACTGAGAGCCATTGAAATGTCTGATTCCAGCAGTCTGGGGATAAATCCCTCATTGGCTGCTGAGGTCTGTATGTGTGTGCATGCCTGTGCATGCTTACATTTCTGCTTCAGCTTTGTGTGTGGATGCATACGTGCGCATCTGGAGAAATTCTTTCATACGGCACTGTACCTGAACTGTGAAAAAAACGTAACTTTTGCATTACATCTTGGCAAAAAATAAATTAATTAATGTGTGGTTAGCATTTCATTTCAAGTGCCAAAATCATATGTTGTCTGGCTGCATACTGTAGAGAGATATACTGTATGTCACATATTAAAAACATACTGTAATGAAAAAATAATACTGGCAAAAAAATAAATGTTTGGTACCACTTCCTAATAGGACAGTCACCCTTAATAGTGTATAGGTTGTAACTAATAGCTTATTAATGTAAATAAATAAAAAAAATAGAACATACATGGGGCTAAAAGGATAAGGTCTTAATAAAAAATCCAAAAGAATTTTCCAGAACTCTACATTAGCATTAGTAAATTATGTATTATCCATTAATAAAGCCAGTAGTTCTGACTTATAAACCCATTAGTGTCTCATTAGAAAGTGGTACCAAATTTGTTATTTTTTAGCAACTTTTTCTCGAGCCCCAGATATTTTCTAACCACAGTTTGTATGTATTTGTATGTACATATGTGTGTAACTGAAAACACGCATGTATGCACGTCTCCACTGTGTCTACGTTGCAGTCGTCAGTGAATGGTTTCAGCAAAGTCCACTGGGAGAAATCAGCTCGCCGCCAGTTACACAAATATTTCCTCACCGGATTAGCTGCAACTCTGAGTCTTTTTAGCTTAAACCACCTGTGTGTTCCTGCTGTGGTAGAGGGGGGGTAGAACTTGTATCTCTTCATCGGACAACATCCTACTAGTCCTTGGACTCTACCATCATGTGACAGAGTGGAGACGAGAATAGAAATATCTGAGATGAGAATAACTCCAGGAAAAAGAAAGCCTGCTGGTTGATTTTGAATGACGAGTTTAAATAGTAGAGGGTTAAAGGTCACGCTGGTTCTCTTTAGAGGCAGGCAGAGAGTGGAAGGGGGGGGGGTTAGAGAAGGGGTGAAAGCAAGACAGGAGAATGCACATTGTGATGGAAAAGTTTTGGGGGACAAAGGAGGCAACAGGCTCAGTTTGGCGTTGCGTTGAGCAGACAGGCCCTCCTTTGTCTTTCACCCCCTGGTCAGGAGGCCTCGCAACTTTCATTCTTCATTTCTTTCCCTCCCTCCCTCCCTCTTCCCTCCCCCTGCTTTGAACGAATCTGCCGTCTCCTTTTGGAGTCATGCTAAAAAGAAGTGAAAGGGAAAATAAAGAGTTTGTAGTGTTGCGCAGTTGTTAATTAACATGCAGGTTTCTGATTCGTTGGGAGCTCTTATAGTAAGGGCTCAGGATTATAAGTGGGACTTTGGTTTGAAATGGTGAGAACACTGTAGCCGTGTCCACACACACACACACACACACACACACACACACACACACACACACACATCATCATCTCCTTCATGCTCACATGCACACAGTAACTCCCTCTTGTTGTTTTTTCAGGCTTCAGTGGGAACCTTTGCCAGATAGACATTGACGAGTGTGCCAGCACACCGTGCAAAAATGGCGCCAAATGCACAGACGGCCCCAACAAGTACACCTGCGAGTGCACTGAAGGTATGAAAGTTTTAATAGACGCTGAACTTAGAGAAGTAGAAACTTTTAAGGCTCTCTGAAAAAGGGAATGGGAAGTTTCGAATTGAAAAAATAAATTAAAAAAGTGAAATACACCCAATTAAAAAAAAAAAACATGACAAAGGTAATAAAAAATGAGTACATCAGTTCAAAAGAAAACAACCCTTTCGTCAGGTTACTCTGGGAGTCACTGTGAGACGGACATCAACGAGTGTTACTCTGAACCGTGCCACTATGGCACTTGCATCAACGGTCTGGCCTCCTTCAGCTGCCACTGCAACCCTGGATACACCGGCCGGCTGTGTGAGACCAACATCAACGAGTGTCTGAGTCAGCCGTGCAGGAACGGAGGCACCTGCCAGGACAAAGAGAACGCCTATATCTGCAGCTGCCTCAAAGGAACCACAGGTAATCGCCACACACATACAAATAGATGATGCAAACAGTACTCTCTTCTCAAATCTGAGGATACTGAAAGCAATTTTCTGACAGGAATCAACTGTGAAATCAACATTGACGACTGCAAGAGCAATCCCTGTGACTATGGGACCTGCATCGACAAAATCGATGGCTACGAGTGCGCCTGTAAACCCGGCTACACAGGTAAGCAACCTGTACACGGAGAGTTGGTTATATGGTAGAGGATTCAGCTTAACCTCTTTGTCATCTTTTCTCTACAAAAGCTAAAAGAGTAGAAACTTCTACTGCCTCCTGAAGAGGAAGTGGGAAGCTGGACATTGTGAGAGAAGAATTATGCAAGCATATTTTGTAGCCAAGTTAGCTATTTTGCTGCTTCCTTCTACGATATAAAAAGTACATCCTTGTTACTGTGGTGGAGATGACTCTCTTTCTCTACCTGTTGAATCGTTGAAGACCTTTAATTTGCAGAAAGGCTGTCTGTGATCTTAAAGTTAACTTAGGACAGGTTAAACGTAGCTGCTGTCTCAGATGACCAGAAGACAAAATGAGTGTTTAAGGTGTAGGATTGGAGCGTCGAACATATGGACGAAGGGTCTTGATGGGGAGGGCGAGGGTGACAGATGGCGAGTGAGCATGCTCCTCTGAGGCTCGACCGGTGTCACTTTCCACTTACCCTGTCCCCAACCTGCTGCTGTTAGGACACTGCAAGCTGCCCTCCCCTACAAAGAGAGGACACAAACACACACACTGGCACACACAGTCACCTGGGATTTGAGCAGGAGAAAGGATTCCCTGAAAGATTCCTGAAAGTTGAGCTTTTAAAAGCTTGGAAGCCGGTCCCTGCTTTAAAGCTAAATGGGCTGCCTTTATGTTATGTGTGGCACCATGCTGAATAGCGTCAACGCTTCAAGTGGCCGACAAAAGGGGGCCTAAAACCCCTCATGTTTCTGGAAATTGATACATTCGCTGCACTGAGATATAGACTTAATTGTGTAGTGGGCAGCTTTGTGTGTTTCTGTGTGAGTTGGCATTGAGTATTTAAAATAATACTTCACATAAAGTGCAAAATCATTCTGTTGACATGTTGCAGAAGTTATTGTAGTTAGATGAAAAGATCCAATTCCTCTTTAATATCTTGTCCATTAAATATGAGGCTACAGCTAGTAGATGATTAGCTTAGCTTAGCATAAAGACTGGAAACTGGGTAAAACAGCTAGGCTGGCTAGGTAAAAAAATAAAAACATGCCGTTTATGGGGGAATATGTGAAGGACTATTTCTTGGCCGGGAGCAATGACTTCCTCACTGCACCCGGATAAGAAATAGTCCCACACATATTCCCCTGTGAAACCGTTGTTTTTGTATGGGTTATACAAACACGATTCAATGTGTTAATTAGTGCACTTAAGTTTTGGTAAGGGATTTTTTTTACCTTTGAAAGGAGCCAAGCTGGCTGTTTGCCCCTGTTTTCAGTCTTTATGCTAAGCTAAGCTATTCGGTTGCTGGCTCCGGCTACATATTTAATGTAAAGACATAAGAGTCGTATCAGTCCTCTCGTATAAGCTAATAAGCGTATTTCACTAAAATGGAGAACTGCTGCTTTAAGACTACTCCAGATAATATAGCTGAATTATATACAGTCAGGTCCATAAATATTGGGACATCGACACAATTCTAATCTTTTTGGCTCTATACACCACCACAATGGAGTTGAAATGAAACGAACAAGATGTGCTTTAACTGCAGACTTTCAGCTTTAATTTGAGGGTATTTACATCCAAATCAGGTGAACGGTGTAGGAATTACAACAGTTTGTATATGTGCCTCCCACTTTTTAAGGGACCAAAAGTAATGGGACAGATTAACAATCATAAATCAAACTTTCACTTTTTAATACTTGGTTGCAAATCCTTTGCATTCAATTACAGCCTGAAGTCTGGAACGCATAGACATCACCAGACGCTGGGTTTTATCCCTGGTGATGCTCTGCCAGGCCTCTACTGCAACTGTCTTCAGTTCCTGCTTGTTCTTGGGGCATTTTCCCTTCAGTTTTGTCTTCAGCAAGTGAAATGCATGCTCAATCGGATTCAGGTCAGGTGATTGACTTGGCCATTGCATAACATTCCACTTCTTTCCCTTAAAAAAACTCTTTGGTTGCTTTCGCAGTATGCTTCGGGTCATTGTCCATCTGCACTGTGAGCGCCGTCTAATGAGTTCTGAAGCATTTGGCTGAATATGAGCAGATAATATTGCCCGAAACACTTCAGAATTCATCTTGCTGCTTTTGTCAGCAGTCACATCATCAATAAATACAAGAGAACCAGTTCCATTGGCAGCCATACATGCCCACGCCATGACACTACCACCACCATACTTCACTGATGAGGTGGTATGTTTTGGATCATGAGCAGTTCCTTTCCTTCTCCATACTCTTCTCTTCCCATCACTCTGGTACAAGTTGATCTTTGTCTCATCTGTCCATAGGATGTTGTTCCAGAAATGTGAAGGCTTTTTTTAGATGTTGTTTGGCAAACTCTAATCTGGCCTTCCTGTTTTTTGAAGGCTCACCAATGGTTTACATCTTGTAGTGAACCCTCTGTATTCACTCTGGTGAAGTCTTCTCTTGATTGTTGACTTTGACACACATACACCTACCTCCTGGAGAGTGTTCTTGATCTGGCCAACTGTTGTGAAGGGTGTTTTCTTCACCAGGGAAAGTATTCTTCGGTCATCCACCACAGTTGTTTTCCATGGTCTTCCGGGTCTTTTGGTGTTGCTGAGCTCACCGGTGCGTTCTTTCTTTTTTAAGAATGTTCCAAACAGTTGATTTGGCCACACCTAATGTTTTTTGCTATCTCTCTGATGGGTTTGTTTAGATTTTTCAGCCTAATGATGGCTTGCTTCACTGTTAGTGACAGCTCTTTGGATCTCATATTGAGAGTTGACAGCAACAGATTCCAAATGTAAATAGCACACTTGAAATGAACTCTGGACCTTTTATCTGCTCCTTGTAAATGGGATAATGACGGAATAACACACACCTGGCCATGGAACAGCTGAGCAGCCAATTGTCCCATTACTTTTGGTCCCTTAAAAAGTGGGAGGCACATATACAAACTGTTGTAATTCCTACACCGTTCACCTGATTTGGATGTAAATACCCTCAAATTAAAGCTGAAAGTCTGCAGTTAAAGCACATCTTGTTCGTTTCATTTCAACTCCATTGTGGTGGTGTATAGAGCCAAAAAGATTAGAATTGTGTCGATGTCCCAATATTTATGGACCTGACTGTAGTATCCTCTCCTTACTCCTAGGTACCATGTGTAACATCAACATCGACGAGTGTGCCATCAACCCCTGCCACAACGGCGGCACCTGTATCGATGGCATCAACAGCTTCACCTGCAGGTGTCCAGAAGGTTTCCATGATGCCACCTGCTTCTCCCAGGTCAACGAGTGCCTCAGCAACCCCTGCATTCACGGTCACTGTGAGGACAAGATCAATGGGTGAGGCATTCTACAAACGGGTCCAAGACACTGCAAAAAATACACTGCGAAATTACAGAACAATCAGCACATGCATTTGCACTGAATGCATCTACAGGGTTTTATTCCTGAGATTTTTCCACATTTTCTCCCCGTCAGCTATAAATGTCTGTGCGATTCTGGCTGGAGCGGTAAAAATTGCGACATCAACAACAATGAGTGCGAATCCAACCCATGTATGAATGGAGGCACCTGCAAGGACATGACCAGTGGATACGTTTGCACCTGCCGCATGGGCTTCACCGGTCAGTATTTGTGTGGATGAGTGTGTGTGACAATGTTTTTGGCTTATATAGTGTGTGTTTGTCATCCAAACAAACACCAATTGACTGCTGACCTTCAGCTGAAGTGTGTGTAATATATTGTCCACTCTAACCGCAGGACCAAACTGCCAGACCAACATCAATGAATGTGCCTCCAACCCCTGCCTCAACCAGGGGACCTGCATTGACGACGTCGCAGGCTACAAGTGCAACTGTATTCTGCCTTACACGGGTATTAAAATATTATTGAAAATATTTGATACGCCCTTGAGTTGGCCTGGTGTTCTGGCATTTCCTTCCTTGGGGGGGGGGGGCAGTTTCCACAGCCTGTGTGCTTTAAGTTATTGGGCAAAAGAGGAAAAATGTGTGGCGGATGAAATAACTGTTGAGTAAAGTTCAACAGCAAGACTTCCTCAGGGCTCAAAGACACCGAACCTCTGACACTCTCTGCTCTTCTGTGATACACAAGTATCCCTGATAAGAGAGCTGGAAAATATTTTCATGCCATCTCACTTATTATTTGACAAAACAGACAATGATGGAAAGTCTAAGGGCACATTTTCTTGTATTTGTCGAGTCGTCTTTTCGGAAAAATCCACAGGACTTTGAATAATAAAAGGCCTTTGCTTGTGCCGGGGTGGGAACAGGGTGCTTGACACATTTCCTGTTTGCCTGCTTCCTGTCTCACAGAACAGCAAATGGCTTTACAATGGCAGGAAACTGGAGCCGGCTTCCTGTGTGAGCCGTGTGTTGTGGAAACAGATATGGAAATGTCTCCGTAGGCCTCTAACACTGACAGAACCTGGCTAAAATCTTCTGATAGCTCTGATTGAAAGATGATTCTGTGTCCATTTGGGTTGGGTAATCTCCAAGTTCATGACTCCTACATGATGTTTTTTTAATTAAAGGTGTGTGTGTGTGTGTGTGTGTGTGTGTGTGTGTGTGTGTGTGTGCGTTTTTGTTTGTGCGTTACAGGAGAGAACTGTGAAACCTTGATGGCACCCTGCAGCTCCAAACCCTGCAAGCATGGAGGAGTGTGTCAGGAGTCTGAGGACTATCAGAGCTTTTCCTGCGTCTGTCCTGAAGGATGGCAAGGTAAACATTAGTGTCTGTATACCTGTGTGTCCAACAGGAACTATTTATTGCTAATTGTCAGCGGAAAGGTCGCACAGTTCTGCTATGTGCAGATATTATTGTTACAGAAAAAAGCCCATTTTAGAGTACAGAACTCCAGTTTCTGGCTGTTATATTCCAAATCCAAATTTCTGTTTCAGATATGTGTTCATTTATTTCAGTATTTTTCTAGTACTGACCTGAAAAAGTGCTAGAATAAATGAAAAACAATTTGAATGGGTCTTATCTAGAGCTGAGTTTTGGTGTGCGACACATCCTTTTCTCTTTTTGGATACTTTCACATTTTGTCTGGGTTTGACCAACACCTGACTGAATTGTATGCTGTGCAGAGGATTTGTACTTTTCTTGTGTGTATTTATATCAAATCAGAAATAAAATCACATTTATTTGTCACATACACTACACAGTGAAATGATGATGTGCCTTTCTCTAAAAAATAGGAACAAATATAATAGAATACTATAGATTAAAGCAATAAAACTATATATAGTATATGTATGGTTTATATGCATACTGTACATACTTATTCTCCCTCCTGGGAATCAGTTAAGTGTTGTCTTATCTTATCCTGTTATCCATATGTATTTGTTTTGCACCACCGTTTCAAAGAAGAGGTGAAATTTACATTATCTTCCTGTTTCCACTCCACCAAGGCCAAACATGCGAAGTGGACATCAAAGAGTGTGTGAAGAATCCCTGTCGCAATGGTGCAACCTGCCAGAACACTTTGGGCAGTTACCTCTGTGTCTGCAAACCAGGCTTCACTGGACGCAACTGTGATAGCAACATCGATGACTGCAAGCCCAGTACGTTCTCCAGTTTCTCTTCCATTACTTCTTTTGCTTAATAAATATATATATATATGACCTAAAATCTAAATTACGATTAATTGCACTTTTTACCTCGATAAGGATAAATGAGCGATAATTAATCACATAGTTCTAAATCATCTTTTCTGAAGCTGAAATGTTTCCAGACGACCGACACTGCGGTTTTTTGGGGCACAAGTTGCTCAGTTGACTCGGACTCGATGTTTGAGTTATCCTCCATTATGCTTTCCATGCGGCTGACTGGTCTGGGCGAAGTCACATGACTACACACGCAGTAGAATGTTTTTAAGGAGAAAGTAGGCCTATCAACAGGAATAATTGATCGAAATTATCGTCATGGGAAAAATACGTCGATAACGGCTTCAGAATTTCGATGTCAATACGTTTTCGATTAATCGTTCAGCCCTACTTTAGACTCATTGCAAACCAAAAGCTGCATTTATCAAAGACCTCAGAACACATGCACTGAGCTAAGTGTAATGCTTTCCGTCACCCCTCCTCCCACAGACCCCTGCAGCAACGGAGGCCTCTGTAAGGACGAGGTGAACGGCTTCCTATGCACCTGCCTGCCCGGCTTTCGGGGCACAAAGTGTGAGGAGGACATCAACGAGTGCGAGAGCAACCCGTGCAAGAACGGAGCCAACTGCACCGATTGCGTCAACAGCTACACATGTACCTGCCCGCCTGGCTTCAGTGGGATCCACTGTGAAAATAACACTCCTGACTGCACTGAGAGGTACAGAGCTCACAGACCACATTGCACCTTACTAGTATCAAGAGCTCAGAGTACCATATTCAAACCCTACAGCTTTATTTTAAGACAGGTTAGCACTGGTCCTTGTCTGTATTTTGTACACAGATTGGTGAGTAAGGGCATCTGTTCTGATCAACAGGTTCACTTTCATCCACTTGTTAATGTAGACCCCATTTTCTTGTCCACCACTGCCCCCTCTGGTGGAATATTGATGTACACAAGCGGAATTCAACATCTCTTATATTGCAGCTGCCCTGTAAACACAAGGATTAGTAGTCTGTATTCTAAATGAGCTTGTAACTGTTACTTGTGAAAATGCTAAACATCATCAATGCAGCTCCCCAGTGGGAGTTTGAATATGAAATAGGGCATTAGTAGGGGAGTCATAATAGGGCATTGGGCAGTGGTGGCCTAAAGGTTAAAGAAGTGAGCTTGGGACCAGGAGGTTGCTAGATCAATCCTCTGACCGGCAGGATAAAATCTGGGTGGGGAAAAGTGAAAGAGCCCTCCCTCATTACCACCACTGAGGTGCCCTTGAGCAACACTCTTAACCCAACTGCTCCAGTGGAGCTGCTCAGTGACCAGCAGATCAGTCTGTGGTTGTACTGGGCAGCTTCCAGTTATGAATGTTTAACTGTGTGAATGTGACAGGTCGTCGTTGCAAATGAGAATTTGTTCTCATTCGACTTACCTGGATAAATAAAGGTTGGATTAGTGGAAAAAAATGTATTTGTTATTAGTTGATCAGATGTGAATTAGCCTGCAGGTTCTGATTTGCTCTCTTCCTTTCTTCTTCCTGAAAAGATGCAGAATACTTTACTTGAACTGTTTTTGGTGAATTTCATTCAACATCTTTTTTTTCTGCAGCTCCTGCTTCAATGGCGGCACCTGTGTGGACGACATCAACACCTTCACGTGTTTATGTCCGCCGGGCTTCACTGGGAGCTACTGCCAGCACGACATCAACGAGTGTGACTCCAAACCCTGTCTGAACGGCGGCACCTGCCAGGACAGCTACGGCACCTACAAATGCACCTGCCCACACGGATACAGCGGACTCAACTGTCAGGTAGGAGGGCGGAGAGGGGCTTTAAGTTGAGATAGCCTGTCTGTCTTTGAAATTTTATTCCAGTCACTTCTCTTATCAAGTGTTTTAAAAGTAAACTTTGTTTTGGTGATTGGCAGGTCAAAATGTCTAGGTACAAACTGAGATGAATGTGGTTGAAAACTGAATGCCTGGATACTTAATGTATAGCTGTTGTTTCTATAGCCTTTGATTCCTACATCCATTCTGTAGTTAGGACCTGCTTAACACTAAAATACTGTATAATCATGTTGACTTGTATACTTCTTTTGACCTGCAAATCACCAAATCAAAGCGTTCCTGGGATATTTAAATTGGTAGAAGTCAATTCAGGTTGAGACTGTATGTTTGCACCTTTTAGACCTTGGTTAGTTGGTGCGACTCGTCACCCTGTAAGAACGGGGGATCTTGCTGGCAGAGGGGAACCACCTACAGCTGCGAGTGTGAGACTGGCTGGACGGGACTTTATTGTGATGTCCCAAGTGTCTCCTGTGAGGTGGCAGCCAAACAAAGAGGTTAGTTGGAAGATACCTGGGTTTGGCAGAAGGTGTTCTTTTATATATTCAAATCACAATGATCATATATTGAGTGTGAGTTAGTGTGTTGGTGAACATTTTTTAAAAAGCCCACCGTCTCATCCTCTCTGCCTAGGTGTTGACGTTGCCCATCTGTGTCGTAACTCGGGTCAGTGTCTGGACGCAGGAAACGTTCACTACTGCCACTGCCAGATTGGATATACTGGAAGTTACTGTGAGGAGCAGGTGGACGAATGCACTCCAAACCCCTGCCAAAATGGAGCCACCTGTACTGACTTTTTAGGTGGATACACCTGCAAGGTAACAGCACCCAAAGAAAACGATGCATCTAGTTGTTTGAATTTTATTGTAATTTCATTTTACATTGCATTTTAAATGCTACTGAAGTATCAATTTAGAAATAATTTGCAATCCTTTTTAACGTTATACCTATCAAGTGCATCAGGTCTAAATATAATGATAACATTTTACTTTTTATAGTAACTTGCAGCAACTTAATTAAACCTCATTTTATGTTGAAATTTTTCCAGTGACAATCAGCACAATCATGCAATGTATTTTAATTGTAATTGCAAATTGAGTCTCTACTTGGCATTTCAAAGGTCTTTTTACATTATCTAAAATTATTTTTAAATCTCAAACCTCAATTTTGTGTCATGAATTTTTTTTAAATGCCTGAATGTACAGCAGGCATCCTTTCAGCTAAAACAACTCTAGGCAGTCCTTATAAAGAGACCTGGTTATAAATAGAAGACAAAACGCTTGGTTATGTTAATCTCCTCTGGAATAAAGGATCTGCTGGCCTTGGCAGGATGGAGGCCAGAAAACAGCCAGGTAAACAAAAAACATCTTTGTTTCTTGTCAGACATTGATTAAACTTGCCCCTCTCTTCTCCCTCTGCCTTCCTTGTTTTCCTCCTTCTCGACTTCTTCTTCTCTTTTCTTCTCTCTCTTGTTCCTTCTCTCTCTCAGTGCATGCCAGGATATGTGGGGACCAACTGCTCTGACGAGATCAATGAATGTTTCTCCCAGCCGTGCCAGAACGGGGGCACCTGCATTGACCTGATCAATACCTACAAATGCTCCTGTCCCCGGGGAACCCAAGGTCAGCGGACCCCACGCACACTCCTCCACACCACTCTGCCTCTCCGTCCTCTCCTCCTTGTCTCCACACTTAATTAATTAGGGCTTAAAAGCAGTCAGGGCATGTCTGCAAAACCCTTCCCGTCTTGCCTCCATCCTTTTCTCTACTTGTCAAATACACCATTGATTTTTCTCACACACATGAAGGGAGTGTGTGTTGTAGTTCAGCCCAAAGTGCCAGCGGACTTGGGTGTGTCTCAAAAAAGCCGACATGTTGAAAGATATTTTGATCACATCTTAAAATAGTTATTTTTTTAGATTCACGATTTTTAAGAAAAAAAAATACTTCAGGAATCCCCTCCCTGTGTCATGTCCTGCTTGGTTTTAAACTAAAGCATGTTACATGAAATTTTTTTTCTATTTATTTGTCACTGTTTTTAAGTCTCCATTTGAATTTATGTGTTTCATTTCTGGACACCTTCAACCTTTTCTCTGTTAAACTTCAGGCCATATAATATTATGTAACAAGGCCTGTAAGATGTCAAGACACAATTACCACACCTCTAACCTATTTGTTTTTTTACCAATGTTTACTGAAAAATATCCAGATTTTTAAAAAGGAGCCGAAAAAAAAAAAAACAGCATCAGCCTGCAATCATACAAGGACAAGAGATATGATTTTTTTTTCCATTGGCTTTACCCTCAATGGACCATAATGCAATGCAGCCATGAGACATTTTGCATTAGAGGGAATTATGAGGCAGTATTTCCTACATCAATGTTTTTTTATTTATGTGTAGAGCGCTCTGTTTAATCTCACATATAATCTTTCGATGGTTGTTGAATGTCATCCGGTTGAGAGAAAATGGTTATACCAGTAAAGTAGATAACATTATCACAGGAGTGTTCCTGGAATGCATTGAACATCACAGATTACATGTTGCAAAAATATTAAGGAGCGAACGTTTCGATGGAAAGCTGACATTACTTGTCCCTCTTCCCCCACCATTCCCCTCCCTCAGGTGTGCACTGTGAGATAAACATCGACGACTGCAACCCGTTCACCGACCCAGTCACCAAAGAGCCCAAGTGTTTCAACAAAGGGAAGTGCGTGGATCGAGTCGGAGGCTACCACTGCATCTGCTCTGCGGGATACGTAGGGGAGCGCTGCGAGGGAGACATCAACGAGTGCCTCTCCAACCCCTGTGACCCGCGGGGCACGCACAGCTGCATCCAGCTCACCAACAACTACCGCTGCGAGTGTCGCACCGGATACACAGGTGAACAGCTGGTCCGCCATTTTGTGTCAGTTTAGAGAATGAGAAAGGCATTTGATAATGTGTGCTGCTGCCAATGTGTTTGTTTAGATTCCCAGTCCATGTCTGAGTAGAATTTGTTGGGTGTTGGTTGGACAAAACAACTTTTGGAATCTTTAACTGACACATTTTAGCGTTTTCTCACATTTTATTGGCTGAAACGAATAACCAAGAAAATAGTCAATAAATACATTGATAATAAATAATAATAATAATAATAATAATAATATAAAGAAAACGTTGCTGTCTTTAACTGAAATCATAATTCATTATCAAAATGTTTTTGTGTCTGACTTCTGACAGGCCAACGCTGTGACACAGTGTTTGATGGATGTAAGGGAAAACCGTGTCGCAATGGAGGAACCTGCGCTGTAGCCAGTAACACCCCACATGGCTTCATCTGCAAATGTCCTCCTGTAAGTACACACACACACACACACACACACACACACACACACACACACACACACTCACACACACACACACACACACACACACACGTGTATTGTTTTTAATAGAGCTGCAAAGATTAATCGATTAGTTGTCAACTATTAAATCAATCACAAACTATTTTGGTAATCGATTAATTGGTTTTAGTCATTGTTTATGAAAGAAATTATGAAATTCTCTGATTCCAGCTTCTTACAGTAAATGTTAATATTTTCTAGTTTCTTCACTCCTCTGTGACATAAACTGAATGTCTTTGAGTTGTGGACATTTAAGGACGTCATCTTGGGCTTTGAGAAACACTGACATTTTTCACCATTTTCTGACATTTCATAGATCAAACAACTAATCTATTAATCGAGAACATAATCGACAGATAACATAATCGACAATGAAAATAATCGTTAGCTGCAGCCCTAGCTTTTATAGTTGAAACGAACGCAGATAAATTCCAAGATTTGTATTGCAATATAAAATTAAAATAATAAGTTCTGAAGTATTTGCTAAAAAAAAGGTTTTTAATCCTAATTCATATGTTTCTTTCGTATTTTTTGTCCAGGGCTTTACTGGCTCCACATGTGAATATGACGCCCAGGCCTGTGGCAGTCTCCACTGCCGCAATGGAGGCACCTGCATCTCTGGCCACAAGAATCCCAAGTGTCTGTGCACCCCGTCATTCACTGGGCCTGAGTGCCAGTATCCCACCGACAGCCCCTGTAATTCCAACCCCTGCTATAACGGTGGCACGTGTGAATACACCTCTGAGGCGCCATACTACCACTGCGTCTGCCCCACAAACTTCAACGGACTCCGATGCCACATCCTTGACTACAGCTTCCACGGAGGGTTCGGCCACGACATCCCGCCGCCGTCTGAGGTGGAGGTCACCTGCGACATCCCGCTCTGTGAGGAAGCTAAGCACAACAAGTTCTGCGATGTGCTCTGTAACAACCACGCGTGCGGCTGGGACAACGGAGACTGCTCGCTCAACTTTGACGATCCGTGGAAGAACTGCTCGGCCTCGCTGCAGTGCTGGCGATACTTCAACGACGGAAAGTGCGATTCACAGTGTGACAACGCTGGATGTCTCTACGATGGGTTTGACTGCCAAAATCTGGAGGGACAGTGCAAGTAAGTGGTGTTTGTAACTTAAAAGTAGATAAGATTTAGGGCCCTATCTTGCACCCAGCGCGGCGCAGCGCAAAGCCCGATGCAAAGCCTGACGCAAGTGTCTTTGCTAGTTTAAGACCGACGCAGTTGTCAATTTCCCGTCCAGTGCCCACGTCGTTTAAATAGCAAGACCAAAAACCTGGTCTAAAGTCAGTAACGCAGCATTTCATTGTTATTTTAACAGCAAATTAGTAAAATGCACCTAGGCTTATGCACAGTGCATGCACACTATGTTTGTTACACACACACAGGGAAGCGCAGCAGCACACAAACATGCAAAAGATTACAAATAAAAATATTACGGTGCAAATCCGCCATCATAATAGCAACGCACCAAGGTAAAAACGCGCCTGGCATTTAAAGGGAATGGGAGATGACACTCTCATTGGTTTATTGCATGTTACACCCAAAACACACCTATGAATTAATGAAGACACTAAGTACAACCCTTTTGAACCATGCGGCGCACAGACCCTTTTTTCTGCCGTCAAACTAGCAAAAGTGGATTTGGACACGCCCTAAACGCACCAAGTGCTTCACGCCGTGCGCTTAGATCGTTAAAATAGGGCCCTCAAATTCAAATGTCATTCATTTAATCCAAATTAGCATCCCCCTGACTTTACTTTTTTTTCTTCAGTCCTCTGTATGACCAGTACTGCAAGGACCACTACGCTGACGGCCACTGCGACCAGGGCTGTAACAATGCTGAGTGCGAGTGGGATGGCTTGGACTGTGCCAACAACATGCCCGAGAAGCTGGCCGTGGGCCAATTGGTCCTGGTGGTCCACATCACCCCAGAGCATCTCCTCAACAACTCCTTTGGCTTCCTGCGAGAGCTGAGCCGCGTCCTCCGTACCAATGTGATATTCAGGAAGGACACCAAGGGCGAGATGATGGTATACCCGTACTACGGGAACGAACACGAGCTGAAGAAGTACAACGTTAAGCGCTCAGTGGATTCGTGGTCCGAGGTTCCTGTCGACATGCTGAACGTGGTGAAGAGGAGCCTGTATGATGGGGCAGGCGAGAGCAGAAGAATGAGGAGGGAGCTGGATCACCTGCAGATTAAAGGGTGAGCAAGAATATTCAGAAATATATTTTGATTTAATTCAATTTTATTTATAGTGTCAAATCGTAACAGAAGTTATCTCAGGACACTTTACAAATAGAGTAGGTCTAGACCACACTCTAGAATTTACAACAATTCCCGCCCCCCAAGAGAGAGCATTTGGTCGAACAGTGGCGAGGAAAGATTTCCTTTAAACAGGCAGAAACCTCAGACAGAACCAAGCAGCTGTAGTGCAATTTTTAATGATTCTGTGTACAAAATAGGTTTTACCATGGACCGCACGCCGTCTTTTTATTTACACAATCTCTGTATGTGCTTTCTCTTCTGTCTATAGTTCAGTCGTCCACTTGGAGGTGGACAACCGGCAGTGCTTCCAGCAATCCACTGAGTGTTTCCAGAGCACCGATGATGCCGCAGCTTTCCTCGGGGCTTTGGCCTCCAGTGGCAAACTGGATGTTCCCTACACCATTGAAGCTGTCTTTAGTGAGTACATCCCATACTAGTCTGCATGAATCAAAGAAAATGTGTATATACTGTACATATTATACCGGAGTTAAATGGCCATACCAGCGTGTGTGAGTCCATAACTACGGATCCTGAATACATTTTTGCAGTTTTAGGTTTTTTGGATGTATCTTCTAAATGATTCTCACCATCCATTGTTTTTTTCTCATGTCTGTACGGTATTAAAATCCTTTAGCAGATTTGTAAAACTCACTTGAGATGTATAATTTATTATAGTGGTCGTCAAGTCATTGTGCGGTAATCTGCACTTGTATAAACACTATTGAAACACACATCAATGAGCAACATGTTGCACTGGGTGACATGTTCCTTCATCATGATGAGCCTGGGCACTGCAGTTCATTTTGAGTCAATTCCACATACACCATCCTGCTGCTGGAGATACTCCCTAGGCCACCAAAGTGTATTAATCCGCCCCTGAAACTACAAAATGAATTTGTATTGCTATCTGAGTAACATTTGCTGAAAACTGCAGTGCCCAGCTGTGAAAGGACACTATGATGAAAACTATATATGTGTATTTAAAGATTACTCTTGAGAGACAAACTAACATATTAGTGGTTTTGGTCTTTATGGGATTCATTCGTATCATGCGTATCGAATATCGCCAGCCTCATCTTTTAAACTGCATTACCACGCAAACTTTGATGCAGATTTGATGTTCTCTGTGACAGTTACACTCCTCAAATACGATCCAAGACTCTGGTAATTGACTTTCATATGTGTGGAAACCAAAAGCTGCCTCAAATGGTCGGACAAAGACAGCCACAAATCTAAAACACTGAAAGGTTTGCATAATGTTTAGTTGTAATGTAAGATAAACATGATCTATGATTGACGAGTGTCCACACATACATACTCATGCACAAGTGGATAAGACACGTGCTCTTCCACTCTCAAACGGGAAGTATCCGCTGCGCCCTGGTCGGGTCCTAACCCTACCACTCTTTGATTGTGTATTTGTTATGCAGCGGTGAACAAATGCAATTGTGAATCTCATGGCCTAAACAATCAATCCTTCTCTCTGTGTGTAAATCCACTGGCTTCAGGCTCCAAAATGGTTAATTGCTGCAAATCAACTCGTCCAACCCCCCTACTCACACAATGTAACACTCTATCTCTGTCTCTGTGTCTGTCTGTCTTCCTTTCACAGACATGTACACATATACATCCACACATAACACACTCTCACATGCACGCACACACACTTCATCCCACAGTGTGAGGGGCTGCTGCAACCTTCACCTCACTGAATGTAATACCAGGACTTAATGCATCTCTAAGGGTTTAGGTTGGGGGAGTTTATCATTTCAAAATCGTTAGTGGAAAAAAAAAGAGAAGGGGAAAAATTGATCGGGAGTGTGCTAGAAGTTGGGAGTCTTTGTTATCTCGAAAATCCTAATAAATCCTTCGTCTTTACAGCTTAAAGCGCGTGCAGTAATTTGAAGTTCATTAATCCCCTTCCTTTTTTTCTCTTAAGAAGAAATGGTAAAGTTGTCTCTTGGTACCCTGGGTTGAAAAGGGAGAGAGGAGGTGCTGGTGTTCCCCCCTTTTTTTTCCTTCTTTTTTTTATCACGCCCCATCCTTTTTTTTTCTTTTTTTGATAAAAAGTGGTTAGCAATTCTGATTATTACTGAATAGATAGTAGAAGCTAGCTTTACAAACGGTGAGCATCCTCAGTCAGTTTCTGGCACTTGGTGCTGGCTGCGGTGTGTTTTGGAGTAGGAACCGTGAGGTGAAGAAGAGCCGGGCTAGCTCTGCTCAAGCACTCCGGCTGATCCTGGGTGTCCTGGTCTATCTTCTGTCGGTCCCCGTCCGTTCCTTGGCCCGTCTTGACCATGCTGTCCCTTTCCCTACCAGGCGGTGTGGACCCCCAGCCTTCACAGGACCTCTATCCAATCTACTTGGTCCTGGGCGGCGTAGGGATACTGGCCTTCCTCGGAGTGGGGATGGTGGCTGCCCGAAAGCGCCGCCATGAGCATGGGCGCCTCTGGCTCCCCGAGGGCTTCAAGACCACAGAGACAAGCAAGAAGAAGAGACGTGAGCCTGTCGGAGAGGATTCGGTGGGATTAAAGTAAGTTTACATTTATTCACCAGTGGCGCTCTGTATCATTGGGTACCTGTTTCTTTGCGGGTCAGGTGAAGGGCTAATTCTGATGGTCAAAATGGATTTAACTGGTTATCAGTCAAATTTGGGAAAGGGGGGTTTCGCCTGGATCATTAATGATAATGATATAGTGGGTTTAGGTGCGCATTAATTGACTTGTTGGGGCAAAGGGGTGGGGTATGGATTTAATCAATGCTTTTGTTTTTCGGCGTTGTTGCACCATTAATGGTGAGTGGCTCGGATGAGATGGAAGCAGTAGAGAACATGGATTTTTACTGGGATTTCTGCTTCATCACAGGCCACTGAAAAACACCTCAGACATTTCACTCATGGATGACACCCAGAATGAATGGGGAGAAGACGAGGCTTCGGATGCAAAACGCTTCAGGGTAAGGAAATGGAATTATTACACACCAACAAAACTTTTAGGTATATATTTATTTATTTTTTTTTAAACTTGAGCAACAATTTCTTACAAAAACTAATTCTGGAATTTTAAAATGCCTTACATGGGATATGAAAATTACATTATTGTGCATTGTTCTGAAGATTGTTTTTGAATAATTTTATTATCTATGTTAAAATTAAATTAAATTAAATGAAAATTAGATTTTTGTTATATTATAATTTGTGATTTTTGTTGTTGTTGTCTAACCTCTTTCTGTCCCTGTTTTAGCAGTTTGACGAGCAGGCTATACTGGAGGTGGACGACCAGACGGACCACCGCCAGTGGACGCAGCAGCACCTGGACGCCGCTGACCTGCGCATCCCCTCCATCGCTCCCACACCCCCTCAGGGCGAGATTGAGAATGACTGCATGGATGTCAATGTCCGGGGACCAGGTGGGTGACTTAACACTTACTTACTCGCTTACTATTAAGAACATGGTTGGGAGTTCTGTGCCAACGCATGTGGAAAGAATCACTGGATATGGGCTTCATTTGGTTAATTCTTGACTCGGCTGTCTTTATAAAACAAATACATATTCCAAGATTTTATTAAAATTAAAATGTAATTGTTTAATATGTCAGCATAGCTCTAATTGTGTAAGAAATAATGTATGGAATCACTTTTCGGAAGAAATTGTGACCTATTTAAGACGATTAAAGGTATAATGAACAAAAATAATTGATTTCTGTTGCACAAAATTAGCTCTATTATTTCTGACTTTACTCATACTTTTTTCTGTACTGGTACTGGATTGTTTCCTCTCTTCAGACCTCTAAAAACACTTCAAATGAAACAATTTGAGAAAGAAAAACTATGCTTTGGTAGAACTGCTCACACTTATGTGCACAGTACGGCAGTAGGGGTCGCAAGAAGACAGTGATTTGTTTTAAACAGGTCACAAGCTTAAAATAATTTGTTCAAAATGTGTTTATTATTAGGATAAACCCCTTGAGATGTATCATCTCGTTTTCGAGGGGGTCCTAACATATTACACAATCATTACGTAACGTGAGAAGTGAAAGAAAAAAACATAAATAAATCAAATAAAAATACAATTAACAATACGGCAACGTACATATACAACAAAAAAAAGAACAACAACAATACGTGCATATGTTCATCAATACATTACAACCACCAAATGGCCAAGATGGCCAATAATAAGTGAATAAGTAAACAGTAGAGTGTGAGTGGATTTCCAACTACAGTCAGTTATAAACATTAGGTATAGACAGTAGGCGTAAGGATTGCTTGCATCTTTAATAACAATATCAGTTCATCTTAAAGTGAGCAGACAGGGCATGTTTAAACAAACCAAGTAATGAAATTGATCTTATTTCCACAGATAGATTATTCCAATCTGCTGGAGCCTTAAACTTAAAAGCTCTTTTGCCAATTGTTTTTTTAACTCGCAGGACAGAGAAGTAGAGTTGAGTAGAGTGCCAAACTTCATAGTTTGAGGCATAAGGTACAATATACTGTTTTAAATAAGGAGGATAATTGAAATAAATACATTTAAATATAAGTTGAAGCCAGTGAGTGTGTCTTCTACTACTTAGAGATGGCCAATTAAGTGCATTATACATTATACAGTGATGAGTGAGATAAGGACAACCAAGGACCAATCTGCAAAGTCTATTATATACTGTGTTAAGTGGAACAAGGTCTGAGTTAAATGCATTTTGATATACAACATCACAATAGATAATAAAAAGGATTTAGCAGATTAATGCATAACTTTTTGAACAAACATTTCTAGAGGTGCATGTTAGTGTGTGTGTGTGTGTGTGTGTGTGTGTGTGTGTGTGTCTGACTTAATTCACACATTTTCTGAGAACACATTTCACCTTTCTAGTGTGTGTGTGTGTGTGTGTGTGTGTGTGTGTGTGTGTGTGTGTGTGTGTGTGTGTGTGTGTGTGTGTGTGTGTGTAATCGCGCATGTAGGAGTTGCTAAAGCCCCATGTCCTCAGGGTAAAGGATCTTCTTCAAAGCAGCCGGCTGGAAGCCAGGCGCCTGGGGGAAAACACTGATTCCTGATCAGATTAATCATTTGACCAGTAATGGGCCTCTGTTTTTTTTCTATTTCACATTACAAAAACCAATGAAGGCATCAAATGCAAAAACCCAATTTTGTAGTAAGTGCCAAACTCCCTGAAGAAAAGCTATGAAAATCAAAGTAACGGGGTTAACAAGTTGAGAGCACACTTTTTTCCCCGTCGTGGATCGATGCACTTGAATCGACCAAATCTGCGAGATCTGGGGCTTGCTATCCTTTTGAAGAGGAGAAAACCTATTCAAGTCGACTGACTGAGCTGCCTCTCACAGTTAGATATTAATGCTTCGTTTTTGCAGCAGTGTAGCTTTAGCAAGCCCCGGCCTCTATCCCCCTAGCTTCGCTTTTCTTCTGAAGCGTCTCCTGTGCCGGGGCCTTGATCAGAATCCATTATTGAAAAAGAGAGAGCTGTGATGATTGAACCCAGGCAAAAGTGTCAGATCCCCATTCGATTTGTTTGTTTCTTTGGTTTTGATCTGCCTGCTGCTTTGAAGTGCAGGCTCCTGTCTTCCTGTAGCAGTTACTGGGCCTGTGTTGTGCTGACCGTGCAGTCTGTTACCTACAAGTGGCTTATTTTCATATACTTCTCCCCCACCCCCCCTCTGTCCAGATGGATTCACACCGCTGATGATTGCATCCTGCAGCGGGGGAGGTTTAGAAACAGGCAACAGCGAGGAAGAGGAGGATGCGTCTGCCAATGTGATCAGCGACTTCATCTACCAGGGCGCTAACCTTCACAACCAGACCGACCGCACAGGTGAAACCGCTCTTCACCTGGCCGCCCGCTACGCTCGCTCTGACGCTGCCAAACGCCTGCTGGAGGCCAGCGCTGATGCCAACGTCCAGGACAACATGGGCAGGACGCCTTTGCATGCTGCTGTGGCAGCTGATGCCCAGGGCGTGTTCCAGGTGGGTTCTCATATGCCAAATTTAATTCCCAATTATTTCCTGGGTGGTATAATTATAATAGTTGTCCTGAAATTAAAATAAGGATTAGTCAATATATCATTCACCAAACATTAGGCTGTTTCCAGCTCTCAAAGGTGCTGCTTTCCTTTGTTTTCTATGCTATTTAATTGAATATATTTGGGTTTAAGATTGTTAGTCAGACAAAACAAGCAATTTGAAGATATCACCCAGGCGATGAAAAATTGTGATTGTCATTTTTTTACTATTTTTCTGACATTTTATGGTCGATAAATTGGTCACTTTGCAGTCAATCGAGTTGCAGCCCTGAAAAGTATAGCTGTCAATTTATCTGCATACTATTGCAGACCAGAATTACCAGAGGTTAGAATTACTTAAAATTACTCATATGGTAATTTGTACTTTTTTTTTTTTTTAAATTGGAAACTTAGATTATGTCAGTGGAATCATGTTTAGCTTAAAAGGAGTAACCTATTATATGTCTCCATAGATTCTGATAAGAAACCGCGCCACAGACTTGGATGCCCGCATGCATGATGGCACTACACCGCTGATCTTGGCTGCCAGGCTGGCAGCAGTGGAGGGCATGGTGGAGGAGCTCATAAACTGCCACGCTGATGTCAATGCAATCGATGATTTTGGTAAAGATTCTTTTTTTTTATGCCACATATATGGGCCTAAAAGTAATTGCAATGTAGTGCTGAATGTAGTCAAATGTTAAATAGCCTTAAATGCATCAAAAGAACAATTCTAACAAGATCTAATAACTCTGTTTTTGTCTCTGCAGGTAAATCAGCCCTACATTGGGCCGCAGCAGTAAATAACGTGGAGGCTGCAATTGTGCTTCTCAAGAACGGTGCCAACAAGGACATGCAAAACAACAAGGTAAAAAAGCTGCTCTTAGTTCTGTAAAACAATAGTGAAACATCTTTCCGAAATAAAATTTTTCGCCTATCTGTGTATCTCTTAACATGTTGTCTTCTTTCTGTCTGCCTCAGGAGGAAACCCCTCTATTCTTGGCTGCCAGGGAAGGAAGCTACGCGTCTGCCAAGGTCTTACTGGACCACTTTGCGAACAGAGAAATAACTGATCACATGGACCGGCTACCCAGAGACATTGCACAGGAGAGAATGCATCATGACATTGTGCGGCTGCTAGACGATTACAACCTGGTACGGAGTCCTCACATGCATGGGTCACTCAGCACCACATTATCACCCCCTCTCTGCTCGCCCAACGGCTACATGGGTAGCATGAAGCAGCCCCAGCCTCAAGGCCAGGGCAAAAAGGCACGTAAGCCTAGCGCCAAGGGCATCGGCTGCAAGGAGGGCAAAGACATGAAGGTAAAGAAGAAGAATTCGCAGGATGGGAAATCCGGGAACCTCCTGGACGGCTCAGGTGTTCTGTCACCAGTTGACTCGTTGGAGTCTCCACACGGCTATGTTTCTGATGTGGCCTCGCCGCCCATGATGACCTCACCTTTCCAGCAGTCGCCATCTGTATCCTTGAACCACCTGCAGGGTATGTCTGATCCACACCTGTCCGTAAACCACATGGTGATGCCAAACAAGCAGGAGCTAGCTCGGATGCAGTTTGACCCCCTGCCTCCCCGTCTTACCCATCTGCCTGTGTCTGGCTCCGGTGTCCAGGGCGCCATAAATGGCCAGTGTGATTGGTTGTCCAGGATGCACGGCAACATGAGCCAGCCAGGCCAGTTCAACCCAATGAGAGGAGCACCAGGTGGTCAGGGAGGTCTGCACCCGGGAGGGCAGCATGGGATGATGACCTCCCTCCACAACGGCCACCCCAACACCAGCCTGTCTCAGATGATGACCTACCAGGGGATCCAGAGCACCAGACTGGCTCCACAGCCCCACATGATGCAGCAGCAGGCTCAGCAGATGCAGCAGATGCAGAACCTGCAGCAGCTCCAACAGCAGCAGCAGCAGCAGCAACAACAGAGCATCCAGCTGCAGCACCAGAACTCTAACACGACCAACAGCCAGAACTTCATCAGCGGGGAGCTCAGTTCCCCAGAGCTCCAGCAAGGCACCGGCAACTCCAGCATACCCATCCACACCATCCTGCCACAGGAGACCCAGATTATGCCCTCCTCCATCAACCAGTCAATGCCCAGCAACCAGTTCCTTACCCCACCCTCCCAGCACAGCTATTCAGGGCCCATGGACAACACCCCAAACCATCAGGTCCAGGTGCCTGACCACCCCTTTCTGACCCCCTCCCCCAGCTCCCCCGATCAGTGGTCAAGTTCATCTCCTCATTCCAACATGTCCGACTGGTCGGAGAGCATTTCAAGTCCACCGACCAGCATGCAGTCTCAGATTGGACATATACCTGAAAAGTTCAAATAAAAAGCTTGTATGATTGCGCCCAGATGAGCTGCTGTATATTTTTTTATAAAAAAGGCACTCCTTGTTGAAAAAAGAAGAAGAAAATGGCAAAGCTGTAAACACAATTTAATAGGACATTTTTATATGCTTTTATACTAACAGCAACACCTGTGTTTCAGCCATTCTTTTTATTTATTAATGCCTTATTTATACACATTGCCTGCTTACAGAAATTTCGGGGATCCATGGTGCTGGGTCATACACAGGAGAAAGTCCTTTTAGAGACTCTTTTCTTTTAGCATTACTTTTCTGCAGTGAAGCCGCAGCATACACACTGGGTATTTATTTTTAGTCTTTGCTTTTTCCATATCATTTTTCAATCTTTGTTTATATATTGTGTTATTTTTGTATAATCTTGTTTATAAATAAACTTGTGAGTATGGGGCATTTTATATAGCACATTTTTGGAGTTTCAGTGTTACTATTATGTGGGAAATATTCTGGTGGTCAATGATAAATAAGTTGTGACTGTTAACAGAACACGTGTCCTGTATTATATGCACAGGTCCTGTATGTTTTCACAATTCCCCCTTTTTAAATATCATGTGATTCTTAGTTACACTCTCAACAGTTGTGTACATTTCTTGACTCAATGGAACAACAATATGTTGTGCCTTCAGATTTGATTGCATTCATATGTAGAGATGTGGTGGAGATTTGATATGTTGTACAGTATAACGCCATCTTGGAGATTGGCAGTTAAGACAGGCTTGAGTATCTGTTGGTGTTTGAGAACTGGCCCGTCGGCCACAGTGTATGTTGTTGTCCAGAGGGAAAAGGAAACTTCATTTCCCTTATCCCTCCTATTAGTTTGAGCCTATGGCTGTGTTCTTCTGTAAATATGTTATGCATTTCCCTTGTAAGCAAGATTTTGTTTAAGAAATCTGATGTCTTAAGCATGCAATTTAGATAGGTCTTGCACCAGTCACAGCCTTTAAAATGTCAAACAGAACAGAATATATATTTTGTATTTTACTGTCCCTTATGCATAAATAAATTTGAACTATATACAAATAGATATGATATATTGTTAAGAGACATTTTTCTCATAAAAGGAAAAATTCATAAATATTGAGGTTTTATAAATTCATATTTATTTACTGTTCTGTAACACATTAAAAACCCACTTGAGGCAACCATGTGTGCATATTATGAGATGTTTTTGTTACACTTTGGTTAAAACTGTTGGCTAAGTTCTCAGTTGTCTCCGCTTCAGTACTTTTGAGACACTCCCTGGTATAGTTTGCTAAATGTTATAATTTAAAAATGTATTAGGTTGTAGTGAAATTGTAATATCTGCAATATGTTTCCTTCCTCTTATAAAGTTATACTTTGCAAGAAATGTATTTCCCCTTTTCATTTTCAATCTGTAAAAAAACGTTTCTTGTTATAATAAAGGGCAATTGTGTGTCTTGAACCTATGACCGTCCTTTTTTTTCTTCTAAATTACTTAACAAAATCTCAAAAATTCTCCAGACACACTGTGAAACAATGGATTAGCTAAATAATTCTAGATCTAGTACAATATCCATAGTATAAGTACATGCATCTGATAGTTCCAGGCAACAATTGATAGATTTAAAAAACAAAAATGTGACCTTTCTTTTCATACACACTTCATTTTATCTTTTTACATTTGCTGAAGGGGCCAAGTACAAATATACTCAGCAAAAAAAGGCCCATATACGTCCTCTCACTTTCGACTGCTTTTATTTTAACTTAACATGCGTAAAACTTTGTACGAACATAAAATTCAACTACTAAGAACTAAACTGAACAACGTTTCACAGACATGTGACTAACAGAAATGGAAAAATGTGTCCCTGAACAAAGGATGGTCAAAATCAAAAGTTGCAGAACGTTACAGGGAAGACATCCTCCTCCCTCATGTGGTACTCTTCCTGCAGGCCCATGCTAACATGACCCTCCAGCATGATAATGCCACCAGCCATACATACATTCTGTGCGCTATTTCCTGCAAGACAGGAATGTTAGCGTTATGCCATGGCCAGCGAAGAGCCCGGATCTCAATCCCATTGAGCACGTATGGGACCTGTTGGATCGAAGGGTAAGGGCGAGAACCATGTCCCCCAGAAATGTCCAGGCACTTGCAGGTGCCTTGGTGGAAGAGTGGGATAACATCTCACAGCAAGAACTGTCAAACCTGATACAGTCCATGAGGAGGAGATGCACTGCAGTACTTAATGCAGCTGGTGGCCACACCAGATACTGACTGTGACTTTTGATTTTGACCATCCTTTGTTCAGGGACACATTTTTCCATTTCTGTTAGTCACATGTCTGTGAAACGTTGTTCAGGTTAGTTCTTAATAGTTGAATTTTTTTATGTTCATACAAAGTTTTACGCATGAAAATAAAAGCAGTTGAAAGTGACAGGACGTTTCTTTTTTTTGCTGAGTTTATTTTACTTAGTTTGTCTCCCTCTAGTGGTGGTATTATAATTGACTCACCTAAATGAAAGGTCCATCTGCACTGTTTCTGCAGCTTGTGCATATTGTAGAAAATGTTAATTCTAATCTATGAAAGCATATTTTATTGTACAATTAGTTATTAATTAATAAAATGCTTTATTACTATTTGTGTGACCCTTGTGGTGGTCCTTCATAGAATACTACCTGACCCCCACATTTGTTGTATGGCAATATGATTAAACATAAACCTAGCAACGGCTTAGCACACAACGGAAATAATGAAGGTGCGTAAATGATACCAAAAATGATTTGTATCAAAATGATTAAAGTGCCCATATTATGAAAAAACACATTTTTCTGGGATTTGGGGTGTTCTTTTGTGTCTCTGGTGCTTCCACACACATACAAACTTTGAAAAAAATCCATCCATGCTGTTCTGAGTGAGATACGGTTTCTGAATGTGTCCTGCCTTCAGTCTCCGGGTGAGCTGTTCAAAATCGGCACGGCTTGTGACGTCACAAGCCGAAATGAGCTGGCTAACCGCAACCGTTAGCTAACGCTAGCATGCTACCTCGTTCTCAATAGCAAAGTACTGCCTTTCTTTTACTGTCTATGAAGCTAGCTAGCTGACATGATCTACATCTGAGCTACTGCATGTGCGAGTGCAATCAAAGATAGTACAGAAGAAGAAGAAGAAGAAAAGAGGTCTCACTCTGTAGCTAAAACAGAGACCAGCTGAAAAGAGGATCTGCAGCAGTGAGAGAGAGCTGTGCAGTACAACAAAAATATGGTGAATTTTGAAAATGAAACCATGTAAACCTATTCTGGTACAACCTTAAAATACAATTATGAACCTGAAAATGAGCATAATATGGGCGCTTTAATGATTTGACACAGGGGCCCTCTTCACCATATATGGCCAGGTAACAAAGCAGAACCCAGATATGTCTCAGTTGTGAGGATTTTCTGTTTACCTCTCTTTCATATCCTTGTAAGCTGAGTATATTTGGGGTTTGGTCTGTTGCATAGACTAAACTAGACATTTGAAGAGGTTACCTTATTTTTTCAGTCTTTTCACATTTTGTAAACAAATTATTAATCGATTAATT
This sequence comes from Sander vitreus, assembly GCF_031162955.1. Classification (NCBI taxonomy): domain Eukaryota; kingdom Metazoa; phylum Chordata; class Actinopteri; order Perciformes; family Percidae; genus Sander; species Sander vitreus. The sequence continues at coordinate 26,579,888 of NC_135859.1, forward strand.
TAGAAAATAAATTATCCTTATTGTGTCAGTTTATACTGTGCTTTAGTGGTGCATATTTCTAAACAAAACAGTTGGCACACAGTAACCTACATTGGGATTCCTCGAGGTCTGGGGCCCTGGACTGTGCGACTGTCCATAGATGCTGACATTGCGCTGTTTTGTTGTTATCCCTATTATCAGTGTGTTTTTGAAGTTGGGTTGAGTTTTCTGAACCAGGCTGATTTTTATCCACTGAATAGCCTGTGACTCAAAAGAACTACGGCTCCCACAATGCACCGGTCGTAGCATCGTTGAAGTTCAAAGTTCAAGCATACAGTAAAAATAGGGTACTTGCTGGCTGGTTGCTTGTGTGTTCGCTGGGAATAATAAACAACTTGGTGGTCACTGAACATTTTAATCGGTTGCCACTGCACCGAAAACCGGCAGAGGAAACCGAAGATGGCCCTCAGCTAATCGGCTCCTTCTCTTGCTCCGTTGTCGGCGGATTTACGGAACGACGGCTAGCAGGGTGCTAACGTTAGCACGCTAGCTTGCCAGGAGCACATATAGCAACTGCTGCTAGCTAACGTCACTGGACTGGTACTCTTTACTCTCAAGACTGCAGCTATGTTTGTCCAAGAGGAGAAGATATTCGCCGGTAAAGTGTTGAAAATACACATCTGCACCATGGACGGCACGGAGTGGTTGGAGGAAGTCACGGAAGACACCACTGTAGAGAAACTGAAGGAGAAGTGCTTGAAACATGTAGGTTTTTTGGGTTGTTTGTGTCTCCCTTGTTGCTTTTTTGTCCTGTCACTCCCCTGCTTGGGGTGTTTGCAGTCTACCATGCCCTCTGTGTAAAGTGTCGGTGTCGGTGTCAGTGGCTTTGTATTTATAGTAACTGGGTAGACCTTGCTATTTATAATTTAGCAGGTTGGCTGCTCCTCTCTAGCTAGCTAGTCCGACTCTGCCCCTTTGCTGTTCCCAGTGGCTAGCCTGAGAGGCATGCTGCTTTACTGGCTGTGTCTATTATTACACAGCTCATCTCACTTCTCCTTCTATGGCCTATACCATAACCTCAAGTGGTAGTCATTTCTCATGACTTCCTAGGAAATACAGATTCAGATGTACAGATTCAATGACATATTTTGTGTAACATCAACACATGGGTACAGACATCATGATGGAAGTTAAAATGTATTATCAGATTCCAGGTTTTAATTAACCATTTTATTGGATCTACCTGTGGGTATACGTGCAGTTCAGTATCCCAAATTATTTTCCAAAAACTGAGTGTCCCAAATGATGAGGGTCTTATTTGAGACAGGTTAGGGGTAGGGTAAGGGTTAGGGTAGCACAGGTGGTTTAGCAGGTTCATAATTAATTAAGGACATCGTATGGGGAATTTGGGACAGTAAACTGCACATATACCCTACCGGTGTGTAGGTTTAGTGCTGAAACAACTAGTTGATTAATTGCATTTTAAATGAATAGTTTAGTCTATAATGAAATATCAGAAAAGGATAAAAACAGTTTGTCACAATTTCACACTCCCAGGTTAGGTTTTCAAATGTTTTGTTTAGTCTGACCAAAAGATATATAATTTACAATGATATGTCAAAGAGAAACGCAGCAAATACTCACAGTGGAGAATATTTTTTACTTGATATTTGACTTCAACAATGAATCAATCAAAATTGTTGCAGATACATTTTCTGTCAATTGATTAGGCTAATCAACTCATTGTTTCAGCTCTAGTTGATTAACAGAAAATGAAATGACAACAATCTGGATAATTGATTTATCATTTACTAGTTATTGAGTAAAAAATGTCAGACATACGTCTAGCTTCTTTAATGTCACGTGCTACTTGTCTGTTTTATATAATTGTAAAAAAAATTATTATACACAAAAATTGCTATTTATTTCTGAGATGCTTTATATTGTGCTTGATTTATAGTATGTTCATGGAAGTCTAGAAGACCCCAAAACACTCACCCACCATAAACTAATACACGCTGCTTCAGAGAGAGTCCTCACAGACACTAAAACTGTCGCTGATGAAAATCTCAAAGATAAAGGTATGTAACAATCTTTTTGACAAGTTTTGTATTTTGACAATCCTACATTGTTTTCCATGAACTGACCATGTTTCGTAAATGTTGTAGAGGTTTTGCTGCTCATAAAGAAAAGACCGCCGCCAACCGCTCCCAAGATGGCAGACGTTAGTTCTGATGAAAAGGTAAACTTAATCAACTTTTGGTTTCATGAAAACCGAACCGAAAGCATTAAGCATGCCTTCATCCTTATTTAAAAACTCTGCGCAATCAGAAATGTGTTGGCTTTATTTTGCCTGCTTTCAATTATCTGTCCTTGTTGTTTATCCTGGTCGTCACAGAAGAAACAAGATAACAAGGCTCCAGACAAAGATGCAATTCTGAAAGCCACCGGCAACCTGTCCACACGTCACACAGACCGCACTGTTACCCAGCATAACATCAGAGATGTAAGGTTATTGTTGGAATTAATTTAGCTTACCGAGTGTATAAAAAAAAGTTAAATCCAACATGCAGATTCAATTAATAAGAATTATTCTACAAGTTTAGACCATTGAAATAGCACAGATGTTATTGATTTTAGTTGCATTTGTGTTTTAGTTTCAGACGGAGCTACGAAAAATCCTGGTTTCTCTCATTGAAGTCGCCCAGAAGCTTCTTGCCTTGAACCCTGACGCTGTAGAACTTTTCAAAAAGGCCAATGGTAAAGCCTACAGTACCTTTTTAAACTATTTCCAAGTCAGGAAAGTTAGCATCGGGAGAAGACATTTTTTTGTTAAAACATGGCAGAAATTCAATAATTAATCCATCCCTTAATGCTCTAGACCTCTTATGCTATGAAGGACTGTGTGGGGGGCTCACATTAGGCAAAAGGCGGGGTACACCCTGGACAAGTTGGCAGTGTATTACACACAAACACATTTACATCTAAGGGCAGCACAGGGTTTCTAGTTGACATGTGGGCGGTAACCAGAGCTTTGGGGATAACATGCAAACTCCACTGTTATGACAGAAAGGCCCAAATTGGCTGCTGTGAAGCAACAGTTCAATTCACTCAGCCACTTCTCCAAAAGTGTATTTTATTTTAGAACTTACAAAAGGAGGTATGAGATCTTTTATGTTATGTTGTTATGTATTGTTTTAGTTTTTACAATTGAGCTGTATTGACATATTGATATGTATTGTATTAAGGGTATTGTTGCTGGAAAAATAGATCCTGATGTTTATTGTTGTAGACATTTCAAACATATTGCCCAACCCTTAGTGCCAGTACTCTGATCTCTTTGTGTTTCTGCATCTTGTAGCAATGTTGGATGAAGATGAAGAGGACCGGGTGGATGAAACAGCCCTTCAGCAGCTCACTGAGATGGGTTTCCCTGAGAGCAGAGCGATCAAAGCTCTTAGATTGAACCAGTAAGTCAGAGTTGGTTAAATAACAACTCCCTCACAACTGATACTGAATATGTCTACATCATTTATCTAGAAAAGAAACCTATTTTTCTTCTCTCAACTGATCATTTCATTCTGCAGCATGTCAGTCACCCAGGCAATGGAGTGGCTGATCGAGCATGTAGATGACCCCTCTGTAGACACACCTATACCTGGCCAGGACTTTTCTGGGGCAGGAGGAGCCACGGCTGCTGCCACACCAGGCTCCTCAGCCTCAGCCGCAGCCTCAGCCTCAGCTGCAGCCGCAGCCGCAGCCTCCGGTCCTAACCTTCTCCGCAGCCTCTCCAGCCAGTTGAGCACAGAAGAGAGCAGCAGGCAGGACGAGCTCACAGAGATCTTCAAGAGGATCCGCAGGAAACGGGAGTTCAGACCGGACTCAAGAGTCAGTAGCTTTATCCTGTCGAAGCTCTCATTCAGTACTTTGACTATTACATACTTATGGCGTTTTTCCGTTACGTGGTACCTGCTCGACTCGACTCGGACGCGGTGCCCCGTCCTCCTTTTTCCATTGCAGATTTAGTACCGCCTCATGCCTGAGGCGAGCGTGGCTGGTCGTCATAGCGATGCCACAGGAAACTGCCGTGACCTAACGCGACACACACACACACACACAAAAAACGAACACAACGTCGAATGTGTGTTGTTTTTGACTCTCGGCATGTGGCTGTTGCCACAGCCAGAAGACACATTTTCATTTCAAAAGAAGCTGGAGGCAGCAAAAAAAAAACACCGCTGGCTAAACTATTTAAAAATGGCGGGTTTGTTCAGGACGCTAGCAACGATGACGCAGTGATTAGTGACGATTCTCTCCGACCAATCAGTAGTCTGCAGGTTTTCACGTCACCTTTTGGTACCACCTCAGCTCGCTTGGAACCTAGCTGGTACCAGGGACTTTTTTTCGGAATGGAAAACCTAACCTAAAAAAGGCCAGTCGAGCAGGTACCATGTAATGGAAAAACGCCATTATATAACTCATCTCGGAGCTTTCCATTACTCAGTATTTTGTAGGAAGATGGTATTTATCTGCCCAAAACCTACAGACAGGGCAGATTCAACGCAGATTAATTTCCGCTCCAAAATCTTGAATTCTTTTTACCCGATAAAACAGTGAAATTACTTTTTTTTTGCTACTGCTCTGTCTTTAACTGTATCATCTAACATACAGTATGTAGGACTGGAATTGATGAATAGAGGCAGCCTATTAGTGCACTCATGTATATAAAGTGTTAGCGGCTTTAGTCATAGGATTTTATATCACGTGGATTGGTTTCAGTCTTCCCTAATTGTAGAGCTTAATGTACCTCTGTTTTCCAAAGGAACACTGCTCCCTAGTATCTTCAAAAATAGAAAAGTGATCAAACCACCATCTTACAACATAACACTCCCACGTACTACCATTTGAGTGGTTGCAACACTTGTTCCCAACTACGTATTTCACTGTGTACACACTGTGTTTGTGTTTTGACACCTGCCAGGCTCCACAGAACTGTGTCTGTGTATGTTGTTGTAATTAGACTGAGAAGACGTTCAAAAACTAAACGCATCGTCTTTTTCTTTGTTTCTGCAGGCTGTTATTGCATTGATGGAGATGGGGTTTGATGAGAAGGAGGTGGTTGATGCTCTGAGGGTGAATAACAACCAACAGGATGCTGCGGTAGGTTTACACATCCACAACCGTAGTGTTCGCAAGCTGGTCCTGAAAAAATACAGCAGAGTTGAGAAATGGCTCTCTATTTTGACCAAATGTTTGTGATGCTATTCCTAGCTCATCAGACTTGCAAGCAGATAGATGATTGCAAAAAAAAGTATATATGTGGTACACATTGTAAAGCTCTTTGAGGCAAATTTGTGATTTTGGGCTATATAAATCAAATTGGCTTGACTTAATGATTTCACTTTCTTTGTTTTGATGGAAAGCTATACTAACTATAGATCTACATATACTGGCAGCCATTTACACAGGCCATGTTTAGCCCATTGATGCTAAAACTCGCCAATGCTGGATTTACTATATTGATTCTAAAGAATACTATTAGTTTAAGACTAATAGTCTAAATTCAAATCCTGCGCTGTGACTTTTTAAAAAAAAATTTTTATGAAGATATCAGTTTTTTTTTTCTCCAAAAACAGAAAGTACATTTTGGTTTTTTCCGTCCTGCAGTGTGAGTGGCTACTGGGAGACAGGAAACCTTCTCCAGAAGATCTAGACAAAGGCATCGACACCAACAGCCCGCTGTTCCAAGCCATTCTGGAGAATCCAGTGGTCCAGTTGGGTCTAACCAATCCCAAGACCCTGCTAGGTATAGTATAAGCCAGAGCAGTAGGAGATTTTGTAAACCGACAAAACAAAATACACTACCCAAACAAAATGACTGCATCTTACAGAATATGAGAGACAATGTTTTTAAATATAATTCTAAAGACTTTGTAAAGGCTGCTGGTTTTGTTGAATGTGTTTTTTTTGTTTGTTTTTTTTTAACCAGTGTTTCTTGTGTCTGTACGCAGCGTTTGAAGACATGCTTGAGAATCCTCTGAACAGCACCCAGTGGATGAACGACCCTGAGACTGGCCCCGTCATGCTCCAAATATCCAGAATCTTCCAGACCCTCAATCGCACATAGAGCCTCCCGGTGACCCCCCCCCCCCTGTGTGACTGTGGCAGCTTGTGTGTATGTTCGACCATATTGGGGTGTGTGTGAGTATGGAAGTATGTGTATCTGAGTGTGGCAGAGACACAAGTATTGTTTTTTTTGCCTTGTAAAGACAAAGCTGGAGGAGTTAAAGTATGAATTAAGGTGTTACACATATACCTATTTATAACAGTACAGTAAAAACACTTATACAAAACCAATGTTAACATAAACATTATTACAGTAATAAAAACAAGAGATTTAGTATGTTGTTTTTACATTTTAATGAGAACAATTTATAGTCGTGACAGACATGATTTATTTTATATAATTTCTCCATGTGCAAAAATGACATCAGACATTAATTTAATGTTTACACTTCAAAGAAAACTGTTTTGGTATGTTTTTGCAATATTTAAATATCAATTACAGTTTTGTCCATCTCTTTAAATTGTTACATTTTATCTGTGGTGAATGTGTGGAAGACTTCTGTCACTATCATGTTTTGTTTTTATTCTCCCTTTGTCTTTGTTTTTATCAAAGTAACTGCTTGTAACTGAGAGGCTGGTGGTCAAAGTTGGGTGTATGTTTAGCTCGTTAAAAATGGGCTTTCAGACACATTACCTCCTATCTTAGTCCATGCCTGTGAGGTCATTTTAAGTCGACCGCCTCTCAGTTTAAAGCGGAGAACATATGTCCTTGAACTTCTTCAAGAATATTTATTTGACTTTCTTGCCTTTTTTAGACAGAAGCTGTACACTAAACTGTTTTGTGTCTTAGTCATGTTTTTACAAGAAAATGATGTATTAGGCCTGTGTGTTTATTGTCAATGTGCTCTTGAATGTCATATTATCATGTTGCGCTCATTTAGCACTTGTTCACCTCTATGGATATCACTCACTGCAGCACTGAGGAAGTTAAAAGAAGGGTTCATGTTTTGTCTCAAAAAGCTGTAGTGGGATGTTAAATGAAGCTGAGCCTAATCAAAAGGGGTTTGCCTTTTTTAACCTTTTAATTTGAATGATGAAGATGCGTGTTCACTTTTTGCTGCGAAGGTGCAAGCATCTTCATACACAAAGAAATAATAGAATTTGAGACACAACCAGTGTTGGTCTTTTGGTTTACTTTTTTTCTTTTGAGAGCAGTGAACATTTATGCTGTCAAACCAAACCAAAATGTCACTATATAACCTGCCTTTTCATTAGTTGTACCCATTTGAAAAAGACCCTGTATTTCTGTGCAATAGCAAAGAGTTCTATTGACCTGTAAAGAAATATATTTGATTTGAGTGTTTGAGATGTGTTAACTGCAATGGGTAGTGTGTTCTACAATATTAGCGTTTGCGTTGAGTACTTAAAAGATCCAGTACCGAGAGTTAAAAACGATTATGGAGGGTGGTGTGTTTTGCCAAGCTTTTTAGTGTTTTTATTCAATATTTTAAATGTGGTATTGATGTGACTTTCTGCTCAGGGAGGCTGAGATTGTTTTTCTAAACCTGTTGTTATGGCAAACCTCTGCTCACCCACTTCTAGTTTGGCATTTAAAAATGGCTTTAACTAATCTGTCTAGAACTTTATGAGCACTACAAGACATGGTTTCGTAAATGCAATATTTGAAAATATTTAAATGTTTTTAGACAGAAGTGTCTGTTTGAACTATGTATTATTACATTATTTATATCGACGCCAAACTAGTTACTTGTTCTTATTTATAACATTTTTAGCAAACCTTGAAGCTAATCTACAAATGTGAAAAAATTAAATGATTCAAATGTTGTTTTTACAAACCATTGTAAAATGTGCTTTGGACTGGTAGGTCTCAGTGTGATTTAAAAGTAGTGCAACATGTTTGCCTGAAGAAGGATTTCTACACACGTCTCTGGAAGCCTCTCTGCACACTTTCTGCACTGCAGTGGACTTTCATCATAGCCACAGTGACTGTCTCACCTCCTTCATGCATTGCATTAGTATGCATACAAAACTCTCCCCTAATATCTTGAAACAAACATTGGGAGATTCTACTTCTCTAAAAATGTCCACAGGAAATGCAGCAGACACCTTTTTAAAATGGTCAACAGAAAAGAACAAAATGAACTTTATTGCTTAGGGACAATGAAGGATTGTTGGAGTCACAGGTTTTTGTTTTCACTCAGCTTTCATGCAGGACTGTCCCAGATTAACAACCTATGCAATATACTCTCACAGTCTGTTCACTCAGACAGCCTCATGGCTACTGGCATTCAAATCACCATTGCATTAAAGTTATTTTTGTGGCTGTATTCTTTGGCTTATGCATTTTCTTTAAGTGAATGACAGGTCTGCAAAAAAGCATTAAAACTTCACTGTTTCCATGTTTAGAAGTGAATGAATGCATGACCGTTTGGTACCTTTTTTGTGAAAAGTTCATTCGCTCCACAAAATGTCAGGTGGATGGAGAATTTATTGTTTGAGGCAAGTGTGCTATTGAGCAACGAGATCATTGTGGAGCCCACTAATGCTACGTTTACATGTGGCTGGCTATTTTCATAAACGGACATTTCAACCTCTCCGTTTTCAAAAATAACATCTTGCACAGCTGTCAGTTTTCAGAAAAAGTATTCGTTTACACGTACCCGTGTATGTATGCCGTCAAGAGCATGCCAAACCTGTAGGGGGCAGTGTAATGAGAAGCTCAAGCCCACGTTAGCCAATCAGAATCCTGAAAATAGCAACAACAGCAACAAATCACTTCCTCTCTCTTCTCTTCCTCACTTCCTCGGCTGCCTAAACCTCCGTTTGTCTCAGTTTACATGCAAACGTGCAAACAATGTTTGCCAAAATCTCCACTCTGGCCGGAGTTTTTTAGAAAGAATTGTTTTCAGAGGCAAATTCTCCGTTTGCGTGTAAACGAAGGGACATGTCTCCATTTTTCAAAATAACCATGTACGTATAAACGGGGTATAAGGCTCACAGAAGACTTTGACATTCCACCGTAAGAAAAGCACAGGTGTAAAAGGTGCACTTTGAGTTCCTGCATGGTCACTTCTGTTGACGTTCCAAGTAAATTTCAAACAAAACAGAGCAAGCTCGCCACTCCCCCCATGTTTCCTTTACTGTCATGACTTTAAACTGTCACTAACCCCCACCCCCTCCCCCAACCATCTTGTCGGTGATTGGCTGGAGTGTTTTGTTGTATTTTGGTGGCTATCCTGTGCCTCTAGTGTTTGTTTGACCCCTGTGTTGTCTCCCGAGACCGGGCTTTTTCACAGTGTATTCAGGTAGCTAGCGGAACAAGGAGAGGTACGATTTGACACAAAAATGAAATCGCGCTGAAACCATGTAGGAACTCATAGTGCACCTTTAACAATGTGAAATGTGAGAATTGTCACTAGGCTGCAGGTTTGCATTTTATATTATTTTATCTGCTGGCCTTCAGGAGAGTCAAGCAGTTAAGAAGCCAACATTGAAGTGCTGAGTAAACAACACAGAAAACTCCCAGGAGAGGTGTACTCCCATCAGATTTAGGTTAAATTCCGGTCTGTCTGTAAATCTGATTAAGTCTTTGAGTGAGTATTGAAAGTATTCTAAAACAGACTAGGTCTCCTGTCCCTTAGATGAATGAGAATATTCATGGTCCACTCAATTTTATTTACAGCCCAGTACAAATCACAAATTTACAATCAGTACATGACACGACACTCTCTGTACTTTGACCCTGGGTATTATACTACTAACAGTTTATGCTTATACTTATACATCTAAGAGGGAAATATTGTAGTTTTTACTCCACTTAATTTTATTACTTTAGTTACTAGTTACATTACAAATTTAGATCATTAATACAAAATACAAATCAACTCATAAATTATGATATATTATATAGATAACACTACCCAGCAGTAAAGTAATTCAAATTAGCTACATTTTTACCAGCTGAAAAATTAAAGTGATGAACACGTTAATGCATCAGTAATTATAATCCAATTATATAATATATTTTATTCTGAAATGCGTCATTCTGCATAATGACTACTTTTATTTTTTGGTACTTTACATACATTTTTGATGCTAATACTTTTGTACTTTTAGTTCAAGAATATATGTGGATTGATCATACAGACCACTTTCTCATTGAGTCGTACTCTGAACTAGCTGCTGAGTGGCACAAAATTAGTAACGACTCATTCATTATTAATTACTTAAACATAATTACTGGGGTTGTTTACCCCCCCCAAGTAAAGTGAAACATACTAAATAGTTACTAAGTAGTCCCTTATCTTCATCATCTTATACTTACCTTTTGTGTGTCCCTTGTGCTGTTCTCTAACTCATTGTAATCTACTATACAGTATAGTCCTCCATTAGAAATTATAAGTACTGATTCATTAATTATCACGTCATTCCTGATTCATTCCTCCCTGTTTTCTCAATTAACTAATCATTAACTAATGAATAGCTTCTCTATAAAATTTGAATAGGAGATATTATTAACTAATGGTTCACTAACAGATAGTGTCTCATTCATTCCTCATTTGTTCCCTGGTAACTATTAACATTTTTATAGCAGCTCTATTACATTTGTTTTAAATAATTTCTACTTTTTGAGTGCGTGCAGTTGCTTTATAGATCAAATAAAATTTGACTCTCAAAAAATAGACTCTTATTCCTGTAGCCATTGAATGACTGCATTCCTCAATGTAGGCAAATAGAGACATGCACATGTAGGCTACTTTATGTTAAGTAGAACTGCACTGTATTTAGCTTTTTTTCTTTTATACAGAGTAGTAGACATGTTTCCATGTTTGGCTTGATCTGGTATTTTTTATTTTAAATATTTATTTTTTAACATAATTCATTTTTTAGAAATATATTATTGCTTTTTATGTCTTGGACTAGATTGCAGCTCAATGTGCATTATTGTAACCTATGTTTATTTAATTTGATTTAACTTAATTTAACCAGGAGTAAAGACTCATTGAGATTAGAAATCTCTTTTTCAGTAGTGTCAGAAATGTGTTCGTGTCTGTCTGCCTGCCTGCTGGTCTTTGCAAACCAAAATTCCCTTTGTGATGATATTAAAGTTGAAGTTAAAATGATCAGTGCCCTGGGGTGCTTTGTGAGCCATTCAGGATATGTTAACAGAGGTGTAGTGATAACTGTAATAAAATGAAATGGTAATTCATCAAAATTCATTGCTACATATATTTAAAATAGAAATGCCTTTTTGTTTTTTTTATGTTTAAATAGCGATGTTAATGCGATGCATTAGCATGGAGGCCTTATTTTCTTAATTATAGGGTTTAAAGAATGAAAGATTTCCAGACCACGCTTTTTTTATTTTTATTTACATTTTCGGTTTTGTAATTTCATTTCAATCACGCACTTTTACCTTTGGTTATAATACCAATTTTCTTTTTCTTTTTTACTGCATACAAATTAGTGTTGCTGCTTCAAATTCTGAGACCACAGTTGGCCACTAGATGGAATCATTGGTCAATGTCACAAGGACATCACAGGCCTACAACAACAAAAACGTGGACATAGCCTATTGTGATATGTTTATAGTGAAGTAAAGACGTAATTTTAAAAGCATCCTAACAACTGGGCACGCTAGTGGTTTTTGTCAACTTATCAAACAAATATTTTAGCCAGAGTCTTGTTGTTAGACTTAGTGGAGGTAAATAAAACAAAGCTTTATAACAAAAATGAGCCAAGTCGGTGTTTTAGCTTTAAAAATATTAATGAAATATGAATGATAGAGTGAGTACAGTCTGGAAGGTAATCACGCATGCGCAATCGTTGCATTTACTAGGGCTGGGATGAAAATTACATTTCTATGGGCAGAGCGCGAACACACCACCGGTTCTCGCTGAATAGCCCGAGTCACTTAAATATGTGTTTATCTGATAACCAACATGAGGCGTCTCGTACAGAGATAGATTTTTAAACGGAACAGCCTCTGTACGTCGTGTTTCTACATTGGAGAGCCCTCCATTTTCTGCCTGGTGTTTTTTTCTGCTAAAAGCCTGCCGTGGACCGGTCGTCACACAGGCCGCGAATCGGGTCTTGTTGCTGGGAGGAGACCATCCAGACTCGCCTCCCTGCTAACGTTAGCATTATTAGCTGGCTAAGATGCCCCGCTGCTGCTGGTGTATTTTCTACACGGCAGGCCACTGTAAAGCGAGGCAGGTCCTTGGATAATTATTTACCCCGACGGAATTGAAGGGTGACTCGGATATACACCACACCTTTCAAGGTAATGTCTTGCCAGCTAGGTAACGTCATTCATGGGGCCGATGAATGCAGTGCTGCTCCTGTAACGTAACAGTAACTTACACTAGCAAGCTAACGGTTAGCGCGGCAACGTTAGTTAGCTGCTTCACATTTGCATGCATGACCGTTTAGCTAACCTAGCTAATGTTAGGCAAATGTGTACCTTGTCACCTGACGGTTGTTCGCTCGTTAATCAGCTAGGTAATCTTAACACCAGCATAGTAATGTTATAAGTATAGCTAGCTAATCTAGTTCTAGCAAGGAACTGTCTTGGTCATCAAGCCAGCATTGGGCCGTTAATGGTAACATAATGGTGAGGTGGTAAGGTAACGTTGAGTTAATGCTAACGTTACAGGTAATATAAATATGAACTTGTACAGACTTAGCTACCGAGGTTAACTTTAGTTTTCTGGCGAAATAAAGGACTTTAGTATGCTAGTATGTGTAACATTAAGCAGGTGTATGCATGCTTTTCCCTCAAAATCGCTATCTTATTATAATTTAATGTAGACATTTTTTTGTTGGACACATTCTTACGATTTTGGTAATTGTAAATTTTAGAAAGAAGTTTTGTCCTGCGTGTTGAAGTGTATCAAAGTGGCCACTGTAATAGTGCGATTGAAATGTCTAGGCAAGACATCAGCCTGAAGGGGAAATCGAAAGTGCTCTGAGTTTCATTTAGGCACTGATTAGAAATATAAGTTTGCCGGACTTAGAGCTAATGCAGATGGTCTGTAATAGTAAACATATTTTTTTTTAAATTGCAGAGCACATTTCCAAACAAAGTTACAAAATGCTTCAAGAGAGAACTGACTAAAAACCAAACAGAAATATAATCCAAATTAATTAAAAGATTTGAAGTAAATCACTGAGACTGCAAATACAATCTTATTTAGTTATGAGTTCTTTTTGGTTTTGTTGCTGGGTTTGAGGTTGTCTGTCTTATCAGTGTGAGTAGTTAGCTTTATCAACTATCTGTCAAGTACCTTAGGCTCTTTGTGGTCAAATTGTGATTTATGCAAGTGATTTTGGTTTAAGCAAATGTGATATTTATTAGGACTAGAAAAAGTTACTGACCAGCATCAGATACATTTTGCTCTGCAGTTGTGGACAAGTACAGTACACGTGTGAAGTACAAAGTACTGCAAAGACACTTTCTCCTGTCATCAATCTTCGACATAATGAATGTGATCATGCCTGCAAGGGTAGTACTTTGGTGGGTCTGTCTCAACCACCAGATGTAAGCCTAATTGACTACTAAAGGGATAATTAACAGAAGCACCTAAAACAGTATTTTCCTTAATAATCAACAAACACAAGAAGAGGATTTTATTTAACTATTTATTGAATAATCATTTTAATAGAGCGTCTAGCTCATCTAGTTTGCAACTAAGTAGGCTATATTGTGGATGGATATGTCCTTTTTATTTGACTGTGTCCCCTACTCAGCAGTATGTTCAGCATAATTGTGACTGTATTTTTATTTTTAAGGATGGATGTTGAGTTGTGTGCTGGCGGGGACAGTACAAGGAGAAAAGTGGATCTGGCTGGGGTTGCAGAAGGCACGATAGACGTCGTACCGTTGGAAATGTATGATTCCGCCAGAGCAAAAATAGCTGCCAACCTGCGGTGGCTGTTTGCCAAAGCCTATGGCATTGGTAAGTGATTACATTTACATTCACGCTACACAAATGTTAGGTACTTTACAGTTGGCTATATGACTTACTTACTAAATAATATCTATATATCTTCCATTACATATTTAACAGGTTATCACATTTATACACAGGGAGTGTAATAGAACCCAAGATAACACTATCTGCAGCACATTTTGCTCATATTCTCATAGTTAAATTAAGATGTCATTGTTGGAACAATGTGTTTACTTGTATCCACATACAACAGCAAATTGTGTGGAGCTTCAGTGGTGAAACATAGATGGGAATGGAGAATATTTATGTATGTGTGCACTTGGGCCAACACTAATTCCCCCATGACACTTGGCAACTGAAGCTTCCCTCACTGACTCACCAGATCCTTTCATTCTTGTCGGTTGGCCAGTGAGATTGAACCCAAATCAGGCTGAGTGACAGGCACTGAGGATTAGGCTGTATTTGTTAGACTGGACTCAGAGCATGGGACATACTGCTCTGTACTGCCAGTCACTTAAACTCTCCTGTCTTGTCTGTACTTGCAACAGTGGAGTGTTGAACAAATTTCATGCCTGAGATGAATTGTATGAATGTTAGGACAACCCTTAAAGAGTAATTTCCTTGTGGCTGCAGATCTAGCAACCTTAAAAAAAACAAAAAAAAACAGCACTAGCACTGCTTATCTTCTGTTATGTAGTCAATATCCTAAGTCCATTTTCTTTCACTGGGCGCAGCTGGTCAAGTGCATGATGAATAGAGCTACTTTTTTAAAAAAAAATTTATGTGTAGCCTAGATACATTTACTATAGATTACAAGAACATTTCAAGTCTGTCTAGAAACAATAGTCAGGTGACAAAATGAACATTGAAACAGGTTTTGCTTGCTGTAATTATTCTTCCTGTTTCGAAGGGCCATTAAATATCTTCTAATGCTTTCTATGTAATTGATGGAGGTCAAATCCACAGTGCTCACTCTACTGTATTAAGAAGTTTATCTGAAGCTAGTATGAGGATTCAGCAGTCTGAGTTAGTCAAATTAAGTGGATATCTTCCAAAGTTGGAAGTGTCTTTAGTATAATATTCCCTTGAAAATTTGTGACCGATATACCGACCAATATAGCACATTTGCAATAAATCCTACCTTCATGAAGGTTAATATGTTAGTTTTGTATTGAAATGCTTTAGAGAGATATTGGTTCAGTGTTACATTCATTTTGATGGCTGTATTCTGTGGTTCTGTTAGTTGTTAAAGTGTAACTCTCGCCAAAATGCAACCTAGGGTCTTTTTGTGAATGTACCCGAGTCAAACTTTCGTTTAAAAGCACATTTAGGACAGAATCGCCACTTTTAAGATTTACCGTGTTTTCGTTTTTCGGTCAAATGGCCTTTTGAATGGGAGTGCTAGGGGCACTTTTATGCTAGCCTCAAAATAGCTATTTTTAAAACACTAAGAAGGCTCGACACAACATGAAACTTTGCTCGAAGTATGACCAGGGGCTCTACACCTTAACGAAAGCATTGACAACATTGTTTGTGTTCCCAGAGTTTACTAAAAAAGGTTTTGAGCAACTCATGTTAGCAGTTGTTTACGCTATCCGCCATTTTCCCAGTCAAAAATAGGCGCTCTCCGAATGCGAATGAACGGACTCTATAGGAGGAAATGTCATTCCTATATGAGGCTCCTTTTTCAACTATAAGGTCAATATTGTGTTTCACTAACGACAAAACAACAAATTATCCGTGCATTTATATGGAACCAAGCTTTTGGAGCTTTCCATCTTTACTCTCCTCCCTCGACTATTTTTGACTGGCTCGATAGACGGCGACCGGAAGAACAACAGCTACAGTGAGTTGCTCAAAACCTTTTTTAGTAAACTCTGTGTACACAAACAATATTGTGAATGCTTTCGTTAAGGTGTAGAGCCCCTGGTCATACTTCGAGCAAAGTTTCATGTTGTGTCGAGCCTTCTTAGTGTTTTAAAAATAGCTATTTTGAGGCTAGCATAAAAGTGCCCCTAGCACTCCCATTCAAAAGGCCATTTGACCGAACATACGGTAAATCTTAAACGTGGAGATTCCGTCCTAAATATGCTTTTAAATGAAAGTTTGACTCGGTACATTCACAAAAAGACCCTAGGTTGCATTTTGGCGAGAGTTACACTTTAAGTCTACCCTGATTGATATAAACGGGATAGCCAAAATATTAGAAACACTTCTCTGGTTAACCCAGTTGCCTGATACTGCCAATTGATTGTATCGATAACATTTACTGCAAACGCAACTAGTGCAGCTAGCTCTATCTCATTGGTACACAGTGGTTCTGACCAGGATACAAAACATTGATCGATAGGTGTTGGAACTACACTAGTGGTGGATGGCTGTTATGGTGTTCTAGCCAGTGGGTTAGGGTTAGTGAGTGTGAACCTTTCATTAGCAGTTGGAAGATAACGGCAATGAACAGTCAAATGTAGATGATTTTTTGCCCCCTTTTGCATGCAACTTTCCTTGTTTTATAGCAGGTAACCAGCCATCATTAGGAGCTCTCGTTGAGGAAGAATATGAAATCCTTAGTGAAATTGTGAGTGTGGCTGGTGAAATTCTAGTTGAAGCACTCACTTCTTCTGTAGACAAACTGAGACTTTCACCCTTCATATCTCCAGCAAGTGTTGGCATGTTTTCAGATTAGAAGATATACTATGAATTATCATAGTCTGTGTAGTCCATTGTTTCTTTGTGCATACCTATATGTTAACCATGAGGGGGGAAAAAATGTGTGAGAATGTTGGCAATTTTTTTTTTCTGAGAGCCTTTGCTTACATAATAAATTGTTTACCCCTAAACTCAGACATGGCAATGGGGAACCTCCTGACTGTATGGCAGGTGTTTAGTTATGCGTCCGAAGAAGTTGCAGGATTAACATCACAGCAAGCTGCCATTGTTTTACTGCAGGGTTGCTATTTACCTTTTGGTTTGCTACACGGGGTCTCCTTATCGTAGAAGTTAAGCGTAGTCAGTAAGCCTCAGCTATCTGATGCACAAGGCTCATCATTCACTGCTTTGCATGTTTGTTGCATCAGTGTAGTCTCTGGTCAAATCATCTCATTATTTCAGAGGCTCATACAAGCTTTCCTTTGTATTCTGCGGTCTCTTATACATCTGTTGTCATTACACAAAATTCCTATTGCGGCTGAAGCATTCATATTAAACAACTGACCGTAAGATTGGAGTTTTAATGGTAATCTAGGTTTTTTTTTTTTTAGCCCAGCGTTTTGCTCTAAACCTTATTTGCTCTCCAGTTCATTACTTAGGCTCATATTTTCTCAGAGTTCATACCGAAGCTCGTAGGCATTTGCTTACTCAGTTCACTGTCTGTCATCATAGGCCCTGACTAACTATGCAGGCTTAAAGATGGAGCCTAACAACATTTCTGTACAAACAAAAATGATGCATCACAAATTAACTTGGGTGGAGATGCTGTTCAGTTACGATAGAAAGCATGCATTGGCCCCAAAGCTTTAGCAGCCCACAGGGAGGCAACTTTCAGGTGCAGCTGCAATTATCTTCCTCTCATGGGAACTGAATATACTGGACCCATTTGATTTTCACCCTATGGTTCATATGGTGTCTGCTACAGTACGTTGCTAATGCTGCACAGTTGTTTGCTTGGCTCATGCAATGACTGACAGACACGACCAGTACGTTGAAGTGACGTAGTTCCATTTTAAATAAGTACAGCCATCTCGTGATGTTGGGGGGGGGGGGTTGTCACGGATTCAGGTGCAATTGGTGTGTATTCATCAGCGTGTGTTCACTGCTAAGTCTTTGATCATGCATGTCTGTGTTTGTATACATGCTCTCCTGTCTTACTCTCCTCTGCGTGTGTCACAGCTGCTCCCAGCCTGAGCGACAGACAGCCAGACACAACGCCAGCGAGAGTGAGCACCTGCTCTGGGTTCAGGCACATTGCTGGTCCTTAGCTTGCGCTCCCCTGCTTGTGCCGATCGTGTTGTGGTGCTGATCATGGCTGGCTGACTCTGCTGTAGCACATCCTGGGTCTTTCTGCCAGACACTATCCTCATGCTCCACCCCATCCCAGTTAGTAATTTGTTTTAGCCTGGCTCCTGGTGGCAGGAGGGTGGGGGGCAACTGCCACACGACATCACTGTCTGTAGAAGGAAGTCAAACGTGAAGTCTCGCCCCAGCTAGACCCCTTTGTTTCCATAAACAATCATTCCCACTGTTCTAATGTGTTTATATACTTGGACACAGCTCTCCAGGAATGACTCACACTGCTGGGTGTTGTACATAATAGATTAATGCTGTGCATAATAGATTAATGCTGTTGTGCAATTACATACTTTTATGTACCATGTGTATGGCGGCAGACAGCATAGTGGTGAAGCCTGTGTTGTTGTAATGCCTGTGGAATACAGTGTGCAGTATGGGCATTATCAGATACTGACATAAGGGCTGCATGGTTAATCGTATTGAGATTGCCAATTTCAGTTTATACCTCTTACATGACAAAAAAATCTTCATAGTTGTATTGCCAGGGAGATTTGATGTATCAAACCAAAGGCTCCTAATTACTTCCTAATAGAGATGTCCCGAGCCGATCCTAAGGTTTGGGACATCCTACTCTACTTTCTAAAGCCCCGGACACACAGAGCCGATAATCTAAGTCTGGCGAGGTCAGTGACTCAAGTCTGTTTGGTGTGTTCAATGCCGTCGTCCGTTCGAGGGGCCGTCGGCATTCATTTTGGCCAATATGACATGTATATTCAGCAGGGCGGGCACTGCCGGCACTCGGACTCAAATGACCCATCTGGTTGGTGGAGTGCTAACCCAGAAACGGGGAGCAGAATCAGCGTGACTAGAGTCTCTCAAAATCTGACAAATCTCTTAAACTGACCTTTGTCTGACTGAAATGAAGACAGATTCAGCAACTGCATGGCATTTCTCGCTTAAAATGTTTTCAGAAACATGTTGCGGTGAACTATTGTAGGACAATATGAGATCGTATTCTGAACAAGCTGCCATGACAGTCCGTCTTTGAATTTCCGGAGATACCAGACCCACGTGACGCGTTCATCCAATCAGCTGCCGGTTTTCATTTTTGGGAGACAATACAGATTAGCGCCGCCTGCTATTATGGAGACTCCGTGCATTCATGGACATCGGAAAAACGTTTTTCCGAGTGAAAACGTCATCATTCACGTCCCTTCCTGTGGGAATCAGAGGTGGGAAACTCGGGCCAGATTTTGCTAACCGAGTTTCCCAGTTGGTGACGCGTTGTTGACAACTGACGTTTGATGTAGGCGACTTTGGTTCACTGAACATATTTCAATGACAATAAACTTATTTATTGTGGATAAACGCCTCTGCTGAGAAACATACACAGACATAACATGTTTCAAATTATTCATAAATAGGCCTATGTATAAAAAAAACAACACCATATCCGTGTCCTTTCCCGTTCGTTGTCCTGCAGATACACCTGACGATGTGCTGTTTGTATGCTCGCATAAGAAAACGGCAGCAAATTATTGTGGCCTCCATGTTTTCACACACCTGATGCTCTAGGCTACGGCCAACAGTTGGTGGCAGTCATGCAACAAGTTGTTATGCCAAACGCCAATATAACAGAAGAAGAAGAACACGCATCCCGACCATCCTAACCATGTGAACGCTGGTAGTCGGAAAAATAACGTAATCACGGGGGCGGTCCCTGTTGTTCCGAGGTGGCATAAACGCGCCAATATTACGTCTCGTCGCTTTGGTGTGTTCCGAGGCACTTTTTTGACCAACTCGGGGAGACTGATCAGTCCAACTGCCTTTTCTGCCGAGGGTCGGCCACCTGGTCTGTGTGTCTGCAGCTTTAGTTGCATCAGCAAATGACAAGACTGATGACCATGTGATTTGTGCACAGGCAGAAAACCAGAAACATTGTCTGAAGGGAGAAGAGCAACACATTTTGTGTGATTCCTCCTAAGCAAAGCCTAAATTTGTGTTAGAAACTAGGACATCTCCTCCTTGATAAGTATGTGATCTTATCCAACCTTAGTTCTGAGTAAACATTTAATGTACTTAATAAATGGTCACATTCTGTAGTATCTTTGGATTTAAAAAATACACCTTGGTTACAAGCTACCGTTGGAGCACCGAAGGGTAACACCACAAATGTATGCAACTAACTAAAGAATCGCCACAAAATAAAATATATGACAACCATTAAAACAATCTCGCACTTATCAGTGTATCACCCTACCACAAAAGCTATCATACGTACATGAATGAACACGGCACGTGAATTACAGAGGATACATTTTTAATAAAAATGTTTTTCCCTAGGAGTTGTGACTGGAAAGCAGAATCTCAATTGTACAGAACTGGGCAGCTCAACTGACATTGTGATTGTCTTTGCTATTATTCTTTGCCAACACATTTGATATATTTCTCAAAATCTAGTTTGTTGCCTTCTCACTTGTGCACTACAACATTTGTGATTCATGTATTATCATCTACAAAACCAGCTAGAAGAAGCTGCCTGCCTGCCGTCTTGTGTGAGCCTTGTGAGCAGGAGATTGCTGCCGAGTGGCTCCCTTTTATCCCGCCAGTGAGAGCAGACACTAAGAACACATCACATACAGTACACACATTTCCTGCTTATGCTGCATTACTGGAGCTCAGGCACAGTTCAAAACACATTCAACAGAACAGGGTTCTTTGTATCACTACACCGTTTTGTGTATTGCAGGATTTTGGACATGTTTTGTGTGTGATTTTAGACCTATTTTGAGCCTCATTGTGTGGCTTATATTGTAGTATAAATTTGGTTTGTGCATGCCTGAAGTCAAATGCTTCGACTCTTGCCCTTATATGGCTGTGAGTTCTGGTATTGAGAGTGACTTCACATCCAAAGCAACAGAATATCTTGTATAGGTCATTGTTTTGTTTTAGTTTTTTGTGGCTGCAGTATTTTTTAGTTAGTGCTGGTAAAGCCCGCTGTGTCACCTGAGAGGCCTGCTCTCAGGACTTGACTTAGCAAGGATCTGTTTCACAATGTACTCCTGAGGCAATAAGCTGTGACTTACACTTACAAATGGCCATGTTTGCTCCAAGTAAACTGAAGTCGGCATAGAACAAATACGTTACGTTGAAAGTTGTCGCATTCCTGTAGCCTGTTGATACTGTAGAGGTTTGATGGGTGTAGGCTGAGGCTGACAGAGATGTTTTAAGTTTAAGGTGCTTGCCAAGCACCATCATCTTATTCCGGCGTCGCTGTACAGTATCTTACTATATTGTTATCTTGTCAACTAAACCCATATGGCTGTCTTCAATCCGTTTCATAATTTTGAAAGCTAAACTACACATGCCAATGCCACATGGTTCACCTAACCCTTCTCTCCATTGCAGACCATATTCCAGAGGACTTAAGGGACCCGTTCTACACAGACCAGTACGAGCAGGAACACATCAAGCCGCCTGTCATCCGCCTGCTGCTGTCCTGCGAGCTCTACTGCCGTGTCTGCGCCCTCGTCCTCAAGACGGAGCAGGCAGCGTCTCTTCAGTCCCACATGTCCGTCATCCAATCTCTGTCCAGAAAGGGCATTTATGTTGTGGAAAGTGACGATACACCTGTCACAGATGAAGACCTTGCCTGTGTGCCCATCAAAATGGTGAGTGGATAGACATGTTGGTAGTTGCCTTTAAAATAAGGGTTTTTCGATCACTGTGGACACCAACTGACCATTTTCAACTTAAACTGCTGCTCTTGCTGGAATTAAAAGTCGATATTACTGATATGTTTATACTCCTATTGTTTACAGAAACATGCAGCACCAGGCAGGCCATGATGTTGATGTCGCTTTTACCAAATGTAACTTGTAGCACAGATTGCACTTGTCAGTGAAGAAGGAAATCAGGCCAGAAGCTATAACAACTTTGCACATTACCTGTAACATTCACAGCTCTTCCTGCTTCTGATCTATTATCTTACCATAGTGAAATCAGTGGAATAGGCTACTGCTTTTATCCTTACCCAGCAATCAATCTCAGCCACAGGTGTTTGAGACACTGGGAAGCTTCTGTTTAGAGTCATTTTAAAACCTGGACAGGCATGACATTTTAGTTAATTTGCAATTGTTTCACATCATACACTGCATATAAGTGACTTTCAGACACGTTTTGCAGCTTGACTTAGTGAAACAATGTCCAGAGGATTTGACTGCACCCTTATCATTTTTTTTATTCAAATTAAGAGGTAGATTTGACTGTTCCTCATGCTAGTTGTGTTCCAGGATGCAAGATGTGGTGATTAGGGTTTGCGATGTGTATGTTACTTTGCTATGGCAATGTTGTTTCCAGTCTGTCTCAGGATGTTTTGGGCTACACTTATTTTTGATCGTAATAGCAGTTAATAGTTTTTAACGTCTATTTTTTTCTCCTGTTGTTAGCCAAATATTAGAACCTGTTCTCATTTTGTATGGGCTCTTTATATTGTAAGGCTGGTCTTTTTTATAAGCTCTCAAATAGTTAACGGTTTCAGTTAAACATTCCTAACCTAGATTAAGGCATGTCATTATTAATGCACCAGTGTATTCACATTTTCAACAGGATGTTGAGGTGGACTACGATACATTTTCACTTTAAAAAAAAAAAAAAAAGCTTAAAACTACTACTCAGCTGCAGTTTCATTAGAACTAAAGTTATTTATTAGTTATTTATATTATCTTACAATATGAACAACATAAAATACATTTTGGACATTGCTTTAACCTCATGTCAATAAGCGTCTTCTCCGCTGCAGTTTTTACATATGGAACTAACTGATATTTTATTACTCTGTCAACTTTCTATTTAGTTCATTTGAAAAACAAAAAAGATACAAAATCTAATATAAAAATTGAGGCCCGTGCCTCCCCCCTCTCAGACCAGGCAGTTTAATCATCCGTGTTAAGAGGGTTACTCTTGCGCTCATACTTCTAAGAATGGATTTTATTTATTGTTGTTTCTCACCAAAATCTTTTTTCGTCAATCTGTTAAATGCATTTACTAAATGCTGGCGCTTAAAACTCTTCCCCTTTTGTCCTTGAATGCCCAGTTTAAATGCCTTTCATCCAGCCTTGCTTCCCTGCCAGGGGGATTGGCTCTGCTGACTCTTTCTGTAGTCATCATACGGGTGGCTGTAATATTTTTACACATCAGCCTCTTAAACGGGTGAAATGTCGTCGGTGTGTAACCCACATCCTGTAGGTCATCAGCAGCACCATGTCACAGCGTAGTGATAAAGTTCAGAGCAGCACGCCCATTCCCCCCCGTGTAGCAATGAGATCCGATGTCTCACAATTTCACTAAGAGCACTTGAACGTCAACCAGCTCACTTGCTTTCAGCCATCGTCATACCCTATTGTTACCATGGAAACCAGCAATAGTGTTGAGCAGGCCTCCTCCCTGCAGTCAGTGGCTAGTCAGGGATGTGCGTCTGCTTTTCCTGCTAGCAGCCTGACAAAATAATCCACGCAGGCCTGTGTGTAAGCAGCCAGACACAAAGCCCAGTACAGGAGATGGAAAATCCTGAGCAGGACACAGCTTATCTCTGATAGACCTTGGAACCCCCCCTCCCCCCTCCTAGTTTGCTGACTTGACAAGGCGTTTCCAAGGCAACCCACATTTTTGTACACTACTGTGTGTCTAGGAATGAAATGGATTTTGCACTGCAGACAGTTCCCCTGCATCTTGTCTGACTCTTGTTGGGGCAACATAAAACCTTAAGAAGCTAGCCATTCTCTTGAGTCCACATAAACCTTTTGTGTGTGTGTGTGCATGCACGCTGTCTGTCATACTAACAGACCGCTCAGGGCAACAGCAGCCCTCTCTGTGGGGCTCCACGCTGCACTGATAAAGGGCAGAGTGATTGTTGGAGGAGAACAACAGATTAAACGGCACATCATGCTGTTATATTTTCCCTTTTGTTCATTTATTGAGCACTACTTATTGACACGTCTTGGGTGATAAATGCGGTACACCTTTTTTTTTAGTATATTGTATACAAGTATATTTTCACTGTTATTGTCAGTGTCCATGTAGGTCGTGCTGTGGTGAAAGCTCTGAATAGCTCTCATTCGCTGTGTTAACCAGCCTAATCTCTGTGCACTTCCATCACCAATTGGATTAGGCCTGCAGCATGTTACACAAAGCACTGACTGAAACAATGACATGTATGTATTTGTTCTGTAATGGATTCAGGTGCTGCAGTATTATGAAAACTTCTTTAGTAATACCCTATTTCCGCCCAAATTATCGTGTATGTGTTTTTTTTAAACATGGGTAAACCCGCTAAAACTAGCCGATGGACTGTTTTTTTGGGTTGTGTCACGTTCGACGTCACGAAAAACGGGTGTTAACTTTTCCTGCTACAGCTTTTCGGTACAGTCCACAAAACTGCAAACTCTGCTGTATATTCACTTGATACCTTCGCCACGTCTACCTGGGTTTCCTGTTTTCATTACTGCCGATCGGAGCTATGGCCAATAAATACACGTGCCTACTGGAGAGTCATTTGTCTGGGAAGTGTAACCTTTGTAACCTTTCCCACTGCAGAAAAAAGCCAGGTGTTAGTGGGTTTTTTTGGCCAGCGGAAAAGGGGTAGAATAGACTTTTCCATAGAATGAGATTTAGAAAAAGAGGCTGACTACCAAAATTGGGTTTTTGCTAGCTGGGGACAAAGATGTATTAGTATTTCACCTATGATAATCCCACCCTGGCTATCAAGAACCAATGTTTTTACTGGTAGGCACCAGGTGTTGGGCCACTTTGAGTAGGGATACCCCAGCTGGGCCTCTTGATTTCATTAGGATATAGAGAGCAGTTTATGGCGGACACAAATTGTGCTCAATAAGAGGTGACACCTTTGATTGAACTGTGGCACCTCATTTAAAGCCACACAGTTGTGTATAAAATATTCAGGATTATCCCACTAGAGTTTTGAATTAGACCCCATCGTTATCCATTAATCTCATCCATTTATCCAGACCTGATAGTGGATGTTACATCCCAGAAGCCACTGGTCACTGAATATTTTTATTCTTAATTATTACAGAATATGACCTTCAAATGATGGTTAATTACCGGCAAAATTATTGACCGGGATATGCTTGAAACAAACAAAATCTTATAAAGTGTCGTCCAAACATGTCTGAAGGATGTTCATAATGAACACTAGGGGAACTGATTTTACATCAAAGTCTGTTTATAAGACTTGGGGAGTACTACTGGATATGTGAAAAAAGCTGTATGAAGCCTTTGTGGCTCCAGAGGGAGCTGTGGTGTGATGTCTCCAATTGGTGGTGATTGGTCAGTTTTTATTAGGAGGGTATTAGGGCTATCTTGAATAACATTTTTGGGGCATTGAAGCTTCAGTGGGAAATGAGGACTAGGAATATACATTTATTCAAAGTCCTCATTTGCTGGAATTACAAAGTAAACCCGTACATTAGATCATATTCCACACCAATAATCTCCATAGTGTTTTATGTTGTTTGGGTAAAATCTGCATCAGATTGCAATTTCATCTTTTTTTCTTTCCTTTGGTCTTAATTGCATTGGAAACCAGGGAAAAAGCTAATGAAATTAAATTGTCCTCCCATCTATTTCTCCGTCCCCTAGAGTGCTCACATGCCCATGATCGATGCCCTGATGATGGCTTACACAGTGGAGATGATCAGCATCGAGAAAGTGGTGGCTTCTGTCAAGCGCTTCTCTACCTTCAGTGCCTCCAAGGAGCTGCCCTTCGATCTGGAAGACGCTATGGTCTTCTGGATCAACAAGGTTGGAACACACAGACACTCACACAGCACAGACAAGCAGTGCAGATACAATAAAAGAAACGCAGCGGCACATATTAAACTTTTCACAGCAACAGTGTTTCATACATCTTGCACAGTCCAGCCTTTTTATTCCCTAGATGTCTAGCTGATTATGACCCTAGGCTGCCACTCACACACAATGTACAATTTGGGTTGAATAATTTGTTTCACGCTGACATTATAAGCGACAGTGGCCCACTTGTTTTCTTGAGGCCTGTATGTCACTGGTGCTCAGAGACGGACCAACAGATCGATGTGTGGATCGGGTACACACACAAGAGGCTCATGTTGCACTCATCTTTCGATGGGTTGAAGGCCTGAGGCAGCTAAAGCCGTGATGGGAGTATGTACATTAATCATCGTGATGTCCCACACCATCACTGTCCGGGAGAAGGAATGTGTCCGTTTGTAATGGACAGTTTTTATGGTGTTAGTTCAAGTGGGGGCATATAATCTGTTCCATTTTGAGCCTATAAATTATCAGAAAGCATTGATAAGCGTCCATCACAGAGAGCTAAAGTTTCAAACTTTTTGTTTTGTTGGACTAGCACAAACTAGCCTCCAGAAATAACTCTGTTTCCATGGCTAAATGCACTGCTATTTGTAAAATTCAGACACTTTGCGCTGTGAGAAAGAGCTGTCTGTCTGCTCTGATACTAACGTATACCAAAGAAGAAGGTTGATAGTAGGGGAGAAATGTGATCACTGACCTGTTGCATGGATATGCAGATTTACATTAGCCAGGTTACTACAGAGCATTTAAGCCCTTTTTTTGCAATTATCTGCATAACCTGGTTTCTCTGAGTAATGTAAACGTACTGAATATCATTGTTTCTTCTGCAGGTTAACATGAAGATGAGGGAGATTACAGAAAGGGAGCACAAAGTCAAACACCACCCCCTGGAGTCCCCCAGCCATCAAAAGGTAAAGCCACTCACAGTGTCTTCCAGTTGCTTCTTTTACAGGAGAGAAATCTCTGAGGACGAAAAACCTAAAATACCAGAGCTAAAAAGGGCCAACGCATTTCCTCCAGTAGCTCCATATCTCTGGCTTTTGTGGACCTTTAGAACTCCTTTTATTTAAAAAAAACAAAACAAAAAAAAACCTCTTTCTCATTAGTGTCTATCTAGGTGTTATCGCCACAACAACTTTTTTATTAAGCAAAAACGTGGTTCAAGACAACGGCATGGATCCTTTTTAATAAGGAATGTTTCTCCTTAATGACATTTTGGAGTTGTTCTGACCCTGCTCTCTTTTTCTCTGTTTAAACCGGAAGCAGATCAGATCCTTTTGTCTGTGACCTTTGATCTGCTAATCTTTCTGCTCCTGTTCCTCACCTGTCCTCCCTCCCCTCTCTTATCCCTGCAAACTGGATAGTCTCCCTCCAAATGGTATTGGAAGCTAGTCCCTGTAAGTTGGATGCCAGTCCCCCCACCCCCCCCCCCCCATAACCCCATTTTCTTCCTCTCTCCCCCTTGCACGCAAAGTTCTGTGTTGATGTACGTGCACACTCTGCCATGGCTCATTCAAGCTCATTCTGTGCTGCTTGTAGCCAGTGTGTCAGCAAGGGGGAGAAAGCTGATTTTTTTTGTTTTGTTTATTTTTTCCCCCCCTTGTGGCAAATATGTCACATAGGTGTAAGGTTATTCTGACCTTTGGTGAAGTGTTCAAAATATATTCTTTTAGCTACGCAATATGTGCTATCTCATTTCAAGCTCAAGTAGGCCAAGTGGATCCGCTGTGCGTGTGTGTACGTGCGCGCGCGTGTGTGTGTGTGTGTGGTATTTGCTTGCCCAGTGAGAATAAAAGGAAATCCATGCCTATACCTCTCCTTTGCTTTGCAGTCCCATCCCTGGCCACCTCCTCTCACTGATCTGCTTTGTCATTCCCCCTTTGGTCTCTCTCTTCTGCTCTCACACACTGTTTCCTCTGTGCACACGGTCTCCTCTGACAGTATATCTGCTCTCTTGTGTGTGTGTCAGCCTGATTCCATGCACGAGCTGGCCCACTGCATGCTGGAGCCAGAGGAGCTCTCCGAAGCGGTACAGTGTTCCCTCTTAGTCAGGAGAAGTCCCTTTTATGTACAGTAGAGCTTATTTTGTAGTAGAGCTCCTTACGTTTAGTTGTTTCACCTGTGACTTGTGACAAAAGCTGCCTCAGTACAGTTGGTATAATTTTGTGGAATATCCTCCCAATACACTGTAGATGCATCAGAGTAAATGTTAAGGAAATGCTGTACATGTAAGTTATTTAGATAAATATCTGTTGTGCTGTTTGTGATTGATTTTTATTATGTTGTGCATAGTCATCTCATAGTTTCACCAGACCTGTGGTAGGGTTTGGCATGTTTGATCAGTTAGTGTTGAAAATAAAGCTTTGATCTCTTTGATTAAAGGGTTTAAAGCTTTTTCTTGGAGTCTACAGCCCGACTCGTACTGCATTTTTGAGACTGATATTGCTATTTGAGAGTTTGAAAAAAATCAATGTTATATCGGCTGATAGTATTTTTATTTTTTTTACATAGACACATTACATAAACAAACAATCTTGATAGAGATTCCTTACATATGTCTTTTTTTATTTCTTTTTTTTTTTTAAGATACATACTAACAAATGAACTTGTCAGTGCTTTCCGGTGGACAAACTATGTAATGGTGACACTGTTTTGAAATTACCTCAAACCTAGTTTGGTATTTCTATACTGCGGTTTTTTTGTTACTTATCAACGACATTACACAATTGCAGATACATCTGCGATAAGCTAATATCGGCTCTATTAGTCATTCACACTTCTGCATCATGTGATGCAAGTGTCTTTATATTGTAGATACATCAGATATATTAGTGCAAGATATTTGCCTAATTCGATCTGCATTTCTAAGTAACTTTGATTCACATTCTTTTACGAGTATCGCAGATAATGTTTGATAATTGGTTAGTCATCACATAGGGAGCGGTGTTACCAGTATAAGGTGAGTATTTGTAAGTCATGCAGAATCTTTTGGAGTTACAAGCAGCAGTACCAGGTGGTACAGTCTGCTTTGGTATCCTGTGTGGTCTATTTCTGATGCTCCAAATCATATGTAGGTCTGTAATTGATCTCCATTTTTAGTTTCTATAATGGGTGCCTATCTAACAATGTTTAG
Source organism: Sander vitreus (assembly GCF_031162955.1). NCBI lineage: Eukaryota > Metazoa > Chordata > Actinopteri > Perciformes > Percidae > Sander > Sander vitreus. Next base: position 26,608,919 of record NC_135859.1, read on the forward strand.
CCTATATAATTCGAGTCTGTTGTATTTAGTTAATTTGTGCTTGTTCAAATTGATAAATGAATTGTGTAAACTCAAATAAATACTGAAAATGCCCATCCTTACCAGCTGTATAGAGTATGTATCCAAAACTAACTCATCTGGGGGGGAGTGAGATCCTGTACTTCCTACACACTCATTTTCCATAAGTGGGCCAGTGATTACCCCAGTTTCCCTCCGAGTCAGCTGGGTCACTTTGCCTAGTTTGACCGGCCTCCACCGCTATCCGCCTTCCCACTTCTGTGTTGTTCATATCACTGCTCTAACACTTCAACCTCCATCTCCTCACAGTTAACCAGGTCTTCAGGGTTCTCCCTAAATTACTGGATGATCATGGGCCGCAAGATTTTGTCATTATTTTCTTTTGGGAATTACACTAAACCTGCTGTTGATCAGTTGAAGAGGAGCATCAGCTTACATAAAAACAAAAAACTTAATATTTAAAATATTTTTAGCTTTGAAACCCCAGGGGAGAACCTTGATCTGATGCTCAAATGGATAGCCTAGAGCATTAACTGAAGCCGAAACATCCGTGATCAATATATGCCTTGACTAGTAGACGTGAATCTCACAACAAAAGAGATTTGTACTTGTGACACTAGTCATTGCATTTAGGATGTTTTATGTCTCGTCATTCGTTGGTAGAACCATGGTGGTGTTATTGTTGCTTTTCTTCTTATTAAACCCTTATCCCCCTGGTGGTTAGGTACGGTATCGCCGGGAGCATGCTTCAGGCCGACAGCTGCCCTTCTTCCCTCTGCTGGAAGACCTGATGAGGGATGTTTGTGACGGAGCTGCAATGCTCACTGTGGTCAACTACTACTGCCCAGACCTCATGAAGCTGGAGGGTATGCTGTGCTTGCACTCACGCACGCGCGCACTTTCACACACTCGCATGCCCACGTTCAATAGCTACATCCCACTAATTATCAGTTGCCCTCAAAGAATTTTTCCGTAAAGGGCATCAAGTTTATTTAGCTAACATATTGAATTTAATATCCATGTGTGATACTATTTTTGGCAATTGCACATGGGTTACTGTCCCAGTGCAGTCAGTGTGACATTTATAGCCATCAAGTCATTGAGTTGTGTCCTGACCTGCTCTCTGCCTGTCTGATCAGATATTTGCCTGAAGGAAGTCCCCTCCATCGCTGATAGCCTGTACAACATCCGGCTACTCAAAGAGTTCTCCAATGAGTATCTGAATAAAAGTTTCTATCTGACGACGGAAGACATGCTCTACTCGCCGCTGGTGCTCAAGGTACAAAATGTGACATGCTGTGTTTTCATAAACATTTGCAATAAAAATGTACATTTAACCTTGTAGTAGAATAAGCCAGCTATTATATCAGGCGGCAACAGACACTACTACCTGCTTAGGTTTTCCATGCCATTATACGGCTTGGGCGCATCACCTAAGTATTTTTGCGCACCGCCTAAGAGTATGAACGTAAAAACATATGTGGAGAGCATCTGGATGAGTTGAAGCACGGAACGAGAATATGAAGTATTCAGTAACATTATAGCTGTGAACCTAGCAGTGCAGTGTGTGACTAAATGCTACAACTCCTCAAGACCCAAGCCAAGTTCCTGTGTCTTGCTTGCTACCTGCTGATTTAAAGAAAGTGAAGGGGGTTAGCCCAGAAGTTAGCAACAACTTAAGCACAGGCTCACTAACCTAACGTGGACCAGCTATTCTCATTTTAGTGACAAGCTGCTCCAAGTTTTGCTTTAGTGATCTCTTCCTAAACAACCACTAAGCTTTATGCATATCATTTTGAGATGACGTCATTTGCACCTAAGCGCTCTAAAATCCCAGGGAAAACTCTGGCTTAACAGATTTATAAAAATAAAAAAACACTTGTATTAGGTGGGGATAACCATTCTTGCTGTTATTTTAAGCTTTATGATGATCAAGAGTCTGTATTCAAGTTTTTGTAAAGTTTCTTTTGCTGTCTATGTAGCACAATGTGATGGTGTTCATTGCTGAACTCTTCTGGTGGTTTGAGACTGTCAAGCCAGAGTTTGTCCAGCCCAGAGATCTCCAAGAGTTTAAAGATGGTAAGCATCCTGGTGTGATTATTACATTGGATACAAAATGCATCAAGTGCAGACACAGTTTAGATTGAATGGTTTTCACATAATTACAGTTGATAATAAGTACCCATATTTTTTACATTCCATTTTACAGTCCTTCAATGTGGATCAAATAACTAATTCTATAGTTAGAGTAACTTGATGTCACAACTTACTGTACTTATTAAGTATCTCATTCATTAGGAAACTATTATATTTCCTTTTTTTTTTTTTTTTTCTTCATAAGCAAGATTGTTTACATCAATGGAAGTTGCATTTTCTTATGTGTTCATTGTCTTGTCTGTTTTTTATTTGGATCACAATTAGAAGTAAATCCCAGTCAATGTCACTGGTTGAGCTTTCTACTGACAGCCAGCATCAGTCACTACGATTATTAACATGATCGGCACCGCTTTCTTTCTTCAACTCAGCTCGAGCCATAGCTCAGCCCAAGAGTGCCCGTCCATCAGTGCCTATTTCCAATGCCACCAAGCGCAGCTTCCTGGCCAGCCCTGGTGTGGCCGATAACCAGAGCAGTCCTGAAGTCTGTAACAGGTACTTCCTGCACCCTGAAGACTCTGACCCCCTGTAAGTCTTCTCTCACTTTCCTTCTCATTCCACCTCATCATGATCCTGTCTCCTAACCAGTTATAGTAGCTCTACAAGGATGGGTAGATATGCAGCAGTGTCTGACCTTCATTCTCATGTTACCTCTAACCCTCTTCTCACCTCACCAAATTTAATATGCTCAGAGTTAAGCTGATTATTGCTCTTTGTCTGTGTGTGCATTGTTAGTGTTTGAATGTGAGACTGGAAGTAAAGGTTTATCTTATCTAAAAGTTGAACTGAACTGTCAGTTGGGGTTTTTTTCAGGCCACCTGCTAGTCTGTGGTCTGGTAAAGTATTTTGTGTTGAAAGATAACTGAATGCATTTGGCTGGGGGAAAAAAAATCCTAAATCTATGTACTTTATTCAGGCTAATCCAGTGAAGACTTTCTGCTCATCTGCTCTGCCAATAGTGTTTGAATCACAGTTATGACTTTGTAACCGGCCTTTTTTTGTGCTTTTAGTAAAGGGGGTCCAACATTCAGTCCTTCCCACCCACTCCTGCCTCTCCGACAGAGGCAACAAAAGCAGCAAGGAGAAGATGTTTCAGGTAAGGACAACAGTCTTTACACCCTTTACTTGCCCACAAAAGATACAGGTTTGTGTTCATCTTGTCATTATATGATTGTGACCAGCAGCTGTTGTTATACGTATTCATTGCTTGTGTGTGTTTCTCGTTAGGTCTTAGAAACCGCTCCAACTCCCTGACTCAGATGGACGGACAACCCCGAGGCTCTGTTGTTGCATGGCCCGACAAGAGGCAAAGGTACCTAAAGTTTTTTTAAAAACCTTAATGAGCTTTAATCTAAAACAACAGTTTGTACTCATGTGTTCGGTTTGGAAGAACTTTTGTAACTCTGTCAGAGTGGTAAAAAGTTGCCTAAAGAATCAAATTTAAATGAAACGTATGTAGAAAGTTTACAAATTCCATATATTATAAGCTATATCTCGTGCTGACTTTATGTCTGAGATTTTTTTCCATGCTCTCCTTCTGCAGACCTCTGTCCACATTGAGCCCCTACATGTTGCAATCAGCCACAGACAGTGATGCAGACATTGCTTCTGGTGACAGTGTGAGTCTGGCTCGCTCCATAAGTAAGGACAGCCTGGCGTCCAACGCCATCAACTTCACACCCAAACACCAGATTTCTGTCCACCAGCCATCACAGGCTGCAATGCGCAGAGTCAACGGCCACAGCCTCCTAGGCAATGTCAACATTGAGGACGAGGAAGAAACTCTGGTGGCAGTTGCCAGGACTGATGGTCCCGTCATCCCCAAACGGGTTGACGGGACGCAAGCAACTGCCACGGTAGGACCCAAACCTTTCACTGAGTCCAAACCTGACCCAGATAGCTTTTACCTAGAACCACTAATGCCTTCCGTGATCAACACAGCTAAAGAGAAGACTGTATGCCTAAACAAGGAGGAGGAGAGTGGTGAGGCGCCCCACTCTTCAGGAAGGGGCTCTCTACGCCGAGGAGATGGATCTACATCGGCCGTTCGTAGGAAAGCTCCCTGCAGCTTGAACCAAACCTTTACTCCTCCGGGTGAGCAGGTAGACTTGTCAGAGGAGCCTCCACAGGGTCAGGCAGATTTCAGCCCCATTGTTACCAGCAGTGTTGACCCCTCATCCAGAGAGCCAGCTGGGGGTTTCTACCTTCATTCAGATTCTGAAGAACCAAAGTCTGACCAGGGCCTGGATGCTGAGCTTGAAGACATGGATGAAGAGGAAGAGGATCTGGATGAAGCTTTTACCACTAAAGACCCCAACTGGCACAGGAAAGCCTTCAATAAAGAAGAAGAAGAATCAGCCAAACTCCAAGAGGACATGAATGTGAAAGAGCATGAGGACAAAGACATGAATGGCGGCAGCGGTCGCTCCAGCCCCTGTCTCAGCGCTCAGTCCCAGGCAAGCAGCATGGCCAGTGGCAGTGTGCGCATGACCTCCTTCGCTGAGCGCAAAGCCCAGCAGCAGCGCTTTGGCAGCAACCACGACCTACGCTCCAGTGCCTCCAGCTCCCAAAGGACCACTCCAGATGGGTCAGAGAGCAGCGGGCCCCTGCCTTCCTCCTGGAGGCTTAAAAGGGACCAGAGCCCCTCCTCACCCTTGGGAGGATGCCCTCGTACAGGTGATGGTAGCGGTGGTTCTAATGTACTGGCTTCTGAGATTGTCCAGCTCCGTATGCAGCTGGAGGAGAAACGACGTGCCATTGAGCACCAGAAGAAGAAGATGGAAGTGCTGTCAGCGAGGCAGAGGCAGAAGCTGGGAAAGGCAGCCTTTCTGAACATCGTAAAGAAAGGTGGAGGCAAGAGTGACACTTTACCCAACCCACTTAAAGCTGACATGTCTAAAGACGAGCTCAATGGGGAGAAAGCACCGTCAAGTAAAGATGATATGTGTGTTGATGCCTTCAGAGGGGACAAAGTGGTGGCGGCATCCAACCCGCCAGGTGCCTTAAAAGCAGACAAGACAGGGACCAGCGGTAGCTTCTATCTAGAAGAAGAGTTGGACCTGAATGAGTGCAGCCGCTCCATCGATCTGTTGAACGATGCTATCGGCAGCATCCAGCAACAAATGATGCAGCTGTCACTGCAGCAGGAGATGTTGATGAAACAGAATGTACAGTCCCCCTCTGGTGCAGCTCCACCTCCTCCTGTTACCAGCGGCAAAAATGGTGACTCAAAGGCGGGGGCAAGCTTTCACTTTGTGGAGCATCTCTCTAACACTGGCACCGTTCCCACCAGGAAACCCCCCAAACTGAGCTCGGGCCGGGGCTCCAGGTCCAAACCATCAGAGCTAAAGATATCCAAGGAGCTGAGCTGGCAGACCTCTAGGACCCTCACCCCCACCCAGAGTGGGTCAGAGACATTACCACACCTAAGGCAGTTGGCTGGGGGCAGGTCCCCCAGGGCCGACCAGGTCGACAGCCTCAGAAACCCCACAGCAGGAGAGACAATCGACAGGCCTGGCCACGTTCGGAGCGCCAACTTCCGCCTTCACGATGAGGCGAACATGCGCCTGCCGACCCGCGTGGACCTGAAGGCAGTGGCTGCCCCAGAAGTGTCCTTCGACGAGTGCCTGTCCAGTACCCTTAGAGAGTCTGAGCTCAACTCCTCAGACGGTTCAGGGAAAGAGAATATACCATCAGACGAGGGGCAGCGCAACAAATCCCACCTGATTGAGGTCGATCTGTCAGATCTGAAAGCCCCGGAGGAAGAGGAGGCTGCTGAGGACACCACGACGGAAGGAGTTGATGGAGAGCAGAGGTCAGGCATGGGCTTCTTCTTCAAGGTAATGCCTTTGCATGAAAAGGAAATATTTATTTGTTAAATCTTTGATTTATTTATTTATTTAGTTTTTATTACAGTGATGATGATATCATAAATAGCAATGGTTCATGTCTTGTATTAACCTGATGATATACTAGTTAGAGTAGGGGTGCTCCTTTTTCCCCCCAATATTGATATCTCTTACATCAGTTTCTTTTATTAATCTATGAAATAATTTAGTACCGTGATTATCTTAAATATCCCATTTCAGTTTACCAGGGTCTACGTAATAAATTAGCATTTTTCTTTTGTCTTATTTAAGCCACCCTTAAAAGCCTTCTGAAGATCAACCTATTCGTCGATGTCGGCACTAAATTCAGGTTTCATGTTTGCATGTTGTAGGATGAGCAGAAGGCGGAGGATGAGCTTGCTAAGAAGAGAGCGGCGTTCTTGCTGAAGCAGCAGAAGAAAGCTGAGGAGGCTCGACTGCGTAAACAACAGCTAGAATCAGAATCGGAGCTGAAACGAGACGAAGCCAGGTAACTTACTTTACCAACGTTAGCATAGGATTCAGACGTAATTCTTCCAAATAAGCTGCTAAAATGCAGGTGTTTTGTTTTAAAACCAGACGGAAGGCCGAGGAGGACCGCTTGCGTAAAGAAGAGGAGAAGACACGGCGGGAGCTGATAAAGCAGGAGTATCTGCGGAGGAAGCAGCAGGAGATTTTGGAGGAACAAGGCCTCGTGAAGCCCAAAACCCCCAAACCGAAGCAGAAACACAGACCCAAGTCTGTCTTCAGAGAGGAATCCTCCAGCGATAATTTCTCCAAGGGCTCTTCCACACGTAAGATTGTTACATCATTAGCTTGACATTTAGCTGGTACATTTTTCTTTAAATGTCTCAGCACATTGGGCTTCATTTGTTTTTTTTCAACTGAGCTGTCCGGCACATTGGCTGACTCCAAGTCATTTTCTAATTTACGGTTATTAATACCACATTAATATTAACAGATTAATTTCTGACACCAATGTCAATATCAAATATTGAGCATGTTATTCAGGGTTTCCAGCAGTGTTTTTATTTATAGTTTGTATTATAAGTTGGGCCACCTCGTCTGAAACAAAGACTTCCCCTGCTAATCATAAAAATGAACGACTATATGAAATAAAAATAATAAACTTGTGGAGAAAAAAAGACAGTATTTCACACAGCAAAAGCCATATTTCTTCTATTGTTCAGATTGTAAAATGTGTTGCTAAACAATGTACACTGGGAAACCCTGTTCTTCATTATTGCTGTCATAATTTCATATTATTAAAATAATTATTTAATCTTCCCATAACTGTAAGTAACTATAGTTACAAAACCTATGTTGGATACATTCATTGTTATTATTGTGTTTTATGGGCATCTAAAATGAAGTATGAGAAGTCCAACTGCTATAAAGATGCAAACGTTTATGTCCTGTGGATAAAGTCTTAGCTGTGTATTTAGCAGTTGCTCCTAAAGTGACACTGTCATTTTTTACAAAATAATTGAAAGTGTCCTCTCTGTTTCACATAGCTGACAACCTGAGCAACGCCCAATCAGGCTCCAGTCTGTCTCTGGCCTCTGCTGCAACCAACGAGGCTGACAGCGTCAACTCGGGAGGGGCCGGCTCTCAGCGGTAAATTGCTTGCAAATTTTGTTTAGTTTACTTGTGAGCTTGTGCTTAAGAATAATCTGCGCATTGTCCATGGTTAAAGCGTAACTCTCGCCAAAATGCAACCTAGGGTCTTTTTGTGAATGTACCCGAGTCAAACTTCCGTTTAAAAGCATATTTAGGACAGAAGCGTTTTTTTAACTTTTAAGTTTTACCGTATTCTCGTTTTTCGGTCAAATGGCCTTTTGAATTAGCCTGCCTCCGCCCTCCTACTTACTTCCGCTCAATTTTCATTTCCCTTCAGTACTCCGTCTGGGTTTGCGGTATATTCTTGGGTTTTCTCCGGTCAAATATGTGTAGGTCCAATCAGCGAACGGAGGGAGTGGCTGAGAACGATGACGTTGAGGACGTGCACTAGAAAGATGCGAGCGAAGCCATTCGGTCTGTTGTGGCAGCAACGCTGCCGAATATCCAGAAGTTAAAGCCCGAGCAAGAACAATCTTTGCTGAGTTTTGTTGGTGGCCGTGATTTTGTGGCCCTCCTCCCCACAGGGTTCGGGAAAAGTTAGATTTTCCAGCTCGCTCCGTTAGTGGTGAAGGAGTTGGCTAAGGTTAACGCTAGCGATGCTAATGCTAAATATAAGCCGATAGTTGTTGTCGGTCTCCCCTCTTGTTGCGCATGACATACGTCACGACCAAACGTTAGCGATTGGTTATGGCAGATCCAGAGTGGCTCTGGGCAAATCCAATAGTTTTAAACTTCAACAGAGTACCCGCCTTCAAGGAAGTTAACACTTGTCAATGGAAAGATGCCAGACTCTTTGTACAAATGAAATGTACGAGAGTCTGGTAGGCTACTTTTGAATGGGAGTGCTAGGGGCACTTTTATGCTAGCCTCAAAATAGCTATTTTTAAAACACTAAGAAGGCTCGACACAATATGAAACTTTGCTCAAAGTATGACCAGGGGCTCTACACATGAACTTAAGCATTGACAACATTGTTTGTGTTCACAGAGTTTACTAAAAAAGGTTTTGAGCAACTCACTGTAGCTGTTGTTCTTCCGGTCGCCGTCTATCGAGCCAGTCAAAAATAGTCGAGGGAGGAGAGTAAAGATGGAAAGCTCCAAAAGCTTGGTTCCATATAAATGCACGGATAATTTGTTGTTTTGTCGTTAGTGAAACACAATATTGACCTTATAGTTGAAAAAGGAGCCTCATATAGGAATGACATTTCCTCCTATGGAGTCCGTTCATTGGTATTCGGAGATCACCTATTTTTGACTGGGACAAGTCAACAACAACAACTGCTAACGTGAGTTGCTCAAAACCTTTTTTAGTAAACTCTGGGTACACAAACAGCGTTGTCAATGCTTTCGTTAAGGTGTAGAGCCCCTGGTCATACTTCGAGCAAAGTTTCATGTTGTGTCGAGCCTTCTTAGTGTTTTAAAAATAGCTATTTTGAGGCTAGCATAAAAGTGCCCCTAGCACTCCCATTCAAAAGGCCATTTGACCGAAAAAACGAGAATACGGTAAATCTTAAAAGTGATGTTCCGTCCTAAATATGCTTTTAAACGAAAGTTTGACTCGGGTACATTCACAAAAAGACCCTAGGTTGCATTTTGGCGAGAGTTACGCTTTAAGATTTGCAGTATTTGTATTTTCTGTTTGATTTATTGTTCAACCTGTACCTTCCTTTCATTATGTCTTCCAGCTGTGACTCTGTGGAGTCGTTTCCAGGCACCCGTAACAACAGTCGAACTGCCGAAAGAGACTGGGACAACGGCTCCACTGCATCTTCCATCGCTTCCATGGCTGAATATACTGGTAAGTATTATACCAGACCAGTAGTTGTGGATTTTCACTCATCCATTGATCAGTGACAAAAAGATCAATATGTCAGGACACTATAAACATGGCCAGTCAATTTCACGGTGTTGCTTGTCATCATTTTCACAACACAATAAACGGATCGTAGCCGCAGCTGATTTGTAGTCATCTGACCGATTCATTATTTGTGTTATGTTTATGTTATGTGTTGCATTATAAATATGTGGTCTAACTGGGTTTTCTCCGTTTTAGGTCCCAAACTATTCAAGGAGCCCAGCTCCAAGTCGAATAAGCCAATCATCCACAATGCAATCTCCCACTGCTGCCTGGCAGGAAAGGTCAATGAGCCTCAGAAGAACCAGATCCTAGAGGTCAGTGCTCTGCCAACATCTGCTTCATGGAATTTACAGAGTAGTTTGATTTATCTGTTCATATAAAGTCATCTGTTTATATAAAGGCACAGGTGTATGTGTAAATGAACTCAGTTTGAGACATATTTTTACAAATTTGCTTCTGCTATGCATGTGACCAGTGTGTCTGACTGTACTCACGATTTTCTAACATTAAATTCGGTGACACTGCTATTTTGGCAACATAACAACATACTTTCTCTGGTCCATTGTTGTGGTACCAAGGTGGGAAACATTTCTCCACTTGTACATTACAGTATCTCCTCCATAACAGTAAAACTTGTCTGACTGCAAACTGTTAAACGGTTAAACTAGGCTTACTGGACACTTTTGGGGTGGACTAAGTCCATCACACAAACATCAAGACTTCACATTATACACAACACAAGAACAGGTAGTCACTCTTTTCAAAATATATCTGCTTTTGTGAACATGTTATTGATTTGTCTTCAAATACAAGATGTCTCTAATGTTTCAAACATAATTATTAGGGGGGAAAGTCTCTTTCAGGCTCAAAAGGTTTTTTCTATTACATTTTTCACGTTTTTTTTCTGTTTTCCGTGGATTTGAACCAGCAGGCTTGCGCTGACAAACTTACTACTGTAATATAGCTCAATGTTATATATCTATGCCATAATAATATTCTTTTATCCCTGGTCAACCTCATTTCCCACTAGGAGTTGGACAAGTGCGAGTCCAACCACCTGATGATCCTGTTTCGTGACGGTGGCTGCCAGTTCCGGGCGCTCTACACGTACTTCCCTGACACCGAAGAGATACAGAAGCTGACGGGAACAGGACCCAAGAGCATCAGCAAGAAGATGATTGATAAGCTGTACAAGTACAGCTCAGACCGAAAGCAGTTCACCGTCATCCCTGCCAAGACTGTGTCAGTCAGCGTGGATGCCCTGACCATCCACAACCACCTGTGGCAGGCCAAGAGGGGTGCTGTGCCAAAGAAAAGCGGAAAATAGCAGAGCACTGGATTTTAAGCCCTGCGTCATCCGAATCATCCCCATCCTGCTTGTTTCCTGAACAGACTGCATTGATGCCCGCGGCCAAGCTCGCCATGCTCAGTCTAAAAAACCTACTCGGGAGAGGCCGCATTCATGTACTTGTGGTCCTCTGTAGGTGGACCCAGGCAGAAACATGGGAAAGGGTATGTTTGTGTATGTGTGTGTGTGTGTGTGTGTCACAGGTGGTCTGAGGGACTGGTGCTGGCAACAAAAAGACTAACGCCAGCTGAACTTGCTTCTTCTCCCTGTGACCTTAGTGCAATCTGTTTTGGTTTCTTTAGGTCCGGCTCTGTTTTTTTATACGACAACCACGACTCAAGCATGTGGCATTTTTTTCCTCTCTCTGTCTCTCTCATATGTGGTGGATGTCCATTTTTTTCCCACAAAGTATTTATTAGTTCAGCACTGTCATGGTCGAGAGCTCAGCTGCAGCACCAAAGTCCTTTCTTTTCCCGGAAGCGCCTGTCCTTTGGACGAATTCGGAACAAAATTAGGGGACGTTGGGGGGGAATTTTGTCACTCTTTTCAGAAAATCTGAAACAAGGGACCTTTGTACAACCCTTTAGGACTGTTGGAATGCCTTGCTGTCCCATCAAAAAACAACCATCTCTTCCTGCGTGGACTGTCAAATCTGTCGAATCAGGCTGGCATTGCCGATTTTGCCTCACCGGGGATCTCCAAAAAAAGAACCTGCTGCTCTGAACTGTCTTCTTCTTTTGTCACGGGGGGGAAGCTCCTCAGGTCTCCCTCAGACATCCGTTGGCCTTTCACGCATCGTGGTACTATCGTCAATTTTTTCAACAGCTTTTTAAACTGTCGCTGATCGTGTAGCACTGAATATGTGTATAGCAAAAAAAAACAATAAAACAAAAACAAACAAAAAAACGGTCATTTTAAATACTTTTATTTGTCAAAAACATCCTTTTCCTCGAATGTGTCAAAAGAGGGTGAATGATAGGTCTTGGTGCAGAAATTATGCTTTTTTTTTTTTTTTTTTTGGTTTTGTTTCAGCTTATTTTATTTTTATTACGATTTAAAGCAATGTGGTATAGAGTCTGAGCTGATGTTATGTGTTTTCATAACGGGAATTCTCTGATGTTTAGAGCTTAGTTATGTTTTCTCTCTCACTCCTGAATTGTCCTGTATAAAGGTGCACTCATGAACACTGGCTTCTTTCATGCAATGTAACTCTCCTTCCATCCCTGAGTGTTTTTGTCGGCCTGTCCCATCTTTAACCACGAGAGGGGCACACACACTCTTGTTGTGAAGGGTGTTTTTGCACCTCTCTGTAACCGCTTCGAATGACAGTATTTGATATATTCACGAAGGGGTTTCTGTGTGGGCGGGACGGGGGACTGTGGTTCAGTTATATACCAACATTAAAGAACATTCCTCCAAGGTGTTGACAAACACTGCCACATCGTCTCTCTCTTCTCTCTCTGTCTTTTCAAAGTGCTTTTTTAGAAACCGTTGTTGGCCTCGAGAACAACCGTAAGTGTTGCACGAGCACTTTACTTTCCGTTTGTTGGGATTTTTACGTTTTGAATGGGCATAAACACTAAGAACTAATTGGTAATACTGCTGTTGTGCACTCGTAAAATTGTTAAAACTTAACCAAACACTAAGATTTAATACTGAAATGTAAAGTTGAAGGGCCTCTGCTGACATGATACTACTGCTGTCTCCAAAAACAACAGAATACTTGATTTCTCATTTGCTGCATATTGATTTGTTTTTGGGCGAGGGAGGTGGCAGATCCTTAAATGTATGCAAGTGTATTTTTATGTTAACTAAAAGATTGTACTGGCATTTGTGCACCATTTTTGTTACACTAGTGTACTTTTCATCCATGTTGATTTTATCTTTGATCCCATGCCATCTATTTATTTTAAAAATGGAAGCACTGAAACGGAATAAATTTTCAAGTGAATTAAAGTCACATTTTTCATTTTTATTCTTTCTCCTTGATTTGTCCATTTTTATGAGACTCCACTGTTTTGTTTTTGTTTTTCTAGTTTTAGACACCACACTGATTTTAATCTTTATACACAACAGCTCACCAACAAGTACATTTTTTATTTTTATTTTTTCACATTTATTTCACAAGAGGCAATGCTGCATCTTTTCACGGAAATGTTTATTTTTCTTCCCATTTCTGAGTTAACCCTAACGTCACAGGGTTGTATAAATCTTCTCAAAGCAAAAATGTATCGTCCAACATGACACTAGGTTTCTAATTTAAGCAAATCTAAGTAAGTAGTCAAAACATCTTCAGTCCTCCCCTGGTGGTAACTGCCTCACACTCTACCACCCAACTGGAACAGCGTCTTCAATGCCTCAACACAACGCCAGCGCTCATAACCATGGCAAACTCTGCTCTGCTATGGCAACAGTGTTTTTTTTTTTTCACACCTGCTAGTTCAGGTGATCACAAGACCTCCCAAACTTGGTAAACTCACTCTAGGTAGAGTCCAAGCTTTAAGACTGCACCCAGAGTCGATCACATTGGTCACCATGAAGGGTAAGTGCACGTATTCCTTGCTCATACAACATGTAGTAATTGATGAAATGTTGAATTCAAAGCTATTCTGATTTCTCTGTATCTCCACAGTTGTTGCTGGTCTCGTTTTGATGCTGCTAAATGTGCATTTGAGCCGGTGTTGTTACGGAGAGGATACCGTTTTCTTCTGCCCAGCAATACCACTAGGTGAGGACCTAAAGTTTAGCCAAATGTATTCAGCTCATATTAGCATTTAATAAAATGGATTCTTTACCACAGCTTTATAAAAACTTCATAAAAGTGTAAATCCAATCGATTTCTCAACATTTTTCTAAATGTGTGTTAACCAAACTTTAAAGTGCTGTCGATCTGCCCAAGAGAATTTTCATCCTCTTGGTAATCAGTGGAGAGTTTTAGTGTCGGCTGATGATCATAATGCTTTGTTCAGGGTAGTCAAACATAAACAATTTTATGGCAGAAAACCCCCCGCCATATTGACCTCCATAGATTGATAGCTGCTGCATTTCTGAACACATTCATCACTCTCGACTGTGGTCAGAAAAAGTTCCATCTGGTGATGTTACATTGCGCCAACTCAACCACTAGATGGCAGCGCAAGTACAACTTTGAAATTGCTCAAAAAAATATTATTGCCACAAAATATAGGTTTAACATGCATACATAATTACTGGCTTTCAAATACAGTGAGACATTGAGGTCCCCTTTAATGCACTCATCTTACATATGCATTGTTGCAAATTGAATCAACGTAAATAAAAGGGGGGTTGGCAAGTTGGTCAGAAATCATGCAATGAATGCAGCTAATTTCATGTACAAACTGCCGTTTCAGGTTCTATACACAATAACATATCATTTTAATACTGTGCTCTTAGGTTTCAGCCCTGGTTATTCAACTCTGTTGATGTTTCTGAAGAATGTTGGGGAGATAAACTCCACTGTGTTTCGCAGCAACAACCTCGTCTCCATAACCAGGCTCAGGATCGACAACGCTGGTGTCACAGGAATCGCTGAAGGGGCCTTCAGTTCTTTCCAGAACCTCACAAGTCTCAGTTTAAACCACAACTTGCTGACAGAGATTAACCCAAACTGGTTTGGTCGGCCTGATATCCTCAGCGATCTAAGCCTTACAGGAAACCAAATCAAAGTTCTGAATCAGTCCACGCTTAACGGGCTCCTTAACCTTACAAGGCTCAGTCTGAATAAGAACTTGATCAGAACAATTAATCTAGATAGTTTTAGCTCCAACACCATCTTGGCTGAGTTGGACTTGTCTGAGAACAGGATGACTCAGGTCTCACCTCAGGTCTTCAGGTCTCTCGGATCCACCAAGATCAGGTTGGATGGGAACCCCTGGGACTGTTCCTGTGGAGCTCAAGACTTTGTCGACTTCCTCAAAGGTTTGTGAAATATATCATTTATAGACTAAAAACAGCAAGTCATTGTAGAAACCAGTGTTGTAGTACTCAAGATCGGTCTTGGTCTTAAGCCTGGTCTCAAGACCACTTTTTGAAGGTCTCGTCTCGGAATCGACCACATTTTTACTCGATCTTGGATAAAAAGGACAGGTTTTATTTTAAGACTGGTCAAGACCACAACTGTAGGAACATCACTAAATTGCCTCTGCATTGTCTAAGTGTATGTGTTGACATCATTACTGTGATTGGATGCAAAACTTCCTGCTTCAAATGCGACCAATAACTTGACACGTTTCTAATTTGAAATTTGTTACTGTGCACCCCCTCACCCCACCCCCTTAACACGCACACTCCCAAGAAAGTGAATGCGGGAGACAGGAGAAGCTCTGGCTGTCTGGCACTGATTTGGTCTAGACTCGGTCTCGCCCTACCTTGGTCTCGGTCTTAACCCTTCAAAGTCTTGACTTGGTCTTGATATACTCTGGTCTTGGTTATGACTTGGTCTCGGTTTAGGTGGTCTTGACTACAACACTGGTAAAAACCTAAAGCTGCTTTTCTTCTCAGATCTCCAAAGCAGATCTCTGCTAGACCGACAGATGGAGGTGACCTGTGAGAGTCCTCCATCTCTGAGGGGTCGACCTGTGTGGAACGTGTCGCTGTGCGTGACGTCTCCTCCACCAAGACCATCGTCAGTTACGCAATCTGTCCATCCCAAACCAACTGTTATCCACACAGCAGTCCCTGTATTCACATCTGGTACATCTTCTCAGTTAATGTTTAATATTTGAAATTCTTCACCAACACGGTCTCACGGCAGTTTGTGTAATGGTCACGTTATTTTTAATCAATAGATTAAATAACGGGACCATTTCACGAACCGCTGTGAGACTGGGTTGTACAATCAGGATATTTGCCCACTTCTTAGATATGTAATTGTGTGAATGCTGATTCAGTTATCCGATTCTTTATTCTTCAATTTTCTTTGGTCGCCTCTAACTTCTGCATACGTTTAGCTACAAAAAACATTCAAATATCAAAATGTTAAGCTCTTTAAGCACATGATGGGACTTCCTCAACATTTGTTCTGCTATTTTTTTCTTTTTAGAGTATTAAGCTTTTAATTTATTTTTATTACAATTAAAGTCAATGAGAGCAGGCTTCAAATCCTCTTCTACTTAAAAATGCTACTCCTTCTTCATACTTGCTCCTACAGACACCAATCAAACTTTAGACCATTTACAAAAACAAAACAAAATTAGGCTCTATCTCAGCAGTTTGATATCTTTAACAGTTTTTGTGAAAATGAAGTTTAAGTTTAGTGTTCCTTTCAGGAAGTTTATAATGGGTGTGTATTGTGTGACTTACAGTGGGTGATGTCATCGCTAAAGCACGGAGCCTTAAAGAAAATCATCTTAGTCCCTTCTCTATAACTCTCACGCCCACAATTTTTACTTGTCATACAACATACACATCAAAACGTAGGTATGTGTGTCTACTTTCAGCCAATGTGCTCATTTAAGCAATAGAACGTATACATTTTGCTCGGTGAGCTTCCAAATGACAACAGTTCCAAATCTTCTTCCATTCGCTGCCCATGTTAAACATCCTTGACATTTCACAACGAAGGCACAACGAACCACTTTTTTTGAATCGCTGATATGCCCTATCTTTTAATTTTTACACATACATTTTACATCAATACATTCCCAAAGGACTTGCGGCGCTGAAGATGAGGTCATTTCACTTATGTCACCTATACTTTAGGCTGTCTGAGCCTTTCTTTCACAGGTCGCTCTCAGTGTCCCTTAATGGCAGCAGTCTAGCACAGGTGATTAGCTGATTACATCAGAGATCAAAGCGATCTCCCTCTGTGTTTACAAACATGGCCACTGATTAGTAAGCATGACGCAGCATTTTTGCCAGACAGTCAAATTGCAAATACAGACAGTAATATATCGTTCACTTGCCACTGTTGTAACACCTAAAATTTTTATACAATATGGCTATTATTCAACTTTTAAAGATATATTAATTAAAACAATTATCACTTTTCCACATTTCTTACAACTTTACCTTCTTCTTACACATTTTAACCAACAATCCAGTTTAGCTTTAGCATTAGCTTTTCAAAAAAAAAAACTTTAATTATTCCTCATCTTTTTTACATTAGTGGTGTTATTCAACTTGTCAGTGAAATTCATGGCAATTAAAACAATTCCCACCTTTCCAACTATTCTCACTACTTGAACTTCTTCTTACAGATTGAAGCTATTAATCCAGTTTAGCTTTACCAATTTACCTATTCAGCATTCACACGCATTTTCTGCAGAAAATTAATTTTCTAGTTTGTGCTTAGTATCTCTGCCCACTTCTTAGATATATAATTTGTGCCTAGTATCTCTGTTGTTCCCCTAGCAAAAGTTGTGACAACACCTCCACCACGACCAACATCGGAGACAAAAACCTCTGTTCAACCCAAACCCAGTGATGCACCTATAATAATGTCCTCACACACTGGTACATGCGGTTCTTCTTGTCCCAGTTTGTGTTTGAAAAAATTTGACCATTAGAGTTTTAACTAAATTTGTGCTTAGTTAGTATCTCTGTTGTTCCCCCTAGAAAAAGTTGTGACAACGCCTCCAGCACAACCAACATCCGAGACAAAAACATCTGTTCAACCCAAACCCACTGATATCCTCATAACGGTCCCTACATCTACTTTAAAGGCTGGTACATTTGGTTAGTTTTGTTCATACTTGAAACATGTTATACCAATGGAATCAGACCATTACGAGATACTAGAGACAAAATCTGTGGGGAAAAGTTCTAATTTCAAGAAAAATTTCATAAGAGGAAAAATAAATCATGAACATTTGTGATTTCATTTTAATAGTATTAAACCTCTGATAATAAATGAGGTGCTTGTTGTGAAAGCTATAACTTAAGGTTATCCATATCCCCCATTTGACCCCCCCAAAAACGGACGGACTAATCTCACCTGTTCACCACGATTCGTGGTGAACGGGTGAGATTAGTCCGTCCGTTCGTGATCCACGATAGAGCAAAAATCACACAACATTACGACTCTTCTCAAAATATTTCATGTTTATTCTTCAAATCTGTTTTATTTGTCATGTGGCCCTAACACTAGAATATTCTCAAGCCATTATATAGATATATTTTTTTTTATTAATTGTGTAGTACTTTGCAGGATATTGCAAAAAGGTACCCAACATATTTCAATTAAATGTATTGGAAAGTTTGACCATAGAAACAAATGAGTTTTTTTGTGGATAGCACCACCATGTAGTCAGTTATAGAACATGGTATATTCTCATGCAAAATCTCTGAACTGTAAACCTAGAAGCCACATTTATTTTTAATTTTGGATTCATGTGTTTGTATAGCCCCTGCCCATTTCTTTCCGAACAAAGTATACACTATTTAGAATTTTAAGCTAAACAAAAAGTAGTATAAGGGCCCGTTAGTGGGGGGAAAACTGAGGTTTTGATAATAAAGTTGTAGTAGTATTTTTCCTTCTCATAGTCGGTTAATATTATGACTTTTTTCTTGTTGAATTACAACATCATGTGGCCGGATTGGCTCAGTGGTAGAGCAGGCGCACATATACTGAGAGGTTTATGCCTCGACGCAGAGGTCCAGGGTTCGAATCTGACCTGTGACGATTTCCTGCATGTCTTCCCCCCCTTTCTCACCTAGCTTGTAAATTATCTTAAATTACAACATCATTCTTGTTAAGCTTGAACTCGGAAATATAAGTTTGACAAAAACATTTCAAGATCTACTCACTGGAGCTTTCATGTCCTTAATTATCAAATGGAGTTTTCTCCAAAATTCAGTAAGCAGCTAAATATTCTTTTTTGAAGTTACACCTTCATTTAGCATGATTGTCTCTAGTATTCCGATTCTGATCTTGATCCAGGTGCAGATAAAACTAATTGTAAACCATATATTTTATTAAAAAAAAAAACATATTTAGAAGACTGTGCTGCTTCAGCAGCTTTCTATCTCTTTGGTTTGTCTGTTGTTTCCTTTAGCAACTTACGTGACATCACCACCATCAGTGACGGAGATCTCTGTCCATCCTAAACCTTCTGACCTGCCCGTAACAATATCTGCACCCACTGGTATGCCTGGGCTTTCTCATCTTTTGATATTTGAACCTTTATATAATTTGTGCTTCATATGTCTGTTGTTCCTTCCAGGAACTTGCGTGACATCACCACCATCGTCTGATACCAGCATTGTCCCGACACTGGTTGTTGTGATAGGTATGTTTAGTTTTTCTTTAGCAGGTTTCCATTTGATTGTACGGAAAAAAAAATATCAGATGCTTTAAATAGTATATTCCTTCTAACGCTGTGCCTGTGCTCCTCTGCAGTGGTCCTGTTTTTGCTACTGTTTGTGGTGTGTTTCCTGGCATTGCTGCATCGGAGGAAACGCAACAACAAAACTGTGATGCCTGGCCGTCCGGGAGAAAACAGAAACGAGTTGAAAGAAGACAGCAGATCCAGTTGTGCTCAGTCTCCAGGACTCTCTGAGAAAGGAGAAAACAATCACTGGGACTCAGAGATGGGATGGAGGAGATCCTTTACTGGACTCAGAGCTAAGTCAGCTAATGCTATTCTCCTTATGTCTCCTTTTTGTGCACCTGTGAAAGATCAAGGGACTTTCCAAACTGAGACAGAGACTCAGTCAAAAGACACAGCAAACCAAGATGAAGGAAAGCAGAAGCTGGGAAATGAAAGTGAAGTAGATGGAGGAATTCAGACAGAAAATCTAACAAACTCTGATGTGATCAAAATTGCTAAACAAGCCGATGTTGGTCGAAATCAAGAGCAAAACTCCCACCATGTTTCTGCAATCACTGACACTGTTCCTTATCTCAGCATCGGTACAAACCAGAATAAACCCAATCCTGATGATTTCAACAAACAGTCCACTGATGGTCCAGGTCAAAGATCACAGATGGGAAAAGTAATGGGGAGGATCGCCACCTGGCCTCCAACTGCAGCTCAGTGGCAGGCAAGATGTAAAATAAAGGAGGAGGAGGGGTCTGATGTCTTCACTATTTGGACACCAAAGTTTGGAGATGAGGTGAAGAAAGTGTTAAAGAAGGAGGAGCGTCCCTCTGATTCTGACCGGGACAAAAAGGAAGATGACATTGAGAAAAATGAAATGGAAGATTTACAAACTGCTCCAAATCAAGAACCTGTAAAAATGACTGTAGCTCACATGGAGTCGGGACAATCTCAGTCAAAACCAAGTGACAAGACCACTTCTTTGGGCAAAGCTCTTTCCCACGCTGACACAAGGCTAGAGGAGCGGCTAAAGAAGGAAGAGGTGATCCAGGACCCTGCTACTGTGAGACAGACCCAAAATCTGAATAAGGAAAAACTTGGTCCAAATCAAAACCTGGAATCTTCTGAAAATCCTGCACTGAATAACACCAAGAAGAGCAGCAACAAGGTTGAACAGCGGATGGAACCAAAGCAAGCTGTGACAAGCAGACAGAGGGCAGAAAACAAAAGCACTGGCTCAAGGGCCCCCTCCGGTGGCGCCTCACCAGATGATGAAACCCTGCTCTCCGGCAACGAGTACGCCTTCATGGACCTGCTGCACGAAGTGGTTCAGAACAACGGTCGCAGGACCAGAGAAAGGTGGAAGCAGGTACAGATCAACAAGCAGCGGCGTCAGGACAGATGTACCGAAGGAGTTTAGAAATTATTCACTTACAATAAAACCCTCAAACCCTCTCTAAGGGCATTTCTCTTAGATTCACCTTTTTAGGGTATTTGCATATAACCTGATATCAATGTTTCATATCAAAATGTTTATTGCAAACTCAGGTTTCTGAATAGTGAGGACCAAATGTATCCCAGAGCAATGTGTGAAGAGATAATATTGGCCCTAAGGCTGAAAAGTTGAATTCCTCAAATCTCTTGTAAAAACATGTACACCCTTACACATGTGTTGATGAATTGTTTTGTTGCTTGAAATGAGTTTACCAAAGTCTAAGGTTCACAAAAGTAGTGTAATAAATGAATAAAATAGTAAATAAATGTATAATGAATGTCTAAAATGAAATGTTGTAATAGAGCTTTTTGAGGAGTGTTGTCTGAAACATCAATTGGACGTGCCAGCGGGTCCTTTGTCCTCAAAGGGTTAAGTTAAGTAAAATAACTTATTTTAGCTGCTGCAGTTAAAAATGATCTTTGTCAACACTCAAAGAAATAGTTTGACATTTTGGGAAATGCACTTATTTTCTTTAATGGCGAGAGTTAGATGAGATTTCCCACTCTCATGGCTGTCCATCAAGGAGACGCTCCAGTGAGTTTGTACGGCACAAGTTCCAAATATTGTGCTTGTGCCAGTAGGTTTGAGTGTTATGTTGCCTCGGTATACCCGAGTCTGGACCTCTAAAGAAATGTATCGAGTATTAGGTGTTGCCAGTAAAGTTAAAGGTGCCGTAGGTAGGATGGATTGCGAAGATCGAGGCCTCGCCCAAAAATTTGAACATCAACAACTTCTCAGTCCCTCCCCCCATTTCTGCTAAAGCCCAAAACGGTCTTCTAAGCCCCTCCCCCGACAAGGGAGAATGAATGCGTTTGTATGAGCAGTGATTGACACGCAGTTAGACACCCCCCCCCTGGCCCTGATTGGTGCATCTGAACAGGGAGCGGTGTATTTTTACAAATCGCACTACAGACTGGAGGTGGTGCCAGAGGAGCCGGATTTTTTTTTTTGTAGTCTTACCTACTGCACCTTTAAAGCTGTTGTTCAGTCCTTCCAGAAAAATGCGGAGTTTTTTTGCGATTGTCGCGGACAAAAATTCTTGATTATGCGGCACGTTTTCTTAAAAAATGCGATGGAATATGCGGGATATTTATGCAATTTTATGCAATGAAATTGCGGGAACTTGCAAAAACTGTGGTTTCATCATGGCGTCATCGCGGGGTTTGCAGCTTTTCGATGATGTTCACGTCGCGTAATTACGTTACTTTATAACGTTCCCATGGCAACAGGGGAAAATGGCTGCTCTTGTGTGAAGTAAACGCAACATTTTTCAACTTTCTGCTAAGATATATGTGACTTTTTTGCAACGAAAATGCGGGGATTATGAAATTGTGCAAGCCCCGCATATTTTGCGGGGAAATCGGCAAGTTATGCGGCGAAAGTGCGGCGTATTTGAAAAAATGCGGCCCCCGCATAAATATGCGGACTTTGGCTGATTATGCATTGAATTATGCGATCACATAATCACGTTTTTCTGGAGGGACTGGAATTAAAGTTTTTTAAGCCATGTTTTGTATATTGCTGCTGCAGTTAGATAAACTCTTCTTTGGTAACATTTTTACATGTTTTTTGTTAAGATTAAACAAAGGAGATATAACAAATTAATTGGAAAGATTTAGAGCTGCTGGTATGCAGATTTTGTTACCTTCAAACAGAGCCAGGCTAGTGTTTATGCTAAGCTAACTGTCGTCATATTTACTATATAGAGTGATATCGATCTTCTCGTCTAACTTGCAGCAAAGAAAAGCAAATAAGTGTATTTCCTAAAATGTCAAACTATTCCTGCAGTTCAAATGTAATGACCCTGTAATTTCAAGATAGTCAATACTTATACTAATTGAATAATAGCACTCTAATTAAATTATATTACACATTTATCTACATGTGATTGCTCCTGTATTCATACTCCTATTCAAGTTGTCATTTGACGATCCGAGATCAAATAAAAAGGTCTTTTCATTCATTGTATCTGGCTGCATGCAGCATTTATTTGTTCATATTTCATATGTCGAGAAGTACACTCGCTTCTCATAAGAAATAGTACAAAATGGATCAACCCCTTTTGACAATGACTTAAAAACATAACGTGGAGGTAAACATAATATGATAACACCTGGACACAACATGCATGTTCCATTCATATAAATACACAGTATCAAATAATGGCTCCAACTTGCAAGCAGTTGACCTGTTATGTGTTTCTCTAGCCATGGGACATCACTAAATGTACAAAATGTATCATTCTTGGCAAGCTTGTACTGTATATCAAAACATGCTGTTTAGTGTTTGCATGCCCCTTGTGGTAGTTATGGTAGTAAGTATGAACAGTAGGAGATCTGAAGTGAACTCTGTGGATTGTTAACATTTGTCAGGAGTGAGGACCATGAAGACGTTAAATGAATGGATCAGCACACCAATCGTATCTTCCATCGTCCTCGCTTTCACTCCTCGGGCTCTTCTGCCCTGTAATCTGACACTTCTGAGCAAAGATCAACAGTACATTTCAATGGGATGCTTTGCAAAATACATACTGTTAAACACAAAAAAAGCTTATGCTGATTCCTTTAAAACAAAACAAAAAATATTGGCAGATCTCAGAGAGAAAACAAATCCATCTGAGATTACTTCATCATCATTGCTATCGCTTCATATTTCTTTACAGATAAATAAGAATGACACTCATAAAAATACAGTTTTCAAACATCTGCAATGTAAATCAAAACATCAAAACGCATGACATGTTACTGCACGTTTGACTTGTCTTTGCTTCCCAGCAACGGTTGAATACTGTCCACCGTGTTGTACAGATTAAGATTAAAGGGTCATGCTGTTATGCTCTACACATCCCCGCAGAGCTTAGTGCAAAAAATAGTTCAAGTCCTCTTTCACTTTCATCACACAGACGAGACCGAAACCAAACGGCAAATGTTAAATATATAAAGTTACTATTTACAGTGAACAACATAGAGCTGAGGAATGTTAAACAAGGATTAAATACTGCACACTGATTGGCTGTACAATTTAGAGAGGAGAGCACTTTGTTTTCAGCTCAAGTATGTTCCAAAGAGATTTAGAAACAGATTACAGGATAGAAATGGACTTGACTGTGCCCGTCACTGTCTGTGCAAAACATTCTGCTACCAGTTGAACTGCAACTTGTGAATGAGTTATGAAACAGGAGGATTACATTATAAATACATATTTTAAAAAGTAAATTTATACAAACACTAGAGCCTGGCCGATACTGGATTCATGAGGCCGATATTGATATTAAAGTTAAAGCCATTTGATAATGATATATCGGACAGTATCATTTGAAGTATTTCTGATAAAAATGATGAATACTGGACAATTTGGATATACGCTTATTTGCTTGAGTTAGATGAGAATATTGATACCACTCTCATGTCTGTCAGTGAATTATAAAGCCATAGTCAGGAGACTGTTAGCTTAGCATTAGGGTTGGGTACCGAGACCCGGTGCTAATACGGCACCAGTGCCTAAACGACCGGTCTCTACCGGACCGAATAGCAACGCGGATTTCAGAGTCTCATTTCGGTGCCAATTAAATGCCTTCTCCGCTGCTCTCAGATGCTCTGAAACAGACGTTAGAGGCAACAGAAGCATCGCTGCGATGTGATGCTAGTTAACACTTCACTTGACAGCAGGTAACGTTAGCCTACTGTTAGCTAGCAGCTGGATTAAACACGGTTAAAATGCTGACAGCTAAACGGTGTCTGTATTTCACTGTAGAGGATTCCAACAGCGCGACGTTAAGCAGTGTGCAGCTGCCTTTGTTGGAAAAACAACACAGAAGGTGCGTTCACTTGAAACTAGTAAGCCTCGTGGTGCATTCAAAGTTATTGTAAAATACCCTATTCCCCTATTTATTTTAAGTATCGTTTCAGGCACCGTTTTAAAAGTATGTTTTCAGCACCGGTATCGGAAAAAACCCAAACGATACCCAACCCTACTTAGAATAAACATTAATGCAGTGGGAAACAGCTGGTCTGGTTTTCTCCAAAATCACCAGCACTTTAAACTCACTAACACTTAATAGCTTGTTTAATCTGCACAAATGCGTGTAAAAACAACAAATTGTTGCCAACATGTTTTTTTGTACCAATTAAAACAAGATGACATGTACAGTAGCAAGCTTTAGAGGTGCTGCTACCCGTTTTCCCTCTGCTTTCAAGCCTATCCTTTATGCTAAGCTAAGATAATCGGCTGCTGGTGCTAGCTTTATATTTATCATGAATAGGTTCTGAGCATGTGTGTATGTATTTCAGGCATGCGTGTTTTTAACAGTGTAAATTGTAATTGCCCCACTGGGGATCAATAAAAAGTATACAATTAAATTATCATACAGCATAAGAGTGGTGTTAAGCTTCTCAACTAACTTTGCAAAATAGCAAATAGGGTTATCTACCCAGACTTCAAACTATTCCTTTAAATCTGGTTATTAAAAGGTGATGACCAAGATATGTAGTGAGTGAGACATTTTACATTTGAATACATAAATGCATCAAAAACATTAAACTATAAAAAAAGAAATAAAACAAATACATGACTATGCTTATGTTTCGCTAAGAAAATAAGACTAAACATACATAAATGAAGTAGAGAGTGTTGTGGGCAAACTCGAATTACGTTAAAATAGCCACCATGATATGAGCCTGACATATCTTTGACAATCTCAGATCAGCTGATAATATCGTCCCAGCCAATAAATCGGCCAGGCTCAAAAATAAAAAAACACCAACACTGATATCACAAAACGGATGCAAAATGGTACATCATGTACAAATCATTTTCAAGATATTTACAAAGCAATGGAATAAACAAAAGAATGGCACATACTGTATAGCACACTGATGATTTGGGACACTTAAAATAGTGAAATAAAATATTATTATAATATTATAATATTCATTCTTAAACAAGAACCACACTGGAAATCAGCGTCCAACACAACAAAGAGAGGAATGTTGACAATCCTAATATGGCTGATTAAAGAGCCACTACAGTGTGTATATATTGTTTGTTGTAAAAAAGTTTGTGCTCATAAAGAAAATGAAAATCCTGTCTGATAAGAAACAGAAAAAATGAAAACAGACATATGTAATAAATAAAGTGCACATGTAATGTAATTTCATGGTAAATGCTGAAATTGTTTAAATTTAATGAATGTTAAGATGTGGCGGAGGGTGCAGTTGCCACGAGATTCGGCTCTTTGTGAGTTTAGGCAGAAACCGGCGTAGAGGAAGTCGGCCCCTTCCCCTCCCCCCGAGTGAAATGATGTCCTGTACAGTATGTGCACAAAAAGCTTTCGACTGTTCAAAGACCTCTCACAACACCCATTCAAATCTCGGAGTCCTTTGGTTGGAAGGAGTTAGCCGTTTCCTGTGCTTGGTTGCGACGGTGAACTGTGTTAGTACAGAAGGTGTGCGAGGGGAGTCATGGTCGATAGCGAGGCACTCTTCATGCATCCTCCTGTAGCAGCTCACTGGGGAAACAGCGCGTCTCTCAGGGTCATCTTTTAAAAGGTTGATTATTTCTGAGCTGAGAGACACGTAATGCGCATGTACTATGGACTGCTGTTCGTGGCCAGAGACAAGCCTCCATCTGAGTGAGACAAACATGCTTTGTCTGTCCGGGCGGGGCTTACAGATTAAGGTGTCAGGGTGTCGAGGACTGATGTTTTTTAGTTTTTTTTTTTAGAGGTGAGTCTCGTCTCTTGTCTCTGTGCCAAAGTCCTGCTGGTTCCTGGTGCTGCGGGCCTGCCCCACCTGTGAGTCCTCTGGCATGTGTGCCAACGGGTCTGACCGGATAATGTACCTGTAAAGACAGTTAACATTGTCTGCCAGTATGGAGCAGTAAGTATGGATTAAAGTCTGGGCAGGACCATTTACTGGAAAATTATAGGCACAGTCGCAACCTAAATGGTAGCTCACTGGTGGCATACAGTATAGTCTATATCCACAACGTTCCACTTCTGGGATTGCTCCGGTGCCGCTGGAAATTCTGCCGGATGTCCGTTACCTTCCGCTTTCTTTGTGTTCTAAACTCTGGTGGATTTATGAGAACTATATCTGCTCCTCAGATCTCTGCAGGGTAAATCCAGACAGCTAGCTAGACTATCTGTCCGATCTGTTGCACGCATAGACTGTTAATCTATAGTTTCACGATTAAAACACCTTTTGAATGTACACTGTACAATGTTCCACCAAAACAAGTTCCTTCCCGAGGCTATTTTGCAGCGACATCGGATCCGTCCGGATCTTAGCGCCGCCCGAGACCATTGTGATTGGTTTAAAAAAATGCCAATAAACCAGAGCACATTTTTCTCCCATCCCGGAATGCCGTGTGGACTAGCAAGACCCTCCCCCGCAGCCCTGTGGAGAAAGGTCTGGCAATGCGAGACTACATACAGTATGACACGCAGCAAAACACCTATGCGGTCTAATGGTCGGCATGCATCGATCGCATACTAGGTGGCCAAAATAGTATAATTTGTCATGCGTGTTTTTAACGCAGGATCTTTATGACTTTACACGCCAAGTTATTGCTTCTTAGAAGAAGTACAGTGTATTAGTTACAGTCTAACTGCAGTTTTATTTATTTAAATGATGATGCTCTGTGAGACGGCTGGTGTTAGTTGCATTCAATAACTCCTCATTCCATTTGAAATGAAATAATGTTGTTCTTACCAAAGATAAGTCTGCTGGACATAAGGGGAAAAAAGAGAAAGTGGGGTTCTTACACAATGTCGTTGAGCTCCAGCATGGTGTCAGGAGGCGGATTGATAAGGACGTAGGACAGTGTGTTCTGGTGGTCATTCATCTCGTCTGGAAAATGAGACAGAAGAGACCTTCAGAGGTGCTCTGGTGCCCTCCCTCGTCCTCCTTCATTATACAGTACATCAGCCAGGAAATGAGCCCTCTCACCACTGAAATATGAGACTCTGGTTTTCAAGCTTCTAGTGAGGACGAAGGCAAAGTAACCCACGTATCGGAGCAAGTATGGGAGATGCTCTTTTCCTAATCTGGTTGTTAATCTAAGAGATGATTGTTACAACTGTTAACAATTACAATTTAACAATTCAATTGCATACTATAACAACAGATTTATAAACCAAGCTGACAATACAGTTTTGACGGGAAACAAATGGCTAAATTTACAAACTGGTTTTGCATTTCATTCATACTGATACATACTGGAATTTTGAGGCCGATATTGATATTTGGGGGTTTAAAACACTTTTTTGAATTGAATTACCTCAAACCTAGTACCCCAGTTTCTTATAACACATCGGCCTATACAACCACCAATACAACAAATGGATTTATTTTTAACTATTTATTTTGGTTTTAAATAATTGAATTCATATAATTATCAATTGTATTTATTTAGCTATGGATACATTACTCGTTGAATTTTTATTTAACTAAATATTAAATCTTTTTTTTTATTATTTGATTTAAATTTAAAACTATTTTGGCCTTCTATAAAGGGTTACCTGTAAATCTGCATTAGGCTACATAAACAGTGAACATTAACAGTTGCAACAATATTCTTTTATTGCTTTCACAATATAGTTAAGCTAGCCATGGAAAGTGTTTTACACTATGGAGGTCTTATATTTTATGAAGAATCAATAAGAGGATACTGACTTAACATTCATTCACCTGATGAGTCATATTACTGTGTGTGTTATGTGTGTTATTTATATTATGTGTGTTATTTATGTATGTGTGTTGTGTGCTCTCTGGCGGCGGCTCCTACTTGCGTTACGTGATGGACGGAGAAAGGAAAAGGAGGGCACATGTGTCTCCATGATAACCCACCTGCTTGTGGCCCTTTATAAAGCCAGGCGGGGTGGAAGAGAGAGAAGGGCTAACCGTTACTGACAGGGCACTTTGTGGAACAAGGGGAGGCCCATGCTGCCTGCTGACTGAAACAGCACCCCATGCGCAGCTTCAGAACAGAGCCAACATGCAGACAGCGTCCGCGGCTACACCACAAGTCGATCTCCATCGCATACCTTTTTTTTCTTTTTTTTTTTCTTTTTCTTCTGCGCATTCCACACTGGACCAAGGCGGCAGGTTGCCATGCCAACGGACAACACCCAGCCCCCACAACCCCCCCCCCGCCCAGATGGACACCCCCACAGACACAGAAAGACATGCTCCAGCATCCGTCAAGACTGAAACCAAACGCAGAGCGACTCGAACCAAACAGAGTGAAGCAGAACACATTGGGAGTGTGAAAGTGGAAGAGGTCAACCTCTCATTTGTAAGTTACATTTTTTTCTATAATAGTAAACATGATCAGTAAGTGGAGAGAAAATATGCTACAAATTTGTTTCCCACTGTAATTCACACATTGTTATTGTAGACTACTTTGTGTATTAACTATGGATTATACCATGGTCACCGAAAATACTCTTATGATTAGTGGGCAGTTAAAAAAAAGAAATCTTACATATACAGTGCAGTCAGAAAGTATTAAGTCAGTGGTGTTATTTATTTAGTTGTGGCTCTGTAGTCCAGGACGATGAAACTGTGACTTTGAGTTGCTGGTGTTGTTTGTTCATGAACAATCTTGCTTAATTCCAGGACATAGCAGCAGACTATTGATCCTAGAAATAAAATGGTCTAGACTTCAGTGAGTCATGTATAAAATAAGAACTATTCCTAAACTGTCTACCTAATAGATGCAATACCTTGTTTCAGTGCTCTCTTGCGCCTACCTTTTGTCCTAGTGATGCTCCAAATGTGTTCATTTGAATATTTAATGCAATAAATTAATATTATATTTATTATGGTGGGTGTTAATCCATGAAATAAATACATACATGATATATTCTGGAATTTCCAGTGTTAAGGTTGGTCAAGATTGCATTCGTACTGCTACCACTTGGGGCGACATATAGCTGGAGGTTTCAACCATTTATCAGCTTTTTCGCTAACTATTTACTTTCCTGGCCGCTTGCTAACTCACTTCAATTGTGCACTTTAGAAGTTAAACCACTGGAGGTCAGCAAAAACAAAATGTTTAGCTGATTTAGGTTCTTCTTTAGGTTCAATGTGCTGGAGTACGGAGCCATGGCAACAAATGAACCACCACTATAAATCAGTGCACAAGCTATACTTAACTGAACTAAAGCAACAGTGCTAACCATGCATTACAATAACTGAAAACAAACTTTAAGAAATGAATGACAATCTAAACACTGCTTCTCTTTTTGCCTGTGGTTACATGGCCATGGTATAAGTGCGAAAATACACCTAGAGGTGTCCTGATATATGGAAATAAGAGGCAAAGTGGCGGTGAAGAACGCATTTTCCTCTACCGAGTTCTTTATTTTCTGCATCAGGACACCTCCGATACACACATTATTCTTTATATATCTAAGCTACACATTTAGATTCTACATCTAACCTTCCATCCACAGACATAATGCGTTCCGCTCCACTCTTTAAGCCATACTCTGATGCCCTGCAGTACTCTAGCCATTTGGAACGTCACCTCACGGAAACACAATGCAGAAAAGACCAGGTAGAGAGAGAGATAGTAGAGCGAGATAGTGAGATATTGGCTGCTGATCTACCACTCATTCTAGCAAAACACATACACTCAAACACACTCATGCAGTAGGGTTGTGGTACTGTGATCAACCAGCTAACCTGAAGGCCTGGTCCCCTCTGTATACGGGTGCTCTGAAATGTCCTGCAACTCTGAGCAACGGCATTCACTGTTAACCTCAATATCCTAATTTGGTCATTTATATTTAACTGCAAAGGTTATAATCAACCAAAAAAGATCAAACAAAATGGAGAAAAAATTATCTAAAAATGGATATATCTAGTTCTGTGGATAAATGCAGTGCACTAATCTTCAAAAGGATGCTGGTGAAAGGAAAATTCCTTTCCCCTCAAGATGGAACGTAACCACTCACATTGTTGTAAATGAGTTATAAACAGCACACAGAATTACCTTGCAAATATCCTAGATTTACTCGATTCATGACATCGCTCGCAGTGAGATTAGAAACATCCTCTACAAGCCAAAGGAGAGAAGACAGAAGTCAGTGTCAGAGAGAGGAGGAGGAGGAGGAGGAGGAGAGGAACAGAGGAGGGGGGAAACAAGAAAAAGAAATAAATCAGGCAGGCAGCGAATGCATTTGAAGTTTCAAAAATAACTTTAAAAAAAAGGTGAGAGCGATGCAAAGAAGCCATGCATTGGTGTGTGCACAGAATCACTTCCAAATTGTTCATATGCCACATGTTGTGATCCTGTTGCAGTAATCCTCACTGACATTCATGGTTCATAAGATGATCTTGAGCTTTTAGGGTTCTTCCTGAAACGTATTTAATTGACACGTTACATAATGTTTAGTTAGTCATGTAGTTAATGTGAAGTGCAACACATCTGGAGCATGATTCTGCTTTTGTTTTGAAGCGTGAAGCTGGGAGGAGAGAAAAACTAAAGAAGTGAAGTACAGAAGTGAGCAGATAAGAGTGCAGGCAATTGCAGTCTGTGATCCAATGCAATTGAGACTTGGTTTGGTGCTGCTGCATCTCCATGCGTGACGTGTTCACATCTACATAGTGGTATGATCATGACTGAAGTGGTGTGTATGTGTGATGGCACGTGGGGCAAGAGTTTGATGAGTGTGATACTGACGTGAGAAAATGATGTTTTCTGAAGGTTAATGATGATGTAGTGCGATGTTGTTGATCTGTACTATCAAGACCCACAACACATGGTAAGATGAGATCAAATGAGATAAAATGACTGGAACACAGATTGGAGTTTTTCAAACAAGGCTGCTCTCACGGATGAAATAATGTTATTGGTTGAGAGTGGGTGAAGCAAAATAATCACTTAAACTCAGATTTTTCTATTGAGAAGAAAGTAGATAGATTTGAGTGTGTCCTTTCTCAGAGACGCAGGTCTGATTGGAGCTCATGCTTTGCTATGACTAGTTTTGGTCCTTTTTGAGTCAATGAATGCAACCTAAGTAGAGCTAACATGGCTACTTATCTAAACAATGTAAAATTATGAGAGGATAAAACCCAAACGAAATGACTAAATGATTATTATTGATTAATTGTATGGTCTATAACATGTCAGAAAATTGACATCTAAATATCTTTTGTCTGACCAACAGTCCAAAACACAAAGAGAGTCAATTTACAAAAAAAATAATCATATAAACAAGTGAAGCTAAAGCCAGTTAATAATAATAATAATTAAAAAAAAAGTGAGTCTGCAATTCTAATCCAATAGAGCGTAAGAATGTCTGTTTGTCAAATTCAGCGAATATCTTCGCACGGTCCACTAGCTGTCTGTTCTGTGTCCTGGCTCTCTCAGACCGAGCCACACAACACTGTTCCGTTTGTGCTCGTTCCCAGGACAGGGGAAAGCACATGGATGTATAAAGGCAGTGGGAGCGAGAGGGACGCTAAATCTGGCACATGCTAATGTCCTGTAAGAGCGCCGATGGGAGGGGTGTCTCAGCTGTCTCAGCTCTATATGCCTTATGCGGTTTACTTCCTGCATAATACTATTAAGTATTACTAATACTACTAATACTAAAAGAGAAAAATACAATCTCGCCAGAATAATTGATGTAGATTAGCTAATTGACCTAGACTGAAGTTCAAACCAGCCATACAAGCCCACAGCTTCACAGGTAACATTGGTAGCTAGCCTGCTAAACCTTCCATAACTATGATCATGAATGTAATAGGGACACCACCATTTTTTTTTTTTTTCCATTTCAGTTTCTCTTATGTTTTCTCACCTTAAAGCTGAGATTCTTACGCTCTAAGAAGGTCTAGGTTTCACTCAACATTTACATTATTTCTGCCTCGTGCTGCTGCAGCCTTAAAGAAATGTTTATACTGAACTGAAACTCCAATCTGCAAGTAACATTATCATTTGCATTATTATTTATTTTCAGGCAAATTATGAGCTAATGATTAAATAATTATTCATTATTCATTCACAGTTAATAACCACTTATACTGTATTTAGTCTTGCTTTAAAACAAGTAATATATCGTTAACTATTGCACTGAATTACCTTAAGACATCAACTTTTACATAAAGATAAGACTGACCATCACTTTTCTAAATCTCACGCCATCAGCTGTTCCACTCACCGTATCCCACGGTGGGCAGGCCCAGGTGCTTCATGCGATTCTTGACCAGCTCCGACAGCTCCTGTCGCTCGGAGCGTCGGTACAGGTTGAGTCTCTGCTGCGAGATACGCTCTGCCCTGCTGGACGGTTTGGTGCTCTTCCTGCTCAGCCGCCGGGCCCACTGCATGCTCTTCTTCCTCAGCAGCGGGTGCTCCGATTGGTCGCTCGCCGAGGAGTTTCTGTGGGCCGTCTTCTCCTTCCAGGACTCTCTTTGCTCGCGATGCTCCTCGCCCTGCTGTATGTTGATGGACACCTGAGACTGGGAAAGCATCGTGGCAGTGTTAACGCTGGATGTGTGAATGTGTTTGTGTAGGCTTGACTGTTTTGTCATTTGTGTTCTATTTTTTTAAAGAAATATCTGTCTGCATGTCAATAAAAGCAAACTTCCATCTTTAATGCTTTTGTAAGTGCCATTTCCAGGTGATTGCATTATAAAGATGTGATGTTATCAACTTTATTGATAAATGCCAGGAAAATGTCAGGTATTTTTCATCTTTGCGTGCCTTAAACAGAAGGTGAATATCCAAACTAAAAAACAAGCATGTTTGGATCTTACCTGTGCGTTACTGCCCTTGCACTGAAAAGAGACGGACAAACAGACATCCAAACAAAAATAGATGCAATGAGAGATGGGGGCATCCAAAGCGAACAAAACCATCAAAAGTCAGCACATTAAATAGTAAATATGGAGTATTTACTATTTAATTATTCACTATTTAAATGGTGGGAAATTAACATTAGCCAGCAATGGTACATTTCTGGTTTATGGCTGGTGAGTTTATGTCTTATACTAGCCACCTACGTAACCTGCCAAATATTATTTCGAGGCAGATTTCTATTCTAATAATCACACACTGGCTATTAAAATAGTTAAAAGTAATTGGGAACGTTTTGTTGGCAATGCATCAAAAACTGTGAGAAAATGTTAATTCCCTTATGTTTGGTGAAAAGAAAAAAGCCGTTAAAAAAACAAATAGAGCAAGGAAGAACTGACAAAAATCTTGAATTTAGAAAAGAGAGCAAAATAGGAGGAAAATGAAAGGTGAACATAAGGGAAAGACATTTTAGGAGGAGAGAAATGAAAGCAGAAAAAATGCAACGCAAGGAAGGACATCGTGACATTTTTAAAAAGACAGAAGGTGAAAAGAAGAAGGAATGAAGAAAACACAAAATGAGGGATTGAATAACAGAAGAAAGTTAAAGCGGAAGTAGTGTCTCGGCTAAAGCCAAACCAAAAGCCAAACCCAAACCAAGGTCTCAGATATTAGTTATCTGATCAAACTGAACTTGCCTCCGAGGTTGAGAACATGTGTGACTCGGTGCGGTAGATCCCTATGGGGATCTCAGCGCTGGAGGAACAAAGCTTCTGGAAGAGTCTGCCGTAAGTCCTGATCCACAGGTCCTCCTCCGTGATCTTCATCTGAGGACGGAGAATGAGAATCAAGTAGATACAAGCACAAACTCAAACTTACAAATGCTTATTAGCACTATGAACAGTCCTACTTACAGCACACAGGTACCCAGAGCCAGGCGTGGTGTCTAGACCAAGGAGAAGCCTCGCTATAGCGATCATATAGTCCTTAACGAACGACTGCAAAAACAGAGAGAATGACTGCGTTGAACTGAAGTAAACAAGCCCAGCCACAAACAACTTCTGCAGAAACTAGGGTTAGACATTTATGTTTATATGCTTCCGAACATATTGGGCAAATCAAGCCTATTTAATCATTTAAAAAACAATCAGATGCTCCCACACTGTGTCATTACATACATCTGTGTTCATTGCAGGCTAGAAATTACTCTGTACAATTTGTGTGCATGAAATATAATTTCATATTTATTTAGACATATTTCATAATTAACCCCATGTTCAACCCCTAAAGTCAGACCATTTGTTATCCCACCTGGTAAAGCAGTGTATCCAACATGCTGATGCTGAACACTCTGCCTGCAGCAAACGGCAGCCGGAACATGAAGGCCAAGTTGGAGCCCTTATCACGCTCTATCTGAAGAGAGAAACACAAGGAAAATATTTTAGGTACAGAGCAACCAGATGATAAAATCTCACCTTTTCCTGTCCGTTTGCTGGACTATTGCTCTTTTGCTCTATCTCCAAGAAGACTTACAGTATGTGAAAATGAAAAAGGCCTGTTTTGAGCTCTGAAATCTTTAGTGGAAAAACACGTTTTTAAAACACTGTGAAGGTGAAAGCTATCACTGTAGGCAGGATAAAAAAGAACACGTGAAAGATTCAGAACGGCAAAAAGAAGCAACTATGATCGAGAGTCAAGATATTACTAAAACTCATGAACATTGGTAAAAGTCTGGTATCAGTTCATTAAAGAAACATGAAAAAACATGAGTGAAAGAAAAAAATAAACCGTTCCCTCAATTTGTTTTACACTGCTACACATTATTTTACATAATCCAGCTCTGACAAGTCTTTCGAAAACATTCACACTTGTCACAGAAAAGAAAAGAAATTTCAAAGACAAAGCCAGTTAGCCATAACATGGTTCTCCCTTCTCAACAGCTCACCTTCTCCAGTTTGGAGAGAGCGAGTGAGTAGCAGTCCTTGGCTCTGAACTGCATGAACCTCATGTTGGACGGGTGTGTGAGCTCAGTGATGATGCTGAGACTGGGGAACAACCTGAGCGATGGGGGCATGAAAGAAAGAGGGGATGTTAGTGGAGAGATGAAATGCTTTGTGCTGAGGGGAAGACCCTGTGTGGCAGTGATAAATAATTTTAATTTTGGTTGTTAAATAAATAAAAGAGAACTTTTGGCAACTGTACTTTGTCTCGGAGATGAACTTATTCACTATTCTGGCAAAAACATTTACTTTCCAACATCTTACTGATAATAGATAAGGAAGTTAATAAAGTGTAGTCTGATGCACATTTGATCCAAAACTAGGAAGCTCAAACATAAACAGCCACTGACGGTACCGACTGTTTCCTGTATGTTTCTACAGAGTGAAATGTGTTACCTGAACATTGTCTGGACGTTGACGATGGTCTTAGCGTCTGCCATGTAGTCCTCCTCAGCGCTCATGGTGCTCTCCTTGTCCACAACCACTAAGTTGTCAGCGTAGATTATGCCACACTGTAGCAGGTTGTCCAAGCTGGTCCATTCACAAAACAACAGTGTTTATTACCGCATGACATGTC
Source organism: Sander vitreus (assembly GCF_031162955.1). Classification (NCBI taxonomy): domain Eukaryota; kingdom Metazoa; phylum Chordata; class Actinopteri; order Perciformes; family Percidae; genus Sander; species Sander vitreus. The sequence continues at coordinate 26,644,937 of NC_135859.1, forward strand.
AAGAAATGTCTCCCCTCGGATAATATAACAATGGAATAACATCTATCTGTAATGTCTGTAATGTCTAAAAAGAAATCCACCAAGTAGTACATCACCAATAGCTGTTCTTTTTTTTTTTATTGTGAATCCTTCCTTTAATCATATTATAATAAAACCTGAAACTATATTTTGTGATGGCCAAAACCCACTAAGGATTATGTTGCATTTTATTCATGATGCATGCATGCATGCAAGTTGTGTTGTACTGCTGGTAGCTGTATTAAAAACAAAAAAACACGATGAGATGAACATCATAATCAAGTGAGCAGTTTTTAATAATCCAAACAAATACCTATCGATCGTGCCTTTCATGTAGTAAACCATTGGAAAGCAGCAAATGGCCTCCAAGAAGTGGTTGTCTGGCCTGTGGGAAACAGGAAACATCACGAATGACTAATAATGACTCTCACACTAATTATCTCTGTAAAACCCCAGTGACAGTACACACACAATTCTATACATACCCAAACACACAAATAGGCTTTCTTATGCAGAGAGAACTGTTGTTTATGAATAATGCAAAAGCTATTTCTTTTATTTTGAAGGACGCTAACCCATAGTTCCAGCTTTGCTCTACTGAAATATGTTTTGTTCTTTTAAATTGCAAGCATACAAAGCACTGGCACATTGTTTTTTTCAAAATCACATGCGTCCACAAACAAATGCAAATATATTCTAACACACAAATAGGCACACATAGATCCATTTCTTTACATCAAGAACTGCTTTTTATTAATAATGTAAAACTATATCTTGAGGCTAGGTTACCCATATACTTCAAGCTGTAATGACCAACTCTTCTACTACTGCAGGCAATTCTGTCATGTGCTCATATTTAAGTAGCAGATGATTTTTATCAATGTCAAACTCTGAAATCATTGAATTAAAGTACTAATACACAAGGCAATTGCAAACAAAGTTCTCCTATCAATAAACCTTTATCAACATCAATGTACAGCTGTGTTTATCGGTCTAATATCTATCAACATGCTAGCTCATCTTTATTATGTACATGATCATAGGTAGTTAGTACATGTGTTAGAGGCCTGTTACATAAAACACATTACTCTTGAGTTTTTTTATGTTATTGTGAAAATGTAAGGGAGTTTACATCCCTGTAGGAGTAGGAACAAACAAACAGGGCAGTTAAAAGTCTTACATGTTGTCCAGCAGCAGCACTATGGGGTTGAGCTCCTTCCTGGGCCGATAGTAAGCGCGCAGAGGGACGATGAAGTTGTAGAGACCGTTTCCGGCCGTCTCCGCAGACACTATAATCAGTTTATTCTTGAAGCCGTATGCCTTGGCATCCTCAAAGCTGCTATGTGTGCAGCCCTGGATGGAGACAGACAATTCAACAGGAAGTCAGTCCGGTTTTAGTTGTGCTGTGCTCTAACGAGACACGTCACATAACATAACAGCTTTTTTTGATAAAAAAAGATGGTGATAAAAAGGTGAATGCATGTTTTTATGGTTTAATTCTGAGCTGTTTCTATCTTTTTTCTGCGTGTGAATTCACCTTGTCGAGACGAAGGCAGCAGAATGAAGCTTTCTGTGGCAGGAGGTGGCACAGAGTTGGAGAGCTGCCGATGTAGGGGGAGTTGGGAGGGTAGCCCTTCACAAAACTGACGGAAAAAAAACAAGAAATGCCTCTGAGGAAAAAATCCTATAAAACTTTAACATTATAATTACGTAGTGTCAAAGAACTGGAGTGAAAACCTTGACTTATATATTCTGCAAACACTGGCTTTTTTAATAAGTATAAAATATCTCCAAGTAATGCTGCTTTTCATCTCTGAAAACTGTGTGAACTGTGTCTGTTAAACACACAGTAATAGTGTGGACTTTAACGATTGAAAATAATTTATGTACTGATACATGATGGTATAAAGGGAGTATCACTGAATCCCTCTTCATTATTATTATTTCATTATAATAAATATCACCATTAATTACAATGTTTTTGAATTTCATCCTTGCTGTTCATTTTAACATTCGGCAGCAGTTTTGCTCAAATTACTAAGTTTATCAACTACATCAACAATTAAAATGTTCTTGCAGTCAGTTTAGTTTTAATCGTGTATTATTTTGTTTGTCAATTTGGTCCTTTGTCCCATGATTTGTCAAGTGTCTGCTGCTATTGCCCTGATCAGTTTCATGTGTCCTCTAGTTTGCCAATAAAAGAGATTCTGACTTTGTTAATAGAAGTCATCAAAAACCAGATCACCACATGATGGCACTGTGGGACTTTAAGATACTTGTTGTGTTTCTTACAGGCAACGTTGTTGTCTTCATCTCCCCAACTACTGTGTCTGACAACTCTTAAGGAAGAAAAACTACCCAAGTGTCAAGGAGCACAGTAATAGAGGCTCAGAGGGTAATAGGACCATGTTATGTTCAACTTTGTGAGACCCACTAACAGTTACTGTTCAAAAAGACTTGTATGGGCTGAGGTACAGACTGGGAGGCACAAGCAATCTATCCTAAACTTTACTCCGTTTAATGAAACCACATACAGAGAAAAGAGTAGAACTCTAGAATCGTAGAAGTAGAAGCTGAATCCTCAGACTTGCTGAATTGCTATCATGGCGACTAATAGGTCAGCCTTGAGGGGTGAGGATCTATGTAAGGACACACAGCATGAGCTTCACTCAAAAGGGGAAAGTGCTGACCCTCCCTGTCTTGACATACACATTCATCATCGCCATGTCCCAACCTTACGGCATCATGACACACAGATTACACGCCTATACCAAACCCATCCATCTCTTATCCTACAACCACTGAGCCATAAAGAAGATGAGGACAGGTGACATCAATCAAGTATAGAGCAGAGGACGCCTGCACTATGAGGACATTTCATTTTTTTACTGCCGCAAGACAAGACATACTGGGCTCTTCTCATTTCTCTATATTTTGTTACTCCTTGTCTTTTCTCTCCTCTGTCCTCCTGCCTGTGACCCGGAAATCAATATCGGCCGCCATCTTGAAGGATGTCTCAATTCCAAAAATGCATTTCAAAAGGAGAGAGAAGGCTTGCCAGAGGAGCTATGAGGGAAAGTCTTTGTAGCACCCGTGACATATAAAATTCCCATGACACACAGCTGTAATATACAAACCATGGCAGCTGTGCCACACATATATAATCAACGTTGCTTTTAAAATTACGTTTTACCAAAAATGTAATTTTGTTAAGACATCCGTGTCTGCTTGTTGCCTCGACTTCTCTCTCCTTGAGTATCTTCCTTTGCCTCCTTCGCTCGCATCTCAGGTTAGAGTGACTAAAACGTGAGGAGAGGAGGCGAGGTAAGGAATCCGAGGATGTACACAAATAAAAAGAGGGGACTGTACACTAAAACACTACCAAATCTCTTTGGGTCAATAACATCACTTACTCTGACCCTACGGAGCCCTCGTCGTCAGATTGGTTGGTCTCATCCTCCGATTGGTCGCTGAGGAGGTCGCAGGGCAGAATGGCAGAGGAGTCGGTTATCTCTAGGACAGGCGCAATGCTCGGCCTGCGGCTTCCAGAGCCGTTCTCCGTCGGCAAGGTCAGCTTGTCGCTTTCCTCGGGAGGATCAGGGTTCTGGAGATCTATGGCTACAGTGCCTGAGAATGACACAAGGTTATCGTAGGGGCAGCAAACTACACGGCCATTTAGAAATAGCGTGTGCAGCACTTTTACTGTAATGTGTTGTTAAGTCAACAGTGAATGTTTGTCTCAGAAAACGCAGCTTTTTCATATTGTTAAGTAGTAAGGTCCATTGATTAGCATCTTTGCCACACACAATCCTATAACCCAACATCTTTAGCTCAGCTGAGTTTGAGGAGAAAATGTGTTGCTTTTTGAATCATGTAATTGTACTCTTGAGTCTCGAACAAATAGCATGCAAACAGTATTGACATTGTGTTTGGCAATAAATATGTCCCTGAAATACATCATATTGGCTGTTTGTAATATGATATATATCCACAATACATACATCAGATACATAATATATGCAATGCATATATCATCTTTTATGTGTATAGAACACATCATCAACAACATATTATGTTAGTAGAACAATAATGAAATATGACTGTGTCTTGTACAGTGCATAACATACTATTAATTGCAAAATGTGTACTCCATCAAATTACAGGACTAGTAGATAAGTGTGAAAAGGTGATGCATCATGCACAAACTTACCATATGCAGTGGCCTGATCAACTTTCACAGGTCAAAGAAAAAGCACAACACAATGATGTCAGCCATGAAAGTAAAAACGCATGTAAGAAAAACGTCATGCATACAAGTCAGCGAAAGCATACAGGATCACCAAGGCAGCCACCACTCAGAAATGTTCAGTGTGAGTAAATTAACATCAGCAACAAAGCATCCATTTTCTCATCCTACATGGAAACCCTTTCAACTCAACAAATGTAACGGTCTGCCACCTGAACCTTTCTACTACAAACACCTCCTTTATTTTCTCCTTTCTTTACCAACATCCAAACATGATTTTTTTTCCTGCCTCTGGCTCTCTGTCTCACCCATGCTGGCGATGATGCTGTGCACGGGCAGCCTGGAGGGAGCATCGTAGAGGCCGGTGACGGACAGGCCCTTGTTGTGCTTCTCCTCTTGTTTGAAGATGAAGGCTGAGTTCTCCTCCTTGGTGATGTTGATGTAGTAGCAAGTGTCGGGGGCAGCCATGATGTGGCGGGGGCCGGGGTTCAGAAGGATGCTCTTGTTGTCCTCCCTCTTCACTCCGATCAAACACACACCATATCTGGGAGGTGAGGGGGGAGTGTGCAAAGTTTAAAATGTGTTGTGTTTTGCTCCCAGAGACTTTAATGAGATAAAATGTCATTATTGTGTCAAGATTAAGCTAGTGGAAGTTTTACTAACTTCTTATGGGCGTGGAAAGAGGCATAGGTGAAGCTCTTTCCATCATACTCCCCAAAAAACTTGCTGTCACACAAGCGGATGTGATAGACCTCGTTTCCAGAGCAGCGTCCATACATCCTCTGCCAATGCTCCGGTGACAACTGCCCCTCCCTGAAACAGCATGATCAGAATAGTTACTACTTAAATGACAGTAACATGAAGTTTCCAACTTACAGTTAGCAAACAGCAGCCTCCTCTTAAAGGAATAAAAACACATCATTTCTGCTTGAAGTATTGTCAGAATATGATATAAATGACTAAAAACAAAGTCATTTAGATACTTTGAAATCATTTTGGACTTTTTGCGCAGCTCACCAGCTCTCATTTCCCCATAGACTGATACATCAGTCTGACCTTTCATTACCTTTCATGACCCTATACTCCCCAGCCTCCTTAATTCTCGTCACAGTTATGATCAAAAGAGAAAAGGCTGTGAGATCACTCTATTAAATCAGTCCATGTCCTTTACAGTATTACTTTTAATCAATATGAGAAAAAGTTTAAATTAACACCTGCCAAAAAGAAGTCTATTTCCAGCCCTGTCCCCTTAATAGCCCCAAGTCAGTGCAAGTTCCCATAATGGAAATTAAAATGGATGTGCTGCTGTGGACAGCAGGAAAGATATAGTGGTCACCTTGCACAGAATATGAAAAACAGACAGATTTATTGCCTAACAAGAACCCTGGCAAAGTTTACTGACTTGACAGTGACAAGTTTCTGCAGTGGCTGACGGTACAGTAGTCAGCTCTGCAGAGACGAAAAACAGGTCCAGTCTGTATAACTAAAAACTCTGCTGCAGGAGTTTCAGTCATATTTCTCGAATAGTAATCAAGTAGGATTGAATCTGTCCACAAGAATAATGACACAAAGGGATATTAAACCCAAAGTTTGAACGATTCAAAGAATTATAATAAATAATACAAGTATTTCTTAGAGGTTGAGCTGCTCTGGAAGCAGAAATAATGTCAGTGGTTCAGTTGAATCTAAATGGACAGAGTAAGAGTGTGACGTCAGTTTTGGATAAGTAAATATGGATACCACTCTTATGTATATCGGGTACACAAAAGCTGGAGCCAGAAGACAGTTAGCATAGCTTAATACAACAAATGGAAACAGGGCAAAAACATCTGCCTCTGTCATAGAGTAACAAACTCTGCCTACCAGCATCTCTAAAGCTCACTATTTAACACGTACTATCCTTTTTTGTTCAATCTGTTCAAAAACCTCTTGGGAGGCACATTTTGTTAAAGAGCTAGGCTAACTCTTTCCCCCTGTTTCCAGTGCCTATGCTAAGCTAACGTAACCATTGCTTCATATCTAGTAGACAGATATTAGAGTAGTATCTTCTCATCCGACTCTCTGCAAGAAAGTGATGAAGCGTATTTCCTGTCCATGACAAAATACACCCAATTAGATTACTTTGGCTTTCTTATATATGATAACTTTCAAATCATTTAAATGCAATACAAATCATTTAAATGCAATACATGTATACTATATACTGTATGACTTTGGTGAGAAAGATTCAGGACCATAACGATAACTCACACTGTGAAAAAATGACCCTTTGATAGTGGATATCACTGTACATAAATGTTGATGTTAATTTGCAGTTATTGTAAAATAGTAGCGAGTACTCACTGTCCTCTGGAGGTGTGAACCAAGAGTGTGACTAAGGTAGATGTGGCGGGACACACGCAGTTCAGCGCCAACATGGCATACTTGAACTCCTCTTCACATACTACATGATCTGATTGAAATGGATAAATTGCAATAATACATTATGTGTGACTTAGAAATGTAGCTGTAAGAAAACAAACTGTAGGTAGGCACTCTTCCTGCACTTACCTGCAAACTTAACATGGAATTTATTTTCAGGTTTGAGAATTTGGACATAGAGAGGGCAATTTGGAGCAAAGTCTTTCGCAGCCCAAGCCCTCAAAATAGTCTGGTGATCCTGTGGGACAAGACATAGCTCTATTTTGACTCATCCATTGATTCATTTGTAAATGCAATCTGACTTTTATGGACCATAAAGTTTGCCTCAGCCACTCAATGAGCTCAATACTCAGTGGCAGGTCCAATAGAATCATGACATCATCTGAATATCTCAAACTCTCTTGGCTAATTAACAAAGGAAGTAGAGTGTGAAGGGAAAATGCTCCATTTAAATTATTGTTATCGTGAGAGGGTTTATACTGGAAATGAAGTTCAAGACTGATTCCTGTTGACGTAACTCACAGCAGCAGTTCGGTCGAGCTCGTTCCTGCTGCTGAGGATGAAGCAGGCCTCAGCATCATCCATCCTGAGCATAGACAGAGAGACAAACAGAAAGAAACACAGACAGGCAGGTTCATGGGTTGATAACTGTGAAAAGAACATTCAACCAAACGTAAAAATGTATTATTTACGGGAATCAATGCTTTAAAGAAAAGCTACGCAGAGATGAGTGTGAATGTCCTGTGACAATGGCTGAAAATGTGAAAAGCTAGCATGAAAATAATCTGCTGTCGTTCAATCAGTTATGTGTGACAGAAAAATCATGTTCGGTGAACTTTAAGACAACTGCAATATGTGGTGATTACAAGAAAATCTTTCAGCATAGCAGGGATGATATGAGGCTTACCTGGCTGAGCGATTTGACCTATTACATATTACATTTCAGTGCGGGAAATTGCCATTGCATCTAATATATATAAAACCATGAATGGTACACTGGTGCCGTAATATTTTGTAGGGACAGAAACAAATCTAACAGGTCAAACATATTCCAACGTGATCCACCGTCTGTGGCCTTTGATGTGAGCAGATGATCAGTGCAGAGTGAAATTCCATTACACTGATGTGCAAGCAGAGGGCAGGGCAGCTAAGTGGACTTCTAAGTACCTCACCCTCTAAATGCACTTCAAGGACTCTGATTTGCCAGTGGAGGACTTACATTTACATGTTAAGTAATTGCAAGATTCTTATCCAGAACCTAAAATGAATAAAATGTAGATGATGTGCTAGACTTAAACTCTTTAGGGTCCTATCTTGCACCTGGCGCAGCGCAAAGCCCGACGCAAGTGTCTTTGCTAGTTTAAGACCGACGCAGTTTCCCGTCCAGCGCCCACGTCGTTTAAATAGCAAATGCACCTGCGCCCATCTTTGCGGTCTTATAGGAAGGTGTGTTCAGGTGAATTCTTGGCGTATTGCTATCTTGAGGAAGCGGGAAGTGATCGCGCCACTGACCAACAAAAACCTGGTCTAAAGTCAATAGCGCAGCATTTCATTGTTATTTTAACAGCAAATTAGTAAAATGCGCCTAGGCTTATGCACAGTGTGCGCACAATATGCTTGTTACACACAAACAGGGAAGCGCAGCAGCACACAAACATGCAAAAGATTACAAATAAAAATATTACGGTGCAAATCCGCCATCATAATAGCAACGCACCAAGGTACAAAGGCGCCTGGCATTTAAAGGGAATGGGAGATGACACTCTGACACACCCATGAATTAATGAAGACACTAAGTACAACCCTTTTGAATCAAGTGCCCGGCGCACGGACCCTTTTTTCCACAGTCAAACTAGCAAAAGTGGATTTGGATATGCCCTAAACGCACCTACGCCATGCGCTTCGTTAAAATAGGGCCCTTAGACTTAAAAAGGACATGACATGCATGTTCAATCACTTTACTAGACATAAACACAGGGCCTGGTTTCACGTAGCCTGATAATCAGATTGAATTGCCATTTTGTTTCATTTCATTCACTAAAATCACACATGTGGGCAGTGATACAGAGGTATAGAACCAGGCTTCACCAACTAACCATCAAGATAGGAGGAAGTCATTTGATATAAATACACTATTTGGTGCATATGCAGTTTACGCACTTGGCCCTCATCAGGTCCTGGTCTTTGAGGGCAGATCCTTGAAGGTAGATGACCCTCTGGGACCACAGAGGGATTTGGAGGATACGGCGAACCTGAATGTCTATCTCTGTTGGACACAGGATCACCACATAGTAGTCCTGCAACACAAAGGATACAAAAGCATTTATTAAAAGTATGCTTAAGTTAAGTGTGTTACTGCACAAGTAACATCCACGGTTTTGTCTTGGTACTGTACCTGTAGTCTGGGATGAGCATAGAACTCGTTGAGGAAATCCATGAGCAGGTCAATCTTCAGCGAGCTGACACACAACACCACATGCTTCTCTGTCTGCGCCCGGTGGCGGCTGTAGTTCCCTCCTAACTTCTGGCTCTCCATCCACAGGTATGCTAGTTCTTCAAACTGACACAATGACAACAACATCGACGTGACGTCAAACACAACAAGAATATTTGCTGTCTGGACTCAGACGGTCAAAGCGCTGAAGTGAGAACTGCTGATGCGGTAGTTTGCTAGCAGCAGGAGTTCATTTCCATTTCTTACCCAGAACATGATGATGAAGTGATGTACATGTTTGTGATCTTTAAAAAATAAATAACACAGAGACTAGGTGGAAATATCATGCCGCAAGTGTGAGCCAGCATGACATCGCCTAAATTATGAGTCAAATTTGCAGACTTCTTCTGCAGCTAAAAATGTCAAAAGAAGTAAGCATTTTATTTTATTTTTTTATTTTTTTGTAGCCTTTCATAGCTGTGATAAAAAGTAATTCGATATTTGATGATAGCCCAACGAAGGTCATCACTAGATGAACAACATCACAAGAAATCATTCATTTAAGACAGGACCGAATACAACATTTACTAATGTTCGAACCCCTCACTGCACTTTGGGAAAAACACAAGGTTAGTTTACCCTAGTAACCAGCGGTTACCTGCAGTGGGAGCACCACCAGGGCAACACAGATGAGAATGACCACCAGCAGCTGGGAGGGCCAGATTTGGGGCGTGACATCCCCGTAGCCCACAGTGGAGAAGGTGACGATGCAGAAATAGAACGAGTCAAACAAGGTCAGGTGCTTCCCGGCTCTCTCTAGATGCTGGATTCCACAAGCTCTGCAGAGAGATGAGAAATTATAAATATATATATTATTATAAATATAATATGCTACCTTTCTAGAGTGATCCGTTTTATCTAGGGATAGACCGATTATCGGCCCTTGTCGATTAGCGCGCCGTTTTTTGGCAGTTTGCAGATTATCTGTATCTGTGTTTCATTTGCCTGATAACCGATAAAGTTAATTAATTAAAAAGTGCGCTACTTTGGATCCGCTACAGCTTTGTGTCTGTCCATTTGCTTCCGTTTCACTCACCACTGAGTCTCACTTAATGTCCCGCCCACAACACTATCTGACTATATTTCACTGTGTATTATGTTGAAAGTTTCTAATTTATTGTAACATTCCAAAATCTTAATTTAGACTTTTTGGACTTTTTTGTTGCTGCCTTTCTTTAAATAATTGTTCATTTCTTATACTGCACTGTAACTTTTATTACTTTTATTTTCTTTGGTGTTTTATGTAAAGCACTTTGAATTGCCCTGTTGCTGAAATGTGCTATACAAATAAAGCTGCCTTGCCTTAAAGATTTTTATCGGTTCCAAATATCGGTTTCACTAACTAATAATCGGTATTGGCCTTGAAAAAACAGTATCGGTCGATCCCTAGTTTTATCCTGGTAGACTGCATATCCAATTTGCCCCAGATCAAAGGGCAGTAGTGTAAATACAGCGGAGACTCCTGATCAGTATTTCATTTTAAGTGACACTGTCGATTGCTCTGTCGGTTCCACCTCCCTGGCTTCTGCTAATTCATTTGTGTTTTTTATATTGATAAATTGGAGATTTAATGAAACCCAGAGGCAGAGGGGAATGAGGATGTCTGACTGGACAACTACATTTTCAATCTCTACTTTTACAACGTAAATAGCTTCTTCCAAATAATCTGCCTTGTCCAAGTAGGGGTGGGGGAAAAAAATCGATACAGCAAAGCACTGTGATATCCTTGGCAATACTGTATCGATTTTAATGTACCTTTAAGTACTGAAATAATTAAATAAATTGTTTTTTGGTCCACTAGATCTTTAGATGAACAAACAAAGAAATATATCTTTTTCAATACAGTAAAACAGATGTTGACAAAGTTTTCCTTTGAGCACATCATTTTAAGACGGCAAACAGGTAATAAATTGCAATATATTGAAGAATATTGCAATTTAATTAAAATTGCTATAACATCGTATCGTGACATAAGTATCTGGATAATATCATATTGTGGGGCCTCTGGTGATTCCCACCCCTATCCAAGACATGCACACTGCAAGATAATGTTTTCTTAGCCATTGGTACACAGTTCAGGAAAATTCAGATTTTGCAGCGAGGGCCAGTAAAAAGGCCTAAAAAACTCAAAAAGACAGAGATAAGTCAGAGATAGCATGTCTGTGACTAAAAAGACCAGAGGGTCACTCACCCTGTGAAAACCAGACACAGTAAGGTGCAGATGAGGATGAACACCTGGTTGAACATGGCAGAGTGGGTCCGCTGGATGGCACGATGGAAGTCATTCTGGACACAGGAAAAGACCTTACTAGAAAACCAGGTTTTTATTACCATATCCATACTAATGACTGCAAATTAAAATAAATTTTCCATTTTGAAATACCGGATACAACATTTGTAAGTTCTCAATAAAAACTTCATCAAAGCACAACTTAAACAATGCGTGAGAAAGTCAGTTACTGTCTTTATATTTATTAACCTTGCCTTGACGATGGTCTGGATACAAATTAACACAAAAATAATCTGCCCTACATTCTTTACACATAACCTACTTCAACTCCACTGTCCTCTCATCTTGGATCATTTTTATAACTATATTGTGCTTTCTCTTACTACGTCTTGCAATGTACAGTAGGAGCTCACGACTCATTTTCAGTTGCACCTTGTTTGCATGTTCTGCCTGCCACCACCTGCCTTCACCGCCTCTCCAAACTGTCCCTGCTTTCTCTCCATGTGCTGGTCTGCTTGGCATCAGATTCTACCATCTGCCCAACTAACATCTTGGCGTGAGGCAGTAGTCTCATCTGAATGACAGCGAAAGGGACACACTAGACCAGTTGGATATCATCTAATTGCTTTGAATTCCATGTACCAGTATCTTTGCACCCATGGTAAATCCTGGACAATATTGATACTACAACAACAGAATTCTGTGCACTAGGCATGTTTTATCCCTACTGTGTTTCTATGCTGCACTGCAGTGTTTGTCTGTTTTGTTTTGCCTGTTTTGTGTCCACGTACGGTATAGAACTACAGTATATTAAGTATTTGCACGCTTTGCAGTTGCATCACTAACCTCAAGCAACTGCAGCTGGTGGGATAATGAAGATTAACTGAATGTGGGTCATAGCTACAGTAGCTCTCTATGTAACTGTCCATACAAGATACATACCTGAGAAAATTGCTGTAGTATGCATGTGGATCCGTTCAATCTTAAACTGAAAGCCGGAGATGGATTCATATTATTTTTAAGGCTATTGTGAAAAAATATCCTCCATCTCTAGCCCCTCTTCTCTTTTCTTCAAACAAGTGTCAGCTCAGTTAACCTGAGCAAATGGTTGGTGTGAGCTTTGACAGCTAAAGTAAACAGTGTTAATGCTAACAATGTTACAATTTCAAAAAGGGGGACCAGAGGGTGTGTGCCAATTACAGGGGTATCACATTTCTCAGCCTCCCTGGTAAAGTCTACTCCAAGGTGCTGGAAAGGAGGGTTTGGCCGATAGTCGAACCTCAGATTGAAGAGGAACAATGTGGATTCCGTCCTGGTCGTGGAACAATGGACCAGATCTTCACTCTCGCAAGGATCCTGGAGGGAGCCTGGCAGTATGCCCATCCGGTCTATGTGTGTTTCGTGGATTTGGAGAAGGCGTATTACCGGGTCCCCCGGGAGATACTGTGGGAGGTGCTGCGGGAGTATGGGGTGAGGGGGTCTCTTCTCAGGGCCATCCAATCTCTGTATGACCAAAGCGAGAGCTGTGTCCGGGTTCTCGGCAGTAAGTCGGACTCGTTTCAGGTGAGGGTTGGCCTCTGCCAGGGCTGCGCTTTGTCACCAATCATGTTTGTAATATTTATGGACAGGATATCAAGGCGTAGTCGGGGTGGGGAGGGGTTGCAGTTCGGTGGGCTGGAGATCTCATCGCTGCTCTTTGCAGATGATGTGGTCCTGATGGCATTATCGGCCTGCGACCTTCATCACTCACTGGATCGGTTCGCAGCCGAGTGTGAAGCGGCTGGGATGAGGATCAGCACCTCTAAATCTGAGGCTATGGTTCTCAGCAGGAAACCAATGGAGTGCCTTCTCAAGGTAGGGAATGAGTCCTTACCCCAAGTGAAGGAGTTCAAGTACCTTGGGGTCTTGTTCGCGAGTGAGGGGACAATGGAACGGGAGATTGGTCAGAGAATCGGCGCAGCGGGGGCGGTATTACATTCAATTTATCGCACCGGTGTGACGAAAAGAGAGCTGAGCCAGAATGCAAAGCTCTTGATCTACCGGTCAGTTTTCGTTCCTACCCTCACCTATGGTCATGAAGGCTGGGTTATGACCGAAAAAACGAGATCCAGGGTACAAGTGGCCGAAATGGGTTTCCTCAGGAGGGTGGCCGGCGTCTTCCTTAGAGATATGGTGAGAAGCTCAGTCATCCCTGAGGAGCTCGTAGTAGAGCCGCTGCTCCTTCGCGTCGAAAGGAGCCAGTTGAGGTGGTTCGGGCATCTGGTAAGGATTCCCCCTGGGCACCTCCCTAGGGAGGTGTTCCAGGCACGTCGAGCTGGGAGGAGGCCTCGGGGAAGACCCAGGACTAGGTGGAGGGATTATATCTCCAACCTGGCCTGGGAACGCTTCGGGATCCCCCAGTCGGAGCTGGTTAATGTGGCTCGGGAAAGGGAAGTTTGGGGTCCCCTGCTGGAGCTGCTCCCCCCGCGACCCGACACCGGATAAGAGGACGAAGATGGATGGATGGATGTTACAAAAACAAATTGAGCTGAGGACACTAGCTTCAAAAATATGCATTGGCTGGTGCACAGTGTCAGCTAACCAGCAAGAAAAAAATATAATAATAATATAATTCTATCCAGAAAACTAAATTGTATAAACTCACTCAGCCATTATAGCCAGCATTACTCATGAGCTGATGGCCTTCAATATGGCTGCCTCAGGGTGGATAATGTACCTTCAAAACCCTCAGTGGTAAAAAACAAAACAAACATGTGTCCTGTGTGCACTCTTTTATGCAATACAGTTTGTACAGTACAATAAATACATTATTGACAATACTTACAATCATGTTCTCCAGGGCACCTTTGGCTAGCCAGCAGTTAAGAAATACAGGAACGAATATGTTTCTCAATGGAGCCCAGAAGATCTTAAGGAAGAAAGAAATGAAAAATGGAAGAGCGAAAAGGTGAAATATATCAGTGAAATACTAACCTGTTAACATACAGGACCTGAGACATGATAAGAAATCATTATCCTCGATACAGGGAAGAAAGAAAGTTTAATAAATTAAGTAAATTAAATTAGCCTTATGTGAGGAACACATGGTATTGGGCCATTAACATTAGATTTATTGCTCAGAGGAATACAATACCAAAATGACATTGAGCCTGTGCTAATCCATTTCTTATGGAACATAACAGTTGATTAAATGAATTACTCACTGTGATTATAAATGGCACTGAATTGATCATCTCCAATATAAAGGATATCTGGAAGATCTGCTCCCAAATGTTCCCCTAGAAGGAAATTGATGGGGGGAAAAAAATAAATGAACCAGTAAAAGTGCAGATTGTTTTAGAGAGAAACATTGTCCCAATAATAATGACCATTGGAGGAAGTCAGCTGCGACACGAAAACAATACTGCATTACAGTTTTGAATGTTGTGACTTATAAGACCATGTCACTCTAATGGTTGAGAGAAAGAAAACATAGTTCTTTGGTATGTTCAATTTTAGTATTAATCTGAGCTTATCAAAGCTTGAATGGAGAGGTCAGTAATTAATGTTGGGTCAGGAAACAACACTCACTGACCTGTTTTTGTTCTTGAGGCATGCAAAGCAAGTGCCTGTTTCTGGAGCATGTTAATGATGCTTTACAGAATTATTATCATAATATTTTTAATTAAATCTCTCTTCATCACAAATACTGTACATCCTTCCAGGCTTTTCGAAGAGTTTACTTTGTAAACTACTGCTTACTGCATTCTCTGCTATTGCTTCTGGAGATGTGTTATGCAAATTAAGTTTATTAGTATCCTTGTATTATTGCATGCTGAATTATGTATTCAATAAGGCCTTGAATGAATGAAAGCTAACCTATTTCCAAACGACAGATGGAAATAACCCACTAATTTATTTTAAGACAGAAAATACTTGGCACTGGAAAGATGTAGGCTTCATCTTAAAAAAAGAAAAGATAATATAATATATACATACAGTAAAAGTATGGCTGCAGCTAATTGCAAAATTGGCAAGTGGGACTGAATATTAATCACATATTGAGAGTGCAGCTGAGTTAACAAGGTGCAGTTCAGCGGTGTCTTCTGTCTATGATGGAGCTACTAAAAAGCTTAGTGAAAAAAAAACATTTTACAAGGCTACATTTTATCACCAGCCGGAAAAAAAGGGGATTTACTCCTCATAAAATATATGCAGTATAAGTCCCTAACAGCCTTCTGAGAGAGAAAAAAAAACATATAGCAATTGGCAAGACATACAGAAAAAGAAATGAACAATTGCAAAAAATAAAACCCAGACCAAACTTCAGGATCACCACAGGGAAAGGAGCTGAAACCTAGAGCCAGAACCCAGAGCAGCTAAAGCTAATATTTCCAAGCAAACTCCAGCTTCTTTCAGACAGGCAGTAGTTTGATGACTCTGGACCCTGACAGGATGCAGACTTAATATTTAAAAGGTGTGGGTGGTGTTAATACGAAGGGTGTCTGTATATACATATACATATTTGGTCCCCATGTCCCTAAATCCCAAGGTAATTTAGCCTTATTTTATTCAGATGCAAACTGTGTGAGCTTTTCTTTAATGTCTTAACCAGGGGTCTTCAACGTATTTTAGAATAAGGACCCCTTAGCTAAACGAATAACAGAGCAGAGACCCCCTACTAATATTGGATAAAATTGAGTTGTATATTAAACTGGGCCTATAATAATGTGTAGGGTGGCCTTAGGCCTTTAACTAAATACTAACCCCTAGGGGTCCCGGCCCCCCTGTTGAAGATCTTTGGTCTAAAAAAAGCAAGTAACTAGTAAACAGAATGCAATATTATGCAATTCATCTCACAACCATTTAAAAACTTGTATTGTTCTTTTATGGAACAACTGGAACAATTTCTAATTGTTGCTGTGTCAGAGTGGTTTTGTGTGACCATATTTCAGGTTGTATTTATAGTGTGCTGGACTGCATTACATTGCAAGCTGTTTTTAATATGTTGTCCACCTCATTAACAGACTGTACATTACTGTATATGAAGGGCAAAACTGCCTCTGCTTATGCCTGCTCATTAGCAGCGGAGGGCTCTCACACAATGACTGACCCTTTCTATTTGTGGGAACTTTTCCATTGAATACATAATGCTGACATTACTCACTACTTGCGCAGTCCTCCTTTTTAAACTCATATGAACTGAGGACCAAAAGTGTACCTTTAGAGGACTCGCATAAATGAAACAAAAATAACACTTCCAGCTCTCTGAACTGGTTTATGTAACTTGTTTCTGAGGCAGAGTGTGTGATGTCTGAGTCTAAAATTAGTGGCACAAGTCTTCTTCGTGCCCTGGAACTGACACTTGGCCTGGACATTGAAAGCTGTCAGATCAAATCAAATCAGATTTAAGAGAGAAACTGTGCACTGTGGACCAGCTCCTTACCTTATAGCTGAGATATGTGATAAGCATCGTCTCCAAGAAACTGATTAAGGCCACTGTCACCTGGGGCAGAGGAGAGAGGAAGATAAATGAACCTAGCAAATGTAAATTCATCTCTTCTGGCTACTCAACCTTCACTGAGGAACTAATGTGCTCTGCAATGCGTTTATCTAATAAACGGATCCTAGTGTGTTTGGGTTGAATCTTGCATTAGGATTCAGTTAATGCAGTGGAATTTGATTAATGTGCACTTTTATTGGAGTGTTATTAGTCTTACCTGTATCGCCCATACAGGTTCCCGCCTGGTAACCCAGAAAATCAACGACCTGTCAA
This sequence comes from Sander vitreus, assembly GCF_031162955.1. Lineage (NCBI taxonomy): Eukaryota > Metazoa > Chordata > Actinopteri > Perciformes > Percidae > Sander > Sander vitreus. Next base: position 26,662,101 of record NC_135859.1, read on the forward strand.
AAACCATATGAAAGTTCTCCTCACACTTCAGTGCACCTCCATATAATTGCGACATAGCAATTTCAGTTCACAATGAAATGCCTTTTTGACTGAAAACATACCAGTTGATTTCTGTTGAGTCTGCTGTGTTGTTGTTGTTCGGACATATTACACTGTGGAGCAAAACACAAAAAGAGTGTGAATGTGAGAGAAAACTTTCCCGCTGGGAAACATTTCCATCAGTTGGTATGTTGCCATAAAGAACAAACCCAACGTGTCTCTAAAAACTGCTGGCAGTGAGCACAATACAAACAATGCACTACTTCTAAATGACTGCATAGAGTCAAGTCATCTGCTTGGTTTGTAATACAATACAACAAGAGGTAAAAGATAGATGACATTAAAAATAATAAGAAAATTAAAAAAGGAGCTAGCGCAGCAGCAAATGTTATAAAGCTACAATCCAGAAAATATGGACACATCTCGAATAGGGGATGCTGGATGAGTTTGGTGGCAACTGCCGAGTATGACGCTCACCTTAGGTTGTCGTTGACCTCCTTTGGGTTATCCAGGCTGACTCTTACTATGTAGAGGACACAGGTGAGGATCTTCAGTGAGAAGTTGAACAGGCGGATTCTGAGGCCTGTGGACCGACAAAGACATACATACATACATACTTAATGTAAGTGATGATCACGTGAAAGTGAATTTGTTTAGGTCTCTGCTATTTTGGTTGCAGCCTTTACTTTAAAGCTCTGCACCCTCTCTGATCACTGTCTCACACTTTTCCACCATCTTAAATTCATTGAGAGTCTACTGCTGACAACAGATGCAGCCAGATTTCTCCTCCGTAGAATACTGCTTGAACACCAGTTTTTTAGGTGAATAAAATTCCTGTAGCGAAAGGCCTAAAGAGACTAGATCTGCTGAAGCTCTGAAGCATGACTAATGTAGTTCTATGCTGCTCTGGCACCCTGTCACAACGAATTTCCTCTGATGCATAGCTTTCAAATCCTCCAACAGGAACACAAAATAACACCAGCACTTTTTTTTTTTATAGATTAATAATATAAAGATACATGACTGGTGGGATTGTACAGAAATAGAAAAGAGGGATAATAATGTTTGTGGGATCACAATTGCTTGTTTGAATATGTGCAGGCATATACTGATAAGCACACAACCAAATATGCAGAACAGAAACTTGGCTGCAGACATGCTTGCTAGACAGAGGGTGGTGCTAGTTGTGTTACCCAAGTCCAATCAGCCTCAGCAGCTAACTAATCTCTCGTGACACGACCTCTTCGGATGAAAGCCAGGGTCGATGTTAAAATTATTTGAAACTAAACTGCATTGGAATAGAGCAACATACCCCTGCAGCCTAGTGTGACATTTTTATTAGACTCTGTTGTTTCATGTCAAAGATCGTGGTGGCTTAGTGACAATGACAAGTTGAAGGAAAGACAGCAGAGCCATGTCAGTCTTGAGGATATGTTAACGACATGTTCTACCAGAGAGACAGAGTTACAACTAGATGCAAATAAGTGGCTTCCAGACACACTACACCAAACCGCTGAGCTGCACCAATGTCTTTTTCAGAGATGTTATGGCATTGCCAGTCTTATCTCTTATTGAGAAAAACACAGCAGCCCTGCTTCATTTCTAAACAAATGAGCCATACTCTTCTGTCCTTGCTGAGCCACAGTGTACTATACACCTAAATACACAATGTTTTACAATGAGCCAGCTAATATAATAACCCAACTGAGACTGGAATTGGATGTGCATCATCACTCACTCCAAATTCCAACATTACGTTTTTATTAGTTCATTTAGATTAACATATCCAGCGGCAGAACACCTCATACCATTTGCATTATGGGAAGAGAGGAGAGCGCTGCGATGTTCCCTGTCAGCTGTACTTACTTGACCTTTGGTTTTTGATGAAGAAAAGCTTCAGCCTCTCCTTGAAGGTGTTTTCGTTGACATAGAACTCCACCTGCACCCTGTGGGGAGCAGTGACATGATGTCAGTGTAAATGTACACAGGTGAGCATGCAGGCAGCACCTCCCGCCAACATAGTATATATACACACAGAAATGACCAGAAAATATTTGACCAAACAGTGTAAACCTTTTCAAGGTATTATGTAATAAAAAAACATGGATTTGCATTGATATTGGATTGTTGAAACCAGTGAACAGTAAATATAACTACAAATTATTGTGGTCCAGGCACATTCATACGTGTAATCATGTTTGTATACGGGCTACACACCAAGACAATACCTGAGTTTCAGTACTAATACCAAAATGATATACTTGGTTTCAGGAATATAAACATGTTTTGCGTCAAAACCCAATTTTTACAACATCTCAATACTTCGGGTATCCACTACTGAAAACAGTCCCCAACAAATGTGCTATTTATTCCTGTTTGGACATGTAAAAAGTACCATGCCCAGCGGTTTCAGATAATTATTAAGCCTTTTTTTTTTTTTTAGATAAAAGTATTTAACAGCTGACCCGTTTCTAAAGTTTTACAGTACATCTTTAGTAGGAACGAACTGGCCTGAAACTGTGCAACAGAGAGGCTGGGGAATTCGGAAAGCATTGAGAAACAAACTAATGCATTGTTTAATTTTGGTCTTTTCATGGGTTTTTTGTCAACCTTGTCCTTCAAAACAATAAACCCAAAAAGAGCTTTGCCTATATGAAATTGTTTTATAATTCGCAGAGTTGTGATTTGGGATTTTCAACTTTGGGTACATGAGTTTGATACTTTTCAGTCAGAACATAAAAAGTATTGAGTTTTGATACCCAGCCTTTGTTTACATCCTGCTATTATACAGATATTACTTGCAATTTCAAAATACTGTTGTTATAGTTAATTGTGCCATTTCCATAATTGTGTTGGTTTCCAGTAAAAAAAAAAAAGACTAGAAAGTATGTGCTTTGTGCAAATCTAGCAGAGTCTACCTTCTGACTAATTCTGTTATCCTCAATTTACTGTCAGTCATTATATACAGTTCCCACCTCACAATGCAACAAACTCAGCCACAAATGCACGCAAGTTTAAATCTGAATGTGCAGCACTGGTACTTAAAATAATGCAGACTGTTACTTAAATAGATGCCTATCTTTTCATTCACCGAAATTCTCCTAATGGGGATACCAGTGAATCATATGCATACTGTAAAGACATGACACATACAGAGTTTAAGCTCTGTAAGTTTTTTTTTTAATTGCTCTACTGAGACTTTAATCCAAATTGATCATTGTGGGTGAAACAGGCACTCGGGAGGGTTGAATAATTTCTATTCAGTATTAATATTTTATACACACATTTAGTACCCAACAACAAATGTTCACAGTTTATCCAACATTCTGTATCACTTGTGTAAAGACGATTTTCTTCTTATACAGTAAACAAGGAGAACATGAACTGATTTATATTGAGCATTAACACAAAAGTGTCCATTAATAATTGACAATCACCTCCCATTAAAGACTACAGTACTTCAAATCAAATGACCTCTGTTCTTCCTTACACATACAATGACAAATCTGAAGCTATTAAACATTTGAGCAGACATAATACACTTTAATAGGCTTGGGGACTTGACCAAATGGCAGCTTAAGCACTAATGGTGATATAGCTACTGTAGATATAGGTTAGATGACTGCAGGTAGCGAGACAGGTCTAAGTTATGTAATGTAGAGAGCTTGTTGTCACTAATGAGCAGGGAGGCGATTTAATTATAGCCTTGCGGTTCCAGCAGGTACGCATAGAGCCTTCTACCTTGTCTGACAAGATGAGTACAGGGTGCAGGAAGACAAGAGAGGAGAGAGCAGGAGGGCAATTACAGCAGCCAAGTCCCAAGGTACTGTATGTGTAGATAAAGAGTGTAGGTGGTAGAAGATATGCACCATCTTCCAACTATTCCCATGTCTCCCTTTTCTGACTGTATCGCCATGGAGACAGCTTCCAAAGCAGGAAATGTTCAGTGACGTGTTTGTGTGTTATGTGTTTCCAGTAAAAAGAATTAGATATAGCTGAACACATACACACACATAATGACATGTTCTTGTTTTAGGCACCATGCCCATTACTCCATCCTACCCAAACACACAGCTACAATATACGTGAACTATGTATACCAAGTGTATCGACTACACCATCACCACCATGAAGCAGTAAAAGACTGTCATAAAGGCTTATAGTGGCAAATCAGGCAATCAATAACGTGTGCTGTCTCCACTGACACAGCTGTCAGAACAGACATGCACAACAACTACAAAGGCTTCATGTTTACCCAGCTTGCCTACAGGCACCGGTAACACTTTCTAATAACCATCGCTAATAAATGGTAAATTGATAGTTAATTAAACTTAAATTAAGTTATTTTACTGTTAACTAACAACAACATAATTAATAATGTTTACTAATTATTAGTTTTATATATTATATTAACTTTTTGTTCATGATTAAGAAATTGTTTATAAACCGTCAATAAACATTATTTGGATGTCTATTAAAAAGTTGCATCTGATGAAAAGAATACCTTGTTAAGGGTTAATAAAGACTTTGTAAAGCATCTATAAACATTGTTTAGATAGCAATTATCAGTGCTCAAATAATCAAATAATCATCTCTTTTATAGATTGCCAAAAAAAGATTTAATGGGGTCAAATTAATGTTACTTGATGCATTATAAACCATTTATTAAACTTATTATATGCATTAGTTGCAACTTTATAATAGCCATTCAAATAACGTTTATAGACGGTTTATAAAACAATTATTAACCACTGACAAAGTATTAACTATATATCTGAAGTTATAAACTTCGTCTTTTAACAGTAAAATACCTATTAACTAAAGATTAATTAACTATCAATTTACCATTTATTAGTGATGGTTATTATAAAGAAGTACCCAGGCACCTGCCATTACACTTCACATAGAAAACCTGAACACAGCAAAACCTGAAATGTGTAAAAAGAAGTCTACTGAGCCTGGTATATGTTTGAAATGTATGGTGAGGGGTGACAGCCATGTCGTAGTAATGTATATCCCCTCTTTTTGTTATATTTGAAAGCGATGGTTTCCCTTCTTATCTGTATGTAAGGTATGACACTTGGAGTACAGTCGGTAAGCATTTGGACAGAGACACATTTTACTTGTACTCCATCACATTTTAAATCAAATTAAACAATGATTATGATGTTAATGACAGACTTTTAGCTCAGTTTGGCGTTGTTTTATCCATACTGGGTGAACAGTGAATTTATACAGACAGACAGAACAGACATTGATAGACCACAGTGTTGGTTTTATTGTTTTTGACCACCTAGGCAAAGTTGACCCCTTCACTTATTTACTGTACAATTAACAAACACTATGTTCAGAAAATTAACAAAACACTAGAACACAAATGATGATAAAAAATCTCAGCCAGGCTTTTGTCATGTATCCAAGTAGCTCGGACTAACGCTACAAACAGACACACTTGACTGCCAGCAACTGCAGACCCACAACAATACCTTTTAAGTACTTACGCTCTTTCCTTTGGCATCTCTGTAGTCTACACTCCATCACTCACCACCAGTCTACAGAATATGGACATTAGCCAGACTTGGCAGATATAAACACGAGCAGTTTGAATAGCCAAGAAGCCAGACAGCATCTAACGGGTTGGTACTTCTTAACCTTAGAAAGACACACTCCTATTATGGAAGGCAAGACACAAGCCAGGAATGTTTGCAAGTGTACATTGTAGGTAGAGCCTTTAGTATATATAACAGCCATTCAGAATATATGACATGATCAAAATGAAAGTGTGGAGGAATAAAAGTGCAACCAGAGAGTCTGGTCTGGTCTTGAGTCTGGTGGGAACAACCTGTGATCAAGCTTTCAGTGTCAAACACAAATACACAAATTACAACATGAACATTGCCAGTCATAGGATTATAATTGTATGCATCCTTGCCTGAAACATAGGAAGACTTCAACTGCTTTGTAGACTCAGTAAATGAACATCAAACAGCTTGTTGACCTCAGGATAATCTGGCTGACTTGAACAACAGCCTGTGTTAATTCTAGTGATGAAAAAACAATATATTGTTGAACAACTGCCAGATGCTCTGCGCCATATGGCATTGGTGAACAACAGTATCCTAATACAACTTCACCTGGGGCTTAAATGATCACATGAACTCTGAGAGGTGGCTACAAAACATGTCAACCCTGAGATGGTACACTCAATGATGCTTCACTACACGAGTACAGGGTTTGATTGCAGCAATCGAATCCTGTAATCTTGCAGTGTCCAGTCTTGTAGAAGGCATTATATAGTGTACAATCACCATAAAGTACCCACGCCAGTTAACTAAATTACCACAAGTGTTGGCATAGCAACAAATGTGGAAATTATCAGCCCGGTTATCTCTGACCAATCAGAGTTAAACTGCACACTGTATCATACTTTACGATAAGATTCAGGCTTTGGGGCATGAAAGTAGCACACGGACCAATAACACTGCATCTTGTCTTGTAAACAGTAACAACAGTCTTTCCCATCACAGCCTGAATACAGTTTATTTTCAGATCTCAGGTTTGCTCCCACCCTACGACAAGGCAAACAGTTGAAAATAGAAAATTTCCAATGCACCACCCTCAGACATGTGCCCCGATATAAAAATCTGCAGGGATTCTAAAAATATTACACTTGGAGATGAATATTTAAAAGCTGTAGACATCTTAGGTATCCTCTGCTTCTGTTCTACCGAGCTGCATCTAAAACTTCCCATGACAAAAGGTACATATGTCCAATAGCCTTATCATTACAGTGCAACATTTTTTGAAAGGAGCATCAGGCCAGACATGGGCTATTGCAACTGGGAAAGTACTTCGTCAAATGAATGCCGAACTTAGAAATCTCAAGAGGGAAATGTAACAGTTTCTTTTATAATCAGCTGTGGGGAGGATAATCACCTTAATGGGAGGTAGGCCTGTGTGGGCTAAAAGATGAATGTGAAAGAGCAGGCACAGGTAATTTCTGGTCCTCTAAGGCAGAGGGAGACGGGCTACATGAGCAGCAACAATATAGCTAGTTTCGCTTTTGACCGAGTTGTTAATGTTGTGATGACTTTCTGTTTTGCCTGCTGAAGCCCGACTGTTTGATCGCCAATGATGTCTATGAATCCAAATTAAATGTATTATGGGTATTATTTCCTCACCAGACACTTTTGAGGTTTTACTGGTACAGGGTAGTATCCCACATTCCCGTCTTCACATTAAAAACTAATCCATTTTGTGTCACTGCACCTGAGGGAACGTTAGCTAGCTAACAGTGGCAAAACACGCTTGTCTCTTCCTGATGTGCTGAGATTGGCGTGGCAATATTCAAACTTGAAAAACTGAAATTATGCATTCAAAATTGACTTTTTATTTATTAATGTGAAGCACATTTAGGTATAACAAAACTACTAGCATTGTAAATGAACAACAAATGTAATTTTTAATTTAATCTAACCATTTGGCAGTAGCTCCACGGCCCACTAGTAGGCGCCTGAAGCCCACCAGTGGTTGAGAATAGCTGCTCTAAGGCACCCATGCACTCTGTAAGCTGCTGTATACAGTATGTGCACTTGTGGGGAGGGTCATGGCTATTCTGTATGTGCACATGATGTGTTCAAAGACCAAGAAAACCCTGAAGCATTCTGTTCTAAATCACTTGCTAGTGTAAATGCACATCAGCACAATTCATTTTATTTTAGCCTTGAATCAGCATGTCAAAGATGCTGATTCAAAGCAGTTGTCAGGTGGTCTTTCAAGGTCTTTCAGGGAGTTCTGACAGAAGTGTGCAGCTATAATAAGAGTGCTGCTCACTTTATGGTTGACTACACTGTTTGTGTAATAATGAATACATTTACCTGTTGACTGAAGTGAAGATTTCAAGAGCAATGAAGATAAATTGCTGAATAAGTAGATAACACGCTAGGCAGTCCCTGAGAACATTAACAAGATGTTCCTCGTTCCTCAAAAGCTCAGAAAAACGGAACATGTCCAACTCGAAAAACTCTTGAAAACTTGAGAGGCTTTAAAGCTGTGGTAGGCACTTTCTTTTCGGCATCATTGAGCCAGAGAGAAAACTAGACTTCTGTACCTACTCCTGGCTCTGTATTCAGGCTTCAAAAAAAATCTAGCCATCACGAGAGACTTTGGTCAATCACAGGTCATTTCAGAGAGAGATAGAGTGCGTTCCTATTAGCTGTTGTGTATGCCTGGGTGTGACAAAGAGGAGAGGGAGAACTGCAGGAAGAGGTCTCACTCTACTTCAAATTCTGGCATTTCTGTAAAGTTCTGTAAACATCAGAATTAATATGCAAAGTGGTTTGACAGATCCAAATCGCATCCTCTTGAAGTTAAGGCTCAGCACTGTAAAAAGTACTGACATATCAGGGCCTTAAAGTACGAGGCTGTTAAATTGGATGATGGCATCTTTTGGATTTTGTAAAAAGGCCACAAAGGGTTTTCTATAAGATCTGCTGGTCTTTCTCAGAAAAGTCTATCAAAGAAAGACCCCAACATAAAGAGCATCATACTATTTATAGTAAAGGTCAGGAAATGCCAGATGAAGTTAAACTTATGTCTAAGAAATGGGACAAGACATTATAACCAAGAAAGAAACTTTAGAAAGCCCAAGAGGCCATTTTCTTGTATAAGAAAATGACAAAGCATGTGGCAGTGTTAAATGAAAGCTGGAACGCTCCAGAACATGGGGCCTGGTCTTTAACGTGCAGCAATTTGACAAGAAAAAAAATTAATCTTTAAATGAGCAAGAACGTTTAGAGAGAACCTCATAAGAATATCGCTGTAATATCAATGATGTTGAAAGATGCCTTTGAAACTCACTACTCCCTCCCCTACAGTACAGTCTTCTATTTAGTAGAGTAAATGATGATGGCAGTGATTCTCAACTGAATATGAAATATTACATAACCTAATGAAAGTGCAGTAAAAGCAAATTTTAATGTTTCAAACTAACAGCAACCATTAGAACAAAAAAGGTATACACCTACAATAGGCACATTTTTACTAAGGCAGAATAAACTTTTATCAGCGTTTCAAGCTGAAAATTTCCACAAAAGTGAGACAAAAAAGTCAAGCATAGTTGTTTGATTTCAATAAACATTGGAAAAGACAAGTGCGAAATATACTACAAAGGAATAATGCAGATGTTTTGTCATTTTGATGATTTAGAAAAAACTCCATTCCAAATTCATAAATGGAAACCTCTGCATATAAACACGACAGGCTGGTTTGTTTAACAAAAAAAGAGACTTCAAAAAATATGATCTACTGTTGTTTGTATCCTTCATAGGAGAGCACACCTGTATACAAGGTTCTACAACAGCTCAATTGACTTGAAAAATGCATCTTCTCTTTCCACGATACCACTTTCAGAAAAACAGTTCCCATATCACACCAGGCTCCACACACACACGCACACACACGCACACACACACGCACACGAGTGTGTAGTGTGCCATTTGTGGTAGAAATATGGTTCGCTAAAAAATGTATTTGAAAACTTTATTTTAATTGTTCAACTTGAATAATTGCATTGAACAACTTAATTTGAAAATGAATGTATTAGTTTGGAACTAAATTACAATAAACTTAAAACTGAATGTAATTATGAAACACATTTTTGTTGGTTTGTCTGAAATTTGAATTTGAGCCTCACTGAAAATTCTAAATTCAACTCTAACTATATTTTCACATCCAGTTCTCAAAATGTCTTTATTAAAATTAAATTTAGTTATCGCAATTAAATTTCAGTTTACTGAGAAACACATTTGGTCATTGAGGAAGAGCAATTGAGTGCCGATTCAACGAAATCCCGTCATTTATCAGACCACAAATGAGAAATGAATTAGCTAATGCACCCCCGCGGCCCCTCCGCCTGAGACTACTTCACCGGAAGGGGAAAGCGGGCGGAAGCTCCAGACATGGACCTTCAATTAGCAGCTGTAGCAACTCAAATTTAGCCAGCCCAAAACCCAGTGCCCGGGAGTCACAGCGGGCTGGTGGGGTCTCTAACCTGTGTAACGGCAGCAACAGCAGGGTCACTGGAAACGTTCTCTTAGAGGATGGATTAGAAGCTGGAGGCTTGTGTGCGAATAGCGGTTTGAGATTGTTAATTGATCAGTTCATGTGGTGTTATGTCTGACAGGAATGATTAAATAAGAGCTTGGGTTGTCACTATACTTGAGAGGTAGTGGAGAGTGCACTTGGATCATGTGAGGTCAGTAGTCAGTCACGTGAGGAAGTGGATGATGACCATGTCCTAAGCTGGTCAGTGACATGCTGATTGTCCATGTGGTGTAAGATGGTGTGTTTAATGTTCAAGGAGAGTAGCCGTGATCCCAGTAAATAAAAATGGCATTGTGCTTAAAAGAGTCACTGCCCTGCCACAAAAGATTAAAATTGTCAATAAAAACAGCACCGTGCTCCCAGAACACAGTGGAAAGCCATGTGTGGAGGCTCAGAAGCCTGGAGAAACAAAGGTTCACGCTCTGGACTCATTAAGAATGTCGAAGAGCTGGATAAAATCATGTTTTGAAATATCTGACTGTTGCCGCGGAGTATCATTAGTACCCACATGAACTACTAATGTGTTCAACGAGGGGTATGCTTCTAATACGTCACAAATTTTGGCAGAGATATTGTTGACAGTAGTGCCGGGGAAACAGAGAGTTGTAGAGGATCGTGTTTTTACATTCCTTATGATGGAGTCCCCGATGATGACGTAGGATTGAACAGTGACAACAGAGTAAAGACTGCTGTGCATATTCAGTCAAGGGACAGATAATACACCTGGAATAAGTTGATAAAAACACAGAAGCTGCCTTTTCACCATTTACTGTGGTGTGATCGAATGTGACAACAATTCAATGTGTTGAGCTAAATGTTTTCTTTTGAGTCTTTGCCACAACATTTGTTGAAAAGGTAGCTACAACAATCATTGCTCACTTTACAGATATTGTGTAATGGTAATATTACCTCCAAGGCATTATGTCCACATCCAGTCTGTGCAAAATCCAAAGTGAACACTGCTATGTATGTGCTTTGGTGCTCGCAAATCAGTTCTGTGTACAGTTACTATTGCAGACACAATCCATGCCATGCAACCATGATGCTGCCAGGGACTTACTGGGCATTGGTTGAGTCCATACTGTACTCCTCTTGATACCTGGGCGCAGCACACATGGACACAGATAGGCATAGGTTTAGTAGAGAGTGGGATTGAGAAAGCAGGAAAGGGAAGAAAAGAGCAAGAAAAGGATGCCACTCGGGATACCACTGAAATTGATTTGCATTTACTTGCATCTTGAGTCAGAATGCAACCATTTTATAACCTTGTAGGGGAATCTGAACACAGCTTGTGCAGCAAGAAGGTCCAAGATGGGATCTGATACCATGTTAGCTTGTTGATGTTCCTTTTGGAATATCGGTAAAAACTAGAACGTGTAAAATACTGGTTGCATCAGACCCCTCAGCTGCTTCTTACTGCACAGTTGAAGCCTACTGTTAAGACTTTTTCCCCCAAGGTTTCATGGAGTCACCTTCAGACTCCACATACAAGTAAATATAAACATTTACAGTGGTAATTGACTGCATCTGAGCTCGATGGGAATTACAACATGTATTTCAGAACTATTAATTCACAGGGCGCATGCAAGGCAAACACTACACATCAAGTTAATCAAAAACAATGCTTCAGCAGACTAAAGAACAGATGGGACACTTAATGCAAACCACAGGGGATCAGTGGACACACCCTCGTGGTCAATCTCATAGGTTAAGATGACCATGGAGAAAAGGGAGGTGTGTAACACTGAGGGAACTGACAGACAGAGAGACATACCCAGATATTGATTTTAAGGACCGACACATGGACAACTGTAATGGACAAGGGGTCAAAGGTTAATTTGATGCTAAATAAACTGACTTTTAGTATTTTATGTACAGCATTATATGTAGTTTGTTTCTTAATAGTGCACACATTCATTTCAAATATTCAAAATTGCAAATAAAATCAACAAGTCAAATGTCTGCTGCAACAGAAAACAAAGTTCCTCTTACAGAAATATATAGAAAGCACTAAATAAGATACATGAGAGGAACAGACAGAGCTTTGGTACAAATGTTTCTTGTTTTGTGCACTATCCACCAGAAAATGTATTGTAAAAATTCAGTCCTGATACATGTTATTGGATGATACATTTAGACAAGTATCACAGCCCATTTGATTGCAAATATCTTATGCCACATTGTGGGTTGGTTTGTCTTTAACATTCATTACAACGATATACCCAAGTATATATATACATATACATATATATATATACATATATACATATATATATATATATATATATATATATATATATATATATATATATATATATATATATATATATAAGTAAAATGCCCTAAAAAGGGTTTTATAATTAGTTGCTATTAAGTTTAGGTCTGGGATTATTAAAACTAAACTCACCATTCATTGAGATTGAGGGACATTATATGATTGAATAGTAGATTCAACTCTCACTGTATTTTGATCCGACAGTCCTGTATATATTGTATGAGCAAGATCATATACAAATCCAAACTACATATGTAAAATACAAATTAACTTTAACCTTTTTAAATTGCATTTACTGTATAGGCAATTAGTTTGAATCCATTCATAAATATTATCTGCATAACCCCCTACAGTTCAGTTGGTCTTTTGTGTAATAAGTGAAACATATTACTGGGTACATTGAGCCCTTCACCCTTACATGTAACCTGTAGTAATATCTACCAAAGCTAAAAACACAGTAAACTGAATTATTAAATTTAGTTAGTATAATGTCTGAAGGTTGTTGTAACTGTAAGTAAACTGTAAGTCTAGTGAGTCCAAAATGTGTCTAAAAATATCAATTTCAGCAGAGGTGGATGGATAAAAATATAATGTGGGTTGATAGCTCTTTGAAGCTTGTGAATGATAAAAGTCTGTCTGCTGGTCAAAAGTGTAGGAGGAAAGCTGAAGGAATCGGTGTGTTGTGAAAAGGTCTAATTTGGCTGTTCAGGCTGTTTGGTTGAAAAGTTTTTCACAAAACAAGAAACATCATCATCCCATTTACGCCTTTCTAAAAAGACTAATGGTGTGTCCAGTATACCCAAGAAGTAGTAGGTTACAAGAGAGGACCTGAACCATTCCAGTAATCAATTTAGAACCATTTGCCAACTCAACAACAGAGCACAGTCGATTATTACGGTTATTAAGGAAGCAATGACATTGTCAGCTATGGAATTCCACTACAGTTTAATGGCTTTTAGTGGAATTTTGACAAAAGATTAATTTCCACTGTGCTCATTCAGCTGTTCATTTCTAGTAATGTGACCATAGAAGTGAAGTTTCAAAAATGCTCAGTGTTAGGAAACTAATTATTTCTCCAATTTAGTCATTATAGTCATTCACTGTGTCTGTAAGTGACCTTAAAGTAACTTATAAAATTTAAATCATTTATATGTAGATTTTAGTTATCATATTGCATGAGCACCATTTATTTTCCAGCTATTTGACTGGTAAACATACTGTACAGAAGACTGCTCTACAAGTGTAATTTGCTAAGTGCCAACTGCCTCTTAGTTAAACTTAGTTCAGAAGTGAAAGAGCAATTTGGAAATGATTAGTTGGCTTATCACGGATACTGTACATAAGAAGAATAAACAAGAACAATATTAACCCCTTCTGCAGTGATCTCACTGTCCATTTGCTCCTATTATAACACCATAATGAGCAATAACATTTCTATCTGGCTGCTAAGAGCTTTAGCACTGTAGAAGCTAAGAAAACAGAGGCTCATTTTGCTTCCATTAGCTTACAACTGATATAATTAAAAAACTGACTCTGCTCAGTCCTCTGTTTCTTCACAAAATAAATGATAACAAATACATAACAAATAATTCCTAATATTCATGCAGCTAGCATCATGATGCCCTTCACATTTTACTCAATAATAATAAAATACATACAATGAAAAAGCAAATAGATCCTCACTTCTTTGCAGAATCACCGGAATCACAAAAATGAGCTGAGCACGTGAGACAACAAGTGCGAAATGACCAGCACTTTCAAAGTATGCATTCAATTACATTCACTGAGAACTGCCTCAAGGACTGGCCGATATAAAGGGGGAGGGCCTAGCAAACATACACCATCTCTGCAGTAATTTCAAGGGCAAATGGGATTTGTAGTTTTCAATCTGTTTACCTGCCCTGGGAAGCTTGCCAACATTTCATTACTACAGTTCCCATACTATTCCTCAGGTCACAGAGGCAGCTCAAGTTCTCCACTCCAAAATTATGACTAGTTGGTTAAAGTAACTTAAAGTGCTCATATTATGCTCATTTTCTTAGGTTCATAATTGTATTTAGAGGTTATATCAGAATAGGTTTACATGGTTTAATTTTCAAAAAACACCATATATTTGTTATATTTGTACTGCGCATTGCTGCAGCTCCTCTTTTCACCCTGTGTGTTGAGCTCTCTGTTTTAGCTACAGAGTGAGGCATCACACTTCTATTCCATCTTTGTTGGGAGTCGCACATGCACAGTAGCTAGGTCAGCACTAGGGCTGCACGATATTTTGTTTCATCGTCTACATCGCGATGTGCGCATGCGCGATAGTCACATTGCAGGACGTTGTGTTATGGGAAGTGAGGCTCTCCCGTGTGTAGAAAAGTACGGTAAGCGGCAGCTGCCACTGACACAGTGATGCACATGCTTTTCCATGGGTAGTGAAGCTACAGTAGTCAGTGTTTTATGTTTGCTGCAAAGACAGACTAAATCACCTGATTAATGCAGCGTAATCACAACATATCCCGGCCATTTTTCACCGCAGAAAGCTGCTACCAGCCATGCTAAAGCTAACATAGTTAGCCTAAAGAAACAAGGCGTCTGTCCCAACTAACGTTATGGTTCGGAGCTGAGACGCTGGAAACGTAACACTAATCTACAACAGCAGTCTGTTTCTGATATAACGTAATTTACACTGATTTTAGTGCTCTTGGATACAGTTTGTTGAAGAGTGTGACATGCCGGCTCTGCATGCACAGCAAACCAACAATCATGATCAATTTTAATCAATTTATCAAACAACCAAAGCAGGACCCACTAGTCGACCACAACCTGACATTTAGAGGAAGCAACATGCATGCATTATTAATATCATTCACTTTAGCCTGGATTGATATTATGTGAATACAATGGTGTCATGTCAGTCAACCAGTGTATTTCTTCCTAATTTCCCTCTCCAAAATCACTTCAGAAGAGTAATCACAGCGCTTACTTGCTTTGGTTTTTGTAAAGCATTACAAAGACTGGTTCACATAAGAAAATTTCCTTTTTCATTTTTATTGTTTTTGTAGATGCACTCCCCTACAAAATCACCCCAGTAGTTGAGAATGACTAAATAGGGCTATTTATGTCCTCTTGTAAAAATTAGTTTCATATTGCAATATATATCACAGAGGAAAAAAATATCGCAATGTAAGTTTTTTCCAATATCGTGCAGGCCTAGTCAGCACTGCCAGCTAGTCAGTTGCAGAGTATGAGGGCGTGCCACTCTAGCAGCTAGGCGAGCATTATAACGTGTGTTACAAAGTGAAGCAGTTGGTGAACGGTGTTTTCTCTGGAAGATGGTAAGTCCCTTTGGGGTGGACTTTGGGCTTTTTCACTTTGTAAACCTATTACATACACGAAAAAGATATATAACACAACAAAGTAAAGGGGAAAGCCAAAAAGCATAATATGAGCACTTTAAGAAGTAAATCTAACAGCAGCATTCCTATCACATACAACAAGAACATGACTACAACAAAACAAGATCCAGACCTGTAGCTTAATTATCTGGCCATAACCTTTTTAAAAAACCTTTTACCTATTATATCTTCTATTCTCACAAACTATGCCCGTTTACCGTTCACTGTCCAGCAGGTGTCCATTGAAACCTTATAATAGAACACCTCACACACTAAACCTCAGTTCTGCAAGTTTATTAAACTGCAGGTAACCATAGCAACATTACCCTTGTATGTCACTAACTACAGATGTACTGTATTAGATTAATAGTTTTGTGGCTATACTGGACTTTTTATATGTTATTATGTGCCTTTATTTGTCATGTATTAAATTCACTGCATGGGCCGCAAGCACAATCTCTCTCTGGTTGTTTTGTGTTGCTTTTAAACTTGCATGCTTTTAGGTGTATCCTACTGATATCTAAGGTCTTTTAAGGGGCAAGCATAGCAATCAGGGCGCTCATTATTTTCAAGCTGTGAACTCGTCGGACTGCTGAGAGATTTCATCCTTAACGAACAATGATGATGGACAACATGTAAATTACCCCAAGGACCACATTAAAACCCCTCATTAAACCCTGGGTACTCATCCAAAATGAAAGCGTAATTGTGCCGTGAAAGCAGGGCGCTATAAATAAACAAAGACAAAAAGGGTGGAAGACACATACATACTTGAGCAGTCTGTGCAATAAAGAATGCTGTACAGTCATTTACAACCACAGTACAATTGGGCAGCAATGGATTTGCAATGAATGGGAATAAGTTATCAGCTGGAAAACAGATTGAAAAACAGAAAATTAAGGCCAGCATGCAACTATAAAGAGAATATAATAATTGAGAATGAAAACAAGCAGAGGACAAGACGTTTGCAAAAATTGATTAGATTGATATAGAATAGGGGTAGGACTAGATACTATTATAGGCATGATGCTTCTTCCTACTCATTTTCTGACAAAAATTGTTAATTTATGTTGTTTTATGTATAATTGTTATGTATATTGTTTTTTTTACATATATAATAATTCAACTGAAATTACTGTATTAGATGCATATTATATATATGCACTGCACTAAGAGGATTTCTGCATCATAGTGTCTCCATGGGAAAACAAAAAGGTGTATCTGAGTAGAGGAAAAGTGGACCTAAAGACAAAAGTAGTCATTCGTGCTCAGAAGGGTTTTTATAAAATCTGTCGGGAAGCTAAACTTACTAAGAGGGAAATGTATACAAAAATTGTCTTTGAGGTATCAAAAATTAGGTTTCAGTGGACTCCAGTTACGGTTCCCATATATGCACAGTTCAACTGCTATCTTATTTAGCAATACTGATGAACATAAAAAAAATATTATAGATCAATAGTGTGTAATATAACGCTAGTCGTCGGGGCACGGGTAAAGTAAAAAGAAATTGCTATTTCTATACCACTAACAAGGCTCAAAATAGCACCACACTTCCACTAAAGCATAATCTGGTCACATTCGATTAGCATGAAAACAAATCCCAGAGAACGGTTGACTCGGTAAACATGTGTTATTAACCCCTAGGTTCATTTTGCGCCGGATTTGTCCTTTAAATATGACCATTTCCCTGAGGAGAAATTACAGAGATTCTCTTGATTCTTCCTAAAAACCTACACAAATTCATTCTTCTACTTTATCTAGTGGCTCCCTGTCTAAGCACATATCATGTACCCATTATAGCTTGGCTTCATATCCTGCAGATGACCTTTGCTGCATGATATCTCCTTCTGTGTCACAGCTTTTCCTGTTTAACTATCAATTAAAGAAAAATGCATTAAGAGAAAAATGAATTAATGAATTCATCAATCCGTCAAAGCATCAATCAATCAAACAATATGAATGGCAAATATCAAAGTCTACTGTGTAGCTTTGATATTGAGGAGGCGCTGCTGACTGTACAAGACTTAATGGCGAAAAAAAAGATAATAATTCAATAATATTGAATTATTACAACTTGATAAAAAGCAGAAGTGCTTTCAACTGACGGACATGTAAGCTCTGCAGAAGGATTGTGTTGATGAAACGTCAGCAAATGATAGAAAGTAGATATCAGTCAAACAAAAGTCCTGCTTTTTATCGGCCTACAGTATATCGAGTAAAATATGCAAATCATCCTGTGTAATATACTGGTGAAGCCTTAATGGGAATATGACTAACGGCTCCCACTGAGCTCTGAAGATACTTGTACACCAACAGACCAAACCCATTGCCCATTTTACAAACAGATTTTTCACGGAAAGGCAATGTGGTGACAAAACTGGATGAAGCCAAAATAAATCTGTGTAAATCTATTTGTTTTGACCACATCCTGTGTTTAAAAGATGGTCAATCCCTCTGTTATTGAATATCCTCCAAGTCTCCTTTAGTCTCTTTACTCCCTACAGTATTTATATGTCAATATAATTGTAAATACAACAAAGGGATTTCCAGGTGCTTTAAATTATGCAGAAATAAACCGTGTTGTACAATGGCCAGATTATTGATTCTCTCACTCCTCCCTCCACATCCTCTCATTCTAGAGCCAGCGGGACACAAATCCCACGGTGATCAGATTTCACAACCTATAAAGTTCTCAGATTACTGACCACATCCTGCCAGCCTGCAGGGGTCATCCAGTTCTATGTGTTGATATAAAATAACAAGTTTTGTCATTTCTAAAAGAGTAAAGTACTGCACAGGAGGATGATCGAAGGCAAACATTTATCCATTCATTTAGGGAATTGCTGCCAAGAGTGGCAACCTAACCATACTAAATGGTTGACAGTGGTCCAAGTCTTGTTGCCCAGGACAACTGATGCAATAGGTTTTACAGCCTCAGCCATTTGCAGATATTGTGTATTAGATCCCCATACAAACAGTCTGGCATTGCAATATAGCCACTTGTCAATATTGTTCAACTTCTCAAAACTGATTGGCAGCCAATCTCTTCTTCTTTCAGCCTGTTTAGAGCAGTTGTCTGCTGACTCACTGGCTTTTGTAGGACTAAGTGTTGATCGCTCTGACAGATCTGCAATCATCACTACAATCACCTACATTACACCAGCAACACCACCACCTTCATCATCTCCATCAGCACATATCATCGGCCATTGCTTCATATCACTGCTGTCAGCTTCATCATCATCACTTTCATTAGTGTCAGTATCATCCTGTTTCCATTCCCCTTGTCTAAACTCTTGCTAGTTTTTGATAGCAGTGATAGTCAGCTGCCCCCTGTCTTCATCATCACTGTGATCACATCCATCATTGCGATGATGGTAGGATTTAGTGTTTTGTTACCTGCTCTATTATCATGCTAACCATATACATTCTACACATTCATCTATGCATCCCTTTAATTGACAGGTGATAATAGCCAACAGAAACCAGATTGTTCTGTAATCTAAATTCTCAAACCTACATTCATCATTAGCCTTGACATAAATATCAAGTAGTACAGGCAACTTAATATCATCTTTACTGCAGTCCTCATCATTTTGCACATTGCATCCAACTGAACATCCACAGTATTTGCAATTATTGTGTTATGAAAACACAGAAGAGATCGCTCTGAGCTGTGCTGTCATCTCGAACATGTGATGATTATAATCAAAAACATCACAAGGTTTTATAAGGATGAACAACATTTGAGAAGTGCCAACTTTTGCATAAAAGTGCATAACTTAAAAAAAAAAGGTGCTGGAGAGTTCAAATTGGGTGAAATCACATTTTGGCAAAAGTGCAAAAGATTAGTTAAAATTGTGCCATTACCTTCACCACTTTATACTACATTTCCTAATGAAATGTGAAATGAAAATGAAAATAAATATAAAGATTGTCCTCAATCAGTGTCATCTCAAGCCTCAAGTATTCCTAAACCCATATTTAAGGTCAATCCATCTGCTTTCTCTTGTTATGGGATAACACTGTCAACTCTGCAACACATGACATCCTTCCAGGTCTGTGGTCCAAAATATAGAAATATAGCAGACTTTTTCAATTGGGTCTCTATTATTGATGGGAAATTATAATGAAGTAGGCAGAAATTGCATTATATTAATATTTAAAGAGACGTCGCAGAGTAGAGATCCATAGTTATGAGAGTTTGCCAGATTACTTTACAGCATTTTGCATCAAATACAATCTTATCCATCTTTGATTACACTGACATTCTGTATGCAATGAAAGTTTTTGTCCCATGCCACTGTTGTTGTTTTTGTTATCAAACAGATGCCTTACACAATAAATGCTACTGCATTATAGAGCCCAAATTCCAGATAAAAATCATACGCAAAAATGTCAATGCCTTCAAATAAATATTGACATGAAAAATGTGTGCTGTAAATAGAGAGACAAAACACACTGCACCACCAGCATATTGGCTGTGCGGTGGTGTCTGAAACACTGCCAAACAAGCATAATCTTTCGGTTTTCGGCCAAACCAACCATACAGTAATTTGCAGATAAGAGTACCAATCTGAGCTTTAATGGTGGCATTTCTACAGATCTCAAGTTCTTTTATTGCCCTAATAGGAAAAACACATTTAGTCTCCCCCAGTCGTTAATGGTTGAGCCCATCTCACACAAACCCTAATCTAATTTGTCTACCAAATGGTAGGCGAGTGTCCTGAAGGTGGAAGTCTGCATGCAGATTCTATTAAGTGGTGCAGACGTGTTGAAATATAACATGTAGTCTTTTTGAAGGTATGTCAACATAATCTCCAGTGGTTTGCATTAGTATTTCGTCTAGCAATCTGGTTGCATTATGTCAAAAAATAACATCAGCTTTGAATGCAGTGGTATTATAACATTTTCCCCACTCTATACAATTCATAAAATTGTAATGGGAATGCAGTATCCACTGAATTATGTAATCACTATATACTGCAGCTATTAAAGGAATCCCAGTGATGCCGAGAGGAAAATGATTGACGGCAGAAGCGCTGCAATCATTCAGCATTGGATGCATTTATGTTTACCATTAATGGGGAAAATATAGCTTATACCACCCGTAACGATTACACATTCCTACGAATTACCGTGGGGAATATCAATTAACGGGTGAACCGATTTAATGGCAATGGGATATTGATCATGGCGCAACTTTTGCCTATAAGGATGAAGCGAGCTAAGTTATTAGGAATACTTTATGCACCATGCGCTCACAGCATCATGTCATTTCGCGAAAACTGCATGTGTGCAAGTGAGCTGCATTCAGAAACATGCGACTCTGGTGCGGATCTGCGACAGCTACCTTTGGCCAGCATCGCTCCCGAAAGAGCCCATGGTCCGGATAGGGCTGGCCGGGTTGACCCAGGTGGGCTCTGGAGTTTTCTGAGCCTCGGTCTTCACGTCTGGGTCGATCTCGGAGGGAGAGGGCGTCAGTTTAGCGCCTGCCATGGCGCTGCCTCCCCCAGCGTTACCTCCAGCAGAGAGCGGCCAATATGTTTCCTCCTCCTGGTGTCAGAACAAGGCTCACACTCCGCCGGAAAACCGCATCCCTTTCTCACTGGTGTTGCACGAAGGCGGAGGGAGAGCGTCTCTCTCCTTGCCGCATCACGGGTTCCTCAGACACACTGAGGGGCGCATCAGCCAGTCTTCTGCTAATCGAGCGCTCCTCCATCCTGATGGAGATGTGAGGTCCCGGTGCGTCTACGAGGTTCACGCGTCGTCACGATGTAACGTAAACCGTCGCACGGCTAAACCAACGGGCACCCCGACTGGTTACATAACCTGATAACTCACCCGTGACTCCTTTTTGATGTGACCAACGTGCCACTCATTCACCTTCATCATGTCCATCAGTGCATGGCCTATAGTCTTCATTTCTATTACTATTTTGAATAAAGCACATTTATCTTTCAAATAATTCAAAGGGTGCTGAATTTAAGATGGCATATATATGTCAATCAAGTCGTCCTCACTATCGAGAGATCTTCATTATTCCGCTCCTTTAGCTATTGTTATCGTTTTGACGCACACCAATCACCAGAATAATGACACAGACAAATGAGCAGGTGGCCTAGATAAACGCACCATGGTGTGATCATGCTCGTTTGCATGGAAGCACATCGTGACACCTACAGTAGAGTATAGGCTACAACCTACAAGCCAGAAAGTTAATAAGCCCCCCCCCACACACACACACACACACACACAGACACATCTCTCCTCACACGTTTCTTAAATAATGGGGAATCCTGGGAAACACTTATAAACCAAATATATGTAAGCTATCATCAATAATTGTGCAGCCTTGTAAACCCTTACCGAGCAGCACTTATACTGGTATATTTTATACTACTAACTATAAAGTGAATTAAAACTTGAAAAATTGCAGCAGTTTCAGTAAGCAAAGACTCACAATGAAACATACAGACACATTTATCAATTCAATTCAACATGTAAAAATGTGTTTTAAGCTGATCTAGTTTGCCAGTGTGAATTTCATTCAGTTCTTTCACAGCCTGTGGGCCACAAGAGCCAACACAAAATCTTTACATTTTAAAGCCAAAATAAAGTGTCCTTCTGGTTTCACTAATTCATAGTTACAGAGGGCTGGAGCACCGCACAGAATACATAAAGCAGAGGAAGGGAAAATACCCTGTACGGGCTGCCAGTCTACTGTCAGTCAGTTAAACGTGTTTTGTTGTTTTCTAATCCATCTGACTTGCACGTGTTTGGAATGTGGAAGAAACTGGAGCACCTTAATGAAACATGCAAACGGGCGAGAACATCACACAGATTGGAGCCTGAACAATACCTCCCAACTGGGACGTGACAGTTTAACTGGGGCACTGCAACTTCTGTCTTCTAAACTGACTCACTTCAACTTTGCAGAAGATGCACTAGTTTGGTTTCAATCTTACTTGTCCAACAGAAGACAATCTGTGAGTGTTAGTGGCACTAAGTCGTCTTACCTTGAATGTTCAGCAGGGGTCCCACAAGGCTCTATTTTGGGACCAGTATTGTTCTCTGTATATATAAATGACTTGCCAAATGTTTGTCAAAAAGTCAATTTTCAAATGTATGCTGATGATGCAGTTATTTTTACACCTGCTAAAAGCACACAGGAAGCATCATCCATCCTTACATCAGCACTGGAGAATATACAGCACTGGCTGCTTAAATCCTGCCTATTATTGAACAAAAAGAAAACTTTCACAAAAAAAACCCAACACTTTCATTTAAAAAATACATCAAACTTACAGCGAATAGAATCAAATTCAATTTACAAAATTTTAAACAAATCAGACCATCAATGACAACTACTTCTGCTAAAATGTTCCTACATTCAATGATACTTTCACATATAGATTACTGCATCACAACCTGGTCACTCACTGGAAATACAATTTTAAAACCCATAGAAATGTTATTCAAAAAATCTATAAAAATACTTGATCAAAAACCTTTCTCATTCCATCAGTGTAATATTTTGGGAAAATACAATATGCTCAACTTTGAAAATTTTATTCATTTTAAAAATAGTTGTTTAATTTATAAAGTTTTTCATGGACTGGCCCCACCTTCACTTTCTACATACATTAAACCAATGTCTGACAGAGGTTGTTGTACCAGAGCTTCATTTAGAGGAGATATAGAGATCCTGCATAGAAAAACTACCTTTGGACAAACTGTTCTGTCTATCAGAGGAGGTCATTTTTGGAACAGCATCCCAACAAACAGAGAATGTCCAACTTACTGCACATTTAAAAAGCATCTTAAACAACTTCTTAAAAGTTCCCAGTTATGTCATCATTTTGACAAATTTTATTGATGTAATGTAATCTGCCTGAATGTGAGCTAATGTTTTTCTTGCTTGATATTGTATATTGTCATATTCTTTTGTGTTGTATTAACTTGTATGTTGTTGTCTTCCTGCCTTGGGACTACAGGTGAAAATTAGCATTTATGCTATAACCTGGCTCATTTACAGTCTGTACAGAAAGGTTAGATTGTTCATTAATGTGCACTGTCCCGAATAAATAAATAAATAAATTAAAAAAATAAATAAATAACTGCCAGGTTTGCTTTCATAAGCCGCCAATAGTACACACATGTTTAAGAACTTCAACATACATCCTGTATTCAACTTGTGAGGGGTCTTTGTCAGTAGCGTTGTGGGTGATTTTCACATTAAGCAACCAGAAAGCTGGTTATACAACGGGTCAGGTGTACAAGAAAGAAAACAATGCATGTCTGATACGGTTTCAGACATGCAGAACAGCTATTTGTAAAGTCGGTTCATATTTCTCATCTCCTGTTCATGATCATTAGCTGAACTCTTATTAGTAATTCATTTGGGAAACACATAATACAATCCACATTCACTGTACATGGTATTTTGAGCTCAGCTTTCAGGAAACACATTCAATTATCTGTTGACAGTAGCCTTAGGATTAGAGAGGTGGGCCTGTGAAGAGAGGGTTGTATATTTAATCAAAAACGGGATAGAAAATTGGGGAGGTTAGGACAATTAGAGCTGGTATAAATATATACATGAGCAATACTTAACCCCGACTGTTCCAGTGGAGTAGCTTGGTGGTCTGCTTGTACTGATTAACCCAAAGTTGTCGGTGTGTGTAAGCATGCCTGTAAAGGCATTGGTGATATTTTTATGTGTATCTACCAAGTAAACTTCCTCTGTATAAATAATGGTAAGGCTATTCTCCACCTCAACTCTAATTGCCATACGCACTTAATACTGAAATGTTTAACTGAAAATGAAAATGTGCAGATCAATGAACAATGTGGTATGGCTGGGAAATTTGATCAAAATCTTCTATCCCGATATAGGTCACTTCATATCTTGATTACGAGATAGTTTTTTAGTAATTCAATAAATAAATTGTCTTTATAAAATAACCACATAGTAAAGCCTATTTTTGTTTACTCCAGTGTGAATTAAATACTAGACAAATTACTGAGTATTTTCTCATTTTTATTAAGAATTTTAGTGCAAAATGAACTTAACGTGCAAGGATCAGACATAAAGCGTCATCCAAATGACATTAATACTGCTATAATGCAGTAGGGCTGCTGGTTTCTTAACATCGCAATAGAAATGATATAGTAAAAATATATATATACACACACGATGGGCATTTTTATATCGTTTGGACGATACATATTGTCATATCGCCCAGCCCTACAATGGTATTATTTAATCATGTGAGAATGTGCCCATACGTTTGTGGGTGTGTGGACTGGTATCAGTTCAGTGCAAAGAAATCAAAGAAAATTAATGGATTGAGAAAGAAAGAGAACATGAGCCAGAAAATGATAGAGAAAAGGATGCAGACGAGTTCATCAGGAGCAAAAACCGGTGTAGAAGCACAGATTTGAGCACAGAGACACTTTGTGGTGAAGTAGAGAACTGCAGATTGTGTGAGTCTGATCTGTCAACAGCAGCAGGGCAAACACACTGTAGAGGAGAAACAGGCATCAGCCAATGCCAATGCTTAGTACTGTCTATCTAATGACACAGATGGCAGTATGACCCTGGGTTTTATCTTCTGTGCGGTCGTACTAATGCAGCGCCGTTGAACAAGCTGCTCAACCCCTTTACATGCTTCAGGTACATCACAAAAGCGGCTGGAACCTGCTTCCCAACCAAGAGGAAAATAAGACAAATTACGCCCCAATGATGCAAAAAAATAAGTGTAGGAAACCTAATCTAATGCATGAAACATGATTCAAATTTACATTTATTAAATAATTGCTTGGTAGTAACTGCCAGTTTGCACTTCTTTGTGCCAGAGATGAATTCCGAATACAGTAGCATTCTAAGATTGGTTAATATTACTCATCTCCAGCTCGATAATATGATCATACAGGCGTTTTGGCCATGTACTTACAGGATGCAGTTTATTTCTAACGTAGCCAGAGCTCTGTAATTATTGCAGCATGAAAGCCATTTAAGTGGCTTCAGATTCATAATAAATCCAGGCTCGATTTTGAGAGGGCAGCAACATTCAGGGATATAATGCACGGAAAGAGAGCTGCAGAGAAGCTTAGCTGGGTACTGGTAGAGCATACCACTCTGAAACGCTTGGCACATAAATTTTAGCAAATTCCAGATTCTGCAAGATGAGCAACTGAGATCAAAAAAGAGAACAGGGAAAAAAAGAAAACTAAGTTTTTGGTACAGAGCTTATAAGAGGCCTGGCTGTAACAAAGTGCCACTGCGGTCACATTTAAAGTGGTACTGATGCAGAAAAATGCAGTTGAGGGCATTGCTCTAAAATATGTGATCATATTGTTGGATACAAATGTATTACATAAAAGGAAACAACAAGATGTACTGTTATCATTAATGGAATATGCATAGGTATGATACAGAGAACATATAAAAGTGGTACATTTGCTTTTTTTTGTGACTTTAATTTGGGAGCTACATTCTGCCTGTGAGAACACACCAAAGCCATTGATAGCCAGATATTTTAGGAAAGTCTTGGTGAGTAGCAGGCTTGTGCACAATTCAGAGTTGAATTGAGAATGACTCCTAAATTCCAATTCAATTCTTGAATTTGAATTGATGTCAAAAACAGGATCTAGAATTCAAATTAAAGGAAGCAGAATTGCAAATGAATAAAAATTCAAAGAAATTCATATACATAATTTAAGTAAAGTGTTTAACAATGAAGCTTGACAATAAATGTCAGATATGATTGCATTACATATTCTATAGACTGCTTCTTTTCTACACAATTTGATGGTCAACACTGGACTTTTTAAGTTTCAGAAGTACCTTACAACTTCAGATTACAAACGTTTATAGATTTGACACCTGTAATAACAGCGACATGGAAAATAATAGCAGGCCTAAAAGGTCATCTGTACTAGTTCATTTTGAAGAACCAATTCCAACATGAACGCCTGGAAACCACAGAGCCATATGCAAGCACTGCAGTGCTCCAGTCTGTGGCTCCATCAAGGCTACTTCAAATTTCAAAAGGCATCTAAGTAAGTTAACAGACAGTCTTTTATTTTGAAAACCATCTGTTGATGGTATTATGCTACTTATATTTGATATCATCAGTGTTGGGGTCACTACTCAAAAATGTGTAATACACATTCACTTTAAAAAAACACAATGCATTACCTTACTTGTTATTCTCTATGGATAGTAACTCATTACATTACTGTAGCGCAACACAGCAAGAGCCTGGCATATAGCTCATAAAGGGCTTAAACACACCAACTCACAACAACAGTAACAGTAACATTAATGTGTTACATTACTCAGTTACAGCCAAGTGTGATCATATTATGACATTACTTCATAAGGAAGTAATGTAAAGTAATCCCCCAACACTGGATATCATATGTGTTTAAAAGCATGCAAGCACACTTTTTTCTTATTACTTATTGTAAATCAAGAAAACAATTCAATTGTGGAATTAATAGAAATATTTGTTCTGTGAAATAGTGATCTATATTTTGGAACAAAATGTATGCAGGGTTGAGGAGTGACTAGTTAAGTGTAATGAAATTATTTTATTAAATTACAACATGTAATTGTATTTAGTTGTATTACTGAGGTAAAATGTGTAATTTAATTAATCAAATCAAAAGGAAATTGCTTTGCATTGATAACGTAATCCAAATTAAGTAATCCAAACCACATTTAATATGGGTAAGCAATTACATTTCCAAAGTAACCTTCCTAACACTGAATGTATGTGAGATTCAACACATTCTTTCTGTTGTGTGACTGTGTGGAATTTCTTTGAATTGTCATAAATTTAATTCCACTTCCTGTCATTCCGATTCCAATTCAAATTCAACTTCCTGTGGGGCGGAGTCAATTCTGAAATTCTGAATTTTGCACAAGCCTGGTGAGCAGAAATCAGGTCTCCCTCTAAAGCGGCATCATCACCCATCATCATCACCCATCAGCTTCATGCTGCAGATGGGCGTCGAGAGCTGTAATGATGCTTCCTCTGTCAAAACATATTAAGGCAGTGAGCCGGCACTGCTGTGGGCGAGCTGTCTGCCTGTGCACAGCATAGCCAGAGAGAAGGAGGAAGTCTAGCCAATGCCACTGGTAGGCCTACACAGTTGTGTACACACGCACTCGAACACCGCACGCACACACAGGGATGCTTTTGCTTTTCGACTCAACTGCTGTTTTGCCTAAGACTGTTTTGTGCAAAAAGTTAACTGCCCATTTACAGGTCACAACCTTATGTTCTCTGCCAAAAATGAAGACGTCTCAGGGAATGTTCACTTTTGTAAAGTGGGGTTGCCAGTGCCAATGGTTCATCCATTAAAAGAAAAATGCAACTGTCTTTAAATTGCCTGTGGGGCCATTAAATCATTTCTTTCAATCTCTTATATGTGCCCTGAAAAGATGAGTCCCTTTTAAAACGTGAAAAAATAATACTTCAGCTTGTACAGAAACATGTGCAGCATTTACTCATACTGTGCCTCCAAACAAACTACCGAATATGACTGTTTGGGGTTTTAGGCAGACACAATTACCATTTTCCTTTGAAAGTTCTTAGATAATATGTAGGCACTTTAATTATGCCAAAACAAACAGGCCAGTTTCAACAGTTTCATGAATAAAACAACCGCTCCCATTAGAAGCTGCACCAGAAACTGTGGTGGCGTCATCCTCATTTGCATAAAATAGGACAATCAGCTTTTATTTGCCAGCTCATATAGATGCACATTTAACAGCTGCAAAATGTCATAATTTAATAGTAGCAACAGCGTTTAATCTCTTCTTCAGTTATAAATCACAACCCTGTATTGATCCTGCTACCTGAATGGTTTGAATAATGGCCTACTTACTCACAATGTCCCAAAAAGGCAGGGAGAGATAATCAGATCTGCTCACTTAGATCACATTCAATGTTGTTTTTTTGCTAAAACATGTTATCATTTACCTCAATCTTGTGTTGACAAGAAGGTCTATTAGGCTAATGAATTTCAGTGTTACATTTAAATTAAAAAAAAAGGAAAAAAAAGAAGAAATTGTGTTGTGTGCCTCCTGAATAATCTTCTATGTGATGCTGTAGGTCTCAGCAATCACTCACGGCACTGGAACCCCGCTCTACGGGGCTGACAACCTCATCCAAATGCCTCCATCATCACAGCTGCCTATTGAAGTCTGACAAGCCAACTCTACCGATGCTAATTAAGTTGGCAACACGAAGCATGGGGGCTAAACAGCAAATGCGCCATAGATTTCTAGGCACAATGGTGCTATGGCCCAGATGAGAAACAAAATCTTGAAAGACATGTTATTTTTCCCTGAGCACCCCTCCCATAATTCTCTCTTTGCATCCTACCTGTAATTGCCCATCTCATTTGAGCTATTCCTCTGAGACTCTGCGCTTAGCCACTGTAATGTGGTTTCATGTGAACACTTTAGTAGAGATGCACGCTCATTTCTTTTCAGCTTAAGAGCGCCTCGTTACTTTCACTAATACCTCCACTGTGTTAAGGGAAAATCAATTGGAGTGGAAACTGTCCAAATTGAGCTATTCAGGAATGCAATGCCTCGGCTCACCCGCACTTTCACTGTTTACTTGTTCAAATTCCAGATCCTGCTCACTGGCTGCACAAATCCTTAGAGAAACTTACCCCCATACAATGGGACAAAACAGACAGAATGTGGACATGTTTGGGGCCTCTGCTTCACAGTGATAACGACGTGCCAAAGACACACAGCCACTGTGCTGCTGATGAGAACAACTTTAGCGGCCATCAAGTGTCGCCCACCCACACTGTGCTGATGGTGGTGACTAATGCCACCTATGGTCTA
The DNA here is from genome assembly GCF_031162955.1 of Sander vitreus. Taxonomy (NCBI): domain Eukaryota; kingdom Metazoa; phylum Chordata; class Actinopteri; order Perciformes; family Percidae; genus Sander; species Sander vitreus. Next base: position 26,691,784 of record NC_135859.1, read on the forward strand.
AATTGCGAGTCCTAGCTGCTAAGTGGAACTGTGTGTGTCACCAATAACACCTATCAGCCTTTCAAGTATGTGAGTTTTTAGTGAGATAACATTGGGAAACTAGAGGGTCACAGCTCGTGACCATATGTCTCATAATGTCCAAGTTGTTTTTCTGCTTTTACCTGAGATGTTGTTCCATGCAATTGGAAGTCCAAAGTCCATCATCACTGTGCATCATCTTGACCACAGGTTAACCTTCGCCTGACACAGGTACCAAAATATCAGTGCTCAAAGCAACTTTGTCTGAACCATTCCCATTATGGAGGAGTATCAGACACAACAATAAAGAGAAAGTAAAATAGCATCTCACTTGTTAAAGGAGATGCTTCCATGAGCCAACACTGGAATTCACATACAGTATTATAAATAAGGACTGGGCGACTTGTGAAATTATTATCACAACATTATATTTCTACAGTATTAAAATGTAGCACAATATAGCATTTTGTATGTATACAAAAATCAAACTATCAAATGAATTGAGCAACTAAAGCAACTGTTCCACCGTTATGCGTTACAAGCTCTTTGTATGTAATAATAATAAAAAAACTAGGGCTGTCAAACGATTACATTTTTTTAATCACGATTAATCGTTGAATTTCTATAGTTAATCGCGATTAATCGCATATTTTATCACATGATTAAAATTCTATTATTTTGCATTTCAAACAGTTTTTAAGTACATATTAACAATCGAAAGCAATTTTTACCAGTGTATCTTGATTGGGAATCAAATGAATGCAAAGAAAGTTACTTTATGAACTTGATTTTAAGATTTGTAATTATTTATTTACTGTAAACAAAAGAAAAATGTGTGAATCTGTCGTTATTGCACAATTCCTCCAAGGACCTAACTAAAAACCTAAAAATCCTGAGTGGGTAGCATGCTAGCAGGTAGCATCAACGTTAATAACTGTACTACTATGCTTAGCTCTGTAGGTGGTAGCTCAAGCTTGACGTGCTTCGGTGATATTTTAATTCAGCTTTACACAATGTGCATATGGCTTTTGACTTGTCTACGAGCCATCCGGGAGTTTTGGAAAATAAAAAGCGCCATTCAGGATTTCATTGCTGCTGTCTTTCTCCATCATGCCTGCAGCCTGCAGCAGCAGGATGTGATACGAGGAAGTGGCAGCTTGATGATGGTCGATGGTCAAAATAGTAGCCTGTTAGGCACGACGCAAAGACGAGTAAAGTGTAAAATAAATTAATAAATGCCGGCATGCAATTAAAAAAATTAAATCACATCCCGTCGGCCCTTAATCACATCGCGATTAACGCGTTAACGCTGACAGCCCTAAAAAAACATTTTCTTAGTACATCTTGTTTGGAATCATTATTTTCAGAAATTTGTGTAATGATAATATGAAGTTCCCTACCATGATACTATACCAAGAAACACATGAGGCTAAGTCTTTACAGTATATTTATGATACCGGTATAAACAGAGAGCACACATATACAGTGTTATAAAAACTAAACTATTATCATATATAGGGTTGGGTACCGAAACCCGGTTCCACTATGTTCCTACGCAACTGGTAGGAATCGGACCAGATCAGAACGTAAATTTTGGTTCCTCATTTCAAGTCAAATCAAGTGGGTTTTATTGTCATTTCAACCATATACACTGTATATAGTGAAACGAAACAACGTTTCACCATGGATCAAGTGGTGTTACACATTTAAAATATATAAAAACGACATTATATTCAAGCGACATTCGAGACAGGCTACATTTAGTGCACACACATTATATACTTCACATAAAGTGCAATTACTACTTAAAGTCAGTGGTGGAATGTAACTAAGTACAACTACTTTGTTACTGTACTTAAGTACATTTTTCACGTATATCTGTACTTTACTTAAGTAGAATCAATAGTGCATACTTTTGACTATTACTTTGTCACATTTTGCAGCAGTTATCTATACTTTCTAATCCACTACATTTCTACAACGTTCCGCTACATTTTCGTTACATTTTCTGATCAGTTTTTCTGCCTGCCAAAACGTCTTCCTGACCGTCACACGTTTGCAGTCCACAGGGAAGCCTTCAGCAGCGGTTCCTGCACCGCCACGCCAAGACCCGCCCTTCAATAGCATTTATTGGCCAGGCGCGTACCGCTCCCGGTACTACCGCTGCTCCCGTTACTGCTGCTGCTCCCGATACTCTGCTTGGTCATATGCGAAGCATCCGTTCACATAGGGTTAATATACAACTATCTATCTTAAAAACACTCCCGGTCCTCCTCAGCTGTGAAGCCACGTCTTTGTTGTCCAAGCCCGTGTGTTCTCGCTAAATAAATGTGTGCAGCATTCACTGTCCCGTGGGAAATAATGCAAAGTCGAAAATCATGCAGATCACCCTGATAGATAACCAGAATTGTAAGTCAGAATGTAAACTGGGCCACAGATGGTAAGCACAATTAAATTAACCTAAAACTAACTTAATTAAAATGCCACAGCCCATAGGCCTACTGTTTTTTATTTTTTTATTATTAGAATATAGACATTAAGAGAATACATCGTTATGCAAGTATTTTAAAATAAATTTAAGTAAATTTAAAATCAGGTACTTTTTACTTTTACTTAAGTAGGATTGCCATTGTGGTACTTCTACTTTTACTAAAGTAAATATGTCTCTGGTTATTTGTACTTTTACTTAAGTACTGAGATTCAGTACTTCCTCCACCACTGCTTAAAGTAGAGCATGTGAGACAGACAAGGGACAGGACAGACACAGACAACAAAAGACAGGGCATAAGTAGACTTGCAACAGAACACTGATTGAGGTAGGATATATAGAGTTTTAGCAGCATAAAAAAGGTGCAGGAGTGCATTTCAGTTCCATGTGAAAACATTTGAATCATTTTTTGTTGTTCAACAGTCTGACTGCTTGACGGAAGAAGCTCTTCCCCATTCTGGAGGTGCGGGCAGTTATACTTCGGTACCTTCTACCTGATGGCAGTAAGGAGAAGAGTGCATTGGACGGGTGTGTTATGTCCTTAACAATGGGATGAGAGGCCCCAGTGATCTTTACAGCCGTCCTCACAATCTGCTGCAGGGCCTTTCGTTCTCCAGTAGTGCAGTTACCAAACCACGCTGTGATGGCACTGCTGAGCTCTGTAGAAGGTTGTCAGGATGGGGGAGGGGAGGTGTGCTTTCCGCAGCTTCCGCAGATAGTAGAGGCGTTGCTGGGCTTTCTTTCCGGTTTTTCGGTTCCACTTAATGTGTCGACTGAAATATTTTCCCTCTGTCGCTCCGAAACGGACGTAAAAATATCACACTTTCTCTGTAGTCTACCGTTAGCTAGCTACCGTAAATGTAGGCTACTTTTAAAATGCAATATTTTCCCTCTGGGCTCACCAAAACGGACGTAAAAGCATATAAACCATTCACTGCACGTGATCGCTAGTAAACATATAACACTTCTTCAGTTTTTCAAGAATCGGTTTAGGAATCTGAATAGTTTTAAAAGTACCGGTTCGGCATAGGAATCGTAAAAATCCAAACGATACCCAACCCTAATCATATTTGTAAAATGAGCAGGAATTTGGCATTGAGCATGAGGGCCAGCAGTGTGAACATAGCTTGCGAGCACTAAGTCCTCTGTGACCTTCAATTGTTGTTTTTATGTCCTTGACAATGTTATTTATATGTATCTGTTCGTATTAGTATCTTGTCTGTGAACTGTCCTTCGTGTGCTTGCTCTTCATGCCTCTTAATTGCCCCTCGGGGACAAATAAAGTTATTTGAATTGAATTGAACTGAACTATTGGACCTATCCTCATCTTCATATCGGTGTCACTCATCACTTGTCTGCCTCCCTTAAGGATCTGTCATCTATGGAGTAGTCCTTCCCCTCCTCTGGGATTTTGTGTTTTTTCTGTTCCGCATATCCCTTTTTGTTCTCAATCATATCATCAGCCTTCTAAACTCAGATGGAAATCATCCAAGCATGAAATCCCAGCAATCGCTTCTGCCACAAAATCAGTGAAAATAAACAGCTGCTGCCAGCATCACTGTACAAGTGTTGTCTCTTTATTCCACTTGGAGTTTGATTCTGTGATATCTGTCTGAAGAAAAAAAAAAAAAAGATATTCTATAAGAAAATTCCAGGAGATGCAAACCCTCTCCTCATATCAAAACATGACATTATGAGGGGGAAAACGTGGATTCAGAAAATTCCACATCAAAATCTTTGGTTTATTAATGTTTCAGAATCAATCTAAATCAACTCAGGAATAGATTATTACCAAGCTAAAATCAAGGCCTGTTTTGCACTGCTGTAATGCTGTCATATTAGAGCTAATACGTTTTCACGGCAATAGGAGTGAATGATCTGTGTCTGGGACTAGCTGTTCGTTCTAGCTGCTCGTCAAGAGAACATGCGTCAGTGCGGGGTTACCATTCCAAGTGCCACTATTTGACTCACGAGGAGGTGTTTAAGAGTCGATTCATTGACCAATTAACAATCCTCACTCAGTCAACATTACTCCCATCAGCATCCTGCCTTGATTGGAGGAGGAAAATCCCCAAACAAGATTAGACATGCAGAGGAAAGATAAATGGAACCAATTTTCTTCCTGCTCTGTTTTCAACACTGTCGTCATGTATAAAGAAATTTCGGTGGCTTGTTTCTATTTCTGACGTTGACTGTGGCTGGCCTCCCTTTGGCTGACAGACCGAGAAATAAACCCACATACACACTCGGATGTATAATCAGACCACTCACAGGTGCACACTCCGGTGTGTCTATACTCAAGAGCACATACACAAACACTTGCACAGACAATACTCACACAAACACACGTGTGTGTGCACACAGACCAATCGCTTGTCAGATTCATGACTTCAGCGTGACTGCTCCTCTTCAGCACCCACACAGCCAAGCCATAATTACTGCCCTGTTACACCCAACCCTGGAGATAATGATAGCTCAGAAGGGAGACACACACACACACACACACACACACACACACACACTTTGGTTTGGATAACTAGGTAAAACTCTCTTTTTGACAACCCGTTTGAGCATCTGACTGCACTTGTTACTGCCTAACGGGATTCCCTTCTAGCAATGTTAATATGTTTAGTGAGTTATCATTGCCGGAGTCTTTTCACCCACTGCTTTTTACTCTCATATCCCAATATGACAGATGCAAGGAAACAGATGCAAAAGGCCATCAGGGCAGACTCTCCCTTTGGGGGTTAATTCGTTTTAATGCTTTACACTCGACACGGCATCAGCACAGAAAATAAACAGCAGAAGATCATCAACCAGGAAATAGAGCGTCACCAAAGCCCAGTGACATCCTCTGCTTCCGTTTCCACTCCAGAGCTCGGAAACTAGCAATTACAGAACAGATTCTACAACACTATCAATAATGGTGTTGTCTTCTTTTGCATCTTCATCCATTTCCTAACACACAGTGTGCAGAGGTGTGTGTGAGATGCTGCAGTTTACAGCTGTTATTTGCTTTGAAGAAACAAAGGCAGCTGTGTTTGTATTGCTGAATCTGTAAATGACTGTATGTCCTGTGACAATACCTAACATGCACATACACACACGCACAGGCATACATGTGTTGGTAGCCCAGCAACAAACCCTTATTACCCTTTGCAATTGAATAGTGATCAGCAAAACAATTTACAGGGGACCTATTGCATGAAACATACACACACACTCTTACACACAAACATAAGGCTACACATGCAGTTTCAAGCAGCCTGATTCCCATATTCTAGCATCGCAAGGTCTACAAGCATCGTGTAATAGTCTGTTAGATAAATATTACGTTGCTTTATTTGTCTTTGGCTTTAAACCATTTGTTATGTCAACACTACTGATAAAACTGGCATGCAGCTAGAAAAACAAAGCCATAAAGATCTGTAGTTCAATACCAAGAAATCACTGCATCCCTTTGGAAAGCACACAGACCAACGTGTGGGGGAAATGATCTAATACTGGGCCGCTGTTTCGAATGTTAAGTGTAGACAAAAGGCCTTGCATTGATATAAAACATACTGACAGCAATTTACTGCAGGGAGCCCTGAAGGCAGAGGGCGGGTGAACAGAGTGAAAAAAAGAGTAAGCAAGAGAAAGAGAGAATGGTGGCAAAACCGAATGTTTTATTTACTTTTATACTAAATTCTTCGTTCAAAAGGATTTTTCAGAAGAGATATTCGCTGTCCATTCATGCAAGCTGCAGATCAATAAGCTTATTGCAAAACACAAAAACCATTGGAAGGTGATCGACTCATTTCGGAAACATGGCTGCTGCTGCTGCTACCAAAAGCCTGGAGTCAAGAGATAACATACAGAACCTGGCTAACCTCGGTCCTTAAGGCAACAGTCTTGGCTGAGTATAAATCAGATTTGGTTTGATGCTGTGGCTGCCAATATTAATGGACTACAATAGTTAACAGCACAGTCCTAAGAAGACCCTTTAACAAACACAATGAAGTGGATTTGAGAAAGTGATAAAGTACAAGTAGTCAATTTCATGTTAGCTTTAGATTTAAAGTTCCTGACAAAGCAACAGGGAAACTATAAAGCAGTGCTCTCCTTTTGCTCTTTGCAAGCTAGTATTGAAGTGACTGCTGAATCCTATAGTTCATTTCAGCACCATGGAGAGCTCCACAGTACTCAGCCGTGGCCGATGCTCGGCTAATTCTTCCCCTCTTGGGCAGCAAACAGCATCTGTTGGTGTGCCTCGCCTAGTCAAGGGCCAAGGAACAGGCTATTTTATACTCCGCTCAGAGCAAGAGGAAAAATACAGTCTAAACAGACTATACTTAAAAGAAATCCACTGAACCCTTTCACTAAAGCAGTCAAGACCATATAAACATTACTTGTAATGTAGCCTACCTTGCATTTTTTTTCTAAACTGTACCAATGTGACAATTAAAACAAGGTAAAATTCATAGAGACTGAAAAAAAAAATGTTTCTTTGTAACTGTACTCCAAATAGTCCACAGTGCAATTTAGCTCTAAGATCTGTGCAAGTACAAAAACCTCACTTCCGTTTCTATTTCCATTGGTCTATCCACTGCCTACACATTAAAACAACAGCTCCTCTCTAGGGGGTTGTCATGAGAAATCATTCTGGGAAATGTAGGAAAACAGTAATCAAGGTAGAAGTAGATGAGGCAGCTCGAGGGAATGTGGGTGCAGCAATATAAACTACAACATTCAGCACAAAGTAACTCCGGGAATGTGTGGAAAATAATAAACGTGAAAACACTGTTTCAAGTATGCAGGGAGATTTGAACATAAATTAGGTGTATGTCTCACACACAAACACCGGAAATATTCCTGAGCAGCCTCTCACATACAATGTTTCCCCAAACAGTTCACAGTTCCGTAACCCTTCAGACTTTCAACCTCCAGCGCCATACCCCTACGTTCCCACAACCTGCCCCCTCTCATATGATTTTTTCCCCCCACGTACCCCTTAAGTCACATACACGTACCCCAGTTTGGGAACCAATACTTTACATTTATCAGTGTTTTTCATGCTACCTGTCATCATTCTGAAACGTCTGGTCCCCCAGCAACAAGTCCCTGAAGCGATAGCGAGGTGGAAGAGGAGGCACCTCTGAGTCCACTTCTGCCATCTTGAGAGCCGAGATGTCCAGAATAACGCCAGAGTTGCTGCTGTTGTTTCTCTGAAGGGTCTCATTGGAGGGCCTGCGGGACGAGAAGGACAGCAGCATCTGCTCATCAACATGCCAGCTTGAGAGCATGATACATTGCAATGGTGACATTCCAGCACAATCTTTCCAAGTTAACAGAAACAACAATAAGACGCCTGAGATTGTTTGTATACGGTGAATATAAGACAATGATTGAAAAGTCCATTACTGGGGAGATGATTTAATGTTCTGGGGAGTCTAGAGGCAGTCAGGGTTGTATAATGAGTAAGAAGCCTACACTGATTAAAACAATCAAAGTTCAGGGGGACTATGTGTTGCACTAAAAGCCCCCAATGCCAATTTATTCATCAAGGACAAAACAAATGTCCAAATGAAAACCACAGGCAGGAAAAAAGGCTAATGTATCTGTTTCATGAATACTGAACATGGTATGCATTTATTAAGGATGATGTAGTGAGAGCAACTGATCATGTTTTCATTGTGGGTCATCTGAGTACTACAAACACTTGAATTAAGATTCTAGCCAAACTCCTAAGCTGTTCGGTCTACAGAGTAAAACATAAATGATTTGACGGATGATTTGTGACAGAAATGCTAAACGTGGAGCTGATTCTCTGAGTCAAAGTAAATCATGCAAAAGTCTGAACCAGATGATATGATGCAATTGTCCCATTTCACGCGTGCCATGTATTATTAAACAAAATAAAACATATACAATCGCATAAATTATTCAAAAAGAAAAACTGACATTTTTCCACCATCAAAGTGGAAACTTATAAAGGAATAAATAACTGCAGAAACAAATGTGAAAATATGAAAAAAGCAACCCTCCTACACCTTACAGTACAGTATGTGTGCATGTGTTTCTGTGAGTCTAATGCATACAGTACTGGCTACAAAGTGGTGTGCATGTATGTATATGTGTTCCCACCATGTCACTCAGTGTCACAGGAAATTACCTGTCACCATGGGAACTTGATGATTGGCGTGGAGGGCTTGATGATCGGCGTGGAGGGCTCGATGATCGGCGTGGAGGGCTTGATGATCGGTGCAGAGGGCTTGATGATCGGCGTGGAGGGCTCATGGCTGCCTCTTGTGGGGGGAAATAAGTGATGAATGAGAGAGCAAGAGAAAGGACGGAGAGAGGGAGATGACAGGAAGAGAGTTTAAAAAAAAAAATCACCTCTTTCAGACTTAGCGACAAATGCAATACGATTACATTTGCTGTCTGTGTCACAGCTTAACCCCGGATTTCCACTGGATGCGGAACGTCTGCGTGCTCCGCCGTCCGTCAATACCCACTAGGTCCGGATTTGTTGCGGCACGGCTGCGGCCATGACCGACAGCTGTAGTCACGAGGACCCACAATATCTCGCAAATTCACGTAGAATAGAACAACAAAACCAACAAGTTAGTTTGTTTCCATCCAGAGGAGTAGAGGGGAAACAACTCTGTACTGTGTTTTCAAGGTGTAGTGCAGGGAAATATGATCGGCCGTGAGCACGGTGTATTTTATTTTGAAAATTAACCAGATTTTTATTTTGTTTCTTTGCTCGACTTGCTCGACTTCCTGTCCCGCACTATCTGCCGTGTGCTGAATTGCTGCGGAGCTCTCCGGCGTCTGGCAAAAATAGAAGCTCTGCGTATCAGCTCCGGAGGGCTGCGGACCGCCGGAGCTGGGACGCAGTCGGAACGCAGCCGTTCCGCAGTCAGTGGAAATACACACATTGACTTTAATGGAAACCTAATGACTCCGCCGACGTTCTGGAGCGGATCCGCAGCCGTTGCGCATCCAGTGGAAATTGCCGGTAACTCTCCTCAGAGTTCAGCAAAACCTCTGGAATGCGCTGCTCTTTGCCGCCACACTTTAACTGTAGAGTTTAATATTAATGTGTTCATGGACTCAAACATGCCCAATGGATGGTGTTTTATTATTTATAGTGTATATTCTGATAAAGTGTAGAGTAGCATTTCAGTTGGATTAAATCAGCTAGTATCTACCATCATGTGTTAACTGAAGGGCCCCTGGTTAGTCTTGGTTTCATTGTTTGCTGCCATGGTGAAAAAGGATCGCCTTATCAAGGTGGTGTGTTAAATTAATTTTCTGCCTACGAAGCAACACAGGGAGAAGAAAATAACCTTTAGAAATAGGACACTTGACATTTCTACCACACATACAATGTATGTACACGAATGCATGTTCTGCCTGGTGATGGGCTTCATTACATACTTGTATATGATGATATGTGAATCAATGTTCAGTTTTTTTAATAGACAGCTTGAACATGTCCAATTATATGATGTATTGGTTTATGCTGAGGAGATTGCTTAATTTCCCCTCTGAAGCCTCTATAGAGGGAACAGTAAGTGGGTAATACAAAAGCTCTGTATTTGTGTGGTCATCATAGTACAGTGTGGGCAACCTTGAGTGGGATAATAGCACCCAGAGACATGCTCTCCCTGATTAACAGTGAAAGCACAGACCCTCAGAAGTACATTAAGAGAAAAGGGAGCGGAGAGATTAGTGTGCTGGTGACAAGAGGAGAGGAAAGAAAACAGGAATTAAAAGGAGGTCACTGAAGAAATGTAAAGAACATATTGCCCTCAATGTGCACTTTATTTTGGGGAAAGGAGAGGTTAAAAAGAACCAAATGACAAGATAAAATATAAAGAGAGCTGACGACTGCAAGTCCACCATGAAAGCAAAAATGAGTCTTGTACAAGTACAGATAATGCAACCTCTGGGGGGTGATTTAATGGATGAAGCAAAGTGACCACAATAATAGGGAGCGGAATTGCTCCCGGTATGAGACTCCACTTAATGGAGATAATACTGCAGATTTAGACCAAAGAAAGCAGATGGAGTGAGGAAAATGCATGTAAGGGCAGAGGTAACAATAGTCTCTAAATAAATAAGAAGATCCAGAGTGAGAATAACAAAAAACAGAATCAAGGCTGATATATAAAAAGGACTGTGAATATATGCAGTATTCTTCAAAAATGTGTGTTATGGTAGGCCCAGGTATATGTCACTATTACTGTAAGCTGAGAATACGATGCAAAGACCATCAACATTATCTAAACATCATGCATGTTCTGACAATCTGACAGTGTCTTATAGGTTTCCCTATATGGTTATACAAAAAGAAATTAATTAATTTGGACAACTTTGAAACACAGTCATCACATTCAAAGAAAGGTTTAGTGACAACACAATACCTACAAAATTATTTTACTTTTAATGTGTAAAACAGGCATATTTCTGAGCAATTTCATGAGTTTCATATAACGCCTACTGCTGATCAACCAAAACATCTGCAACTGAGTCCAGCATAAACATTAGGGTGACACTATACAAATAACAGATAGGAAGGTAACAAATCCATCAATTGCAAAAGGAGTAGAAGATACAACAAAGCTGTACCACAAGCTTAGTGGTATGGTTGAACTTCCACAATATTAAGTCAGTAAGAGTTTACTCTCTTTAGAACAGCTTGAATGGCAATGCTATTGCCTAGACACAATCACAGATAACTACACAAGCTAAGTAAAGCGCACCACAGTCACTGTGAGTAGAGTAAAGTCAAGCTTCACGAAGTCATTCTTGCTAACTTCGTTTACCTGGCTGTGTTCCCATGTCTGACCGAGGTCCCATCATCGTAAACATGTGTTTGGTTTAGATAACCTCCATACACTACTCAAGCAGCATTGGCTGTGTGACAGAGGATGTTTCCCATCAACGCGCCCCTTCGAAAACACTGTCATCGTTGGAAAATGGTAATTAGAAAGGGGAGGGAGGTTTACTCCGGCGAACAGAGGGAGCAAATAAGAGTCCAACGTAGTGAGCTTAAGCGTTCCGTTAAATCAAAGCAATCCACTTTAGATACTGTTGGCGACGAACACTGGTGCATGACAAGCTAGCTTTATCAGTACTTAGCTCCACAACGCTGTAAAGATAAGTATGGCAATGCGAGACTAGCTAACTATCTGTAGGCTTGCATGCTGAGTTATTTAGGTTTGTATGAGGAAAAACTAGTCCCGCTCTTCAGCGCTGATTGGCTGACACGCCTTCGAAACGTTGTAATTTATCGCACACCTGACAGTTTATTTAAATATCAATGCGCGAGCCCAAAACTGCAGCCAATACTGAGAGACTTCATTGTCGCTTAGCAACAACTTTATTTGCTAGTGTTGACGAACTACATTGCTTTGCGGAAGGATGACGAACAGTTATGTGTTTAGTCCAATGCTGTCGTTTAAAAACCTGCTTTTCCACTTGCCTTCTTCTTTTTAATAAGCCTATCTCGCAAATTCTGTGTAACCGTCTTCAGCTGCTCATACGTCACAATCCCTGGTTTAAAATCACCGTAAGTATAGCTACGCGTCTTATGGCTTTCTCCAAAGCTGTCTTCTGTCATATAACGCCTCTAAAACAAGGACATCATGTAAGCGTGATATAGTCCCTGCTGGTTTCCATGCTTTCCTGTCAGCATCAGCATCCCTTTCTCCCAAGGACATAGCAGCAGGAGGACGCTCAACTCACCTAGCTACTGTGCTTAGCATTACCATCTACCGGAGAACTTTGCAATGATTTGGTGTCTAGGCTACTGAGGAAACTGGTCCGTTAGATGATGACAGGAAACTTATCATCAAAAGGCTTTTAGTGAAATGAATAAACCTAACAATAGCAACTGTAATTCTGCATCGTCATGCTTTTGCCCACCCCATTTGCACAATAAAGTCACATTGTCTGTGTTGTAAAGACGCAAGACTGTGGCTTTAGACTAGACAAACAAAACTGCTCCTGTTTTATAAGCAATGTAATGGTGTGAAATGCTAGTGTTGAACCATGTACACTGTGTCTTCATCAGTCGTAGTCATCTGGTGGTGAATGGTGGAAAGCGCAACTGTATTTGTGAATGCTGCAACAGTTACATGTATCAGTCAGTAAAAACAAGTAAATCTGTCTTACCAGGGCTTTAAATATCCTATAGACAGTTGCCAAACACATTGAGTTGTAATTAGACCACAACAATTATTTATTCATTTTTCTCATAATTTCACAATATCCAACATCAATGAGGGAGTATACACAGTGCATGCAAAGTCTTGGCAACTTCTCGAAATCCACAATCTCTTACTAGGCTACATCTGTTTTTTTTTCTGTTAAAACATACCTGCAACAGCTCTGTCCTCTGCTATTTGCCTCACAACCGTCCCCCTCATATTGAAAAAAATATTCATTCTGTGTGCGCTGAGGGACTGATGGGAGACACAGCTGGCTTGTGTGTGTCTCTCTGGAAAAGGCGCGTTGCTCTGTGTGCGTTCCTTGTGCTCAGCCTCTCCACATTTCAGTCCATTATTCTCCAGGGGAAAGAGCTCTGAGCGTCATCATTTTAAAGCCCACACAGCCACTTATGCTTTCCCATGCCAGCAGTCAGATCTCACTCACTTGTTTATCACTCAGGATCTTGTTTCCCACAGATTTCTTTTCCACAACTTGATCCAGCTGATTTTGGTCATGTCTGTGATAATTTCTTTGGTAATAACCCATTCTGTAAAGTTGTAATTCTGAGGGGTAAATGAAAATATGATAGCATCGCATAAATTCACAGAAGCTGACGTACATACAAAATGTAGTGATATGATCACCATCTACATTTAGAAAACTGGAGACTGGAGCAATTCAGAAAAGTTCATAACATATTAAACACACCATATGCATCATGTTGCCATTTTACCAGGCCATTGCCATTTTACCAGGCCATATTACGTTACTTTGAAAACATTCAGTACACTTTCTCCACTTACAACAGCCACCCGAGTTTCTCACCTTTGAAACATCCTTGTACAATACTATTGTAATTGTAATACATCAAGGTTAAACTTGACTCAAAATACTCAAAAGATTGAGTATTCTGTCATTTACAAATCCTGCACATTCTTTAACACCTGCATTATTTCCATGTTTACCTTCATCTTTCTGGCTCATAACTGTTACTCTATCATCAATAATTAATCAGTACACAAATTACAATATTAACAAGTGGTATTATTTTGTGTAACACCAGATTATTTTGTCTAATATTATGGTTAGAGCTAGACCGATAAATTGGCCAGGCCGATATATAAAAAATCCAGTATTGGTTGCTCTGTAATTATGGTGGTACCGAATCCAATCAGTAAATCCAAATATTCGACATATCTGTTTTTGGGGGAAAAAAATACAACCTGAAATGTATTTGCCACTGATTCATCTCATCATTAAAGAGGTCTGTTTTGTAAGCTCGAGACATTAAAAGAGACCCATAACTTTAATGGTAACTTGGTAGCCTATAATGTGCTTTAAAGTAATGCTTGTAGTCTTTTTGTAACAGCGGCTGCCAGGTTTAATGCAGTGCCATCTCATTTTGAAGTGAACTCTTCAATTATTCAGTCATTATGCTGCTTTACTGTTGAACCATATCACAATGTGTCCTGGAGCCTGGCGTACATCCATTAGGCTATTTCTTTCTAACACCTCTGTCCTGTTCATATAATATGAGCAATGTCGAGTCTCAGCACAGCACAGCCACTCTGCCTCCTGGATGCTTGCTCTTCGTGCTTCCAAAGTGTCTAAAAACAGATGGAGAGGAAAACAGTCAGACTCAGGCATTGAAGCCCTCAGATTCAGTAAGCAGCCTAAAGGCATATATATATATATATATGACATAGCAGCCTTACATGAGTTTGGTGCATGAATCACAAAGTGACACCATGTATTTGTCCAGCGTCTGGATGTAAGTTAAAGTTTATTTGAAAACTGCATCATAATAGCAAGATGGACTTTAATAATAGGAGTAACTAATACTCTGGATGATAAGGCTATGCTCTGTTTTCCTTATTCATCTTAACATAAAGTCATTGCATGACTTTGACCAACGTCAGAGTCAACATTGTTTCCCATTTACAGCATCACACTACACATGTCATTTCACAATAAGTGCAATTGTAAATAATTTGAATTCCTCACAAGTGTGTGAATTGATTATACATACAATTATCCAGTTCACTCTTACCTAGTTATCTGTTGTTAAAAACAGAGTAGATCCTAATGCTAAACTATTGACTGTTAGTCCAGATATAGGCTATACAATATATTTTATGTTTTGTACTGCTGTATTTAAAGCTTGATTTAATTGCACCTTACTGGGGTGTGTGGCTCTTATGGTTCCTGCAAACCACATTAACAGGGAATGGAAACAAAAAACATTTCTATATTATTTGAATGATGAGTCATTGTTACAGTAAACCCCAGTTAAAAAACATCATAGCAATGAGCAATAAGCAGCATCAAGGATGTCACGGCATTGGTTTTCCTCTTACCTCCATGTGTTGGTTTCATGAGAGTAAGCTTCCATTGTTTTCAGATTGGTGACACCATCAGAGCCTCCCACAGCCATTAAGGTGCCATTGAAAACTACAAGGGACATCTGAGGCAAAATAAACAAGAGTGAATATGGAAGAATTATATTAAATGGCATCAACAAATAATTTTTTTCAATATTGCAAAGCAGAAATAAACCAGGGATTTCCAGTTGCACATACTGCATATATTTTTGTAACAGCATAAATTCAATATTTAGCATATAATACACAAAATATGTTATCAAGACACCTTTTAGCCTCGATAGTGGCATGGCTTTATTGATAGTAATGTTGGTCAGTCTGTCCACCATTTTGGTCCAGACTGAAAGATCTCAACATCTATTGGATGGATTACCGTGGAATTTTGGTGATATACATACCAGCAGCAATGTTTTGTGAAACATCTAGATGGATTGGAACTAAATATTATACTTTCATGGCGCCAGACAATGATTTTGGTGATCCTCTGAATGTCCTCTAGCGCCACCATGAGATTGCCATTTTTTCAACAACTAGTGAATGGATTGCCATGCAATTTGGTTCAGACATTTATGTCCCCCTCAGGAAGAATTTTAATAACTTTGGTGTTCCACTTCATGTTTCGTCTGGCAATTATAGTAGTAGCAAATAATGGTTCCATGACCTCATCTCTGCTTTGTGTTTATTGGCAAACGCTAATAGGCTTAAATAAAATGGTGAACAAAGATTATACCTGCCAATCTATCCATGGCTGGCCAGGAAAAAAAGTTAACAATGTTTCCCCTGTTATTATGTTCTTGTGTAGAGAAAGAAATGTACACTGTGGGATCCAAAAATAGTAATGACACCCTAAACCTCTACTGAAATATTTTAGGTAATCTGTCCAGGGAAATTATGTCCTTCCCTCAGTCATGTCAGTCGTATTATGTCTCTGTTCTTATCATTTGGATGTAAAAATAAACTGGACCTTAAATCAGAGGGAAGGCCTGACATCTAATGTGTCTTAGTGATCCATTACTCACGTTGTCCCTTTTGCTCTTCATGCGTTTGACAGGAGTCCACCTCATGGTGTCCGGGTTAAACCTCTCAGCACCGCAGAGCTCCAGGCTGAGCTCATCTTTGCCCCCAGCCACGTAGATGTGTCCCAGGTACACGGCACAGCCGGCGTTCTCCCTGGGACTCAGCATGTGGGCGCATATCGACCAGGTACCGTCTACAGGGTTGTATCGCTCCACTGGGGGACATTTCGAGGATAGCAGGAGTCATAAGAGGCCATATATACCATAAATTACAACAGCACACACTGTATGAGTAACACTACCTTACAGACAGGCAGTGTTTATATTTATATACATATCTAGGGTACATTGATCTAATGCAACTCTAGGTGTACTTAAAAAGCTGAACATGTCTGCCAGAAAGCAAGATACCAATGATGTGAATATACTTTCTATTTATTTTTCAACAAATGCCTCTTTAAAACTATTTTTTTTGTAATTTTCAACCATTTAGCATGCCCATGAACTTGATGAGAACCAAAAAAGGTTGTGGGAATTTCACTGACGTGCACTTCTCATAGACTAAAATAGTCAGTGACAAGTGGCAGCACAACATAGCCCCCTGTTTATCTTTGGCAAGGTCAGGGGGCTTAAGAATGTGTGTGTGTGTGTGTGTGTGTGTGTGTGTGTGTGTGTGTGTGTGTGTGTGTGTGTGTGTTTGTCTGTGAATGCGAATAAGGGCAACTCACAGAAAATGAAAGGTCAAGCTAGTCGTTATGTGTGACTTAAGTTCTGCCACACATCAAAAAGCTGTCAAGGAAAGCTGAGATTTTTATTTTTTATTTTTATTTATTTACAAATAGTGGTGGGAACAAGTAAATTTATTAAATGCCTCCAAGCTCAAAATAACAATTTTTAACTATAGTTGACTATTTGTAAGTAGCATTCCCACATAAATAAGTGATTGATATCACTTTAAGCTTCTTTCATTGATCTAACACATAACACAATTAAAAACAATTATGCAATTAACTTTATAATTGAGTTTTCCAATAGGAAATTAAAGAAGTGCTGAAACCGTCAGAAAAGCCAATTTTCAGAATCAATGAATCCTTTAAGTCATTTATCTAAGCAAAAATGTCAGACATTGGTTGGTCCCAACTGCTCAAATGTGAGGATTTGCTTGATTTTGCTGTTATATAATTGTAGATTAAATGACTTTGACAATGTGTGGGTGGCTGAGGCCTTTTATTTCTCTACGTCTCACCTGAGTTCAGAGCCATGTCACCATCATTCCCTCCCATCACATACAAGTGTCCCCCCAGCACCGCCGCCACAGCTCCGGTACGTCGGGTCAGCATTGCTGTCTGCTTGCTCCATGTGTTCATTTTTGGGTCATACCTAGAGCAGTGAAACAACAGTTAGCAAAACCAATTCAAGAAATGGTCTGACAGTCATTCATGTTTTTGCATAAATCAAATGAATTGTGTCTTTGTTCCTTCCTCTGAGTCAGCCACTTCAAATTGCTTTCAAAGTAATGTGAGATGTCAGGTAATTAAAGTCATTATTACTTCCATTCTAGAAATATGTAAGACGCTCACTTAACGTCGAGGAGATACCTTGAACACAGTCTCATGTATTGCGAAGATTCACAGTTAATTTTGAGATAAGAAAATGACCTTTTGTAGCACTAATGCTATACAGTACAGTACCTCTCCACAGTATTAATGGCAGCAATGCCGTCGTGTCCTCCAATAGCGAACAGGTATCCGTCCATCGCCACCAGACACACTCCGCTGCGGGGGCTGCTCAAGGGTACTACATCTGTACTCCAGCTGTCTGTGTCTGGGTTGTACCTGCCATTGTGTGGATCAAAGCGCGGGGATGTCAAAGTGTATGTGCAAAGGAAAATCTGGTGCTGGTTATAACAACTTGAGTAGAAGCAACACAGGCACAAGCTTTCCTAGAAACTGATATTTTTTGTTTTGTATGCTTGCAACTGTGTGCTTTTGAGGAACACATTGAAACTGAGAAAGTATTTGAGATGTGTGGGCATCTGTATAAACATCTGCCAGTGTTTCCTCTCTACTGTAAAAGCTCAAGGCCACTAGATGAAAACGCACATCACACAAAACAACACTTCTAATAGGCTTTTTTATTTTTTTTGCTGCGTGGGATGTCAGCAATTTCCCCAGAATATAAGCACTTTAACCACCCCTCAGAGATTAGATGCAGTCCGGTAACCAAATTGAGAGCTAGCTGGTATAGGCCATTATGTAACAGCTGATCAGTCTGGAGCAAGTCTTTCCCTACTGGTCTGCAACCCTCCAGGGATGATCATTATAGGGTCAACTGACTGGCATTCAGTTGAGAAGTGGCTGTCTGTGGGAAGTGCCAGCTCCTTTGAGACATCCCATAGAGTAGGAGGAGAGGAAATGGTACAAAACATGCAACACAAGAGCAGAGCAGAGTATGTGTGTGTGTGTGTGTGTGTGTGTGTGTGTGTGTGTGTGTGTGTGTGTGTGTGTGTAAAAGAGAGTTTATTTTTGGCTTGCATTACATATTAGGACTTAATGCCCTGGCAACATGAAAAAATGAGGGAAATCCCGCAGAGTGAGGCTTTGGGAGTGTCTCCTACTCACAAAAAAAAGATGGCTTGTGGTTTTTAATATCAAAAGGTACATCTAATGTCTGCCTTAATGCTGACCTCTGCTGTTCAGTAATCTAAACAACAACAAATTAATGCAGATCTTTCTTTCCCCCACCTAATCTAGTTATAGAGTATACACAAATATAGAGTTCTAAATAATTGCTTTTAGCATCAGCTTTTTATCTCAGGCTATAAGTAATATTTATACAGAGGGCAATGAATGGAAGCTGATTCATTTTGGCCATCTCCTTTATCCTCATGAGTGGGGATGGGCCCTCAGACACCAAAATCACAACATCAGTCCCCAGAGTGGCTGTGCCATGAATTGTTCACTTTGTTTCATTTAATAATATTCAGCAAGTCCATGATAGTTTTTGCAATTGTGCATTTTTAAAAAATGAGAAGAGTAGGAGTACGCATAAGGGAGGGGTAAGGAGCTACCCACATGGTATATTGATGGTTAGATGGTATTGAGGGTTGGACAGGGTTTGGGTTATGGTTAGAAATGCACAATACCATATTACTGTCTTTAAAGCAGAGCTAGACAGCTTTTACTTATCACAATAAGATATGGCTGCTATCTCAAACTGTTAAGGGGTCCAAGCTACAACTTACTTTCACTTTCTCCCGCAGTGATAACCGATGTGAGGTAATGAAATGTCAGTTTGAATAACCTTGTACCAGAAAATCATCATAAACCAAAATAAACTATTTCAGTTACAGCTAAAGTCAAAGTTTGATGTTTGCGTTTCACTGGAACTTGAAATTCAAAAGAGCATGTGACAAAAAAACAAAATGTGTTCAATGATGATATGAGGTTCTTACAGTGAGAAAACCTTCACGTTAAGGAGCTTAAAGTGATAACACTATGGGAGGAAAGTTGAAGTTTGACATTTTGAGATAAAAAATAATTGCCAAATTAAAACCGTTATGCACAAATTATTAGTAAAAGACATTTATAAACTGTACTTTCTCTCACCTCTCCACACTGCTGTAACAACGGATGTTATCTTCCCCACCCACTGTGTAGATCTTGCCATCCAGTGTGCCCACAGCCACTTTGCCACGACTGTTGACCATGCGTGCTGCTGTTCTCCACTCGTTGTACTCAGGACAGAACTGTTCTACTAAACAGGATGGGTCGTTCTGGGTCCATCCCCCAACTGCCAACACAAAAAGGACACCTATTTTACAGTATTACAATCAAATCAAAACATATCTTCTGTTTCCTGTCTGCTGCTGAGCACCAGGCCTATCGTTATGGTGCTGCTATAAAAGGAAAATAAATCGCTTTTTTGTGCACACAAATTACCTGAAACAGAATCTTTAAACTGCAAATATACGACACTAATGTCAAGCTGCAACAGACTGAATCAAAAAAAATGTTATGAAAATGTGATCGTAGAAGATGTAGGCCTATTTATATTTATTTTTTTCATTTCTCTTTTTTGTTGCATTTCTCTACATGCGGTAGAAGCAATAAACAGATGCATGGATCCGATAGTATTGGGCTGTTTTGTCTGGTTTCCATGGTGATCCTTGTCAGCCAGAGGTGGGATCCAAGAAAATGAAAAATCGCCAAAGTGAACTCAAAATTATGAGTATATAATATAAAAAAATATATTAATAATTTATAAGAATGCAAATGCACAGATGGGCGACAAATTAAAGAAAAAAACAACAACAACATGAATTGTCCTAGTAATGTGTTGGGCCCTACGAGCCTCCAGAGCAGCTTCAGTGCTCTTTGGCAAAGACTTAACAAGTCTCTGGAACTCTGCTGGAGGGATGATCGCCATTCTTTAAAAATGTACAGTCATCAGTAATCTGCTGATTGCAAATGCCATAGCATTTGATTCACATCTAACATTCACTGCCTCATTGTGCTTCCACTTCTATTTACCCTTTTAATTGATTAGTCCCAAGCAGCCCTCCCTTTCTCATACAATATGATAAACCGTCCCCTTTAATACTATCAGCAGAATTTATTGATACGGTAGTAATCCTGTCTTGGCATAGCAGCTCTCTGTGCTTGGGTTCATGCTGCCAGCTAGCCTGGATGCCAGCCGAACTTAGCCCCGCCCACAACATTTGAGGTCGGGAAGTTCGGTCTGGACTTGATCCGTTGTAGAGCAACTATGCTCGAACCAGAGCTGTTCGGACCAATCAAATTGTCAGGGCGGGCTTTATACGATGATGGACAGATGATCAACAGTAACCTAATCTACCATGTCACCAAAGAGCGCTTGGGTTGAATTTGTTTACAACAAAGATGGCTGCCGCTGGAAAATTGAGATGTGTAGATTCCTCCATCGCGTCTGTTATAGAAGATATCGACAGCGCATTCATTTTAAAAGAGGAACAAAGAACCGCAATCACGTATGTATACACATTGCCACACCTGTCCGCACGACACGGAAACTGCCCCCTTTGCTTTTGCTCTGTCGAAGCCTGCCTTTGACTTGCAGCTTCTGTGACGTCTGTCTCCGTTGCTCTGATTGGTTGTAGGTCTAGCCAATTGAGGGCAGAGGCATTTTCTTTCCTGGTTCGGTTGAAACACGCCCCATAATCACAGCCCAGAAGAGCAGTATCAGACTCATATTCTGACTAGAATCTGAGTATGACGACGTCAGGCTAGCTGCCAGCCTCTGCATGGAGGGAATGTACTGTTGTTCTGCAGACTCTGTTGGTAGTGGTACCTTATTATGACATGACATCTGTTTGCCAACTTTGGGGAAGTTTATTGCTAAATTGTTGGAGCACCCCTTTAAAACAGCTTTAACTAACTACTGAGTACTGTGGTCACACTGTTGTTACTGTACATTAATTGCTCCAGTCAGTTAAAGAGGCACAAGCCAAAGAGGATCTTTTATTAATATTTAATGATTAGCTAATATATCATTCTCAAACAACTGCAACTGTCTCCTGTCAAAGTTCTTCATCTTTATCTACATCACAGTTACTGTAATAATGAAAGTTGGGTAACACTTTATTTGAAGGGGTGTGCATAAGAGTGACATGACAGCGTCATTATTATGACATGACACCTGTCATGAACATGACGGAGTCATTTTGAGTATTCATGACTGTTGTCATTAAGTGTCATTCGGTAGATTATGACACTTTTAATGCAAAGTTAGCATTGTCCAAGATGTCTTTGTCATGACAACTTGACATTAACGAAGACAGCAATCTCTGTGTTATGACAACTTGACATTAAACTAGACAATACAACCTGTCGATGTCTTTGCAATGACAACTTGACATTAACCTAGACAACATAACCTGTCATAAATATGTCATGGCAGGCCCTTCTTTCAAACTCCATTACAGTAACACTTCATTAACACTTTATTCAAACTTTCGTTATTTCTAAAGAATACTCCTCCTCATCAGCTCTAATGATACTGTAATGTGCACTTTACTACTTTTCTGTCCTCCATCCACAACGTGAACAGCTTAAACTGCATTTAAAAGTAATAGGTCTAACTCGTTAAAATCAGAAACTCTACTTGTCAGAGATGTACACCAAATGCAGCAACTGACCCACAAACATCATGTCATTGAAGACGTCTTTGGGGGGAAGTTTGCTGAGCTGGCTGCGAAGGGCGAGGGGGGTTGACATGGGTTGGCGACGGCGGTGTGATCCTCCTTTGCTCTCTTTGATCAGCATATGGCGGGACTCTGGTTCCTCCAGGGCTGCCCTAAAGCACACGGTGATAAAGTAGACATGAACAAATTATGTGCGATGATTATGACGTCACAACTTACTCTTGAGGGAACTATTCAGCAAATGGTATCATTAAGAAAAGTCAGAGATATACCGTTTGTATGATTATACAATTTTTTTTAAGTTGTAAGTGTCAAGTTCTTTATTGTCATGTGCATGATTAAAGAAAAGCAGTGTTGGCAATGAAAATCTTAGCTCTCAGGCTCCCTCCAACATTAAATCTGTATAAAAAGAAACCCATGCAAGTAAAAAAAATGAAATAGTGCAAAAGTTAAAATAAATTATACATATATAAATGTATACACATGGACAGCTGTAAAGCAATTGAAAAAATGAATAAACTGAATGTAAATAGGAATGTAATACAGAGATGTTAACAGGTTGTAAAACAGTAAGTAAACTATATATTAAGTGACAGTATAAAGTATAACTTTTTATGTAAGTATAAAAAATGTGTATACTTCATTTCGAATTAGCTATTAACTTGAAATCCATTGATTACTATAAAAATATGTGATGTACAGTCATAATCCCCACACTGTTTTTTCCAAGTATTTATATTGTAGCAATTACACAAACAATGATAACATAATTTACATGATGGAAAATATGCCTCAAAGTCAACTTTGCATCTCTTAAATTCACCACAGGCTCTTAATCAGGATGGCGTATCTTACCCTTGTTCATTGTACACTCCCATGTTTTATCTCCTCAGTATTTTACTCAGGGTCTGCAGTCAAGATGTGTGCTTCTGTCTGACAGCAGCACCGAGGTGTCAGTCAGGTCTCTGGCCTCCTGGGCTTTATCACTACACGCCGCTCTGTTCCCCACAGTCTGTCCTTAAACTACTGCCTGTCACAGCTTTCCGCTTGGAATGACATTGTACTTGACTGCTCCGAGGAGTAAAACCTCCTCCCCTTAGCAACACCACCAACCCCCAAGTGATTCATCCCACCATCCCTGAAACCCAAGACTCACACACCCTAGTTCCAGCTTCCTTTTGACAACTGTCATGCCGAAAGAATTGTCGACATGTACTTAATTTTAGGTTCAGATGAGATTCATCAATGTCATATAAGTAACTGTATCATTGGTGTGACTTTAGACCAGGGACAGTCAACCATGTGTCGTGGTTCAATAGATTGAGGTACTAGTCTTGTCCTGGTTACTGTAGAGGCGTTTCCTTCTATTTTACTCTGAATGCACCATTAGTGGTGACAGAAGCATTAGTCTTCACCATTTCAGATTCTCTTCACAGGGGTCCAGATATATGTCACTGTCTGAAAAGGCGCCTGTCAGCTCCCTCCTGCAAATCTCTCACCCTTTTGTCATGTGACCGATGCTGCAGGTTGCCTATATTTATAGACTAAATGTGTCCAGCGGAAACGCCTCAGATGGAATGGTGATTCATCTCACGTAGGTCAGGAAGATAGGTCACATGCAAATTCCATGTAATCACTGCTGTTTTTGTTGTCAGTACATGGCTTCTATAGGGCTGACTAACACATTTTGACTCATTAGCTGACTCAGACAGATAGATAGATAGATAGATTGATACTATAGATAGATAGATAGATAGATAGATACTGTAGATAGATAGATAGATACTGTAGATAGATAGATAGATAGATACTGTAGATAGATAGATAGATACTGTAGATAGATAGATAGATACTGTAGATAGATAGATAGATACTATAGATAGATAGATAGATACTGTAGATAGATACTGTAGATAGATAGATAGATACTGTAGATAGATAGATACTGTAGATAGATAGATAGATAGATACTGTAGATAGATAGATAGATACTGTAGATAGATAGATAGATACTGTAGATAGATAGATAGATAGATACTGTAGATAGATAGATAGATAGATAGATAGATAGATAGATAGATAGATAGATGAGATACTGTAGATGAGATAAATAGATAGATAGATAGATACTGTAGATAGATAGATACTGATAGATAGATAGATAGATAGATAGATACTGTATATAGATAGATAGATAGATAGATAGATACTGTAGATAGATAGATAGATAGATAGATACTATAGATAGATAGATAGATACTGTAGATAGATAGATAGATAGATAGATACTGTAGATAGATAGATAGATAGATAGATAGATACTGTAGATAGATAGATACTGTAGATAGATAGATAGATAGATACTGTAGATAGATAGATAGATAGATACTATAGATAGATAGATACTGTAGATAGATAGATAGATAGATAGATAGATAGATAGATACTGTAGATAGATAGATACTGTAGATAGATAGATAGATAGATAGATAGATACTGTAGATAGATACTGTAGATAGATAAATAGATAGATAAATAGATAGCTAGATAGATACTGTAGATAGATAAATAGATATATAAATAGGTAGATAGATAGATACTGTAGATAGCTAGATAGATACTGTAGATAGATAGATAGATAGATAAATAGGTAGATAGATAGATACTGTAGATAGATAAATAGATAGATACTGTAGATAGATACTGTAGATAGATAAATAGGTAGATAGATAGATAGATACTGTAGATAGATAAATAGATAGCTAGATAGATACTGTAGATAGATAGATACTGTAGATAGATAAATAGGTAGATAGATAGATAGATAGATAGATAGATAGATAGATTGATTCCTTTTATACCTAGTTTACTTAACAAAAGTAGAATACATTACAGTTCTCAAAAAATGATTTTTATTACCGTAAATCACCTCATTTTACACCATTTAATCAAAGTGGTTGGAAGTTACTAAGTACATGTCATTGTACTGAAGAGCAATTTTGAGCTACTTCATTGTAACTTCATTGTACATTTCCATGCTATGATACTTACTGTAATACTTCTACTCCACCAAATTTCAGATTTATATTTTTACTACACTACATTTATTCAACAGCTACAGTTACCTTTCAGATAAAGATTTTGCAAACAAAACATGACCTGTTTATAAAATATGATGCATTGTTACAGATTATGTAAACTACCCAACTGTATATCAAGCAGTTAAAATGATCTCCACCCCGACCTACTACAACATTACAGTAAAGCACCATAATGTAGTATTACTACTTTTACTTAAGTAAATTATATGAGTCCTTTCTCCATCACTGATTACGTAAAGCTTTTTTAAAGTCACAATAAGACCTGTAATCTTTGACTTGACCTTTTTTTGTTTTTTAGTTCCTGGAATTTGGTCCCATTTTTACCATTTATCTCCATTTATTTCTAAAGAATATTCCTCATGATGTAAGGTCTGGTACTGTAATAAACATATTTGACTTTTCTATCCTTCAGTTTGAGCATTACCCCTGCAGGAATAAAAATCATAGATAGGTAGGTAGATAGGTAGATAGGTAGATAGGTAGATAGGTAGATAGATAGATAGATAGATAGATAGATAGATAGATAGATAGATAGATACACACCAGGCGAAGCAGCTGCTGTGCTCCTGTCGGCGAGGCCTTCAGAGTAATCCAGCAAGAGATGAGTCCGAGGTCTTGAGGAATAAAGACAGATAATTAGATCTGTCTAATTATCCAGGTATGAGGAGCTGAGACTTCCCCAAATGACCTACTGAGATGATTAAAGTTTCCTCCTATGCAAGGTCTTGAACATAACCCTCCTAGAATCTACACTGAGACCCAAACACTTGGCTGGCAGTTTCGTGACCTTGTCACACCCGCCCGTCTGGAGCCCCTTAAGTCATTTGGCTGTAAAATCCTAAATTTTTAGGAGGTCAAGGGTTTATTTAGGTCTGCGAAGATAAAAAAAACTGCTGACAGGCTGTCTTCTGGACCATAAACAGGTCCTTCACCTAAAGTATCTGCATTTCCTCCTTAAACCTGTATCAATGTAATAAAATGAAAAGTAAAACATATCAGTGGATGTGGGTTACTGGATATTCACAACCTGCTGCAGTCGTCATAGATAAATCATGTTGATCTATGGTGGACATCTGATCATTTATGGTCCAATATCCCTTTGTGGTAAAAACTCTAATGTAATCAATGCTTCAACCTTTTTTAATAAAATAGTCAGAAACCCAAATAAGTAGGGGGTGCTGTCATGAATCAGGCATCATTTAGGGCACAGTGCACATGGCATTTAAAGTGAGGAACCGTGTTGCAAAAGAAGTACAAATAAAAAAGTAGTTTCTAAATTCTAAAAGCAGTGCGTCAAATAAAAGTGACAAAGTATATATGGATGGCAAACTAAACAGTTTATCTTATGCAGCAGCCAGTGGACATTTTACAGAGGAACAGGTGGTGAGCCCGAGTTTTTTCTGCAATCTTGTCAGTATCTATGTCATGGTAGTGATGAGATGAGCTCTCAGGCTACATGTTCTCTTTTAGGGAAAGCGTGTTTGCAATCATACCCAGATTCTAATGAGAGTATCTATATCAATTCCATCTTTTTGCTGTCAGTACTCTACAGAGATGGCCTGGAAGAAAGCGAAACAATTACCCTCAGTCACCACTTCCACTTCCAACAGCTTCATAACTGTCCTTTTTTTGTTTGTGTGTATTTAACACATCAGAAGATAAGATGTTATTTAAAAAAAGTTATGTAACTTATGTATACATGCTATTTCTCTACCAACAGCTGGGTCTAGTGAATGCATGCAGCATTTAAAAAAATCCTGAGCTCACACTCATAAATCTGAACAAATGCCAGGTGGCTCTTCAAATGCCTAGGCGACACGACTCGGCTGTCTTTGAACTTTGCTGCTGTGAGTTTGAAACAACTATAATTCCCAGAATGTCTGAGTATTCCTTTAAGTCAGCCTCAGAAAGTTTGCTAGAGTACATGTATAAATGGAAGTATTGCCATTTGATCATAAGCCTGTGACGTTATTGTATGGGTGTTAATGCAACACATGTCCTCACCTTTAGTTTTTTGGTTGAGGGACCTCAGGAAAGTTTAGAAAATGTGCATGAAGCATACTCATCGTATGCATTAGGCACTGAAGGTGACCCTCCATCATTTCAGTCAGACAAGAGTGACGTACGTCACAGTACAGTGTGGTGGTCTTGCGTGAGGGAAGACCTCAGACAGCTGACTCTCCTGAGTCGTTGGAACGCTCACATGCCAGAGAGCCTGTCCAGCCGATGACACACTAGCTCTCCTGCAGCTGTCTCTGGAGACTTTCCTGCCAATCACAAGTCATAACAATAAGGCGTTTTAGTGATCCTTAACACGTCATCTCCCTTTACGGTGGGAGAAGATATACTCTGGAATGTGTCTGAGGCGTTGGACGGTGATTGTGGCTTGGGTATTTGTGTTGCTAAGTAAGGTTTTAAGATGTTTCATAGAAAAAGGAAAGGATTTGATAATAAATATTTAATAAAGTTGCAGCCACATGAATATATACTTTTAATTAAAGGAAATGGAAAAAGAGCATTCATTTAAGTCTATATTATAGAAAGTTCAAACATTGTTGTTGTTGTTATGATTATATCCTCTGTCAAATGTATACATAACATCTTGTATTTATATATATTTTTTATTTATTTTTAAATTATATATATTTGCATATGCAATACATAACCCATACTCTAATCTGTGTACTTTTTTGGTATCCATTTTTTTTTGTATTGTGTAAATATTTTAAAGCATATATATATATATATATATATATATATATGTACACGTCCAAGGTACGATATAAATTCAGCCTTAGATTACCTTAACTAACACCCTGCACACCATGTACTGTACATTTGGAAAAGTAAGTGCTGACTAAGATAAAGGCTGCGAGTACTGGGTACTAAAAATATCTTCCTTGATGTAACCTCACATTTAAAGTGGTTGGGGAGGCAGACAAAAAACTCTCCTGCAGTTCCAATGCAAAAACCGTCGAGGTTAGTATGAAGTAAAGGGAGAATGGCCATTATGTCATTGTGTATTATCTATCATGGATTCCTGAGACACAGTGCTTACTAATGGAAATAACCGTGTTGCTGTGTGATAGAAAATAAAAAATATTTTAGTGATCACATACTGTACATATTTTATTTATAGTCCCTCTTCCTTTAAAATGAGCATAAGTAAGTTATCCTCAGTTTAAAGAAAGACAAACTAAGCCAGTGGTGTGGCAACCATGTCCTTGCATGCCAAGTATGATCTTCAAAGGTTGTGGCGATGTCACATGTCTTTTTGCAGTTGTAAAAAAAAAGTGCTGCAGTTGACACAAAAACCCAGTTGAGGGGAAAGTGATATAGAGGTCGTGAAATGGACCTCAATAAGAGGACACTATAAAGTTAACAGCTGCCCAGCTTAATTTGGTGTCACTTTCTACAGAGGATCAGGTTCGAGCTGGATATTTAAGGGGGTAAAAGTAAAGCAAACACAAGGAATCTTAAAACATATCTGTAAATATTGGGACCTTCATCACCTAAAAACTGTTCATAGTAAAGTTACTCACAAGCCTAGATATTCAGCATGTGTATTGCTAATTCTTGTTTCTATGGCCACCATGTACAAGATAATAAAACAAAGTAATTTACAATATAAAAAGCTATTATAACATTGTAAAATGTTTGCTGCAAAGAGGAGCCAAGCATACCCTAACATTTAAAAAGTTCTGATTTAGGGTATCCTGCTTTTTTCTATCATTTAAAAAAAAAAATGTTTTTGGATAATTGGGCATTCTAAATGACACTGTGTGTTATTTCTAGCAAAGTTTCAGTCAAACTTGATCACAGAAAACACTATCATGCAGTGTAGCCACTTAAAATGTTGCCTTGTTGGAAATTGGTTGCAGATTAAGTCTCTAACTATTTGAGAACTGGAAAAATAAAATTAAAAATAAATTGGAAGTGAGTAAGGCAAGTGTATTGGTGCAATTATTCTTTAGTTTGCTCTGATGTCTTTTTGACAGGTAGCAGGGAGATTGTAATCAACAACATTACTCCCAAAGCACAAAAGGACAGATAACTCTAAGCCATGGAATGAAAGGAAGCCCCACTAGTAAAATAATACGCTATCGTCTCAGCAAACATCACAGCAGTAGCCATGTAGATAACCATTCTCCTAGGCCTGTGCAACAAGAAAATATAGATAGAGTACAACCATCTAGACACAAATCACACAAAATCATAGAGTATTTCCAAAGCAAATATCACTGCAAGCTCTGACCTGTTTCATTCACCAACCACCATAACCTAACCATAACCTCCTCATTAAAAAATCAGAAATACCCTGAACTCTTCTGCATGCACATATGGATCGCTATTATTAACACTGAAGAATGATTATAACCACATTATTGCTAATCAAACAACAAACAGCCGTCAAGGATAACCATTACATATTACTATACAAATAAATAAATTAAAGAGAGACAGCCTGTTGATAGTCGAGTGTGGGCAGCTCTGATGCTTCACAGCAAGCCAAAATCAGTAGATCATTAATGTATTCCTGCAGGGGCTTAGTAATCAGATTCACATCGTGATTGGCTTCCCAGACAGGTCTCAGAAGAGCCATATACAGCATCCAGCCCACACACTCCTATAAACCTGCACAAGGCTTTATGTTACCTACATCTTACAATACACTGGGGTATAATAAGAGATTACAGGAGAAAGCATCACGTTGATGCTTTTATACTGTATATTCAAATTATAATGCAGACTGCTGATGATGAAGACTTTTTGATGTGTCCTCTCCCCCCTAAACACATGTTCTCCTTCAGTCAGTAATTTCCTTCATCCCAAACTTAGTATCAGTGTCATAATTGAATACATTTGGATAAAGTATTAATGAAAATCACCACCGAACTAAATCATCCTTGAAATGCAAGATACTTAAAAGCTAGAAGCTATTTTTTCCTCACATTTTTTATTACTATTGGAGAAGATTGTTGTATCCATGATAGCCAGATCTTTCGCTCTCTGTCACTCAGCCTGTTTGGAAAAAAGAAAGAATATATTCTTTCAGTAAGGACACTGCTATGTGATAAATGGAGATACAGACCTGCAGAGGCGCACCTTCATGTCAGACGCACTAATCTCCTGTCGGTAACACTCCTGCCGGCCCGGGATTTACCGATGACTCCACTTCACCTCGCATCAGGCAGTAATCATCTGAGAGCTGAGAGGTTTAAAGGCGCCTGTCCTGGTTTTACCTTTATGTCTTATACTCTCACCTTTACCATCTTATTCTGGAATTGAGTGCTAAAAATAATGTAATGTAATGTAAGGATTTGAATGTCAGTGGAGGAAATTCCAAAGGGGGCTACTGTTTATCTTTTATAAGGACAGATTTTTTTAGGAGAATATATATACTTATGCCACATGTCATTGTATTCATAGCTCAAGTTAATAAGCAATAATTGTCCACTGATACATAGTGACCTTTGATGTTGATTTAAGCCTTAACCTTGTAGTCCCTTTTTTCGACTCTTTTGTAATTAGCTCTCTTATTGTCCTGTTGTCTAAAAGGCCGGCGGATGATAAGCTATTACCATGGTGGTTTCTCAGGTGTCTTGGAATCTTAGGTCAAACCAGCAGTAACATAATCACCTTTCCATTCTACTTGCAGCTTGGACATCAATCATTCTCTCACCAGGGTACTGTACAATGCAGTGTTACTAACTCCAACCGTAATCCAACGTAATTTTGTTCACGGTAATAGAAATGCAAATGAAGAAATAGTTCATGAGATACTTAATACGCCACGACATTTATGGATTAATATAAAATGGACTGCATTTATATAGGAATAATATGCCAAAGCATTTTGCAATGTGGCTCTTATTAACCCCCCCCCACACACTGTAAGGAACTGGCCTGGCCATCAGGAGCAACTTGGGGTTTAGTGTCAGTGTCTTGCTAAAGGACACCTCACCATGTGGACAGGAAGAGCTGGGGATTGAACCCCAGATAACCGATGGGACCCCACAGGAAGTTTGGATTAATCCATATAAAGCATATTTTCCTGTTCAGGTTCATGGGGGGCAGGAGCTTATCCCAACATGCAAAAAGCAAGGAGCACACAAACACACAGGACTAGTTGCCTGTGCAGGGCTAACACACAGTTAGACTTGTACATTCATATATAAGAACATTACTATTCATCTGAACTGTCAGAGTAAATCAGAGCAAACCCAGCACAGGGAGAACATGCAAACTTCTCACATGCAAATTTTTCCCACACAGTCAGAGCCCTGAGCGCTGCCCCTAGTGTACAGTATTTGCAGGAGATCAAGATCTTTGGAGGAAGTTAGTTTGTTGTTTATTTCTCACCGGCAAAAGGAAAAACAACCAAATTACATGCACAACCAGGCAGCAACACATGCATGCACTGCAAATACATCTGCCATGTATGCAGTAAATAAGGTGCAGTATTTCTGTGAATGCAATGCATGAACATTTTGTCTCATTGGTGGGAGGTACATGACCACTACTGGGTGTTTTTCACAGTTTTCTATAGCCATTATAATAGACTCTAATACACCAACTTCACATCCTTTTTACTTCACTATAAATCTTTTTTTGTTGCTTATGTCTGTACATGAACATGAATGAACATGAACATAATTGTGGGGGTTAGACAACATTCAGGCTGCATTGTTTCCTTTTTTAGATGCTCCTTTGTACACAGCCTATACAATGACCCAGACAAAGAGGTGCCAGCTTGCCACATGGCTCTGCCAGTCTCCAGCTGGGACCAGCTCCGGCACCCCTGCTACTCTACACAGATGGGACTTAAGATCCCAGACCGGTGGTATTATATAAGGTACCATAGTTAAACCTTACGTACGGTGAGCTCAAACACACTAGCAGAAATTCCTAAAATATGCACCCAGTGAGGAGCTTGAAGTGAAGTGAAGTTGAAGTGGAACAATGATGCATAACAAGGGTGTAATGTCCACTCTTCCCATGATCAAACACTGCATTGTCAAAATGATTTTTTTAGTTTGTTGATTTAAAAACAAATTTAAACTGAAAGAAAGTGTTCCTTTATGGGATAGGGATCTCACAGTAAGCTAATTAGCTTAGTTTATGAAAAGTTTACATTTGGTGATACATACGCGTGATATCCTGACCTGAACAGTTGACAAAAGGGGCATTATAGCTGCAATTGTGATTTACAGAGTAGTTGTGATCATCTGGGAAAATAAAATAAAGGCCATGTGTTATTAGCAAATAATCCAATATCTTAATTAAATTGTGGATACGTATGTAGTACTAAATATATGACTAGTGCTTAAAAATGCATCTTGGGCCCATGTTTTGCTGCTATGCAGTGATCCAAACTTGGATTCTGAAGCAGTTACAGCACAATGAAGTCATTATAAACTTCTCCATTTGTTCAGGTGTTGATTTATGCTGGCATATAGATCTTTAGTACCAATGTATATTAGCCTAATGTTCTTCCAGAGGTTAAAAGGCTGTAGCAACAGGGTAAAGGTCACTTGTCAGCAATCAATTCTTAATGTGAAAAACAAAATGGAACCTGACAAAGTGCAGCATTGCAAGATTGCTGACAGAGCATGTTTATAGATTTATACGTGTGTGTGTGTGTGTGTGTGTGTGTGTGTGTGTGTGTGTGTGTGTGTGTGTGTGTGTGTGTGTGTGTGTGTTTGTGCCTGCATGCGTGCGTGCGTGCGTGCATACGTTTATGTTTGTGTGTGCTGGCATGCTAGAATTTATTCTTAATGTGTGAAATCAGTGTGCAGTAAATGTTGCTTCTCCCGTCTGCCAATTCCTAGTTTTTAGAAAATATGGTCCCCCCTGTGTACTGCTTATTTTTGGTATTAAATTAATTAAACCTTAACATGAAATTTGATACAGTGTTGCAACCAGGCACCACATTGCTCCATCCGCAGACTGCCTGGCGACAGCAGTAGTGTGTGCTGCAGGTCCAGTATTTTGTGGAAACTCCACTATATCTGCCAGTTTGTTTTGCAGCCTTGAGTTAGTGTATGTGACAGCAGGAAGAGATGATGCAGCACTTCAGACAGAGAGGTAATTAGCCACAGAGAAACAAGAGACCACCGCGAGAGCTTCAAGAAGAGCTGGCAGCCCTCTCTCCCACAGTATATTCAGTGAAGTAATATGACAGAGAGTAGGACGATGTGATTGGTCTGATTGGTCTTCTTGCACCCTCAAGTGGTAAAATGCTGACATAACAGGATAAGAGAGAAGGCATGGCAGCTGGCGTTTCTTCATTATACCAATGAGAGGCAGAGCTCTGCTATGCATTTACTATGTGTTTTATAATATACCCAGCATATATATTGACACATGCCGAGCCACAAGCCACCCTAAAATTGTCACCTTAAAATTAAACCATTCCGCATGAACAGCAATATATTTTAGGGCTATGGGGAGCCACTTCAAGGTAAATTAACTCTAAAGAAAAGGGGACTCAGTTTTCACTGCAGCTCACACAATCTGTTTTCCTCTTGAGTGTTTTTTAACCTCAGTTTCCCGAGGAAGAACACCAGTTCTCAACTGTGCAACTAAAGATTGTTGGTTTCTAAATAAGCGACATGTAACATTTGATTCAGGGCCAAACCTTGTGTTTGATATACTGTACTGTACATGATAAAAAGTTTGTGAATCACTGCTATAGACCACCGCTTTATATTAGTAACAAATCATACAATATGAAGACTGGGAGGAAATTTTATATTTTCTGATTCTTTTGTAATTACAAAGAGAGGCAGGATGAATGGTCAGTAATCTAAACTGTCCCCTGAGAGCAGGATATTACATAAGCTGTCTATAAAACACAGTGCTATATGGCTTTAACACAGCTTATAAACTCCAACATCAACAATCAATTTGGCCTTTCAGCCAAATATCCACTGCAGCTACTTATATTTCCACATTGATCATTGATGACTTTTACAAACGTTGGCCCTCAAAAGATGCTGAGCAGAGGAAAATTACAACTCACGGCTCATGCGAAAGCACCTCTCACATAATGCATCACATCATGGACACTGGAGGGTGGAGGTTTGTGGCGGGCCCATAATAAACTGACACATTGCTTCAGTGAACATGGAAGAAAATGCTGGACTGCCTAGCCAAATACACTCAGACCCCCTATCAGTTTATAGATGTAATGGATCCAGCAGGCACACTGAGCCCATTGGCCTCCAGTGGCCCTTTTGGATGTACCATGGCACATAAGAAACTGCATGGAGCTAGTGTGTTCATGCACGGAGGGTTAGACTTTTTGAGAGAGCTGAGGCGTGCACACAGTACAACTATTCAGACAGCTCACAGAGGAGAGATGAAGAGAGAATGAGCAGGTCTTCATGGGGCAACAGCAGGAAAATGGCTGTTACATAACAATAACACCATATGATGGTAAGGACTGCATAGGCTCTTGGTAGCTGTAGAGAGATGCACGTTGATGGTCTCTATTCATAGAACAAAACGTTTTTTTCAAAAGAATGATATGTTTATATTCACTGGTGAAAATAACGATGGCGATTACATGTCCGACTTTTCTTAATCCCTCATGACTCAGATGATTTCCTGTGTTTCCTCAGTGTGTCTGTCAACCAGCCGAGTACAGTCAAAACTAATTTTGGTAATAATCTGCCAATATATCTGACCAATAGTCGGATTGTAGCCGGATTGTTTTGCTATCAAAGTTCATTCTCTGCCTTGGAAATTGTTCTTTTGTCACAATGTAATGGGACAAAACAATCCCAACTCCATTTACTAGCTTTTTCCAGAGCTTTCATCCGTATCACACAGTCTGGTCATGGATCTGTTGACACGCAAGCTCAGTAGCTGTTCCACTTATCTGTGGCAGTTTTATTGGAGTTCTCGTAAGTAAGGCATGTGCTATGCCATGTGTGATATGGCTGATATCGCAGTAAAAAGCTTGTAAGTGGACCCTGAGTTGAGATTGTTTTGCCAAACCTTTTTTTCAGCACATTTGTTGTTTAAAGTGCATGCTCATATTATGCTTTTTGCCTTTTTCCTTTTCCATTATTGTGTTGTATACACAAACACACACAAAAAAAAATCCACAGTTCTTGCTCTGTGCAAAAATACATTCCAATTATCGGAAGTTAATTTGAGGCTTCAGCTATTGAAAAATCAAATTTTTTATTTTTGGGATTAATCCATGACCTGCAAAACAGTGGGGAAGAACAGCCCTGCATCCTCAAAGGTTTACACCCTCTTTTCTAGATTGTGTTTGTGTTTCTAGAGTGTGATGAATCCCTCAATTTTGGCATGAAAGTGGTGAAATTAAACTGCAGAAAACTGGCACAACGTTGGCATCAGCATCAGCCTCCGAAACAATAGTAAATACAAAGCTGAAATTAAGATACTGACACAAAAAGCATTCTTATCAATCTTTCCAATGAAATGATGAATCCCTAACGTTTTTTTAAATTGGAAAAAAGCTTCATAAACGACATGACATCGTGGCCAGAGTGGACAGAGCCAAGGTCAGGGACAATTAAAGATGGATGAGGAACCAGCGCCAAGAGGCGGGGGGGTTCAGTGTCAAAGGTGTCGGCTTGTCGGCTGCTCAGGTGTCACCGGCTGGCCGTGTGAAGAGAGAGCAGAGAACAGGAGATCAACAGCTGTGGAGGTATCAGATCACCTGGTGGAAAGACACATTCAGCTCCGTACCCAGACAAGACAACAGGTAAGATCTCCATCCTGTGAGGCTTTGATGGAAAATTTGTGAGGGGCGAAAATAGCCAGAGGAGTTTAAACACCTTATAACAGATAGTCACTAGAAAGAATTACTAAGCACTGTTATCAGCAAAAAAGCCGTAAAGGACAATATGACTGACTCCTGTAAACTTGCTGAAGGGCTGTCTGATGTGTTTTGTTTGTTACTTGTTGCATTGCGCTTGTTTGAATGTTGGTCTGTGTGTGTTGCTTTTACGTGCTGCTGACTGTATTAAGTCGTTTTTTAGTATTTTATTTTTTAGGTTGCCATTTTAAAACTGGCCAGTGACAGCAGATGAAAATTAGCCTGCTGAGCTAACTCTGGCTCATTTACAGTTACTTTGCTGTTGATTAATGAGCACTGTCCCTGTCAAATAAACAAAATAACAAAACAAAAAAGTAATATGCAGTTATATCTGTTATTATTCAGTTGTTAAATAGTTAAGTAAGTAAGTGTATTTTACGATGCTAAAATTACTGCTTATTTACATGGAGCCTGATGGGTTTAGCGAACGCAATTTCGTGGATGTTGTTTATGTTTAAAATAGGGCTGTCAAAATAATAATAATAATAAATAATAATCTGAGAAAAAATAACGCGTTAAAAAAAAAATAACGCAGATTAATCCACTTCATATTGACATTTGACCCGGAACCGTTCTAGCCACCATTGGACTGTAAAATGAAGGCGGGAGACGAGAATGTGCTGCCTGGATCATTAATTGGAACATATACTTGTAAAAAATCTTCTTCCTGCCAACCCTGGCTACCGAAATCTGGTGCCACTGATATGTCTGCGCTTCTCTCTGATGCTCTGAAACACAAACACCGCTGCATGTGACGCTAGTTAACACTATACTCGACATCAGCTAACGTTAGCCTACCGCTAGCTAGTAGCTGGATTAAACACGATTAAAATGCTAACAGCTAACGCTAAACGGTGTAAAGTTTGACTGTGTTTTACTGTAGAGGATTCAACACCGGGATGTAACAATCTGCAGCTGCCGTCGGAGAAACAACACAGTTCAATGAAACTGGTAAACTATACCCTCATGGTGCATTTGAAGTTATTGTAAATGTCCATTACCCATCTGGTGGTTGTTTTTGTCGTTCAACAGTAATTTACTAGTGAAATAAGTTATTGTTATACATTATTATTAAATCATTTAATTTTGACCATATGGCCTTAGCAATAAACAAGCCGTTCTTTAATGTCACCTACTGTTGTTTAGTACCGTTCTTTTTTCTTTTCTTTTTTTTCTTTCTTAAAAAGTATCGGTTCAGGCACCGTTAATTATGTATGCGATAAATTTCGATTAATTAATCACAGAGTATGTAATTAATGAGATCACATTTTTTAATGTGAAAGGGAAGTTTGGGGTCCCCTGCTGGAGCTGCTACCCCCGCGACCCGACCCCGGATAAGCGGATGAAGATGGATGGATGGACATTTTTTTAATCGATTGACAGCCCTAGTTTGAAAAAAGGATCTTACTCTTTAACAGAGAGGTCGACCTCCTTAGAAATCCTTGTGTTGTCAGACACATCTGAGCCTGTCAGTGGCATAACGAGCACTTTTGTGAAGGTAAATACAAGCTGGACAATTGTCCCATAGCTTACATTGTAGCTTGTTTCGCCGCTGCCGACTACAGCTATCTTGCTTAATACTGGACTAATTTCAAAGATTGTTGGTCCCATCAGTTACTTAGACACAAAAACATAGGGAAATAGCATCCAGGTTAAAAAAACAAAAACCAAACGGTAGTTACCCTTTAAGATTATAGCTTTAAAACTGAAGAGAGACTAGATTGCAGCTCAGGGTTTGTCACAAACACATGCTGGTCTATTTAGCCTACTGGTAAAAAAGTTTGTTCTCTTTCCAAGAGAAAGAGTGCGGTAACTGCAGTAAAGTGCTTAAAATGCACTTCTTTACCACCCAAGTCCCATATTTCTTGCTATTTACCATCTGAGGCTGAGGTGCACTCATGCATACATAGGCTACTACTCTCAGGACATGGCTGTCTGCCGGCTGCCTCCTCTCCCAGAAGTACTCAGCCCAGCAGATGACATGGCCACGGACGAAGTGATTAGGTTACAGATACTGTAATTCACTGACAGGCTGTGAAGGGAACAATGGAGGCTTGTTAGTTTACAGTGGAAAAAAAGAAAAGATTACAGTCATCTTCAGTTTCCCCAAGTGGGAACACGTGAGTCCCAGGTGGGAATTGAAACCCCAACCAAGGCAGATGTGCCTTATTGAATTACCATATACAACTCCAATGAAAAGTAGAAGACCTATAATTTCACCTGTACACTTTCATCTCAGTACTTTACATCATCCTTGCCAGACTGAATTATAGCCGACATGTTCTACTCAATCTGATTTAAAAAGCTCTATTATCCACTAGCACTTTACATTATAGCTCAGTAATAAGAGAATTATGGGTTAATATTAACCTGATTCTAGACCTTTGAATCACAATCACTTTAATAATTAGCAGGATAAGGTATTGCCTTGGTAATGTAAAAGCATGTCTTCAAAAGCATGTTTTTCCACATGTTAGTCTTTTGTTAGCAATTTATTACCATTACAATGCTAACATGTTCAGCTCCATATAACATTAAATGTTTTTTGTCATTATTGCCAACATGTTTTACTATTTTATTGCCCTACTGCAGAGATTAAACCTAGATCTTTTTGCATTGTTATTATTAAGATGGCCGGGCCAAAGCCCACATAGTCTAATTTAAGTGATTTAAAGAGATTGTTAGACATTTTGGAAAATGCGAAATATTTGCTTTCTTGTCAAGAGTAAGATGAGAAGATTGATACCACTCTGAAGTGGTATCAATCTTCCCCTTCACAAAAATTTCAGCAGAGCACTGCTATTTGCTTACCCTGTAATTGTGGGATCAATACATGTATTTCTTCACTCAGGCAACTCTGTATAAAAGCATCAAATGAAATCCTAAACTAAAATACAAAAAAAAAAATGTATTTAAGGACTGTACATGTTAAAACCTTTACTGTATGTTTTCTTCTCTTTCTTTATCAGGAGGACTTAATGAGAAGAATCAGGAGAAACAGCCAGGCTCTCCTCCAGGATCTCTTTTACAGGGGGGTCCACGGAGGAGACAGAGATACTCCTGTACGTTTCTAATTAGCGTGTTTATAAGCCATGTCTGACTTTTCAGCTCCAAAGCTTCATTAACGGTTGCTTAACTTACAGATTCCAGCTCAGCCTGGTAGAGATGCTAAAATGATCCACTCAATCGCCAGCCTGATCAGAGCGAAGAGCAAACTCCTCATCCTGGAGAATCCTGACACTGTGGAGATCTACAAGGTCAGCTTTCAGCTTTTTGAACAGTGTATTATTATTATTATTATTATTATTATTATTATTATTATTACAGGGAGGGATGGATTCACTTTATTACAGGCTGGGAGCTATTATTTAATATAAAACAGTTAAAGTGCTCATATTATACTAATTTTCAGGTTCATAATTGTATTTAGAGGTTATATCAGAATAGGTTTACATGGTTTAATTTTTGTTGTACTGCAGCTCCTCTTTTCACCCTGTGTGTTGAGCTCTCTGTTTTAGCTACAGAGTGAGGCATCTCACTTCTGGTCCATCTTTGTTGGGAGTCACACATGCGCAGTACCTAGGTAAGGACTACTACCCAATCAGAAGCAGAGTATGAGGGCGTGCCAGGCTAGCAGCTAGGCGAGCATTATAACGTGTGTTACAAAGTGACGCACGTTCGTCACGGAAGTAAAGGCTGGACTACAACAGAGCTGTTTGGAGCAGTTTGTCAACAGTGTTTTCTCTGGAAGATGGTAAGTCCCTTTGGGGTGGACTTTGGGCTTTTTCACTTTGTAAACTTATAACGTGAACAAAAAAAATATATAACACAAGAAAGGAAAGGGAAAAGGCCAAAAAGCATAATATGAGCACTTTAAGAATTTTTAAAAAAAGGCAGATTTTGTGTTTCTCTCTTCTACATCCTTTTTTTACATGTGGCACTCATAACGCATAAACTATGCTTTGTGCGCTGTTAAAGAGGGTTATTAGGGTTTACATTACGGTTGAATGTGATGTAAGATGGATTCACCTATTTAACTATTGCATTTACCCAACATAGCTGGATGATGCAACAGCCCGTCCTAGCAGAAGTGGTAAAGATGATGTTTACCTCCCAGCCATCACAACAAAGGCGTCAAGTCTAAAGTCAATGGGAGGGTCTCTGAGTCAGTCCTGCCCTTACCTGTACGACAAAAGAAGAGGATCTTTCTCCTCAGTTGGTTCTCAGAGAACTGGAGGTCACCCTAAAAAACAGGTAATCTCACATCTGTTTATCTTCCAGTGGAACAGTTTTGAAACTCCTTTTCAAAGTCAAAACTTTTTGCTTTTTCCACCGTTCTCTCTCTACATATCAGAGTAACCTAAAGGCACAAAAAGAGGCAAAGAAATCTAACGTCACCGTGACAATGACCTACCTAGGACAAGGCCGTCGGGGGTCAGGGTTGGGGTCAGGTCAGGACGAGCTGAAAGTACTCCAGCAAGTCAATGGAGGGGAGAATATCTGTGTCTTCAAAGGCGTGGTGACGCCAGGAGGTAGGAGCTGTGAAATTTGCAGCTGTTTTGCTAGAATACGCACAAAAGAGAATTTAGCCCTTATAATATAATTCTGCCTTTAAATGTCTTTTCATTTTTATTTTATTTTCATCTATAGGAAACAATAAGGTGTTTTCCCCCATTAAACAAGCCGAGAATAATAGGCGATTGTGATTAGGTGTAAATGCTTCTCTGTCTTTTCACACATTTAATTACTCAAAGCCACTTGTAAAAAAGGATGTTGGCCCGAGGCAGTATTTGAGTAGAATAAGAAGAATAGAAAAGCTGATGTGTGACTTGATAAACTAACATCACATACAATTTAAAAAAAGTCAGTAGACAAGACAAGTTATTTCGTCTTTGCAGCCGGTACATGATGATTTCCACTGTACAGCTGTCAGAGAGGGAGGGAATCACAATGTCGGGGCGATGTACAAGAAAGAGGATATGGATTTCTGCTTGGAACTGTGTGTTTGTGATCTGTTTACAAAATATTGTGTAGCTCTATAAGTTGAAGGAATAAAACAAAAGACACAATAACACATTCAAAAAAGTATATATAGGATTCAGCAAAGTTATATTTGTTAAGACTTTATATTTAGTTTTTAATTGACTTTTATTACATTGATTTGACACTATATATAGTGTACTCTACACTACATACCTATATTGGCTACATTGGTACTGTA
Organism: Sander vitreus; assembly: GCF_031162955.1. Classification (NCBI taxonomy): domain Eukaryota; kingdom Metazoa; phylum Chordata; class Actinopteri; order Perciformes; family Percidae; genus Sander; species Sander vitreus. The sequence goes on from NC_135859.1 coordinate 26,733,251, forward strand.
TGTGACTTTGGTGTGAAGGATGGTTGTTGAGAACAGTTTTCATCAATCATGAAAGAAGAAATATTCGCTCTGAAAGATTTTGACAGTGTTTTCTGTAGATTATCCAGAGTCATTGCTCAATGCTGTGAGCACCGCAAACACAAATTCATTCACCTTCATAACGGTGGAAACAGAAATCTTAGATGGAAATGGAACTAGAGAAAGTTGGATTTTGGTCTTGATTTGGTTCCTTTTTAAAAATAACGTGATATATTGTTTTCCAGAAGGGGGGACGCAGGAACCCCCAAAAACAGAAAAAAAATAATGTGTTCTTTTCTGGCTTTTTTCCTCAGAAGCTTTTTACCTCTTCAAGCCTGAAATTGAAATATACCAATCTTAGTAGGAAACATCACTCTTCAAGTGTACTGTAGTGCTTATACAGTGGTGTGAAAAAAGTGTTTGCCCCCTTCCTCATTTCCTGTTCCTTTGCATGTTTGTCACACTTAAGTGTTTCGGAACATCAAACCAATTTAAACAAAAGTCAAGGACAACACAAGTAAACACAAAATGCAATTTGTAAATGAAGGTGTTTATTATTAAAGGAGAAAAAAAATCCAAACCATCATGGCCCTGTGTGAAAAAGTGATTGCCCCCCTTGTTAAAACATACTATAACTGTGGTTGTCCACACCTGAGTTCAATTTCTCTAGCCACACCCAGGCCTGATTATTGCCACACCTGTTCACAATCAAGGCATCACTTAAATAGGAGCTGCTTGACACAGTAAGGTCCACCAGAAGATCCTTAAAAGCTACACATCATGCCGAGACCCAAAGAAATTCAGGAACAATTGAGAAAGAAAGTAATTGAGATCTATCAGTCTGGAAAGGGTTATAAAGCCATTTCCAAAGCTTTGGGAATCCAGCGAACCACAGTGAGAGCCATTATCCACAAATGGCGAAGACATGGAACAGTGGTGAACCTTCCCAGGAGTGGCCGGCCGCCCAAAATTACCCCAAGAGCGCAGCGACGACTCATCAAGAGGTCACAAAAGACCCCACAACAACGTCCAAGAACTGCAGGCCTCACTTGCCTCAGTTAAGGTCAGCGTTCATGCCTCCACCATCAGGAAAAGACTGGGCAAAAAATGGCCTGCATGGCAGAGTTCCAAGGAGAAAACCACTGCTGAGCAAAAAGAACATCAAAGCTCGTCTCAATTTCTCCAGAACACATCTTGATGATCCCCAAGACTTTTGGGACAACATTCTGTGGACCGATGAGACAAAAGTGGAACTCTTTGGAAGGTGTGTGTCCAAGTATATCTGGCGTAGAAGGAACACTGCATTTCATAAAAAGAACATTATACCAACTGTAAAATATGGTGGTGGTAGTGTGATGGTCTGGGGCTGTTTTGCTGCTTCAGGACCTGGAAGACTTGCCGTGATAAAAGGAACTATGAATTCTGCTGTCTACCAAGAGATCCTGAAGGAGAATGTCCGACCATCTGTTCGTGTACTCAAGCTGAAACGAACTTGGGTTCTGCAGCAGGACAATGATCCTAAACACACCAGCAAGTCCACCACCGAATGGCTGAAGAAAAACAAAATGAAGACTTTGGAGTGGCCTAGCCAAAGTCCTGACCTGAATCCTATTGAGATGTTGTGGTATGACCTTAAAAAAGGCCGTTCATGCTCGAAAACCCTCTAATGTAACTGAATTAGGACAATTCTGCAAAGATGAGTGGGCCAAAATTCCTCCAGGGACGCTGTAAAAGCCTCATTGCACGTTATCGCAAAGCGCTTGGTTGCAGTTGTTGCTGCTAAGGGTGGCCCAACCAGTTATTAGATTTAGGGGGCAATCACTTTTTCACACAGGGCCATGATGGTTTGGATTTTTTTTCACCTTTAATAATGAACACCTTCATTTACAAATTGCATTTTGTGTTTACTTGTGTTGTCCTTGACTATTGTTTAAATTGGTTTGATGTTCCGAAACACTTAAGTGTGACAAACATGCAAAGGAACAGGAAATGAGGAAGGGGGCAAACACTTTTTCACACCACTGTAGCTCATAGACACAACAGGTGTTCAGTACATGTATGAACAAATCGTTAACACTAAATCGTCAAGCTGAACTGACGATTCTGAATCATCATTTTCACTTTATCATCGGAGCTCCACTCACTCGTGACTTCATTTTGTCAGCTTAACAGTGATGTACAGTACGTTGAGTTTACCGAAAACCACACAAACAATCTGGATGTGATAACTCCTGTTACATGTAGGTGATTGCTGAGCTATTAACCGTATCATCAGTGTGTGTGCATAGGCAGTTTTAACCAGCAGCACACTCAACTTACAACTAAACTGAAGACGAAAGCAATGAAGGGAACGGAGTTAAGCAAACTCAAATCCACAAAGTGATTTCAACCTCTAATATGCAACCTGTTAGAATGGGTTGCACATGGCTATCAGTGGTCACAAGCCAAAAACATTAGAAACCACTGCTGTATGCTACTTACTGGATGCTGCCAACCCAAGTGTCTCACAGCACCATGAGCTTAGATCACAAGGAAAACCTGAATCTGTTGACGTTCACGGCAACGTGATCCAAACAAAGTCAGATATACGCGGTGAATCTGTTACATCTATCAAATCATCTTCAACCTTCAAGCATTACTTTATATTTTCTCCTTGTACCTTTCAGAGCAGTTTCAGTTTGTCTCTCAGAGACACAGAGGTTTCCCCTTCAGTGCCACCTTGTACGTTAACGGCATCATGGTGGCCAGAATCAGTTCGTGCTGCGAGTACCGTTACGCTCCCGGCTTCCAGCAGGGCAGGAAGAGCTGCTTCAGATTGGCTTGGCTGGCTGGTGGCATACCCTGTTACAGGTCAGATTTCATCCTCTGGGACAGCATTGGCAGAAAATGTGAAATTAGTACCATGTCAAAACTGATTGGGTAAACCCATTTCCCTGAAGATATGATGTACTGTGGATTGACACAGGAGGGAAAAGGATGCATATTGCATGACATGAGGGAATGCTGTTGGTCATGATGAAACACTTTTCATATTTTTCAGATGCACAAGTCTCCGAAACAAATACAGCTCCAGCCAGCAGCTGAACAACTTAATTCTCCCTCTAGAGCAGAGCCCTGGCAATGGTACGAAGCCTGGAAATGAGTGTCTCAATTTTCCATTACTTCCTAAAGCTTATTCATCAACATTCTTTTGACATTAGGCCCAGTCCATGATTTCAATGGACTAGTTTGAAGACAAAATGTCCCACAAAGCATTTTTTTTATACTTTCTCTTCTCCTTTTGTGTCTAATGTCTCCAATGCAGGCACCATCGAGTCGTGTCCATCATCCCCTCTGTTTATCCCAGCCAAACCCGAGAGGAAATCAGGGAGGAGAACAAGAAAACATGTCAAGCAAGGCAGCAGAGGATCTACAGACAGCGAAGACCCTGCTGTAGCTGGGATTAAAGAGACTTCCAAGAAGAAACGACGCAAGGGTCAAACTAATCAGAAAGAGAGCAAAGGAAAAACAGCTGGAAATAAGAGGGAAGAGGGACAAGACAGCAAGGGCTTGGAGGGCTCGTACAGGGCAACAGTGACTGAAAAATGTGAAGACCAAGCATCGTCTGACAGACGAGAACAGAAGCAGCAGAAACCAACCAGCAATGTCACAGAGCCGCAGACAGAGCAGCCGCGATCAAACATGACAAGGAAAGTTCTCGGTGAGCACTGTTTTTGTTTTTTTTAGCTGCTTTCATTCCTGTAAGAGAAGATCGAGAAATATGGGAGAATAAAAACCTTCCACGCTTTCAAGTGGAGATACAGCTGACCTTTAGTTCAACTGCATGCGGTATGTCCATTTAATATTCTTTGTGGGGGGAAACAAATGGCAACGACCAAGAGTTTTTCTTTTTAAAGATTCATTGCAGGATGAGAAAGCACTGACTAAGCAGAACAGAGAGAAACAGAAGGAGCTGGGATCAAATGGGAAAAGCAGAGATGGGGAAAGACTGAAGGACTTCTATGAAGAATGTGTGGAAATGAGCACGGCGTTGGAGCAGGGCCTAAACAAACACAACTGGTTCAAGGCAAACAGTGAGTAAAGAAACAGCACAGTAGGGACATACTGGAATCCCCCTGGAGTGCTGTAACTGATTTACATAATACACTTTGTGACGCATTGAGCAATGTCTGCTTGAAGGAAGATGGATTACATGTGGGACAGGTTATGCAGACATTGTTCACACAGACACACACACACATACACACACATACATACACACACACATGCATGCATAAATCTCACTGCAGCAGATCAGTTTTCTCAACCGAACACAAATGCTCAAACAGAATTTTTGATTTTATTATTAAATTCTCACATCAACAGTGGGTATCAATATCACTGTGTGCACTTGGCTTTGGGAGAGACAGTTTTATTGTGCCTAAGTTGTTTTGTTTTCCCTTTGTTTGCCAAGTCCTGGAGAGATGCCGGCTCCAGAAGAGGCTGTCATCATGCCCCAAATCTCCAGGCTCGGATGTGGAGCCCAGTGCAGAAAGTGATACAGTTCCGCAGCCTGATGGAGAGCCAGAGGAGGAAGAGGACACTGCCAGCCAGAGTGCTGGCAAAGAAGAGCCTGTTAAAGAACAAGACCTGCAGGCACAGGTGTGTGTCCAACACAAATTACTGTGGTGAATCTATGTTTTTGGCAGAAACACTCTTGGCATTAAAACACTGGCATTAAAGCCACTGAAATAACCACATCCCTGCATTATGCAGCAGCATTCATTTGTGTTATACATTGTTATTTAATTGCTATAAATGATATAAAACAATGTTAATATTGTTAACATAAAAACAATTTGTCATTTAAAGTGATAAATTTCCCCTTAATTTCAAGTTGTTACATGCAGTATTATTCCTTTTAGTTCATGATGATCATTGTTTAGTTTTCAGCCTTACTTGTAAGATTATATTACAAGATTTCCACAATGAAACAGCAGAAACGATGTAATATAAATGAAAATGTATACTACATCATTTCATCAACTTCTCTATGTTATATATAAAACTCAAAAACATCAAAACTACTTAAATAACAGGGAAAGGGCATTATCTCATTGGTATGCAACATGTATTTGACTAATAAAAAGTTGATTAATTCACAAAAAAATCCATTCTAACATAAAGGACCATTATTGGGAGGTTAATACACACGTGATTGTAACAAATGGTCACTGAGTATTATCTGGGACAGGCAGGCGTTTTGGCTCGGTCACAGGCATCATGATGAAAAAGCTTCCAACAGCGCCTGAAAAATTCCTCAAGGTCTAGCAAAGTGGCACAGTGGATGTGGCCGACATCCAGACCATATGTCTTTATGGACTCTCACCCAGTCTCTGTGTTTAGAAAACCTGGAGCACCTGTCCCACTCACATCTCATTCCCAGCCACATTTTGGAGCTATGCTGCTCTCACACACAAACAGTGAAATACTTAGTGCAATACTCTATTCTCGAGGCTGTGATGGAAAATGTATTTGGATATGAGGGGAAAAAAGTATGTGGTTATGTGTTTCTCGTGGTTTGCGACTGTAGCTCCACGCCATGATGACGGTGCTGAGCACATCCGATGAGGTGGAGCAGCTGGTTCTGAGGAACACGGACCTGACAGATGACCTTCTGCTGAGCCTGGCGGAGGCCTTGAAGAGCAGCCTGTCCAAGGTCACACTGCTCAACCTCAACCTCAACCTCATTGGCCCATATGGAGCCCACATCCTGCTGGACGTTCTGAGAGTGAAGCCTCAGATCAGAGGCTTACAGTAAGTCCAAGGTTCCACTGATCCACGATAATCAAAATCTGGAAAAGAATGACAATCCGGCATGTTTTTCAGAATATGGAAAACATACTGAATAACAAGCAGTTCCAGGAACATCAGCTTTTTAAAAGTGTTCGAATAGGAATTACTTCAGAATAAAATCATAGCCCTTTACTGTTGAATTACACAATCCATCTCTTTTATGTGAATAAGAAAGGCCTCCAGTGCCTTACCTCTGTGAGTTATTTTCTTTTCCCCCACGAAATACAGCAAGTGCAAGAGCTTGTCTTTGTGCCATTGATTCAGATACTTTGACAGATGTAGAGACTTACAGTGCATGCTGACATATGTGAGATACAGCACAAGCACAGCTGGGCATTACACACAGATCAATAGAATAGTGTGGGGCTTAAAGGAATGATTTAATAGTTTAATGGAATAGATTAATACCACTTTGTTTTCTGTCCATTAATTATACAGCCAGAAGCTGGATTATCTTAGTTTAGCACCGCTCTACACCAGCAAATACTCTGGGAAGTTACTGGTCTCAGGCAAGAAAAAGTCTGGCACATAACCCCAACTGTAGTTTACACACAGTTTTCGTATGGATTAAACAAACGAGAAATGTTGAACTATTCATTTAATGTGTACAGCAGAAGTATTTATCAAATGACGTTAAAAATCAAATCCTTAGACCTCCTTTTGAATAAAGATAACAAATGTGTCTGATTCAATAACGGGGAAATATGTATACACATCATTCATAAGACAGGGAGAATCTTTCCATTAGATGTAATGGCCTCAAAGCAGAAAAAAACACATTTATGTAAAATTGTCATACAGTGTGGAAAAAAACTTTTTGTCGCTTGTAATTTTTTACATCACACATGGTTAAACTTAATATCAGGGTGCGAGGGCATACCCTTTGAAGTGAGCAGTTCCTGGAGGAATCAGACTTAATCTCCATGGTTACCATTTTTCTCTCTCTCTACAGCTTGTTTGGAAACAAACTGCGTGACCATGGACTGCTGACCCTGTTGAATGGAATAGCTGAGCTGCAGGAGCACACAGCGAGAGCTGCTGCCGTCATCCAACAGGCCATGCTTTTCCCATCGGAGCAGAATATGTTTCTGCAGCTCCCCACTGGGTGGAGCCCTTTCAGTGTTTTTGCGCTTTTGGAACTAGATATTGGGGGAAATGGCTTGAGCAGCGAAGGGGTAAAGGTGTTAGCATCATACATGAGGCACCACTCTTATCTTCAGTACTTAGGGCTGGCGCAGAATAGCGGCGCCGATCTGGCGGCGTGGAAGGAACTTTTCGACAGCCTCAAAGGAAACAGCTCGCTGACTCAGATCAACCTAGACGAGAACAACTTGGGAGACCCTGGGGTCAGGCTGCTGGCTGACATGCTGAAAGAGAACGTGAGTCTGCGGCAGGTAGATCTGGACAGGAACGGCATCAGCGACGTGGGAGGAAACGACATCATGGGCGCGTTGCTTTGCAGGACGCAGGTACCGTTGACGCACCTGAGCCTTCAGGAGAACAACATCAGTGCAGGACTTATGAGTAGGATACAGCAAGAGATCAAATATAAATGAATCATGCAGGAGTGGAAGAATACAAAGAATGAGAATCTATGTAACATAAACAAAGCACTGACTTTGAGAACTCATAATATTCCTTGTTTACATTTTGGGTCAGAGAGACTTTGTTTTTTTTGTTTTTTACCATTAAACACACACACACACACACACACACAAATATATCTTCCTTCCTGTAAGTGGGTGGCCGTGCTAACAAATGCTGCATCTTAGTTTGGCCCAGGCAGGTAGTGTAGGAGGTATGTTTGCTTTAGGACTGCACTGTGGTCTGGATGGATTTTCAAAGAGATCTCAATGAACTGAACCTTTCTTCTTTGTGGTGAGGTTTCATCTTAACCTTGAGGTTTTCTTCTTCCCACCAGCATTACCACTCCTGACTCCACACCTCCTACTTTGCTAAAACTGATTCCAGTGTCACTTTATTGAATAATTTGCTGCCTCCTGACTAAAAAGAAACCAAAGTGATTCATTCCTCCCACAGTATTTACAGGTCATGGATGACTTACCCACAACTTTCCCCCCTCCCAGAACATTTTAGTAGCCACCATGAGGCCCCCTTCCTCCACTTTTACATACAAAAGAGACTTATGGACAGCTAAGCCATGCCACGTCAACTACCCTTATTCTGTCATTCTTGTCTCTCTTCATGTGCTAGACAAAGCATCTATTCAGACTCTAAGCATTGTGTGTGTGTGTGTGTGTGTGTGTGTGTGTGTGTGTGTGTGTGTGGGGGGGGGAGGGATTCATCTGAATTTTGAGGCCGTCATCTCATTGTTCTATCAACACAGACATTCTGAGAATAACTGTACCTGTGATCAAAGCTTGTCAAAATGGTAATTATCTACTCCTGTCAGGGCTGCCAGTAGTGACTGCTGAAACCAATCCCTCCATATTTCATCTGCAGTCTTTGCGAATTTCTGTCTGTGGAATCCCGATAAAGACGCTCTCCGAAACCCTGGGAGGATGACAGATAAATGAGACTGGCGCACCTGAAGATTACATCTGCAGAAGTTGTCTTGTTCTGCTGTATCAGACTGAATAAGCTTCTGTTGTGGCGTACATTCAAAACTCTGTACAGCAACGAAAAAATGTTTACTGTGGGATGTCTTATTTTTGTCGATTCTGTGTGTCTAAAATCTTGCAGATGAGACAGGTAAGATTTAGTTATCAGTAATAAAAAAGAGTCCAAATTTCTTTTCTTTTTGACGGTTGATCCGCTAAGATCTCTACAGCCACATTTGTAGTAGGTTGAACACAAAACTAAGTGGTACACCATCATACCTGGCTGAGCATAAGCTGGCAAACAAGAGCCGCACTGTAATTCACAGACTCCTTCGATAAGGCCTTCATGCTTCTCTGTTACAAGTAAAACTCTGATCAGTGACCCCATTGTCCATCTGTTAATGTTTTCTGTGTTTGGCCTGAAACAAATCCTGCAGTGTTACCAGCTTCTTTCAACTGCTCTTCCAAAAACACGGACTTCAATCACAGAAGCTCAATCTGTTAGGAATTTACAGGTTTGCTCGAGGAAAAAGTTTCCCCTTTCAGGCCTTTGTAGGTCACTGTCTCGTATCTCCTGGCGCTTTAGCTGTACAGTGAGGGTTAACAGTGCTGCACTATCAACTGTTGTAGAGCCCAGAAATAATTAGGTTCATTCATCAACATTTTGCTGATAAGAACTATACGAATAATAGGTGAAATGTTACTTATCTTTATCTTTGTAAAACAAGGAATTACTCCTTTTTACAGCTAAATGGAGCATAGATACAGTACATCTGATAATCTGAGACACGGGTCAAGTTTCAGATAAATAATGCTGTGCTAGGGGGAAAGTGGAGGGCAAAAACAAAACAAAAGCGAATGAAATTGAACAATGGTTACTTACCCTAATGGGAGGTTCAGTGATTCAGACTTCCTTTAGTTTCCCCGGCTGGGTGATGCAATTTATCTCCACTTACAGCATATGGAGAGGCTCCGTATCTGTTTGCAGAGCCATTAACTTTTGATGTCTTTGTTATCATTTTGCTCTGGATACACACAGGTAGGTAAAACCTTTTTAACTTACAAGTGAGTTTGTCGGTTGGTTGGTCCACCATTTTGGTCCAGACTATAATATTACCATTACATTTTGTACAGTCATTCATTAAGGGTGTTTGGTGTTTATCTAGGATTGGGTTAGGCAATGGTTAGGGTTAGGGTTAAGGTTAGGGTTAGGTGCCTTGAAGTCGACGGTCGCAACGCTGCCTTGAAGTCGACATTGGGGGCTTAAAACACCATCGAGCTTCATTAAGCCTGATGACTTCGGTGATCCCCTCTTTTCCTCTCGTCCTACATTGAATTTGATTTTTGTAGTTTATGCTGAAATGTATATTACATTATTATTGGATGGATTCGACCATCTGACAAGCACTTCTGAAGAAACATCTGTATATGTACATAACATGTATAATTACTGTAAAACTACTTCATGGGACAAAACAGCCTTTAGTTATAGACAAGGTTGTATTTTAATGCATTTCCAAACAGAACACCAGCATTGAGGCTTCCATACTGAGTCATTTCCACCACCACCAAAATTAACAGTGAAGTGTGCTGGGACTGACTGTATCCATGTGCCATGATGAAAACAGTCTGAGTCAGTGTATGGCATGAGGGAATGGATGAGCAGCAGGGGTGAATGTTTGTGTACTATGGAACTGTTTTAAGCCCACATTTGGAAAGCCAGGTGGTGTTTATGTGTTTACGGAAGCTCGGGGGCGGTGGACCTCTGTCGGAACAGCAAAACCTCTGCTGAGACCATTTAAGTCCGCTATGTACTTAAATGGCACATGCACACGCTAATTTGTTTTGTCTAGTCTGTCGAAATCAGATGTCTTTAAGGGCCATTTTAAATTCAAACATATTTTTTCTCATGGAGACTTGCTGCAAACCCTGAAACATTACCTGGCTTTGTGGCTTGCTAAAGATAGTCACTCTGCAAGTTTATGTCAATGAAAAGCTTATCAGTTAACTGCGCTCACAGAGGACTATGATGTGGTCTTGATTTACAGCAGTATTAGGATCTTCTAATGTCTTCTCAACTGTTACAGTAAACAGTGAGAAGGGAGCAGGAAGTTGATGTTGGCTCATACTTGATGAATGGGTAAAGGCTTGGCTGAGGATGGCGCTGCAGTGAGATCTCTTTGTGGGGCCTCTCCATAACAGATCCCCTTTTATTGTCCAGAATAGGAGAGCAATTTATAGACTGCATACTGCTGTGATGATGATGCATGCAAAGCTACAGTTACATTAGTAGTACAGTTACGGTTGTATCTTCTTCTTATATTGGCAGGACAGCCAACATCAGTAAAACCACTGGTTCCAAACCACAAAATGGGTTGCAAGCTAAATATGAGGGATCATGAGGGGATTATAGCTTATAAATTATAGCTAGTCAAAAAAAAAACAGTAATGCTCATTAGGTGAAAAAAATTGTAAAGGGCAGAATCAGTGAAGAAACTGAACTAACAGAAGGCTATGTGAGTGTAATGCTAAACTCTTCAGATTATAAAACAACTGTATGTCCAGTGTGCCCTGCATTGCCGCATTCACTACAGTGTTTGACACAGAATTGTAAATTGATGATGAATGAAAAGTTGTAGAGTCCGCTATTTGAACAATGGCTCCTGCTGCTGTTTGACATTTGGCAGAAAGAGCAGCTTTTCAATATGGATTATTCATCAGCGGTTTGATCCTCCACTCAAATGTCACCACAACAATGCCTCTGCCTTGGCAGCAGCGTCTGTCTTTCTGCAGCTCCACGGGGTAAGGAACTGGCAATAATTACCACATCTACTGTGTCTTTCAGAAAGATTCAGACTTTGTTTTCATTGTTCAAGAGCTTTTGCTTCTCAAGTTATTATTATGACCATTTTATGGAGAAGAAACGAAAGCTATGAGAATCTTGTTTTACGACATCACTGCAATCATGTGCTCTATGCTCTGACTTATGATGTGTTGTAAATAAGTTGTACAGATGCTTAATGCAGGAAATGTGTGAACTGCTGCAGCATAACATGGTGCCTCAGATGACTGATGAATGTAACAGACCTGTGGCCACAAAGAAAATATCGAATGCGTTTACTTAACATGCAGCTTGACCCCAAAACATGTTTGTAATATGTCATCACTCATTATTTTAATGGGCAAGACCCTCATGAATCCTTGACTTGAGCTGTAAAACGTTTCTTTTTGCACTGAAAAAGCAGGACTTTTTTATCTTTCTTTTTTTTATGTTTTGTGCCAAAAAAGCTTTCTGCCTTTGTGCTGTAAAGACAGAAACTAACCTTGAAGTAGATAATGTAAGGCAATGGGTTTTTTCTTTCTTTCAAGTCTTTAAACCTGCATTCATTGATTTTATTTGGTAACATAGGAAAGCACAATTAGCTGTTAACTCTAATTAACACATTGACTTTACCTTATGAAGTTGTTGAATAGGCATATGCCTATTCACACATCGAGCAAACTTATGTTAGTCTAATTTTCTCTTTTTAACTCTGTTTTCCTCCTTCTCCACCAACTCCTGAGGAAAATATGATTCTTTATCAGACGTTTCACTAAAATGAGTTGCCTGTTGTAGTGACAGTAAATGTGCGAGTGGTGAGACTTAACCAAAACTCTAAAGCAGCTTTAAACATTTCTTTTTACAGTATATAAAACATTCAGTCTATATTGTATTTATTTTTGGACAGCAATTCATGATTATCTTGATTATCAATTAGTCTTCCAATTGTTTTCTTAAATAGCTGATTCATTGTTTGGTCTCTAAACATCAGGAAATTACCCTTTCACAGACTGCAATAATAATATTTAATATTAAACTTGTACTGTTAATATTAAACATGTAATTCAAATATTGAAGTCCAAATCCAAAATATATTTACTTTTAGACGATATGAAACAAAGAAAAGCAGCACATTTGAAAATAAAAACCAGTGGATTCACTGTTTTTTATTTTGGTGGAAAAATACTTAAACAATTACAACTTAACTATTTAAATGGTTCCCATTGATATTTAATCAACTATTGTTTCAGCTCTTATTTATTTTCTTCATTTGAGTTCATAGTTTGTCCATTTGAGAACAGTAACGGTCCAATAACCATTAAACATATTCAAAACAATCCCCTAATTAGAAGTTCTATCCTGAGGTAGCAGCATATTAAAAACAGAGAGATACTATCTTCCTAATTTGGACTATACCTAACAAGAATGAACAGAACATTTACCTAAATATCCTGTTGTAATGTACGGAATGGGTAAACACAGCACCGGGGCATGCTCTTTTATTGGAGCCAGCTGTGCCTGGACAGAGGTTGCTACATTCAGCTGGCCCCAATTCCCGACGACATGGGAGTAAAACAAAAGACTCTGTGTTTATTAGACAAGAGTTCCCGTCACTAGAGAATGACATGAAAGGATACATGTGCTATTTTCAAAGCACATAAACATTGATGCCTGTTATAAAAATAGAAAAGAGAGATGGATAACCTAAAATAATCACAATCCCCTCAGGTCTTTTATTGTTTTTACTAATCTCAGAAATAAAAGCCACAGACAATGGAATAAATCACCACGATACTTGGACTGTGGACAACCAAATGTGGCTCATAAATGATGTGACTGCTCTATAAAGATGATTCATAATGCATTTGGTATAGGGACACTAGTTACATTGACACTGTGTCTGCAGGAAAATCCTCCAATTTCCTGCAGACACTGAACTTCTAATATCCATTGTAATGTCGGAGTATATAGGCCAGCTGACTTCTATTACCCACCGCTGGTCTGGAGTCAAAACAGTAACAACGCCTATCCACACCTGTCAATAGTTATAGATGGGGTCCAGCATGGCAGTCATATGTGATGAGTGGCAGAAAATCAACTCATTGAAACACCAATAAAAAAACGTTCCTCCGGATCTCTTTAAAAAACAATATCTACTCGGTTTAATTCTATTTCCACCAGAGCTCATTCACGGTTTCCATGGAACAGACTTTTGACCTCAATAGAGAGTGGAGAAAAGTCTTTGCTCAGATTAGGAAGAAGACTCTTGCTGAAGTGCTGTGAGGTAGGAAATCAGTCATGGAATTATGGCGCTCTTGCCCTCAGGCTCAGCATCCCATAGGCCAACATAAAAAGGGCTCTCAAACGTTTTTAATGTCAAATACCACTGGCATATTATGTGACCACATACCCCTGTGTGTCCCAGGAAATCATATCTGGGAAGACTTTATACAACAATTATATATGTTTCCACAGCCTACGTTACATGGAAAAGTATGGATGCTGAAAGCCTCCCCCCTTTTTATTACCCCTTTCTTCAATCATTGTGCATTAAAGTATGAGTTAGTGGTATTCTATATTTTTCTTATTATCAAAATAATGCCATGTAAAATTGTCTCTGTAGCCAAAGCCTGATATAACTTATTCTGCTGTACCATTGAGCTCCATTGCTGTCCACTATTAAAAGCACATCACTAAGCGATACCTTGCTCTAGTTTAGTTATCATGAACATGAGGATTCATTTTGAGTCTATCCCATATACACTGACCTGTTGGGGTAAATACTCACTAGCGTACCAGTGCCTCCCAGTACCACACTGCCAGTGTAAAAATGAAAAGTTGAAGTTTTACAGGGAGGTATATTTTTACTTAGCCTAGAGCAGTGACTTCCTAGTATCGCTTTGCCTGACCCTCCTCCAAAGCGAAACTCCGCACAGACCCGCTCAAAATAGTCGTGCGAGAGAAAACTCAGATTGGACAGATAGACCAGCTAGTTGTCTTAATTTACCATGCAGAGATCTGAGGATACGAACAATAGTCCTCATAAATCCACCAAATTTAAAATTCCAACAAAAAGAAAGCAGAAGGAAACGGAAAATACATGCATCCGGCAGAATTTCCTCCAGCACCGGAGCAATTATGAAAGTGGAACGCGAAGGATATAGACTAGTGACTTCCTAACTCCCCTTAAAGCCGCAACATGTCGGTTTAAAAAAAAAAAAATGTTTATCACACTTCAGCTTTTGTACGAATTTAACAAATGTGTTAATTAGTGAGCTTTAGGTGCTGGAAGGCATATTTTGTTTCCTTTGGACAGAGCCAGCTGATTCCAGTGTTTATGCTAAGCTAAGCTAAGCTAAGCTAACCAGCTGCTGGCTGTAGCTTCATATTTACTGTACAGATATGAGAACGGTATCGATCTTCTCATTTAACTCCTGGCAAGAGAGTTAATAAGCTCATTTGAAATGTCTAAAATGTCTAACCATTCCTCTTTTTAGCCGGCCTTCTCTGGTGTGCCTTAAAGAACACTGGGACACAGTTCGAGAACCGCTTCCACAGGCTGCTGCAATAATCATTACAAACCCCATGAAACTTTACACCCCAGATTGGAGATTTTGCTCTGTGCTCTTCTACAGGCTGTGAGGACATTGCCCTTCTTGTCTGTGAACTAAAACTGGTAACAAAAGCTCACATCCGACATAGCTCAGACAGGTACATGGGAAGTGTTCTTTCAAGGTGGTGAGCTCCCTTCCTTCCTGGCCCTGAGAGGACGAACTGTGAGGGGGCTCTGTGTGAGGAGGAGGGATCTAGTTGCAGGCAGCTGAATCAGTGCTCTGTTGGGTCTCCCCTGGACACTGTCATAGCGTGTTTGCTGAAGGCGGGTCAATGAGGACTTTCTTTGGTAGAGGAATTTCACAGCACACGACAGCGCGTGCGCACTCACACACACACACACACACACACACACACACACACACACACACACACACACACACACAGGAACCAGTGCAACCCTGCAACCCAGATCTCTGCTACTCGGGTGAGAACGGAAGTATATGTTGGTGAAGCAGGGGGTGAAGGAAGGCTGTCACACAAAGCTGGTCTATTCGTTTAACTTTTCACTGAAGGGAATTGGTCATTTGTTGAAGCTGAACTATGTCCATCATATTATACAGTAGTTTGGTTAACTTTAATACAAGCAGCAGGGGTGTTTAAACTGTCACTTTTTATCTGTCAAACAGATTATACTGTAAAAGCATACACACCCTCTCACAAGAAATGAAATGCGTTTCAGAAAGAGACAGAACAGAAAAGTTTATGGGTGAGGTGATTACATGAAGGTTCTTTATTGTGATTGGGCTTCAGCTATAGTGATTATACAAGAAAGAAAAATATTCTGGATATTAAGGTTATGTCCTGTGTTATTGTTCCAATAATTCCAGATTGTTGTGAGCTGAAATGCAGTTTTTATTTAAGCCTACCTAATAAATCAACCGGCTATTAGATTAATTATTACAAATGTCGGCAGATAGTAAGAAAATATTGCAGTAGGCTATATGAATGTCAGTCATATCTGTGGTAATTTGGAAACAGAGTTGCCATTGCATAGTTTGTCCACAAGAGAGCATTGACTAATTTGACAATACAATCTCAACTCAAGGTCCACTTCCTCGCTTGTTGTGGAGCTTTTGGACCGTATCGCAAGGTCTTCATCAGCAGCTAGAGTTTGCTCAGTTGCAATAGTACTGTAAGTATTCAAACTTTAAAAGAAGAGCACCTCTAGGATTACTCGCCCAGGTTTTCTTTAAAGCTGAGTTCTACACTTTGTGATTTCTGACATTGCAATGACAACTGAGCAAACCCTGATTGTCAGATGAAACGTGTGATATGGTCTCCAGAACATGTGAGTAAGTGGACCTTTAGTAGAGGTTGTTGTTTCCAAGGTCATAAGTGAACTGTCAAGCTCATACAACTTATTTATGTTTTCAACTGTAAGTTTATTTATTCCATTCCATTTAACATTACATTATTATTTTCATCAACATATCGTTATCAGATTTTCAACTCTTAAATATCAATATAAGCCTCAAAAATCCAGTATCAGTAGGAGAAGTAGTGCATATTCTACAACAAAAAGTTTCACAAGAAGCCTTTACAAATGCTGACATAGGTATATATCTTACACAATAGACTTTATAAAAAGATGGACGGCTTAACAGCTTCACAAAAGTGAAGCCAAAACATATCGATCGCCCCCTGGTAGCTGGCAGCAGGTCATAAACCCCACTCCCTCCATGTTAGTGGGTGGGACATGGGCCAAACTAAAGAATTAAAGTACAAGTCAAACAATCTTTTCCCAAAAATGGTTTCTGTCATATTATATAGTTTTTATCACGCTGATTCAAGTGTCGTTTTGGTTTTAACCAGTTATTTGATGCTATAAAAACGGGGTGAAACATCACGATTGCTGAGATTGGTCAGGCGGGTGTGTGGGCGGGACTTCGATACCGTGGCTCCACCGCCCGATCACTACCAGTGTTGCCAACTTAGCGACTTTGTCGCTAGATTTAGCGACTTTTCAGACCCCCTTAGCGACTTTTCTTCAAAAAAGCGAATAGCGACAAATCTGCAGATTTTCTGTAGAAAAGACAGCGACTTTCTGTAGAAAAGTCGCCAGTATTGTCCAGCGGGCACGCAAGGTATTTTTGTCCTGTGGCCGCCAAAACAGTCTCGTCTCTCTCTCCTCTCAGTCTCCGGAGCAGAGGAGCAGCCCCTGCCCTCTCTCCTTATGTGCAGCAGCACTGCGCACAGTGCGCAGGCAGGTAGAAAGGGGAGAAGGGACATGGTGTGGGGGCCAGTGTAGGTACGAGAGACAGCAGGATGCGACGGGAGAAAGATGCATCTGGCCTGGCCCTGGGCAAGCCAGCCTTCTTTAAGAATTCTTTATCGATCTTTTTCCCTCCCTTTGTAGAATTTCTTTTTTTTTACTTCGAAGATAGGCTACCTAAGTAATAATTATAAGGTAAAATAAATTCTGTATTGAATTTGTGATTATTTGGCTAAAGATTTCTATTTCTTTCTATCTACCTTGCTGACACAACCACTAAGCTTTATGCAAATGATTGCGTAATGATGTCACAAATATGCAAATTAGTGTATGACATCATCCAGCTACTTTTAGCAACTTTTGGAGCTGGTGCTAGCTAGCAACACTTTTATTTATTTATTATTTCAGGACAATGCACATTTGATGAACATGTTCAGCTGTTGTGGTTGTGGATGTTTCTGTTGCCTGTTTGTATATTTCTGTTGCTGTTTCCTGTTTTATATATTTATTCGTATATTTCTGTTCCCTGTTGTGTATTTCCCTGTTTATTATGTTCTGTTTCCTGTTTTATTTTGATAGTATAGTTTTCTGTCTTGTCTCGTTTTACTTCCTGTGTTTTCCCGCCTTTTTTGATTACTCTGCCTCTCCTAATGTGTTTCACCTGTTGTATCACCAGTCCCTTATTTGCTCATCACCTCATGTATTTAGCCTCTGTGTTTCCTTTGTCTTGTGTCAGATCGTTTTGTGTGTGTTTGTGTGTGTTTC
Organism: Sander vitreus; assembly: GCF_031162955.1. Taxonomy (NCBI): domain Eukaryota; kingdom Metazoa; phylum Chordata; class Actinopteri; order Perciformes; family Percidae; genus Sander; species Sander vitreus. Next base: position 26,751,078 of record NC_135859.1, read on the forward strand.
CCCATGTCAGTTCTGTAGTTACTGGTTTTTTGTACTTCTCTGTTTTTTGGATTCCCTTTTACCTCTTTTGGAATTGTCTTTTTTTCCTGCTGAAGCCTCAGGACTCCCTTGGTTTATTTTTGTGTTTTTGTTCAATAAATCCTTGTGTTCAAACCTTCTGCCTGCCGGCCTGCCTGCCCTCTCCCTGCGTTTGGGTCCACTATCTTCTGCTAATTGTAACAACAGCAGTACACGTGAACGTGCCAGATTGTAGCCCAAGGGCTAATTTCCATCTTTAGTCCATTAGGCAGGTTGAAGTTACAATAAAAAGGACAAAAGACATACAGTAGTAACATTTGCTGTATAAAACAGGAAGAAAGAAAAGAAAAACAGGACAACTCATTAGTAAGTGTAAAAACAAAGACACAATTCATTAGTATGCTCTACTGGGCTAATACGGTACAGCATACAGTTAGAGGTGATTGTACGTTTGGTTAGCTCTAAGCCAGGTCTAAGACCAAAGATATACAGTAGTAACATTTGCTATATAAAACAAAGAGAAACAGGATGAAAGAAAAAGAAAAACACTGATCACTACTGCGCAGACTCTGGCTCCAGATTTACAAGATGGCAGCGGCGTATCCGGGATATTTTGGCTTTACTTTTGTACAGTGGGAGGAAGTCGACGGCTCATCCATCATACAGTCAGATTTACACCTGTGCTTTTTCTACTGTGACGTGACATGTCAAAAATGTCTTGTGACAAATGGTGGGGGGACTGAGGGGGCTTAGGCAAGCAGTAGCCTATTTTTGAAAATTCTTGCTGCACCCCTGAAAAGACTCCAAATGCAACAAGCTGATTGAGGCTGACAGATGCACATTCATTCATTTATTACCACACGTGATAACCTACAGCATGTTTGCCAGTTAACTGACCAACAACACACATGTTTAATCCGGGAGGGTTCCTGCTTCCCCAAAAGACACACCTTCAGCTGGAAGGAGCTGAAGCTGCACCGTCTCTGCTACAAATCTGTTTTCCCTCGATGTCAGCTGAGGGCGACAGAGGGAGGTGTTCCCCCTTTCCCGGTTCTCAAGATTTTCCTCAGTCCACAATAAACTTTCATTTTGAAAAGTGGACAAACACATACACACACAACGGCGGTCGTCTTCTTGTCCTGCAACGGTTCCCCGGAAAAGCTGCACTAGACTCGACTTGACGACGTTCGTTGTATTTACAAAACGCGCGAAAGGAAGAAGGAACTAACAAACATAGGGAGCGCACAGGTGGAGCTCTCCGGAGCGTCTTTTAAAGTCTCGTGTCATCTTCTAGAAGCAGGAGACTACTGGGACAAGAAGAGACAAGACAATGACAGAAAGCAGCCTTTTCACTGCTGGCTAATCACGCAGTGTTTGATTTGTTGTTTTTGTTTTTGCTTCCTTGCACGTTTACTCCTCGCGCGAAACCTCAAGGAACACCTGGAATGGAAAAACTTCTCGTCTGGACTGTAAAAACTCCCAAGAAAGAATGAAGTAACCGCAATGGAGCCGGACAATGCCCCGTACTCCAAACACAAAAGCACTGGAGTCGGGGGGTAAGTCAATACATTTTAAAGTCTTATTAAATAGCCTTTTTTTCTCTGTCTTTTTTTTTTTTTAATGGGTTCTCATTAGTCATTCATGTGCTCGTGAACATCACCTGCGTCAAAACTAATGCTAGTCGTGTTAAGTTGCTAGTAGCATTGATATAAGTCGTGATATTTTACAAAAGTAGTCTGTTGCAGAACTTTTTAATATATCCTGAGAAATAACACAAATGTAATATTCATATTTGAAAGTAGGCTATTAAGCAGTTATAAACTTGAACAGGTGGTAATAGGTTGCAGGATAGCTTATATGGAAAAAAAATTTCTCTGCTCTTCAGTTCAGTGGGAACAAGTTTAGGTAGCCTGCTGTACTGTTCTTGAAGTTGTATCTTTGCAGCTTGTACCAGAATGAGCTGCCAAACGATCTGGGACTGATTTGAGAGAGATGTATGAGAGGAGGAGACAGTTCTCTCCTCCCCCTTTTCTCTCCTCCCAGCTGTGCATCTCACTCAGCTGGTTGGCCAGCTGTCCCAATGGGAGGGGAAATAAAAGTCAAAATGTTGCATCATATAACCACTGCTGGCCATATGGGTCACAAACTGCACCCCCCCCCCCCCTTTTGTTTTTGAATGGGATGTAAAGAGGAGGGAGAAACACTTTTAAAAGTTCCAACCTAGCAGTCAGTGTGTTAGTGGTTGACCAGTGATTTCCTGTGGCTCTCTGGAAAACCACCATTATAATAGATGTACTGTAAGTGCGTTCATTATGACACTTGTCACTGAGCCCAGTTCACTTAAAACATCACCTGTTCCATCCAGTTTTACGTACAGCATACAACCAAATCCTTAGCTCCAAGAGTGTAAAAACATTGTCCTGGTGATAATGAGTTCATATATCAGAGCTAACTTAACACATTTAGAGGCATGCCATCTCTGTGTGAGCAGTCAACACTCCTGTTATCGCTTGTCTTGAGAAAGAAATTTTGCAGAAAAATCAATGGTGTAAAAGAATCTGCTTATTGGCTGACGAGATAATACAGACACAGTTTATCCCATTCCAGTTGAAAGATTACACGGTCTTATATGGGTTGAGAAAAATCTGCACTTTTTTTTTTTAGATCTATTTCAAAATCTGCAATCAAAAAGTGAGTAATACAAGCTATAATCAAGGCAGTTTTCCTCAGTTATTGAAAGGTTCGTGTGTTAGAGATATAATGAAGCGTTGCTGTATGAATTATGTTACATTAGTCAATATCTTTCACTTGGAATCGTAGGTTTTAAGGTGATGCAGTGTTTTGTAGGTTTGTCAGAGGTGGTCCTGTGGGAGCACTCACCTAGCCATGCTGAGCAGTATCTTATCTGCTCAGGCAGCAAGATAAGACAAAGCTTGTTGTCCTAAAACAGATGTTGGACTCTTTGAACAAAGCAGAGATGCTGCTGCTCTTCTGCAGCAGATCAGATCACTGTGGAAGGTGCAAGTACAGGAGTTAATGGCAAATTAAATAATTTTATCTTTTGATGTTCTAACTTAGACTTGTTCTAAGTTTGGCAACTTCTGATTCAGTATTGCGAATCAGGGATTAATTAGGAGCTGAAACTATTAGTTGATTAAAATAGCTGAGCTGCCTTACAGCAAGTAGGCACTGCTAAGTACTGGGTTCAATCCCTGGTCCGGGCAGTGCCTTTCTGTCTTGAGTTTGCATGTTCTCTCCATGTTTGCGCAGGTTTCTTTGGTTTCCTTCCACCATAAAGACATGCATGCTAGGTAACTCCTGCCATTGACGTAGACCCTGACATTACAGTTTATCTGTACCTTGACTATAATAATTTGTAATTTCTAACCTTTTTGTCTTTCTCTTTAGGAGAGTTCTGATTTTTTGGACTATACTCTGTTGCACCTGCTCTCTAAAGTTAGCACAAGCACAAGGTAAGGATGGGTGAATGTTTGTGTTTTCTTTTTAACACAAACATATTGCGTTGCAGCCGGTAGTGTTATAAATGTGCATCACAGCTAGTGTAGAGAAGAGGAAATTACAATTGATTCATTGGAGGTTAGTGACACTTTCAGGTATGCTTTGTGCACTACACTTCAGTGAGACTGTTCAGATAAACTAGGTCATATTCCCATTATATGAAGTTGAATAGCTATAGGACACAAAATGGATAAAGAAAGTGAATATAACCACTGTTAGTAATTACCCCAACACGGGCCCCTTGTTGTGCTGATGTTTATCCAGAGATTATCTATGACCAATGTGATCAGCATCTACGTTTTCCATTTACAGCTTGGTAAGCTGTACCTCTGTCAGCATCACTGTTTCATCTATCAAGGCCCAAAACTCTGATTCATTATGTTTACTCTTCCCTAGAAAATATTGTAAGTCTTTGTTAGAGCTCTTTGCCGCCCTTGTCCTGTAAAGTGGATGTTGTGTACAGAACACTTGAACTGGATTAGTTTAAAACGGCAGACGCCCCTCAGAATATTGGTTCCCATTCATGGAATTGTTTTCTGTGCAACATGAGCATAAGACACATCACACTCTGCTCTCACTACATCCCATACTCTCAGTAGAAACATTAAAAACTAGCTGAAAGTAGGGCATTCTCTGTACATACCACACAATGAAAACATGTAGATTTTTTTTATATAATGTGCAATTTCTAAAATGTTTTGGACATGTATTTTAGATAGATTTAATTGGAAATGGCCCAATGAAAGTTTCTTAGCCCAAACAAGCCTCTTACCCCTAACTTATATACATATGATGATAATAAAGGTATAATAAAGGTTTCCAAGGTGTTACATGACCCGTCTCCCCTGATTCCCAAAGTATTCTCTGCTAAATTGAAGTGCACTCTTTCTCATGTTGACACACATTCAGCTACGTCTTGAAGTCTGATGCCGTCAGCTTTCTGTTACATCATTTAAGAGCCTTCATAAGCATGCTTTTGTCTGATTTTGCTGTCGATCAAAAATCTGCCTGATATTATTCAATCTGAGCTCTTCCCAGTTTCTAGAAGCTACTGCGCTCAATGATAACTATTTCTGGCAAATTCTCTGTAATTCCGCCTTCATCAGTTGATCGTTTCCTCCAATGATGACTGCGTGACACAATGAGTGTTTAGAGACACCCGTTTTATATATAAGAATGTGTTAATTTGCAATCTCTCTCAGATTCTAATGAAATATGTCCATTAATAAAGCAGGGTCCACTGGAGAAAAAATAAAAACCTGCACACTGTTCTGTATCATTTGCATCTATGTTGTCTACTCGTTTCATAAGAAGTAGTAAAAGTTAGGGGTGGGAATCGATTGGCACCTTTCGATTTGATTCCAATTCAGAGGCCAACGATTCAATTCTAAACAATTTTTTAATGTACATTTCCATGCGTGATTTAAAAAAATATACATATAAATCTGAGTTTGCTACTCAGAGTTTGCTAATCACTTCCTAGACAAAGCAGCTAGACAAAGCTTAGATTTTGACATATGCAGTATTTGTCACACACAAGTTTTAATGAAATGTTTTGTCTACTGAGGTTTTTGTTTGGTAGTCATTCCGTGCTTAAGCCTTAAACATGCTCGTGAAAGTCACCTTCTCTCCCAGTAATCTTCTATGTCAGAGGCTCAGTCATGTTTAAAGGTGGAGAATTGGCTTCTTAGAACATGAAACATGAGGTCTGCCTAAACTCTAAGTTGTTGTCCATTATCCCATCCTCTTTCAGTCACTATGTTTTCTGATTGGTCAAAAAATTAAAAAATCTTAAATAAAATAAATAATCGATTATGAACTTATCAGAATCGATAATCGAATCGTTCTAGAGAGAATCGCGATGCGTCTAAGAATCGATTATTTTTCCCACCCCTAGTAAAAGGCATGCATATGGAAAGTGACTGCAATCACAAGCTATCAATTCTTTTTGTCTGAGTGGTGCTGTCCATACTCCAGTGTTGGTGTACTGCAGTCATTTCTACCACATGGGTCGCTGCGTCTACATTTTGACCTCAGACATCAGAAGGAAACTTAATTGTCAATATGCACAGGCCTTTAAATGTAGTCTTTTTGCACAGTTACTATAGCTACACATGCATACACTGCCTACTCATTTCCTCAGAAGGTTCATCAAGGTCAGCCACAGTGCAGCACCCTTGGAGCAGATTTGAGGACTCAGTATGTCACTGTAGATGTAATACCAGCCTGCTTCCAGATGATGGCTCACATGTCAGTGCTAGGAATCAAACCAGCAACCCTTGGGTTACTGGTTGGCACTATCTCACTCCACCTTAATGCCATCTAGGCATCCATTTGGTGATAGTAAATAACTCATATGTAAAAAGATAATAACAACGCGGATACACTCACTGATGTAAGGAATTGTGATTGTGTCTCATTGGTCACTCAGACCCTTTAAAAAAAATCCCATTTTAATGTGACATGGGGAAAGTACACCCTGTTTCTTGAGAAACACAGTGTAACCCAAAAACATCTTTGGATGCAGAGTTCTTGGTCATTTGGGTATCTAGAGTTTCTAACAACAAATATATATGTGAAATAAGACAATGGGCTGCCTAGATCAGAAAACATGGGATTCAACAAGCCATTCAGATTTGGCTCCCCTTCCGATTTCACTTGCATTCTCATTAGAATATACTGCCCCTCCATCTGAGTATCTTCACCCAAGGCTTGAGAAATACCTCCCTGCAAAGGTGTGCCATATTTTCCTCGTAAGCCAATCAGTGCAGGCTGGGCTTTTTGGGTGTGGGGCTTAAAGAGACAGGTGCTAAAACGACAATGGAGCGTTCCAGACAGAGGGTGAATACAGGTATATTCAGACAGACGTGAAAAATAATGTAATTTTTGAACATTAAAGCATGTAGAAATATTCTAGCCCAAAAATAAAAGTAATAAACCTGAAAATGAGCATTTTATTTCTCCTTTAAGAACCAGTTGTGTTACTTAGTGCCAGCGCTTTTCCTGAATAAACAAATTAGGTATAAAGTTAAAGCTGCTGGAATGTAGAGTAGAAATGCATAAGTCTGTGCACGTCCCTGCTTTCTGAGAAAAGTTGTTTCCTTCTCTAGCATTTCTTTGTCTTCAGGATATGACATAAGCAGTTTTTTCCCCAGCTCATCAGGAGGTCACAAAAGGCCTTAGGCTGCCTGCCTGCTAGCTAAGATTTAGATATGCAAGGTAAGCCCTGAGAGTAGATCACAAATCACACTATGGAAGAACAATTTTGCTTTCCTCATACAATATTAACAATTCAAATGAATGTAATATGGGAAATTCAGCTGGAGAAAATGTTCGTCTTTTTCAGTTTCTGTTTGATGTTTCTTTTCCATGTGTGGGTTTTTCAATCGAGCTGACCTCCCACTGCCTGCACACACTGAGCAGGGTTTCCCTCCCTAACATGTCTAGTGTCTATACTTGTTTCTCATCCGCTGAGCTGTAATGAATCATTTAGTGGTTTATTTCAGCCTTGCCCACATTTGTTTTGTATTAGTCTGGAAGAGGACGGATATTTGAGATCTATTTGTAAGCTTTTAGTTTTGACATTGCATGTACTGCGAGGATTAATGTACTGCAATCAGGATATGCTGATTGGCTGGGCATGATCTATTTTTCAACCTTAAACTAAACAAAAAGCTTTTGTTTGAAACTTTTCCTGAACTTGCACCGGTCCCTAACAATAGTATGATAATAGAAACATTTCCAGTCTGTTTTGATGTTTGTACCAAAAACAGATATGAATTTTGGGAGCATGCTTTGAAAAGTAATAGCCTAGATTTAACATAACCTTGGTGTTGATATTTTAGTGGTTCTCCATTTGGGGTTTGGGACCAACATGCTGGATTTTGGGGTTGCAAAGGACATCTTCCTTCTTGAAAAATACTAAATTGTATCAATTCAGTATCACAACCAGTATGTTATCCTTTCTCTATGCATACTGTAATGGGTGGGCACCAGTAGACAATGAGATGCTGAAGTTGAAAAAGCTGATATTCACTGTTGCTGAAAAATGTATGTTGCACGTGTTGTAAAGAATACTCTTGAAATAAAGGCTGTTTCTTGCTACAGTGAAATGTGGCTTCAATTAAACCCTAAAATAAAGCTGTGGATCCAGTAATGGGAAATTCCCACTACAGGACTTTAGCCCTGATTTGCCACTCACAGCTTTCCGACAAAAGCCCCGGATCGGAGGCAAATCGGCGTTAGTCATGTCCTGTGTCACTTCTCTTGTGTGTTTTAATAATTTGGAGACCAGACATGGGGATTCCTCCTGGGGAAAGATCTAGTATTGTGTGACCCCTTGTCGCTGGTCAGTCAGGTAGTGAAAACAAGACAACAAGACAGCAGGTTGTGTATTGTGAACAGTACAGCAAAATGGCAACTTTGAAAGTCTTGTAGTGGGAACTTAGCTTAAGGAGCAATACATGGAACACACAAGACGTAGCAATTAAAACTTGAGGAAAACACTGCAGTATGTTGTCATGAGCTTGGGCCCCTCTCAGAATGATCATCTTTAAACAACAGACATTACCAGATAAAGTCAGATGGCTTTTCTGTGTCTGCACTAAAAAACCCCAACAATGTCCTCTCCAAAGACCCGTTCAGCTTCCGTTACCCAAGATTGCTCTAATTGAGACTGATGTAACAATTATGTAATTTGCAGAAATCTCTAAAACTGGATGTTGATGTGGGCAAATTCTATGCAGCCTTTTTAAGTTGTTTTGCCGCAGGATTGCCATTAGTCTAACTTTAAACTTGTGAACTCCCAGCTTGGCATTACAACATATTTGTCACTTATATTACTGCACTTTTGTTTCTTCATTTTATAGTTTGATGCAGATCATTGCACTCGGGTGGGAGGGTGTTAATAGGTGTCTTGTGCAAAGTAATACAGTATCTTCTTCTAAATAGCTTATTAAGTGCACATATAAAGTGAAATGTTATACAATTACTTTTTCTTTTTTACTTTTAATTTTGAAAGTATTCATCATTTTCTTTTATACAATTCTGCAAAACCCTTTGTGTCTGTGCCTTTACCAAAGTGGTAAAGTTATTAAAGTTATTTGGGAAGAATAGTTATGTTATATCAACTTAGAAATCATGATATTGTCCAAAAAAAAATAGTTCTTGTTCGGTATCTTTAGGCACTTTAAGAAAACAAAGTTAAGAGTCCCTGACATCTCTTTCTTGTTTCTCTGAAGATGTGGATGTTCTGCAGCAGCTTGGGCTTTCTGGGCGAAGATCAGGCGGGTCGTCATCTTCAGGCGCTCGATCCATCCCTAATGGCATTATCCCCTTCAAGTCTGGAGTTATCCTCACTCCGAGGGCACGTATCCAGTTGCCTCTGCGTGCTGTTATCCCTGCTACCTACAGCTCCACCAATCTCTCCCTGATCCTCAGTTTGTCTGTTCATCGCATCAACAGCGCTTTTCTTTTCTCAGTTCTGTCTAAAAAAAGGAAACTGCAGCTCGGAGTGCAGTTTGTACCAGGGAAGGTGGTGGTACACGTGGGGCAGAGGAGCTCTGTGAGCTTAGACTATGATGTCCACGATGGCCAGTGGCATAGTCTGGCTTTGGATATCCAAGGCCACCAGGTGCTCTTACACACTTCTTGTGGAAAGAGAAGTGCACATGCAGATTTGCATTCGAAAAAAGAGGTGGCTCTGGATGCAGAGGGCTCTTTCCTGCTGGGCAAAATGAACCACAACTCGGTGCCGTTTGAAGGTGCCATCTGTCAGTTTGACATTTATCCCTCTGCTAAGGCAGCTCATAACTATTGTGATTACATTAAGAAACATTGCAGAGAAGCTGACACGTATCGGCCCATGTTTCCACCCTTGCTACCTCTATTTTCCACAGACCCAAACATCACTGTCACTCATATAACTCCACTGTCTTTGACAGAGATATCCAAAAAGGCCAGGAGACCTACTTTGGCCTTGAATGAGGAAAGCACCAGGACTACGATTCTTGTCCCAACTAACCGCTCCCTGATGCTGAACAAAACATCTGTGTATCAGACTGTGAGCACTCCAAAACTTGGTGCTGTGTCTGTTTCTCCACCGTTTCATCCGGGGTTGGAAATTCCATTTAAGTTTCCGACTCAAACTGCTACTACATCTCTTAGGATCAGCATGACACCACCAAACCCTAAACCAACTTCACATGGCAGTGCTGGAAAGAACACAAAGCAAGGAGATACTATTTCTCAAAAACCTTCTGTCGAAAGAATGGATTTACCTGCTTCCACCCGACCATCCGGGATAAAGCCAAACTTCCACATCACAGCTGCTTTTACGCAGGGGTCTCCTTCAAACGCCCACCTTCCCCAGAAAAATCACTTGACCACAGTAGCTCCAAAGAAACCTGAGCCAAAAGTGACCAGTGTGCAGAATGTCAACCCCACCTCACTTATTCCAGTCACTCCAGCTGCAACAGATGGCTTCCAAACATTTGACCTGGCACCGACCCAGTTCTCACTGCTGGCTGGACCACCTGGACTAAAGGGAGAACCAGGACCGCCGGTGAGTGTGCAAGCATTAAACAAACACAGCACACACCTGCCCCTGAAACTAGGGCTGAACGATTAATTGCATTTGCGTTAATATCGCGATATGTTAAAACGCGATTTCCTAATCGCAAAGGCTGCAATTTGGTCACGTGACTCACGAGAGCAAATCAGTCTGCACTCTGCAGATAAAGCATCAACTTGGCACGCTAACGCTACGCCGTACCTTGAGCAGATTTCTGTCATTCAAACAACTCTGAGTTGTAGTTTAAAACTTGTACAGCCATTTTAATAAAATGAAGGATTTTATTCGGGCTTGAGTCCATACATGCAGTTAATGGATACAGGCACGCAGAACTGAAGGCTCGGTTAGTAACGATTAGCTCTGATTAGCGGTTAGCTCCAGTTAGCTAGCTATGTTATAAAGATATGGAGTGACTACTGCGGAGAGGGGTAACAACCAGACTCTGATAAATGACGTTCGGGGAGCTTTCACAGCAGCGTGGCTGCGTTGTTTCAACGGTTTTATTAGTACAGTTAATGCCACGGCAAGACCAGCAGCAGCATGCTACTACTAACGTAACGATAGCCTCTCTGAGCAAGTGCAACGTTGTGACGCTGTCATGCACGCAGCACGCAACTTCATGAGGGGGGGGAGGGGCTGGAGGCAGCTCCTCTGTGTGCGCTGTAAAAAAAAATACACCGTTGTGTATATATGTGTATATATATAACTGTCTAGTAAAGTTCAAAGACAGTGTTTAAAAAGTGCAATCAATTAAATAATCTAAATACTAATAAGTGTGGTAAAGCCACATATTTGTTTTTATATTTCTGCAATTTGCACTTTAGTTTGTGTGATTTGTTTCTGACTTTCATATGAATGTTTACACCAGGCGGTCAGTGCTCAATATACTACTGTGATTGAAGTAGTTAAATAAAAGATGTCATTCATATAAATTCATGCATCACCTAATTTCATCATCACATCCAGGCCTGGCCTCCAGGATAGAACAGTTTGTTTAATCTATCTAATCTTGTATTGTTCATACTATACAATGATTTATTGCTTGTCTTTGTTGAATAATACAGAAGACAAAGAGCTTAAAAAATAATCGCATATTAAATCGCAATCGCAATATTGGTGAAAAAAATTGCAATTAGATAATTTTCCAAAATCGTTCAGCCCTACCTGAAACCCATGCATGAGTATGTGGATGTTTCTCACAACTTTGAGCCACAACAAGTGCTTCTTTGCATGCACTGCAGTAATATCTGTTTTTCTTTTGACTTGTTTACAGTATAGACTTTCGTTGTTTATTATATGAATGAATAACTAATGAAATAGGTCATTTGAATTGTAATAGATGGAACTTTCTACTGGCTGCAATTTTCCTATGCTTTGGGCCAACTTCTGAACACATCTTTGGATCACAAAGACAATGTATGAGTATGACAGTTTGTTGTTTAAATGTCGGTTTGCCTTCTTTGATGTCCAGAACTGCTGCTGACGGAGATGCTGACGAGCGGTTGTGTGGTTTTGTGAATCTAGCAGTCACCAGGCATTGCATCTCTGAAATGTTTGCTTATTGAATAATAGTGTGCTATTGTGTTAATGATTCAGGATTGCTCCATTCCTGCATGAAATACTTGCACATATGCTGTTAAAGACTTTCTATCCCTGTCCAATTGTTGCTATCTAATGTGTGATTTCCTTTTTAGCAGCAGTGGTAGAAATAGTCAGGTTCATAGCTGGCCTTTGCCAGTTAGTGTTTGTCTGAGTGGAGGGGCTGGCGGTGAGGTGTTAGATTCCTCTGAGAGGGAGTGTGACTGCTCAGAGAATGGATTCTTAAAGTAGGGTCAAAAGTAAAAACGGATAAAGGATTTGTGCACAATTAACCATTTAGAGTAAGACTATAAAGGGTTATACAATATAAAGGCAGTGCTTTATTCCCATTATTTAGAGCTTTAGTATTTTTCCCATCTTAAGCACCACAGACCTTTTTGGTGGGAGTGTAGGACATGGAAAAGTGTCTTTTCTTTTCTTTAAAATACAGACTTTACAATTTCTATAAAGAAAGCAAATCAAATGTATATATGTGTGTATATATACACACACACACACACACACACACACACACACACACACACACATATATATATATATATATATATATATATATATATATATATATATATATATATGTGTGTGTGTATATATATATATATATATGTATATATATATATATATATATATGTATATATATATATATGTATGTGTGTATGTATGTAATAAAATGTATAGTTCATTAAAAATATTTCACTGTAACTATAACAGGCTTGAGTGTTAAGTGTGTGTCAGACCCATGACATGGAGTATTACATTACAGTATTATTGTTGTGATGGTAGGCATGAAAAGACATGAGACCTGCTAGACAACTGCTCACATCACACTACAAGCTTCAGTGTTAAAATGCTAGAACTGAAACATTACTAATAAAGAGAAATTCATTAGATCGTCTTAAGACTGCGGAGTAAGACTAACCTTTCAGAGCAAAGCGGGATGAATGTAGTTCGGAGTATTTCATCTAGTCATTCATCAACCAGTGTTGACTGTAGACTGTATACATTTATATTGACCATGCGGTCCTGTCAGGCACTGATCCTTTGTTGAACATACAGTTACCTACATTGTTTCATTGTTTAAAGGACTTCTCTGTCTTGTATTGGGTCATGTTTGACCAAAAGAATGTTTTAAGTAAAGCTTTGCCGCTTTGGCAGCGAGGGAAACCACAGCTCTGCATGCCCGTGAAGCCCATTATTTTATGAAAGAGAAGTACTGTTACTGATGCTCATCAGTCCCTGGTGTATGGTAAAGGTTACCTTCCTGAGGGCTTTCACCATTGTATTCCTTGTTAATGTTTTAGTATAAAGTCTAAACAGATTGCTGAGTCAGGTATAATTCTAAATGATGTTGAGGCAATGTTATAATAGTGTCTTCTGAATCATTTTAGTGATGACTAGAAGCACAATGTTGAGTTTTTCATCCCTCTCCACTGGGATTGGGATTGACATTAGTGGGCCACGGTCTGTTTAAAGCCCCTGACACACTAACCAGACGGCCGACCGTTTGCAGAAAAGGCAGTCGGACTGATCAGTTGGCTCCCTGAGGTCCAAAAAGTGCTTCAGAACACACCGAAGCAACGTTGACTTGAGTGTGTAATACGTCTCCGTAACAGCAGGCGGCGCTAATCTGTATTGTCGCCCAAAAAATGAAAACCGGCAGCTGATTGGACGAACGTGTCACGTGGGTCTGGTTTCTCTGGAAATTCACAGCCAGACTGTCATGGCGGCTTGTTCAGAATACAATCTAATATTTTACTAAAATAGTTCACCGAAACGTGTTTCTGAAAACATTTTAAGTGAGAAATAGGCCGTGCAGTTGCTGAATCTGTTTTCATTTCAGATCGACAAAGGTCAGTTTAAAAGATTTTCGTCAGATTTTGAGAGGCTTAGTCACGCTCATCCCGCTCGTCATTTCCGGGTTAGCACTCCACCAATCAGATTGGTCATGGAGTTCGACTGCCCGCCCTCCGACGCAACATGTCAGGTCGGCCAAAATGAAGGCCGACAGCTCCTCGGACGGACGACGGCACGGAACACATCGAACAGACTCGAGTCACTGACGACCAATTATCGGGTTGGTGTGTCACTGCCTTTAGAAGGCTTTAGGTTTCAAGTGCTCCCAAGAGCAGGAATGTCTTTGAAAGTAAATGTGACAGAGTCTACTGCAACCTTTTTTAAACATAGCTTGTCAGATCTGATAAATAACAGAAGTGCTGATGAATTCTTCAACAGGCCTACGCTCTGAAGAAGAAAGCATCAAAAGAAAAATTGATGCCTAAATAATTAAGTAAAGTCTTCAGTCTAATGGAGGGGTTCTTCAAAGAAAACATTTAGGGGTTTATGTAGGCTGTTAACACATGATCAGCAGCATGCTTGTGCTCTATTGTGTAGGGATGCACAAATCCGATACGCCGGATCGTTATCTTCGCCAACAACCAGATCTGATATCGGCCAGATGTGACCAATCCACAAGTAAATACAGTTTCTGTGTTATGTCATTATAAAATTCAGTTTTTCAGACACATCTATTCAGTCATGGCTAGCAGACATCTTAGTGCCACAGCAATCCTTACATAAAGATGATTCCAATACTTCAAGCAGTGAGGTATACAGGCTTACAATTTGGCTAAAACAGAGCACCTGTATTGGTTCGTTACTCTGTATCAGCAAATACCCGGAGCTGAGGTATTATAATCTATCTATAAAGACTTGAGCTCCAGCACTGCTATTTCGCCCACCCCAGCGAAACTGCAGCTTAAACAGTTTATCATGTGTGGACATCCTGTTGGTTGCTGTCTAAAGAATCTAAAGGTTGCTGAAAGCCTTTTGGCTTTTCATAATGTGTACTGGCTGAAAGAGTATAGTTCTAGCTGTTGGTGCTGTCCGAGTCAAACAAAAGTGCTCTATACATCTGACATTATTACAGAAGCCCAATTTCAGCTGGACTGCCTCAAGCTGTTTTTAGGCCCATTTCCTTTTCCTCTTTCTTCAACCTTCTGAAGTCATGGGAAAATAAGTTACAATCCTCAAGTAAACTCAGGCTCCCCAGATTGACCCCTCATTAGGTTTGACCTTTCGGAGCTTTGCTAATCCATGTATGAAATTGTTTTAAAGCTAGCTGATGCCCATAATTAATGTGATTGGCTGTGGCTGGAACCAATGCCGACCTCCCTGCCAGTGCAATGAGTCAGACTTGCAGTCTGTGCACTGTAGTGGTTTTGGGCTCAAATTATATTCCCTGCAACGGGACAGGACTGCTCTAGCCTCTAACAAGACATCCTTATGCCTGCCAGCATCTCACTCACTGAGTGCTTTGCAACTCTCAGCTAACTTCCCTTAACGTCTAATCAGAAAATAGCTCAAGATGTATTGACTTATTATCCAGCTTGAGAGACTTTTACATGATTTTTTTTTTTATTTCTTTTCAAGCTGTTCAAGACTCCCTTGAAATGACACGACAAAAGGCAGCAACTCTTATTTGCTCCTTTTGTATTTATAGACTTGCTTCACTCTATCCTTGACATATTTTACATTTTCTTTTTAGGGCCTCCAAGGACTTCCAGGGTTGCCAGGAAAGCCAGGGAAGAGGGGTCCAAGGGTGAGTTTCTCCCAACCAGTGACAAGTTTCCCATTTACCTTCCTACAGTTCCTCTTTTTTTCCTTTGCCACTTTTCATTTCCCCTCCAAAATCTTCCATAATGTATTTCACTGTATCTTAATGATGCCTTACTCATGTCTAATCTGCGTTATAGTGAGATAACACCATTAGCAGTGCACTAAGATGGAAGACCTTTATGCATTTTGATAAAGCACACAGTGACATCTTTGGATTACGGAGCATTTTTCAGGCAGATTTTAGTTTGCTTTGGCTCTGGGTTTGATCAAGCTGTGCATCTCTGCTGCCAGGTCCATTTGTAAAGCTGGACAGCACACAACCATACGCTACAAATCTGTTGGTTGCCTATGTTAAATTAATTAAACACATATGGTAGGTATTAGATGGACATGAAAAAATAAGGTAACTTTTGTTAGTGTATAGAAAAAGTCCTTTTTATCCCATACACAAACAGTTCCGGCACTTAAATTAGGCATAGCTCCTATGTTATCATCAGTGAATGCTTCTAGTGTATTAGACTGAGTTCTCCAGTGTCATATCTCTATGTCAGTCTACAACTGTGAGCTCCTCTGATGGAACCAAACAGAGTGAGTGCAGATGTTATTTTAAGATCATGTTTTCAGAAGAAATATAAGAAGAGAGAAAACACTGGGAGATGATTTGTCCCAAGGGATGGTTTGTTATCTTAATTCCTTTCTAAAACTGTATAACTAATGATTGAGTATGTAGTGGCTGCCCTTTAAACTGCCTCTTCACCTCCCGTATATGAAAATGAACAAAGCAGAAGTTGAATTTGGCATCACAGTGAGTCCTAAGCTAAAATAAATATGCTAGAACTTAAGGCAGTGAAAAACTGAAGAGATACATGTTTTGGTTGCTCTTTTGCAGAGCTCCTGCTGAAGTACTCCTGCAGAGTACTTGTGCTCCTGAGGAGTGTGCATATGAACTACCTGCCGCAGCCCGTGAGACTGTGCCTTGCAATCAGGCATCAGAGGGGTGGGCTGTGGGAACCCAATCTCTTTAAACAAGGAAGAAAGAGGGCTTTGTCCCCATCTTATTAAAGGCATTTAAGACCCTGTCTGGAGCTCAGCAGTTATATGCAGTAGTACACCAACCTCTATAGAGTTCATTCATCATCAAGCTCTTGAGACCTAACTGTAGGCCACACCGACTCAGAGCAACAAAAGAGCCTGAGGGTGCAGTTCTGGTTTTTACTGATTGTTTTCTTGAACCATGAGAATTTTCTCTGGATAGTTCACGTGATTAGCAAGAAATACCACAAAGCTACACACATGATCTACAAAAAGCTCTAAAGTGGACTCTGGTCTGGGCATTGCTTGTACAAACAGTAGGAATAAAAGCTACATTCACTATAGTAGAGGTTTTTTATATTTTAAACATATCATACTTCCATATGTAGAGAGTTGATGAACAGTAACACCCAAGCTGCTCAAGAAATGGTCACACTTTGTTTCTT
This sequence comes from Sander vitreus, assembly GCF_031162955.1. Lineage (NCBI taxonomy): Eukaryota > Metazoa > Chordata > Actinopteri > Perciformes > Percidae > Sander > Sander vitreus. The sequence continues at coordinate 26,767,878 of NC_135859.1, forward strand.
GCTTATTTCCTCCAATACTTTGTCTTGAAAGGTTGCTTTAAGTTGTATGCCTTAAGGTAAAGTCCTACTGTAATACAATATTGAACACTGTTTTACAATTTGAGTCAATTGTTCAAGGAAGACATGTTGAAACTTTTAAATCAAGGTTTGTTTGAAAGATATTTACTGGAAAGAAGGCTGGATGTGACTCTTAATCCTAAATACTGCTAATGGGTAATCTATTTACTTATATTGAAATGTCACAGTGCCAAATACCTTTTTTAGTTAGTACAACAACATATAGTCATCTTTATTTGTGAAATTATAAAGCATAAACTTACAGCATAGTTGTGACATTTTTGCCCCTATTTGTCAATGTCAGTTTTTCAGGGAAATTAAGTAGAAACTTGTGTAGATAAAGATGGATCATGTTTTAGTTGAAAATAATTTTACACTGGAAAAAAGTTTGAATGTGACTGGGAATCCTTGAAACTGCTGTTGTTTGATGGTTGGATTCACACTGAAAAGCACCAAAATGATTCTATGTGTGAGTTTAGGACAGTACAATAACGTGTAGTCATCTATGTTTTGCCAAGTTATAAAGGCTAAACTTACAGATTATGCTGTGCCACTTTTTGCCCCAATGTCTGTCTATTTGTCATATAATTTCATTTACCTTTGCAAAATAGATAGCGGAAATAGCGGAAGGGGGAGACTTTGTGCCAGATGTTAGGCTTTATACCAGCACTGTACAGACTTGGTAGCGTTGGATTGCAATAAATGTATTGCAATGAGCAACTCTAATCTTTGGAAGGCTCTTGTCTCATTTCATTTTCACCTTTCAAATCAGATGTAGAAAAAGCTGCACCAAGATATGATCTGAAATTAATAACTGTTGCTATTGCACAGAAAGTGTGAACAATGTGACCTGTGCGGGGGATTCTTACTCATCACAAAACAGCAGTTGGGGTGACACCGCACCATTAGGGCTTTACGTCTCTGACAGTAAGGTGTCATGTCTCTACTGAGCAGCATCTCTCGACACAGCCATAAGCCCGGCAGACCGCCGGAGTTCACTCAGCCCTGAAGGAGAGGCTCGAGAGCGGATCAAAGAGGGCTTTGTGCAGAGAAACGGACCTGCCAGTGTTCAGTCAGTCTGTGAAGCTGGGTTTCTGTGAAATTGAAAACATTTGCATAATTGCTTAAAGAATGGTTGACACTATTATGACATGAAATAAGGAGTCTATGGAGACTTAAGCAATGGAAGCTCTGCTTTTGCCAGTGGTAGATTGGTGCAGAAAACTGAACAGATTTATCTATGTTGTAAAATTTAGATTCTTCTGAAATGAGGTACATGTGTAGGCACAAATGAACAGTCTCTCAGAGGCTTGATTAAGATCTTCTCTGTCATTATTGGTAACACTGACAGTTTCCATTACAGCATTTCTTGTGCTTAGGGAGCACATTTAGAGAGTTAAAATTAAGTGGCAACAGGTTCACAGAAGATGCCGTTAGATAGCAGTTATTTTGTACTTCATCGTTGAATTGTTCCAGAGCACTGACAGTAAAACTATGAGCGTTTGTAAATCTTTAGATTTGTCGACCTTTAAAGGAATATGCCACTGTTTGTTGAAATAGGGTTATTCACCGTCTCCTCTATATGTATATAGGTGGGCAAATGCATTTTTGTCTCAGTGCATGCATTGTCTTAGTCCAGCAGCGCCGGCGCTAGCTTAGCTTAGCGTAGTCCTTTGTTGCCGGTTAGCATGTTGTGATTAAAAGTGAGCCAACAACAAAAAAAAACAACCTAATTACTTCTTGTGGCCTGCATATTCACGAGTACAAATAGCATTGCAGATTAAGACTAGACAGATTCCTAGGCAGATATTGACTTGGGACTATATTGGGTGGAAGTACAGCCGAAGCACTGCTACTTGGCGCAGAGATATCACGCAGCAACTCTGTGTGAGTACAGGTCTAATATGGGTTGATCTATCCCGTAAAATAACCATGCGTCATGTTTACAGTAATCAATCTGTGGACAGCTGTTTATTGGGTCTATTCGGTGTTTTTCCCAGTTGACTTTATCGCACCGAAAAAAAAGTCGAGGACTGCAGGATGGATCGACGCCGAGAAATCCTCGGTAGCTGTGACATAACGTACTGTGGGCACGCTCATCTTGATCTGACACGTTGAGCCTGGTCATCGATGGAAGTACCTTGTCCCACTCTCCACAGCACAGACACTCTATTTCAGTCGGCATAGGTTAGCAAATTCCTCCACACTCACACAAACAGTTTGTGTTGGCTCTCATCCTCACGTCCTCGGGCTGTTGAGTGATCGCAACCTCCTCCTGTTGTTCTATTTCCAAAGCACGCAGCTCCTCTTCTGAAAACTCTGGTTCGTAGAGGTATGGTTCTGGATCTTGACTGTCTGAGAAGTCATCCTCTTCGTCTCTCACAAAATCTGCCATGTTCATCTCCATTCACTGTCTACTGTAGGAAAAATAGTCAGCTATTATTCACGCCGGTATGTTGACGGAAGTTGGGGGGTTTCAGGTGCTGCGTGATCTCTGCGCCCATGTAGCAGTGCTTCGGCTGTGCTTCCACCCAATATAGTCCCAAGTCAATATCTGCCTAGGAAATCTGTCTAGTCTTAATCTGCATTGCTATTTGTACTCGTTGTGAATACGCAGGCCACAAGAAGTAATTAGGTTTTTTTTGTTTGTTGTTGGCTCACTTTTAATCACGACATGCTAACCGGCAACAAAGGATTCCATTGACTACGCTAAGCTAAACTAGCGCCGGCGCTGCTGGACTAAGACAATGCATGCACTGAGACAAAAATGCGTTTTCCCACCTTTATAAATATAAAGGAGACGGTGAATAACCCTATTTCAACAAAGGGTGGCGTATTCCTTTAATATAAACTGTTTTCCATGTATTACTTAAATGTTAATGTACTGTAACACACCAGTCATTTAACCAATACCCCACACATTGCACTGCATTACATTCTGGTGCAAAGGAGATGCATTTTATATTTCTAGCTGCAGCAACATTAGTCTATTTTGAAATAAGTGCATAACATAAAAGAGCACCACCTACAACATAAATATGATTCATCAACAGAATATTTAAGAAAAAAAGAAAAGACAAATGCACTTTGCACTGAAAAGTTTTGCCAATTAACCGATCTTCAGAAAATGAACCATCAATTTTAATAATCAGTCCCTTATTAAGCAGAAAGGACACTTGCTGGTTAAAGCTTTTCAAATATGAGCATTTAAATACTTGTATGTTTTGGACTGTTGGATTTTTCACAATGTTTTGACATATAGACGTGACCGTTAATAGGTTAATACAAAATAATAATAATGACAGATTAAAGAAAAACCTGGCTTGTTGCAACCCCAGTCTCACTACTGGCCACACTGTTTCTCTGAGAAGAGATTTTCTGATCTTAGGGAAGCAATTAGCACTTAGTAAGCACCAAGGGATTTGCCAAGATAAAATAAATAAGAGTTAAGATCCTTTACTATACATTATATTGAATAATCATCAGGCTAAAGACATACTGTTTCCTTCTGTGCAGTCCAGTGAAGGTGTTAGTAGGTCTGTTCAGGGTTAATGGCCTATAAAAACAGTAGCACTCCACGTGTCAGTCCTGTAAAGTGATTCACCCAGATCATAAACCTGGTCAGAGCTCTGGCATACAGGTGCCCTTCAACTGCAGGCCTCAGGTGTGTGTGTGTATGTGTGTGTGCATGCATGCGCTCATGTGCATGTTTTATTTGCTGTTGGTCTCGAAAATATTTCTTGTCAAGAGCTCTTTTCAATAATTGTAAAGAGGATCTTCGTTCCTTTTCTCACCCACATGAAGATAGATGGATAAAGGGACTCATTCTCCCTCACAACGCCCACCTGCCTTGTCATCAGCGCCGCGCCTCCTCATCTTATGTACTGCGAGAATGCAATTTGTAATATTCCGTCCAGACCTCCCTTTTTCTCTACGTCTCCTCCTCCCTTTGCTTCCCATCCGGGGATAACGACTACCATACGATTTAATATCAAGTGATTGAAAAGGGGAATGCTCTGGATAGAAGAGGAGGAGGAAATCTGTAGATGAGCTTCTGTTAAGTGTCTCCATATGTCCAGCAGTGAGCCAGTTTGAGGGGAGGGGTGCTGCCCGAGCTGTTTGACTCCTCTCCACAGCCTGATAATTTAGCGCAGATAGATAACAGGGACGGGCTATATCATCCAACTGTACACTTACACCTCTTGGCTTCCTCCGTTTGTTTGACTCAGAGTAATCCTATCCCTCACTTTCACCTCCAGCTCGGGGGGGAAACGTCTCTCTTCTCAACCGATGGAAAGTCTGAACAACTCTAAGAGCGGGCTGAAGATACAGTAGCTTTCTGTTCAGGCCATCTGAACATGTTTCAATGCTTTCAATTTAGCTGGGATAGATTTTCCATGCTCAGCATTTCGACCCTGCTCCACACAAGTGTGCAGTTGAAATGAAGGCTCCTCACTTGGATGCCTCAGGAAGTTGTTGCTTTATTTTTTTGCAGCTCACTTGAATTTATAGTACCTTTAACCAGAAAAAAAAATAGATTTTGTCTCCTCATTCTCTGCTCCTGTACGTCCACCCACCTGGCCTGACTTGCAGGAGATAGTCCATTTTGATAAAGCACTTGGCACAGATGGCTCAATGAATTACATCAAAGCACGTTATATATCACATATACCTACAGATTGTGGCACAATGCCATTGGGGAATATGATGTGATGGATGAGTGGCCTTAACTTTGTGGGACCCTTATAACCAGTGGAAAAGTGTAGGGATGAGGAAAATCACATCCATATGTCATAACTTGGACAGGCAGGCAGACAGGCAAGGCAGGCAGGAGATGCAGTACGTCTCACAGAGCACCTATACACAAACACAGAGGGACCTCGGGGCACAGCTGACCTGTCCCATAACACTGACAGCCAGTGGAAAGGGAAAAATATGTGAAAACCTCACATATAGTACAAACTCACCCCCCTTTGCTGCTGAAATAGAGGCCCTTTAATGACCCCGATGATCACCTTTACTCAGTGTCTTCCTCAATCATGTGTGTCTCTGTTTTCAGGGTCCTCCTGGCCCCCATGGAAACCCTGGTCGTCCCGGAACTCCTGGAGTGAAGGTACAAATCAATAATTTTATGTCAAATGCTACCTATCTGTATTTAGGAAGCGAAAAAAGGCTCATCTTGTAATATGTAATAGTAACATGTCAGAAAACCCCATGAAGAAAAAACACACATAGTGTACACTGTTCTGGTGCTGTAAATCACAAATGCACCAAATGTGTATTAATCTGTTGGAAAGGAGTACCTATCAAATACACAATTTAGAAAAGTACAGTGTGCCGTTTTTTCAGGCCACAGTAAGGAAGTCTGAAAGTATTGAGAGATGGACTAACACTGTTTGTTTTGGTCTTAAATACAGCAGATTTTTCTGATGCTGTTAGTGGTTTGTTTACATCAAGAACACAGATTTGGATCTCAGTTATGATAATCTGACAATCAACAAAATGCTTTTTCATGTTTATATAAAATATGTATAATTGCATATTCCCGTAATTTATATGGTCAGAAATTGACAGAGTGGGCCTTTTAAATAAGTTACTATCCATTTTGTCGTGGCTGTATCTTTCAGCCTGTACTGTCTGCCTTGTCAATACACTGCTGGATCCTTAAAGTGGATTTAGGACAAGATATGGGACAACCTCTTGGGGATGCAAGAGATGATGTAAATAAAGTAAAATGAGTTTTATGCTACGTACAGCCTTAATACTCTTCATTCTAAACCTCATTCATTGGTCCATATCTAACTGATGAAACGACAATGTAAATTTGAAGAGCGAGTATTTCTTGTGTTTTTTCTTCATCCAATGTTTGTGATTTCACTAAGTTTGCATGTCTGAGGTTCACAGTACATCTCTTCTAGCCTCTTAAAAAGCCATTTGTTTCCCTTCAGGAGAGAACAGCAGTTTTAGGTCTTCCTGACTCACTACTTTGCAAGTACTTGACATGAGTCTGTGTTCCAGCTGATTTGAATTGTCAACACAGAGGGCTGCTTAGCTCCATAATGTGTCAGTCTCGTATCACAACAGAGTCTGTTTGTTAAACCATGCTGGAATAAAATGGAAAATTGCTTGTATTTCAAGTCTGCACCTAATCCATAACAATGGATTGAATTTCAGCATTTTCCATTTTCCAAAACAACGTAATTGATACCATGCTTTGGCCTCCTTTAACCAAGGAAAAACCATAACTCCTATATTGCACATATGTGTTACTGGAGCCTAACCAAACCTGACCCAGCTCAGTTTGCACACAAACCTCAAACAGCAGACAGCCTGGTCTGGCACAGTTTGCTGCTTTAAGAAAAATGAACAAGCTGGATGAAAACATACTGTGTTAGCTGAATTCTGTTTTGAATATGTCACTTTATCTGGATGTAATGATGATAATTGAGACGAGATGATGACCAATTACCAACTGCTGTAAGTAGCCTACCAGTAGACTTAAAAATGTAATGAATGAAGGCCTAAAATATGCATATAATCAGTGGAAAGTAGAAGTGCTTATTAGGGTCTTCAGCTTTTAGAAGAAAGTACCTCATTTAGCTTCTCTTTGAATTGAAACTTCAGATGATGTAGTTAAGGTAAAAAACCTTTAGACAGTGAAAAGACGTGTATGTAGCTCTTGGCTGGAGCTTGCACTCCTGGCTCTGTTAAGAAATCAGTCCGGAGAAAATTCCCACAAAGACTTTTCAATGCCAAGTTGTAGCTGTCACGAACATGTAGGTTTACATGGGCCAATACACTATAGATGGAACTCCTATCGTACTCTCACCAGTAACCCTGTAAAATAAAAGATTCTCCTTTGAAGCAGTGCATGTCTTTCCACTATGACTGAACTATTGCCTTTTGCACTAAGAGGTCTGGAAAGAAATACCCCCAACACTCCTTAAAAAGTCTTAGCTTCAGGATTGCACCAAAGTGAGGCACAAAACATGATTTCTCTCCATGCCAAAACCTTTAATTTGCTAAATGAAATGTGTCAGAACATGTGCAATCAGCCGATAACAGGCTGTTGTTTGGTTAGGGTCCAACCAACTCAGTGCTGCAACATTTACTTGTTTCATTATAAAATAAGCGCTAACACAGGAAATTATCTATTTCTCCATGGACCTCTTACATTATAATTGCGTAGATTTCTGGGCTGCTCTTTCAACAGTGCGATTGGATGTTGAATGCTGACCCAGAAAGCACTGACAGGATTCCTACTGCCCGAAAAGGGAGAAGAATGTACATGTTCACTCCCCATCACTTCTTGCTGGCTTGGTGTAAACTGAGTCACTGGAGGGCATAAATGGATTGCACGTTGTAAATACAACTGCTAGACTCACCAATAAGTAGGATGAACTCATTACTCTTTGATAGGGTAAATGCAAACAGTGAACTCCTTTATGCCTTGTGAAGTGGAATGCTGTGGCAATGCAGAAATTATGCAGCGAACGTTGGTGCAGAACAGGATACATCTCGTACCCACTGGAGGAAAAGTATGAATAGGAAAATGTTCTGTGTTTTTATGTTTTAGGGCCAAAAAGGAGATTACGGACTGTCACCTGGTCAAGCCCCAAAAGGACTAAAAGTATGCATATTGTCCTCTTTCCTTTCATAGAACTACTCAATTATTAGCAGACAGTCATGCAAATTATGTTGGTGTATTGAATTTAACCCAAATTGTCCTTCTAGGGAGAGCCTGGTGTCATGGGCCCCCCTGGACTGCATGGCCAAGATGGACGAAAGGTAGAAAATCTGATTTGTCTCACAAGCTTAAACTGTGTGTTTGTTTGTGTAATTCGACAAGGAAGTAACTGATATCTGTCAGATTTGACTGGCCTTGTCCCATATGTGTAACAGTTAATATTGTACTTTGTGTGTGTGCCCTTTTTTTCCCCACTGTTCTCAAAATGTTTTCCGACATAAATCAGACATTCTGAATGAATGAGCGACTGAATGAGTAGAGTTGTGTATATCGAGGATCACTAAATCAAACGTACATCCTCTCAACCCTGACACACCCTGAACTACCTTTGCGGGGGATATCTGTGAAAGTGCTTAGAAACTCCAGCCAAACATGGATGTTTCAGCTCTTGTTTGGAAAGCAGCCTAACATAGTGCCGGCGTCAAGGAGAACACCTGTTATCAGGCTCCCCTGCGGGTCGAAATACTAAAGGTTTGAATGTCTGGGCTGTTACATCATCAGTATCACAGGCCTCCAAAAAGATGAAGGCATTTGAGCAGAGCTAAAGTTTACGGAGTGAAATTTAAGCTTCACATACTTCCTCCAAACGCATGTTATGTAATTCACTCTCTGGAGAACAGTTTTTCTTAAAAGTAGGCCAAGTTATGATTGTGGTTTAGTTTTGTGATCTGGTCCGGCTCTGGATTGTTAGTCTACATGATTTGACTTCTTTACATGTTTACATATTATGTAATCTGATATCCGTTATCTTGACAAGGAGTAATGGTAAGCAGCAGAGCGTTTTCTCCATGGCCTTGTGCATTTTATCATGTTATTCACCCCACAGTAATTACACATCTCAAGTGAGCCAGAGCCTGTTGAATTTCCTGCAATGCAGTGTGCAAATAACAGTACTCTGCAACTGACTGACTTTGTTTTTCCATATTGTTTGTTTTAAGACAATATGAATATTTTTCATTTTGGTGGAGTATCGTAAAACATAATACCTGCTTCCATTAAAGAATAAAGCTGGCAGCATTTTTGTTATTGTCAGAACAGATCCAATGGAAAGACCATAAACAGCAATGTGGTAGTCTATCTCTCAATACTTCCCAACTTTGTTACCCTGCTTGTGGCATTTAACCCAGTGGTTCCTACTGAAGATGGAAACCATTAAAACAGCTCACAGATACTTTATATCTTTTCTCAATAACTTAATAACTTTATATTTTTTTTAAAGGGCTCAAACATTTCCTAAAACAGGTAGGCACTGTAGTTTTTAGCTAACATTTCTCAAACAGGAGTAAATAGTGCACACACTTGATGATGTAGTGAGTATTCACAGCAGCTTCTACTGAAAACACCATGTTGTGGTAAGCTGAGATCACAGGGGAAACTTAGTTAACATTAGGTCACTCCTTGGTCACAGGTCAGGGGCCGAGAAGATCTAGTGGTCCTACTCCTTCACTAAACCTGTCCTGTGGTCAAGTGTAAATGCATGTGTCGCTAGAGATTGAGGAAGTCTAGGCTGCTTCATGATAAGGGAATGTTGTGTTCCGGGACCGTCTCCTTTCAAATATGGCACCATTAATATCTTTGCATAACCCAAACCTGACATATGTTCAGGATGAGATGAATGCGTCTTGGAGATGGAGAGTGCCTCAGATTTGGGATGGCACTACACAACACTACATTGTTGTTAAACTGTGCTGCTTATCTTTAGTATCCTCGATCAAGATTTCATTAAATGCTTCTGTGTAAGTCATCCAAGTCCCCCTAACCTTCTTCACATATCCAGAATCAAGCTGCTCCTGAGTTTTTACATAACACAGAGAAATGTTGATTATCTTGTCAGGTCGATTCAGAGTAGAAATGGATTTTGTTCAATACAGAGCCAATGGACTGGAAGAGATATGTTTCACACCATGTTTGTAGTTTTCCCTCCTGTAATTAACAGCACAAATCTAGCAGAATGTTTGTTAGCTGTCTGTAGCAATGGCTGATTCTAATAAATAGCAGGCCTCACAAAACAACTCTGCCATCTTTGTTATTAATTACCAACACTGGAGAGGGTGACAATGTGCACAGTTAATTACCATGTAATCTTTTTTTTAACAAATTCAGCATTACCCCAGATTTATCTTGTTAGTGGGGGGGAAACCTCAGAAACAGCACTTACACCATTGTGGGACACAAAAACTCCACTGAAACCCAAAAGGTATGAAATTCATTAAGGCTCATCAGCTTTTTAAGCAGGGGGACCCACTCTACTTACTTTGTGGCAGGGAATCTCCAAGATTTAGATAGGAATTGAATTAATGTGGTGTTCAAATAAATGTAATTGCAGATTACAGACAAGCTTTGCAAAGGGAATCACTGCTGAGTTTTCTGTCTGAGAGTGCAGCAACATCTGTTTAGAAAAATAAAAGCTTGTTGAAAGAAATCCTCAGGCAGCTTTTCTTTTTTTTTTTTTAAATTACACTCGCAGTTTATCATCACACTACTCATTTTGCAGTCTGCTGTCAGAATTATGATGAAGAAGATGAGAGATGACAAACAAAAACTGTGCATTAGTAGGTGTCAAAGTAAGGTCAGGTTTTGAATGCCAGAAGAATGCTAATTAGAAAATGACTGTTACACACAATGTGAGAAAACCTTTTGTAAGCAACTTTATCTTTTACTTAGACACATACACATACACACTCCTGTCGTCATTTGATACACAATAGCTAGAGTGTTTGGCAATGCTTTGGCGGGAGCTCAAAAAATCTATTATGCAATTGGACAGCGCTGACTGTGAAAAACCATCTGGTGCTCTCAAGGATCCTCCATTCAGTGTAATAATGGGGAGGACTCCAGCTCAAAAGGAGAAAGACCTCTTCTCGCCTTGTGAGTCATGGAACGTGGAGTCATGGGAAAAAGCTGAAATTCTTCCTGCTGATTTATGGAAATTGAGAAGCTAAGCTGGGCGTGGACCAGCCTCCTGGCTGAGGTCAAGTGGTTGTAACAAATCCCCTTTCTGTTCTGATAATCAGTTCAGGTGGGATTCTATCCCTCTGATCAGGTCTGTGTTAACCTAAAAGACACTCGGATCCCCAGAAGTGACTGCTTACAGCCATACAAAGTATTAAAAGGCAGTTTGTATCCAGCTAATAAAAGCAAGGCAATCAGCTTGGCTCTTCTGAAAGCCACCAGACACCTCATTGCTTGCAGCTGTTCTTAACTCACTTTTTTGTGATCTTACTCTGGCACTGGAAGCCAAAACTCCTTACAGTGCACTTTTATATTCAAATTACACCAAAATTCCATAATCTGCCACAGATGGAGCGCGAGGTTCCTTCTTTTGCCTGCTCTTGTCCAACCAGCCAGTAAAACCATGACCTGCCGCAGCTTTATGGACCCTCTTCGCTGAGTTTTGTGCTCAGTCCTTGGCCCGCTGCCAGAGAAAGCCTTTCTCACTGTGGGAAATGTGTAGAGATGTAATGTGGAGGTTGCCTGGGAGTTAGTCAACGGTCTGCACTGTAAAGTAAGAAGAGGCTGGTGTGTGTGCGTCAAATCCACAACACCACAGCCAACTCTGATCATGGCACACTGGAACAGCGCTCAACTTTTTATTAGCAGTGCAGCCCTCAGGATTTTCCCTTACCTGCACCTCAGCTTTGTATAACAACGTTCTCGTACTGTACCTAAATTTGCTGAGTCTGATTTATCCAAGAAAGGAGTGTGGAGCTTGCCAGGTGGGAGTAGCTTTTTGTGTAATAATAAAAATAAAAATCTATGGAAAGAACAACATTTTTTGTGTGCCAATGAAAGTCTGTTACTTATTCTGTAAGCAGGGGCGATACTGCTGCTGCTGCTGCTACACTTTGCTGGTTGGCTGCAGGGTTGTCTGGTGTGAGTTACAGTACACTAATTTAAATTGTTTGCTCTTCATAGAGAGGAAGAACTAATGAAGAATGTGATCCTTTGCCATCTTTGTGTCACAATGGATTTACAGAACTGTGAAAGCTGTTTTTCAAAAAAAAAAAAATTTGAGTCCATATATACAATACACGCACGCACACACACACACGCATGCACACACAATTCTTTTTGTCTTACTTTCACTGTACTCCGCTGTATTGGCCTCGCTGGAAGGCTCAGCCACATTCTTTTGTCTTTTTGTGGCTGCAGTGCTTTGGCTCCAGCCAGAGACTCCTCTACTCCCAAAAGTACTGTCAGATATTTCCAACTTGAAGCACAGTGCTGTCTGTCAGTAGATAAATAGACAAATAATCATCAATAAAGAGTTTGACAGAACTGAAGTATAAAAGGGTCTGATAGAAGTACTGTGGCCGATGGACCAGCAATAGTTGCCTTTCAAAGTTTGTTGATTTCTTTCTTTCTTTGTCATGACTTTTTATTGGACTCAGGAACAAGCTCTGGCCCTTTGTAAAAGATTAATTCACGAGTGTTTTTTGTCTCTGTTACATACTTCTGAGAATGCACAAGCTTAGCTTCCTGCTAGGGCTGCTCGATTATGGAAAAAAATCATAATCAGGATTATTTTGGTCAATGTTGAAATCATGATTATTTAACACGATTTCTCATTGTCTTTTGGAAAGATGTTGCATTTATTAAACTTAAAAAAGGTGAAACAGGTAAACATATCAACAGTGAAAACACCTTGTACCGTGACATTTCTCTTCAGACTTTTGCCATTTGAACCTTTTTTTTTTGTTCATTCAGAACACAAGACAAAATAAGAGTTTACTTGCAAAACGTAATGTGCAAAATAATCGTTTTTTTCCCCGATTATTCGTGTTTGTCATCATCAGGAGCCAAAATCGTAATCACGATTAAAATCTTGGTTAATTGCACAGCCCTACTTCCTGCTGATGGTTTAATGATCAGTTCTCACATCATGATGACATCAGAGGCCTCAGTCTCAGTTGATTGGTTTGTAACTGTGGGATAGTTGTGATATATTTTCTGAAATGTTCCAATGGCATGTTATGAATGTACTCTTCTGAGTTAAGTTGATACATTGGACCAATATTAGCATTTTGATCAACATGGGACGTCAGGCTGCCAGTATTATTTTACTTCAGAGCTTCAGGCATGTCAGTCTCACTCTGCCTCAGCCTCTCAACTGTGCCTGACCCATGTTGGGCTCATCATTATGAGCTCATGTTGTGCAGCCAAATGATTTTCAAACCTAATTTTAAATTCTGATCAAGAGTCCAACATTCCCAAACCCAACGAACATGTTGGCTCCATTAAATATATGTTAGATGATTCACAGGACATTAACAGTTTAAAAGAGCACCAGCCCATGTTTAAAGGAATAGTTAAACATTTTGGGAAATACTTGCTTTCTTGCAGAGAGTTGGATCGATAACACTCTGTACAGTAAATATGAACCTACAGTCGGAGATGGTTAGCTTAAGTTAGCATTAAGAATGGGAACAGGAAACACTGGAAACAATCTTATGTTTTTGCATGGACTAAACAAACCAGTCATAATAAGGTACTGGTACAGTAGGTGGACTTTTTAAAACATGGACAGATCCAGCTAGCTAAGTCACCCTGTTTCCAGTCTATGTGTTAAGCTAAGCTTAGATTGGTCTGATTGGTTAAAAGAAATGCCATTAAACCAGAGCACGTTTTCCTCCCATCCCCGAATGCTATGTGGAGTAGCCAGAATTTTTTATCAGGATTGGTAGTTTCGCTTTGCCAGACCCTCCTCCAAAGTGCACTGAGGGACGGTCTGGCAAAGCGAAACTACCCCAATCCTGATAAAAATTCTTACAATTTGTTGGATTCCCCTTCCTCATCATTGTCAACAAGGCCTGCATAAACTCAGTGAAGTCGGCTTTAAACCCTGCTTAACATCAATTCTACCAAATGTCTCTCAGGACGTTTGCAAAGAGAGATTTTAATCCTCATGTGTACACTCTGGCTGCAGGCTTGAGCGTGTAGTCAGTCAGTATGGCTCGCTTCATGGTGACTTGTTTGTTTACACTGATACTCTTCTTTTTTTTTTCATTGGCTGCTGACCGCGCCTCTGGTTTACTTGTTCTGCTACCGACAGGGCAACACAGTTTGTGGTTAATGACTTCACACTTGAGGGGAATAGACGATGTTCTTTCCTCATAGACAACTGCACATGACTCTATCTACTCTATTGTAGGCCTTGATTGTGAAAAGATTAATACATTTTGTAACCAGCTGGCATGCTCATTTGAGACCACAGGGCATGAAGGTGACCATTAATTACCCTGTTGGGTTTCACTTGTTTCTGTATAATTGGTTTACTGGTTTAATTAATGCAAGATTGTTCTAAATTGTTTTGTCACAGTGCATTGGTGACAAGAATTAGACAAACTGCCAAGCAGCTGTGCTGCAACAGTAGATACAAATGGCATTGGTCTTGTGTAGAAATTGTAAAGTTTCACAGCTATTAAGTTTGTCTTTGTGAACTCTTTTAAACTAAACCTTCAGGGTCTTTTATAATTTATTTTATTTCATAAGGAAACAAAGTCAGTTCCTCTCTAAGGCAATTGAAAATAACATAATTTCAGACCCTGTGGTGTTGACCGAGATTCTCTTGAACACAATGTAATAAACTTTCCAACAACAAAAATTAGATTGAGTTTGACCATTCATTTAACACTTAATCAAGACCGACATAATCTTTTTCTGCAAAGCGCATCATTTAGCATTGTACTTTCCTGTGGCTTTGTGATCAGAATTTAAAAAAGATAAGATGCCATGGTAATTTCACTTAGACTTCTTGTTGGATGTGCAACACTCTTAACATGTTTCTCTTTCAACAGGGACACAAAGGCCATCCTGGTCCTTCTGGTCTCCCAGGTGAACCTGTGAGTACTTCAATTCTCTTTAATCAGGGTTAAAGTTTGATGTATATCATACATTTTCTTATACACTATGTAGAATGTCTCTCTCAATATCCTCACCAGTTTACCAAGTTGTAATGTAGCTCCCCTTTGAGCTACTCAGTAATAGACACATCAATAATTCCATTGTTTATAATTGTAGCGCCCCCTTAGGTCAATACGTATCACGGGAAAGTGCTAGAATGCAATAATGCAATTTATAATGCATACAGTAAACTCTGAGATAAGATGCATCATTGCCCCTTTTTTAAAATGTGATCAACAGTGTGTGAGTTGAGAGTGTGAATTTTATTGAGGGGTAAAAAACAATCAACCAAAAAGGATTTTCTGAACAGCGGTAGAGGCATCTGAAAACAACTAAAATGTGATTTCTCTGGTTTCTCAGACACAATCCCTCCTCTGTCTCTTTGAAGTGCTATCATGCTGACTAAATCCACTGCATGCTGTTTGTCTGTCTGTTGGCCGCACTGTTAGCTGTATGTCAATGTATGTTTACCTATCGAATAGAAGAGCCAAGAGTCTCCAGAGACAGTTCCCTTAACACTCCAGCAAATCTTTCCATTTAAAGTTACAAAACAGGAGAACATATTAACACAGACACATCGGGACGTTAAAAAAAGAAGCGTGGGGTGGTGGGGGATTGGTTCGAGAGAAGAGCCATTAGTTGTTCGGGAATCTTGGCGGGAAAAGAGAAGGAAAGATTTTTGGCAGAGGTACAACTGGGCTAAACAGTTTGGACACCCCTAGGTCATTACTTCTCCCTATCGCCCCTCCTCCTGAGTCCAGATCCAGTGTACTATCTTTGAGAAGAATGTGCTGTGTCACAACGGAAAACTAAGAAAACTTTTCCTGTCTCCTCCAATGCTCTCTCTCTCTCTCAACTCTTTTCTGTGGAAAATGTAATAGCACATGGTTTAACATGCAGAACAGTCAGTTATGATTGGCCCTGTAATGCATTCTGAGCCTTGTTAATTTTTTTTTAGTAATGCCGGTTTGATTGTTTTTCATTCCAGTTGAAGATAACGGGTGACACCTTGTGCCAGAAAGACATTTCTTCTTGGTCACTAAAACTCCCGATTGACTATTAATTTAGTGGAACTTGTATATTACTCAAAGGTTTCCTGTGTAGTTTTCTTATGAACAAACGTTACTCTACCACAACAAAAGTGTTAAATGCATTTTATTCCTCATAAATAATTTTAAAAACCACAACCGCACCATATAGTGCACCATATTTACCCTAAAATGTATTGATGAGAGTGACATTTATGGACTATATGGTGCCTTCAAAAACTCTCACAGTGGATACAATTTTCATGGCATATACACTACCTTTTCCTAACAATCCCACAATGCAATGTGTTGCATTTTTTATGGATGCAATTATTGCTCTTATGCAACTCTACACCTGTCAGTGATGATTAAGTGTCCAAATCTAAAAACGATTGAGTGTCTGTTATATAGGGAGAAGTGAATGTGTAAACGAGGGAGTGATTTTGGACATGGCCCATGTTCGCGCCAGTTGGCAGTCTTCTTCCCTGCCTTCGACTAGAACATTTCTACGTTTCTTTGCGTGCTACTGCCACCAATTGTCGATCAGTGGAATAGCGTGGTTTGCGTGCACAAAACATTGGCTATATCACCCTCTGCAGTCAGCAGGTTTGTGTAAAGCATCACCTGTGTGCTCATGCACATACTTGTGTGTCCTTGTACTAGTACAACATAAGATATGATCAAAACACGTAACTACCAAAACTACCTATCCAAAAAGACAAAAACCAAACATTTTAAGTGCCCATTTTTTGGTCAAATGATTTGATGTACTTGGTTATCAGACCAGTCAGATAAACCAGATAATAATGTGTTTATTTGCCAGGGTCTTGCATTACCTTACTGTTGTTTTGCAATAATAACCTTCCTGCTGTACAATATTCCTTTTGATGCAACAATGCTTCCA
Organism: Sander vitreus; assembly: GCF_031162955.1. Classification (NCBI taxonomy): domain Eukaryota; kingdom Metazoa; phylum Chordata; class Actinopteri; order Perciformes; family Percidae; genus Sander; species Sander vitreus. Next base: position 26,784,517 of record NC_135859.1, read on the forward strand.
TCAGTGCTAATACTTTTACTGCTGCTACTATGACTACTGTTTCTCTGTGGCCATTTACAAGATTTCTCATGTAATTTGTAATAATACATTCACTTTTTGATCTCTCATAACACATCAGTTATCTGGTATTTGGCAGAAACACAACTGTCAGCAGTGTATAATGACTGTGATGAACTTTCAGTATACTGTGCAAGCAGCCTGTAATTTCTTGCATGCCTTCACTAACTAATCCCGTTTTACTCTTCCCATACATGTAGAATTTAACATTCCTCTCGGAGGGATGCATTTGGTTTGGTCTCACCACAAGGAAGGAATGACTCATGTATTATACTTTACGTTGATGAAGATAATCATATTAAGGCAAAACTGTGCTCAAAGTAGTCCTGCTGTAACAGCATGTGGCTCGTCTGCATTATAATAGCACTCACTGTCGAATTAATGAAATGGTTTGAGTGGTAATGTTTATAGTGGCGCCTCTTTCTTTAGGCAACACTGACTCGACTAAACATAAGGTCTTTATTGAAAAGCTGAGAGATGTAAATTCCTCTGTAGGACCAATTGGCTGTTGTTTATTACTTCATAAATAAACGGCTTCATGAATAAAGGGCTTGTTTTCCATTTTGATCAGTCTTTCTTAGCTTATTATCATTACAATCAGTGAGGCTCCAACAGAAACCATGTGTGCATAAAAGAAACCTTATTTCCTATATAATACAGCTTGCCTCCCTCCATCCTTCCTTCGTTTAGTCCCTTTAGTGCTGATTTCTCTTCTGTCTCTCTCTCCACAGGGTAAACGGGGAGATGATGGAAGCCCTGGGGCCAAAGGCTATCCTGGCAGGCAGGTGCAGTAAATCTAGTGTTGCTGTGCTGGTTGAGCAGGGCCACACACACACACACACACACACACACACACACACACACACACACACACACACACACACACACACACACACACACACACACACACACACACACACACACATGCAGAAGAAGATACAATAATAAATGGAGGCTAGGATATCATCTCTATTATGAATTCAGCTTTTTGAAAATATTTTAGCCTGTTAATAAATCAAATTACAGCTAGTAAGTTTTGCTCACTGTCAGAATGATGAATAAAACGGGATATATTGGTGAAACACCAAATCCTTGTGTGTTTTCTGTACCTACAAAATAATCTCATTTAAAGATATTGAATGCCGGCAAAGAACCTCAGCCATCAGCATCTCAGTGTCAGGCTCAAAGAATCTAATTTGGTCAATCCAAATAAAAAGTTTGTTGCAGCTGAATGAAAGGAAAAAGGTTCTAAGCTGTTGAGAAGCACCTGTGGTTGAATTTAAGCGACGGATGCCTCCGGTCTAGCGAGGAAATAAAATGTCAAAAGGTTTCCACTGTAAGCACTGCTCTGAAGACAGAAAAGGTAATAAAAGTGTGACGAATGCCACAGGTTTCCGGCTACAAATAAGCTTCCTCTGTCCTTCCAGTGAGCGTTATTCCTTGCTCCGCTTCTAGGAATAGTGTTTAACTTTAAAGCTGGGGAGCATTAGAGTTTCTCTGCATTTAAAATCGGTTTCCTCTTAGCTGTAAGAAAACTTAAACTGCTGCTTGCTCACGTGTCCTTTCCCGAATGTTTATGATAAGCTAGAGTTCAGGCACAGGTCTCAGTGTTTGCCTCTGTGCTTTAGCGCAGTTACTATGTCTGAACTCTGATCTCTATAGACACTTGGTTGTGTGTGATGGATTAGGTTTTAGCACCCCCTACCATCTGTGGGCTGTGAATCACCAGTGCTGTATGTTTATGTCAAGGCGTTGTACTTTGCTGTGGGGTATTCTTCTGAGCTGAGAGTTGATCTTTAAAGTTGCAGGGGAAGATTTTCTGTGGTGGTGGATTTGCTGGCTGTGTCTCTGAGAAATGAATGTGAATGCTGCTTTAAGTTTTGACACCACAAATGCAAACATCTGGATGAATGTGCTTATCATGAAGTAGTGAGATTTTTTTTCTTAGTATTTCCACTTAAGTACTTTCACAGCAACACTACTAACGTTCTGCCACTGTTTGTAACCACAGAAATTTGTTTTGTCATGTATTACATTTAGGGTTTACCTGGGCCTGTAGGGAAAATGGGGCCGAAAGGAGTCAGGGTAAGTAGATGTTGGAAAAATTACAGCTTTGGCATGGATTTGTGTTATTCAACTCTTTAAGGCAGTATGTTTGGTAATAAAAAGGTGCTTTGAAAGTAAATACTGTATATCCCTCACTGTAAGACCTAAAGTCTTTAAAGCACCCTCAGAATTAATTATTATTATTATTATTATTATTATTATTATATTATTTCATGTTCTTGTCATGCACCCTAACTCAGCTTCCACTGAAGGCCACAGGGGAGAGAGGCATGGCTCTCCTAGTAGTAAAGCTTCTGAACTTTCACTTTCTTTAACAAACTGTGAAATGCCTGCTAAATGAATTACCTAACCAGTGTGGGTACATGAAAAGGCCAATGTCATAAACGCCACTCTCCTGCCCTTGTTCACTCCATGATGATAATGACATATGGTTTTGTTAGTATATTTAAAGTACTGTAAGAGCAATTAACTCTGGCTTTCTTTAAATCCCTTCCGTGCTTGCTGCGCTTGTTAATGTTAGGCAAATATCATAAAACTATATTGCTCTGCTGTCAAGCATAACCACAATCAGTTTGAATGTCAGCTTCTCGTTGAATGTCATTGTAATTTGTATTTCTGCCCTGTTTTCCACTTTTTCTTCTTCTTCCACTGAGCAGGTTTAGCAGAGAGTTCTTCGGAGATCCCTGATGTGAGGGTATGTGCCCTTGGACTACATCGTGGAAGCCAGCACCATGCAGTCCATGGGCATATACACTTGCCTCAAGGCTTGGCTCTACAAGACCACTCCACCGTAGCAAAAAGCCTGTGGTGCTGTAACGAGAAGAAAGCATCACAGCTGAAGTATTTGTATATATTTTTAGACGTGTTAGTGTTATTGACATCAAACCGTTCTTCACAATGTCCATCATCTCTGTAAAGTCTCATTGTCCACCTTCTTTTGCTTTTCCATCTATCTTTGCCTTATCTGTTCCTCCACTCCATCTTTTATTCATTTCTCTAGGGTCACATTGGCATCCCTGGGCTTTTTGGCCTTCCTGGTCCTGATGGAGAGAGAGTGAGTATTAGTGGCTGTGAGAATAAATGCCTACTGAGTTGTATTATATGACTGCCCATGGACCGAAATGAAGGAGTGCAGGCACGCTTAACCAAATCACTATTATAAGCCCAGAGTAGCACAGGCTCCTTCATACTGTATTGGATTGAGCCTGGGGGCAATAACAACCTACACCCCAACCTCTCCTACTGTTTTGGATAAGGTCAGAATGTAGGAGGTGGATTTAAATTTATTTAAAATCAACCAGGACTCAAATTCCCATTAACCCCCAGAGCTGTGGATCAGAACAGTGGCACCAAATGTCTCAGGAATTTTGATGTTTTTTTGTTGTTTTTAGCTACTTTAGCCAAGTGAGGCTATGACAGTGTTGGCCCCTCAGTGTGTAAGTGAGTCTGGTCAGTTGATCCAAAACTTTAAATAGAACATGTCACAAAGATTGGGATTGATTCAATGAAATGTACTTACAGCATGGTCCTGAGAGGATGAATATCATCTGCTTTTTGCTATAACAGGATGACTTCTATCAGCCTGTGCTTTGCTGACATGGCATGCTGCAAAGCTAACATGCTAAGGTTTCATTTAGCAAATTAGCATTAGCATTCAGCTCAAAGCTCAGCTAAGCTGAAGTGCAGCTGAGGATGACAAAGTACACTTCAGTCTGAACGTTGAGCCACAATGTAGAACTTGAACCTGAACCTGACGAGCTGAGTCTGATTTGTCCTAAAATGACCATCCTACAGAAGATGAACTATTATGTTTTGTTTGTTAAAACAAAGGACCATTTAGTAGCTGATCTTTCGACAATATGGCATAATCTTCATCAGCAGATGACATTTGCTAATTGTGATGGAATTGTACATTTCCATTTTGTTTCTGAGGACTTTAAGGACCTCTCATCCATTTTTGCTTAAAATCTTATTTTTCGATGATTATATTATTGAAAGCTCCAGAACACCTAATACCTGTGAATGGACCTGCTGTTGTCAAGCTCTAGAACTTTGAAGCTCAATATTTCTATTTTTCAACATGTGATAATGATCTGAGAATAGAAAATTTGTTTCTCCATTTTTGGTCCATACAACAATTTAGTTTTCTGTTGTGTAAGGAGCATCATAGCCTCCTTATCCATTTTTCTCTCTCTGTCTCTCAACTCTTGTTTTCTTTCCTGTTTCCAGGGAATTCCTGGCGTTCATGGGAAGAAGGGCAAGATGGGTAGGCCGGTAAAGTTTTCTCTCAACATACTTCTCAGAGAACATTTTTAATGCAGCCTCATGAAAGTGCGGGTGTTTGTGTTGATCTATGGGCTATTACTGTAGTGCAGAGCTCCTTTTAAGTGCATTACTCTGACAGAGACTCTAGTTCAGTGTGAAGCCCCTTTTGGCTTTAAATCTGCAAAAAAAAAGTTCCGGCAACTTCCACACTGGCACAGTGATAATAGGGATTACTATAGGGATTGTTATAAGGGGAGAATATGCACCATACATCGTGTAACTGAATGGGTTGGAAATACAAATGTTCATGTGTCAGCAGATTGTATTTAAATTCTCACTTAGATCCCTTTTTACAATCAAAAAATCCTGGCCCAATATTAAAGTCAGTGACTCGTCATCTATGAATCTTTTATGATTAATTTTCTCTGGCTTAAGTTGATTAGTAATATGTTTAAGAGTGTGCTTATTACTGTGCTTGTTTCATGTAACTGATATGATAATGTGATGTGTCAGTTGTGGGTTTGGATCTCCGGAGTCTCTATCCACAGATCAGGGAAGTCTATCGTCATTGGCGCCTGGAAGTACATTTCCCATCCTTCCAGGCTTACACGGAAAATACTAATACTGCATATAACCACTTGTGTAAATCTGCTGTTTTCCCAGGCCTAGTCTGGTTGTACATGTTTTTTTGTTGTTGAAAATATTATTTTTCAGAAGCGGTCAGTGACTGAGACCAAAAAATGTGCTCATAATAGCCAAGTCATGAACAAGCCATTTCCCATCCTCTGTGGTAAAAAGTGAGGTCAGTCACTTTACGCAAGGAGTTTTTTCTGTCCTGAGTCAGCAGTAATGCTGTTTAGCAAAATCTGGAAAGACACACAAGAGAAGGAGTTGGCATGTTTGATCCACATGTCCCAAAGGCCCAAAACAACACGAGCCACAAAAAGCTGAGACTGTTTGTATTTTGTGAAGTGGTCTTCCAAACTTTTTTATCTAATAAATGCTATAGTTTGTACAAAGCACAATGACATGATTTCCATCGGGCCGATCACATAATGAAAAGGGTCTCGCCAGCCACGCTGAAAGTTGTTGAGAACAAAGCATGTGTTTCTGATGAATCCAAGTCAGTTATTGACATTTTTGGAAAAAGGCAAATGTTTCCACATTTTTTTGTGGGGTTCATGTTGCACCAATTACTGCTCATTACTTTATCCACATTTGCCTAATGTTCTAAATCAGCAGTCTGCCACACAAAAAGTCCTATCACTGCCATCTCTTGAGGTCTTCATTCTTTCAATTGATCTTTTTTCTTCTCTGTCTGCAGACAGACGATGAGAGATCTCTGCCATTTCTCATTAATCTAAGCATAGCCTCCTGTAGGCGAGTGCTGAGCTGTGACGTTGGTTGCATGTTGACCTTGGCACATTGACAAGCACACGTTGAGCATGTGGCCTCGTCGCTGCATCACGCCTGTTGTTCTCCCTCTATAATGGAATTACGAGCACCAAGGGGGAAAAAAAGGACACAGTCATCAGTTTATGGGCCAAGCAGCTTTATTCGGCCATTTAGGCAAGTCCTGGGGGTTTGGTTTGCGGGCTGCCGTGCACTGCCTGCCAGCCCATGCACAAACAGACACTCGGTCGCTCGGAAACACTCAGCCGTGGAATTTCCTGCCGGTCTCCCAAGAATGAAGCGCTGGGAGCACAATTTAGGGGATTTGCTTGGGCTTTGCTCTGCAAACGTCTGTTTTGGGAAACACTTAGTTGATCCTCTGTGCATGGTGTGCTAACTTCACTGACAAACCATGTGATATCTAAATAAGTTCCAGTGTTTTGACGGTATGAACATGATAAAGCCACTCGATATCCCCTCTGGTTACATACATGACCGTCCTGTTTGTTTGTGTGCTCAGGGGTTTCCTGGTGACTTTGGAGAGAGGGGACCTCCTGGCCCTGATGGGAACCCAGTAAGTGAAATTATGTAGATGAATGCACAATTTGCTGACTCTTGGCACAGTACAAATCTTTATGCCTGGCCCTGAAGTCCACAAAATTACACCCGACTGAGGTTTCACCAGGTTTTAGATTTTTGTCATATATATATGATATATTTTATAATATATATTAGGTTATGTCATATCCAAATGCAGTTTATCAATACAATGTGCTTTACAAGAAATGAAAAATACACTCATTAAGGGAGATGCAAAAAGTAGACACGTTACACAGTTACAGAGTTGGAGCTTACTTGCACATTGTTTTACAGCACGACTGACTGTGAGGCAAGTCTGTGCCATCATTCAGTAGCTCACTCACTCATCGTAATTCATACTGATACATATATGAGGGCAGCATCAGCAGTTTCACTTGCCTCTCCTTTACTTTAGTTTGACCCTCATTGCTCGTGATTGACAGGGTCAGCGTTAGATTGTGATTGGCTGACCTCTGCGAGCCTCCTCCAGGCCTCATTTCCTCTGCCTCCAGAGGGAAGAGGGGGGCTGAATTCATCTCTTTTCATTCATAGAGGAATAGAGGAGGCGACAGGAAGGCCACACTGGGCTGAGTGTCATCCATCTGTCCATTGGATGCGTAGCTTGGAGAGGATGTAGGCATGGCATGTGGCTGCGGGGTAGATCATTTGGAACAAGCGGGTCTGTGTGTCAAGTGCCAAGTGCTCACTCACTATGCTAAAATGAGTGGAGAAACACATTACTCAGGATATTGAGGGAGGAAAACACTAGTTAACAAACAAAATATAGAAACATTCAGTTTACTATCATGTGTATCCTCCCCCTACATCTCTACACCTCTGTCTGACTATGTGCTTGTGTGGCATGTCTTCTTTTTCCCTCTTTCTTTGTCCTCTCCCTTCCTCTTAGGGTGAACTGGGATCTCCTGGCCCATGTGGAGTCCCTGGTCTTATCGTGAGTGTTCTTGTGTCCTTCTCACTGATTTTATAACTTTATGTTTTATGATTTTAAACACTTTGGTACCTTGTTGTTTTATTTCTTTTTATTTAATTATTTGTATTATTTCCATCAAGAAGTAATACATATACCAGCATACTGTGTAGTTTCTTACTCCAATCATACCTTACCTTGTTGTTTTATACATATATTGTTTTTTCTTTCTCTTTAGGTCCCTCTTTTTAATCTATTTTTTTTGAAAAGGCGCTGTATAAAAGCGTTTGATTCCTTACTCACTATTCTTATATCTCTTCCACATCTTTCTGTTGAGACATTCAGCTCAGAAAGTACATGTTTGTTGTGCATTATGAGCATCGGTCCTTAAGACTTAAGTATTCTGGACATTCAGCGTTATAAATACTGTATGTGTTTTGTGTGTGTTGATGTGTGCAGGGAGACATGGGCCCTGTCGGAATAATGGGCTTACCAGGACCGCCAGGACTCAAGGTAAATGATGCGGTTTTATACAAATGTCTCTGTCTGGTTTTGGTATGGATCCATCATAAATAGGGTATATTTTGGCAATTTGATTGGTTAACCAGAATGTCAAGTAGCTGTTGAGCTCACTTTGACGAGACAAAGTGAAGAGTGGTTGGTGATTAAAATGTTCCACAGCCTGAATATGTAAACCCTAGTGAACAGGGAAACGCCAGGACTGCTCATTAATCATGTTGAATCATTTTTTCTTTTCTTTTCTTTTTTTTAATTTTGCTTCCAAGGGAGTACCTGGAAACCCAGGGGAACCAGGACTGAAAGGTGATAAGGTGATCTGCATATGTCTTTCTCACTACTAACCTACTATATACAAGAATGCTAGAGACAACAAATCACAAAATTGTATTTCTGACTCCTGAGAAAGCTAACAGATAACACAAAGCTATTATGCCGACTTGGGTAACCAAGCACTCCTGTGGAGCATTTTGAATGTTTTTTTTTTTTGTGCTAACATTCAGATTATTTTTTCATGTTGCTTTGTGTTTTCTCAGGGGGATGTTGGCTTACCAGGGGATCCAGGGGAGTGTGGATTCCAAGGGGACAAGGTAAGTGTATGTTCGATGTGCTCAGGTGGCACGACGGGTCATCCAGAAATAATAGCATCAGTGGTTTGATGCCGGGCTTCTCCTATCTTCATGTCAAAGTGTCCTTTAGCATGGCATTTCCACCACCGATCAATGTGTTTGTGTGCATTGGTTAATGAATGGAAACCGCCTTGTTCTGATCTCTAAAAGCGCTAAAGAGTGCAGTCCATTTACCATTTCTTTGAATCCTATCATAGAAATGTAGTTGGCGGGTTTCTGTATCTAAGCAGCATTACATTTGTCCTACTTGTCTTGTTGACTTGTTAACAATGAGCTGGCTTTTATTTTACAGGGTATGCGTGGCTCACCTGGGTTGCCGGGTCCTTGTGGAAAACCTGGGCCACAGGTATTTTCTATCTCACATTAAAAAAAAGTTCAAAACTAGTTTCTGGCATGGAAATCACATACAAGCATGCATGTACACCCCACCCATTACAACATAATTGACTCTACATGTAGACTAGGTAACACCTAACAGGAGCCCAGTGATGTAGTTCATAGCCCCAGCTCCTTTCTTTTCATGCTTTCTTGCTTGTATGTTCTCAGTGGGTGACTAATAAATGAAATAGAGTACTCTAGTAGTCTATGTTGTTATGATTCTATTTCTTTTCCTTAGTTGCATCTGATAAGAATGTTGTTCTGAAAGCATGATGGTGTGTTAAAAGGGCAAAGTATGTCTTAGGATGCACTAAAGAAAAAATGCTGGTGCCCTTGAAGAAAATGGATGGGAATCTTCAAATGTATACAAAAGCAAACTTCAGGCACTCATGCATGTAGGAGAACTTTGGTCTAAGAAATGTATGCTAATCAAGCTGTGGCATAAACAAGCCAGCAAAGATCAGGGGACTGGCAAATTCCAAGTGCACATGCCTTAAGACTAATCCACCAACGTTGGCACTTATGAAGTGTCCTTAATATTTTGAGTACTCTCTGATCTGATTTGAGATTCTAGCATGGAAAACATGCTTTCTGAGTGGCCATACTCATTCCTCCTATCAGAAACTGACCTCAGCCACAATGGTTGATTTGTTATTGTGAATACTGCAGCTTTAAGAAAATGAGATTTCCATAAAACTTGCATATATAGTACATGACCTACAAAAGTGTGAAAAATGAGGTTGGTTTCTTTTCATTTTCAGGGTTATATAAGATTGTTTTGGTAACATACATGATGTTCCCTGATCAAACCATTTAGTTATTTTAGCCTATGGTATTTTGTTCAAGTTATTTTGAGGTTTCTGATCTGTGAAATAACAATTAGATGATTTGTGACATTTCCTAGGGCAAACCTGGTGAAAAGGGCCCTGATGGTTTACCTGGCCCTCCTGGCCCAGAGGTAGGATATATTCTATTTACTATTATATTTTGACTAGATGCATTATATTTATGTTATTCTATCATTGTTGATACACTGTTGTGTGCCACTGTGTGGTGATGAAGCTGTGGTTCATTTCCTGTCATTTTCAAAGGGATATCCAGGTGACATTGGCCCACCAGGACAAAATGGCCCCGAAGGACCTAAGGTCAGAGTGACATTAACTCTTTAGATATGAATTTTGAGTGAGTAGAAATAAAGTGAAAGTTCACTCTCTGTGTTTCATCCACAGGGAAAGCAAGGCATCCAAGGTTTGCCAGGTCCAAGAGGAACAGCTGGACGTCAGGTGGCGTTGACTTATTATATCTTGAAAATGAATAAAAGATTTTAAAAAAATTCTTCTCTGACCTTTAGTGACAATTCTTTTGTCAGGGTGATGAGGGACCAGTTGGGCCCGCTGGACCCGCTGGACTCGAGGTGAGTGCTGATTGGATAAGCCCTGTGATTCAAGATCAGTAAAAAAAAAAAAAAATAACAGTAAAAGTTTAGGATCCACACACAACACTGCAACAAGTGCACCATGTGTCTCTGCCTAAATGTAGCTTCGGAGAAACAACTATGACCTGTTATGGACAATAAGTCCTTTGGCTGACTGATGTTTGTATTGTTCTAAAGCTGTTTTGAAAGACTTCCTATTGGACGCTGTGTACTCATTACCAGATTGGTCAGCAAATTGCTATGCTCTTTTCTATCATAAAAATCACACACAATCACAAACAAAAGCAACTGTGAAACCAAAATGAATAGTTTGTTTGTACATATATATATATATATATATATATATGATATGGCTGTGCAAGACAAATTAGGATATTATAAATGACAAATAGGATGGCTTTGAACTGTTCTGCAGTATGACTAACATCCACAGTGACTATCTTGGGTCCAAAAACAAATGTTAAATTGGAGTCATCCCAGGCTAAACAATAGAGTAGACCTTTCCAATGAAACTTTCTAATTTTGCAATGGTTGATTCCAGTATGCCTTCTCCCAAAAGTTAAACCCACAAGTGAATACTACAAACAAACACAAATGACCCAATGACTTCTGTGAGTAATAAGAAGCCTTTGATGCTGCAAACGGCTCTGTGTTTTATGGATCATTAAGTTGTTTTAAGGGATGTTTTTGTTTTGGCATCAATTGTTCGGTTTGTTTTGTGCCACGGCCTCTCGAGGGACAGCAGACTCACAGACTGCACCTTTTACAGGAGATACAGAGAGTGTATTGTTTGTTGTGAGGAGCTGCAGTACACTTCTCTCTGTCATTTTTGTTTTCTGTTCAGGGCAGCCCTGGGAGCCAGGGATACCCTGGACTGACAGGCCCAGATGGACTTAAGGTCAGACCTAATAGTATCACATCCACCGCCGAACCACTGTCATCCTTAAATGAACATCCTCTCCCTGGCTTTCTTTTATCATAGAATAGCATCTGAATATGTGTAAATTAGATGTTAATTCTCCGTTACCACAGGGGAACGGTCCTCCAAGCACATTTCAACTGATTTGAACTAAAAATGAAAGGCATGAATACGTTTGTGATATGCTAATTGGCTGCTTTGCTGTAGGGCGAGACCGGGATAACTGGCGAGGTCGGAAAGCTTGGCGAGAGGGTAACGGCTTTTCTCTCCTCTTTCTGCTGATTTCTGTTTGATGCTCACCGTGTGTCTGTTTTGTTCGGATCCCAAAGCTGTGCAGCCTATTATGAGAAATATAACTTCAATAGAGCTAAGAAAAATAAGAAAAAAGTTGAGACCGCACATGTTCTTTCCTTCAGGGTCTCCCTGGTTTTGTCGGGCTTGTTGGAGAGACTGGCATTGCAGGAGAAAAGGTTAGCATGGTCTCATGTCGTCACACTTCACTAGTATCACAAGTTGTTGCTTACCAATGTCTATTTTAATCTGTGAAATTACTCTCTGTTGATGTAACATGTGATGAGTGCTGAAATAAGAAGTCAATCACAGCTAATTTTATAAAACGAATTGTCATTTATCTGGCAAAAATGCCAAACATTTGGTATTAGCCTCTAAAATGTGTAGATTTGCTGATTTTCTATGTTATTGTAAATGAAATATCTTTGAGTTTTTGGACTGTTGGTCAGCATTTGGAGCATCAATTTGAAGTCATCACTTAAGACTCTTTCAAATTGTGATTGGCATTTTGGATTATTTTTGTAATATTTTGTAGACTGAACGCTTAATCATTTAATCTAATCGATAAACAATCAATGTTTCCCTAATTGTGGCTTTTGGCTCTCCAGGGGGATCGAGGCAAAACAGGCGCCCCAGGGCCGCCAGGTGACACGGGGCCGATGGTAAGGAGTAAGTCTGGACGCTGTCTCTCGTACCAGGGGGCATTTAATTGTACTGTACATACGTTAAGGGCTGGGGGTGTGATATGTTTGGGGACTGATTCAGGTTATTAAACAATAATCATAGCAGATAATATAAGGCCATTCAGTTTTATTGGAAATCTGTAAAATAAATCATACAGATATCATTTGAGTAATGTTGTGTCCATCAGGGTCACACTGGTATACCTGGAGTGACGGGGCCACCTGGACTGCAAGGGATCCCAGTAAGTTTACTATTATCATTGTCCCAGCTGTATGTGCACTGAATGTAAACCAGAGACTACACTGGCCTGTTATGTGGTCTACATGCATGTATCCTCAATACCAGGCTGAGAAGCAGTGTTTCACTGCCCTCTCTGGATGAAAGTCTCAAGTTTGTTGCACTTCTGACCAGGTCTAGGTGTGGTCACCCAACAGTGTAAGTAAGTTAGTAAACTTTATTTATAAAGCACCTTTCAAAACCAGGGTTACAAGGTGCTGTAAAAAAAATTTGAAAGTTAAAACGGGAGATAATGTAAAAACAAACAAAAACCAAGTCATTATAATCATAAAAACTACAAAATCAAAGGCAAAAACAGAAGTTAAACACTCAAACAAAAGAAACCACCCAGGAAGCCCAACATACATGGACAGGACAAAGTGCTTACGAAACAGATGAGTTTTTAACAGCTTCTTATAACCATCGACTGACTCTGCATTTTTGCAGTGTACTGACACACTCTGAAGTACACATATACACCACTGCAACAAAGTTAAACCACTGTAGTTTTTCAGCTAGTTTTTCACAAGTTACTCTTTAAAAGTCCCATGGCATGAAAATTTCACTTTATGAGGTTTTTTAACATTAACGTGAGTTCCCCTAGCCTGCCTATGGTTCCCCCAGTGGCTAGAAATGGCGATAGATGTAAACCAAGCCCTGGGTATCCTGCTCTGCCTTTGAGAAAATGAAAGCTCAGATGGGCCGATCTGGAATCTCCTCCTTATGAGGTCATAAGGAGGAAGGTTACCTCCGCTTTCTCTGATTTGCCCGTCCAGAGAATTTGGCCTGCCCATGAGAAAGAGAGAGAGACATCATGGCTTGAAAATAAGCAAAGCATGGCAGTTGGTCAAGGCCACACCCCCACCCTCCCCCTCTCCTCCTCAATAGCATTTAAAGCTACAGACACAGAAATGGCACATCCTAAGTAAAGCTCATTGTGGGACTGGCTCTAGTGGCTGTAATTCTGCACCAAGGCTGAATTTCGGGAAAGAGACTTCAGATACAGTATTAGGGGACCACTAAGGCCTATATAAAAGCATCCAAAAAGCAGCATGTCATAGGACCTTTAACAAAAATCCATTATTCACTATATATTAGTCTAATCTCTAGAAAGGCACTAAAAACAGTATTTGATAGTTGACATTGTATTAAAAAAATCTGCTTAGTAATGTTAAAATAGGTTGGTTAGAAAAAGGATATTATGTCTATGGCTAACTCTGCTTTCAATGTACCTGCAATGAACTTGCCACTGTTAATAAAGACGTAGAACCAAACTAAGACCAGTGGTTCCCAAACATTTTCACGTCAAGGACCCCTAAACTGACACAAATTAGACCACGGACCCCCATTCAATAAGATTTCGTCCAAGGATCCCCCATCTGATAGGATTTTTGCTTTTAGACGTTTTATTACAAAAAGTGTATAAAACCCATGACCAACATAGTCATACATTCTGTCATTGTTTTATTTATGGTTAGAATTATAGTGGGAAAAATGATTCCCCTTTGTACTGGGGACCCCCTGGAATCCACTCAAGGACCCCTGACCCTCACCCTCCACTTTGGGAACCACTTACTTAGACAACTGTCTCTTGTATCTTAGTTTCCATAGATTGCTATAGTCAAACTCAAAGAATATTTTTTCACACACATTCAGGGGCCTCTTGGTTCACAGGGATCCATCGGCATCAGAGGACCCAAAGGCAGGACGGTAAGTATCTTAAATTGGTGTTAGAATATTATATTCCCATTAGGTGACACATAACTCATGTTTGTTACCAAATAATATGACGCAACAAATCAATCTACAGTCAGTTCATTGAATTAGCATCATCGCTCTAGGGATGGCCACTCTGATCCAAACTGAAATATGTCAACAGCTATCTTATGGATCGCCATGACATTTTGTCAAGACATTCATGGTCTCCAGCCTCAGCTTACTTTGTGTTCAGTGCTAATTGGCAAATGTTAGCATGCTAACACGGTAAACTAAGATGTTGAACATCTGCATCTTGCCTCCTAACACCTGCATAATAGCATTGTCATTGTGAGTGTGTTGCTTTCCTGACTGTTTAAAGTCCTGTTTTATATTTGCTGATAGGTCTTACCCAAGAAAGATTACATTTTTCTGTATAGGAAATCATGTATTTTTCATCCCCAGCAGCAGCAACAATATTTTATTTGAAATAAATGGAAGAACCGTGTAACGTTACAGTAGGTAACATGAGCAAAACAGACCATGAAAGAGCACAAAGCACAGGAGCTCTAAACTTCACTAATAGAATCCACAGATAATTAAATCTCAGAGCAAAAACACCACAGCAAGGATTGCTTAGCAAACTTATCCAAAGAAAAGAGACTTAAAACATGACATAAACATACATTACTATGTTTGTGTACATAGTAACAACAAGTTGATTCTGAACATGTGTTTAACAAGTCTAAAATGCTAAGAAGCTCTACAAAACACCCTGACGTTTCTGTACAGGAAATGTGTGTTGCTGTGTCTGCCATTAGCTCAGGATGATTCCTGTGTTCACTGGCTTTTAAATAATTTAGTTTTCTACTTTGGGAAAATAGCCCATAGTTGCACAGCAGGATTATTGGACTGAATGAATAATTGATCTAACATGAATAAGTGGTATAATTAAGGCATTTCATTTTGATTGGTTTTACATGGCCTTCCTGACATCACAAGCAGTCACAAATATAATATGAATAACTATAATAGCTTAAAATTACATTAAGGCTTTGGGAAATAGAATTAAGACCAGCACGATTAAACTCCAGTCTCCTTATTACACTGTCTGAAATAATTTAGCATGGCTAAATCTGGCACATTTACATGTTGATAAATGTGCGTTGTCCCTTTTAAATAAAGAAATCTAAAAACAAAACAAAAAGATAAAAAGAAGATAATAGCCTTATTCCTCAGGGCACACATGTAAAAAATTTGGTCTGAGTGAAAGCAATATGTGCACTGCAGCACAATGAATTAATCATAGGATTCCAAGAAAAGTAGTGACAGCTACTTGGAGGATGTATCCAATCCTGTTACTTCTAGTTTGCTCCTATATCTTGTTATGGTTTTAATTTTTAACGTAAGAGGGTTTAGTCATACGTCAGTCATACTTAAGTATCATGTCACCCTGTCATTCAATTTTGTTTAAAAATTCCTATGTCCCCATCCAAACTGACTCCACTGACTGAAATTAAAGCAAACTTTACAAGATGCATTTCTCAGATTCAGTCATTACCATCATTTTTTCATAGGGTTTTTACTGAACTCTTCAGTAAAATGCCTTTAAATTGGTGCACTTTAAAAAAAAAAAATCTTTTTAAAGTTTATTTTGAGTTTAGGTAACGATTATTTTGAGTTTAGGTAACGACAGATCACTCCCCTCGTACAATGAAGGTGTGTCTTGATAAGAGAACATTTAATTGCACTTGAAAAAAGTAACACTATCCCTCTTATGGGCAAATGTAATTCATTATTAGACGAAACGGGTCATTTTATGAACTAGAATGACTTTTTCAGTGAAATTCAATTTAATTTTGATGTCTTTATATAACAACAAAAGTTATTGAAATGCCAGCAGAGGGCGTCTGGGTAGCTCACCTGGTAGAGCATGCGCCCATATAAAGAGGCTTAATCCTTGATGCAGCGGTCGCGGGTTCGATTCTGTGCTGCCGTATTCTGCTTTGGCTCGGTTTAAATCACTTTTATATAAGATGCTTACATGAACAACCAGCAAAAGACACAGTCAGTCCTTTAATGTTTTCTGACAGTGAATATTTTGGTTGAATTTTATAGGCGAGGATGAATCAGCTGCAGGATTTGACCTTTTCCCAAGGCATCTTTACAATAACGGCAGTGTGCAGGCGCTGCCACTGTGTGTGATCGTGGAAAAATGGGGACAAAGTCTACACAGTGTGGATAGGGCATGCTTCGGAGCTAATTTGCAGATGCCAAGTATAGCCACAATCTTTGATGGTGTCTCTTCTATGTGGGCTAAACCACAATGAAACCAAGAGAACTGCCTCCCAGGCTCCGCTCAATAGGGATGACAAAAATGGAGATTAAGAGCCCAAATTCATTGACTTAATATGTTAAACAACGTGTGCCTTAGGTCAGTTAAAGGCCAGATTTGCCCAAGCTTTCTATCAGTGAAAACTTTCATTTCTTTCTATAGGGTCTGAGGGGTCCTGATGGCCCAGTGGGGGAGAAAGGTTCCACTGGAGTAAAGGTGAGCACATGGTCAGAAAGTCGAAGTCAACAACGGTTAAACTATTTTCAGAGTCTCAGATTAAGTTCCAGTTTGTGGCTCTTTTATTGATAATGTTACTTTACATGCCAAAACTGCCTTACAGAAATGTCTGTGCTTCAGCTTCCTAATTGCACACATCAAATCTGTCCCACTGAAAGCTAGGATAAACAAAAGCATGAGAACTTTAACAAGCAACTATTTTTAACATCTGAAGAATCTTTAGAGGACACTCTCTGTTAGCTGCAAATCTAACAACAGAACCTTGAATCAAAGAGTACTAACATATTGATGGTGCTGGTGGTGCTTGGCTGTGGGGAACATTTTAACTCTGGGGGATTTCAGAGAGCTCAGTTAACTGAGTTGGATGTTTTCTTTGCAGGGCCCTGATGGTCCACCAGGAAAATTGGGCCTCCCCGGGGAGATGGTAGGAAAAATTTGACTACTTTACTTTCCCCTCGTAACAGTAATGACATTATTAGCAGTATTAGCACAATTAGAGTTACATTTGGCCTTTTGAAGTCCTCAAGGAATTAGTATCCAGGATAAATAGAGTGATGTTGATACGTTTGTCCTAGTGAAGAGTACAACAATAGTCTCATGAACGCATGCACAGAGAAGCATTCATACAGTTTGATATAAACTGTGTTCTTGATGTTACATAATAGTACATAATCATGTAGGATGCACATCTCCATTCATTTCTCCATCTGGTACAACTGTGCTGTTGTTTATGGCGCTGCTCCAATCCAATCGAACACACAAGAAAGTTAACTGAGTCTTATGCTGACTGTGCCTGTTTATCCCCTTATGGTTTTGACATGTTGTTGTAATAACAAACAACACCATTTAAATCTAACTCAATGTTCTCCTCTCAGAGTAGAACTTATTTTTCCATGTGTCATTTTGCTGCAGGGAAAGCTTGGCGAGCCAGGTGAAGCTGGGCCTAAGGGATTTCCAGTAAGTGATTGGGGCTAACAGAGGTCTCTTTTAGGTCAGTCTTGATTTTTGGGGTAGACTCATTTTGGGGAACACTGGTGGATGAGTGAGGCCTGTGTGGCAAACTGTTACTCTAGTGGGTGTTGTTGAATTTCAACATGTGTATGAATACTAATAGTGTGTGTGTTATAATTGGCTGTGCTATTTTCAGGGTGTTCACGGACCCTCGGGACCTCCAGGGGCCAAAGGAATTGCAGGAGAGCCAGTGAGTTTATTACTTATTTACATTAATTGTGGTTACATATTTGAGAATCAACCCCATTATCAAATACCTTCTATGGTAATGTTTTTTCTCTGTGTTTTTTTACTCCATCTGGTTCAGTTATGTAAAAATATGGTTGCAGAAGTTACAGCATATGTTAAAGGCAGAAACCATAGTATCTCATTATGTATAATGACCTGTGGTTCTCCAGCACCTACTGTGAACTCTTCTTCTTTCCCTTTGCATACAAACACAGATTTTCCCCTTTTATTCAGTGCTTCCTAGAAACCCTATATAATAACCCTAATCCTCTCTCTCTCATTCTGCCCAAGTCTCACAGACAGGGTGCGAACTACGGGGGAGCTAGGGGGAGCTTGGCTCCCCTTAATAAGACATGGGCTCCCCTGAAAACGTGATATGTGAAATTTTGGGGGGTCTCTAAAAATATTGACAATGTGTTATTTTGACGTGCAATTTCAGTTTTGTGTAATGTGATCATTGTGGATTATTATGTGTACTACTGCGGTGCAAATTCAACTCATGTTTAGTACATGTTAACGCAAAGATTCGGATAAAAAATATAAACATTGGAGGCCATTAATAGGCGTGCAAAGTCCTTGAAATCTATTCTGCAGTTAGCATCATACAGCCATGGCAAAAAGAAAACAAGGCAGTTTAATTAATTTTGTTTTTACTAAGAAATTGTGTAGCGATGACGTTAATAGCAAGACCGATTCACCTGCTGCAAGCCCTGTTAGCACACCTCCCGCCGGGGTGACAACGCAAGAAGAAGCTGAAGAAATAATGTCCTCGCTGGCTGAAGATGGAGGTAGTAACAGCTCGTCAGAGGCCGGTCACGATCCTAACCCCTCTTGCTCCTCTCTCCCGTTAAATTGGAACAGCCAGCAGTGGAGAGACTGGAAGAGCCGATATACATGGCTGTTTGTTAAGGATGGAAACTTGGGGTGCGTCGCTTAGGCCTAATTGAACGGAGGAATTATGGTGTTCTTTGGTAGCCTGAGTAACTTTAACCGTTGTTCATGTGAAATCTCAAAGACAGCCTAATGCTTTGTTTATAGACTATTTGTGGATGGCTGTTTGCTGTTTGACCTATCAATTCCTGTTGATAAAGTATAATAGGGTAAATCCTATAGTGCATACTATCTTTGTAAGTCATAAGTTGCAAGCGCACATGATCCCCCCAACACACACACACACACACACACACACACACACACACACATACTCCCCCGGTGAAAAAAAAAAAGGGGGCTCCCCAAAGGCCACGGTATAGTTTGAACACTGCTCACAGACACAAGCAGAGAAGTAGTCAGTCCAAGACAATTTGATTTACAGCATTCCCTTCCTGGAAAGGCAGCTTTGTAGCCTGAATGGGTCTCTATAACAGAAGTCCTGTTTCCATCACTTACAGAATCTTTGGCTCAGTGTTTTGAAGGCTCTTAGCCCTGCAGATTAACTTATCTCCACAAATCCACACTTTCTGCCTGGTTCTTATTTCTTTTCACATTTTTCCTCCTTTACTGTCACTTTCAGAAGCATTTGTCCAAGATTAGAAAGTACTCCTAACCTTTTTATTGGTGCTTTTGTTTTATCGCTGCAGGGACCAACAGGGCCACCAGGAACAATTGGGCCAATGGGGGAGATGGGGCCGAGGGTGAGTTTGATCACACAACTGGTGTAAATTCCTACTGACTTTTACGTTAGCACCGAATACTAAAGGCTGTCACTGTTGTTGACAGGGGCTGCCAGGGAAGGATGGAGAGAGAGGACTGCCTGGTGAACCTGGAGAGAAGGTGAAGATGACGATATGCTGTTGATTATTGAGATATCGGGCTGGTGAAAGTGTACCTGTGTTTGTGTTTCACACCATGAACATGTGTGTGAGATGATGACATCACAATAGCCTTTGCTGCAGGAAATGGTTATGACCATGGGGGGAGGGGGGATGAGTCAAAGAAGAAAAGAACGCACAGAAATTTTGTTTTGTACAGAAATTATTATCAGGGTTATTTGTTACTGGCATTGGGAAAGTGATATGTAACTACTGTTTACTAAGCTGGTTGGCTTAGAAGTTAGCTACCTAACAAACAAGATAGCTAAGTTAAATTGCATGAAGGTTCATGTGACCAAAACTGTATAAACTAAGGCTGTGGTATGCCTTAAAGTGCTCATATTATGCTTTTTGGCTTTTCCCCTTTCCTTTATTGTGTTTATATATATATATATATATATATATATATATATATATATATATATATATATATATATATATATATATTGTGTGCATGTAATAGGTTTACAAAGTGAAAAAGTCCACCCCAAAGGGAGTTTACCATCTCCCACAGAAAACAATGTTCATAAACTGCTCAAAACAGCTCTATTGTAGTCTGGCCTTTACTTCCGTGACAAATGCACGTCATTTTGCATCACTTTGTAACACAGGTTATAATCAGGGTGCAAACTACGGGGGAGCTAGGGGGAGCTTGGCTCCCCTTAATAAGACATGGGCTCCCCTGAAAACGTGATTTGTGAAATTTTGGGGGTCTCTAAAAATATTGACATTGTGTCATTTTGACGTGCAATTTCATTGTTAGCACACCACCCCCCTTATCTCTTGCGTGATAACGCAAGAAGAAGTTGAAGAAATAATGTCCTCTCTGGCTGAAGATGGAGGTAGTAACAGCTCGTCAGAGGCCGGTCATGATCCTAACCCCTCTTGCTCCTCTCTCCCGTTAAATTGGAACAGCCAGCAGTGGAGAGTTTAACTTACTCTGAAATGTCTTGCTCCAGTCTAAGTTGTACGGCTGAGCCAAAGCCATAGGTTACCAGCTGGAGCGGTATGTTTTGGATCACACTAGCTTGATCGTCAGGCCCCGCCCTACTCTGCTTCTGACTGGCTAGTAGTCCTTACCTAGGTATTGCGCATGTGCGACTCCCAACAAAGATGGAACAGAAGTGAGATGCCTCACTCTGTATCTAAAACAGAGAGCTCAACACACAGGGTGAAAAGAGGAGCTGCAGCAATGTGCATTACGACAAAAATATGGTGTTTTTTGAAAATTAAACCATATAAACCTATTCTGGTACAACCTCTATATGCAATTATGAACCTGAAAATGAGCATAATATGAGGTCTTCAACGCCATTCTCCCACTGCTTCTACCTACCTAGGCATAGAAAATCCTACTAGCAGTTGTATTGGAAACAAAACAGGCATTAAGAACTCCAGTTTTGCAATTGGCTGAAATCTATCGATACAAAATGTGATTAATGTGCTTATTAATAATTTTGTTTGTACTCAAAAAACAACCATGGTGGAAGCAAAGGTTGTACATCAAGAGATACAACACTTCACCAATGACATAACCATCATGCTTATTTTTCCTGACAGGGTGCCATTGGTCTACCTGGCAACATTGGGGAGCAGGGTTTGATTGGCCAGAGAGTGAGTATCCCATGTTTTCTTTCTGTAGAGTCTTAATGAGTTAAAGTGCACTCAAACAAACAGAGTAAACCAAGTGGTACATTTGTTTTCAAACTGTACTTAAATACAGTTTTGCCAATTTGACATGTTTGGCTTGCTACGCATTTGTTTTTATTTCATGTGATCACTGTCCTTATAACACTAAAATATATTGCAGCCATAATATTTTTTATGATGTGTCTATCAGGGTGAGCCAGGCATTGATGGGGAGGCTGGACAGAGTGGACCTGATGGAGCCAAGGCAAGTTAAAAAATATAAGACATACTGTGACTTAAAATTTGATTTATTCATAACTTTAACAAGCCAAATGTTTTTTTAGTGTGAAGGCCCACAGTAAATGGAAAACATTGCTTCAAGACTTTGGCCTGTAATCAAATTGCTGTCAATAACTATGGATTCATTCTTTCCTGATTCCTATATGTCTGTGAACCCAGCGAACTCTCCGGTTTACTGTAGCAGCTTATTGTAATTAGGGCCAGTCGACTATTGTTTGTGAGGTATTGGCCTTTGTACAGTTGGAGCCGCATTGTGTTGACGCTTAGTGAAAACAGATAGCGGGGCTATTTTAAAAGCTCTAAATTCTGGCAAGTACTGTGACAGAAAAAAGATGGAGAGCACAGAGAGTCCGCCTATTCAGCAGAACCAGACTACTGAATGTATGGCTGACGGACCCACAAACACTGTTTGGCTTAGAGAAAGTGGTAAACTGTGAGCACAGAGAACATTGAGGATTAGAATAGACTCAACCTGAGAGTCTGTTCAGCTCCACAGGACGTTTTCTGTTAGTTAGGAGAGTAAACTACTTTGAGAGGTTCTTGGCCACAGTGCAGCTCCTTGATGGAAAACGGCAGCTCAAAAGGGATTTGCAGCTTGTGTTGTTAACTGTTAGGGAAATGAAAATCAGTGCATTGTCATGGTTCATTGTTGTATTACTCTGTGCAATTTAAAATAGAAATTCAACAAATAATTGGAGGATTTTAACATTACTTTGATTGCCTCCTCTCAGCAGTCTGTAGCTAATTCAATACCTAATTCTTGTTTCCAGGCATAGTATCAAGTGGGTCTTAACCAAATAGCAAAAGCCTGTTGTACTGTATATCTGCATTATCAGCTGCTTCAGAGAGAAGCCATATTTGTTTCTTGGGGTCGTATCATTAGACTGCCTAGCTTAAGCAGGGTGACCAGGAAATGGGGAGAAAGAGGGAGAACAACTTGAAGAAACAAGGTGGATTTTGGATACAGGACTTGAAATACAGCAGAAGCTACTGAGAATTTAATGTGAAGTCAAAACTAAAACCATATCTTAACAGAAAGTCGAACTACAGGTTTGTCCGTGTGTTGTAGACTTCATGCTGTTCACTAGAATATTCAGTAGGTGGGACCACATTGCGCTGGTCTTTATCCTGTCTTCCCGACAGGTGTTTCTCAGCTTCTGTATGAAATTATCTTTCTACTTTTGCTCCTTTTATTCATACATTCATGTTCCAAAGGGCTGAATTCTCTGTCCAGTCTTGTTTTTTTATTCAAATATTTCCACTTGGACAGACCATTATCCTTTTGGGTCTTGTTTCCTACTCTTGTTACACAGACAGGCCTTGCTATACTTTTCCCTTGAACTAATCTATGTCAGTTGGATGTGTTAGCCATATACAAAACACACTATGAAGTGTTGTTTGGCCAACATTCTTTTTTTCCATCTTAGAAATATTTCCAAACTACAGCTTGTTGTGTCTCACTAATAAATGCTTTTGTGTCACACTGTCTAAACTACTGTAACTCTCTGTTTACATGTCTAAGCTGCCACTGTATGAACTGCAGCTAGTTCAGAACGCTACATCAAGACTTTTATGTGAAGCCCGCTGTAGAGCTCAGATCTCCACTGTTCTGGCCTCACGTCTTTGCGGCGCATGAATACTAGATCAAATTTAAGTTTTTATTCACAACCTACTGCTGCTGCTTAAATTGGTAGACTATTAACACCATGCACAACAGGCAGGACTCTGCAATTATCGGATCAGGCCTTTACTGACTGTTCCACTATCAAAATTCAAGAATATGGGGGGCCAAACTTCGTTGCTTCATCATTGTGGAACCCCAGGCTTTGCAAAAACCTTTCTGGGTTATACTTTGGGTCAGTTGATAATGTGGAATATCATGGAAACCTGTAAGCACAGACAGACCTTACATTGATATATTACATTTAATGAAGGTTGTTTGTCATTTATGTATTTACTATTTTTGACATGTGAACAGTTTTTATTAGATATAAATAATGATTGTTACAGTCTGAATATTTTATTTAACAGGCCAAAATCCTGGCTATGCCACCTCAACTCTGTGAGCACTTTTTTCATTGGACTTGTACTACTCTTCTCAGGGGGACAAGGGGGATGCTGGTCAAGAAGGCACTATAGGAGACAGGGGGGAAATCGGTGTAAAAGGAAAAGAAGGACCTCTTGGATCTCCTGGAATGGTTGGTGTAAGGGTGAGTGTCTCAGCAGCCAACTCCAAATTTAATTCAATTCCCAAACAAAGACGGTTCTTTTTTGTCAACTTACAACCCTGTTCGGTTTTCTTCTACTAGGGTCAGGAGGGTAAACCTGGCAAAATTGGTGAAAGAGGAAGACTAGGAGAAAAGGTTTGTCAGTTTGCTTACTTGGGGCTTCAGTAGACCTTTTATTCTGGGATGTCTGTCAATGTACTGCTTTGTACAAGTGGTTCTCTGCTGCAGTGGTCGGTAACCTACATATGCTTGACATTGGAAGTGCTCGTCAAATTGACTTTCAGTGTTAAACTGCACAACTGTTTGGGGACGTTTGTACTCTCACTGCATACCTGATCATTGATGGCCTCTCTCCAGGGGAGCAAGGGTCACCAAGGCCACCTGGGTGAGATGGGGCCAATTGGTGAGCGGGGAGTCATGGGGTTTGTCGGACAGAAGGGGACGAGAGGAACCATTGGTCCAGTGGTAAGACATCCACAGATGGTTTAAAGGACTTGCTTGGTTGTTGGTGGATGTGGGCTAAATACATACATTTCCCCAGGGTGCCCCGGGGAGAATGGGCCAACAAGGAGATCCAGGCATATCAGGTTACGAGGTAAGCACAGTGATGAAATAATGCATTTCATTGCAGGATGTTATGAAAGTGAAGGACCTACAGCACTTCCAAAACCTTATAAAAGGTTTTAATCTAACTGTCTATTCATAAATGTTAAAAACAGTGACATTCAACATTTTTAAGCATTTAAAAGAACAGCCTTCTTTCTCTGTTTCAGTTTAAGTTATTGTATGGAAAAAAAGCTTTTTATATTTCTATTTTTATGCCACATAGTAGTCTATGCACAATATAATCAGGGGTGCGTAGGTAAAAGACAAATACAAGTAGGTTGCCTTGTTGACAGGTCAGGTACGTTATCTGTTGAAGATGTAATGTGGAAACATCATAGCTGTTTTCAGTGAATCAGTTTGGGGTCCATTTAGTGTGTGGGATTTTCTCTTGATATTATTTCTACATTTTTATACCAAGATTGCTTAGTTACTCACAACCAAGCCTGGATTGATTTTGTAAGGTGTTTCATCAGGGTTTATATTTCATACAGAACATTATTGAATGACACTATTGGCTTGCGAGTAGATACTGTACTTGCATTGTTCTGGTGTTGATGAATCACAGGCTGAATTTGTTGGTGTTTTGTTCTTCCTCTTCACTCCGCAGCCGGGTGAATCCTCTACTCTAATGTGTAGTTCTGTCTGTCTGTCTGTCTATCTGTGTGATAAATACACCATGGTTACAATTTAATTATCTTGATTAATGGCATTGTGGATAGAGGTATAACCTTATACAATTTTAATGATTTTTTTTGTCTTATCTTTGACCACTACAAGGCAAAAAGTAGACACCAAAACAACTTTGTAATGTTCTCTGGAGGCCATACAAACACAAATACAAGCAAAGAAATTGTGAGTGATGCTAGCAAGCCTTTTATGCTAGCAGCTAGCTACCTCTCTTCTAACTACCCATACCAACGAAGAAGACATGCCAGTTAAACGATTGGAGTGGTGAAGAAGCTTTTCATTTTTTAAAAACAAACTTTCTCTTTCTCTTTATCAGCGGTTTGTACAAAACCGATGATGAATAGCAATATTACTGGTCATTACCTGTGTATGCACATAGTAGATTGAGGATACAAAAAAAATTGTTCATTGCAGATTTAAGACGAGTGTAAGACGAGTGTAATGCAATTGCTGACAGACATAACTACAACTTGACTAATGACTCACAAAATTACATTCTCCATGGCAATAAAAGATGAAGTGATGACCTGGACTACTTCGCCTCCATGTGTTTCTCTACATCACAAATGTAATATTTCACACAGTAAATTGGGGGTGAAGGTTACAGTCACAAACTCCTTTTCTTGTCATAGGGTCACATGGGAATGCAGGGCCCCCTGGGACCTCCTGGGCCAAATGGTGAAAAGGTACATAACCACATTTACATGCTGTCCCTAATAGCTGTCTGCACTTTGATTGTGTCTAGAGCTCTGGAGGCCTGTAATGGTTGCATTACTTAACAATGTAAAACTATCAGGCAACTCGTTGTCTTAGTGGTCCGTTTTTGCGTTGGTACTTCAGTTGTGTCCCTAATTAGTGCTTCGTCTGTCTGTCTTGTTGTCCTTGCAATATTCCTAAAATCACCCTAATTAGATCCAATAGATCCATGATGTGAACTAGGACACATTCAATTACCTCTGTCAAGTGCTGTCAAATGCATATAATTAGCCAAGCAACTGGTCTGCTTATGATTTGGGGAATATTAGCACCATAATTTGTGTTTATTCGCCATGAGCAGCACACAATAGAACACACTGCACTAGAGTTTAGTGAGGCGCTAATTTACATTTTTGTAGTCCCTGGGCAGGAGCCATCTGGATGTGGATATTTGTTATTTTCTCTTTGCCAATATCCACAAAATAATGGCTGCACTTGCTTTCTAATTAAAACTGCTATCACACGGGTTGTTGCAATATGTATGATTGTCAATTGATAGAGCCAGTTAACCCTGCCACTAAAACATGCTGCGGGTAAATACAGATCTTTATCACAGGTATATTAAAAGCATGGATGCTACAGTATATTGCTTTCATCCCTGTAAGTGTCAGTTTTGCTCGGCCCCTGGCCATCACTAATTATTATTCTTCTTTTAGATGCCTGTTGGGCTCTTCATTTATGTATTTTATTTGATGCATGCACCACACATGACTATTAAAAGCATACACACATCCGTGGTTATTGTTTAATGATTCCCATAGACCCTGAAACAGACATTGGCTCCATTTATGTGAAATTGGATCATTTTGGCTAATAGTGCATGTAATGATTTGCCATTCATAAAGAGAGCGGGCAATGAGTTTCCATTGTTGTACTCTTTCAACCAAAACATGCATTGGTTTTGCACAGACCATTGGGTTTCAAGAGAAACTCCGTTGATTGTGGTTGTTTGTCTGTGTCTATATATCGCTTATTTAGGGTGAACAGGGAGACGACAGCAAGGTAGAAGGTCAGCTAGGTCCCCAAGGTGACAGAGTGAGTTTCTTACACCTACCCGTTTGTCCTGTGTTGTTTGTTAGTGGTGGTCGGGATTGTTTAATCATTTTGTTTCCATGTGAACCCAGGGTCCTCCTGGAAACAGAGGAGAGAGAGGAGAGCCAGGTGATCTCGGACACATTGTAAGTCACTTTAGAAAACTGGCACGTTGTTTGCTCTGTTCTTCAGGTATAGTGTCAATTAGGTTTAAGTGATGTTCTTTACATTGAAATGCAGAAAATTATGTTTTTTCAGGGTCAAATAGGTGTTGATGGAAAGAGAGGTGAAGCTGGTGCCCCAGGGCTTCCTGTAAGTATCTTATGTATGTCTCTTAAAATGTAAAACTCCGATATATAGACAGTGTGTCAGATTGTCCAAACACAATCGGTGTAATTCAAATCAAACAGTAATGATCGTTTTAGGGACATCCTGGGCCAAAGGGACAAGCAGGGCTGAAAGGATCCAAAGGTGACCAAGTAAGGACATAAATAATAGTGGCATGATTTTTTTTTTTTGTATTAGAAAACTCAATTACTTCATGCAATATTATTGGACTGTATTTTATGCCATGCAACCATGTCAGAACTGTGGAACATGAATTCTTTATTCTCCAGGGTCAGAAAGGAAAATCAGGGGCGAGAGGTGCATCTGGGACCACAGGTCCACCAGTGAGTTGGATACATTACTTGTCTTACTACAGTATATAATCAGACATAACTCACAGTCGAGCTACATGATACTATTTAAAACCAATGCAAGCTTTGACGTAAACATTTCCGATTGTCATTTCCAAGGGTCCAGAGGGTCCTCTTGGCCCACGGGGAGTTGTTGGCAGGGAGGGAATTGAGGGCCTACCTGGCATGGATGGGCTGGCTGGTAAAGATGGAACTAAAGGTGTCAAGGTGAGGACACTGTCAGTGGTGCACCGGTCAAATACAAAATCCAATGATCCCAAAACCAGCTCTCATTATTGTTCAACAACCATATTGTGTGTTTAGGGGGAGCAGGGAGAAGATGGAGAAGTGGGCTTACCTGGCAAACCTGGGCAGCAGGGTACAACTGGTATGACAGGGCTTCCTGGAAGTCAAGGCTCCTTTGGACAAAAGGTGAGAATGATGGGTGGACAATTTGTAATGTTTCTTCTTCACTTAACTTGCTTGAGCTTAGAGAGTACGCTTAGAAAGTCTTGATCTTATTCACAAAGAACGTAATGTTAGTCTATAGCACAAGCCTTTTTTAATATCTCAAAATGCGGGCAATTTTATTGCCAATATCAAGTGGAAATTGCCAACTCAGCTTTAATCTGCCAGGGTTGCCTCCCTTGGCGCCATGGTGCTGCCTTAATGTTTGTGTGTGTTTTCTGATCTCAAATGCCAAACTTTGCACAAAGTATTTAAACCACATCTCTAAAGACCTCATATTTAAATAAATACTTTTAGGAAGTTAGTGTTGTAAATATTATATGAGTTGGCACAGTCTTAATTTGCATGGCTTTGCCAATATAAGATTAAATTCACATGTGCATGACTGTGAGCAACACAGAGAGGCTTTATTTGTTGATATCAGGCAATTTGTCACCTCACTGCTCATGGTTAGGGAATAAAGTTGCATTCTGATTTGGTCATATGTTGGTCATCTACATGCAAACATTTATTGGATTTGGACAGTTTCTTATGAGGTAAACTGTAGTTCGACTGCATCTTGTGATAATGAAACCTTCAAAATAGATTTTAAGGGTCACCATAGTCATGTAGGGGAAAAGGCACCAGCACAATTGAGATCCGGGTTCAGATCTTTGCAGTGGTGCTTCCTACTAAATGCAATTACAAGTGTCTATTGGTTGGGAAGCCAGTGAGGGACCATACGGCTTCTACTGGTCTGTTTGGGTTTCTGTTCAGAGGTTACTGGGTGGGATGTGTGGAGGAGGTGCATGTGTTTACGTGTGTTTGTGTGTGTTCTCCAGGGTGAGAGGGGTCTTCCAGGCCAAACTGGTGCATCAGCGAAAAAAGGTTCTATTGGCGGGATGGGATTGCCAGGAAAAAGAGGGGACCAAGGACTTAAAGGGCAACCAGTGAGCACTGATTTGTCAAATACATTTACTTGACATGACAACTTTTTTGCTTGTTCAGTGATGAAGATTACCATACTTTCTGCCTTTTGTTTACCAGGGGGATACTGGTGAACAAGGATTTCCAGGGGTGTTGGGCCTGTTTGGACCAAAGGTATGTGTGCACCTCTCAAGCTCCATTCACAACCAAAATGATGACTGGCAGACCTATAAGGTTAAAGTTTTCCAGCCTGAACAAAGTTCTTATCTCTTAGGCCAGACTGATATGATATAGCTCTAAAACAGTAAAATGACCCAAAAGTCATTTCTGGATTTAGCTCACGTTTTGGTTGAAGTACTTTTGTGAAGTTTGAACGTCTAAAATTGTCTGTAGGTACATTACATTATATTGTCTTCAGTAACAAATTATATAAAAGCTGTTAGGTATTACTGTAACATGCCCCAGGATGACATCTGCTACACCATAAGTCTGCTTTACTTACAGCACTGCTGCACTATAGATTATTGCCAGCTGAAGAAACAGAACAGGCTTTCCTGGAGTCTCACTCTTTAATTTAAAACCCTGAGGGTGATCTTGGATATATTCCTACTGCGGGAGTTGAACGAGAGTGTGAAGCAGATGAGCTTTGTGTTAGGGTTCAGTGGAGTTTATAGTAATTGTTCTAACTCAGAAGCAATGAGTAAGGATAATTAGAGTAAAGTCACCAGATCAAAGTGCAGGCTCTGGAACAAAGTGTTCAAACATCCCAAGTCCTGGAGTGTTATGGCTGTAATCAACAACAATACTGACCTATTTCCAAATAAGAGGAGAGATGAAGTTGTTTGCAGTAGTTTCTTATCAGACGATGGTGGTTGCCACTGCCTAACTGCGTTTTTCAACAAATGTGTTGAAATTGTTGCCAAAAGAGGTCAACAAAAGTAATTCATTATTCAATACCGGTTTAGCCTTTAAACCTACCATATCATTACCATTATAAATTAAAAATATTTGTCTTTCTAGGGACCCCTGGGAGACATTGGCTCAGCAGGGATACAGGGACCAAAAGGACCACGTGGTTTGTTGGTAAGATGAAGATAAATGCTTGTTTGGTAACTTTGTGCAGTCTTTCAGCCAATGCCAGTGCACTGAACTCTCCCAAAGTGCACACTTCCAATAAAAAATAAGTAGTGCTCCATCATATGTGTCGTCAGTCCCTAACATGTCTTTACTTTCCAGGGTATGGAGGGAGCTTCGGGCCCCGTTGGCATCATTGGCCCCAGCGGTCATCCTGTATGTACCTCATATCTCATCCTATCTGCCAGGCTTTATGTGACTTCTCTCTGCTTTTTGGCACTGATGGAGTGATTCGCTGTCTCCTTTCTCTCCATCAGGGACCCCGGGGTGACAAAGGAAGTCGGGGGGAGACGGTGCGTGGCGCTGTTTTGATGAATCCTTTTCTGTCTGTACTGTGAGCACAGAATAAGATACTTAGTATGGAGACTGCATACCACTCAGCCTCCTTTGCCCTCAGCACTTTTCATTTCCTATTGTGCTCCATTGTTTGTTGTTCCACTCACAGTGACACTTAGCTGCTGTGGAATTCTTGTCAGGGTGATAAATGTTGGCTGCATGCTCATCTCAAGCTTTTTAAGAGGTTTGTTGAGCATTCATACTCAGGCATATTTCACAAGCTCACTCCTAAAATGCCAACATTTATGTATGAGTTTGCTGTGTGAAAATAGGATTTGCTGGGTGAAAATAGGATTTGCTGTGTAAAAATAAGATTTCTGAGTGTAGGCTTGCATAGAAGCACAAGGGCAATTCAACATATAGTACATAAAGACCGTCTATTGAGTTGGTAGCACCAAGATGGTGGTGTGGTCTGCTCTCAAACTCATTCTATTATTGGGGAATTGTCCTGTCGTGAATATTGATTACTTTTTCTTTCATCTCCAACAGGGGTTACAAGGACCAAGGGTGAGTAATTATTCACCTCTCTCTGTAGCTTAATCATTCTTCTTGGCACATGCCTGTGGTCTGCCCAGTACTAGAACATGAATTAACTCCTTTATCATCTTCTATAAAGGCCAAGTTCTAAATAAGTTGAAAGCTAATGTGGTGATTTAATTTTTCAGGGACTTCGTGGCCCTCGTGGACCACCTGGACCACCTGTAAGTTGTCATGTCGTATAGGTGACACATTTCCCTTTTTGTCCTAATTCAATCTAGATGTCATAAACACATAATTATGCATGTTAAAAAAGGGTTCTTCAGGCATTAAATAAATAAATAAAAAAGACTGGAGACACTATTTTAGAATGCACAGAACAGAAGTGTTTTGACTCTACTGAGTATTCAGAAAACTCAAAATGTACTAATGCAAAAAAAGTGTTTCATATTGTTCATTCGTCAGCTGTGAGTGCAGCATCTAGTCTGCAGGAAAATCATTTGAAGAGCAAAAACTTCCTAGTTAAACTGTGAGCATATCAAGTGTGTTATTTAGAGAATGTAACAAGTTACAGTTCTGCTTGTTTTCCACTGTGATCTGATTCAAATAGATGTTAGCCAGCAGCTCTTCTTCTCTGCATTATTTCCTGTGCATTCATGATTGTTTCTGTGCATATCTGCATATTAAATGAGAATGAAAGAACCCACCACCAACTGTGGAGATTAGGATGTACAGAACTGTTTTCTGAATACACTGAGTGGCTGTTGCTACAGAAGTGCCAACAGGAAAAACAAACAAAAGTTTGTCAGTATACTTGGTGCATGTAATACAAGCTTCTCTCTTTGGTTTTCAGGGTCTTCCCAGCTCTCCCCTCTCACTTGTAAGTATGTTTCTCTTTATTGTCAAGTCAGGGTTTTGGGAATGATGAAATGTTATAGTACCAACTGAAAAGTAAAAATGACCATGGTGGTGGTTACCTTATTGCCTTGCTGTCTTCTTTTGGTAGAGAAATGAGGCTCTTGGTGCTGCCTTTCAAGTCATCATCGATTCCCATGCTTCACTCAGGCCAGAGGTTAGTTTTGAAGGAAAATATGCTCATTGCAAAGATTCACTGTTGATTGTTGAGTCCTAGTGGGGATTATTAATCTCACTGAGTCTGTATAAACTTCAGCAAGTTAGAGATCCAATTTAAGTCTGTCAAAAAAGTTATCTCATCTAAAAGAGAATAAAAAATAAATTGGGTTCAATTAAGCCAATATTTATGTCCAAAGCAGAACTATCAGAGCATGGACCTGCCAATGTTAGACCAGAGCACAGATATCTTCAAGACCTTGCAGCATCTCAGCACTCTGATCCAGAGTCTCAAGAACCCACTGGGAACCCGTGACAACCCTGCACGAATCTGCCGAGACCTGTACAACTGTGAACAGAGGATGTACGATGGTGAGGAGACATTTAAACTGCTTAGTCATTTCTGTGCACATAATCCATTCTAATCTTGCTAATTAAGAGCCGGTCCCTCATCTGCTGCTACTCTTTGACAGGCACCTACTGGATCGACCCTAACCTCGGCTGCACTGCTGACACTATTGAGGTGATGTGCAACTTCACTGGTGGAGGACAGACTTGCCTGAAACCTATCACAGTATCCAAGGTTCGGATCACTTCTATATCTAGCCATTTGCTTCACCTAGACAAAAGCCCCAGTGAAATGTAAACTCACATCACTTAGATGAAGACAAGATCACTTCAGGAGCTTGTTATGTGGATGAATATCAAATGCATGAT
This sequence comes from Sander vitreus, assembly GCF_031162955.1. NCBI lineage: Eukaryota > Metazoa > Chordata > Actinopteri > Perciformes > Percidae > Sander > Sander vitreus. The sequence continues at coordinate 26,817,274 of NC_135859.1, forward strand.
TGCTTGGGTGTGCAAGTGGAGAAAGTTCTCAAAGGATTTCTCAGGTAGAGAAGCTTAGAATTTAATGTTGTTCATGTTATAATTTAAGGGACACAGCTGTTCATTTTCTGGCTCTATACTATAAAACGGAGCTCTTTTTTGACGTTTAATTATTGCACTGAATCTTAAAAGGGACAGTTCACCCCAAAATTAAAAATCCATATTTTTCCTCTTACCTGTAGCGTTATTTATCAGTCTAGATTGTTTTGGTATAAGTTGCCCGGTGTTGAAGATATCGACCGTGAGGCTTCTGTCTTCTTTTAAATATTATGGAACTAGATGGCACTCGGCTTGTGGTGCTTAAAGCGCCAACAAATATATTTGAATACATCAACAGCAATGTGTCTTTCCAGAAGTAATGCCCCGGTTACTCAAGATAATCCACAGACCTGGTTGTAAGCAGTTTCATGAAGGAACTATTTTCCTTCTACCGAACTACACTCGCTAACTGTACTTTAAGCACCACAAGCCGAGTGCCATCTGGTTCCATTATATTCGAGAGAAGACAGACATCTGTTTGGCCGATATCTTCAACACTGGGAAACTCGTACTAAAACAATCTAGATTTGATAAATTAATAAAGCACTACAGGTAAGAGGAAAAATAAGTATTTTTATTTTTGGGGTCAACTGTCCCCTTTAGTCCTGTTGACCAAGACCCTATCAATGCACACTCAGTTGGCAAATACCTCTAGGATCTTAATCTCTCCCTATTATTATTATTTTTTGCAACAAAACATCACAGCACACACAAGAACACAAATACAGACAGACTCAGTGCCTGCATAAACTCTAAATGAAATAATGGGGACACGCATAATTGAAGGCACAATTTGTAACACAGATGTAACTCATTCTAATTACACAATTGTCCACACAGTGGAGTCAGTTATCAACTCCAAAAATGATTGTGCCTTTTCTATTACAGAGCAACGTGATATCATGACTTGTGTTATATCAAGTGGCGTGCTATCTGTACGCATTTTGAGCTATCCGCGTGCGTATCATACATACTTCATGAGAAGTACACGCCACTTCATGAGATCAGTCTGTACACAGAGTAATACTAATTCATCCGTTTACATCAGGATTTTTTGTGAACAAATTGTATCATTAATTAATTGTATCATTAAAAGAGCCTTATTTCTAAATTATGAATATTTGAGAAACACAAATTCTTGCTTTATAGTTGGAGATAGGAGTGGGTCGTATCCAGATGAACTTCATCCACCTTTTGAGCACCGAGGCTGTGCAGCACATCACCATTCATTGCCTCAACACACCAGTGTGGGCAGCAGGACCCTCCCTGCAACATTCAGCCAGGGCTGTGAGCTTCAGGGCCTGGAGAGGAGAGAAGATTCAGCCAGGCGACCTCCTGGAGCCGCTCATACCTAGGGACGACTGCTGGGTGAGCACTGCTACTTTTTTTGGCATGGATTCAAAGTAGAACTTCTACGTGAAGGGTTATGCAGAACTCAGCCCTTTGAGCCAAAATCTACATATCCTTAAAGCAGCAGTTCAACATTTGGGGAAATACATTTGCTTTCTTGCTGAGAGTTAGATGAGAAGATCAATACCAATCTCAATCTCAACAATTTAGGATTTTAGAGTTACAAGCTATAACAATTTCTTAGCCAGACGTAAAGAGTTTGTGGGGTCTTGCATGTAACTGCATAAAACCGCGACACTCAAGCTCGAGCTCTCAAAACCTGACGCATCCTTCACTTTCAGATCAAAGACGGCCGCTGGCATCAGACCCACTTCATCTTTCAGACCCAGGACCCAAACTTACTCCCCATCGTTGATGTGTACAACCTGCCGACCACAGAACCTGGCGCACGCTATCACCTCGAGGTTGGACCCGTGTGCTTCTTATAGGGCCCTGAGGAAGGGCCGGGAACAATCCTCAAAGGAGTGACTGCATGGAGGAGAGTGGACGAGGGGGGAATAATGCTTCTGTGGTTTCCAGAACAACAGACCCCCCCCCCCCCATTTTCTCTCTGCAAAACATGCTTGGACTGCAGAAACAGGAGGGGGCACCAGAGAAAGAAGGCCCATTGAAAATGCAGAGATAAGACTTTTAGCACTAATCAGCCTATGGAAAACAATTATTAGCTTCTTTTTCAGAGACTTGTTTGTGTGATACAAGACCTGAACCCCCCTTTTGGAAGAAAGTAATATGAACGTCTCACTCTGTCATCTCTCGGACCATGTTGTATCATATTTTCTTCACGGTCTGCTAACCCAATTTTGCAAAAACCTAAAACATTCAAAAGAGATCTGTACAGAAATATGGAACAGTTACATCTGCAAATGCAATAACTCCTATTTGAATGTTTAAGTATTATTTATACATGTGTATGTACTGTATATTGTAATATAAAGTGCAATAGTTATTGTTCCACAGCCTTTAGGCATATACAGTATCAACATCATATCACTCATTCAGGTATACAGTGTGCCTCAGACACACAGGTGCACTGTCTCCAGGTAAATCTTTTTTTGAGCCTCTTAATAAACTGTCTAGTGCTGAGTTTATACAGATATCCTTACACAAACTGCTGTGTGGTACTTTCCATGTTAAAATGGATCGAAGCTTTCCACAGTGTGAACCGAGAAAAGTGTGTCACGATGCTACCTCGAACTGCACCTCTTCATCTCGCAGCAAACAAGACGTTACCGGATATAATCTGGGATGACACAGAGGTGACACCTGGTGCTGCAACAGTTGACACTCGTATGATAAACTCTTGTCAGCTCTCACTAAAGCTATGTCTGTGCTTTACGAAAAAGGGAAGGTTGTAAAATATACACACAGGCCAAATTCATTAAATTATATTTTCGAGCTAGTATTTTAACGTTCTCAATATTCTTTGTACTGTCTGACACAGAGTCTGACACTATAGGTTAAGGGTTTTTTTTTAATCCGTCAAAATGTACACTTCTAATTATACAACCTTTATTATCTACAGTGGATTCTATTTCAATTCTGTTTGGCTTTTCAGTTCAGAACCAGTCACCAAGGTCATATTTTAATCACATTTGTGAGTCATTTTGAGCCTAAAGGATTCTAGTCTGTAAGTGTTTTTCTGTGCTAAACAATCAACTGTATTTTAGGACATTACCATCCTTATTATTTACTGTTTATGCATTTGACACTCAAAGGTGCAGAAATGGCGGTTGGTCCTGCCAATCTATAAACTCAGAGGATTTCTTACAATGCACAACACGACACTACCCCAGTAAATGAGCTTACAGTGTTTGGTCTGTACAGACATTTTATGCTGCGAAAATGAAGTCGAATGACTCAACAGGTAATTCAATAAAAGTCTGAAACCTTTGTTGATAAGCAGATTATTTTTAAGGAAAAATTCGTAACAAAGTGAGAAAAGAAAATGCATTTAAACTGCCTATTTCTGGCAGTGCGTTTTAGCTTCATTTCACACCTGGAACTGTCAAATCCTATCAACTCCCCCCACTTTTAGTGGCAATAGGGGGATTTGTGATAAAAAAACACAGCAAGACTTAGAGGTTGAAAGCACTATATTAGCAGACTGCTTACATACATGATCTTATCTCGGGCACATGGCATGGCGGCCCCCATCGATGGGTAGGTTGACTCCAGTTATGAAGCTGGCGGCGTCAGACGCCAGGAAGGCGATGCTGTGGGCCACTTCCTCCACCTCCCCTGGTCGTCCGAGGGCATGGGTCTGCTTACACTTTGCAAGAAACTGCCGGTGAAAGACACTCAATGCAACTTTGACACTAGTCTCACATTGCCAGACCTTCCTCCACAGCGCTGCCGAGGAGGGTCTGGTTAGTCCACACAGCATTCCGTGACGGGAGAGAAACTTGCGCTCGTTAATTGGCAATGTCTTTAAATCAATCATAATCGTCCTCGGCTGCGCTGTGCGCCGGATGGAGCCCCGTTGCCGCTGTAAAATAGCCTCGGGAAGGAAGTTGTTTTTGGTGTACATTCAAGCTGTATTCAACAGATTAACCATTGAGCCTGCGGAGATCTGAGGAGCAGTTAACCGTAGTCCTCATAAATTGACCGGAGTTTAAAACGCTAGCACAAAGAAACCGGAAGGTAACGGACATCTGGCCGAAAAGAAGGACATCAGGCAGAATTTCCGGCGGCACCGGAGCAATCCCGGAAGTGGAACGTCGTGGACATAGACTACTTTGATACAAGGCTGACAGACTTACAATATTGTCTTCTGTGCTATCAGATGCCAGGATGAAGGAATACCTATGTTTTAGTGGCAACATGCAGCATTGACATGATGCGTTACCTGGGCATACTGGTCCTCATCTAGTCCTGCTCTCTTGTGGACATCTGTGATGATCACACCAGGGCTGAAGAGATGCAGCAGGAGCAAGGATACAACATATGGTGCATCACACATTTCATTTCCAACAGAAACAACTGATATCAATGTTTTTTTTTAAATTAGTATTAATTCATAGGATGTGTGTTAACTAATTGTACATATCCAAAGTATGAATGGGCAGGGAAATATGAATGAGGTCAATAACTGAACACCATAAAAATACATGATATTTTTAACTAAAACACTTACCAGACAGAGTTCACTCTGACTTGCTTTGATGCCAGCTCTGAAATAAAAAAGGATTTTTTTTTTTTTATTCATATTGTAAACTTTTACAATGCTGAACAGACAATATAAAGAGACAAAATGGCTCACTCACCAAGCGCTGTACAACGTGTGAACTGATCAATGGCAGACTTGGACATGCAATAGGCCAGCACACCGGGGAACTACAGAGAGAAAACAGTGTGGGGCAACATGTAGAGGAAAATACAGTATGTGGCCAGCTGCTTAATACCCACTGATCTCTGTCCATTGACGCTGGAGACATTGACGATGGAGCCTTTGGTCTTGATCAGGTGGGGAACACATAGGTGAGTCAGGTGGTACACAGTTCTGGAATATGAAACAAAAGTTAGGGGACAATCTAACTGAAATGAACAGAAACATACTTGAACATTATATATCAAGTTGGGGAGTAAGTAATACTAGTCTTGTGTCCTCTCGAGGCTGTAAAAGGACAATTACTTCCTAACATCTGTGATGGGATTCACCAGCAGGATAACAGCAGTATCACGCCTACATTCACACATTTAGATTAGTTGATTTAGGTCGATTTATGACGAGGCCTGATGTCCTCTATAGCGAAATCCGTGGGTGAGCACAACATAAATTATATTTCGCGTCTGAGATGCAATTATGTATTATTAATGTTCACATTTGTTTGCAGCACATCTGAATGTAACACATAACATGTAATGCAGTGATACATTTGAGATGTCCTTTATGAGATTATATGAACTGCAAAACTACAGATTCCACTTCAAATGGACACTATGTCTTTGTCTATATGAGTCATGCCCCTTCACATTCATGCATACATATATAGTGTAACCATACATTGTATAAAAAAAAAAATAAAAAAAAAATAGCCAATCTAGATTCAGTCAAGTATGTTACACATACTGTGCATACAGTGAGATTCATAAAAAACTAACAGCACATAATTAATTTATATCTCCCTTATTATCGTGGCACTCAAAACATTTGGTTGTTTTTGCACAATTATTAAAATAAAACGGACACAATTTTCTGTTATGTTCAGGTGCTGACGTAACTAAACAAATGAAGATATAACATATGTATCTATCCCAAGTACTTTTTGATATACATTAAATCACTTCAGCAAACGTCCAATTGAATGCTACATTTAAGAGCCATCTCATCTGACATATCCCCGCCACTGCACCCGTTCTCCTACGTTATGATGCCAGGTGTTTGAAATCCTACCTGACATTGATGTTCATGATCCTGTCATACTGAGCCAGGTCTGTTGTCTCTATGCTGCCCATGGCCAGGATACCAGCGCTGTTAACGAGGACATCCAGCCGGCCGAAGTGAGCGATAGTTTGCTCCACTGTCTTCTTCACTGTCTCCTCATCAGTAAGGTCTCCAGGAACAAGCAAAGGCTAGTGAAAACATAGACACTCATTATTTCATTATGTTCCGTCCATAATGGCATTTTTGTTTCAAAAATGTATTCACACAATACAGAACAAATGACTTTGTTAAAGGCACTAATGTGTGGATGATAAAGTGAGCTTGATGGCAAGTCTTCAATTGTAATTGTATGTCTTACATGTATACTTTATATCGTGTACATGTATTTACATCCTGCATATGGCTGCATATTTAACATTAAACAAATGTAATTTAGTTTGATCCTAAGGTATAGTGTTTCTAAATATATATTTGGCCCCAGTGAATTGTGAGATGAGCACACAGCATTTTTTGTTTGTTTTTAATATTACATAAACAAACAAAAAATGCTTTAAAATATGCTGTGTGCTCATCCCACAATGCACTGGGGCCAAATATATTGATTGCAGGCCTATCATACACATTCGGACTTGTATCCCCTGGCAACTGAATGTGTGAGGCTCTGGTAATTGTTTATTGTTTGTTAGTTTACTTATTTATACAAACGCGACGCTACGCCAAACTCTATTCAAAAAACACACAAGTGTAGGATCTTAAAAAACGTTCTCTCTTCATATTCACGCTTCTCCTGGTCCACACGACACTACATTCAACGGAAGTTTGGCAGCGCCAGCATGTTAAACTGTATCTATATAGTGTACACGTCAGTATATAACAGTTACCTCGGCAGCTCCACAGTCAGTGCACTGTTTGGCTATTTTTTTTAGGTTTTCCACGTCGCGGCCGTTAAGGGCCAGCAGAGCTCCGAGTTTGGCGAACAGGACGCTCGTGCCTGCCCCAATGCCCGAGCTGGCACCCGTTATCAGGGTCACTTTCCCCTTCAGGGAAGACACCTGGAACACATATTCACTGTCAGGTGTTCACGCAGTAACGTTGCCTTAAGTAAATTAACTGTAATTTAGTTCATACTGGAAAAGTAATACAGCAATGATAACATGCACGGAAACATTAAACCACATGGACTTACTTTGAATGCATCGTCTGAAGCCATGGTTTCTGTGGGCTTTTCATGTAGTTTGCAGGAACATTAAACTGCTGCAAGCAGGGCTACTGTTGCGACATACTTCGTCCACTACTGATGACGTAGTACGTATTAACTGATTTGTAGTTCATATACAACACTGCACCTTCTTTTGGACCTCCGACCAAGCGTTGAGCGTTTTGTCTTTTTAAACATTTGAAAATACTAATTTTTGAACTAAGTTTTGAAAGAACACTAAACTAAAGTTTTGAAAGAACACTAAAAACAGGGTTATAAAAGTTGTTTTTAATACACAACATTGACAATTTATTTACATAGCCTATCAAGAAAAGAAATAAAGGATCAGAATATGTATAGCAGTGCTGTAGAAAGTTAGGCTTGTTTTTTTGGACTGGATTGTGAATGTAAAGATAAAGAGAATAATAACCTATAATTCTTCATTCACAAGGGTTTTGTCACATCAAGATGGGTCTAAAGGGGATGCAAAACGTGTCTTAAAAATCATTATCATACCTAGCTAGAAACTGGAGAAAGCATACCCCTGAAACTTTCTACAGGATGCAAAAACTGGCACTACTCCGTGGACAGAGACGAAGGTGTTGACTTCTTTAAACAAGTATTTTTTACCCAAATTACATTCAAATTCTGGGTCATTACTATCAGAAAATGCCGATATAAAAACGTCATTTTGTTAAGACAAATCAGCATTTTACAGTTTCAGAGTCAGTGTCCTGTTCATTGTTGCCGTCTGGGGGCTTTCATTAAAACTTTCTAGCCTCTGACAAGTTCTCAATTTTCACTTTGGCAAGCTAAATTACACTGTATCAATAGGCTTATTGGAAATATCACAGTCCAAGTTTTGTGTTAAAGGCCTATCTGCACATTTGAAGAGGAAGCCGTCTATCCAGCAAAAGGGTTTGCATGAATGGTCACATCCTTTATCCGGGTTTCAGTCAGTGGTCGGAACGTCTTTTCATTGACAGGCAGTTTCTCCAGTTCATCCAGTGTTTCCAGGCCATCTATAATCCTACATGTTGAAGAGAGTAAGATGTCAGCTCAACAGCAATTATAGATTCTATTTTAATCAATCAGTGACCAGACTGATCTCATGAAGTGGCGTATGTATGACACGCCAATTCGTATGCCATTATTGGCGTGTTATCAAGACGCATACTCGCTTTTTAACGTGTTTATCAACGCCGTTTGGCCTCCCATGACTTACATTACCTTGCGATTGCGTGTGAACTGACGCCGTGGCGAGTAGTATGAAAGGCCGAAAATCTGCGTAGCAAGGTTGGTCGGGGTGGAGGATAGGTAAACACAGGACTTTCACCCGGGAGAGCGGGGATCGTGTCCCGCGTGTGACGTTTCCTTTCCACATTTGTTTTCCTAAACCCAACCCACGTGTGACGTTTCCTAAACCCAAACGTAGCCTCGCGATAACACGTAGCCTCGCGATAACACGCCACGTGGCTTTAGAAAGTGCCGTGTATGTTTACGCTGTGACGTTGCAGACTACAGTCCGCTGTGTACAGCGTAGACATACACGCAGATAGCTCGAAATGCGTACAGATAACACACTACTTTACGCGAAGTCATGATGTCATGTTGCAGGAACTGTCGAGCACACACCAGTCTAAATCCATGACGTTCCACTTACGGGATTGCTCCGTTGCCACCGGAAATTCCGCTGGATTTCACTCTTTTTGGCCAGATGTCCGTTTCCTTCTGTTTTCTTTGTATTGGAATTTTAAACTCTGGTGGATTTATGAGGACTATGGTTACATGCTCCTCAGATCTCTGCAGGGTAAATCCAGTTTTCTGTTTTGCACGACTAAAACAACTTTTGAACGTACACATTCCACCACAACAAGTTCCTTCCGAGGCTATTTTGCAGCAGCACCGTGGCTGTTAGCGCCGCCCATGACGATTGTGATTGGTTTAAAGAAATGCCAATAAACCAGAGAATCTTTTTCTGCCATCCCGGGAATGCTGCGTGGACTCGCCAGACCCTCCTCGCAGCGCTGTTGAGGAAGGTCTGGCAAAACGAGACTAAGCACACACTAACCAACTGTCAAAACAAATAAGCACCATTTCTGTTTAAAGGTTACGTACTTTCCGAACACTGTGTACTTCATGTCTAGATGGGGCTGTTTGGCATATGTGAAGAAAAACTGGGAGCCATTTGTGTTGGGGCCATTGTTTGCCATTGAGACCACTCCTCTTACATTATGCTGAAATACAAGAAAGCAAAAGAACACAAGTTACAATGTTTAAGATTAAAATATTAGGTAAAACTTCTTTCTGACGTAGGCAAACAAGTAGGTACTTACTTTAAGGTGTTCACTGTACTCATCTTCAAATTTGCGGCCCCATATACTTGTTCCTCCTTTTCCTGTGCCTGAATGGTTTTATCAAAATACAGGGATCAACGAACAGAAAGTGAGAACGTGAATTTTGACATCTCAGTGTTGAAATGCAACAGATACAACAATCATGTACCTGTAGGATCTCCAGTTTGAACCATGAAACCTTTAATATTGCGGTGAAAGACACAGCCGTTGTAGAACCCACTGGCACACAACGCAAGAAAGTTCTGTAAATAATAATAAAAAAAATAAAATAAAAAAAAGTTAGGATATTCCATAACTTTGTTGGGTAAAAGATAGGCCTTTAAAATTACAGTTACGTTAGCCTTATTATCCCAAAAGGGTGTCTGCAATACACTTTTGCAGTATTGGTAATAATACATTATATACAAACAAGGAATATTAAAGAGAGAACTTTCATACCCGTTCTGAAAGAACAGAAACCAGCAGCCAAAGAGGTGGAGCATGTAACGCTAACTGTAATGCAAGTTGACTCACCTCGCATGATTTCGGCGCCCGTTCACAAAACAATTCAATTTTAATCTCTCCTAGATCTGTTTGAAAGGTAACAGCCTGTAACATTTACAAAAGAAACAAAATCATTAACGTTAACGTTTAAGAGGCACATTCATTTCTGTTCACTACCTAACGTTAGCCTGTTAGCCAGACTGCAAAAAATAAGCACGTTCACAAAAAAGGAAGTTTCTGGACTGGCTCCGATAAAAACGTATTTGCGTTAATACACATCATTAGTTCATTGCTTCTTAAACTGTTTTTGTTATTTTCATGTTGACAGTTATCTACAATAAACGTTCACTATCTGATTTACCATTTCAAACGTTGCGTCTACGAACAAGTGTGCCGGAGAAACATGTCCGTGTAGTTGCTCTAGGACAGCAATGAATGGTTCCGTAAGACATTTGCGGTCACTTAAAAAGGGCACACAGATGGCAAAATGAAAGTGACGTAGTTACAATTATGCTGTTATATACATACATTATGGTGATGTGACCTGAGCACGGAGCTGTTAAAGATCAATAGAAACAGCAAGAACCATGCAGTCTCTGCAGAGAATTAACACTTGCCAAGTGTAACCAACTATTGGGTCAACCCTGGTTATAGCCCCCACTTTTTCCCCGTTCTCTGTAAAAAATACACTGATTTTTTTGGTTTCTCTGTGTGAGTGTTAGTACCAGATTTGTTGTTGGGTCATTTGATTAAATGCATGCAACACATGAAAGCCCTCATCATGTCAGTTGATTTTGTGCTTTAGGGGTGCATAATCCCAGACACAGGGCTAGGCAGTTAACAGATTCTCAACCCAACACCAAAATACAACAGACCTGAGTCATTTGAAACATTCAAACACTTGCCCAACAGACACAAAGACAATTAGGTCAACCAAGATTATTTTATTTTACCTCTAGTTGATGGTGTGCAGGAGAAGATGGGACACATGTTCAAACAGAATATTCACTGCCACATCATTCATGTCAGTACTGATACACTGATGATTTCCTTATTAATAAAAAAAAAAATCTTTGGCAACCCAACACTGCATGAAGCCAACTTTCAACAACTATGATTGGATTTGAGCTGGGAAAATAATTTGTACCCACAAATTATGATTTTAAGAGGAGAAATTCAGCTCAATTCTTACATGGTCATTGAGTAAAACACAGAATCAATGTTAAACCAAGTGGTTTCTTTAAAAACACAAACATTTTCTTTTAAACCAGCAGTTAATATTAAACACACCAAACTAGAAAAGAATGTATAGAAATGCATATAAAACTGTAACTGTATAAAACAATTGTTTAAATTAATAAAATACTAGGTGTCATAAAAAACAGGCAATCAACTCAAAAAAAGAAGTGAGTAGTACTAGCTGGTTTCCTGAGAAATGTAGTTATATTGTAATAATAAAATAGCTGTCAAAATGAAAAAAAGTTAGTCAAAATTATAAAAAAAGGAGAAAAAACTGAACAAAAAGATTAACAATAACTTTGAGATAAAAAAAAAGCTATTCCATTTACTGATACTACTTTACTAGCAACCTACACACATTTTTAATGTACTGACCATTTATTTGTAGTGCTCACTGAAAAACTTAACATAGGACATAATGTTCTCTGCTGTCAGTCTTAAAGGGGTGACAGAATGATTATATAGGGTATTTCACACTGTTCCTTTAGGTCTCCTAATAGGGTATGCAACATTGGTTGGGCTGAAAATGGCCCAAATATTATTTTATGGACCCTTAACTACCCTGTGAATATGGCCCTATTTGTAACAAGAGTTTTTCTTCCAAATATGGTATGCTCATGAATATTTAAATGAGCTGTGTGCGGATTGGTTTGAGCAAACCACATACAAACACATTTGAGACGAGATAGCAGGTCTCATATTTCAGACACTGCAATGTTCCGTTACTAAACTCACTTCTGAGACTTTTTTATGTGAGAAATCAACTATATAAGGCTCAAATATGGGCCGTTTTACGAAAATTGATGGCTAATTGCTAATTTGATCTGATTAGACAGCAGCCCCGCTGCGCTCCATACCCAGGAGAAAGTCACAGTTTCTGGGTTACTGGACAACCGGGGCTCGGGGCTCCGCGGAGCTGACCGGCTGTCGGCATAACTAGTATATTTACATTTTGAATTTCGTCACGCCACTTATATAACAGCTACCCTAAAGTCTTACAAAGCTAACGCTTGTGTCCGATTTCAATTTAATGCATTTTTGTGAATAGGAGGGGTTTCGTTAGCTGCTAGTGTCCATTCAATCCTATGGGTAGCTAAAGATCGCGACTAGCTGCAGGCCCTGGAGCTCCGTCAGGGCCTCGGCATTTGGTAGTCCAGTAACCCAGAAACGGCGACTTCGCACGGGTATGGAGCTCCGCAGGTTTCCGGTCGTGACGGAGATCCATCTAGCTCACAGCGAGCCGTGGTCTATGAAGGAGGCAGCACCGGCCGCTGTCACGTTAGCTTGCTAAGCTCCTGCTGAACTGCGACACACAGTCGGACAAAGTTTGCAATTAGCCATCAATTTTCGTAAAACGGCCCATATATGACCTCTACATAGTTGATTTCTCGCATAAAAAATGTCTCAGAAGTGAATTTAGTAATTAAATAGTGGACCTCTGGAGATCTGCGTGACCTAGCTAGATTCAGAAGGCTAAGCTGACCTCAGGTCAGTGGTGTAACCTATGCAAATGTTGGGGCGTGACAAAGACTAGGAGTTGAGGAGTTGACTTCAACTTGTATCTTTGAGATTCGCCCGTTTTCAGCTGCAGTTTCAAATTGTGAGATTTGCAGAGGAAAGGGGTGTCAATGGGATTTTGAGGTTCTATGCATGTCCTATTTACCCTCCAAACTGTCGTTTTTCAACTATGACAAGGTAAAATCGGTTTTGCATTCAATCACCCCTTTAATTAAGATTAAGTTAATTGTCCTAATCTGTAGGGTATTGCTGAGGTGTTCTGGATGTCATTTAAAATGTTCCAGATGGAACTTAAGATAAATCATTTTTTTTAGAACTACTCATGGAAAAACAAAGTATTTACCTTAAGTCAAATAAAAAGAGTAGTTCTAAAAAATAAACTTAAAATACTTGATACTGATACCATTTTAATTTCAAGGCTAGCAGTCATTCAGTCAAACTTTTCCATACAGAATACATACAAAACATGTGTTGTATACCATTATTTGCATTCACCTAAATGTAACTTGTAGGAGAGGTGCTATAGTGCAAAAGCATTCTCAGGGACCAAAAATCTTCCTCTTATCTACTTAACTTGAAATTCTCCCCATCATCTTAGTTAATTGAATGTGACACAAATAATACCCATGCACATTAGAAAACTACATCACTACTAATGTTTACATAGTATAAATAAAGGCAATATTGCACAATATAGCATAGTTAAACATGTTACTAAAATAAATGTACATACCTCGAACTACTCGCTTTCAACCCAGTTACTGTACTGTATAATGCTAGTGTCCACGTTTCTTTGCAGTTAGGTTTATAAAAACATATAGCACTGATATATTTTTGTTCTCGGGGTAAACACGAGAGCCCCTATTGTGTGTTGTGCTGTGTCAGAGCTGTGCATTGATCTTGAATTCCACATTTTTAGCATGGTGCTGCTTACTGTGGCAAAACACAAGAGCAGAAAAGTCACCCTCAGGCAAAAAGTATTAAACATTTCTCAACAAACTAACACACTTTGAAACCCGAGAAATAAATAACAATTAAGATGACCTGTCCTGAAAAGTATGGAGACCCATTTATGACAGGAAAAAAAAATTAAGAATGATGAAAAATAAAGATCTCCTACGAGCAAAAAATTCATCAAACAATTAAAAAAACTAAAACATTTCCATTCGCCAAATGAGCCTGTCACTTCCATAATTAATAAAATAAAAATATAAACCAACTGCTAAATTTCTAGATATCTTTTAAAAATGTTATGGATCATTTTAATAATAACCCTAATGCCCTTCTGACTTTTACAATAGTAGTTGTCCGCAATAGAAATAAAAGTTAGCACAGCTAATGTGACAATGTGAGGCTACAAAAAAAAATAATATCTCATTAATCACATTTGGGACACTATTTGGATCTTTTATTTGCCCAAATTGATTACTGGTGTCAAGTATGATCACTTGTGAAAATTCCACAGAAAGTGATATAATGAAACATCAGAGCAAAATATTAAAAAAAATCAGCAAAACTGTCCTATTAAAAAGGTCCAATATGTAATATATTTACTGTAATAAATCCAAAAATGACCCCAATGCGTCATCAGATATTAAGGAAACATAGTTAGCTAAGTTGAAATACTGTCTTTTCTGACAACAATGCTAATGCCAGTATTTTTTTTTAGCCTTTTGAAATTTCTGTTCCATGATGGAATTTCTGCCCAGTTTGACAGCCAGGCCGGGTTGCCAGATATACCTGTAAAAACGTAAACCCAGCGCGCTACAGCTGTAACGTTAGGACAGCCATGAAAGCAGCAAACAAATAAACAGGATCAATGGAGATAAATTCTACCCAACCTAAAAAAACGGCATGTTTCTAACAGTTGCGTGACCAGAGACGTTACAAACCCCGGGAAAATATTGGCGATGTATTTGAAAGATGGAGACAGTTTAGAGCCCAAAAGGACGCCGAGTTGGCTAATTTCCTCCTGAACAGCATTAGCTTCAGGCTAATTTATCATGGCTACTAGGGACGGGCATTTTATTTTATTTCAACATTCGTGTACTTGCATGGAAATATATAGCTAGAGCACCCAAGTTGGTTACTCGCAAAACCAAATTTAGAAACAGCCAGTAAAGTGATCCCGACTGGTCCTGGCTAATGCCGCCATGATAACCCTGCTAACATTACCGGAGGACCAGGCAAGCGGGCCACGGCTGTTTACAACGTGTAGCCTGTTCAGCGACCGTAGCTGACAACGGTGAGTTATTTTAAGCTAAGAGAAATTAAGGGGAAATTAAGGTTATTGGCATTAATTAATTAAGGCATTGTTCTTTCACATACAAAAATTGGATTACATTCCATATTTTCTTCACTTTAATGAATCCAATAGAGTAATTTCAATAGTTTTAGATTAAAGATGGCTGTAATATCATGCATAGGTGAACAACACTTACACTGAACATTGCATAAGTGTGTATATCCGGCTGTCATTAAAATATCTTGAGAACCGTTCATCAGATACTTCACACATGGCTGGTGCATTGCTCCGTAACAAATGACAGGGTGTGTCAAATTTGGTGCAGTTTGGACACAGGACATGTTCAATATTAATTGTGTAAACTGTGAATAAACCATAGGGAGTGCTCTTGCAGCAGCAGGGGCAGGGCTTCAGGGCTCTGTGGACTGACTCGAGCAGGGGTCCGTTTCAGAAAGCAGGTTTAGTAAAAACTGAGTTTGTTAAAAGTGAGATGAGGGAAACTCTGGGTATTCTGTTTCAGAAAGGGAGGTTAATCAAACCTGAGAGAGGGGTAACTCCAGCCCATTTCAGAAAGAGAGGTAACTTAACCTCAGAGTCAGTTACTACGGTAACTGAGCCTTTGAACCTAACTTGGTCGGGAGCAGGTTTTCTTCAATAAACCTCGAGTTTCTCTCAGTCTCCTCCCTCTGACACAGCGTGCTTTCATTTCCTCATTCATTCATTCAGTCTGTATCAGGTGCATCTTAGTGCAGTTTATCAGCATGAATTAAAAAAAACAGGGTTGGTTCATTAATTGTTACGCAGACTAATTTTCTCAAAACATGGCATTTCCTTTTGTCGACAATCCCTGTTGATGAAGTTGTATTACTTCGCTAATAGATGTAGCCTATTTTCATTTTCAGATACTAGCCTACCTATTTGAGCGGTATCGCTATGTAGCCTACATAACCTTATCCGTCCTCATATCATTAACGTCACCCATCGTGGACATGCTCTATATCCCAGCACATTCTTTGTGTCACATTACGTTTTTTGCAAACGGCAGTTTTCTTTACAACATTGGTGATGCGGAGCATATTAGTAAAGCGAAAAGTTGTTTTTACGTTTTTGTAGTGTTCCCTGGAC
The DNA here is from genome assembly GCF_031162955.1 of Sander vitreus. Classification (NCBI taxonomy): domain Eukaryota; kingdom Metazoa; phylum Chordata; class Actinopteri; order Perciformes; family Percidae; genus Sander; species Sander vitreus. The sequence continues at coordinate 26,833,311 of NC_135859.1, forward strand.
ACAAACCAATAAGAGCCATTAAAAAGGAGTTCCACAGTATTGCAGGTGAATGATGTAAACCCTTTGAAATAAAAGATTATGAATTATAATTCTGTTAATGATGGTGCTGCAGCCTCAGTACCTAGTACCTTTCGCCCACAGGATTGCACCTAAATGAAACAGATTATAGGTTCAATACCATTTCACCAGTAATATTATACTTATGATTAAATATGATAATACACTATATTGGAACTTACGCATTTACTCTAGCAGCAATTTTCTCCCACGCAAATTCTCTCTTTTGCAGCAGCCGCTGTGTTGCTTTTTTAACGAAATATATGTTCAAACTCGCTGTATGTGCGCATGAGTATTTCCGCCGACCAGTTTGTTTGTGGTTGTTGCCATGGTGAATCGTAGTATCATTGCTCCATTCATACTGCCTTTTTATAGTGGTGGTGCACACGCGTGAACCTACTCTGAGTTGATTGAACCAACTCAAACTCAGAGTTTCCCATCTCAGGGTAAGTCAACTCAGAGTTCAGGGTTAGACTCAGAGTTTGTTAAACCTCCTTCCTGAAACGGGGCTCTGGTCTTCACCTGTCTTAAAACAAGATAAAAAGTTTAAAAACTGCTTGCCACAAAGTCCTGCTCTGAGCTGGTGTCTCTATCAGCAGAATTCCAAGGAAAAACAATGAAATAACAACAAGGAGAAAAATAACGCAGCTCCAATTACTGGCCAAATGTACCTGGAAAAAAATATTCTGTCCAAGCATCTCCTGTAATTTGGAAAACACATGATCCACCAAACAGCACAAGTATTATTTTAACTATATATACACAGGTAATCACCCCTCTTCTCTCCAGAGACCACTGTGTTTCTCATTAATGTGAAATGGACAGAAAGGAAGTGCAGTCCGAGGCGAGTGTTAATGTTTTTTGGATGTTTAGATGAGCGGTTCTCAAGAAAGTTGGTAAGCAGCAATACCACAGGTCAAACAATCAACCCGTTTAAAACAGGCAAGTTTTTTAAAGGGCACTACACTAGTAATATTAATCCTCCAAAGTTATAATAACAAACTGAAATTAACACAAGGCCAGGTGTTTAGAAAACATATTGTAGGATATTTTACGTGTGTGTTTTACTTGTTATTTGCAGACAATAACACTCAACTATCGGGGCATACAAGTAGGCCAGTGCTTACTGTATACCAGTCACAGAAAGGGTAAACCAATCCAGTGTTTCAGGTAAGCATCTGTATTAATATAAACCCATTACTAATATCTGGAGGGTCCATTTTAATGTCAATATTGTGTTCTCCTGTATAAGCTTCAGTTTAATTATTTTGATGCAGACATGACTTCTCTCATTCAAAACCTTTTCAGCACTGAATAGTATACTGACAGTACGGGTTAGGTATCTGCGTAATGATAAGATGCCACCAAACCCTGGACTCTGCCAAACTGGCTCCATGTAAGGATTGCACTCTCTAGTCTAATACCACATGTTGTACTGTTACCAAGACTCAGGCCAACCACAGACAACTCATCAGTCTCTACAGCACTTGCACTCCTAACAGTCTCCTCAATGACCCTCTCCCTTACACCTTATACAACACCCTCTCAGACACAAGAATCTCAGAATCCGTAACCTTGCTTGACATGACTTATCATTGGTTATCCCTGATTTGTTATTTATTGTTATATACGTTCATTTTCATTTCAAACCAAGCACACATGAAGGTATTTGAGGGCCATGGTCTTCCCTCTGCAGCAGAAAAACAATGACAAGGGAGTTAGTATTTAGGTTGTGTCAGTGCTGGACAAACGAGATGGAAAGTTAAAAGACGTGGAACAGCCACTATTCTAATTCCAGGATTGCTGACTTGATGGTGTAGTTTGCTTGTAATTGGTATAGTCATTCCCTATAGACCAATATAATATTTTGTAATTTAATCAGATGACTTTTCAAATATTGTGAGTGAACGTTTGCACATTTTATCCTCTAAAACGATTCCACGATCAATTACTTTGTATGTTACGATAAGAATGGGAGTTCGGAATTTGACAATCACTACACAGAAATTAAGAGGCAGATGTCTTAACGATCACCATCCTATCTAATTTGTAAAACTAACACTACTGGACAGATTGTTTTAATAATGTATTATGTCTTAATTTTCACAGTTTTGCTTACTTCTCCACCATAACTGAGAAGCCTAACATGGAAATGCACGCTGCTGATCACAATGGCACTGCTACATTGTTGCTAAAAAAAAGCATCCTTACTTGGTTATAATGGAAAGGCCTGAAAATCTATCAGAATCTATCAGTATTTTGGTTCTAGCAAACTGTTCTCGATACCTACCCTTACTGACAGTACACTGCAGCAGAACTACTGCCTGACTCAACAAGCCCTCTAGGACAGCGTACGTCTTCCTTCTGTGTCAGTGCCCAATTGGTCAGTATGTGTTTTAACACACAGCCACAGACCTGTTCAAGCCTGTTCTTTGTCAATTTTCCATAATTGTTCTTTGACCTCCGTTGGCAGGGTGTTGAAGAGGTCCTCCTCTACCACGAGACCCGTTCTCTTTAGCTGTCTGCACTCGCCCAGCTCCACAGGCAGACACTCCAGACGGTTTCCTCTCAGCTCCAGCTGTGTCAGCCCGGTCAGCTCTCCAAACCGCGATGGCAGAGACTGCAGGCAATTGTTCCCCAAGTTCAAAGTGCGAAGCTTTTTGCAGTGGAACAGCTCATTAGGCAGGCCCTCAATCTTTATTTCAAGGTGGGGAGGGTGTTGTGTTGGGAGGCAAACAGAGAGATATTAGTATCTGTAACAAACATTTTTCAGAAAAAAATCCAATTTACAATCCAAAAAGATTTAAATAATGGAAAACAGTAATTATTCAAGTACGCACCCTGTTGGCAGTAACTGCCAGGTACTGAAGATTCTGGAGGAAGCCTATGTCTGTAGGGATATCGTTTAGGTTGTTATGGCTCAGGTCCAGGAAGCGCAGCTTGCGGCAATAAAACAACTGGCTGGGGATCTTCTCGATCTTGTTTCTGTTCAGGTACAGTTTCTCCAGGTTGGTCAGTGTGCCAATCTGGATGGGAATATAGGCAATCTGGTTGTACCAGAGTTTAAGGCAGACCAGCCGATGAAGGTGCTGGAAGCTGATGATCTCCTCGATGGTCTTTAGATTGTTGTCTTTTAGATCAATCTCTTGCAAGTTGTGCAAGCTGAAGATTGAGTGTGGTATGCGTTCTAGATCACAGCGAATGAGCTCTAGCTCAGTCAGATTGACCATCTTCTTCAGGCTGTTGAGCACCATCAACTTGGTGCCTTCATTATTGATGGAAAGCTTCTGGAGGTGCAAGCCCACATCAGTCACTACCTGAGGTAGCTTGGTGAGATTGCTCTTCAGACGAAGAACTTTGAGCCTCTTGAGCTCCCGGAGCCCATCAATGACAATGTAACGGTTGTTCTCCGCGCTGAGATTCCCTGTGAGATGAAGCTCACTAAGATTCTTCAAACTGTAGATCCATAAGGGAATCTCTTTGATGTCAGTGAACTTGATGTGCAGAGACTTTAAGTTCTCACGCAAAAAAGCCAATGCAGGAGCTTCGATTTTGGCTGGTGTGTGGTAAAGCCACAGCTCTCGCAGGTTGACCAACTGGGCGATGATTGGCGGGATGGTGACATCAGGGATAAGCTCGAGTTTAACAACCTCCAGCTCCATCAGGTCAAATACTGTGTCAGGAATGCCACTCAGCATGAAAAGGTGCAACTCCAACTTCTCCTGAGAGTTCTTGGTAATCCTTTGCCTGAGCTTGTCCAGCGTCCACTCATTATTGAGGTTGAGTTGCCTCAGCTTATTTTCGCTTACTTCTGAGAGGAACACAGCGAAGCGTTTGGAGTACAGAGGGTCATACTGATCTATCATGTGCATCATGAATGCAAAGTCATTCTTCACATCGGGTATGTCACTGTAGCTGCTCTCTTCCCGTATCGACTCAAAGGAGTACTTCTTTAGAGAGCGCCGAAGCATCCAGGAAAGTGTGTACATGCAGATCAAACCATACACCATTACTAAGCTAATGTAGAAACAGGCTAATATTTTAAAAAGTGTAGCCAAGGGGTGAGCACACCGGTACACGCTGTAACCCGTCAGACTCTCTATATTCACTGAACAGTCAACACTGAATTTAATATCATGCACGTAATACCCTGTATAGCAGATTATCAAAATAAACTTGATGACTTTGATGATAGTCTGACGGATATACAGTCTGTATACAATGTCTCCTTCCTCAACGTGTATGCGGAACTTTTTGACTTTTTCAAAGAGTGCTTTTGCCTGTTCACCCTCTTTCTTGTCCAAAACCCCAGTTTCTGTTCTATCTACAATGCCCTGTTCAAGGCGTGTCTTTGTTCTTTGGAGCATAGGAACACTGGCTTCAACATCTTCACTGATAACAGACTCCTTGTGGTCCATTGAGCCGTTCATTTTCATTGGTTTTGGGTCACTCTCTTCGACCACTGTCTCTGACAGTGCCCTAGTTGTCCATGGGGAGTCAAAGCATTTCAGCAAGATGGATACAAAGTGCTCTAGTTTGGAACTAGTCCGTGGGAACTTAAACCAAAAGTTGCTGCAAGCTAGGAAAATAAGGGTGTGAAGTAATACTAGGTAAGGAAAATACTTGGCAAACCAGTGCAATCTATTCTCGTAGCACACAGCATCCACATAGTTGTACTGGTGGCGGTCCAGATCATACTGGATCCCTTTGGGCTCCAAGAACAATGATGGGGAGAGAGTAGAATTGAAGTTCTTCCTGCAGGTCTGATTGACCACCCATTTGCAGGGCAGGCAGATCATCTTGTCCTGGGTGACCTGCAGTGTCCCCCCAAACACAGAAATCATAAGCATAACAATGGAGATGTAGTCTGTGAACACATCCCACCATGGTTTCAGGATGCGGTATGCCGGCTGTGTGTCCACAAAGTACCGCAACTCAGTGATGGGGATCATGGTTTATCTGTGGAAAAAAAGAGTTGAGGACAATCATAACTGAGTACAGTGATATACTGAATTATACATATATATATAAAACCCTACTTCCAAAATAAAAAATAAAAATCTCCTTCCCCCTAAAGGTGCTGACACACTAGGCAGACGGCAAAGAACTAGTGGCGATGAAGGCCGACTGTGGTGTATCCTCACGTCACCTGTGTCTTGGCCAAAAAGTTACAATTGAACACACCGCAAAGACTACAGTCGATGGTCAACTAGCACATATGCTCTGCGCCTGTGTGAGAGGAAATAACTCTCCATGTCAGCAGATAGCTGGCTAGTTAGCTAGCTTGCTAATTTAACACACCATGCTTTTATCCTACACTGGTTACAGAAAATAAGCCATACAAAGTCGTCAATCATATTGTGATAGCAATGTGCTTTCCTACAGTGTCACAAGATGTGAATGTACCATTAAGTTGTTAAATTGTACTAATTTAGTGGCCAGCCGGCTGGCTAGTCAGCTAGCTTGCTTGCTAGGGGGCTCAATTCTCAGACTAGCACCAACCTGGGTGCAGAGGGAGAGAGGTCTACGATCTTTAAATAAAGTTTTACGGACATTATATTATTCGTTTTTGTTGCTGCTGCAGGAATAGCAACGCAGATTTCGGTGCCTCATTCTGGTGCCACTGATATGTCTGCACTTCTCTCTGATGCTCTGAAACAGACGTTACAGGCAACAGAAACCTCGCTGCACGTGACGCTAGTTAACACTATACTCAACAGCAGCTAACGTTAGCCTACCGCTAGCTAGTAGCTGGATTAAACACGGTTACAATGCTGACAGCTAACACTAAACAGTGTAAAGTTTGTCTGTATTTTACTGTAGAGGATTCAACACCGGGATGTAACAATCTGCAGCTGCTGTTATCGGAAAAACACAGACGGTGCGTTCAATGAAACTGGTAATTTACAGTGTTGTGGTGCATTCAAAGTTGTTGTTAAATGCCCTTTTCCCATCTGGTGGTTGTTTTTGTCATTCAACAGCTATTTACTAGTGAAATAAGTTATTGTTATAGTGATTACATTATTATTAAACATTTAATTTAGACGATATGGCCTTAGCAATAAACAAGCCATTCTTTAATGTTGCCAACTGTTTAGTACCCTTCTTTTTTTTTTTACTTTCTTAAAAAGTAACGGTTCAGGCACCGGTACCATTTTAAAAGTACCGCTTTAGCACCGGTATCCAAACCAAACAATACCCAACCCTAATATTGACTCTAGATTCAAATGTGTGACTAGATTAAATATATAATAAACAAATACAAATCTTAAAATCAAGTTCATAAAGTCATTTTCTTTGCATTAATTTGATTCCCAATCAAGATACACTGGTAAGAATTGCTTTCCATTGTTAATATGTACTTAAAAACAGTTTTAAGAATGCAAAATAATAGAATTTTAATCATGTGATAAAACATGCGATTAACTATAGAAATTCAATGATTAATCGCGATTAAGAAAATGTAATCGTTTGACAGCCCTAATCATAAGTTATGTATCTCTATGTACATTTACCCTCTTAAGAACATAATGTGCAAAAAAAACGTATTTGAATAGTTCAAACCTTTTTTTTTTTAAGATTATTTTTGGGGCTGTTTTGGGCTTTATTGGATTAACATAGGAAAGTGGGAGAGAAAGGGGGATGACATGCAGCAAAGGGCCAGAGGTTGGAATCGACCCTGTGCCACTGCGGTAAGGACTGAGCCGTAGAACATGGGGTGCATGCTCAACCAGGTGAGCTACTAGGGCACCCCGAACCTGTGTTTTTTTAGAAGGAACATAAAAATGTCATTTTTGGCCAGTTTTGACAGCCGTATTGTGTATTGGATTGATCAGATAAGATGGAAAATGAGAAGAGCCTTCTGTGTATGCCCGCTTGACTTAGTTGTTTACTTGCTTTTGCTCACCTGTCCAGCGAGAGAGATTTCTCTAACAGACTGGCTCCGATGCCAACTCAGCATATTGAAAAGGCTGAAAAAAAGCCAACGAGGGTCAACTAGGGGTGACAGTGCTGGACAGACTGCAAAAACTAGGGCAACGGAACGCTCACCGTCGGGCCTACTTGGAACAATGGCCTATTACCATCTCCTTGGTGTGTCACTACCTTAATGCCTTAACAGCCTTTACCTGGACCACAATACCAGTACCAAGCCCAAAAATCAATACTACAATACTAACTAACAAGGTAATTCATCAGAACATTCCAGACGGTTCATTTGAAGGAGTAATGAACTTGTTGTGACAAAGAAATGCCTGATTGACATTACTGAGTGGGCTACAATGTTATTGATTTAACTATTGATAAACAGACACAATTAATCTTGCTTTCAAAAGAAGTGTCATACTGGACATAGCATTTTCAAATGTTGCCAAACGGCAAAGCAACCAACGATAAAACATGAAGTCAATGTGTCTGCATTTTAAATTTAGTCTCTTCAAGATTTAAGAGAATTAGTAATGGGTTGTCCCCATGAAGAAAAAGAAGGGAAAAAAACAAATATCCCACGGGCAGCTGCCTAGAAAGTGTATGCAGACTATACATAAAATAAATGAGTAAATTAACAATCAGATTCAAGAAAAACCTATGCGCCTGAATTTCATTGGGAGGGCAGCCTTATTAGCAGGGATGCATTGAGCCCACTTTATCTCTTCTGATGCTGACTATGACACCAAAACTAAGTGCTTCAAACTGTATAAAGTACTCTGATACTTTATAAAGTATACATAATAATTAGGAAAAGTTGAAAAAAATGTCTTAAAAATGGCATTGTTATGCAATATCAACAGTGATAAAGAAAAGGTAACATAGATCGCTCATACTGGCCAATATCTTATGGGTCAGTAACGGTGCAGATCCATGGTTTTGCATAGATGCATCACTACCAACTAGGGCTAGAGGTGGGCAATGTAATGATATTTCTGTGTGGTTATTTTGTCCATTAACAATTTTTAATTTATGTTCCAGAAAATGTATTATCATAATGTCAGAAAGAATCACATATAACGTAATAGAGGACTTTTTTCCTTATCGCCCATCCCTGATTAGCAATAAATCTTATATGAGCATGATCATATTTACACCAGGCACACTGGCAGCAAGATCCAAGTTATTACCCCAAGTTGTTGGATGAAATATAACCAAACTTAAAAAAAAAAAAAGCACATGTGAACAACATAATCGGTGCATAAGAATTGATAAAAAGGCTAATAATGCACTTGAAAAATATTTCTACTTACAAATCCAAACTGTAAAGCACAATAACTCCATACGTAAACAGCAAAGAGAGAACCACAACTACTCCTATGCCACGGTTGTACATAAGAGCCAGATAAAGCCCTCCATATCAACCTCTAGCCTTGTGTGAGTGTGACACACCCAGCATGTAAGCTTGAGAAGTCACTCTTCTAAAGATGATGTTCCGTTTTGGCTTGTTTAACCCAAACAACACGACCGCCAGAGGAGCCACCTTGCTCCCCTGCTCTCTATTCTTAGCCATTTCCGTTAATAATACCCAGAGTATTGTCTGTGGGGGCCTTGAGAAGAGACCTTCAGGACGAGATCCTGTTTACCTTATAGAAGCTGCTGTCTCCAAATAGTATCTCTCTGGAATACTGTACCGTCACCTTTTGCTCCCCCACAGCCCCCAAAAACACACACCTACACGTATACACAAAAAAGTTGGAGTTGGCATTCATAAGAGCTTGCACTTTGTTAGGAAACTGTAAAGACGCCTAGTTTGACCCTTGGCCAAATAAGAATTTACACTGGTCCCAGTTCATAGAAACTTTTGCATACATACATAACATTGTTTCCAGTGCTGTAGCCTGGTATAGGTAGAAGATGTAGCAGCACAACAACCACACTTAGTAAATAAAATACTCACCAGTTTTGAGTGTTTTATTGGTGCTCCAGTGTCTGATGATGACCTTGGTGGACAAGCCACTCTCCGTGTATCCAAAACTCTTCATGGACCATTGCCTCTCTCACCGCTATGGGGTTGAATAGAAGACCTGAAAAAGAAAATGGGAGATAGACATTTGGTTTCAGCTGTTTTTTTGTTTTGTTTTTTAACATACTTGGGAGTGACACACCTAAACAAAAAGCGTAAATAAAGTTACTTGCATGCGTATTACTGATTCAAGTTAGCTATGTTTAAACAACAATACATTACACTATGTGGGCGTCTCCTCTTATTAACAAATGTGTAATATATCGTGGTAGCTAGCTAGCTAGATGTGTTGTGTTTCAGATAGATGTTCATTTAGATGGATGTACTTATTATCCATCACTCACCGCTCGTAATGTTAGCATGGGAGGGGTGTCTTTGTCATCTGGCTAGATAACGTTAGCGTTAGCTGAGCAGGCACTTTTCAACAGAGAATTAAAGATGGGTGATTTTTTTTTCAATGTATCATTAAATAATGTGACATGCTATCTTTGCGGAAATACACTGGTATCTCACAACAAGCTACTTAGCTACATACACTGACCACAAACAATAACATTGTTTGCTGTTGAAACACTTTAGCTAGTAAGCTAACCCAGCTAACGCTACACCCCGGCTTTCTCTCTCTCTGAGTCTTCAGAAGTTTCCATCATAGCACCGCTGTAGTTAATATGACAGTGATGAATTGCTAACATGTATTAAAACTGCTATGATGTTCAACTTACTACGTTTGGTGTGTTGCGATTAAATCCAACGCTACTTTAATGTTAACAACAGTTGCTAACAAATTGCGTTTGCTAGCAACTCCACTTGCTAACGTTAGCTGTTGTTTTTCAAGTGAGTCTCCAGCACCTCCGAGACGACGGATGGCAGTGTGGTGCTTTTAACAAACGTAGAAGAAGACCGCTCTTCCGCTATCTCTCTGGAAGGGGGTTGTTGATGTTTGGACAGTAAGAGAAAGATCATGTTTTGATTGACTGCACAACGGCTCTAAATAGTGTATTTTAATTTCGGAGATGTTGCCATTTAACTCTTTACGGATTGTGTGCTTATCCCGGGCTTTAGTGCACCCAAGTTGGCCGATGTCGAACAGACAGTCTGTTTATAAAACGGTTACATGTTCAGCACATTTTATGTCTATTAGCTTTCTCAAGGACACATGGAACAGCAACATGCACCTCAAATCACTGGGAAAGGAAAGAAAGCTCATTTACTACAGTAACCCAGTCAGTTCACACAGGAATTACTCTACAGGTCAAGTCCAACTGAACTGCTGGAACTGCAGACAGCCACTTGACACAACACCTGCATTCTTCTGCATGTCATGCAAAGTAGTCCAGCCCCCAGAAGAAGGGACATCCTATTTTAAAATAATGAATTGGTGAGTACCTTGTCTTATTACCACCATCTTTTTATTATTCATCAACATTTTATTTATTCAGGTAGCCTGTAAAACATGTAATGTTACCATGTTGCCTCTTTTCAGTGACTACACATTCACACTGGACATACACAAACTGCAGAAAAGATACTTGCTGCTCCAGCGGTCTCTACATCCAGACAACTTCAGCCAAAAATCTGTGGTAGGCAGGGGGATGTGAGGGGAATCTGAATAGAGATCAGTTCAGTAACATGGTGTATTCGTACAAGTGTGAGACACGAAATTGGATTTGACCCTTTGTCCCTTTTAGGCCACTTGACTGTGCATTATTGTTTTGTTAGTGTGATTCATTGTGATTTAATCAAGGGAATAACTCTGGGCGAAAATCACAAGTTGAGTTCGAAAGACATTGAAAGATATAGGCCCTTAAAAGGCTGTTTTCCCTATATTAAGCTACCAGGCAAACAAGGTCAAGACAAGGGAAGCAGTTCAGGAATTCAAAATCACAATTGAGAAGATGAAAGCATTGCTTTAAGAAAAAAAGGACAACTTGCAAAAAAATTAAAATATATAGTACATAATTAATGAGGAGTTCAAACAGCTTTATATTTTAAATTGTATAGTATGATCAGTGCTATTCAAGCGCGCAGGAACCTATTTTTGACCAGGGGTGCTGAATAAGAAAATAATGGATGTCTGACGATTTCTCCCCCCAGGAAATGTTTCAGATTTTGACAGCTAATATGTCATTTTAGCGCAGTGTATGGGTGAGAGTGAGAAGTTTTAGAAAAGTCCTGGGCAGCCAAAAATTCCACTGTTCCACAATTATGCAGCAGCACTCGCCACTCCCTCCACTGCGCGCACCCTAACATCACAGAAGCGTACTTGACATCATTAGCCTGTTTCAGTATATAGCTATGGTACATTATTTTTCTGATCGTCAAAACCACACCAGAGATGTTTGGCTTGGAAATATATGCTAATAATCAGGCTGCAATGACCTCGTCAACAATTTCCTAACTTGTGCCTTCTCCACAGCAAATAACCAAAGTTTCAGGAGACACTGAACCAGCGTGTAAACCGTAGTTCCTTTCCACACATGAACAGGAAGTAGCTGAACATATTGCCGTATTTCAGGATAATTACCAATTTTGCCCAGTAGATGGCACTCTAACACAACAAATGACACAAGAAACGGCTTATCATTCATTCTCATCTCAGCTAAAAAGACCGTTGAAAAGTTTCTGTCCCGAACCTCCTTCCAGGATAACTGAAGTTGCTTGGCTGACAGGGCTTTCTGAATCCTTCTGTAAAGTTATCGTTGGATGTTATGATGGTGCTGCTAACGTTAGCCTAGTTGCTTGCTAATGTTAGTTCAGATTCAGGCTCTTCAGCTGCCACAACAGAGTTTGCCTCGGTGGTGGACGAGGAAACATCAACTGTAACATCTACAGATGAAATCTTTTTTTATTTTATTGTGTCTTGAGATAACTCTTGTTATTTTATTACTATGCCAGAAGAAAACCTCTTGTATCCTTTTCTGTGACATATTCTTCTCTACAACTAACGTTCCTCAACTAGCCTCAGCCTGCTCGCTTCTCAGCGAGTCACATCACTTGACTCACTTTCACTTTGACCTCTATAGCAGCTATAACAGTTCATTTTTAGTAGGCTATATTCAAACCTATCCATAACCCTTTTTTGCTATTTGCCTCATTATTTGATATACAAAAATATAAATAATATCAGACAGTGAATTAGTAATTATTTAAATCCAGCTCCTGCTAGCAGGGGTTGCTGCAGCACCCTCAGCACCCTTCTTCCCACGCCCTTGGAGATATTAAGGGCCCAAGCTTTTTGTATGTTTTGAGGGGCTTAACATACTCAAAAACTCACCAAAATTGGCGGTCGCTTCAATTCTGGTGAAAAGTTTACATATTTTAAGGGTTTCGGGAATAGGTGCACAAAAATAGCTTGCTAGCGCTCCCTACAAAACTTAAAAAATTGAGCCCCTGCAATACGTTTAACGTAGACTCACGAAACGTGGTACACATGAAGCATGTCAGGACGTACAAAAAAGGTCATTGGAGCCATACCCTAAACCCAACAGGAAGTCCGCCATTTTGAATTGAAAGTTTGAAATTATTTGCTATTTTGGCCGTCGTACTTTAACGAACTCCTCCTAGAGATTTCATCCGATCAACTTCAAATTTGGTCTGTGCCATCTTAAGACGTTAAAGATGAAAAGTTATTAAAAGAAAAACTTTTCGTCATAGGACATGGCCGTGGCGGGGCAGCCATTTTGTGCGTTTCGCCATCGAAACAGGAAGTGGGTGTAACTTGAGTGTACATTGTCCATTTGGCTTGAAACTTTTCAGGATTCATAAAGCTGCTTACACACCAACCAGACGGCCAACCGTCGGCAGAAAAGGCAGTTGGACTGATCAGTCTCCCCGAGTTTGTCAAAATAACAGAACACACCAAAGAAACAAGACGTAATACGTCTCCATAACAGCAGGCGGGGCTAATCTGTATTGTCGCCCAAAAATGAAAACCGGCAGCTGATTGGACGAACCCATCACGTGGGTCTTGTTTGTCCAGAAATTCAAAGACAGACTTTCATGGCGGCTTGTTCAGAATACGATCTCATACTGTACTGAAATAGTTCACCGAAACGTGTTTCTGAAAACATTTTAAGCGAGAAATAGGCCATGCAGTTGCTGAATCTGTCTTCATGTCAGATCAACAAAGAAATTAAATTAAAAGATTTTCGTCAGATTTTGAGATACTCTAGTCACGCTCATTCCGCTCCCCGTTTCCGGGTTAGCACTCTACCAATCAGATGGGTCATTTGAGTCTGAGTGCCAGCAGTGCCCGCCCCTATTATACATGTCAAATCGGCCAAAATGAAGGCCGACGGTCCTTCGGACGGACGACGGCACGGAACACACCAAACAGACTCGAGTCACTGACCTCGCCAGACTGTCCAACAGCCGATTATCAGCTCTGTGTGTCCGGGCCTTAAGAGTCCAACCCTGACGACATCTAAAGGCCGATATTTACTCAAAGTCATAGCGCCTCCTAGTGGCAACAGGAAGTAGGCCTAAAAGTCAAGGTGCTATACTTTAACGAACTCCTCCTAGAGATTTCATCCGATGGACTTTAAAATGGGTCTGTGTCATCTAAAGTCCTTAAAGATGAAAAGTTATTAAAAGAAAAACCAAAAGAAAATGGTGTGGGCGTGGCGTGGCGGCCATTTTGAGCCTTTATCGATGAAGAAGTTGTTGTAACTTTAGTGTACATTGTCCAGTTTGGCCGAAATTTCTCACGATTGACAAGAGTCCAGGCTTGAGGACATCCATAGGTAAAAATGCTTAAGCTACGCCCACTTTCATAAAATTTGAACCATTTAAGGTAGACCCTTGTGTGAGGTATCATTGAACTCAGCAGAGAGTTCCTTATTCATTGGTGATGGTTTGGCCCGCCCCCCTATGCTTAAGCCACGCCCCCTTTCATAACTGGTGACCCGTTTAAGGTAAAGTCTTATGTGATGTATCAATGAACTCAGCAGAGACTTCCTTTTATATTGGTAAAGGTTTGCCCCAAACCCTATGCTTTGGCCACGCCCCCTTTCACAGCTAATGAACTGTGTGAGGTATCATTTAACTCAGCAGGGAGTTCTCTTTTCATTGGTGACGATTTGCAGTGTCTGAGTGCCGCAGTTTGCGGCGTCCGCCAGTAACCCCCAACGCGCGCAGAGGCGCGAGGGCCAGTCCAACGCGCTTGCAGCTTTAATTTTACTTGTATCAGGAAAAGCACAGGTGTATCACATTAATGAAGAATGTCCATTACGTATCCCAGGAAGCGATTCCAGTAAGCCAGCATGCACAATAACAAGATCCTGGAACTGGTTTACCTAACCCTTTATTATTGTTATTATTACACCTGTGCCTTTTTTCTGCCATGACATGCCAAGGTGTTTTTTGTGAAAAGGGTATTTTGCAAAATAATGTACATAGATTAAGAATAAAGTATGATTAAAGATAAGTAAGTCAGAACAAATAGTATTAAAAACACTAAAAGGCAAAAGCATGAGAGTCTGAAAATGTGGGACAAATAAAGTTTGAGAAACAAATTGAATGCTGAGTTTTAAGTAAGTAAAAGTCATTACAAATTAAATAAAGGTTAAGTAAGCAAAAGTGTCTTCTGTTCTTCATGTATTTCCTCACTCCTGCTAGAGTGGAACTGTGGTATTAACAGCTTAATTTACTTTTTTAAGATACATTTTTTATTGCTTTTTAAATTTTAAACATACAGAACAAAGAAACAGGAACACAAACCCTCTTCCCCCCCCCTGCGGTCTCGAGGAAAACAAAACAAACAAACAGAAATCACACCTTGCCTAATCACTCTGCTCTAGTTCTTGAGGCGCTGAGGTCATTAGGTCTGATATTTGTGCTGCTGCGTTTTTCCATAGGTTGATAGTCGATGATTTGGCTTTGTTAATCCTTGCTGTAGAGAGCTCAAGCATAACTACTATGTCCAGAAAATCGTTTGTTGTTGTTTTATACAAAGTGAATGGGGGGGGGGCAGCATGCAATAGGGAATGACTTTAGAGACGTATCTCTTCTGGGGAGTCCAATATGTCCTATGGCATGTGTTGAAATGAATATACTGGTGATTTGGGTTCTTGGAACAAAACTGTCCCAAACTGTCTCCCAATTAATTGCGTTCCCCTCAAGGCTCAGCTCTTGCTCCCATTTCTTTACTATTGGGAGTTCTCCTATAGATACTTGCATCAGTTTAGCATAAATCCTGGACACCAATCCTCTAACAGGAAAATCAACAAACCATTTAATGACTGGGTGCGCCTCAAGACTGTTTCCCCATGGCACTCCATAGCATTTATAGGGTTGATATTAAGCGAAGATAAAGGTAGAAAGATGTCCTGGCGACCTTAAACTAGCTCTCAGGTCCTCAAAACTCAACATACCTTTCTCATTGAATATCTGGTCTAAAGTATAAATACCTCTGTCACTCCACTGGTTACAAGCAAAGGGTTTGTTCCCAGACATTAAGTGTGCGTTGTGCCATATTGGGGTATTCAAATGCCACTTATTGGTATAGCGTAGTTGCTCCTCTACCTGTTTAAAGTTGGTCAGTGTGTTGGTGATAATAGGGCCATAGGCTAACATAATTATTTTTGGACACACCTGCAAAGGCAAGGTCTTGCAGTCTTAGACTTCCAGTGAGGTTTTGCTCTATTTCTCTCCATGGAACTGTAGATTAGGGGTCCATCCACACTTTGAGGGCCCGTAGCTGAAAGGCTCTGTGATACACTTTAAGGTTGGGGAGGGCCAGGCCTCCTGTGTTTGTGGTACGTTGCAGGGTAGAGTATTTTAGTCTAGGTTGTTTATTATTCCAAATATACTGCCGAATTACGGTATCAAGTTTCTAACAGAAATATATTGGTGGGGGTAATGGGATCATTGTACTTAAGAAATTCACACGAGGAACTACAGTTGTGTTCAAAATAATAGCAGTCCAACATCACTAACCTCATAAATCATCTTTTTTGGTAGAAGTGATATTTCTACATGGCAAATAATTTACTAGTAAGTGTTGTAGAGTCATAGAAAACCAACAGTCATGACATGCATGCTGCTCATTCTGTGTAATTGAATCTGTAATTGAAAAGGGCATGTTCAAAATAATAGAAGTGTTGTGTTCAATTAGTGAGGTGATTGATTCTGTGAAGAAACAGGTGTCAATTATGGCCCATATTTAAGGAAGGAAGGAAGCAAATGTTGTGCATGCTGGTTATAATGCATTTCACACTGAAATACTCAGCAAAATGGGTCGTTCCAGACATTGCTCTGAGGAACAGCGGACTTTGATTAAAAAGTTGATTGGAGAGGGGAAAACATAAAGAAGTGCAGAAAATTATAGGCTGCTCAGCCAAAATGATTTCAAATGCCTTGAAATGGCATCCAAAGCCTGAACGACGTGGGAAAAAATGGTCAACTACCATTCGAATGGATCGAAGAATAGCCAAAATGGCAAAGGCTCAACCAGTGATCAGCTCCAGGAAAATCAAAGAAGACTTAAAGTTACCTGTGAGTACTGTTACGATCAGAAGAAGGCTATGTGAAGCAAAGCTATCAGCTAGAAGCCCCCGCAAAGTCCCATTGCTGAAAAAAAGACATGTACTGAATAGGTTGAAATTTGGACACATTGACTGGCCAGGAGAAATGGTGCCAAATTCTGTGGACTGATGAGAGCAAAATTGTTCTTTTTGGGTCTAGGGGCCGCAGACAGTTTGTCCGACGACCCCCATGCACTGAATTCAAGCCACAGTACACTGTGAAGACCGTAAAGCATGGTGATGCAAAAATCATGTTATGGGGATGTTTCTCATACTGTGGTATTGGGCCTATTTATCGCATACCAGGGAATCGTGGATCAGTTTCAATACATCAAAATACTTGAAGCGGTCATGTTGCCTTATGCTGAAGAGTAAATTCCTTTTGAAATGGGTCTTTCAACAAGACAATGACCCAAAACACACCAGTAAGCGAGCAAAGTCTTGGTTCCAGATGATTGATGTTATGGAGTGGCCAGCCTAATCCCCAGACCTCAATCCCATAGAAAACGTGTGGGGTGACATTAAAAATGCTGTTTCTGAGGCAAAACCCAGTAATGCAGAGGAATTGTGGAATGTAGTTCAATCGTCCTGGGCTGGAATACCTGTTCACAGGTGCCAGAAGTTGGTCAACTCCATGCAACACAGATGTGAAGCAGTTCTCAGAAATAATGGTTTCAAAGTAAAGCAAACAAATTATTATAAAAAAAATATAATTTTAAAATATTCTTTTTTCTTCACTTTCTGTAAAGGAAACACAAACTTGATATATTTTGGTCATGTTTTGATTTGGAATTGAATGTGCAGTGTTCCCAATGCATTGGTATTATGGAAATAAAAGCTATTCTAAGGTTTTTGAGCATTATTCACTATTTTAAACACACTGCTATTATTCTGAACACAACTGTATGTTCATTTTAACAAAAGCAATCCTGGACCGTAGCGATGCCGGCAGCACAGACCAATTGGCCAAATCCCTTTGAACACTACTTAATATCGTTTCATAGTTGTCCTGGACAACTCGCTGTAGCGATGTGTGTATGGTGATGCCCAAAATATGTAATTTTGCTCTGGGTTGGTATTGTACCACTAATAGCTGATGTCGCCTGTCTGTTGTTCAATAGAAGATTAGATTTATTCCAATTCATTTTATAGCTGGAGATTGAGCCAAATTCGTTGAAGATCTTAAGAAGTTTTGGAACAGAGTCCTCAAGGTCAGAGATGTACAGCAAAATATCATCTGCAAATAACGATATTTAGCTGTTATTGGATTTAATCTGGACATTACATATTTTATTTTTCCTTATGGCTTGGGCTAACGGTTCAAGAGAGATCGCAAATAGCATGGGAGAGAGCGGGCATCCCTGTCGCGAGCCCTGTTCAATGGGGAATGGCTGAGAATGCAACCCATTGGTTGAGACTATGGCCGTGGGATTCGCATTATAAAGTACGTACCATGTCAATGAAGTTGGTCCCCAGACCAAGCCTCTCCATTACTTGCCACAAGTAGTTCCACTCTAGGCGGTTAAAAGCTTTTTCCGCGTCCACTGATAAAACTGCTGCCGTTGTTGGAAGATTTTTGGCTTCTTTTATTACATGAAACGATCTACGTAGTCTACGTTGTCTGCAGCGTGATGCTTTGGTATAAAACCTGATTGGTCGGGGTGGACTAGTTTCTCAATGAAGCGTTCTAGACGGCGTGCCAAGACTTTGGAATAGAGCTTAATATCAGTCCCAATGAGGCTGATGGGCCTGTAGTTTGAGCACTCCGTAAGATCTTTGCCCTTTTTGGGTATGACAGAAATTAGTGCAGTGTTGGTTTGTTGATGAAAAGTGCCCCTCTCTATGGCCGAGGTAAAAGTTTGTAAAATGATAGGTCCTAATATGTCAAAGTATTGTAGAAGAAGTTCTGATGGGATTCCATCTAACCCCGGTGTTTTCCCTTTTTTAATTGTTTTTAATGCTGATTTAAGTTCCTTTAACGTTATAGGTTGACCCAGTTCTTCTGCCTCCTCTGGGTCAAGAAGAGGCATGTTTAGCTGTTTTAGGAACTCTTGGCACTGTGTAGGATCAGGGTTGCAGGAGGACTCATACAACTTTGAATAAAAGGATTGAAAAGTGGTGCTGATTTCTTTAGGATTTGTTGAGATACCTCGGTCCGTGCGGATGCTGTTGATAGTAGCTCTGGACCTGCTTTGTTTTAATTTCAGAGCCAGCAATTTGCTTGGTTTACAATCATTAAAATAGTAATTTTGCCTCACTCTGTGCATTATGAATTCAGCTCTCCTTCTTAGCAAATCATTTAGCTGTGCTCAACTTGTGACTAGAAGAGTATGTGTAAGTTTAGAAAAACCCCTCTTTAGAGACTGCTCCAGGGATTTACAACATTCTTCCAACTCCGCCTTGAAGAGTTTTTAAGGTAAAGTAATGACTTACATGTCTAAAATAAGTTGTGCACTTTTGATTTAAAAGTATATTTGGTCAGAGGAGGAAAAATTGTGGATATAGGGCAGGAATAATGAACTATGACTAGGACTATTTGTGTCATTAATTAATCCCACAGTTATTTTCTTTATTAAGATGACCTACTCAAATTGCTTCTTTAATATGGAGAACAGTGCAAAATCCAAACATATCCTAAGAAAAATATGAAATCCTCATATTTATAGAAGTTAACTGTTAACTGAACTGTAATTTAAAAGAGGCACTCCACTGATTTCCACTTAAAGATTTAATGATCGGTCGACTATCGGTCAGAAAAAGAAATGCACAACACATAATATATGACATAATAATAAAAGGAAAAATATAAATAATTTAAACAAAACATGAATAAATGAAAAGGTGACAAACTTCACTGAAAGTGGTGTCAGCAAGTGTTCTAAATTAAATTGTTCTGTGTAGATATTAGTTATTGAAATGTTTACCTGGCAGGGAGGGTCCAATTAAATGTGCTTTCAAGTTGCATCATGGGAAATGTAGGATGCAGCGTCGTAGGGCTTGACTATTCTATATCCACGACATTCTACTTCCAGGATTGTTCAGGTGCCGCCGTAAATTCCGCCGGATGTCTTTCATTTCGGCCGGATGTCCGTTACCTTCCGCTTTCTTTGTCTTAGCATGTTAAACTCTGGTAGATCTCTGCAGGGTAAATCCAGACAGCTAGCTAGACTGTCTGTCCAATCAGAATTTTCTGTTGCACGACTAAAACAACCTTTGAACATACACATGTTCCTTCCTGAGGCTATTTTGCAGCCGCGCCGTTGCTGGGCCGCCCAAGACAATTTTGATTGGTTTAAAGAATTATATAGAATGTCATCAATAAAATGCACACAACTCATGATGGTGCTTTATACAGACATTAAAGGGAAAAGACCGGAAGAAGTTCTAATTCTGACATGCCCACTTGACGTTGGATGGAACATTCCCTCGCTGCTGTTTAGGAAGTACATTTACTCTTCTCTTACCTTCACTTTTGATATTTAACTTATTATAGGTAGAAAAAGTGTACCTTTCTAACACCAGAATCTTGTGAGGAAAAATAGGTTTGATGTATTTAGTAAATCACATTCAGCCCGAGGCTAGCCTGATATGAGACAGGTGGGCCTATATTTTACATAAAAACCTTGACTAGTTAAGCTTTAAAAATGTCAATGAAAGAAATAAGACTTTTCCAAGTGTATCTGAGCAGTTTTAAGTTAAATGTGTTTATAGGTTATTTTACAAAGTGGTAAATGTTCACATTATCCTGTTTCCCCCTCGTGGATCATTAAAAAAACTTTGCCTGGCATAAGAATAAGCATTATGAGTACAAGGAGGAGAGGAGGTGTGTTGCTTCGCACGTAATTTATTCTGTACACGCAGGTGCAAAAGCACAATGCAAAATGTTGTCAAGATATGAAATGAGAGCTTACTCATATTCAGCAAAATGTGAGAGAGGAGAGGTAGCCTAAATGGTTTCTACACACACAACCTGTCCAATATTGTACAGACTTTGTTTTATTTATTAGCACCTCTGGCCATTCTTTTCTTAATTAGACATCTTCCAGCCTCAGGGGTCTTCATCATATATAGAAAACTCATTACTTATACAAGGCTACAAGGCAGCCACCTACTGCACTGGTTGTTACAGAAACAGCTCCACACAATGGGCCCATGGGCCAGAGCTTGAGACTATTGATTTTCACAAGAGCTGACAGACCTGATAGCTGCAAAATGTACATGGATCCGCCAACCATTTCCAAGATATTTTTGTTTCCACACGTCTGTCGTGTCAAACTTACACCTGGATCCCTTGAAGTGTCCCAAACTGCTCGACTACAAAAGAGAAGCTGTATGTCATACACCTGACTGTCAGTATCACTAAGGATTTGGTGTTTAATAAAAAAGACAGTGGTTTATGGATTGGGATGATAGGGTGTAAAATTGCTCAGATGTTATTCCCTTTTGTGACAGTTTGATGTGTAACTCTGGATAATGTGAATATGTGTTAAAAACCACAATAACATGCTTTCCCTTTTTTAATGAATGAATATGCACTGAGCACGATTAGAAGCAAACTTAACAGAACCCTCTTTTGCAGAAAGAACAGGAGTATTCAGAAAGCCACTCTGCTCTTGTGAACAAAGCCTACCAGACTCTGCTTAAGCCTTTGAGTCGTGGTCTTTATATGGTGAGTTCTTCTGTGGAACAGTTTATTTTTTTATAACTGCAAGCTCTGTCTGTCTGATCGCTTGTTTTAAAGAAACATCCTTACTGTCTTAGTATGACGAAAAGTAGTAACGTGTATTTGAAGGAGCAGTTGAGTTTGATGAACTTCCATCCTATGTTTCAGCTGGAGCTGGAAGGGATGCGTATAGAAGAGGGCACCGACTCCGGGGCTGATTTGGAGTTTCTAATGGAGCTGATGGAGATCAACGAAGCCCTTGATAAAGCTAGGACTCCAGAGGAAGCCAATAAGATAGGCCAAGACACAAAAAGTAAATAAATATGCCAGTTACATTTAATTGATTTATTAATTTAGCACAGGTGGACGTTTAGTACATGAACCTGGTTAATTGATGCCGCTGATACATCAGATGTGTAGCTGTTTAAGATTTTTGACTAGTTTTACCTCTCCATGCCTCAAAACGTTATTAAAATGAAACGGTGTAAGACATGAAAATCACTTAATGGCTGTTCACTGGCTAAGGCATTTCTTTGTTTTAGGGGTTAAAGTTGTAATCCTTAAGATTTAAGTTCTGGTTGATTTGGTATGACACCTGTGATTACCATGGTAATAGCAAGTGCACTGCAAGCTGCTTTGTCAGGAATACAACAGAAGAGCAACTGGTGTATCTGTTCACAGTGCAACAAAACAAACTCATGTTGTTGGTAGGCATATATAGGCAATTTGAATCCTGGGTGGGAATTGCGGACTCGGCCATGTACAATGACCACTAATATATAGAAAGGTAGTTACAGAATCACTTAATGGCTAATGCATAAAAAATGGCGACCATAAATAAATGAGAAATTATCTCATGAAAATATCAATAATTATAACTACGGAACTATGGGATGTATATGCAATGCACAACAAGGTTGGCACCGTCAGACCAATGAATAAAGCAAACATGACCCATGTATCTCTGTATGGTCTGTTTAATCTGTGTCCCATTTTTGTAAACTAAAATATTTCATTATATCCTTGTGCTAGATAGTGTGAATTTGTTAAAGCTTTAGTGCATAACTTTTTTTTATATTAATGAACATCTGTTACATTCAAGTACATCGATCCAAAGCTAATTAAGACTATCAGCTCCACAAAACTCTCTCTGTATTTCTCAGTATGGCTATGTTCAGAAAATTGTGTCGTCCGGCGACTTTCGGACGCAGAAAATCGAGCGAAGATAATTACCTCTTCTGAAGAGTCCATCATGCATTTTTAATCCTCTGTGTCCTGCTTGGCTACAAGCAACTGCATGGAGGAGGAGTGGGGGTGGTGTGCAATCATGGAAGGCTTGTATCATGTGGATGCGCCAACAGTTTGTTGTCATTACTTAGAATTCCTCACAGAAACTACACACTATAGCTTTAATGTTAACAAAATATGTCTTTTTGATTTTTGTGGTTTGTTTAACCTAAAATAAAGCAGTTACTCTCAGAGGGGAGTGTGCTTTGTGTTCTATGTGCCATGTGTTGTTAACACGTGTATAACTGGAACTTGTCTCCTCCTCTCTTGCAGGGAAACTGGCAGTCTTGACAGAGGAGATAGATGCTGCCCTTCTTAAAGGTATTTTATTCAGATGTTCAAAACATTTTCTGTTCCTCCCACTCATTCCTGTGTTTGTTTTGTAATCTATTCTGAAGCTTTCCTTAAGTCACTGAGTGAGTCAGTGATTGAACTTCCTTTTGCACTCTCTTTTTTCTCAGGAGAGCTTCAAGCCGCCAAAGCCCTGCTTGCCCAAATGAAATACCATGCAAACATTGAAGAGAAAGTGAAGGAAAAACTTTCTGAATTCATGTAATTTCCCCCCTGTTTAGTATCACTTTATTTTATATTTTTAGCTAAAAGGTTTTGTAGATAAGCACACACATCATTGTACATTTGTTTTGGGATTATGTAAATCTATTGTTCAAGTTGAATAATAAAACTACTTTTAATGCATAGTACACAACTGAATTAATTGTGAATTGTACTCTGCTATTTTTTTTTATTTAAAACCGTACAGATATGAGGATGTAATTGGATGCATACAGTATTCCACTAATTTCACAAGCCTAATCATATCCACTTGTACCTAATGTATCATTAAATGTGACAGAGATCTATAATTGTCTCTGATTAAATGTGCTGCTCAGAGTGTTCATATGATTACCCTGCCTCTCAGTTCAGCATTTTGTCATGTGGGGCTCACACACAGAAATGTGACTCCCACTCAGTTCCTCAGGGTACCTTTAGGTGGAGACATAACACCTTGACAATCATACATATTGTACAAACTGGATATGGGACCAGAAGGAAGTCCTTTATAGGGATAGACAGCCTATTGAATTATTTACAGTGGCTTCATATGCAGCATTAATACTATGATAATCAGGAAAACCTCACTGAATGACGATTACTTGATGAGCCAAAGATCTAGGATCTGTGTAAGGTTCTAGCTCATAAATTGATTGTACATTGACCCTGTACACCTATGCGTGCAGCACACTGATAGGTGCACCAGAATTTAAATTCATCCATCTTCTCGCTCCTTGAGTTGTTTTTTTTTCAACACCATAGAGTCATAATCTGCTTTGCAAATTGGAGCTCCAGTCACACCAGGGGCTTTCTGAGAAACTGATACAGGTGCAATCACACTGAAATAAAAAGGTTGTCACTTAATCTAATGGCAAAAAGTAAACCATCAGATCACATATCGTGAAAAATGTTATTTGAGACACCCCACAACCTAAACCATTTTGTGTGTATTAGTGGTTTTACACCGACACTGTTTTTCTGTGCCCCACATCTCACTGGAACACCAACTGTAACACATCCTGACTGGTTGTTTATTAAGTCTGGAGCAACAATGTCATGTGTCTGAGGCTGTTTCGTTTTTTTTACGGTGGAGAAGCAGTTTCCTTAATACACATGGATAGACATTGAATTAAACAGGGCTTCTCCCACCACGAGGAGACTAGCAGGCCTATTTATTATTCATGTCGTAATCGGAAGGCATCTACGGCGCCTTTGAATTAATGAGAAAAAGTGATCGACCAACACTGAGGCCTCTGCTGTCTCCCAGAACTCTTTCAAATTGAGTTTGAAAGAGACGAAAGGGAATAAACTCACTACAGCTGGGCTGTGAAATTGACTTGGATGGGAAAATAAACTAGCTACATGCGACCGCCATGCACCAGTCAATGTGCACTGGGTTAATTCAAGCATTCTCTACAGGCCTACATGACCCAGTCAATATAATTCCTATTAGTTATGTGAGTTATTGCACTGGTTTGACATTTTGGGAAATTAACGTATTTAATATTGAGGGTTAGATGAGAATATATCACTCTCACATCTGTCTACTAAATATTAAACTGCAGCTAGTTATCTTAGCTTAGCATTAAGGCTGGAAACATATGGAAATAGCTAGCCTGGCTCTGTCCCAAGGTAACAAAATTAGCTCATTAGCACCTCTACTTTACAGTATATCTCATATGTTTAATCTGTACTAAAACCATAGTGCAAACAACAATTTGCAGTTTTACAGAGGGTTATGTGCTGGACCTTTTCTTTGCCTGCTGTGCAGTGACTTTTTACCTTTAAACAGAACCAAGCTACCTATGTCCACTTGTTTCAAGTCTTTATGCTAAGCTAAGCTAATCAGCTGCTGGCTGTAGCTTAATATTTAGTGGACAGATATGAAAGTGGTATTAATCTTGTATTTATTTCTGCAACAAAGCGAATAAGTGTGTTACCAAAATTATAAACCATTCCTTTAACATTGTGGAAATAATGACAGTGTCTACTTACATTAATACCTAAATAAAATATTTTCCTTTCATTGATTTGGAAATATGTAATAGTTGAGGCTATTTTGTGTTTCAGTTTTCATACAAAGAGTAGTCACAAATGGCCCCTTTGTATTAGGGATGCTGTTTTCCTGCAAAGCCAAAGAGACTCATTATATGCCTGCATATCACCATGTGTAGTGCCTGCGAAAAATCTAATTCTATATTTATTATCATATTGGGCAAGTGTTGCAAAAAAAAAAAAAATCACTGGAGACCAATTTTACCTGGATTAAGGTGTCTAAAAAGCCTCCAACAAGGTGACTAATAGTGCATAATTGCAGTATTAATCATCTCCATATGGCTTTACCGTAAATATCATAATAAGATTAATGTGTTCTTGTGACCCATGTCTTAATCATAATGTTCTCTTAATCACATTAAGACTAAAATGTTGGTGGGCCATTAAAGCACAACTGCAGTACTCTTGACAGAAACCTAATGGGGAAAAAAATCCTCATTATAGACTATTTGTCCTGTGATGAAGGAGTACAAACACCACTGAACTATATAGAAACCTTCAGCGATGGATACAAACAGTAGCCAATAAAAGGTCTGATTGACAAAAGTCTAAACCAGTGGAGGATGACTCACTGGAGCTGAGCTCTTTTCTGCTCACAGCCGAGCAGCAGTCTTTATGATCCTCGCCCCTCCGCTCAGCTACTGTGTGACTCAGCTGTTGAGTGTCAGTCCAATCATCCCACAGATACCTCAAGCCTGCTGTGTGTAGTAATGCCATTATAATCTACCACTATTAGGTTTTTTTCCCACCCTTAATCCATGTTTTTATGTCGTTTGCCTCATCTCTTTACCAAACCGTGTCTATGCCTCCCCATGAAGCTCAAATGTGCTCCCTGAATGTTTGACTCTTGCCTTTTCTTTGCTTAGTTTTGAGTGTGCATATTTTGATACGGTTTTCGGTCTGAACCCACTCATTGCAACTTGGTGTCACTATGATTCTTGTAGACACAGGGATGTCTCAGTTTTCACAAAGATCAAGAGCACTCAACAGTGTGGTTCCTGGAGTGAAAAATCCCATTCATATTCTGCATAAGGATTTTGATTATTAGCCATAATGTCTTAACCATCCAAGGTAAAATGACCACAAGTTACGAGACCGTGAAACGATGATTTATGCTCCTGCAGCAGCCAAAAGTCTGTATGAAATCAAAATTGTTTTAAGAAAGACACGTTTTTTCTGCAATGCCATGGAGAAGTATTAACCTACCCACAATCATAAACATAACAGCAACGTTTCTGATTGGTGGAACTTACTGTTACCATGGAAATGTTTACTGCACCCACGAACAGATAGTGGGTTGCTAGCACTAAAGTCAATGATCGTTCATGTACACACATGTACATGTGTCTTGTACCTTT
Organism: Sander vitreus; assembly: GCF_031162955.1. NCBI lineage: Eukaryota > Metazoa > Chordata > Actinopteri > Perciformes > Percidae > Sander > Sander vitreus. The sequence goes on from NC_135859.1 coordinate 26,859,756, forward strand.
GCCTTTTTTCCATTTTTAAAATGTTTTTATGTTTTATGGTCACAATTGATCTTGTGGCTGGTTGGCTTGGTTCCAGTCTTAAAACTCTTTCTTTAAACATTTTCTGAAACGACAATGGAGCAATTGAATGGGGAAAATCACTTCCGGAGCCAGAGCCGTTCAAAAAGTGGGCGGTCACTGTTGAGCTTTATAGGTACAACAACACAACACCTGCCATGTCCCATATGTCTGCTAATGTGATTTTATACAGTGAACATATTGGAAAATACAAGCTGATTTTTCCCTTTTCAGGCTTACCCGCGTGTTTAAAACCTGAATAGGGAAAAATAGTAATTGTTTGATGCTGACAGCTTGTATTTTTTCTGAATATCGTCTCCATTTTATGTAAACGTTCTATCTCCAACTTTAACCGGGGATCAGTTCATTAAAACTATGGATGTGACATTTCAAGCACTCCAGATCACTTTATTTTACCTCATTGACTGTAATTATAAGTCAAATCAGAACCCACTTTGACAATAGCCGCCTTTCTTCTCGGCTCCATGTTTGAGGGGAGAATTCCCAGAGGTGATTCTCACTGCAGCAGACGAGCCGCTCCTCTAAGCTTTTGATATAGGCCCAGCTGAGAGATTTGTAGGAGAATCTCTGCTCTGCTCAGCGATATGTGGAAAAGGCAGGTGCATTTAGACACGACATGTTTGTGTGTTTGTTCACACTTGGGTTGTTTGTGTTTGTGCAGACTAGAATGGAGAGCTGCTGTATCTTGAAATCCCTTTGACTTCTCAGAATGCGTAATCGTCCCTCCAAAAAGCAGTTGTCAAATAATCCCTTTATCAATTGCCTTTCCCAGAACCTCTTGTCACATATATTCCTCCAAATTGTATTGCATTTGTACGGCGCTGTTGTGTAGCAATCATGTCTAGAGGTCCACATCCTGAACAGAAAGTGTTTTGTTTCAAACTGAGCAAGGTCTTGATATTTTGGTATTTTAGAGCTGCAAATGTTTCACCTTGAGGTGTAGCTATGCAAACATAGCAGACCCAGTGAATGCAAATTGATTTTTTGTTTGCATCTATATGTTGCATCTACATGTTGTGAGCCTCCAAAAACAAATATCTGAAATGTTTACAACATTTCCCCAGTACTGAGGAGTATAATCCCTGTGGAAAAAGAGGGGTCCAGTTTTAATTAAACATCTGTGAAGCAGTGGGCTGCTGGTGGATCTTCAAGTTAAAAGGGATTTTTAGGCACTGGGCTGTCCTATTGAAACACCAGGAAATATTGCTTCAAAAGGCTCCTTTGTGGTTTTTGAGTTTGGAAAGCCTTTGAAGGCGAAGAACCAGGGGTTTGGTGTATGTGTGCAGGGAAACAGATCAGCCATTAACTTTCAGCTGAGTTAAGTGCAAACCACTAGCCTCTGGTGAGATCGTGCCCCTTACCTTATCTCCTCCTCTGTGCTGCAGATACTGCCTTACAGCAATCACATTGGTTCACAGTTCAGATCTGGTCTGATTGTTTCTCATCTCATCTAAATACCTTGCACAGCATTGAATAACTGGATTCTACTCTGATTCCACTCTGACATTGTGGCACAAAAGGCAAAAACTTTTACAAAGTTAAACTAACTTTAGTACTCCCTGCACTTCTTGTCTCTGGAAGAGTAGTAATCTAGACATCAACACCATGCGCTAACTGTGAGAGTAACTTGGAGAGAAGAAACAGAGAGGAACATATCGTCATGCTGCCCCTATATTGTGAAATATTTTATGATTATCTGGATGTCTGTCTATTTGTAATGTCACTGTGAGCTGAGCCTTGTTGCCTTAAAACAGGTAGCATACAGTGGGTTTTTGGACTGTGGGTTTGTCACTACAAGTGGCCCCTTTTCCATAATTGTTTGATCCATTATCATCAACATATTGATTACAGCAGCTTTAACCCTAACCCCCCCAAAAAAATAAAATTAAAATAAATAAATAATTACATGGAGCTCATGTGGAAACAAAGACCTGGCGATGATTTTGTAAAGTAAAAGTAAAACATGTCCCCCCTACTTGGATAACGCACCAGGCAAAGGCAATAATGTGGTTTCCATGTGTGAAAATGACACTGTCACATCTTTATAAAATTGAATTGAAGCGCAAACACCGGTTACAAACAGCCTAGCGTCTTAGAGATTGTAAGTAGTATTGGGGATGCTCCGTAAGCTCACCAGTTGGTGTGAATGTTAATGTGCAATCTTCAAGTAAATAGATATCACACCGTGCCGTAGCTTTACTTCAGGTGGGCCAGACAGGATTAGGGGTAAGTACAAAGCAATTCTGAGCTCTAAAAATAAAAATTCTATCATTGAGATTTATTACTATGCAGGATTTCTGCCAAATCTGTGCACCTGTGGCAGTATATTGCCTTGACTTAATATTGTCCGTGAGCCTCACCATATTCTCCTGCATTTTCATACAGGGGGGAAGAGAATTTGCAAGCAGCGGCGCACATTAATTTGTAAGGCCTTGCTTTTCAAACAAACAAAAGAAGAAGCGGTCCCCTGTCCGCTTGGGCTGCTGCTGATATCTCACATAATGATGACTCTCGTTACTCCGTGCATCCTACTAAGTTGAACAACAAGCTAACCTTTTTCTACTGCAGTTGTTTCTATGACAACGTGAGCCCCGGCTGCAACTTTTTGTGATAAGCAGAGAAGCCAGAAAATATATTTGATTGATCCTGCTTCTCTCCATGTGAATGATATCAATACTCAACACTGATAGGGCTGTTTAGGCTAACAAGCAAAGATCAAAAAGTATTTTTGCTCCACTTAAAAATGTGCCGCAGTTGAATATTTCTGAAAAGTTTGTTAGAATTTGTATCACTAGATTTCTTAAGATGTCATATTGTATTGAATGTGCATGACAACGTTGACCTATCGCAGGAAGGTCACATTCAACCACATGCTAATATCCAGTTGAATCTCTTTTGAAGGAAAAAATTGCCTTGCCTTTCCGTGTTATGAAAACATGGCTGCATGATTGCCTGCAGCAGCGATTGGCTCTGTGTGTTATATGAAGCTCCAGTCACACAGAAGAAAACCTTGGGCTTTTCTCTGCCGTGCTTTCCTTATTGCATTTGACAGGACAGGGACCACAAACCTCAATCCTTTCACCAGCTCAAATTGAGGCCTTTGAGAAAGTGCTGTGCCATTGACCCTTGGGCTTCACTCAGTGCCTCTTCAGCTGAAATCACCCACAAATATGTTGTACACCTTAGCACAGCTCGCAAAGTAATAGGGATTGGTGCTGTAATCCAGACTCGACATGAGGTGATGCGCGGCACGATTATGATGCACCACCCTCAGTTTGAATCTCTTGCCAATCACCAGGGTAGAGAGAAATTAATCACTCTCGGGGCTGTCAGTTGGCGTCAGCCAGGAGACATTTATCTTTGAACCCATGTCAGTAATTTGGCAATAACGGTTCCTTTGATTAATTCACTGCCTGAATCTCTGCCAGGAGAGCAAGAGTTCAGAGACAGTTACAGATTGATGATGCTTGTATCCTGTAATTCTGTGGCCCTCAATCTTTGCAGTGATTAGGCTTGTGTAAAAAAGACAACACATGTAATTGCATACTCCTAAACGTGATAATTGTTTGAGTGAGGAACTGTATTCTGAGGTGTCAGCATTAGCTTGGAGGTTTATTCTATCCACTTAGGAAGTTGCAGCTGATCTCAGGCTCGTTATGGAGCAGTACTGAAGATTGTTTGCCAGCGCTGGCTCACTGTGTCCTCAGATCAGCTTCATGCTGCTTAAGCAAAAACTGTTGACACATCTCAAGCTAACAGAGTTCATTCCAGCATGCATCCAAAAGGTTTCAGCCAGGAAGAGAAGACATTGTTATAGTTTGTCAAACCTGCAGTAAAAAAAGCTCATTCAGCAGGTGTCGTTCCACCTATCGCCACCTCCACTTCATTTGCTTTTTTGGACAAACTTGATGTTTACTTCAAGGCATCTCAAGGGGCTTGCCTGAGAGGTAAAAAATACCCTCAAGATTTCTTATTCTTTTTCATTTGACAGCTCAAAATGCAGTCCTGCTTTCCTGGTTATTTTGCACAGATTTTCACCACTCTAAATAGAAATTAATGACTGTTATCTTCCACACAATTGAATCTATTGGTAGAAAACATTGGAATCTTAATTTGAGAATCACTGATGTTATTATTTTAATCCAGCCATATGTCAAGATGAAAAATTGCCAACATTACTCCATTTAATTGGTATTCGGAATTACATTTTTTTTAATTTTTGGCTACAATTACCATCCAAAATACAGCAGATATAAAAATATATATATATAAATAATAATGAAAAACAAACCCTCTTTGGACCACTTGTCAAAATAAATAATGTAAGAAGCTCAATATTTGCATACTGTCTAATAATAATAATTGGTCTCAAAGAGCAATGTAGTTAGGGGGACACACACTACTGCTGAATGGAACTCATTCATGTGATAGGGAATGAAGAAAACAAAGCTGGTCTTTGCGTTTACGGTCTAGGTATCTGAGTTGTTTGTCAGTGTGTTTCCATTGGGTCCTATGTGAGATTGCAGTAGCATTTTTAAATGTGCAGGTCATGGAAAATATGATTTTTCCCAGCAGACGGTCTCATCTGGCTTATCAGAGTTTCCATATGGATCTCTTTTTCTCTCTGCAGCCCTCCCTCCACCAGAACATCTAAAAGATGTGTGCTCATTTCTTTTATCTTACCTGTACATTAACTCCATGTTTAGACAGATCTCATCCTCTATGTATCCATCGATTACATGACCTCGTACTGTGGGATTGACGAGTGTGACTCTGTTTCTGCCTGACGAATACTTCCCAGTTGATGGGGGAAATATTATATAAACTATATTATTATTTTTTTAAGTCTTGAAGCTGTGTAGTGTGCGTGGGTGTTATATTCCACTCTATATTTCATTTAACTGTGGGTTTCTGACTGTAGCCATGGAAACCCAGTCGCACCGTGACCCCTCCCATGGTATTACCTTATTAAAGTGAAATTTTGTAATTTAATGTAATGGAATAGCTGTAGTGGATTAGCATACAATTACAGCCATTTTACTTATCTTCACAGCTCTCTCTTAAATCTCTTTAATGTTCCACTTGCTGATGTACTTTCTAACACTGGTTGGTCCCCTGGCAGAGCAAATGCAAGTGCAAGCATATCATTCACACATTCTTGCATAGCTACGCAATATCCATTAAAATCACTGATAGCGACTTGTTATACATTACTGCTCTGCTTATTACTGTACTTCTTAAAAAAGGAATTACAGAAATGGTTTTATTTTCATAATGGTAACTTTTTGAAAATATACAAAGAGTTCTAAATGGCTGCAAGGCCGCCATCTGCTTCTCCATCTCTGGCATGTCCCCTCGTCTGATTCCAGCTGCCTGCTGGAGGAATTAAGGAGGAGATTGGAAGAGCTTGGGCAGATGTAACAGCGGAGTTGACATTAGCCTGCATGGGACAACATGCTGCTCAGATAGAGAGAAATGCTCTGCACTGGTAACTGGGAGGCTTACGGATGTTCCCTGCCTTATTTTGTCCCAGACAAGCTTTCTGAATTGCAAGCTAAAATATATTTTCTGCCCACTGCCCACGTGTATTTTAAGGGATGGAGATAGAGGGTTGGTTTTTCCATGTGTGAAAAATTGCTAGACCTGCAAAAATTCACTACCTGGGTTTACTTAGGGAAAACTAGCTGTCAACTTCCCAGCATCTAACAGGGATAACAATAAACTGAAGCTTTGGTTACTTGGAATATGAAGAAAACTTTTTTTTGACCTAAATGTCAAACAAGGGATGTTGGTATGCCTTGTCAAACTTGGGAATAAATAATAAATACAATGTATTACTAAGCAACTGAGAAATAAGCTACATAAGTCAACTAGGTGACAATTAACCATTTAATACATGTTACAAGTATGGCTGACAAACACTGTCAGGATGAGGATTTGCTATGATTTGGCAATACGCAGAGCAGGTCTTATGATAAGGAATAAAACTTGATACTCCACATACTGCTAAATGTATGTCCTGTGTGTATTAAATTACTATAAATGCCCCAGTAACTTATTCATTCCACCAGCAAGTTGTCCAGTTTTGCAGCATAATCATCAGGATGCTGATATACTAATAACCTGTCGTTTCTTTGTTCTTATTTTCTAGATTTTGTGACCACACAAGGGCAAGTTGTAGTGCGCCGAGTTCGCCAATATATCTGAATAGAATGTAATAATGTAGTGTAAAACATTTAATATTCATCAAGGTTAAGGGGCCCTATGTCTTATTGTGAGAATGGAAGAGAATTAAATTTGTTCTGGTTCATGAATTCAAAATGTTTGCTCTCTACTTATCAGCTCTTCTGGGATGTTAAACAAAATGATGCAAGCTCCCACCTACGCTCTGTAAAGATTTAAATTATCAAACATATCTTTATTAATTTCTTCCCAATGGACGTTCACATGTATGGAAATCACATAAATTAGCATTCTCTCACTGCAAATGTGCCCTCAATGCACAATTATCACATAATTGTCTTTATTTAGGTTTTACATATTGTAACAACTAATAGAGTGCAGTATACACAGGAACCCAAACCTTTCTAATGGCCTGACTAATCGCTGGCCAGCACATGTTCTAACATTCAGCAATTTTAGATGTTCACATTTGAATTTGGGTAATCTGCGCAATAAAATGACCAACATCTTCTCTGGGGGGCTGCCAACTTTAAACTTTACAACCACACACAAGCCCTTTAAACCTGTAATTGTTTGTCCTCTGTCACTAACAGACAAGTTCACAAACTCTCACTTGAAACACCAAAATTGCTTGAGCCCCCCCTAAAAAGGGTCTAAAATCGCCTATGGAGTCACAAATGCTTTCGTGTACAATATACTGGCTCTGTTAAACTTGTACATTTCCTCACACGCACGCACGCACGCACACGCACACACACACACACACACACACACACACACACACACACACACACACACACACACACACACACACGCACACACATCTGGTATAGGGCAGCATCTGTAACAAACTCTTTCCATATGTGCTTGCATATGCAGAAGTGTTACAAGCACAGTTGCAGAGCTTTGATTGGTTTCCTTCTATGTCCCAGACATGAATTTCATCAGACCTCAAAAGCTGCTTAAGAAATTAAAGGTGCTAGTACTTGATGACTTAAAGCCACCTCTGGAGAAGAGCAGTAGGAATTACAGCATTGCTGACAAATCTCTGCAACACCCCTCCCCCCTAAACCCATCTCACACTCTGTAGGGACCATCGACTGGAATAGACTAACAATTAAGTCACATTTTCCAGTTAGAGATAAGTTAGCCAGGTAATTAAAGCAGAGATCCCACAGAAACACCACGTGAAGATGTAATGTATCCCTATAAAAATAGCATAATAGCTAATATAAATAATGCTTTGTCATGAAGGCAAGAATAAACCTCATTATAATGTCTTCAATGTCTTAAAATGCCAGTGGACTTTGGGGAATTTTGTTTTAAAACAGAGTATAAGGCAGAAAGTGAGTTTTTAAAGCATAACCCCATCAAGCCCCTGCAGATATATTATAGTAGTTTTGTGCTATGGGGCAGTAAAAACCATAGTTATTGCCCCTTAAAGGGATAGTTGGGGGTCTCTCTTGAGTCGCTCTGGTTTGTCGTGTGCTGGAAGTCTTTTCTGTCCATCCAAAAACCTTGACGTTGCTGGCTGTGATGAGTGAAACTTTGTTTTGTTTAACTGAGTTGTGGCATTGCTACCAAATGTTACTACTTCCAGTCCTTTAATAGGGATAAACTGATACAAGTGTTATTTAATTGATCAGATTTGCCTCCTAAAATTCCCTAAAATTATCCTTGAATTCCTTTTAAGTACATATTACACAAACAGATCTGCAAAAGCTAAACGAAAGATCAAACGCAACATTTCAACATGAGACCTAAACTGACATGAAGACAAAAATCTGAGACTGCAGTTGCTGCATAATCACTGCTGGTGAGCTCCCTGCAGACGGAGATGTTTAATCACAGAACAAAAAAAAACATCTGCTTTCTCTCCACGTTCTTCTCTTTTTTTTAACACCCCTTGCATTTCCAACACTGTTTTATTTCACGTAACCAAAAAAGTTTAGTCACGTTATTTTTCTCTGCCTCTCAGCATTGGTGATTACTGCTGTATTGCGCTGGTGTCCGTGGCTGCGGCGCTGACCTTAACTTCATTGTTTGGTGGATTAATTTGCTGGCAGGTCATGTCTCTGCCTTCCCTTTTGCTCCAGCTACACAGTGTTAACAATGCGTCAGCCTGGGCAACACTGTCACTATTTCTTTAGGCTACATTGCAATGATTCACACGAGTAAGCCATTAGGAAATGAATGTTTTCATGACCCTGTAAGGAGGAAAGCGAGTGGGTTGAAAGTGCAGGCTTTCTGAAAGGCAGGCACACTAATAGCCCATATACCATCACATTTGTGCATGAGGCAGATGTGGTGAACAAACACTTTGATGGATCCGTCTTCTTAATTGGTTTTAGGCTTCATTAAAACTTATTTAAAAAGTTCATGTCTTGTGACTTGTACAACTATAATCCATTTAACATAAATGAGACAAGAGCTGTCAGAAGGATGTTGATGCTTCACTTTTCATGGATAAACTCTGACAAGGATTCAATTATCTTGTTTGGACACTCCTGTTAGGCATTCAGCCTGTTAAGAGCTCTGTGAAAACATGAGAAACACTTAGTCCTTGAGAGGAAGAATCTGTTGTTGACAAAACGCCTGGGCTTTTACGGATGCTGCATGTGTTTTTCCCTTTGAGTCAGAAAAGCTTTGGGGGGGGGGGGGGGAGAGGTCCAAAGAGCTAAGAGCAACGCTCTCTGATCTTCTCCATTTAAATGCTTAAAAGGGCCTCTTTAGCTCAATGTGTAAAGCCTTTCTTTTTGTTTGACTTTAGCAGCATTTTCTACCTACCTTTCTACTTTTTTTCCTGCAGCATCGTGGCAGTGGCTGGCCACGTAGACAGCCACAACACAGTCAATGAATTCACAGTCAGGGCCACATCTCTGGGCTGGTATCCCTCCAACGAAGAGCTGAGGTTTGCTATGAGGCTGACCCATCACACACTCGAGGAGTAACGGCAGGGCCAAAGAGTTTAAAGAAGTCCACATGGGAGGGGAAATTACCCCTCCTGTTCCTCCTCTGCGCTTTTGCGTGCTGCCTATCTTCTCCTTCCCTGCTCTGTCCTGCACTGTAAAGGCAAAGCCGTGCCCCCCTCAGGGAAACACTTTCCTTCTATAAAGCCTATTGCTATGGAAATTGTGTGTAATTTCAGGGGCCGTTAACGGTGAGAGTGCAGGCATGCATATAGCGCGCTACTATCATCACACTGGAGCAGAAGAGCACCCAGGGCAGAATCTCATATTCGTTGCTCCTTTGCCGGTCTTTGCCCCTACAACATGACATGCATCACTTGATGCTAGCAGAATAAGGAATGGACAGACTGGGGAGCAGGCAGCTGTGGAAGGGAGATGAGAGGTGGATGGACTAAAGATGGAAAATTTAGGAAGAGGCTGGAACACTGAGTGTTTGTCAGTGAGAGGAAGAGAGTGTGTGTTTTAGAAAAAAAAAGAGATTGGAATACTTCATGAGAAAGATGAAAGCAGCAGAAGAAGACGTGAAAGGGAATCCGAGGAGAGAGACGCTTGAATCAATATTTATACTGTGAGATGAGACAATTCTGAAGCAGTAATTAAATTGGTGTGTCATATTTCATTCCATTACGGGGCTGAGCTTGCATGCAAATGATCCAAAACGCCTCCTTTTCAAGTGGATTTCATTTCTTTCATGACAGTGAATACAATTGAGCCAGCCAGGGAAAAATAAAATACTAATTCAGTATTCATGAGCTTATTGCTAGGAACTTGGGGACCATTCAACTGCAATTCAGCAGAGAGCGGGGTACGATACAAATCCCTCCGCTGTCAACTGTTTTACACTGAAACTAGGCGCAGGGGTGGGGAAGCAAATCATTCTCATTTGAATAATGATTAGAAAAACGAGGCAACGCTGTCGTTGATTGGAAACACAGTCTGGTTCCCAACATCGCCTCCCCTCCTCCCCGCTCTGGATTCAAGGAGAATGAATAAAACATATTCATCACATCACATCAAAGTAAATGTTACACTGGAATGCTGCCTGTGCAGATATTTTGGGTCAGACGCAGCTTCCTTCAAACATTCAGTAGTAACATATCCCCTGTCATTTTCACAAATATGATAGTTTACAATTTGAATAACATGCTCTGGTATTATATTGGTTAGTTAGCTTACACAGGACATCGGATGGATGACTCTGGAAGGTGACCGTCCCTCTATAAATCCTGTCAACAGTGTTTACAGTAAGTATTAGTTTCAGGTGCTGCTTCCCTATTACAGTGCTCTGCATTTGTGACAAATGGAATTTGGGAGGAAAAAACAGAACACAGCTGTGCTCTGTGTAGCCAATTAAAAGTTTCCCTTCAACCTCTTTTCCTCTCAGTATTGGCTGTTCTTTTTCAGTTTCAACTCTACTGTGCAAAAAAATGATCAAAAGATAGAGTAGAGCGTCCAAAGCACAGCATCAGTGTTTTTTTTATAACTAACTAAAATTGCCCTGTCGTACCTTTTTTCTACTCTTACCCAGTCTAGTCGCTCTCCTGTGAGAAAAAAATGACCCAGACCTGCGAATTTAGGCAGAGAATATACATGGCAAGGGATGGAAAGCCTCTGGAGTGGTGCCATGCTCTGAGCACAGGCACTGCAAACATCATCTGAAGTGCTGCCAATGGGAAACTCGACATTAACGTCTATAGCGGTGGAAAGAACAACAGATGCTTATGTTGTGTGTTCCTGTGCCAGCGCCCATAGGGAAAAAGGTTGTCAGATATGACGTGTGTTTCTTGAAGTTCCTGGCATCTATGTGGTTGTGTGTGCTCCTACATGTACCTATTGTAAACAGCAATGGTAGATAAGTACCAGAATGTAAAAAACCTCAACTACATGGTTAGTGCTGAATTAAAGAAATACTTGAATAAAAGTGCATTATTGGCTGCTCCTGTCTGCATGTTGAAATGTCCTTGAGCAAGACACTGAAACCCAAGTTGCACCTGATGGGCAGGCCAGCACCTTGTATGTGTATGAATGTGTGTGTGAATGGCTGAATGAGAGGCAATTTTTAAAGCGCTTTGTCCGGTATGGTAGAAAGGCGCTGTGTAAATGCAGTCCAATTACTTTTTACTATTTATGCAGAATAGTCCCTTTAAAGGTCTTGTATTATTTTGTTATAGCATTGGATTGTAACTACAAAAGCAATGCAGCATTTCAATATTAGACTCATAATTTATATATTGTTTGGTTCTAAAATGCATCATATTTTGTAAGCTGATCATATGTTTTGTATTTAAAATGTTCAGCAAGTGGTAACTGTAGCTGTTAAATAAATGTAGTGGAGTGTGTTGGGAATATTCAAGTACAAGTACCTCACATTTTTTCTTAGGTACAGTACTTGAGTAAATGTACTTGACCCATAAAAAGAATGTGATCTGTATTGTCTTACAATGAAATGACATTTGAAGTACAGTTTGATAGAAGTAGGACATGTCACTACCAGACAAAACAGCTTTTTGATTAGACAAGCACATTCTGGAGAAAAAGAAAGTTTGTTTTTGCACGGAGAAGTGATAAAAGAGACAGTCAGGATAACCCCCTTAGTCAGTGTCAACTGATGGTGGTGGAAGCTGTTAATATCCTCAAAAAATGCAGAAAAAGTCAATCCATGTATCAACAGTGATGCACTGAAGGATAATCACTCTGCTGGTGTCGACAATCTGATAAAACTTCACGCATGGCCTCTCGCTTTGTCAGGAGCGGCCAGCCGGAAAAATTACATATCTACTCATTATTGCGGAGAACATATGGGGAGACAACACAACTGCCAGACACAGGGGCCAGTGCATGGTGGCTTTCGGCAAGCCCTTTGCTGTTTGCTGGCCCACAGCTGAGGGTGAGCAAAAAGCATGAGCACTCATAGGTGCAACATAAAAGTCTTAATTTCCTCATAACATGCTTTATTGACATCCAGCCCAAAGGACATTCAATCAATCAATCAATCAATCAATCAATCAATCAATCAATCAATCAATCAATCAATCAATCAATCAATCATTTAGTTTTCAGTACCTGCCCTTTTTCAGAGTGGTATCAGGATATCAGTGTGATCTTTCAACTGACAACCACTCATATTCATAACGTCAGTGATTATCACTGAGCAGTGGAAGGAAAAACATATGAACTTGGTGAAAGCATGCAAACTCCTTCTTTCTTGCTTTGAGTCACCATGACTCCAAAACCTAATACTCCTAATATTAGCATTTTTTATGCACATTTTTGCAAACCAACTCTAGATGGCACTGGAGACCCAGTGGACTATTTCCCTGTGTGTGTGTGTGTGTGTGTGTGTGTGTGTGTGTGTGTGTCTGCGGAATGTGTGTGCATGTGAATGTATGTGTGTGCGTGCAAGCATGTCTGTGTCTGTATCTGTGTGTATGCCTCACAGATTCAATTATTCATCATGTCTAGTGCAAATATGGTTTGGCTTTTCTATGTCTCTTCTTTTTCTCCCAGTTTTGTTTATTATTTATAATGCTGAGGCTCACAACGTTTGGGTAGAATAGAAAGCTGGGTAGCAATAATGTCAGTGCGTGGGTGTCATAATTATGTTCTGCTACAAACATACAGTAAAAGGTATTGGCCGTGTGTGTTGCAGTACACAGTGCTGCCGAGTCAGACACATTTGTTTGCCTTGTGTCTTGGCACTGATAGACACCGTCTGCAGACTGCATTATTTCACCAATAACATGATTTTCAAATACTATATCTGTCTGTGGCCTAGAATGGATATCTGTCAATATATCATCCAATGTCTCTTCCCACAGTCAAAATAAATCATTTTTCTTTCTTCATTCATGTTTTTTTTCCTATGAGGAAGATTTGCCATACAAAGAATTTTTCATAATGACATATTGACCCCGGAAAGAGAATTTCCATCTGTGTTAAATTCATGAGTCACTCAGCAGCTATGGTAAATACATGTATTGAATATCGCAGCTCACCATGAATCTTCACAGAACATGCAGCGACTTATGATGCTTTCCAAAATCAACATACACACAACGTTTCTCACCATTATGGATATGATTAGTATTTTTTGGAGGCAATATTCATAATCATTATGAGAAAGCTTGCAAAAAGCTCACAACATTACCTCAAAAAACTCCTAAGGTGTGTCATCGTAGGAGTGATTTAGGAACATTCTCACAGTGACTCGGAGCAAGAAAGCGACAAAATCTAAGTGAGGAGCTATTCTTTTTCAGTCTCTGTTGATCAAAACATCTCTGCAGCCTCCTTCAGTCAATCATGAACGCTCACATGAATCCATTATAACACAATTTAGTTTACATTGAATTGTGGTTTTGTGATTCCCTCACAAATGAAAATCCTTTCTCATCAAATATTTAGTATGATTAAAGATTTGGAATGTAGTAAACATGGTTCTCGCCATAGTAAAAGGCTACATATTAACAGGGTTGTTAAATTAAAGCAGGCTGGCGATGATGCAAATGTATCCCATCAGTGACCCCCCCCAACATGACAGCCGGGACATACCATGCATCCATTAATACTCTTTTGTTGACTTGAGGCTGAAATAACATTCAAGACAAGATAGGATTACTACAGTGACAAAGTAACCCAAATACATCTCTAATGACATCCTTAACTTGTTAAGAGTTTGGAGTACTTTCCTTGCGTCTGTAGACATTTGCTTAAAAAACTTTTAAAGCTCCATAAGAATCCTTCTCTCTGCTCTTAACAAGTTTTTCACCGTACGAGCCATCGTCAGAGCTAAGAGGCTTTGTGTTAGCTTTTAGTCTTGCTAGGAACTTATTTTTTTTCTAGGTGAAATTCTTAAAAACTTACAGCTTCTAACTGGTCGATTTAGAAGACAATCAGTCAGTTCAGAATCCTAGTTTTTGGTCAGGGAATAATTCAAGTGCCCAACATCTAGTTCCTTAATCAGTGAAGTCAAGGAAAATCCAAAAAAAAGAAACAATTATATTGACACATAACCTAACATGGCTACTGCTGGGGAAGTGCTTCAAACCTACTATTTTATGTTATCTTGTAATTTAAAACACCAGTTAAATGAAGAAATGCAAACTTTCACATTTAGGCTTTTCTGTTGTTTTTAATTTGATACGTTCAATTAGCCACGCTAGTGATGTGGCTCTAGGGATGTCCATGTTGGTCCATCACTTTGCTCCAGACTGAACTCAATAATTACTGACTGGATTGCAATGATATTTTGTACAAGCTTTGATGGTCCTCAGAGAATACATTCTACTGACTTTGGTGACTCTCTGACTTGTCCTCTAGTGTCATTATGAGGTAGACATTTCAGTAACACTTTACTTGAAGGTATCTACATAAGAGTGACATGACCCTAACCCTAACTCTAACCCTAATCCTAACCACAACTTGTCATGACAAAAACCGAATGACACTTACTAAAAGAAGCGTTATATCATAAACGTTTATGACTTGTAACACACAATAATGTTTATGATACGTTCATGACAGTGTCATGTCACTGTAGATACCTTCAAGTAAAGTGTAACCGACTATTTTTTCAGTACTTTAGTTTATGAAGGAAAACATGCAAAAAAAATGACATTCCCATTAGCCTCAGCTGTACAGTTCTGTGCTAACAAGCAAATCTCAGCATACTAACATGCTGACATTAGCATTTAGCTCCAGGCACTGCAGTACCCCAAGGTGTCGGTATGCCAAAGTGTTTATCAGATGGTCCAACAGCATCTGAAACTGCCTAATGCTTAATTTTGGACGTGGGAATCCGGGTTTCTATGTTCGAGAGTTTCTTCCAAAACCGCCATTTACGCCCACTGGATGCAATGATTGGCCAAGTGTTGTGAAGTGAGACTCAGGGTTTGATCTCCCTTAAGCTCTCCGTTTTCATTCGTCGCACAATTACTTCTGTCACTTTATATGTACAATTAAGTGCACTGCTATGAATGCCTTTAAAGAGAGACTGTGCCACAAGTGTGTTTATTTCCCAATTTGAAAGATTATCACATTTTGCCCATCTCTATGACAGCAGGGTTTTGAGCGTGGCCATTCGAAACAGCTATACACTTTACCTTCAGATGTTGTTGAACGACACTTCGCACAAACTAGTTCAGTTTGAGCTTACCCCTGCCTTTAGTACAGCCTGAGTGGGATTCTTTTTAATTTAAATGGCTATATACAATAAATGTACACTTCTGCACTTGTGTTTTTCTGATTAATCCACTGGGCACATTGCATATTATAAGCAGTGCTATAAATAAGAGAAATCTCATTTTGATAAAGTTTTAGTGCTATTTTGAAGAACTCTTGCGGGTAACATTAAATACTTTTTGGGAATCTGTCCTTAGTGTCACAAAGCCACAAGTGGGGAAGTGACAAGCCTGTGTGTGAATGGGTGTTTCTGGATGCTTCTCTTTCTTTTCCTCTCCCTCTCCTCTGCTCGCTCTTTTTCCCCTTCCCTCACAGTGCAGTGTGTGGCCGGCCTCTCCTGGGATGACGCGCAGCTGCAGGCAATTCCTAATCACTCACCTGTTTCCCGTGGCTCATCAGCGCAGCGTCTTAAACTCTGGCTTCTCTCTGTTCGGTGCTGGATTATTAAGTCTTGTCACGTAGGTGATGCTACGTCTAGCCAGCCTTTATCGCTAAACTTTGTAACCCGTTTTTGCCTTACCTGCTTTCATGTAATCTTTTTTTGTGCTCCGCAGGAAGTCACTGTGCCCAGCTGTTTTTGACCTGCCTGCTACCACCAGCCCTGCATGCCTCGTCATCCCTGCCCGTGTCTACTGCCTGTTCTATCATCTGAGAGGATTCTTCCACAAGTCCAGATGCGCTTCGTTCACCAGTTCATAAATAAACCGTTTTAAATCTTCGAACTGTCTTATTTGTCTGCTTTTGGGTTCAAGCTGCAAACCTGACACTTAGGTTGCTCAGAAACTGATAATTCTCTTTCTATACAAATCTTCACACACTGTATACAGGCATGGACATGTGTGATAGCTGAGCCGACTGCTTAAACGCCTGAAGAGATAAGGTGTTGAAGGTGCTATTCTGCCAACTCAAGGCGAAGTAAAGCAGGCCATTTGCCTGTGTTTTTTTTTTTTTTTTTTCCTTTTTTCTCCTGCAACTCTGCTTGCTGGCAGGCAGATACATGACCCGGCTGAAGCCGTGGGGGAGAAAAGAGGCAGAGAATATGGCAGCCAGCCAAGGAAATGTAAGTCCTCACTGTTTTTTGGTCATGGTTGGCATCGCTACATGGAGGCTTGAGATGAGATGGGAGCCAGGATTTTTGCTTAAGACTTAAAAAGGGAGGGATTGAGGGATAGACTGGAGAGGGAAAGGGGAGGAGACAGAGGAAGATAAGGGATGAAAGAGAGACAGAAGGAGGGAAAGAGAGAGCAGGCTTGAGCAGTGGGAAACAGCAAAACAAGCAGGGAGAGATGTAGTTAGGGGGAAAAGAAGATAAAGCAGAGGGATGGGACTGTTAGGAGGAAAGAGGCTGAGTTTAAAAGAGGAAGGGAAAAAGCCAGACACATAGAGCATTAAGCTGGCTGCTGTGTTGAAGACACATAGGGAAAAAAGATTCTTCTAAAGATACCGGAAGTCATTCATTTTCAATGGAAGCTGGCTTCTTTCAGCTGCAAGGAGCGTCAAATCTGTCGGCGTCGCATTTTGGGTGTTTTGAACGACCAGAGCGTCGTCAATCAGAAAGTTGAAAATAGGTCAACTTCATGGTAATGAGCTATGATGCGGTTCAGCGGCAAGCAGCGGCAACCAATCGGAATATAGACGTCCTTCGCGCTAGCTGATTCCAGAGAAACATACGATGTAAACTTTCCTTCCTACCAAAACATTAGTTCCGAGAAAAAGGAGGAAAAGCTCATCATCGCCATTGCTGGGTTCCCTATCATTTATGATATTTGCGTATAGGGACCAGTTAACGTTACCTGCCGGTCACATCGTCTCTAAACAGTCCGCTCACGGTGAAGTCCTGCACGGATCAACAGCTGGCGACTGCTCGCTCTGCCTGCATTCTGCTGCGGTTCAGTGGCTAACGAGCGAGTTAACTTCTAACAGACACCGCTGCGACCAACAACCAATACAAATTCTGTTATTATATATGTAATTTATAAAAGGTTTCTAGTCTATTTTATATTAGAATGTATGTATAGACTGACGTGTATAAATATCTATTGATCAAAATGACAGCTTATTTAAATACAGCATTGCACCGTATTCCCTTGCAGTTAATAATAAAACAGACATTTAAAAAAAACTGATAGACAGCTTTGACTAACGCCTCGTGCCTGTGACGGTAGACAAGAGAAATTAGGAGAGAGTTGAGGAAAGGGTTGCATTGCTGAGTCATTCTCTTCAAGGAGCAACTGGGACAGATAATTCCAATGAACATAGATACAAGCTCTCACTGTGGATGCTCCCAGCGAGGCTCTCTGGGTAGGAGAGTTTACTTTGAATCATGCTCATTAAAAAATAATGTTGAAAGATTTCAAGCATTTACTAGAATTTCTTGCCCTGGAAATGTTTGCCCTGTTCTTAAAATAACAACATTTCACAGTATGTGAAAGTGTTAAAACCTTGGAGGGGGTGGAAATAGGAAGAGGAGAGCCACTTTAAACTGTGTCATCTCGTTGCCCTAGGAGAGTTCAGCTGGTATTAGTGAAAAGTGAGTGCTGTCTGCCATTGACAGAAACAAGAGAAAAGAGTTTGTTCCTCCCTGTTATCATAGTTAATGGAGCAGCTCCAGGCTAAACATCAATGTGACAATGCAGATTAGAGTTTCAGCACTCCAGTTTTAAAGCTTTGCAGGGAAGTTTTTCCAAAACCCTGCATTAACTTTCCAGGGCCAAAAGCATAACACATGAATTCTCAAAATGAGTCTTATTTTTATTTAAACAGGCTCCTGCACTGGAGTGAATAAAATGATTCTTTATAGTGTTGTTATCTCAGTGTGCCAAGTAACAGCGCTGCTGGTTGTTAAGGCATGCAGAGTGAGAAAACCCTTTATAAACCCGTATATTTTGCAATTCCTCTGACACTCATCAGAGCACCCTGAGACTGTAGTATCTCTGCTGCCAACCTTTACTGACACTGTGACATGTGTTACAGTGTTGACAGGAAATGTCATTTGTTCCCATCTATCTTCTGTGGGGGTCCAGACATCTCTAGCATGCCTGTATGAGCCACAGCAGGAACACTGCAGGGACTAAAATATGTGGATACATGTTTTCAATATGTTTTCTCCCAACATGATATATTTAACTTTATATATATATATTTTTTTTACAGATGTCTGTGGTCTTCTTTAAGTAACATATGTCCTCTGCACCTTGATCAATATATGCTTATCTGTCTGTCTTTGTGTCATGTGTATACTTGCACAATGTAATTTTGCAGATGGGGTCATTCTGTATCTCATCAATGACAGCCATCCAAGGCAATACAAATCAAAATAATCTGTTAATGCAATCAAGTGCACTTATTGAAATTGACTGCTATCTGTTGCAGCTGCTTTTAATCTAGTTTGTCAGCAACAAATGACCTTACCATCCTCATCTTGAGTGTTCAAATTAAATAGCTGAAGCAACAAGATGTAATCCTGTTCTTCTTCCTCTCACGTGGCATGCATGTAGCATAATGGTATATTATTAGTGGAAAAATCACACAATTTCTACTACAAGAAGAACTCATGTGTCACTAAATGTGTTGCTCACTGAGAAAATCATATCACACAGTGAACCAGTTTTCATTTAGTATGTCATGTATTACTAACTGCATTGTTGTCAGGTATTGCTGCTGTGATTTTTGTATGTCATTCTGGACAAGCACAGATTGATGGTTAGATACAACCCTGATGCAAGATGGAGCTGGGTAGGGCTTGTCATCTCTTGCCCATCTCTCCATCCCCACCTGTCGAGAAATCCTCCACCATGCTTATCGCTTTCATTTGTGCAATTGTTGGAAAAGAAGTGCATCGTGTATTGCAGTCATTGCCATATCCGATGTGATATAAATGATATCAATGGAACACATCTAAGATGGGAGGAATCATAATTCACAATAAATACAGATTGTTAAGTGTAATTCAATTTCACAACATAATAGATGATTTAATTGATAATTGGCTACAATTACATACGCACAATAATGACTTATCAACACTGCAAGCAAAGCAATGGTCTAATTAAGATGTTAACGTAATCCTCCACGCTGACAGCTCCCTAAAATAATCCTGTGTATGTGAGTGAAGTGCGTATCTTGAGAGACAGCTGCAGGAATTGGAGCGAGTTTTGTCAAAATGAAAGCAATAAAAAATGGCTTCTTATACTGCTGCTATTGTAGTATCTGACGATTTACACTTTGACTTAAGATTTGGTATAAGGAGATGCATGAACTTTACCCCACTTTTTTTGAAAACATCTGGAAACAGTGGGCCCCCCAAGACAGAAGAGTCCTTTTTTGGAGTTACGTCAGATAAAAGGCATCAATTGGTCAGTTCCCTACTCCAATCATATGCTTACACATATCACGCCTTATGTTAATACAATGTACAGGATATATACTGGACTCACACAAAGAAAAGGTAGAACGACAAATTTTGAAGATTGGGTCGGTCGTCTCCAGATGTCCATGGAGTCTGTAAATTGATGCTGGAATCTCTGACGTAATAAACCTTTTTATAATCAAGAACAGTGTCAACGAAGTTCCTTCTCCACACATCGGCAACGCAGTGCTGCAACTAAATATACAACACTATCATATTCTACCCACAAATAATTACAGCAACGACTGCAGAAGCGCAGACATGTTTAATTCCTGTTGTTTCCCAACAGAGCTGATTTGACATTGTGTCTAACTTCTTTACTCTTGTTAAAATGCCAGCAGCATGGCACTTACAGTTGTTCAAAAGCCATGTTTTGCAACATCTGTAATGTAAAGCACACAACTCTAACATCTGGCCAAACCAACCATCTTGGTCATGAACGCCTGCTCAGCATAATGCAATTTAATATAACAGCACTGCAATGAACACCTCTGTGAAGCTTACAGTGCAAATGTTGAGACTGTTAAAGAGGTGTAGATTACTCAAGCTGAAGTTATTTGTTGTTTTTCTGCCTCCTACTGTGTATGTATGCAAAACAACACCCCTATCATTTGTATATTGAAGTACCACTAAAAATTATTTTCTGTATTCAATGGATCGAATTACTGCTCTAATAAGAAATGTGAATGGAGTCGTGCATAGTGATAAACCAGGTGAGACTAGACTGTCTTTAAACTCTGCAGCACCACTGAGATTTTTTGCCTCTTTCAGCCAGTTGATTTTGGTTTTATGACCCACAGGCTCAACTCTTATCAATCCCATTTCCAGCAGGCAGCACACAGCAAAAAAAATCTCCTTCACCCGCTCCAATAAATGACAGAAGCTGATAATTTAGCTGGTATAGTCAAACACCTACTGCAGCATCTGCACAGCCAGATATTGGAGACTAAAACAGCGCTAAAATTACAGGCAATATTGGACTTTCATTCAAACTGTGTTCAGAAACACATTATTTCAATATAAGTGAATGTTAATGTTGTTTGACAAGAAAATCTTAACTTAAGGTCCACTTACTGTTTCCAAGCTCAAGACTGAACTTTCACACATAGTGCTAATGTTCTTCTAAAATTAGAATTCAAGTTCATATTTAAACCTGCAATAACATATGTTTTGGCCTCATGGGGGCTGTGGAAACAAAGTGTGAACATAACACTGACATATTACCTCTTAAGATGATATGGGTAAACTTGTTAGCAAACATTTGCTAATTACACATCCAGCAGATACAGAGCCACATTAGCATTCATTAAGAGTTCTCTGTGTGTGTGTGTGTGTGTGTGTGTGTGTGTGTGTGTGTGTGTGTGTGTGTGTGTGTGTAAACAGGATGAATGCAAGTCAAATATGCCTCTTCTTTTAGCTCTGGTTTTGGTCTCCACTAACTCCTGAGGGAAATATTGGTCTCTGTAGCGAAAACATGCTCAATTGTGTTCATCAGTTAGTCACTAACTTTGTCTGTCTGCTGTTTGGTGCTATATTGATTTAAAGCTGCTTCAAGGTTATTACCATTGAGTTAAATACATTTTACAATATTTGCAGCAGGGCTAAGGTATTTGGTTGAATTATCCTTCTGTTTGTTATGCAGGAGGTATGTTTCCATCCTTCCCTACTTGCATTATTCCTAGTTCATAGTTCATAGTTCTTGTATAATATAGTTTCACTGTTGCTTCATTGACTTCTGTTTGTATACAAGCACAATATGAATCAGGACAATACCTTGAGACAAGATGAAGCCTCACTTGTCAGTTTTGGCCTGTCCTGACCTACCTGTGTACCCCACAATTCTTGATACTGCCTCCATCCTGCTCCTTAGAAGCTCCTCGCAGGAACACTCAGCACCTTGTCTGCACTGCATGAGATTGGGGGGGGTGGGGAGCACCACGCAGCTGGTGCCAGGATCACTGACTCTCTGACCGCTGGCGTGGAGTGAACAGCGCTGTGTGGGAGTAGATCTCCCCTGTGACTGGGGTCTCTCTGTCTCCGCTTTTCTTTCTCTCACTCGTCTCAGCTGCGTAATGAGCACTGCTGGATGAGAGAGCAGAGGACAGAGAAAGAGTGAGAGAGAGTCAATGTGATTGTATGTGTGCATGTGTCTCTGTGAGCGACTGCTGATTGCTTGAATATAAATGGTTTGTGCTCATTCACCTAAATCAAGGCCACATGCTTGGGCCCAGAGTAAAGTGTTCTGAGCGCATTGAAGCGTTATACTGTATCTGCCACTCAGCTCAGGAAATAATGCCGGGCACTTTCCCTGCCCTACATGAAATGCTCAGGGTAACCTTCAAATAGTCTGTTGTTATAAACTGACTTCATGACTGACCTGATTCTCAATCATTTTGTTATTTTCTTGTGCACTATCTTTTGTCATGAATGAAAAAATAGTCACATTTGGCATCTTTTCCTTTATCTCATGTATCTTTTACAATTTGGCCATTTCCTGTTTCATGACTTTCCTTTGATATGCTTATGGGAAGAAACCTCAATGACAGATGATGTCTTGTTCAGCTGCAGAGCATTTCTTGAAGGATGAGTCTGGTGATATTCTTTATTGTTGTCAGTGTCAACAAATTCCATGAAAATACCAAAACCAACAATGAATTGATATTACTAACAAGTATTGTGTGTGAATCCAAAACCCGATACAGTTTATTCCTTTGTGCTACTAGTACTCCATTGTGGTCTAAAACCCATATAACGCATCAATGAACCACATTGTTGAAATGTTTCTTCATTAAGATGAACATAGACGCTGGAGTTTATGTGAGTCAATCCTACTCCCAAATATTCACTAGCACACCAAATGTGTATTAATCCTGAAATTCCAATCTATTCCGGAGGAGTATTGTTTGTTAAAAACTACAATTTGTTTTAGGAAATAACATAGCCTTTTTTAAGGGTGAAGGTATATCAGCTTGGGGCTGAATGCCACAAACAGGTTACAGAAGTCAAAAGGTCTTAAATAATGAGATAAACGTATTTCAGAGAAATCCCCGTGAGTTAAAACGTTCAGATTTGCAACTGTTCTGAACGCTCTAACGTTTTAAGTTTTTTACTCTCGGCTAAGTGTCACATAACAACTAGCTGGCCTTTTATGATTGGTCATCTGCTCCAGGCAGGCAAGACTGGAGTGTTTTTTTTTTTAAGTTACTGCAGTGTTAACATGGTCGCATGTAGCTACAAGCTCTGCAGTGAAAGATGTAATCTTTCGGGTCACATTATTTCCGGTTATGTAGTATTTTGTGTAAAAGCCTTTATTGGTGATTTCTCACGGTACAAAGTCCTGCTATATATTCCGTTGCAAGTTACTTGCAACAAGTGCAACAACAGCGGAGATTCCAGGAGACTCAGAGATGCGGAAACCCGCTGACCAATCGGAGCAGCCTGGGCTTTTCCGGGAAGGGGGACTTAAAGAGACAGGCACTTCAACAGAGCATCTCAGACAGAAGCAGCCATGGGCAGTAGGAGAAAACTATAAAATAAAGCTTATTGAACATTGAAGCATGTAAACATGTTATAGTACAAACAAAAAATACAAGTATGAACCTGAAGATGCTATATAATAGGTCACCTTTAAGACCATAAGCAAAATAACTAGGGCTGTCAAAATAACGCGTTAATTTCAATTAATTAATCTGAGAACAAATAACGCGTTAAAAAAAATAACGCAGATTAATACATTCGATATTGACGTTTGACCGGGAGCCATTATAGCCACCATTGGACTGTAAAATGAAGGAGGGAGACGAGAATGTGCTGCCTGGATTATTAATTGGAACATTTACTTGTAAACTAACGCTAAACGCTAGTTAACACTATACTCGACAGTAGCTAACGTTAGCCTACCGCTAGCTAGTAGCTGGATTAAACACGGTTAAAATGCTGACAGCTAACGCTAAACGGTGTAAAGTTTGACTGTGTTTTACTGTAGAGGATTCAACACCAGGATGTAACAATCTGCAGCTGCCATCGGAAAAACAACACAGACGGTGCTTTCAATGAAACTGGTAAACTACAGCCTCGTGGTGCATTTGAAGTTATTGTAAATGTCCTTTTCCCATCTGATGGTTCAACAGCAATTTACTACTGAAATAAGTTATTGTTATTGTTATACATTATTATTAAATCATTTCATTTTGACCATATGGCCTTAGCAATAAACAAGCCGTTCTTTAATGCCACTAACTGTTGTTTAGTACCCTTTTTTTTTCTTTTCTTTTTTCACTTTCTTAAAAAGGTTCAGGCACCGTTAATTATGTATGCGATTAATTTCGATGAAGTAATCACAGAGTATGTAATTAATTAGATTAAATTTTTTAATCGATTGACAGCCCTAAAAATAACATTTCTTTTTCAGTTGGCATTCAATGCCAAGTGCTGACCTCAATTGATTCTTTTAATAAAGTAAAAGATTTCACAAAAGTACAACGTACGAGGTTTCTACTGAGCAAATGTCTGGGAAATTGCCAGCAATTATCAAAAAGACAAAAAAGGACCAGGAAACATCTCTTGAAACTAAATCATGACCAATGATTTACAATGATACTGACAAAGTTGTTACCGATAGCACAACTGTGTCAAACTAAATCAGCTTCTATAAACAGCGAAGGGTAAGGTGACTTTGATTAATACATAAAAACATGCTTTGTCAACAACAAGCAAGATGGGTATAAAGTGGCGGCAAAATAATAAAAGATAAGAAAATCTCCACCACACTACCATTTTTCTTATGGATAAAAATAAAAAATAGTTTTTTTTCTCATGTCATTTTCCTAAAGATATCTGTTGAAATAAATCATGCCACAAATATTACAAGCTGCACTGCAGTTTTTGCATATCTCAGCACATTTTAGCTTTTCTGGCATGGTTAAATATTGGACTCTGCATGCATAATACAGACACACAGCGGAGAGAAATATGGATCAATCATACCCATCTGTATTCACTCTTTCACGGCTTTTTAGCTGACAGCTTATCTGCCTATAGAACTGAATACCACTGAGAATGATAATCTGCGTATTTCATCTGATCTTACATCAATTGAAGTTATATTTTTTATATATTTATATATTTTCCAAACAAACTGCCCCAATCAATGTCACGACGGCTATCAGCATTACATTAGTAAATATGTCTGGCTGTATTTCATATACAATCCTCCAGCCACATATTTTATTCAGTCATGTACTTATTTGTGTATTTATTTGTTTATTTATTATAGATTTAGGCTCTTTGAAATTCTCTGGCTGTTTAAAGCGACAGAAATCTGGTGATGATTGGACACCTCATCTGGCCGCCGGGCCTGTAAGGCAAATAGACACTCCTCATCGAAATAAATTAATAACTGATGTAGACTGATGCTTATTCTGCATTTTGAATTAGACTTTTGTATAATGTAATACAGATATTGTAATGTGGAAGAAAATAAAATATAAAAAGACAATAAGTGTGTAGCAACATACAATCTGTCCACAATCCTGTTCAATCTGTCCAAAAAGGAGCAGGATGAAGCTGAAGCTTGTTTTTTTCCCCACCCCTCATTCAACTGTAAGTAGTTCCTGTATATGTTATATATTTTGTATAGCAAGATAACAAATATACACAAAAAAAACAATAATATATACAATATATAATACATATATAATTAGTGCTGTCAGTTAAATGCGTTATTAACGCCATTAACGCGAACCCATTTTAACAGCGTAAATTTTTTTAATCGCGAGATTAACGTTCTTTTTGGCATAGCAAACTTTGTAGTTTTTTTCACATGCTCTTGCAACAACTAGTAATGTTAGAAATACTACAACACCACACCGGATCTAGCTAGACCGGAAACAAAACAACAGGCACGCCGCACACACTTGTTTGGGCTTGAGAGCTGGCCAAAGAGTAGTAGGCTAACGTTACATTTTGATTGGATGGCGAGTGCAAGATGCCAAAATGGATGCCAATAAGATTCTGAATGGAAAGTTTACTTTTAAAAAGTTGCCAAATGGTTCCATTGACAAGACCAAAGTGATCTGTGTGTTCTGTTGTTGTGAACTGAACTATCATCGCAGCACGTCCAGTCTGAAATACCACTTGATGGCCAAGCACACAGCTGATGAGAATTCTCCGCCCCCTCGTCAAAGCCAGGCGATAAAAGCACAAAGCAAGCCGATCCACTTTTCCATGTTGATAAGAGCATTAAAATGAGAAAAATCATTGGACAAAAAAAAAATCTAGGGCCATCATAATAGATAAAAATGTGCGATTAATTGCGATTAATTGCGAGTTAACTATGACATTAATGCGATTAATCGCGATTAAATATTTTAATCGTTTGACAGCACTATATATAATACAATATAATTTTAAACACATACCAACTTTTTTTGCATTTTGAAATATGTCAGGTGTTGTGCCCTCTGACAACTGTTTTCCGAAACACTTGACCAATTAGAGCTCAGTAGGCGTAGTAGTAGTAGAAGTAAGAATGCTGATACCCTCTGGTACACGTTCCACAATAGATCTGACTCGGGGACACTGAGCTGCACCACATTTCACCAGCATTGTCTTCTACAAACAAAAACGTTGCCAACGGAATATTTTTGAAAGATTCAATCACATAAATATTCTGCACACAGTGGCTTATATTTAAACAATTTGTGCCTCCTATGTGTATTGACCAAAAAGCAGCATCAATGTATTAAACTGAAGTTTGGTAACTACACAGGACAATTGACTATATGAGCCTATGAGGTTGAGATAATGGCGTCTTGATGAGCATTTGTTTTGGAAATATTTCAATTTGCATATAGTGACTTGTATTATTCTTGGAAAAAATATTTTATAAAAGGCTGTTAAACATATTTTGTATTGTTGTTAAAATGAACATAGCTCCCCGTGTGAATTTCTTAAGTTCAAAAATCTCCTTACCCCCACCAATAAATTTCTGGAAGAAACTTGATACTTTAATTCAGCAGTATATTTGGAACAATAAACAACCAAGGCTAAAATACTCTACCTTACAACGTACCACAAAACACTGGAGGCCTGGCCCTCCCCAACCTTAAAATGTATCACAAGGCCTTTCAGCTACAGGCCCTCAGAGTTTGGATGGATCCCTCATCTACAGTTCCATGGAGAGGAATAGAGCAAAACCTCACTGGAAGTCTAAGACTGCAAGACCTGGCCTTTGCAGGTGCTTGTCCAAAAAAAAGTGTATGCTAACCTATGGTCCCATTATCAGCAGCACATTGGCCAACTTTAAACAGGTGAAGGAGCACCTGCGCTACACCAATAAGTGGCACGTGAACACCCCAATATGGCACAATACACACTTAATGTCTGGTAACAAACCTTTTGCTTGTAAGCAGTGGAGGGTAAGAGGTATTTATACTTTAGACCAACTATTCAATGAGAAAAGGATGTTGAGTTTTGAAGACCTGAGAGCTAGTTTTGAGGTCCCCAGGACATCCATCTACTTATATCTTTGCTTAAGATCAGCCATAAATGCTATGGAGTGCCATGGGGAAACAGTCTTGAGGTCATTAAATGTTTTTTTGATTTCCCTGTGAGAGGATTAGTGTCCAAGATTTATACTAAGCTGTTGCAAGTATCCATAGGAGAACTCCCAATAGTAAAGAAATGGGAACGAGAGCTGAGCATGGACGGGAACGCAATTAATTGGGACAGTTTGGGACAACATTTTCTACTGTTCCAAGAACCCAAATCACCAGTATATCCACTTCAACATATGCCATAGGATATATTAGACTCCTCAGAAGAGCTGAGAAAGCCATTCCCACTCCATATTGTACGTTCTGTCAACCTGAACAAACTGGAACTTTCCTGCATATGATCTGGGAGTGTGAACAGGTGCATGAGTTCTGGCATGAAACAACATCAATACTATCCGATGTGATAGGATATCTAAATCTTACTGACCCAATTGTTTTGTTACTTAATGATGACTCTAAATTACACCTGCTCGAGAGACAAAGGAAGATTTGGCTAGCCGGCTCAACTATAACCAAGAAAATAATAGCTCAACGCTGGCTCCCCCCCCCCCACTCACTTTGTATAAAACAGTGGTTAGCATATTTTCTAGACACAGTTATGCTTGAGCTCTCTACAGCAAGGATTAACAAAGCCAAATCATCAATTATCAACCTATGGAAAGCACAGTAGCACAAATATCAGACCTAATGACCTCAGCGCCAAAAGGACTAGGCAAGGTGTGATTTCTGTTTGTTTGTTTGTTTTGTTTTCCTCGAGACCGCAGAGGGTGAGAGAGGGTTTTTGTTCTTGTTCAATTTGTTTCTCTGTTCTGTGCACCATCTGATATTACCTGGCACATATTGTGGAATTTGTTCTGTATGTCTGAATGATAAATGGTGCTAATAAAAAATGTATCTAAAAAAAATAATTCACCAGAATATCAAAGCTGCAGACTGATTTATGAAAATTTGAGCTTGATGGCAAAACAAGCTGTTTGTTTCCTCTTATATATTAATGGAAAAACGTACCATATTCTCTTTTCTCAAAAACAAATTCACCAATACAGATAATGCATTTGAATATTACTGTCTTGTCCCTTAATATGATACTTTGAATGGATAAGGATAGATCCACAGAGAGAGATTCATGATTACTCAGCCATATCACTGTTGTAAAACAATACCACAATACTGCAATTCAATTTTTACAACAAGAAGGTGTCATATAACTTCCTGGGACATAATACATCTGATTTAATTTCTAGCAGCCATCACTAAAAGATATACAGTTAAGCAACCCTCTGCTAGTTTATTGCCTGTCTGAATTCTTGCATACTAATCACAGGACAGCAATGAGTGATAAGACACAGACAAAGCCACTAAATACTGCCTTTACAATGGTCTAAAAGCAGGTAAAGTGAGACTCTGAATTGATATTCTGTCTTTCATTGCTCTCTGCATCTTGGGCTGGTGCAACATTTTCTAAAGGACAGAGAGAAGAGGAGTGAGCGCTGACCTATGCTGTAGGCCAGCTGCTTGTAAATAGACACGCTGTTGTTGTCCTTCAGAAGAGAGTCAGAAGGGAGACTTTCTCACCAGTGTAATTTATCCACGCTGTTCTCTGATTTACAAAGTGTCGCTTGCAGACAGTCGGGGTGGCACCTTTATCTCTACCTTGTCTTGCTAAATGAATTCTAAATGGCACACTGCCCAGTTATTTGTCACTGCATTTGTTATAGCTGACAACAACAACCCCCCTTTAAACAAATATAAATCCGTGGAAAACAATCGCTGAGCAAGATGCAGCGTAACCTTTTGAAATATCACGCTGGCCATCAGTTTCGGTAGCAGATCATTTCCCCCCCTACAGATAGAACATGAAAGTGCATAAGTCATCTTAGAAAATACTCGGCCGTCTCTTTTTGTAATGTCAGTAACTCGGAATAAGACAGGATAAGTATGCCGGTGTTATTAGACTGCGGGAGCTGCTTGGGGGTCCAATGACAAGTACCGCAGCTATAGTAATAAAAGTAATACATTTCACACGCCACCTCCACATGACATACGTAGGCTGATGTGACAGCAGAACATTTGAAACAATGCTGTGGAAAAGCAGATTTCATTTAGATGCCCTGAAAAAAAGGAAAAGACAGATGAAGGAATGACAACTCATTTCATTTTCATACACACTGTTGAGTACAGTTATAAGGGGTTGATAGGGAGCTGAGCTGCCTGCATGTCTGTAATTGTTTGTTGGTTTAAAGAGGGTGTAATAAACTGAAACATGCTCACAGGGGGCAAAACAAACCATAAGAAAACATCTTACCATTATCTGAGACTTCCACTGACAGAAAAAAACAGGAGAGAGTAAGTAAAGATTAAGCACTTTTCAAAAAATTGTGTATATATATATTATAATATTTTTATAAATACACTGATAAAGCACAAACCAGAATCAGAAAATGATTTATTGCCAAGTAAGTAACACAAGGAATTTGCCCTGATGGTTGGTGCATACATAAACAAACATGAAACATTAACATGAAATAAACAATAAATACAGAAACAATATATAGAATAGCTGTTTAACATTAGAAAAAAGAGGCTGAATGGGTTAGTGCAGAGATCTTCAACAAGGGGTCCGGGACCCTTAGGGGGTCCTCAGAGTTGCTGCAGGGGAGCCACCAAATTATTGTTCCACAGTTAAAAAAATAAAAATAAACTTCAATCAAACACATTATTTGTAAAGACAAATCTTTTTTTTTTTAAATTTACACAACATTGATGATAGGCTTACTGACCTATAGGTACAGTAGGTAGCACTAAGGTAGCCATCCACAGATACAGTTAAGCTTAAGGATTCACTGTGCCATATTTTAACATTAAAACATGATTCATAAATATATGAATATGTCAACAACTATTATTTTAATAGCTTAGTATTGTATGCACCATAAAAAGGTATGTGTGGAGGCTTTAAGCCGCCCTACACTTTATTGTAGGCCCAGTTTAATATGCAATTTATATTTTATACTTTATACTGATATTTTATAAAATATATGTAGTAAGGGGTCCCTGCTCTTTTTCAACTGAGGGGTCCTTGGTCTAAAAAACGTTGAAGACCCCTGTGTTAGTGCATTAACCATCAAACAGACACAATGTAACAGGCACAAAAAAAACCCTGGGAATAATATAAGTGACATGCATGGTCCCCACAGGATAAATCTGACTGACTTTGATTATACCCTAAGTCTTCATAGGTTGACAATTTTGGTTTGACGTGAAATATCTCAACAAGAATTGGATGGATTACCATCAAATTTGGTACAGATATCCATGGTTCCCCTGAGGATGAATCCTAATAACTTCGGTGATCCCGTGACGTTTCATCTCACGCAAATTCTCTCACGTTCAGTGAAATATTTCAACATCTACTAGATGGATTGCCAAAATTTGCTACAGATATTGGTGGTTAGATGATGTATCCTAAAGACGTTGGTGATCCCCTGATTTTTCCTAAAGGATATTTACCAGGCGCTGCAAGAAACCGGCAAGAAGAATCATTAAAGAACCAAACCGGCTAACATCCTTTTTTCCCTGTTGAGGTCCGGAAGAAGGTACCGGATACACCAAACCAGCACTAAGACGCTCAGGAGGAGCTTCTATCCTCAAGCCACTAGCATCTTAAATAAGGAAACTCCAGACTATTATCTGCAAACCTGTCTCACAGCCTCTGCTCTCCAAATGCAGCTGTGTCATCTGTGCCCGCCTGTAAATAATGTCCTCTTAGACCAGGGGTGGGCAATTAATTTTCCCAAGGGGCCGCATGAGATGTTGTGGAGGGCCAATAGGTTAAACTCAATTCTGCTCAATATTAATTTTATCTCTTTATGAAAAGCAGTAAATTGTAAGGTCCTTGATAAGCTGTGACTGGTAAGGGCACACATGTTATGATTAGGACATGAAAAAAGTGAAGCAGACATAATACAAAATGCAATTATGTCACTATTTACTCAACATCCATAAATGCAATTGTGACCAAAATGTGCCATTTTTCAAAGAACAGTATTCAATTAACTTTACAAAGTGCTATTACTATTTAATTTGTAGTCTAACTACAGAATTAGCTTTTTCCACTTTTTTCTTAGAGCATGAAAGAGTGAAGCAGACATAGTACAAAATGCCAATATTGTCACTATTTGAACAGTATTCACGAAGAAATTGTGACCAAAATGTGCATGTTTTCCGCCATTTTTCAAAGAACAGCATTCAATTAACTTTAGAAAGTGCTATTACTATTTTGTTTGTAGTCTAACTACATAATTAGCTTTTCCACTTTTTTCTTATAGCATGAAAAAGTGAAGCAGATATAGTACAAAATGCCAACATTATGTCACTATTTGAACAGCATTCACACAGAAATTGTGACCAAAATGTGCATGTTTTTGCCATTTTTCAAAGAACATCATTAAATTAACTTAATACAAAGTGTTATTATCTTTTTGTTTGTAGTCTAACTACCTCATTTGCTGTTTTTCAGTTATATTCCTTGTTCAGTGAAAAAAATCTAGTCTGTGCTGGGCCTGAACAAGTGCACTAAAGTCAGGTTCAATGTCTGAGGTGGATATGCGAAGGACAGCTGACAGGTGATCATCAGTGAGAGAAGATCTGTATCTGGATTTGGTAAACTTCATCACTGAAAATGTTTGTTCACATATGTAGGTCGATCCAAAGAGAACCAACATCTTCTGAGCATGCCTCCTCATCTGTGGAAAGTTCTCCTTTTTGAGAGAAGAAAGTGCTCTGACAGCACTGTATCTGACTGCAGGTCAATGAGTTCGAGCTGAACATCACTAGGTGCATTGTCCACACTGCAAGTGAAGGGAGAAGAAATCATGTGCATTTCACCCTCAACTGTTTTGAAGTCTTAAAATCGCCTTGAAAACTCACCATGCAGTGCCACTAACATGGATGAGTACCTGCGGAGGTGATCGGTTGATGGTGTGGCTTCTTTCAGGGTTTGCATGTGGGTGAGAGTGTTACCCTCCAACTGGCTTGAGAGAAACTGCAACTTTCTCATAAAGGCCTTCATCAGGCTGTGCATTTCATGTGCAAATAGGCCCTCAACAGCACATCAACAGAAAATGCAAGATCAGCCATCCAGTTTACATCTCAGAGCTCTGGGATGTCTTTGCCTTTCATATCACAAAACTCTCAAATCTCTGCTCTCAGGTCCCATACTCTTTTAAGCACCTTGCCCAGGCTGAGCCACCTGACAGCTGTGTGGTAGCCTATGTCACCATGTTCAGTTTCATGCTCCTCCAAAAGTGACACAAACTGCCTGTGATTTAATGCTCTTGTCCTGATGAAGTTAACTGTTTTAGTTACAACATCAATAACACAGTTCAGTTTTAGCACTGACTTACACAACACCTGCTGATGTATATAATACAATGCAAAAATACCAATTTCCGTTCTGAGTTCACTTCAGTCACTTTATCTTGCATCCGCTTCAAAAGTCCAACATTTTTTCCTGTCAGATTCGGACAACCATCGGTTGTAAGACATGCCAGTTTGTTCCATTTAAGTCCCATTTTGTCAAAACATGCATTTACCTCAGTGAACAAATCCCTGTTGTCGACCCTTTCTCAAAGTCTTTCTTTATCCCACGTACAAAAATTAGTAACTGGGCTGTGTCGTGGACATCACAGCTTTTGTCCAGAGCCAAGGAAAAAAGTTTGAAATTGTCTGATTTGCTTTGCAGCTGAATCTCCAGGTTTCCCGCGATGTCCTCAATCCTTCTCGTTACGGTTTGCCTGGAAAGAGGCACATTCTCTCACACGCCTCTTTTTTCTCTGGGCATATTAGCGCAGCAGAGTCCACCAAAACTCCCCTTCAGAAAATGGCTTACTGTTTTTGGCGATTTTGTTGGAAATCACAAAGCTGGTCTTAACTGCTACATCCCTGGATGTGCAACACATGGTAAAAAAGCCTTGTTGCTGTTGCAGTTTAACTAGCAAAGCTTCAGATGTCCATTCCCGCTCTGCATCAATCAAGTTGTATTTCTCTGCATGTTTAGTATTGTAGTGGCGATTCAAATTATAATCCTTCAACACAGCGATTTGTTCTCCGCAAACTAAGCACACGGCTTTACCTTTGACTTCAGTAAATAAATACTTAGAAGTCCACGTTTGGTTAAAAACTCGGCGCTCTGTATTGACCTTTCTTTTTTTCCCATGAGCTGACATTTTTAAGGGATAACAGCTCATTCCCGTCCATGCTAACGTCTCTCGTGAGCTCAGTTCGCGCCGTGGCTCTCCGACCATGGATGTATTAAGAGAACTAGATACAGTGTTCGGCTGGAAGCCCCGTACATTCCAATGAGAGTGCTCAAAAGCGCATAAAGCAAACATGGAGCTCGGCTCTTCCGCGTTGACTGGCCCATGACGTCACGATGGACATGTGTACCAACAACAGTTTGGTTGTGTTGTCATAGCAACCGGTAGCAACATGCTTGTTCATGAGCTCTTCTCTTGTGTCTCTTACAAGTGGCGAACCCATGAACTTGCTGTTTTATTGTCTAAAATATTCACTAACGTTAAACATTGTGTTTTCGTTGTTCCTGATCATTACATGCTGATCATTTACATGCTTATCTAAATAAACGATGGGTGTATTTAGACAACCAAGGAGATTTAATCATTATGTCGTGCTACTAGCTACTAGCTAGCACTAGCTATTAAGATTAGCCTGCAGTTTCGTGAACAGGGCTCATCCATGGCTTCATCACTCATCCACGTTACAAGTGTAGCACCTCTGGTCCTAACCTGATTGGGCAGATGAGACACTTACATCACTCTAGGTCCTATAGGAGAATACACTTGGAATAGATGACTCACGAAGGGAGTAAGTGTTGGGTTAACAGTTGACAATTTTAATGCTTGTCACCATGAATCAACACAAATGTTTACAGCATTCACAGACAATACTGTATGTATACCAAAATAAAATAGAGCTCCTAATTAAAATAATAAACAAAAGAATTAGGTCCCTTTGAGTTGGGTGTTCCAACTCCATTGCTCCTCTGTATTGAGGAGGAAATGTTCAACCTCCAAGAGAGAGAGTTCAGTCTTGGGGGGAAATATCCGGATGTGTGTGTTCAATGTCAAGTTCTAATACTACTACCCGGGTAGGTTAGTGCGTTTCTTATCTGTGTCAGAATGAATGAATCTGCAAATCCAATTCCTCTGTGACAGGTCTTTATGGCTGGCCACACCATATCCAACACCGTCCACAGATCTGCTGGGCAAGGCTCGCCATCCTTCAGTTCGTCAGTATTTCTGGTACTCAACGACTTGTAAGTTATCTGATTCTACTCTGACTACATCAACTTCTTAATCAAAACAAGTATAGACTTATACAAAATGAATTGTCTTGTATCACAACATTTAACATTTTAACTACAAAGAATTAATTACTTATCATTAATTACCATATGTCATGGTATTTTAATAAACAATGAATTATTTATCTTTTTTTATTATTATTTATTCCCTCACTAAACAAGTGCATTTTAACAAACAGAATGAGTTAAATCACATTTAAAGTGGATTCATTCTGCTAATCAAGGTGCTTTAGCAGCAACAAATAAGTGAAATGCTCCTTTAAGGTTTCACCACCATGTCTGTATTGCTTTGCTAACCAGAACTAGCAATTAGCTTGCCGATTAGCATAACATTTAGCACAGTTTATCACCAACCAGCTAGCAATATTAATTAGCCACTAGCATTAGCATCGTAGCTAGCGATTAGCGATAGCTTTAGCGATCTATTTTACACATTAAAACAATGGCACAATGCACACCAAAGTACAAGAAAACATTTGGAAAACCTTCACATAACTCTGGTTTTATAGCAAAAGTATCAGAACTTAAACAGCATTTATCATTTATTTTCTCCTCACAGTGGCTAGCAAAACAACATATTATCATGTGCCACGTGCGGCTACTCACCGGAGTTCAAAGACAGGAATTGTATCCAATAGATTCACAGCTCGCGACCTAATAAAAGAGCAATTTATCAACACCAAAACAATTTCACATGACTGGATTAAAAAACTGTTTTATGGCATTTTATACCAGGAAATGCTCCATTCGCTTGTAGCTGCCATTGACATATAATGGACCAACAGATCCCGTTGCTATGGACGGAGACCAGTGAAGGCCATTAGAAGCACTTTTCCGGTGATGGCTGAGCGTTACTGCGCAGCCTCCAACTGAGAGAGACGACGTAAATGTGCTGTGAGCAACGTGTCTGAAAGTTGTAAGTCTTCTAGCTGTGCCAAGAGAAATAACGTGAGGTACAAGGTAATGGAGCCTTTTATACATTGTCGTGTTTCTTTAGAAATAAACAATGGACAAATAGAGTCTTTAAACGCTTCAGATGTAAAGTTATTCGCTGTCAAAGTGGCGCCAAAATGAATGGCAGTCAATGGAATGCTAATGGGAGGTGATGGCTTGGTAGCATCAAAATGGCGCCATAGGAGGTTTGGGTTGTGAGGAGACGCTTACCCCCTTGGTAGCTGCACATCTGCTATCTGCTCGTCTAGGTGTTGCCTTCAAAAGTGACCCCCGCTACAAAAGTGGGGACTTCAGGTACCGCTCACTGCTTATTACAGTCACACTGTGCCTGACGCACTCTGCTGGAGAAACCATGTAACTGCATCTCTAAACAACACACAAGGGTTTAGTAGCCCTATATTTCATATGAGTTAGCCAAGCTTTACAGCATACAGCCCTCGGATGTATCATAAGAGAGAACCAAGGCGATGTAATCACGAGCTATGTCTGTAGTAACGTTATGTAGGCATATAGCTAATTGTGGTATTACCGTTCTCTTAATACCTCCATGCTGTACATGCTAGCTACCGCTAATAGCTACTAGCCGATAGCCCCGCCAGTTTGGGAAACGCTTCATACATGACATTTACATCCACGTTATAGGCTTTACAGCATACATACATCTCTCGGGTGTATCATAAGATAATACCATGGACGTATTAATAGAACACATGGTGAATTACAACCATTAGCTATATCCATTGTTACA
Source organism: Sander vitreus (assembly GCF_031162955.1). NCBI lineage: Eukaryota > Metazoa > Chordata > Actinopteri > Perciformes > Percidae > Sander > Sander vitreus. The sequence goes on from NC_135859.1 coordinate 26,896,213, forward strand.
GCTACAGGACCTCGGGAGAACAGTCATGTGAGCGGGCGGGCGCAGTCCCACGGGTCTGCTCACGTTCATTATGTGCGTTCGTCATACCTAGTTTAATAACTCTTGATTCGGCTACTAGTGAATGTTAAAAATGTTAAAAACGTGATGTTTTAAACAAGGACCCTTTAATTGTTCGGGCTGGTTAGTTGATGTACCCCAAAACAAATTATCCGCTGAAATATAGACGTTTCTTTCGCCATGCAAAGTCTATGTGAAAAGTCTTTCTGGGCCATGGGGTGCAGTACCACCGTTATCCGCCAAGCCCATGGTGGCTTTTAGACATGGCGGTCTTCCTGGGGGCTTGTCTCTGACACATTGCAGTTCTTCTTCTTCTTCTTCTTCTTCTTCTTCTTCTTCTTCTTCTTCTTCTTTTTAATTGCGACTTGCAACCAGAGAAGAAGAAGCTGCATACGTTTGCACAAAAAAAAAGCAACAACAAAAAGTCGCCTTCAAAATAAAAGCAATGCAGTTGTATTCCATGCATGATGTACACTTATTTACATTTGATTGCTAACTTCCCATTGACCTCACGCGGGCCGGTTAGGGCCGGATGTGGCCCGGGGGCCGTACAATGCCCAGGTCTGTCTTAGACTGAGCAAAGAAACAACTGAAGAAACTGGAGACCCTCAGTTATGGCTGGGAGTTTTTTTTTCCACAGTTAAGCATCTGACTTATCTCACCAGGCTTGAACTAAGTTAAATGTATTAGTCTCAGTTAAAATCAGCATGTTTAGAGACTGTAAAATAATGTAGAATAAAAGTCTTATTTGACACAGATCTTACATTTATTAGTGCCATTTGTTGAAGATCCATCATCAAGGATGACAATAAGCTGGATATTTTTTTAACAGCTGCAGGATTAAATAACAAGTGCAAACGGGTCAGCACACCCCAAAGAATATATAATGGTATATTATATACACGGGGGGGGGGGGATAAAGCAGCTCAAGCTTTTAGAGGAACACTTCAGGGGGTAAGACAAGGTGAAACTAATCCTGTGGTCAGCGGGGGGTGGGGGGGGCTCTGTCTAAGAGGACATTATATACAGGCGGACACAGATGACACAGCCGCACTTGGAGAGCAGAGGCTGTGAGACAGGTTTGCAGATAATAGTCTGGAGGGCAGATGCCGTGACATTTGTTGTTGGTGGTGTGCCACTCTTTAAGCCACCGAGCTGGAACGTCATTCGCTTTCTCGGTGGTTGCATCATACAGAATCCTAGAGATGGCAGCGAGTGATCAAACACAACAACATCAATGGTGCACTCACCCAAAGCCAGGACTGCCTTGATATGGTGAGTATATAAGCTGCAATATCTTATATAAGCGTGAATTATTTTCTGTCTCCTCCCATTCTCTCATCATTATCAAAGAATCAGGATTCTGTCTATTTAAATATGCATAACCGAAAAACGGCTCAGACTGATTGATGGGACCACACTGAAACAGATACAATTAGATGTAATTAAATCTTGTAAAGCCTATGCTGTTTGCCAATTGCTCATTGGGAGATGATTCTATTTGCCGAGGGGTTTTGGTAGTGTTGCACACACCCAGTCAAACAAAAGAAAGGCATAATCCCCTTCTTCTTATATTGTGGGCCATTCGTCTGAATTCCATCTTCGGCTTAAACAGATTTCATTTACAGCAAAACCAAATGGCAGGAACAAATTGACAGCAGAGCAGAGGTGATAAATAATTCAGCAACTTCTTTATAGGCGTTTATCAGTTTTTTCAAGAAGCCCCCAGTCTCCTTGAGTTGAGCTCTAGCCTTATTAGCGTTAGTGTTGAGTTTCATAAAGTTCTGGAATTCATCCCCCTCCCATGAGACTACACCTTGACCTTGTCTAATGTGCAAAAAAAAACCAAAAAAAAAACAGAGCTGACTCCCAGCAATTTTGGCACAGGGTGTTTGGACATTCATGTATTCATCTCGAGAGGAGATGCTGAGATGCTGGGGTTTTATGGAAACAAATTCATGCCGGGAACAGACAGGGAAAGCCTGGTGCTCATTCTAATCCAAAGCAACTAAAAAGAGAGTAAACAAGCTTGAAGAAAATGCCCAATGAGACAAGAGGTACTTCTAACAACACCACTCCAAACACAACAGGCACCAAAGCCAAAACCAAGAGGCTGAATTGAGAGGTTCAAAGCTGTTTTGAGGTCTCCTTGGGTCAAGTTTTCCTCTAAAAGTGTGGCTTTTTGCTTCAATAAATCAAATCTTTTCTCTACAGCTATGGTGCAGCAAAGCAGTGATTTCGAAGCAGGGGTAGCTGTACCACAGCAGCGCTTCTGCAGTTGCCAGGGGGGAACTTGGACAGATTTTAGGGTAGCTCAACTAATTTGTTACTACTACTTTGGAATTAATGAAATAGCTAAAAGTAATGGATATATGGTCGAAATTGGTAGCTAAAACCATTGAAAGAAATGGTGAAAAAGGTTAACGTAATGGAAAATGGTTGAAATATCCAGCTTCTGGCACTTCTAGTGGTAGTACAAATTTGACAAAAATGACCTTTGACAGTTTAATGTATGAAAAGATTGTTGGAACAATATCTGCTTTTATAATTAACAGTGTTAAACAACTCCTAGTTTAAAGATTTATTCAAATGAACACGTCACCCGTGCATCACATGAAACATATTGGAAATCACTGCTGTAAGGTCTTAAAATGTTGACACCATGTTACAGCAATGAGGACACTCTTGCCTCTGACTCCCCTGAGGCTCGAGGTGGTGGTGCTCTAAATCTCTTCTGTCACTACGAGAATATTTGTGACTATCTGAATGGGTTTTTAACCTCTGGCCTTGAAGACAAGTATTTATTCCAAACAAGCCCTCCAAGCTGTCCTCTCTGGCACTCACAGAAACTGCCACCACTAATCAGGATACAAGCACTGTGTGGATGGGCTCACTTCCTGCTGTGCCTGTTGATGCAGACCAAAAGTAAGAATGTGATATAGAGACACAGTTACTATGTGAACGTGTCCTTGACTAACTGCGCATGTGATCCCTGTGAGCACATATATGCTTCTTTGTTCTCATGTGAAGAGAAACTTTTTGTTTATCAGTTGTTATGAGGAGTGAAACAGAGGCAACACTGCAGACTCCCCATTTTTAAGACATGTCTAATTATGCAGCTATCCCCCAGGCCATATTCCATCAAATTGGCTCATTGAAATTCAAGAAAATTCAAGGCTTATTGCTCTTCCTTTGCAAGAATGCAATGCTTATTGCATGACTAGAGTAGGAGTATCTTTACCCTATGACACTTAAAAGTATTTTCCTGCATTCACGCCTAGCTCTTTTTAAAAGCTGGCCCAGATTAGTGCTTAGAGTTGTTAAGAGTGCTGGACTAATTGTTGATGGCAATTTTGTGGGAGGCGATTAAAGCAAAGCCTGACACAAATTAAAGTTAGGGTCTATTGTTGATTGCATTTTGACTTCTAACAAGGCCCAGGCTTTCAGATACCCGGGCATTTTCATTAAGTCAGTTTTTGAACAGAATGGAAATGGAGGAGCAAGTCTTTAATACTCGACCCACATAATGGACTGGAAAGGAGCTGAATGTTTAAGAATTGTCCCTTGGCCCCCCCAGACCAAATATCTTTCTGCAATGCCTAGTAATTAAGAAACACTGATTGCTGTTTTAATGACTTCCTTCCGGTGCTCAATATATTGGCAGTGAGTGATGGCAGCACTCTGTGTGTGTGTGTGTGTGTGTGTGTGTGTGTGTGTGGGGGGGGGGGGTCTTAGTATTAAAAGACTATAGTGACAGGCTCTAAAGTCGAGGTGTCATTCTCAACCAATTAACAGACTGGATCCCTTTAATTCCCATCATCCAAACCTATGATCTCTCTCTCTCTCTCTCTCTCTCTCTCTCTCTCTCTCTCTCTCTCTCACACACACACACACACACACACACACACACACACACACACACACACACACACACACACACACACACGCATCCACACTCACTCACTCACTCAATCTTTTGCACTTTTGGTCCACAGATTCATGGTGTGACTTGGTGAGACAGAACGTGTGTAAAACCTAACAACTTGAAAATTAAACTCACCTACTAGGATACCCTTAGAGTGCTGAGTCAGTGCAACTTTCAGATGCAACACAACTGTGATAATTGCTGTCAGACTGACAACAATAGTGTTAAGCTAGAAACTCACAGAGGTAACCCACATTCAGTACTTTGCTTCATGCGGTAGCTTTCTTGTTTCTTAGTTTGAATTTTGGGGCAATTTATAGTGATTTAAACAATTCACAGCAATAATTCACAATATTGTATCTGTATAATTAAGCCACTTTGTTAAAAATACCCAGTGCTGAGGAGAGCTTTCCTGGAAAAAAAATCTCCAGTGCACCAGAAATGAAGCATTTTATGTTTTCTGCAGTAGCAACAGGAGTTTATTTGCAGCACTATGTACTGGCATAAATAGGGATACCAGGAAAGGACAGAAAAATGCCAAACTTTATTGACTGAAAATTCATGCACAATATATCACACTGTTTGCCAAGTGAGAAGAAACATTACTGTCTCACACCACAGTTGTTACCAAAGTCAAGAAAAAGTAGTACCTTGTGGTTTACTAGTTCAAACATATGTTAGTTTAACATAATATGTGCACACTCAGTGTTGTTTCGAATTGCCAGTCACACATCTGAGATCACTACTCTCATTGGAGGTAAAAGCAGGAGAGATATGTTTTACAGCTAAAAATAAGTGGCACTGCCCTTTAATGTCAGCAAATCCTTTACTTATCAGTGCACACTGGGAATATATGGTTTGAAAAGGGGTGATGACTTAATTGGCTGATGGCACAAAGCATTCACATGTTACAAGGTTGTATGACACTAAAATGTGCTGCATAATCTAAATGAATAAATATTTATTCAGATTGTGAAATGTTATTTTCACTTGTTGCTTGCATATATTAGTAAAACCTCTACACATATTTAAATCATGGCAGTTGGCTCTAAGCAATATTTTACACTATTGTAAGTGCACACACATTTTGCTTTTATTTCACATTCATTCCACATTTGGAACAAGGATGAATTTATAATTAATGCCCCCATGTTAAATTATATAAACACTTTCATAGAGTCAGTTTGAAGACTTAATGGAGCTTGAATAGCTACTTCTTTGCTCTCACACAGCTGGTGACACAGAGGTGGAACATTGTGCCTATTTTGTTGCTACCTCTGAGAAGTAGCAGGAGATATGTACCCGTACTACAGAGAGCAGCGGCAACAATCCTGTGACAGGTTGTGTTTTTCCCTGTTCGGTACATTACATTAGTCTTGATGAGCGAGGGAGTAGGGAGGCGCCAGTCCGATCAGGCACAATTTACGGGAATTATCCGCCACTGTTTTACTTTCATTATCACACCTCTATCGATGGTGTTTGCTCGTGAGCACTGTGTGCCGCTCAGTGGTGTTGGCTTATTAAAATAAATGTGCAGCTGAGGCAGGTGATGCTGCAGCCTTGCTGAAAATTGACTGCCTTCTGTATTCTGCGGTCTAACCTAATCAGAGAGTATAATGCACTGTGCAGCATTGTCTGTCTCTCTCTCCTGTGGGGGGGTCTTTCTTTAAATAGATCACACTGTCCACAGGTCGGAGGAGCTAGGATGTTGGAGATTTATTGAGAATTATCAGCCTGAACAAATGGATATCAGAATATCAGTGACGTCACCCATTGCTTTGTGGACTACCGTTTTAAAGCCGGGTGTTTGGCATTTGGCAGACGCCATCTTGGTTTTTTATAGCCAGTGACCATATTTGGACAAGAGGGCGAAGCTGGGGAAGATGACGTGGCTAAGCCAGTGTTGCCTATGGTTTCAATGGTGCTGCGCTTAGCTTAGTCTAAATCCTTCGCGTTCCACTTCCAGGATTGCTCCGGTGCTGCAGGAAATTCCGCTGGATGCATGTATTTTCTGTTTCCTTCCGCTTTCTTTGTGTTGGAATTTTAAATTCGGTGGATTTATGAGGACTATTGTTGACTGCGCCTTAGATTTCTGCATGGTAAGTTGAGACAGCTAGCTAGACTATCTTTCCAATCTGAGTTTTCTTTCACACAACTATTTGGCAGCGGCTCTGTGCGGAGTTTAGCACCGCACATGACGATTCTGATTGGTTTAAAGAAATGTCATTAAACCAGAGCCCGTTTTCCTCCCATCCCCGAATGCTATGTGGAGTAGCCAGACTCTCTTTCAGCGTGCTTTGGAGGAGGGTCTGGCAAACTAAGACTACGCTAAGTTTAACGCTAAAGAGGGAAACTTGCCGATTTTCAACTGGCTGAGGTAAGTCATCCAGCGGAATTTTGCCGGCGAGTAAAGGAAGCATTCATCTCCACGTACGGCAGTACACAGACAAAGCTGGTTGAAAAGTGGCAAACTTTTTTTCCACTGAGGAAGGCATTAGCTGAAACATTCATGTTTGTTACCTTTATGCATATTGAAATTAATAAATAAATAAATGAACAACAAATAAGGACTCCAAATTACTTAAAAACTTACAGATTCCGTTGCTGGTCTATAATATGAGTCAGGGTTATAATCAAATAGTAGGGGTTTGGGTACACAGTACCATTTCAGTAATAACATAATTAGTGTCAGCGGTTATTTGCCCCAGAGTCAAACAAAAGAACACTCTTTAACAAAAGAACACTCTCTTCACGTATCAGCAAACTAAGTCGACAGAACAACATACCCAACTGCTGGAGTGTTACTTCCCTAAAGCAAAGTTAGCACTAAACTCCATTCATCTCAGCTGCATGCTTGAAGAGGCTCCTTGCAACGGAACTTATTAGAACAGGTTAGCATCATAGTCAAAGCATTTTTCAGTCCCCTGGAGTGAGAGTCATTATGCTCTATTGCCACTGGATCACGTATCCTCCATGAATGCTAAGAAAGAAGTTTCTTATTTTGGAGCGGAGCATTCCTCAAGGCTAGCTGAAACTGTAATTTGCCAGGATCTTAACAGGATTCCCTCTCAACCATCAGTGAATTCTCGGGGGAGCCAGAAATCTTCTGAGCCTGATCTATCTCTTTATAATGTCTGCATTTTTCTTTAGCGGCCATGACTCAGTGGAATTAAACAAGACAAACCTGTGCAACACTTTATCGTCCATTTATCTGGGTAGTGCTGATGAACTCAATCTGCTGTTTATGCATCTCAGAAAAGAGGAAGTGGAAATGTGTCATGTGATCTCAACACAACCAACAATGGGACACTGAATCTCGCAGCCTATATAAGCTCCTGATTAAAAAAGCAATATCTCATTGATCTTTTTCATTTTCAAAGCAGTAGATGCTCTCTTGAAGTTTCCATTCATCCCTGAAATGCTCCACATGTAGGCGAATGCTCAGCACTGCATCGCTTAATGTGAATTCCCTTCTCGGGGAAACCTCTGGAGGTATTCATTTTTCATAGCAGCATTATGCTACCAACTAATCCAATCTTAGCAATTAGATGACTAATGATTCATATTGGAAGTAATTGAAAATCACTACTTTCTCTCGTCTATTTCTTGAAATCTAATTAGCAAAGCCTTCATTTGAGTGATTTAACAAGTAGGTTTGCCTGAAACAACAGCTCTCACTCTCCGGGGCATGCCGTTCTCTCTGACCTGCGAGGCTAACACAGGGAATGATCAGTGAGAAGCAACATGGGCAACTGCAGGCGATGGTATATGGATGATTAAGAAGCAGAGAGAAGGGGAAAGGGAACAAAGCAAGAACAAACACCGGGGTAGAGACTGCAGCACAAGCTACTCCTGAGGGAGCCACAGAGATGGGCTGGAAGACAAATCAAGGCCACAGAGGTGATTCTGCAGCTGCACATCTTCACTCTCCTCTAGACCGCGGCATCTAACATGTTATAGTCCATCCACGCCGGTTGTGACTGGAATTAACAGAACTAAACTTGTTTATTTACAGAAATCACTATTCATGACATACCTAGAACCCCGGGTGTGCTGCAACTTTATTCCTGCATATCTTGATGATGGCCAGAGTCAGTCAGCCTTGGCGCATTCCTCACAGAGCTGATCGAACAATGACATCAAGCTGTGCTGGATAAATTGGAATCCTACTGGGTCTATGCTGGAGACCAGCTCACACAGTGTTTGGAAAAAAACACACAACCTTATAATTGGGCCAGTATCTCGTTAGGGTATGTCCATCACAGACCTATTCTGGGAACAAAAGTTAGGCTTACTTGCTGCTAAAAATACACATTATCACCTCAGGGAATCGTGTATGTGGCGCTTTTTACTTCACAGAATTAAAATATACAAAATATGTACAAATATGTTTGACAATTGAAGCTGATGAAAGGTAAACTCCCAGCAGTTAATTTATCCTGATGCCACTGCAAGAGGAATAAGACAGTTAACTCCAAGGCATCCTTTCGCTCTGCAGGGGATGATATGCTGCAGTTCTCAGTAATCAGAACAGAAGCTGGTGGCGTAGAAACAGGGAGACTGAGCAAACAGTAAGATGGAAGACACTGTTAGCAAAGGGTTTGTGACCTGGATTGAAGATCAGGTCATTTTGAAAGAAAGTGATGGCACAGTGTGGACATAAAAATGTTGCATCTAGGCGGCTAATGGTGTTTGTATGGACATTTTCAGTTTGGATGTTGATGTGTAGTCTTTGTGGGCGTGCCCCAAAGTTGCTTTTTTCTGCTGCTGAAGTCCTGAACGCAACTTCTACCCTCCTTTTCTCAGTGCATGATACATGAATAACAAGAAACACAGAGCTGTGGTGTCCGCTTCAACAACAAAGGCGACATGGAGTCAAAGACCTAAGTTACATCATTTTGAAGCCTTTGTTTAAAAACTGGTCTGATCATATGTGATAGGCTTGTTTTGCTTGGAAAATAAAGAAAAAGCATTAGAGGCTCGGCAAGTTGAAAGGGTGGGGAAGGCAAAAAAGACACCAGAGAGAGAGGGGGGCACAGCGAAGACGAGGCTCTCACAAGTGCAGCGTGGGGAAGGATACTGGCCCTCAGGGAGATATCGGGGTGCCGTGATGACATTTTTAGGGCAGCTGTGAGAGTTATAGATGAGCATCAGATGGTATCTGTTACTCCCTGGAAGAAAAAAAAAAAGTATGAAACCAAAAAACACAACAACAAAGGACAATGTAGAAGTAAGAGGAAGAAAACATAAAATCAAAGAAGAGATTTAATCAAAGATCATAACAAAAATATTGAGTACAATCAACTGGCTCTTAGGGTGCTGTTCACTGTCTGTGAGGGTGTGGCTGAGGTTGCTCTGCAATCATGTTTGTGATTGTAATCAAAACAAATGTGTAAAAAAAAAAAATTGGAGACGGAAAAATACATATTCACAACTGAATGTTAAGGCACTGCGGGATGTTTTCCTTTTTTCTGTCTTGTTTTTTTTTTTTTTTATGGCCCCCTCAATATCCATGAGGCTTGCTCTCTTGCATGAATAAACAATAGAGGTGAATGAGCAAACATTCTCGTTGCACCCTGCTGTTGAAGAAAAAAGTTGAAAATGAATGCCGAGACTGGTAGGCTGTCTTGTTTTTGTGCTGCATGCTCTTTCACTCTTAAAACTCTTCATAGCATAACCTCCTTTGGAGCTTTTGCCTCTGTGTAACCTGTAAACTGATAATGTGCTTTCACTCATGTTATTATTTTATGACTCAGGGATTTGAGACCTGTTTTCATTTTTCTAATAGTGCTGAAGAGTGACCTGCTCATGGCTGTCATAATCACTGGATATTTTGCGAACTAAAGTTTTTTACCGAAACGTTGTGGCATATGTGAGTTAGTCTGATTAACGTTTTCTATCCCTCAAACGTAGGCTGCTCAAACTGTTTCATGTTCTCAGCTGTTTGCATGGAGCATAGCAATATTAATGTAATATACACGCTCAAACATGAACTTCAATAAACCCAGTGGATGAAAAAAAAGTACAGAAAAGCAACTAATTCTCGCGTCTAATGCTGACATATTTTGACTTCAATCCCTTGCCACGTCAACGTCATTTCACCAAGTTTCTGCAACTTTATCCGGTAGGCGACTGACTCAAACAGCCACTGCTCGTGCAAACAAGCAATATTGAAGCTTAGAGACAGTGGGCGCTTCAGCGTGAACCTTTAACTCCTTTGGCTCTCGGTCAAAAAGGCAAGAGACACGACCGCCAAGACGATGGAGAGTTTTAATACAGCAGCACAAGCCCTCTGGGGAGTCGAGTGGTTAGCCCTGCAGATATTATGTGCGGCGAAATGAAGCACATCCATTTCCTGCAGCCTGAACGATGACATGTGGCAACTGGGGCCTCTGATGGGGTTTGGTTTATTTCCTCGTCTGTCACACAAAATCCTACTGGTTAACAGAGCAAAATGAATGCTTGAATCCCCATCCCCTGCATGCTAGCAAAAGAAGAGTATCGATTTCATTCTCACACTTGTCTTGATTTTGATTATTTTTGCTTACAGCACTGCAGACAATGCCATAACTGTCCAGGAAGAGAGCGCTGATGTTAAACTGAAAAAATGGTTGCTATGGGAGAGATGTTATAACTGCTACTGTATGTCATTACAGGCTGCCGCTGTGTTTACACGCTGAACAGAGAGGATGGAGATTTGGACAGGTAACTGATAAAAATTGGCATTGGATTGGCAGAAAAGCATCAGTGGAGACACAGAGAGTGCACTTCACAAGGCGTGATAATAACGAGTCTTTCCCAAAACTGCCTTTCAGTCTCGAGGCTGATCCCTCAGGGTTAGAGAAAATCTGTATAGCCATGCACGCACATTAACACACAAGCACAGCGCCACACACCCACACAAAACAGGTTGGGACTGCATTTAAAGCATCTCTTTAAACACAGCCTCTTCCTGCTGCAGCCGTTGTCTCCCCCAGGATCAGACGATGCATAATCAATGCCCTGCTGCGGTCCACAGCCATCACATCGCCATTGCTCCTCCTACGGCAGTTGCTGGCTCTAACACTCAAGAAACTGGAAAAGCAGTCTACAGATGTATTCAATTAACACCTGCTCTGATGGTTTGTCGCCTTTTTTTCTATCACGCTCTGACATCTCCCCTCTGCATATTCCATCTGCAAGCCTAATCTGCAACTTTCCAGCACCTCTCCCATTTCTGCTGACCCTTGAAGAGTTCTGTTATCTCAGTGGATTTGGGGTGTGGAGTGTGGGAGGAAAGTGTGCTGCGGTGCATCATGGATTTAGGTGGGCCTGGGAATACAGAAAGGGGATTAAAGTCCTTTTTAGTGTGGGATCTCCTCAGTGGGTATTTCAGTTATCATCTTTGATTAGCAAGTTTATTCTTTGTGACACCATCTATTTCTAAATAACACAGCGCTTTTATAATAGCTCACAATATGCAGTCCTGTTGCAGCAGCACCTTTTAAATCAATGTACGTTAACTCAAAGATTTTAACATCTTTCTTATAACTGTCTGCTTCTCTTTACATCAACACTCAATCAATAACGTTTTTGCTGGACGTCATTAGTGCAGTTCATAAAGAAGAGATTTTACTGTCACTGTAGATCTTTGTCTCACATCAAACTGAAATACAGCATTTTCTTCTATGAGGAAAGCCTCAGATGAACAGACAACTTTCAGTATGTGATGCATGGTGCGCATCTACATCAGACACCGTTTGCATCACGTTGCCTCTCATGTGCTCCGCTACCACACTGTGGCATCGGCAGTTGCGGTTCCTTTTCCCAACGTCAAACCTTTTACAGTAGAGCAGTCTTACGTAACTGCAACAAAAGGGCTGGGTGCTCCTTTTGTTAGTCATCTTGGATAACTGAGAATGTCAAAGCAGATCTTCTTAATGAAGCAGCGGAAAATGTAAATCGAATCTGTTTGGTACACAAAACTTATTTTGAAGTTAAAGGGAAGGACAACATTGCTTACATAGTGAATATCATGACAGTAATCATTTTGAATATTTAATGTGAGCAGTGTCAAGGTCATTTTGTATAAGTATGAGGCATGGAACTACTGATTATTTACATTAATGATTAATCTACCCATTATTTTTTCAATTGCTCAATTAATCTTTTAGCCTGTCAAATGTCAGGAAATAGTGGAACATGTCCATCCATCTCCCAGAGCTCATGATGTCTTCAAAGTGCTGGTTTTGTCAAGCCAACAATGTTAAACCCAAATAAATTCTGGTGTTTTAAGCCCCCAACGTCTCCTTCCAGGCAGCGCTGTGACCGTTGACTTCAAGGCACGTAACCCTAACCTTAACCCTAACCCTAACCATTGCCTAATCCTAGTGCCTTCCAGGCAGACGTTATTAAAACACTCATAAACACTCGAAGAGCACAGACCTTAGCCAAGGCGTGCCCAATTGGTACATGTCCACAAGGGCCATCATTTCCATGCTTTCCATTCATTGTCTATGTAAGCAGACATGCAATGCATTCTGGTAGCACCGTGGTGAGTTTCAAGAGACAGGGCGTTGCGTTTAACAATCCTTATGTAGCCCTCTTTTGCCTCAGAGGGGGGTTAGTGTAACCTGGGTCCTAGGGTATGGTTCTTACCTGTTAAGCCGGCTGTATAACCAGTGTAGCTTAAACACCCCTACGGTATAAAGGTTATACTAACCAGTGAGTATGTATTATATATTGTATGTGTATGTATTATAATATAACACAATTAACATTAATCAACATTGACCCGAATCATCCGTAGCATAGGTACAGAGTAGTGCAAATGATTTCTCTAACTCTTGCAAACTGATATCAATACCTTGAGATAACCGGTCACTCAACATACGTAACAATATAAAGACATAACATACAAAAGCCGGCAAAATAAAATGAAACCCCCGTTGCAGGCCTGTTAAAGTTCGTGTTGACAGTTGATGTGTCGTACTCACGGTCGCTTTAGCAACAAACCGCTAGCCAAAGAGTGTCTATCCCTGCGTTCCCAATAGCAATAGCAATAGGGCCGCACCGATCAACAGTGGTTGTTCACCCACTATTGTCCCTCGTAGCCGGAGGAACCGCTGGCTTTATCCTGATCACCAGTGGCGCTATCCAGGTGGCAATGCTCCCTCGGAGGCTACTCAGTGGAACCACAGGTGTGCCTGGAATCCTGTGGCGCTAACTGAGCGGCGTAAAAGAGTCTCTCATCAAGACGTTTCTCAATAAACTAACGTTATGTTTACCTCAGAGCAACTGGCTGCTAGCCTAACTTCACACGTGGCTAGCGCTAGTAGCAGTAGGCTAGGCTAACCTCCCCAAACTTGAAACTTCAATAACGTCAGTAACTAACACAGCAAACACCCGCTTTAACTCGCTTTTTTGCGACGGAGTTTAATACCTACTTTCAGTATAACATTCCGTTTTGGTAGCTATCTCTCTGGTAGTAGCTAAACCACGCATCTCTCCTTTCTTCTCTCGTTCCTCTCTCTTTTTTGTTTTCATCTGTCCATGTGTGTCTTTCCGACCCCACCAGATCCCACCCCCTGAGCAATCTGATAGGCGGAGAGTGAAAACTGACAGTGAACCTATCCAATGCGTTTGTTGTCTCCGCTATCAAGCTAGGTTTCCCACTATGGAAACAACAGTACATCTCACACCAACCACAAAAGTAACCGAAGTAGCAGACTGCCAACGGTCTGTTTGGGGGAATAATTAACTAGTTGACTAATAGCTATACCGTGTAGGTTAGACAATAATGCCTAGTGTAATGCCACTATAAAATGCCTAATGTGCAAAAGCAGCTAGCTAGTAGTTAGAGGGTTGTGAACTAACCCTGGGCTACACATATGCATATTTATATTGCATAAAGTTGAGGTCCAGGTTACTTACTTACTAAATCAGCTGCGGAGCAGCAAAGTTTGCACGGTTGTAGGAGGGTGTAGCATGTACGTTTTCTTTGTTGGTCATTTGTGATGGATATCTTGTAATGTTAAAGTTCCGAATCATTTTTCAGATTATTTCGACATCACATGAATACAGGACAAACGCAATGTAAACGAAAGTAAAAAATAATTTCTGTATTTGTATAGCAACAGCAGTAAATCCTTTTAAAAACAAAAAAACTTTTGAGAAGATTGACACAAATTCACTTATAGCTTTTTTTGGAGCTTTCAACCTCGTCTCAACCAAGTAAACAGTTTTTAAGTCTTTACTTTGAGGCTCAATTTAAACTTGTCATTTCAAGTGTCTTGTACCTGGATAAAAACCTGATGAGATTTAATACACTTTTATTTATTATTTCTCCGTTAGCCAGGTCACAGGCCCAGGGCTCCATGTAAATAACTCTAGCTCTACTCCAGCTTAGATGGTGGTGGTAATGCAAGCTGTTTAGGCAAAAAGAAGAATATGTATTTAAGCAGTTTAGGGACCATTCGGTATTTATGAAATGGACCACCGGAGGAAAATAGGGGAGGGTCATGTCTTTTTATTCTTTGTTGAGGGGAGGGTCACCCAACATTTTTTTGTCTAGGAGGGGGGGTCACACAACTTTTGTATTCATGAAACAGAAAAATTTCAAAGTGGCTTGTTTGGTGCATATTTTTCCATGTAGCTCTCAGTCTCGGCCCCTGCTACCAGATGGGTCTGACCCATGAGTTTGCTGGGGGGCAGAGGGAGCACTGCTCCCCTGGTAGCTGAAACGGGTAATTGCATTGTTTAAAAAATTAGTGGAATAATTGTTTGGCATGACCAGACATTTTATAAATATTTTAAATAACACAAAACAACTAAATGGTGGTAGGTAATGCATCTGATTTCATATACTGCTTTAGTAAAAAAAAATATTACCTGGCTGACAATGGGATCAGCAGGACGCAAAAAACGAAAATTGTCGAGACATCTTGCCGTGCCAGCGTTGCAATAAAGGTTTCCTAAATGCCATGTATATAAATGTGATTTCAGCTTACTAATTGATTGCGGGTTTTGTGTAGATTTGGACTTTTATACGTTTATTCCACTTTGTTTAAACGGCGAAGTTCACCTCGTTCACCTGTTTGGAACTGGCTGGTGAATGTGACGTGCGAAGGCCTTGCTGGATACACCGTATCATTTACCTTTTTGTGGATCTACTGATCGCTGTGGATTACTTTTTTGTCATTGGATTACGGCAAAATACGGATTTCTTTTCTTAACGTGTCTTAACGTTTTATGGTGTGATTGCACTTCGTTTCTGCATTTGGAGAGGCATCTCAACAGACTGTAGGTTGAACACTGAGTATTCACTGTTACATTTTAGTTGAATTTAAGTGTCCGTCCGTCTATTGCGTTCCAAGACAGCCGTGCCGCGATTGGATTTCATAAGGGCGAATTGTTAAATTGTTACAAAGTAATTTAAAATCTGCTTTAAAAACATTATCCAAAAAATGTTTTGGATAATGTTTTGGATAATGTTCAGCTTCGGCAGCTTTACCTATATAGCTAAAATATACAATGACTGAGGAAGCCTAGTGATGAGTCCATAGCAACCAGTTTGTGTGTTGAATTAATTACCCAGTGTGCTTTGCTGAATGGTCTCAATGTTTTATTGTTTTATTTCAGGTGAATACTAGTTAATTAGAGGAGTAACTTAGTATTTGAAGTAATGCGGGAAGTGTGCATTTAGTTTCCATGCTTATTGTGTTTCCACAACAATGTTAGTGAGTAAATCTACTGAAATGGCCAACACACCATAACAGAGGAGTGTGATGTATAAGATGAGAAGGCAGAGGTTAAATCACATATCTTATGGCTGTAAAAGGTAAAAGGTATCTGCACATCTTTGCCAAGTGCTAACCAGTACAGAAGGGTCATTGAGAAATGTTTACTGGGCGTGGGGAGGGTCAAGTCTAATTTTACTAAAGATCCCAAAACTCCTCCGGTGGCACTTTATATAAATAATGAACAGTCCCTTAGTTACAAAAATAACAGTTTAGCTGTCTAGCTAACTATTCATATGCTAAGACAAACCCACGATAGAATCATATTTATAAACTATAACAATCGAGACAAGACTTTTATAAGCCTTCACAGTTGTCCATACATATCTAAGCTTCCACAATCCTCCGATCATTTAGTGGTTGAACTGATAAACACTGTAACAGCATGTTTGTATGTTTCACTTTAGTGTGTTCAAATTATTTATTATTATAGTGAAAAAGGGAAAATGACAGCTAAATCAAGTGTAATGTTCAGGGGCATTTCTAGGACTTGAGGAGGTTCGGGGTTTAGCCCGGAACCATTTAAATAAACTGAATGCAATGCAAAACAGCAATTGGCAATTGGCCCAGCTTGTTAATAGCCAGTGTCTGTTCATTTTAGCTGGCCCAGTTTGTAGATGCTAGTTAGATGGCACCAACATTTGGCCTAATCATAACTGGCCTGGCAACCCAAAGGCCAAGGTTTTGTTTCCAGATTTGTTTGGTGACTTATGATTTGGGGGGTCTGGGGTCCTCCCCCAGAACATTTTTTAACATTAAACACTTAATTTCCTGCATTCAGGTGAATTACTATTATGCACCTATTTCTACCTTTTTTTGAATCAATTTATGCTGGAAATATCTTTATGCAAAGGGAAACATAGGGGACAATTCAAAATATAAAAAACACAATGGAATATATTGCAATAAGGCTCTCAGGCATTCTGTATCACTTTCAACTATTTATTCTCCTTTGGATCGACTTTACTAATTATATCTGGGTCTGCACAAATGTAGCCTAGGTATAATTTACTCTTACCTCCTCTTTTGCGTCTTTTGTTGGAGAAGTAACCTCCTTATATGTGCATATGACAATTATTCACCTCAATGATACATTAATTCATTTTAATGAATTAATAAAACCCTGGACTGTAATATTTCAGATGTGTTCGAGGAAGATTTCTGCTCATGTTCAAAACTTTGTGTACGTTCAAAATATAAATCATCCCATCTGTGTTCTCTGTGATTTGGAGGAGTCGTGGAGGAGTACTTATGTTGTCCTTTTCTTTCACCTTATACTCAAAACGTATTCACTCCCTTATGGAGTTAAATTCCAGTAACACCGGCACATTAGATTCATCCCCAAAACATGTAGGCTAAGCACTGCAATGCAAGGTTAATAGAGTGGAGTTCTTAGTTGCAATTTCTAAGTTGAACCACTTCTCACACCACTTTAAAGCCCATGTTGCAGGTTAACCACCACTGTTGATTAATGGGTACATAAAGCACTCAACATATGTATATCATTGTTAAAAATGTCTCCAAATAGTGTTAAAGGCCAGTATTTGTCGTTTTTGGTAGTTATTGGGTTTTTTAACGCAATTCGGTGATGACGTCACGTTGGGGAGACGTGCCTCAGCCTAGTACTAGAACTATGGTGACTGACTGGGATGAGGAAGAGGTGTTTTTACTGTCAGTGAATAGCACCAAGTGAAAGTCAAGGTTTTCTTTATATCTAGTGACAGTGCCCATGTCGTTAGCCCATGTCGATAAGTACTGGTAATCTAGTTAGATCTAGAAATAGAAGGCATCATGCTAGCTATGGGCTAACTTGCCAGTCAGTCCCACCTGTGAAATCCCCCGACGTTGTAAACACATTTTCGATTAGATATCTCACGTTTTGATGGTAGCCTACTAGCTCCAGTAACAGCATATTTGCCTAATGTTTATTTATTACTTGGATGGGGTGCTGTTCGGCTTTTCACAAGTTTAGACAGCTAGCTAACGTTACGCCAATGTTTTGCTAACATTAGCGCAACAGCGTCAGCCTAGACAGCTAGGTAAATATTACGACGGCCTCTGGAGTTTCCTATATCTGCATCCACGTTGTCAACTTAAGACATGTGGCGTTAGTGCTCCTTTTGTACCATAATTGTATTGAATGAAATGTTAAGCTTCGCTCCTATGAGATGGGTGGGTTTTTGTTAAAGCTAACTGGCTATTGTTAGCCTGTGCGTATGCTAGCGGAATTAGCTAACGTTGCGTAGCCAGCCAGCAGCTTTGGCAGTAGTTTCGGCGAGCTAACCACGACAGCTAACACAGCCACAAGCGTCTCTATTTCAAACATCACTGCAGGTTGACTGCTTTTAGCAGCAGACGTTGATTGTGGGCGACAATACTGTCGTGGTTAGCTCACCGAAACTACTGCCGATTGCCGAAGTTGCTGGCTGGTTATGCAACGTTAGCTAATTCCGCTAGCATACATACAGGCTAACTATAGCCAGTTAGCTTTGTATGTAACAAAAACCCACCCATCTCATAGGAGCGAAGCTTAACATTTCATTCAATAAAATTATGGTACAAAAGGAGCATAACGCAACATGTCTTATGTTGACAACGTGGATGAAGACAGGAAACTCCGAAGGCAGTCGTAATATTTATCTAGCTAGCAGTCTAGGCTAACGCTGTTGCGCTAACGTTTGGAAACGTCGGCGTAGCTAGCTGTCTA
Organism: Sander vitreus; assembly: GCF_031162955.1. Lineage (NCBI taxonomy): Eukaryota > Metazoa > Chordata > Actinopteri > Perciformes > Percidae > Sander > Sander vitreus. The sequence continues at coordinate 26,914,679 of NC_135859.1, forward strand.
AACTTGTGAAAAGCCGAACAGCATCCCCGTCCAAGCTGTGTTTCACTTTCCCTCCAATATTATTATACACATAATAAAGACACATGGACTCAGTCGAGACCAAAAGCTATATTTTGCAACACCAGTGGCACAGACCGAGACCATAAACACTGGACAGAGACGGGGCTTTCGTCTGTCGTCTCCCCAACGTGACGTAATGCAATGCATTGTGGGGGGAAAAGAGAATCATTGCAAACCGCTGTAAAATAGTACTACTTTTTTGTATTTTATTCTGTTTTGTGATATCCATTGTATTTGATGTTGTTGGGTAACAGTTTAACTGTTTATTACCAACAAGCAAATTGCGCAAATTCATTAGAAAATAAACCCTGCAACATGGGCTTTAACTTGAATGTAGCCTAAGGTAGAGGGATCGCTTTGTGACAGGTGTGGAGAAATAAGCGTCCGGTATGAATGGCCATGCAGGCGATCAGGCACGTTTACATAGGCTATTGTCCGGTTTCATATTCATATTTCAACTTTTCAAAATACATTCGGGGTTACAATCAAAACATTTGGGGCTGAAGCCCCGGCAAAATCGGCTGACGCTGGTAATGTTACTGTAATTCAGCTTCCGTGACCACAAAGGTTTCAATATTTGGCTGCTAAAGTGCAGTTGGATTTTCCACTTAGCTTTTTTGATATCCAGTCACCATCCACCAAAGATTTATGAGGTGACCAAATGGGCTCTGACTGTTTATAATGTCTGTAAATTGAGGTTCAAAGCTCTGTTAAGCTACTATTTCAAAGGTCAAGAATGAACATTTTTGCTCAAAATTAATGGACCATTATTTTGATTGATTGTTTTTGCACTAATCAGTATTAAATTACAATAAAACATATTTAAGGAATCATCTGTGTCTATAGTACAATACTGTGTAGTTTCATTCTTGAGGCTTGGCAGCCTCAGTTTTATCTTCAATTATATTACTTTGCTTCATGACTTGAATGAACAAAGTGAAAAAACATTCTGTGAGCGCACAGAGCTGTGAATTTGCATGCTGCACTATCATTTTTCTTCATGCTGCTTTTCAATTAAGAACTGTGAATGACTCATGTCAGCGGTAATCCCTTTAACATGCAATTGACTGAATATGCACAGTCAATACCTTCATCCTAAGTCATCGCATCTATTCTAAGGACAGCAAAAGTCGCCTGTGTTTACCTCTGACAGCACATCGGCCTCTGATCTTCAAATCCCTTGTTTAGCTTAAGTGGCCCTCTTGGGACTGCGGCAAGAAGAGGATGAGGAGACAGAGAGTGATGGAGCGACAGAGGGAGGCCGAGCGTGAGCCTGTTAAGACGGGGAAAGATAGAGAAATGAGAGAAAGAGAAGAAAGGATTGAGAAAAAGAGATATCCACAGAGGAGAGAACGGCCTTGCCCATCCCCCCCCCACCCCTCCTCTCCCAGCCCTCATTGAATCTCCTTGGTTGGACTCATCAGGTATTCACAAAGCCCCTTCTCCGACGCCCACCTCTGCTGCGCTCTCTGTCATGGATGGAATATAAAGGCTTAGGTCCTTTGTGGATCACTATAGCTGTCATATTTTGTGAAGACACCGCCTTCCACTTCAGCTGGGGGTGGTTGAAATAAACTAGGAGGGGAAAGGGGGGTGGCATATTGATCCTTGTTTCTCCCTTCATCCCCCCCCCCCTCTCATGCAAGTATTCTTGTGGCAAAGGTAAGCTGGATACATACCTGAGTTTTAGTGATGTGGGGAAATGGCGGTGGAGTGACAAGGAATTGACGTTCGGCTGTGAGCAAACAAACACGCACATAGCGAGGTGCGGTGAGACTTGACACCATCTCTTCTTTGTTTTTTGATGGATGAATATTGCTTTTGTTTATAATTCATCTGCTTATCTGCAACTGTTTTCTAGACACATCCCCAACACACACACACACACCCACACACACGCACGCATGCAGGCACGCGCGCACGCACGCACGCACACACGCATGCACGCACACACACACACACACACACACACACACACACACACACAGACAGACACACCGTCCTACCTTCATTCTCTTTTGCTGTAGTTACTTTAAGTGTTTTTGTTCGGTAAGGAGATAGGAGCAGCTGCACATCATTTCTTTTTTTAAATAAAAAGCAATGGTATCGACTGGCACTATCGTACAGTATACAGACACTGCTGCGACAGAGCAGGCAGGGGAGGATGAGGAAGAGAAGCAATGGGGGCGATCAATAAGCTAGAAATGAGGGCTCAGAGCAGGATGGTCATGTGGGGGAAAATAACATGTTGTGTGAGAGAAAGGAGGAAAAAAGAGAGGGAGGGGGAGAGAAACAGAGGGAGGAAGAAGATACTTGGCCATGCATGATATATGGTGGGAAAAAATATGTTCATTCATACGTGTATGTACATGCATTACACCACTCCTCCATGCCCAAAGGCACAGCAACGCCACACAACATGGACACAGTGAAACCCTCCTGGGCTTTGCAGGATAGTCCAACCTGTCGATTCTCTGCTATCGACCTGAACAGAGAGGTCAACAGCCTTCTCCTAAATTGCCTTGTCTGTGCATCCATGTTACAAAGTAACTCGTCCTGTACACCTATGAACAGATGAAAGGGTCACTCAACCCAAATTATTTTAATATACCCAGGTTTTGAGAAAGAAATGCAGTATTTTCTATCAAGAAATAGTCTCTAAACTGTGTGTTATGTGAATTATCAGCATTATTGGGGACACAATTTCTGAAAAGACACATTGTTTTCATTGTTTAATGCCTTGAGCACCACACACAAAATTCAATTTACATGAAGTTAAAGTTGACTTAGGTTCAGGCCAGGGGGCCAGGCCTCAACCACCATTCATTCACATCCATCCACCCTTGCTTCATTCCCTTTATCTACGCTTACTCAATCCTGTACACACCTCTTTTTCCATTTTCTATCTGGGACCCGTCTGGGGCTCGGGTGACTTAATTCCAGAGACGGATCCCCCCTCACTGAGTCTCCCTCTCATGGCCTTCTTACGTTTGTCCCAGACTGGCCTAAACCAGTAGCGTTTTTTGGCAAGGGTGAAGCGGGCAGCTGCCCGGGGCGGCATTTTTTCATGACACATACGGTTTTCTACTGTATTATCTATCATTTCACCGTCTGGGGAATTGGCAAATTGGCGCCCCTGCTTGCTAAGAAGGTACCGTGCACACTGCACAGAGAAGCTGTGAGAAGGGGAAAGGGGAGGGGGGAGCGGGGGACAGTTCACCTCTGGGTCGAACGGGTTGCTGCATAGGCGCCGATACTGTTGGTGCTCCGCTAATAATGAGCACCCACGAAGCTGATCGCGGTTATGTGTCAGTTAAACTTTTCATCTCCAATCCTAGCCTGAGCTGAAAGATAGCCTACTTTACGGCTTTATTATCGAGATAGGCGTGTGTGTTTGTGTCGGCCGTCTGAAATGCAAACATTTTTTGACTACTTTTTTTTTTAAAGGGCGTGCGCCGTGAGCACCCACAGAGGAAAACATAAATCGGCGCCTATGTTGCTTGGTCTCCCAAATGGAACGGTCCGGACAAGGGGGGGAATGGGGGACGATAAGGATCTATCGGAGATCTACCCCAACTTTTGGACTGCTCTCAGGATTGCACTTACTCTGCCAGTCACTGTGGCTCAAGCAGAGAGGAGCTTTTCAAAGCTGAAGTTGATCAAGTCATACCTGAGGTCAACCATGTCCCAGGAACGGCTCACTGGCCTTTCTGTCAGTAGGCTATCAATCGTTCAATAGGGGAGTAGCTTTCATACGATAACATCATTGATGATTTTGCATCAAGGAAGGTCAGAAAGGTCAAGTTTTAGTTTTTTCTGTTCTTAGTGCAATAGTGTAATCATTAGATTATCCTTAGTGTGTTTTCACATTTGTGTGATGAAGGATTTGTGTTATTGAGAATATTTATTTTTATTTTAAATTTAATTTAATTTGCATATTATTCTTAATATTTTATATTATTGTTGCTCTCTGCTCGTTTTACATTTTTATACATCTGATTGTATATATTTTTATATACTTATTATTATAACAACATAAGTGAAAGAGAAAATTATATTTCTCAATTGCACTAATCCTTCATTGGAACATTTGAAAAACACACTTAAGAGAATCCAGTTATTTAAGTATTGCAATCACAACAGGAAACACACTTTTTAAGTTGCACAATCTCCACCTCCAACATTTTCAAAAGACAATGAACACAATTCTGCACAAAATATGACAGTATAAGTTATCAGAACTTAAAATAAATATAAACTATAATATAGTTTTGTTTTTTGTTTTTTTGGGGGGGCTCGAAGGCAGTGGCGCAAAAAGTGGGTATGCGCTATATGCGGCGCATAGGGGGGCGCCAAAGCGATGGTAAAAAAAAAAAATATATATAAATTATATATAAAAAAAATTATATATATATATATATTATATATAGTATATATAGTATTTTCTATATGTAGTTGCTGTTGTGCGTTTCTAAATCATTTCTGCATTTCCTCAATGTTATGATGTAACATTTTAGAGGACTAACAGGCTAGAGTAGGCGCCCTGTCTCATAAGATTCCATCATAGAATGTTGACAGAAAAGGGAGGGGGGCAGGAGGGGCGGGGGGAGCGCCGTGAGTGCCGAGCGAGCAGGTACAAGTAGTGAGTTGTTGGGGGCTAAAAATAGAAAAAGAAAGAGGGAAAATTAGATGACATGGCCAGGGATGCGACAGCAGTTAAATAAGTGGATGGTGAAAGGCAACAGGTAGGATTTAAAGTGTGACGTCTGTGCTTGGAGGCTTGCAAATAGTCACGTTAACGGACTAGCTAGCGTTTGCTAACACTGGAAATGTAGCAGCCAAATGGGGGTTTATGGCTAGCTTAGAATATGCAAAACCAAGGTTGCTGAGCTGAAAACTGATAAATATAAGGTAGCATGTACAATAAATGACAAGAATCTGGAAAACATAACTAATGCAATAACTCTGGTTTACCATGGAATCATGCATAGATTTGCTACCAAACTTGGAGGCTTGCAAATATCAATGTTAACAGACTGGCTAGTGTTTGCTAACTTAATGCAAACCAATGTTGCTGATAGCTACATTTAGATTTTGGTTAAACCCTAAATTACCAATCCCATGCATGACAAATTTCAATTTTATTAAGGTCAAATAACAACTGGTAAATATAAGGTAGCATGCACAATAAATGACAAGAAGAAAAATAAATAAATATGAAGAAAATATATAAATATTTAAAATACAAAATGTGAATGTAATTTCAACAGCAGCACAACCTTACTACATAATAGTTGTCTTATCTGATGCCATCACTAGGCTGATTTAAGAATTGAATTTAGGCTGCTATATTTAACAGTGAGTTCATTTCATTCAGGTGTGAGGATGGTGGATCAGGAAAGACAGGGGAAGGCAACAGGTCAGTCTAACATTAGGTGGAAGTGTAGGGGGAGCCACTTGATACCAACAGATTAATTTCTTAATATTATTAATATGGAAAAACTAATGAAAAATCTATTACATAATGTTTGTTTGACAATATGTCTTAGTGGAGAAGAACACAGGCAAGGAGTGAATGAGACAGACATGAGGTCGGCGATGGCATCAAGTAGAGATGAGACCAGTGATGACATCAGGTAGGAGTTCTATTAGTTAGACCACACAAAACTAAATGTCCAGTATGGTTTGAAGTTCTGTTGACCAACCTATTCACTGTGTCCTTTTTGGGGGAAAAATAGTGCAGACAGAGATGGAAAGCCACTCACCACTCAAATCACATCAACCAGGGGTTGCTGATTTTTTTTTGCCAATTGTCACAATTAGGTTTCCAAGGGCAACCGTTAATGTTGCCGATATACTTTGAAAGATAAACCTTTATTATTTAAAGCCCATACATGATGATGTCCGGCACACTTTTCTTTTTTTTTTTTTGGGGGGGGGCCAAAATTGTTGCTGCATACCCCTCTGACACTGGGTAGTTGCGCCCCTGCTCAAAGGGGGTCTCGCCCTGGGTGTAATTCAATTTAGAACCGCCACTTCTTCCCTATATTCATCTGTTCTTCCATGCTAAACATCCTATACTTCCTCATCATTAGACTTTTATAGAAGTGCATGGTTGTGGTGTGGTCCTTGCTAGTGAACTTCATTATATTGGGTTGGAGGCAGCAATCTCAGAGTAAAGTCCCAGGCAAAAATACAAACTATATGCATGGCTCAGTCCAATATCCTGAGGAATTATGCTCATATTGGACGATTTGGCATGTTATCATTTCTGTCCAACCCAGAAGGTAGCCTGCCCTAGCAAGGCAGAAAGTAAGCAAGAACAGCTGGATTTCACTGAGGACCAGTTGTGTCCTGTCTCCTGTCACCAATCTTCAGTTCATTTTTTTTTTTTACCGTAACCACAATCTTTACCAAACCTTAATCAAGTGTTTTACTTTCTTTCCTTTGACATATCTTAATCCTAGTTAATTTGCTGTAACCAAAACCTGTTCTCATTGTTAACCATTCTTTAGATGCAATGTGCAGATATTTAAAAGCTTTTGCATTGAGCATTTAAAACTGTTCTCATTGAATGTAATTTAGAGTTAACACATACTTTTAACACAATGACAAAGTCATTGTTTTCATTGGTTGCATTGAGTGAGAAGAACATTCTGTGTGAAGTAATTACAAAGGACACACATTAATCACATTTTTCATTTAACAATAATTGGTTATTCAGTGTGTGTTTGTGAAATTTGGGTGTGCACATATTTGTGTTGGTATGAGGCCAAATGTCACATTAAGCTAAATATTTCTTCCATTCTATTTTAGAAGCACAATCAAATCATATTTACGATAAAAGTGCCAAAAATCAACTGTAACTTTGGGTCAATATCAGTTGCTGGTGTCTGAACAGAGTGACAGTTAGTGTGAGTATAAGTTTAGAATTACATTCAAGATGTGCTTCCAAAAAACACAATCAGTCCCTAGTTCAGTAGGTCATGAATCAGTCTACGGTAAATTGGATTTCAGGCACTAATTAGTTTCCTGTTTCATTAAACATTCGGACACTGAGGAGTCACAGTTCGAAGGCAATGTGGTAATGATGTCACATAAACAACAATCTCCCCAGAGTTAGGTAGACTGTAGTGAGAGAAAAAAATACAGTATGGCTGTAAGAATACCTACATTTGATTCTCCCAGGAAGCAAAGCAGCATTTTACACAAAGGTGTCAGAGCATGGCAAACACAGCTGCATCTAATACAATTATTAGATAAGTTTGCATTACATGAGCTAATGAGCAAACTTTGACAATAGCAATACTTCAAACAGATGATGATGCTTCAAACATACAGGGCTTGCTTCATTAGGCTGCTATAAGAGTGCTCAGTCCTCGGAAACAAGAGGCTGAATAGAAAGTAAAAAGGTTTAGGAAATTACCTTAATTCCTTTAGGGGGGATTCTGAACCTCAGAATCAAGAGTCAAATGTAATTCATTCACTGAGAGACTTGCTTTTCTTTGGGCATCGCAAGTGTCAGCGGTAGTCTCCAGTAGTATGCTAAAGAGGGCAATAATGACACCTCAGCATAACTTTACAGGCTACCTGTACATCTCTGGAGGGAAAGTTAAAAATACATCACTGGCCTAATCCCTTCTGAGAGTCTACCTTGGTTCGCTAGGCCTACTTATAATACTTGACTCTTCAAGTATCAGTGACTCGTCTAAAGCATCAGTGTGCAGCACAGTGACTTTAATGTGATAATTAAATCACCTACAAATATACTTTGAATATATACTGAAGTCACTTTATTCATTATTCCAACATTTTGGGTCAAGTAGTTTGGTGAGGGAACTAAAGGTGGGGGAGGTGGCTGGTCTGGACTGAAATATCCAACATTCTCACTCCCATTGCGTCAAAAAGCAACGCTTGGTCAGGTGCCTTTGGCGTTTGTTATTGATGCAAAAAGTCTCCTTTAGCGTAATATTTAGACACGCTGGGTCGGGACTCTTGGCATCACTATTTGACGTTCTCGGGGCTCGCGTCTAGCCCTTTGGCGTCATATTTAGCCGCGCTTGGTCGGGATCTTTAGGAAAAGATCGTGGATGGGGTTACAAAATGTATGTTTCAATGACACTCGGGACAAGAACCAGACACGAACCCCAGTCTCCTGCTCTGCACGGTGCATCCATGGATGTATTGGGTGGTCCCATACAGACGCTAAAGGGTGATTTTTGCCTCGGTATCTGACGCTGAGAGACACTGACAACAAGCGTCAGTATTTTACGAGTTCGGAGTGAGAACGGGTTGAAATATCTCTAGAATTATTGTATGGATTGCCATGAAATATTGTACAGACATTCATGGTCACCAGGGGATAAAGCCTACTGACTTTGGTGATCCCCTGATTTATCCTCTAGTGTCACAAGCAGCATTTATGAACAAATATTTGCAAAACTAATGGCATTCTTTGCAGCTGTACTTTGTATTAGTGCTTATAAGCAGCTATAAGCATGCACAAAAAACTAAGATGGTGAACATGGTAAACATGATAAACATTAGCATGTTAGCATTGATGTTATGAGCATGTTGGAAGGATGCCAGCATTTAGCTCAAAGCACCGCTGTGCTGAATTTTGCCTTGATGCATAATGTGAAGAACAGGAAGACTTCCCGTCATTCTGACATGGCTACTCCCACTGCAAGCCTTGCAGTCACTTAATTTAGCCTGAAATAGCAATATTTGCTGTGTTATGCGTTTGGAGTGGCTCGTTAACAACTGAAACCAATACAAAAGTCATTTTCAGCATTCCAACTTTGATTTAAAATTGGAAGCTGATGTGAATGTTTTTTCCACTTGGTTGCTCTTTATTACGGCCTAATCAATAGGACGTGAAAGCAATATAAGCACAGCCCCACATGGACGCTAGAGTGGCTCTAGACTCGTAGTATTGTTAATGATGTGATGAGTAATTGATGACATTTTCCAGCAAGACACATCAGCCTTTTTCTTCCCTTCACAAGAATTACAGACACATTACAGAAACACAACAATACAAACTCTGGCCTGTACATTATACTATACCATTCATAAAAGGTACCATTCATCACAGAGCTGGTGTGTTGGATTGCATTAGGTTGGATAGGTGGTCATGATGTTGTTTCCAGCCCCGTATCTTCCACGTGATGTTTTGCAAATAAATGTTGTTTAGTTAAAAGTCTGTCTCTTGAAATAATTTGAAGTCTTCACAGGCAGCACTGTCACAATAATGGGCCATGACTGGCACAAAAACACTAGCTTGTCTCATTCAAATGAGGCAAACCTGCTGAATGAGGGAAAGCAGGGTGTCAGTTCAAACACTGCAAGATTGTCTTTCGGAGGCATTCGAGCAATTGTTTGTGTTTTGTAACTGCTTGATGGAGGATATTTGAAAAGTATTGGAAAACACAATCATTTTACATGCAGTCAAGCATATTGTTATTCTTAAAGAGTCAGCATGAAACATATTTAACAATATTCTAGAGTTAAATTATGTTTTATATTATAGAGCCTCTTACTGTTCATGTCTACAAGTTGAGTGTTTCGCCTTCTTGTCTTCAACCATCAGTTCTGATAAAACAGGGAACAGTTGCCAGTGAAGTGGAAAACGTTAACGGCTACAGTAAAAAAACAAACAATATATATACTTATACCTTGAGGCGCTGTGTATTGCACCATCTGTCATTTAAGTTCAAGTTTAAGTTAATTTATTAAGTATTACTCCTGTCATGACGTGCAATTTTCCCAAGAAAAATAGAACCTGGCTTAACTTAACTAACAGACAACCATAGACGTCATAAATAAATAAATAACAAATATAAAAGTCTCTTTAACAACTTATTTACCATATAAAATGATCAAATTGTGGAATATGTTCAACAGGTGATCTTGACATGGATTAACTGCTATTTGTTTTGGGAAAATTCACAAAAAAAAACAAGAGAAACAAAAAGAAACCCCTCAGACTTTCTTTTAGACCTTAGTAAATGTGCACTGTTTACTAGTTTTCTGGAATAATACATTTAGTGAATTATCCCCAGGTCATTTCAGCAAAAAAATGTTTGCCAACCACAATGGCTACCACAGATTTTGAACACAGTATTGTATTGTGTTTCCACTGCACGTTATGGTGAGTTTGTGTAGGCAACAAATGCCTGTACTAATTTGTCAAGAAATACTGTATCTGTGTACACTCATGTTACCTGCGAGGCTCTGTAATGTTTGGCTGCTGTCTAACCTCTCTAGCTGTGTCACCAGAATAACATACCAGATTTCAAAGGACAACAATTATTTCATGAACATGGTGTGCATATGATAAAATGTTTTGAGAACACCTGCAGTGCTTCCACAATGTGCACATTTTATTGTTGAAAATACATTACCCACCCAAATACTGTACACTCATCTAAAGGTTATTACCATACTAGTAACAATTCCACCACCCCCACTGCTAACTGATAACGATAGGAAAGAAAATAATGAACTGCTTTATTTTATAGCAGCTTTCGTACAAGAAAGAAATACTTTAAAATAACAATAAATATGAATATATTATCCAGTAATTTTTAAACAAATATTTCACAGAAACAGATAGCGACAGACCGACATTGCCATCTCTGGATCCCCATCCCTATTTCACAAATCAAGAGGAAAGACTGGAACCTCTCAGTTCATTTTCAATTTCCAAGGGGAGATATCAACATGTGATGTAGCGCTGAGCAACTAGGTGTAATGTATACGCACAGACGTGGTGGGCAGAAAAAAGAGGATTTCACTGTTGCCAGTTAGGTTTACCAGATATTTTAATTGGATTGCAGGTAAATGAAGAGGAACAGCTGGCAAAAGGGAAAAAAAGTGAAATGAGAAATTAATAGCCATGAAATACCGAATGTATAGTATGTATAAGTGATAAAGTGACAGCTATGTTGATAAGGTGTTGCCAATCAAATTATGGCTATAATTATATCCATTATTATTAGGGCTGTCAAACGATTACATTGTCTTAATCGCGATTAATCGTTGAATTTCTATAGTTAATCGCGATTAATCGCATGTTTTATCACATGATTAAAATTCTATTATTTTGCATTTCAGAACTGGTTTTAAGTACATAATAACAATGGAAAGCCATGCTTACCAGTGTATCTTGGTTGGGAATAAAATGAATGCAAAGAAAGTTACTTTATGAACTTGATTTTAAGATTTGTATTTGTTTATTATATATTTATTCTAGTCACACATTTGAACAAACAACTTTGAATGCACCACGAGGCTGTAAATTACCAGTTTCATTGAACGCACCGTCAGTGTTTTTCCGATAACAGCAGCTGCAGATTGTTACATCCCGGTGTTGAATCCTCTACAGTAAAATACAGTCAAACTTTACACCGTTTAGCGTTAGCTGTCAGCATTGTAACCGTGTTTAATCCAGCTACTAGCTAGCGGTAGGCTAACGTTAGCTGCTGTCGAGTATAGTGTTAACTAGCGTCACGTGCAGCTAGGTTTCTGTTGCCTGTAACGTCTGTTTCAGAGCATCAGAGAGAAGTGCAGACATATCAGTGGCACCGGAAAGAGGCACCGAAATCCGCGTTGCTATTCCTGCAGCAGCAGGATGTGTTACGAGGAAGTACGGCAAAATAATAGTTAATAAATAGTTGAAATTATTTAATGTGTGGTGTTTTTCCTGTCTTATACCAAATGTGTGTGTTTTTTTTATATTTGTTTGTGCTGCCATATTTGCTTTGTTGTTTCTTTTACGGTTTTAATGGACCCACATACAGTGATTTGAAAACAAGAGTCAATTGTCCATGTAAGTCATAAAAACATAAGAATTGCTACACTATACTCAACATTCTAACATGTAGAACTCAGCAATCACATTGATTATTATTTAAAAACATATACATCATCTTCCCACCAACAGAGACACACTCATAGCTAATCTCTCACAGAATCCTCTCTCCGGTCTAATAGCGAGGCATATCGACATTTCATTCCCACCCTGCTGTCTCTAGCTCCAGCGAGATGAGTCATTTCAAATCGAACCTCATCAAACGTCAAGCTCATAAATGAATGGAGGTGTCATGAGTCAGATTCTTTATTATCAGATAAGCATTACCCTTTTCCACCTTTCACACATCTGCACACCCTCTCCTCCACCGGCTCCCTAACTGGCATTCAACGGTTTACTTCAGATCAACAGAGATACACCAGCAGGGGTCATTCAATCATTAGGTGCAAAAACAGTCTGCCGCTTCTTTCTTTGCAAGCACAGATTTGATGGTTACGGGCAATCTAAAGAAGGTAGGAGTGTTTGGGTTTGAACCATGCTATTGATCAAGTGTAATTGAGTGCTGACAACTGCTTAAATAAATGTCTTCTAAGACTTCAGGCATCGTTGACTCCCTCTCTCATTAACTGTGTTCTCCACTTTCCAGTTAATTTCTCCCTCCTCTTAAGGTGTTGTTACGAAACTCCGTAAGAGATGGCAACTGAGCTGCCACCAGCTGAAGGGTTTTCACTTTATGCTACCATTTACAGATCACTGAGCTTGGAACATCGGAGAAATTATAGCCATTGAAACTGAATTAGAAAAGTTAAAAGTTTTTTTCTGGAAGGTTGCTTCACACAGTAAGAAGTAAACATACCATCACCTGCACATATAATGCACCCTTTGCAGTGTGCACCAATTAGAACCAAGGTGCATCATCGCTCTAAGTTCAAGCTTGATCATTTTGTACAGTGGTCGACAAGTCGGTCGGTCTCAAGTGTCAAATTGAGGTGCTTTATACACACACACACACACACACACACACACACACACACACACACACACACACACACACACACACACACACACACACACACACAACCATAAATCCCAACCACCTCAATAACAGTTTCTGCAGAACCGTAACAACGCAGCCTGTTCTCATAAACCATTCGTTCAAAAAGCTACAAAAAGTTAAAGGAGAATTCCGGTCGATTTCCTTCCGAGTGAACACAGTGAAATCTGACTGCAGTAGATGCCAACGAAATGCATGAAAGTCGTGTTAATTCAGCTCTGTCTACTTTTAGTGTGTGTGTGTGTGTGTGTGTGTGTGGGGGGGTCACCCAACTTTTGTATTCATGAAAACAGCTTTCATGTAGCTCTCAGTCTCGGCCCTCCTTCGCTACCAGATGGGTCTGACCCATGAGTTTGCTTGGGGGCATGGGGAGCACAAACGGGTAATTGCATTGTTTAAAAAATGAGTAATAATTACGTCTGGCATGACCAGATATTTTATAAATATCCTAAATAACACAAAACAACTAAATGTTTGGTAATACATCTGATTTCATATACTGCTTTAGTAAAATATTACCTGGCTGACAATGGGAGCAGCAGGACGAAAAAAAACGAAAATTACTGTTGCACTAGTCTGGACATCTTGCCGTGCCAACCTTGCAATAAAGGTTTCCTAAATGCCATGTATATAATAATATAATATAATATAATTTGATGTCAGCTTACTAATTGATTGTGGGTTTTGTGTAGATTTGGACTTTTATGCGCTTCGTTTCTGCATTTGGAGAGGCATCTCAACAGACTGTAGGTCCAACACTGATTGTTCACTGTTACATTTTAGTTGAATTTAAGTGTCCGTCTGTCTATTGCGTTCCAAGACAGCCGTGCCGTGATTGGATTTCATAAGGGCGAATTGTTAAATTGTTACAATGTAATTTAAAATCTGCTTTAAAAATAAACATATATGTTTTGGAATATAATGTTCAGCTTCGGCAGCTTTACCTATGTGCTAAAATATACAATGACTGAGGAAGCCTAGTGACGAGTCCATAGCAACCAGTGTTGACTTTGTTATTTCCCAGTGTCCTTTGCTGAATGGTCTCAATGTTTTATTGTTTTATTTCATGTGAATACTAGTTAATTAGAGGAGTAACTTAGTATTTGAGGTAATGCAGTAATGCAGGAAGTGTGCATTTAGTTTCCATGCTTATTGTGTTTCCACAACAATGTTAGTGAGTAAATCTACTGAAATGGCCACCACACCATAACAGAGGAGTGTGATGTGTAAGATGAGAATGCAGAGGTTAACTCATTTATTCCATGGCTGTTAAAAATCAAAGGGCATCAGTACATCTTTACTAAGCGCAAACTGGCACATAAGGGGAGGGTCCTGCCTCTTTTTCAAGTCATTTTGGAGGGTCATAGGAAAATTATTACTGGCGAGGTGGGGGTCAAGTCTTTTTAGCCTAAAGGTCCCAAAACTCCTCCGGTGACCCCTGAAATAAATAACGAACAGTCCCTTACCACAACTTTCATGCATTTCTTTCACATCTACTGCAGTCAGATTCACTGTGTTCACTTGGAAGGAATCACTTCACATGGGTAGGCACTTTTAATGACATTTCGAACATGTTAAGAGGCTAAAAGCACGTTTAAAATTTGCCCTGTTTCAGTCTCCTGGGTGCAAACTGTAGCACTAGGATAACACGGTGTAGGCAGCACCGATTGTTTTCATTTTTGTTGCTACTGACAGCACTCCAAATTTACAAACAACAGAGCTACGTGTTGAAATTGACCGGAATTCTCCTTTAAGCACTGTAATTCATAAGCATTCCATGTTTTTGTTGTTGTTGCTGTATTCACTACATTGACCGCCGCTGTATTAGAACGCGGCTGGCCGCAAAGGTAGGAGATTGGTGGATGGGTGGGTGTTAACATACAGGGCTTTCAAGCCAGAGAGCAGAGTTCACTTCCTGGGGAAAATTAAAACCTTTCATCCAGGAAATATGTGTTCCTTAGGAGTTATTTAATCCAAACCACGATTTTTTTCCTAATCTTAACTAGTCGTTTTGGTGCCTAATCTTAACTTTAGTCCCGGCAAAATGCTCATATTTTGTGGACTAAATTTAACCGTGATGTCCGCCGAAATGACCGTCAGCTCGCGGTGCTTTGTACCCGGCTCAAAGTCACCTATTCTTGGCTAACTGAACCACCAACTACCGCTGATACAACGGAGGTCTGTAGCCGGCGTCACAAAGCTCTGTAGTGGCTTGAACAACTAGCAACTGTCGCTCTGCCTTATGGAGCTCGTAGCCGGCGGTCTCCTAATTCTGTAGGATATCATACATTTTGGTGTGCATACATTTTCGTACAATATCATACATACGTTCATGAGAATGCGTCGAACAACGCCATGCTACATATACTTTTGCTAATGAAACAACAAAATCTACAAAAAAAAGTCACTTGTCAAGAAAATGCTTTTATAGCAAATATAATATAATATAATATAATATGCTTCTGCCTGCTCCTTCTCAAACTTCTCCTTTTTATATTTTTTATTGGTATTTTTTTTTTTTGTTAAATTCTGATTGTGTTATTTTGTGGTTTTACATTTTTTGTTTTGTCTTGCAACATTGTTGATTGTTCGAGATAAATACATAAATGAAATGAAATGAAATATCGAGTATATGAGTCATTACTTTTAAAGCAAAGCTAAGCAAGCTAACTGTCTTCAGTACACACAGCGGCTGCACCATGCAGAAATAAGAAGCCCTAGAGCAGCTGGGATGTGCCTTCATAAAAGCATGTGATACAATTGCTGCTTTTTTGGAGAGTTGTGCATCGACACTGAACAGGGCTGGACTGGGACAAAAAATTGGCCTTGGCATTTTTGGCCCAGGCGGCCCACACCCACCGTGATTGGTCAGACACATCCCCTGCAGACAATCCTCTTTCAATATGCGTACATTCTATGATATGAGTTGCCTAGTATTTTGCATCCATGTGATCGTTTTGGATCCTTCAAGAGGGGTCCCAAGACTTATCTGTTGATCTTACCCTTAAATAATTAATTCATTGTTAGAGTTATGATTTGTATATTTATGGTATTTTTATTATTTTTTATTATAGATATTTGATATTGTATTGCCATCATTGGCATTATTACTAATTTGCTTAATATTGGCTTAGCAACTTTAAAAACAGTTTACTGTTAATTTTAACTATTGTAAAAAGTGTCTGCTAAATACAATAACCATAACCCTTCCCAAAAGCTACAATAAGGCTGAGAGTAGTATATGCCCTGGAAAAGAGCACCAATACAAGATAAGCTAATTAAGCAATTCAAGGAACACTGATGCTTGTATCAACACTGATTTTATAGATCACACAGACTTTCCAGCTTCCCAACAGGCCAACCGCTAGCATTTTCAATGTAAGCTTAAGCAGTTAGGTTACCTGACAGCTGCTAACTTTAACTGCTTGTTGTCGTTATGACGTGAGGCGCACACACACACACACACACACACACACACACACACACACACACACACACACCCTCCCTTTCTGAAAGTCCCTGTTAATTTGCCAGGTTTAGGAAACGTGACACGCGGGACACGATTCCCGGTCTCCGGAGTGAAAGTCCTGTGTTGTTTGACCCATCCACCACCCCAACCAACCTCCCTATGCGGATTTTCAGCCTTTCATACTACTTGCTACCGAAATTGAATACAAAGGTATATTTATTTAAATGCAATACATTAGTTTAAAAAACGTGCTGACCATCATGAAAAAAACGAGATAAACATGTCCGTGTACACAAATCAATAGATTAAATTACGTGCAAGCATGATTTAAGTGAAAAAGCTTGCATAAACTCATTGTGAGCAACCTGTAGTACCAAAGCACAATTTACAGCTAGCTGGTGAACACAGCGGGTCATCTTTGAAGATAAAATGACTCAGGGTCACACACACACACACACACACACACACACACACACACACACACACACACACACACACACACACACACACAGCCTCCCTTCCTTTCTGAGAGTCCCTGTTGATTTGCCTACTCCTTACCACATCGTCATCTACTCTCTCTTCCATCTTTTCCTCACTCGCTCCCATGGCCCTGTCATGGTCACTCTCCTCCTCGGCTTCTTCCCTGTAATGATGTTTCTGCTTCTCTGCATAGCGAGCCACCTCTCCTCCTCCTCTACTTCAGGTAATGCTGATGTTGAAGCAGCTACTACTATGGGGTGCCAAATGTAAATTTGTTTGTAATTTTTTAGCTCATATATTTTCAACATTTAGCTCACTTTCCTCACATTTAGCGCATTTTCCTCACATTTGAGACAGAAATAATATATATATATATATATATATATATATATATATTATATCTAAATGTTAAATGTTAAATCTAAATCTAAATGTTAAATTTATATCTAAATGTTATATAATATATATGTTATGTTATATGTATATATATAGGTATGTGTCGCCAAGTGTAAAGCTAAATATTTAGAAAATATTCAAATCCCCAAGGAAACCACGGCCACTGCAGTGGCTTCAAATTGCGCTGTACCGCAATTTTCAATTGACTAATTGCCTTACTAACAACTCTGTTTTTTCACATCATATAGAAGCATTTCAATTTATCGTCTGTGTGGGGCAAACTTCAGCGCTTGCCCGATCAAGTCCTCCACGTCTGCTGTAGTCAGCGTGGGGAAGTTCTTCTGGGAGGCCGCTAGAGTAGAAGTAAAAAAAAAACTCTTATCAGCCAAGCTAAGCATAATACTGTGAACAATAAAATAACACCTGCCTGTTATAACCCTGCATATAGTCAGGTCCTGGAAGGCCTTCTTTTGCCTTTCTTCCCCGCAGGCTATACTCTTTCAACACGTTATTAGTTGCCACTCGCCGTAGCATGCGTCGGACTGCAGTACCTGTGGTCGGACCTCCAAGCGTTGTCAGGAAAAGTTGCTGTAAAACATATAGAAATACAAATTATACATGTGGAACAAAGTGGAGAGCTTGTACAATCTCATTTTGTAAGAGAAGTCAGTTATGTTATGATGATATTTGAATTTATGCAATTATATAGTGTTAATCTTAGGGCACTTAATTACCATTTTTATCCTCCTCTCCGGTTGACCGAGACTCCGGTCAAACTCCTCCAGCTCGGTGACTGTTGAGCAGGGCGACACCAACATGTCCTCGCCTGGAGCAGAGGGAGTGGACTGGGAGGTCCTTAACAGCATGAGCAGCTCATCCATCTTCTCATCCATCTTCTCCTCAAATGCATCCATCCGCTGTGTCAGGCGGGCAATGGATGTCCTCACGGCTATGGAAAAATTAATGGTGTTAGTTTTAGTTGTTATACATTATAAACTTGCATATGTGAACAACTTAAGTGAGTCTTCTTACCTCTCATTTCCGTCTCCATGGCTCAATGGTCTCCCTCTGTGTAATGACTCACCTCCCTCTGTGTGATGAGGTCTGTTGTTTACAACAACAAGAAAAGTTATGTTACTCTCAAGTTCCTTGTCATGAAATTGTATTTAATTGGAAATGGAAAATTCAAAGCCACTGTACCTTCAACTGGGTCCCAAGAGGTGGCAGGCCGAGCTTGCGTCACAATAGACCCATCCAGCTCTGTTGACTCATCTAAAAATATATAGGTCAGTTCATTTATGGTAGGTTTCTTGCACATGCCATGCTCTTACATTAGACAATCGCTAAAAAAAACAAAAAAAACACTTACATGCAGGTGGTGGAGGCAGTACATCTGCTGACCTGAAAAAGGACAGGAAGGGACAAACGCATCAGAACAGTCACGTGATATGCACCAGGTTGAATTTCAGTAGTTCCATGGTAGGAAATATGACTCTGGTTTCTTAAATGCATGCATAAATGTTAACTTACGGACACACGTCCTGAAATGCTTTCTTGCTTGTGGAATGGATTCATCTGAAATAAAAGACCATACAATTTCTACTGATTGCAAAAAGAATATTTGAAGTGTAAATAATAATACATAGTCTGTACTTAAGGTCTTACCATGATTATCTAAATAAACAATGGATGTATTTAGACAACCAAGGAGGTGTATTCATTATGTCGTGCTAGGTTAGCCTGCAGTTAATACATCCATGGCTTTATCTCTCATCCACGTTACAGGCTTTACAGCATACAGCCCTCGGATGTATCATAAGATAAGTGTTAAACCCTACACCCACATTGGCTCTTAGGGACACATAATATATTACATTAACGTTAGCTAGCTACCTAGCTAACTAGCTCCATTGTTTAGCTTGAGCCGATAGCCCCGGCAGTTTTGGGAAACGCTAATGACGTTAAATCCATGTAACAGGCTTTACAGCATACATCCATACATCCCTCGGATGTATCCTAAGATAATACCATGGATGTATTAATAGAACACATGGTGAATTACAGCCTCCAATTTGGACGTGCATTCAGTGAGTCAGACTGAGTTCAGCTTGACTCGCTGTATAATGCTGGCAACCATGTTGGAGCTTTCTTTAGCTAAGTTGTTTACCAAAATCTCTCACCTTGTTGTCCAGGTTCCTTATGGTGGTTAAAACATCACCGAGGGAAGGCTCATTCTCTGTGGCCAACTTTGATGTATCCATGGGGCTAGCAGCGCTCGCAGCATAGCTAGCTGTGGAAAGCTAACTTGTTTCCCGCGTTAGCATACGGGCTAGCAGTCTTGAGCGGAGAAAAGTCTTTACTGTTGACCGCCGACAATGTCTTTCTTGGTATCTTCGTCCTACCTTGCGTTATAACACCGTCAGTGAAGTATAGTCAGCATTTGTTTTCGTCAATGGCAGTATTTCAGTTCGAATTTGGGACCAAACGAACAGATCTTTTGTCTGCCCTGTTCGCCAGGTGTGTATACCAGTGTTGTATACGGAAGCAAAGCCCGTCTACGGAAAGCTGTTACACTCCCTATTCGGCACCATTGTACCGAATTTGGTTGCAGTTCCACCAGAGTTCCACTGGGGGTGATCGTGGTCCAGTGCTAAATGAATGGGACTCTCTGGAGCTAGACGGCTAAATTTGTCTTTCACCTGATTGTCGTTGAGAAATCTCAGATTTGATTGTAGTTTTTGCAAGTTCAACATGGATTATAGGTCAAAAGTTGAATGAATGAGTACTTGTGTCCTTTCGATTTCTTACAGGTTGAGTCGTTGTTGCCCATAACACGCTATCATTCTGCTAATGAATGCTGATTGGTCAGTGAAGGACTGATTACGATCGGAGATCCCAACTGACGGCATCCAAAGCAGAACCAGAATGTCAGAGTGAATATTTCGGCGTGGTCTTTAAAACATTAGCAAACCTCTTTCTAGCACGTGTATTAACAGGGAGAGGCTAACCTGTCAGCTGTGTTGTCGATGCTTCGAGAGAACAAAGGAAGCGATTCAGAGCTTGCCGTAAAGCAGTATCTCTGGCCGTATATGTTGTATATATATGACGTCATTGACATTTTAAAAGGCTTTTTAGAACAAAAAAGCCACTTTAAAAAAATCTAGAAAAAAACACCCAGCAGTGTGTATTTTCTTAGCCTCCCCTTTCGAATGCAACATTCAAATTACTAGACAAAAAATTATATCCTGAGAAAAGTGGATTTTGAGGGGTATAGCTCCATAGAGTCCCATTCATTCTGCACTGGCCTGTGAGCGCCCCCTATATGGAACTCTGGTGGAACTGCAACCAGTTCAGAAGTAACGAGAGATTGGAACTTCTTCCCTTATTAGAAATTCTTTGACGGAAGTCAGGACAGGACTTCAATCGGTCACCTGAAAGCAGAGGCACTGTCTTCCCCCTACTGGCGTGGGGGTGTAACGGTTGGATTTGTACACTGAACTGAACCACCACACAAACAAGTGAATTTTCTTAGTTGTGAAAATCGTTCTATTGATAGATTCTTGTTTTAAGTATTTTCACATAATACAGTTAAAAAAACGAAATCAAGCACAAAAGTATTGTTTTTAACAAAATTGTTATCAGCCTAAAAATAAATATATTCTCTTGCTATGTTGTTTATCTTACTTAGATTTTATAAGACCAATCATTTTTGAGTGAATCTAAATCAAGTGACTGCAAACCTTTTATATGCTACTTCAAAAACTTAAATGGAGCTGGTATAAATAAACATTTTCAAAACCGCACTCAGAACAACCAAAAACAACCAAACGGGAATGTTGTGTGGAGGTACAGTGCAACCACAGGAGAACGTTTCAGTTGGTTGGTTCCCTTAACGTTTAGGGATCGTTATAACCACGTTCCCTAAACGTTAGTTTTTGGTCTGGTTCGAACTAACCTTTAGGGAACCAGAAACTAATGTTCCCCAACGTTCCCTAAACGTTCTGTGTTAGTGGGGAAGATGCCGTCAGTGTGCAGGCTAACAGAAAAGAATGGGTGCAGCTGTTTTGATGCACCTGACACATCCACAGTGTGTTGCCTTTTGGACTTTTAGGGCCCTATGGTTTTTACTTTGTACAATGTTAATACTATACAGATGTCTAGGCTGCATTTGGGCAAAACACATAGCCTACTTAACAGGCTGATTTGGGTTATGGTTAGGGACATTTTCACTGTAGTCATGGCAACATTGATGAATAATGGTAAATAGTGGCCAATATCACCTATATGCCACAGGTTGGCCTGGTCTGATATTGGAATGGAAAGTTTGACATATGTTCTGTTTTTTTGTTGCAGTGCCAATATGTATAGCTTAATCAAAACGTGATCAAATGCCCTTTTCCGCCATTAATAAATTGGTGACTTTAGATATGTTGGTAGTGTTACACATTTAGACTTTTTAAATGCATACTGGCACTCTGCTGTTCTAATTACAGAGGCCATGCTGACCAGCAAGAAAAAACAGTTCTGAGATTTGATCACACAACAGTGAATCAGCTAAATATAGTTCAGATGTGTGAGTCTACATAAACATTGAGCCTTATAATTTCTTCACAGGCTTACAAGCATTTTGTGCATTACAATTCTATCCCTCTGTTTGAGTTATTATAGCAGAGAGTATTGATTTCCCCATTTGAAGTATGTGCAGTATTTAGTGCCTAGAGAAACAGCGGGTTGAGTTCTTGACATTATTAACAAATGTGCATTGTGCACAGGAACTGACCGATAAATTGTTACCTGACAGGTCAGTTTAAGCTATTTGAAAAGAAGTGGGAGGTACAGGAAATATTGGAGAAAAATGTATCAATAAAGCATGACCCAAATTCTAACTGCTTAGATTCCTGAATCGGAGCCAAATAATTCAAAGAGTGCAAGGAATGTGCAGGGGTTTCTCTCTATGACTCTCGGGCAAGACATAACAACAAGGTGCGAAAAACAAGTTTGCACAGGCACACCAGCAGGATTTATTCATGCATTCTGCTGCTTAGAAATTTTACTACATATTCACTATTCAGTGAGAAGTTCAGCACCTGATGCTTTTACAATACAGTGCACCTCAGAGCTTCAGTAATGGGATTTACTACAAAGGTCAAGGTAATAACACCTCAAGGTGTTTCACCAACTCTTTTGCTGCTAAATGCTCCACTATGTTCACCAACTCATTGCTAACTTTGTCTGTCGTTTGGTGCTGGTAAGGTAGCTTACAGTGGATCTATAGGAGGTTTTTCTTGCTAAAAGCAGCTGCTGGATGCGGAAGAAAACAAGACTGATATGAATTATACACAGCATTATACACAGTCCACACAGCATTCCGGGATGGGAGAAAAACATGCTCTGGTTTATTGGCATTTGTTTAAACCAATCACAATCCGTCATGGGCGGTGATAAGCGCCAACAAAAATGTCAACACAAAGAAAGCGTAAGGTAATGGACATCTGGCCGAAAAGAGTGACATCTGGCTAGATCCTAGAATCCTAGAAGTGGAACGTTGTAGATATACTGTAGACTAAAAGTGAATCAAAACCGTAAAGTTGGGGCTGGAAAACCAAAACAATGAACTGAAAGACAATAAAGCTCTGTAGAGATAAAGGATAATTGCAGACTCGCGTGATAGTTATCTGTGGGTTTTTTCACGAGAGCAACCCCTTTTACATACATGTTAAAAATATTGATTACAACGCCGCAAAAAAGCAGGTTGGCTTGATTTTACCATGGACAATGACATGCAAATAATAATAAAATTTTATGTTACAGCCATGTATCGACTTCAATTTTAGTATGTATATTGCATATTAATTAGTGCTGTCAAACGATTAAAATATTTAATCACGATTAATCGCATTAATGTCATAGTTAACTCACAATTAATCGCAATTAATCGCACATTT
The DNA here is from genome assembly GCF_031162955.1 of Sander vitreus. Classification (NCBI taxonomy): domain Eukaryota; kingdom Metazoa; phylum Chordata; class Actinopteri; order Perciformes; family Percidae; genus Sander; species Sander vitreus. The sequence continues at coordinate 26,937,898 of NC_135859.1, forward strand.
TTATCTATTCTAAATGTCCTTAGATTTCTTTTTGTCCAATTATTTTTTCTCATTTTAATGCTCTTATCAACATGGAAAAGTGGATCGGCTTGCTTTGTTCTTTTGTCGCCTGGCTTTGACAAGGGGGCGGAGAATTCTCATCAGCTGTGTGCTTGGCCATCAAGTGGTATTTCAGACTGGACGTGCTGCGATGATAGTTCAGTTCACAACAACAGAACACACAGATCACTTTGGTCTTGTCAATGGAACCATTTGGCAACTTTTTAAAAGTAAACTTTCCATTCAGAATCTTATTGGCATCCATTTCGGCGTCTCGCGCTCGCCATCCACTCAAAACGTAACGTTAGCCTACTACTCTTTGGCCGGCTCGCAAGCCCAAACAAGTGTGTGCGGTGTGCCTGTTGTTTTGTTTCCGGTCTAGCTAGATCCTGTGTGGTGTTGTAGTTTTTCTAACGTTACTAGTTGTTGCAACAGCATGTGAAAAAAACTACAAAGTTTGCTATGCCAAAAAGAACGTTAATCTCGCAATAAAAAAATTGACACCGTTAAAATGGGTTTGCGTTAACGCCGTTAATAACATGTTTAACTGACAGCACTAATATTAATGCAATTATAGCCTGGTTGGCACAGTGTTTTGTACTTTCCAGAATTGACAGTGAGTGTGAAACCAATGTTGTTTCAATATAAATGTAAATTAACTCCTAAGCCCTTTTAAAAGCAAACTTTAAAAAGACTGTGTTGGTGTTTACAAAGGCGACAGAATAACATGATCTTGTAACATATAAGAGCAGCAGCTAATAGAAACTAAGAAACAAAGTGTGACTGAATGATGTTTGTATTTTACGGCACTATACCACAGGGGGATAAATGCCCTGCACAAAGTCAGAGGGTAATGTGATAGACTTAATAATTAAGTCATTATTTTTTAATTTTCATATATATTAGTAACACAGGGACTGTGCAAGAAAATTGTCAAAGCTTATTGGCTTTATTGAAGTACTGAAAATACAGCAGGAATAGAAAACGAACATTACACAGTTTGTTTTTTACATGTCAGAATGTAAATGACTGGTAGTTCCACTGTCTTATTCTTTATACTTTGTATTGACTTGTGCTTTGTGGCATGCTAATGCTGTGCTAAGTTTCTTCCACAAGCTGCTGGGGGGTTGTGATAAAGAAGCTCAGCTGTATGAGGAGTGCTTGGGTTTTTCTGGTCTGTTGACTTACCAGAATGTTGTTCTGCTGACTAACCTCAAGTAAATGGCAAGCGTTCTCTTGTGCCCCCTTTTGCTGTACACTCTCACTGTAAATAATCCGCTATTATACATCTGTGAAAATGCAGCTTTCATCATATCCCACTTGAGTGAAGGTAATTCACCTAAATTTACAATTTTCATTAGCGAATAGTCTTGCTGATTGACATTTAATAGTATTTTAAAGTACAGTACATCTAAAGTATCCAAATAGCATCTATATTTCCTTTTTTCAATTCAATTCAATATTATTTATAGTATCAAATCATAACAAGAGTTATCTCAAGACACTTTACAGATAGAGTAGGTCTAGACCACACTCAAGTAAAAAGACCCAACAATTCCAGTAATTCCCCCAAGAGCAAGCATTTAGTGCGACAGTGGCAAGGAAAAACTCCCTTTTAGGCAGAAACCTGGGGGTGTGATGAATAGTGGCAATTATAGTCACAATAAAGATAATGGAACTATGACTAGAAATAGTAGTTGAAGTAGTTCAGTAGCAGGAGACTGCAGGGCGTTACAGGGTGTAGCAGGGCACTGCAGGGCATAACAGGACGTAGCAGGGTGTAGCAGGACGTAGCACGGCGTTACAAGGTCTAGTAGGACGTAGCACGGTGTTACAAGGTGTAGTAGGGCGTAACAGGGCACTGCAGGGCATAACAGGACATAGCAGGGTGTAGCAGGGCGTGGCAGGGCACTGTAGGGCCAACACAGTCTCACGGCAGTTCGTGAAATGGTCACGTCATTTTTAATCTATCGATTCGTGTACACGGACACGTTTATCTCGTTTTTTTTGTGGTGGTCAGCATGTTTTTTAAACTAATGTATTTCAATGTGAAGCATCTTTCGTGATCACAGCATGATTGTTTCTGTCCGTCGGGTTTCGTGATCACAGCACAATTCCTTCTGTCAGTCGGACGTGGAATGAACACGATCGCCAAAAATTCCGTGATGGGTCCACGGAAGAATTCCGGGTTGGGTTTAGGAAAACAATAATGGGACGCGGGACAACAACGGGATGGTTGGATTTAGGAAAAGAAGAACGGGACGGTTGGGTTTAGTAAAAGAAGAACGGGACGGGTTTAGGAAACGTGACACGCGGGACACGATTCCCGGTCTCTGGAGTGAAAGTCCTGTGTTGTTTGACCCATCCACCACCCCAACCAACCTCCCTATGCGGATTTTCAGCCTTTCATACTACTTGCTACCGAAATTGAATACAAAGGTATATTTATTTAAAGGCTGACTACTCATACTAGTTTAAAAAACGTGCTGACCATCATGAAAAAAACGAGATAAACATGTCCGTGTACACAAATCAATAGATTAAATTACGTGACCATTTCACGAACTCCCGTGTGACTGGGTTGGTAGGTCATAGCAGGGCATAGTAGGCCATAGCAGGGCACTGCAGGGCATAACAGGGTGTAGCATAACCACAAAGACACAGCAGCGCTTCCAGTCCATTGTCATCACATTTCAAGTCCCATTTGGTCAACTATTTAGGTTTTGGAACTCAAGGAAATTATTTTATGAAGTCTAATTTGCTTAAAAGAATATATGGGATGAGTATTAATCATAATGGAATGCTGAGTTTAATTTGCTCAAATGCTGCTTTGTCAGATTTGTGAAGTTTCAAAAAAATTCCTAACAGCCTTGTTTCTAGCTGCAGCAAGCAGGATTTAAGTGAAAAAGCTTGCATAAACTCATTGTGAGCAACCTGTAGTACCAAAACACAATTTGCAGCTAGCTGGTGAACACAGCGGGTCATCTTTGAAGATAAAATGACTCAGGGTTTGGTGTAGACCAAAACAGAGCCTAAAGGAGATGGAAGATTTTGAACTTACATTCATGTGGTAATGTACTAATAAGTTTGCCTTTACAACTATACAAGGTGATATTATGTAAATGTTGTTCCACAATAAAATCCATTATTGCAGCTTTAACGTTAATGTTGCATTTAAAGGATTGCAATTTGCCTAAATATAATTAATGCAGTTATTCAAAATCAGTTCAATCAGTTCATGAAAAAAGTCTTCTGGTAAACACACACATACACACACACACACACACACACACACACACACACACACACACACACACACACACACACACACACACACACACACACATAATAACAATAATCTGTCATTTTGCATATCTTAGAGCCAAGTATAAGGGGTCGAGGGTTGTGATCTTTTGTTTGGCTTTACATTGTCCTCTTAAAGAATGATTAACTGGCCTGCAATCATTTGAATTCAGTCAGTGGCTGCTGCTGTCCATTTCAGGCACTCAGAGAAGTGACTGCTGATTGAGAGTATAACTGACCCCTGATTACTTGATTTGCTTTGCTTCACTGAGAAAAGCAATCTCCTCATTACTCCTAAGTTGTCTGTGACATCAAAGAGGCTTTCCTGACTCTCCCTTTAAACAGGAAAAGACTATGGACTGAGTAATGCTGCTTTGTACTTCTACAGGGCAAAGTTATAATGAAAACCTACTGCAAATATCTTCTTGGAGGAACATTCAATTTCAGATTACGCACGTATCATATCTTCCTTTGTCATTACTTAGTGTTCAAACATTTCTTTGTCTTCGTCTGTCTCATATTCTTTATCAGCAAGGCAAACAGACATTGTGTGTACTTGATAAATATTCTCCCCCGGAATTTACACTTGGTTCAGTGTTATTCTGATGCAAATCTCTGCACGTACTGAAAAATGTAGGATCAATTGCATCATTGTCGGTTTTCAGAGCAGCTCAGGTGCAGCTTTGTATTCTCTGCCTAAGCCTTTCAGATTCCACAGAGGCGGAGTTAGTGTTAAAGCATAGCAGCAGCTTGGAGTTGTGAGCTTTTACTTGTCATTGAACCATTCTCTGAAACGACTGCTGCTCTCTGCAGGGGACCAGAGATAAAAAGAGGTGAGGGGAACGGTAACAGCTTCCAGCTTCATATTTGAACTATGAGCCTTGTAAACAATCCACCAAGCATGGAGAGTGACATTTGCACACCATTGAGGTACACGCAGGGCAATCTCTCCCTGACCATAAAGCAATGGAAACTCCTGTTTGTCAGGAAAAAACTGTTTTTTTTGGTGATTTTTACTGCATCTCAGCACAAAATGAGGTACAATATTATTAGTCTCAAATTGCCAGACCTTCCTCCACAGCGCTGCGGAGGAGGGTCTGGCTACTCCACACAGCAATCCGGGATGGGAGAGAAACGTGCTCTGGTTTATTAGGATTTCTTTAAACCAATCATAATCGTTTTGGGCGGTGCTAAGCGCCGGACGGAGTCACGGTGCCGCTGCAAAATAGCCTCAGAAAGGAACTTGTTTTGGTGTACGTTCAAAGGATTTTTTTAGTCGTGCCCTAGAAAACTCAGATTCGAAATAAGGTCTGGCTAGCTATCTCGATTTACCCAGCAGAGATCTGAGGAGCAGTTAACCATAGTCTTCATAAATCCACCGGAGTTTAAAATTACAACACAAAGAAAGCAGAAGGTATCGAGATATCCGAAAACGGACTTCCGAAAAGAGTGACATCCGGCGGAATTTCCGGCAGAACGAGAGCAATCCCTGAAGTGGAACGTCGTGGATATAGACTACATATTATATACGCAGGGGTTTGATGGGGTAGTTGATCACTGACCGTGAGTTAATGTTTACTTTGCTGACATTTTTGGCTTCAACACTCAAAATCACTTCCTATCTAATATATTTTCAGTAACCCCAAACCCTCTTATAAAACACCCATCTCCAAGAACTTAACGATGGTGTGTCACAACACATTTAAAGCTGAAACAGCAAAGCGGTTTTATTATGGAACATTTTAGAGACACACTACATTATCCCTTCGTTAGACATTTTGTTGGGTTTTCCACTCTAATTAGCTCGCTCATTTGCAGCAGTTTGCTTAGTCATATATCTGTTGAGGAAATGTGACTTTAATGTTTGTGTCATTACTGGAAACTATAACTGAGGAGGTTATCAGTTCTGTCAGTGCTGTAGTGAGTCACCGACAGAGGCTCATTAAAGGTAATAAATTGCATAATGCCCCTTTAGCTTACCACTAAAAAATCCTGACGGGGGCAAAACTAGCCAGACATTTATTCTTTTCCTTAGAAAGTTTTTATGCTTTGAAAGTTATTTGAGTTTATATCCCCGTAGATCCAAAAGCAGTGCCACAGCCTAAAATGTTTCCCATTTAGCAACGTCACAGAGGCCATTTAAAAGTACACCAAATGTTACTCGTGAGCATTGTTGGGAGCTGTGTTTTCTTCTGCACCTCCGGGGAATAAAAACTACAATGCAAAAAGAGCTGTCTACCCACATCTGCAGAACTGTCACTGAGCTACAGGGTGAGGTGGAAGAGAGAACAAAAGTCGGAGGTTAGCAAACAAAAAGTCAAAAAGAGTTTGTTTCAAAATAGAAGCAGAACATGCAGGCATTATGTGCCCTGAGGAGTTTACTTAGACTGAATTAAAGATCTGTCATAACACTGGGTAGAAAGCACTTGAAGTACCAAGATATCTTCACAATTTGCCGTGGTGAGCTCCAGCAATGTGCATTCATAATGACACAGTAGTATCTTTGTGCACTTTGTTGTTTTAATTAGTCACATAGACTTGATTTGTCTAATAATATATCAAAGTACACCCTATGATCTCTGTTCATTATTGCGAGACCTTAATTTTGTGTACTTGGTTAAATGCCTCATGTTGATCTGTGCAAGGAAGCATGTGTCTGAGCAGAGGGTAAAGGAAACCCCCACAGTTTGTATTCCTTTTTAAAGAAGCCAGAGGTAACATTGCTTACATCTCTTACAATTAATTCTTCACATAACATAAAAGGCATATGTCATATATACGGTGCAACATTCTGAAGTCTAGAGGTATCTGAGATGTAGACAGGGTTAAGAGGTAAAACATTTTTCTTTTCACTTTAGTTAATTTTCACTTCAATGCAGGAATGCAATGATTACCCTGTAATAGGTTAAGACCACAGCAAACATTAGAGGTAGTGTGCAATTTATCAACAGCCTAGTTTCAAATTGGGATTTCTTTTTGCCCTGTTTTAACTTGCCATGCCAAAGCTTTGCACTTATGTTGTAGCTTTTGCATTCGTGTTGTAGCTTTTATATTTGCGTAGTAGCATTTGCATTTCTGTTGAACCGTCTTGGCCACCGTAGAGCAGGGCCTCTAAAAGAAGAGAAACACTTACAGCTAGGCAGCAGTGTGGCCCAAACAGCATTCATACTAAAATGTAATATGTTTAAAACTGATTTATTGGATACAGATTTTTTTCAAACAAAAGTTAAAATATCGTACTCTTTACATGAAAGTGTTGTTTGTATAGCCGCACACACTGGCTGGGATGGAGCTAGTCATTGATGGTAGGTTTGTTCAACTGGGAGGTAGAGAAGGAACATTGAATATTAGTATTGTCAATAGTCTATCCTCAACATTTAAAGTAATACTAATGTAAGCTCCAGTGGAAACAGTTGGAAAAGCATGTTTAAGGAACTCTGGCTATACACTGTTAATTGAGGTCACTACAAAATGAGCAAACAATATCATTGCAAACCAAGAAAAATGGAAATGTGCATTCACCTCTCCACAGTCTCAGTCACTGGCTGCAGCACTCCATCAGCATTGCTGCTGTTGGTGCAGACTTCCAATGTCCACTTCAGTGACTCCAACGTGGCCTGGCTGCTGTTCTCTCCACTGGAGGATGGCTCTAACAGTCACTTCGTTCCAGACTACCAGGCTCCTGGTTTGCTCCTCTGGACACCCAGTTGGCTGTCGTTCTGTCATGCACCTATTAGTAAAGCTCCTGGGAACAAGGTTTCAAATGTTCAGCATTTCTCTATAACATTAAACATCCATGACTTAATAAGCAACTGTTGAAGTTAAAGGTGCCATTTAGCCAAAAAATGTGAACATCGACAACTTCTCAGTCCCTCCCTCCTTTCCGCTGAAGCCCAAAACGGTCTCCTAAGCCCCTCCCCCCACAAGGGAGAATTAATGCGTGTGCATGAGCAGTGCTTGACACGCAGTTAGACACCCCCCCTGGCCCTGATTGGTGCATCTGAACAGGGAGCGGTGTATTTTTGCAAATCGCACTACAGGCTGTAGGTGGTGCCAGAGGAGCCGGATTTCTTTTTAAAAGACCTGCTTCATGTAGTTCTACTCGAACATAGGGTATAAATATGACAAAAAGTTAGTTTTTTAAGTCTTACCTACTGCACCTTTAATGATGGGAAAAAAATAAGTTTAGTCATTTTTTTAAGACTTTAAACTCAGCTAATCTACTTTATCAGGACTGTGTGGGTGCGGTTTGAACACTTTTTGTCAGTGCTGGCAACAGAAGCAAACTGCCCCACAACTGTCATCATGTTTTGATTCACATGCTACTAAACTCTAAACACACGCCGTCCGTCATCTCATGACGTGTTTTATTGCCCAGAATGGCTCACTCTGTAAACCTGTTTCCCGTTTGGGAGCATCTCAGGTCAGGGGCTGAAGCTTCCCCAGTTGGATAGCGCCACCACCATCACTAAACACACACAAGCACCCAGCACCTGTCACAAGGCAGCCTGTTCTCATGAACCTTTCGTTCAAAAAGCTACGAAAAGTTAAGCACTGTAATTCGAAAGCATTCAACTTTTTTTTTGCTGTATTCGCTACATTGATGACGCAAAACGGGTATATTTTGTGGACTAAATTTAACCGTAATGTCGGCCCAAACGACCGGCAGCTCGCGGTACTTTGTACCTGGCTCAAAGTCACCTATTCTCGTGTAACTGATCCACACACTACCACTGATACAACGGAGGTCTGTAGCCGGCGTCACAAAGCTATGTAGTGGCTTAAACAACTAGCAACTGCCTCTCGGCGTCATAGAGCTCGTAGCCAGCAGGCGGCAGGTGACCACCCAGCGTCACGTGACCAGTTGGCAGTCTCCTAATTCCGTAGGATATCATACGTTTTGGTGTGCATACATTTTCGTATGATATCATACGGACCTGTTCATGAGAATGCTTTGCACAAGGGAGTAACATTTAGAAGGGACCTGTCCCTACCAATATCCAGCGATTACTGAATTAATCTCTGCTAATAGTCCCGCCTCAATAACATAATTTGCCCTCCCTAATGTTGAAACTAAACCTACACCCTTGACCTGTCACCCCCCTGACACTAACACTTCTGCTCCCAAACGTCCTGGCACTGCTGTTTCCTCAGTGGTAAGATGCTTGTATTGTGAAAATTGCCTCCTCCTTGGGGAGCTATTCAATCACTCTAGGCTCCAGCCCACAACAAAACAGGCAGTCCACCCAGAGAGAAAACTAATGTGCGATTCCGCCTATTTGCCATGGAGGCCAGGGAAAGCAAAATCTTCCTTTCGGAGGCAATAAATGGGCTGCTTCTTGGGTTATGGGTGCTCCAATGAGTTGATTAACTTCACAAGGACAAAATGAAACTTTTTGCTGACCAATTTATGTGATTGGTGGTGAGCCAAATGCTGTGTTAGAGGAGAGATGGGTTTCAGGGCACCACTCATCTCCTCAAATGAGACTTGTGAATTAAATCAAATTGAGAACATGCATAGGAATAACTGACTACCACTTTGGGAGGCCATGTACACAGACAACTCGACTTAGTGTCTTCATTAAATGGGCAGTCTGAAAAACACAGCTGATTGGCTGTGTGTGGTCTTGCATAGTGGCCCTGTCATTAATTATGGATACACTTGCTGGTGATGACACACCATGTCCGACTGACCAGAGCTGAGATAATGACAACTGAGGTCAAAATATCAAGCCCTACCTGCCCACATTTGTATTCTGGTCACTAACTCGAGGCCAGCCTCACAGGCATAATACTAGGCTAATGGATGTATAGAGCAGTGTAATATTTATCCAACTACTACAACTACTGTGTGTGTGTGTGTGTGTGTGTGTGTGTGTGTGTGTGTGTGTTTGGTACAGTCATTTGTCTCTTTTTGTGCAGGGAATAACATAATCATTTTTAACATGTGAGCATGTATGCTATGATTGATTCTTTTAATTACAGTTGTTTGCATTGGCAGGAAAAAGAGAAGTTGGAAGTTGAAATGACTGAAGAATATTTGACCAAAAAGCAATCTTTATCCTGTCAAAAGAAAAGAGGCATGCAACAAGACCTCAATTCAACTGAACCTTTCAGCAATTTCAGCAGAGTGCTAAGCTGAAGCAGACCTCTACCTATGTTATCTTGAAACTTTCATTTGGCCTTTGATTATAAGTTTGAGAAGTCTCACAGTCAACACTGTCTTGCTTAAGATTCAGACTTGCTTGCACTTTATTTGACACTTAAAACAGCCACAGAGATCTTTGGCACAAAATATAAGTCAACAACAGACACTTCATAGAAATGATTGAGACTTAAAAGTTATCCGTTCCAAGTTCTACTTGGATGTAGAATGCTAAGGTAACTTTGAATTAAAATACAAAGTGGATAATGACTCACAATCTGTCTGTGTCTTGTTATTAATGTGACCCTACATGAAAACTGTGTTAAAGCTTTTAACTAATTGTAGCAAAATTAGTTATTTTCTAGTTACTAGGAATTGATTCTCAGACTAGCCAAAGGTGGGAATAAACATTTTCTGGCAAATATATTTATTTCTCCATATCTCTCATTTGGTGTGCAGTTTTATTTCAAAGACTTTGACATTTAAATTGTGTTCACTAATTAATCAAACATCTTCATTCAGTTTTTTTTTCGGCAATGATGACTACTCTGTCACATCGGCTTGATGGCCACAGTCATTGGCATTGAAACCCACTCAACCTATCTCTCCAACCAGAGATGTTCACAAGTCATTTGTTGCAAGTCCAAGTCAAGTCTCAAGTCTTTGAGCTCGAGTCCAAGTCAAGTCTCAAGTCTTTGAGGTGCAAGTCCAAGTCAAGTCTCAAGTCTCTGGCCATCTGATTTGTCCCTAACACTGTATTGTTAAATCTTATGAATTCAAAACATGTCCTGTAGCTACCATCCAGACAGAACAGTATCAAAATCAGTTGTAGGATAACTTTATGGGGTCTACTTAACACATCCCTGTAGCCCTCGGACCTGGTGAAATATTAACCTAAGTCTGTCACATCATATGGATACAACTATAAAGATACAATTTGCCTGTTCCCAGCATTAGCACAACACTTTGCGATGGTTAGCTTGTTACCTGTGATTATATATGCTAAATGTAACGTCTCTTTCACTCAAACAAATCGTCTAATGTCGAAGTGGAAATCAAGAGGATAGTGGCAGCGCCACACCAGTTACAGAACAACATGCATCTCAGTGTCAGTCCAAATTACGCACAATAAGCAGTATGAACTCACTGATGTAATGCCATTTATTTTCTGAATGTTAGTAGGCTCAGTGAAACTGAGTCCAGCGCGAGGGGGATCCGACTCAGAGGAGGAGAGGTTAGTGTGGCCAGCGTCTCCACGGCAGGTGACAGTGCGCACAGATCCGCTGCACCACACATGGATGAAATAATGAAATAGTAAATAGGACTACAGCGACAGAATTATGTGCAGAATTAAGACAGTCAAGACGGCCCAGTGTTTGGTGGACCAGGTACACCTCGTTCACTTAATAGCCTACAAATCATCCATGGGATCAATTACACATCACATGAGTTTGCCCACCCGACACAGCGTTTGTTCCTGAGGAGATGGATCCGTGCGTCCCGCCTCCTGTGCGCCATGGATTTCTTAGCCTCAGCAACCACTAACTATAAGATACAATTTGCCTGTTCACAGCATTAGCACAACACTTTGCGATGGTTAGCTTGTTACCTGTGACAATATATGCTAAATGTAACGTCTCTTTTCACATTAGTGTGTGAGTGACTGACCTATTTAGGTGAGTTTTGAGATGCCTGATGAAGTCCGACGTTGTTGATCCGGCATCATTTATCTTGGTGCCACACACTTTGCATGTAGCTGTTAGATTACTGCCACTGTTTACGAAGTTATTGAAAGCAAAACTAATGAGAAAAGGCACAACTCCAGGAGGATTTGGTGTAGCTATCGGCAATGCATTTTTTGATATGTGAGTGCGCACACATAGGCGCATGCGTTACGTTGCACATTATGGCAAAGGGCACGGGACATACAGCTCGTCATACGTTTCCCTCTATATGCGCCAATAAAAGGAAATAGAAATACATGAATACATTTTGATTTAAAAAGCAATACTTGCATGAAAACAGGTTGTTGACGAGTCTCGAAGCTCGAGTCCGAGTCAAGTCTGAAGTCTTTTGGGTCGAGTCCGAGTCAAGTCTGAAGTCAGCTGTTTGTGCGACTTAAGTGCGACTCGAGTCCGAGTCTCAGACTCGAGTCCCCATCTCTGTCTCCAACCCCATAAGGATAATGGCATGGAAGACATGCTGCTAGGTAGTAGGAGGCTTTGTCATCTATTCAGCTTTCCAAGTCCCACCCTTCTTGTCGGTGAGTCACGACCCAAAAGTAGTAAGGAGTGTTAGGTCTGCTGCTGGCTGTCTGCCCGTGTCTCCTGAGACAGCAAGGAAGTGATTGTCCCCCTGCTTCTCTGGGACTAAGTTGCTCCATAGGCTAGCCCTCTGCCCCTTGCCTCTGGGACAATGGGATGACAGTGGCAGCCTGTCACAAAAAAGCTAAATTTCTACCTAAAATGGCAACATCTCTGACTATGCCTCTCATGACGATAGCTGCTTCAAAAAGACATGTTTTCTTGAGCACAGTTCTGCTTTTTCGTCCAACATCGGCTCCCATGACGACGGTGCAAGGGAGTCAACCCCCTCCCCCCCTCTTCTAAAGGTTCAACAGAAAGGGGCCCCCCCTCTTTTTTTTGTTTCAGCCAGACCAGTAGGCTACAGTTGGTCACTTTTGGCGACTTTCCTACCGCTCTGACTAGCAGACAGATCCAGGAAAGAAACTCTGACTGCGTCTTTAAGCCTTTTGTTATTGATCACCTGTTATAAGAGGGATGTTGAAGATACCTGACATGATTATATCTCTCTGGGTCTGTGTTTTTTTTTTTTACCAGGGAGAGACGTGAAGGGGTAAGAGACCGATGCAGGTGTGTCTTAAGTTGACTGAGATCTGCCTTGTGTGACTTAAACTATACTTCTCATTTGCTCAGCATCAATAATGAGCAGGGAGTCTCACATGTCTTTGATAGTGTGTTTCATGTGTTCAGGTCATTCTCCACGCCAAGTTATACTGGGTAGCAGCTATGGGTGTAATACGACCCACACGTTTCCCACCTTTCCGTGGTTATATAATGTGATGCACCGAGACTAACCTTGTGTTAGACAGCTGTTCAACACCACTTTCTACATGTCAGTTAGGATGGATAAGGTGTGTCAATCAGTCAACCAGGCTTGAGTGGGTTATTGCTAACCTATGGCTATAAGGATGCAGCCTTGCACATTATAACCATGGTTCCACAAGCACAGACAGGGCCCTCTCACCTGCTGCCCTGTCAGTCTCATAGTTGCTGAGGAATTCATGCATGAGGAATACAAAGACTCAAGCTCTTACAGTATATGGAGCCAGTTTCAATCTCACTGGCTAGACTCATTTTCACACATACAGTAGATGAAGGCACTTATAATTTTATTGTTACATCGTCTTGGTTATGATTTCATAACTTTGGTTCCCCTCTTAAAAATATAGCTTTCATTACATATTAATGATAGCAAAAATAATAATAAATAGCTATTAGGGGCTAGATGAGCTAGAAATGCTATTTTTTAATTGTATATCTACAAGCTCACAATGCCTTAATCCTTTGCATCTTGAGAATGCTGTTTTAATGTGATGGCTGTATTTGTTGACTCATGCAGTATTGTCAGGCCAGCAATCGCAGCCAATTAGTCTTTCATTCAGATACACTGTGTCTAACAACTGTGTCTTATTAGTATTTTATATGGAAATATCAAGAATCCAAATCAATAAAAATATTTTAGATTCCGTATGTGTTATGAAAAACACAGAGGCCCTCGGTCACTTCAACAAATGTATAAACTTTTGGCAACCCTATATGTGTATATATATATATATATATATATATATATATATATATATATATATATATATATATATACATACACCCCTAGTCCCTCCAAAATGTTAAAATAGGGCGTGGAGAGAGAGAGAGAGAGAGAGAGAGAGAGAGAGAGAGAGAGAGAGAGAGGACGGACTAATCCGCCTCAGCGACTTTGGGACAGGCTTGCTTCTCCTTCAGGGGTGGTGAACATAGCTGAGAGCTGCCAGCCTGCATGCGCAAAGACAGACTGATCCCACATGAGCAGAAGAGACAAAAATTAGAGGAAAAGCAGAGCACAGTGGCAGAGCATAGTGACAGTGTACAGCATCACATCAGAACTGAAAGGTCATCTGAGCAGTGTAGGTCTAGTTATGTAGTCGTAGTAACAGATGTGGCTTCAAAATAGAACGTTTTTCATCAAGCATTGTTAACAACTGAATGTGAATTATTATTTTTTCCTTATTTGAAGTTGACTCACCACTAAACTAACTGTAAAACCTTAATTAGTGTTGACTCCTCGCATCTCATCCATATATTTAGTAGATTCTCTTTTAGGCACAAGTGTTTTTACAGAAAAAAAGACATTTTTCTCGGGGTCCCATGAGTTGTTACTTAGCCACAGGCTGTTAATGAGAACACAGACATCACAGGCGCTTTCTCAGTTAGACATTGATCATGATTGTTTGATGCAGAGGCCTTATAAACAGCCTCAAGTGCAACTCAGAGAACAGGAGCTTTTCACTTGTAAGAAATTTTAGTCATGCAATTTCTAGGGAAGTTGAAGGACACTGCAACCAATTGATGCATGAAAATAGTCAATTAAATGTTTTGCAACTCTTCAGAATTTTTTACTGTCTAAACACTAACAAGACCTTCAGTCATGGTTTTTCATGGTAAAACCTGTTAGATCAATTTGCATTAAAAGCTGTTAAAACAACCCATTACATTTATTTTTCTTCGAGTTTCGGTCACCAATACAACGCATTTTTAATTGCTCTCATGGCTTTTATCAAGGTATTATCCAAGATTTGAAATCATAGGAGCAATAACATTTAGCATCATTGTGATCTAGATGAAACTGGATTAATTGCTTGGGTCATACTGGATAAATTCAGGTAGAAGGAAGAGAGTGAGAGGGCATGTTTTGCATTTGAGCTCTGCGGTGAAATAAGATTTAAAAAAAACCAAGTGCGATCAGATTAGCAGCAATCCATATATTCGCTCATCATTTTGCACTATGAGGAAATAATTCAACAATTACCCTTGCCAGAATTTCCAATTAGAGGCCGACTGTAGCGAGGATTTTGCTCACAGCTGAGCACTCTCTTTATGATTGTCATTATTTTTCACTGGTTATACTTACATTATTAATCTTAGCGTAATATTTTGTGAGATCCTGTTTGGTTCATTCAGTTTATTCTTACGCTTAAATCCATGTAAACATTGTAGGAGAGATTACATTTACTCCACTAACACTGATTTTGGCTATTTTTCTTCTCATCTCTCTGTTCACATATGATTGGCTGCATATAGTCTTAGATTGGTTTTGGACACTACATGGGGGGGGGTGTATGTGCTTGTGTGTGTTCATTCATGCAGGCGCACACAGGCCATCTGTTTGGGCTAGATAGGCCACCTTTTACCGATCCTGTGTGTGAACAACCCTCAAATGAATCCAGGCTATGCGCTGACTGACGACTTGGGCTATCTTACCGAACAAAAACCTAATTGCCAGTCTTATCTCATTTCAAAATGTCAAGCAGAGGATAAATCCTATTTTACCATAATGGAATTACAAATCGTGAATCATGAATATCAACTTGTCACTGGGTGGAAACAAATAATAAATTGTGTTATTGCTCTGATTGATATGAAGTGAAAGTAGAATGTTCTGCTTTTTCTCTCTCACAAAGGCTCTCTTGATACCACTCTAGCGCCTTTTTCAACAGGAAATGTACCTGCTGTGCTCTGTAATATAGCTACATGTGCCCTGCAAGTGTTAATTGACTCTGGCCAAGATATCTCTGCAAATTCAGCCTTACCACACTGCTGCTCATTCTTTGAATCAATTCAAACTCACACAAAACACGAGTTTACGCTTCAGCCAAAGGCGTTATCTTCACCTGTGTGCTTAGTTAGTCTGCATGCTGAGAAAACAGATCAGCTTGTTGTCATTATGATGACGGAGGTGTCACTGGCAAAGTCTACTGTATCCCTGGATGTACTTGTACAGCTTTTGGATAAGATTAGAAAAAGCCAATATACAGTGCACTATGCATGTCTTTGTGTGTGTGTGTGTGTGTGTGTGTGTGTGTGTGTGTGTGTGTGTGTGTGTGTGTGTGACTGCATAACACTCTGAATAAGATTAAAGCAATACAAACAGACTTCTCTCTTCAGAAGGACTTCAGAAGGACTCCTCTGCTCCTTTACTTCTCTTCCTCTCCTCTTTTTCAGCTGCCAGTGTCAACGTTCTGGATCAGTGAATGGGCCAGATGGCTTCAGAACACAGTCCCCTCTCTCTCCCTTCTTTCCTCCCCTTACCTCCCTCCGTTCCTCCACTACTTACATCACCGTTCTTTTTCAAGACACTTCTCCATCTCTTTTTTTCATCTCTTCTCACCCTTCTATCTGTACTCACACTATTCTGTCTCTCTCATGGCGCTGTAGCAGAGGATACACTTCTCTCAGGTGCCCAGGGCTCAGCTGTCAAGCCTTTCCCAAGCTCAACTTCCAAAGCCTGACGGCTATGTGTCTCCTGCGCCATCGCCCTGAAAAAATGAAAAGGAGCCTATATGGACACATTCCTCACTCTCCTGCTCCTCATCCATCTCTTGATCTTCTATACAATTCAGACACAAACGCATTAGCATTTTTTAAGAAATAAAAAGGGAAACCAGAGGGACTATCAGTAAGCCAAAACCACCAACAAACCTCTCCTTTTATTTTCTATGTACAACCTCCCGCAGTGTGTTCATAACAATCATGTTTGGAGGTGTACTCAAACTCAATGCATCAAGTAACCACAATGGCACCATATGAACTTGCAGGTCTCGGTGCGCTGTCAAGCCTGCTACAGTGTGTTGCCCACTAGAAGAACAGACTACAGGAAACTTAGTGTGCCGTCTTCGGTATTGCTCTATAGACTGACAGCCAGCTAAACTCTCTCCTAACATCAAGACTCTGAAGACAGTCGTTCCCACGTCCACAGGTTTATTGACGTTGCAAGGAAAGTGTGAAACTGTAACATACAAAAACAGACTAATCAATTCTTTGCTAGCTTTTAACATAGGCTACAATATAGCCTATGTTCAGAATGTAATTTCATCAATTCAAATATTTCCTTTCTACCGTTACACAATATAATTCATAACTATTAAACTATTAAAAAAGTGATTATGCTGTACAAAGACATTTTTGACATGTCAACAATATTACGTTCATTCATACTAATGTAGCCCATCCTGTGACTTATAGTTGCCTAGCAACCATGCAACGTTAGTCACAGCACCGACGCCAGCGATCACGGACATTTCTAATATAAACTTAACACAAAATAACACTGACATCAAACTAATGATCTATGAACCTATGTAATTATTTAAAAAAACAGTGAATGAATACATACCAACGATGCTACTCTAGGCATAAATGTAGGCGAATGTAACTGTAGTTGGCTTGCTACACTTACGACCATAAATCACTGAACCGTTTGTTTGTAGCATTCGTTTACTTCCTAACTACCGCTCACGCGACATAGCGGTTACCAGCTGAGAGTCTTAAAGTGACAGCAACGTAAATAGAGAACTCATTAAGACTTGAGGCAAATTAACTTCTTACTTTTAACAGCTTATTCATAACAAAACACTAAGATTTTATGACAGTTACTCATTGCTTGAAAGCAGTCTCAAAAATCAACCACTTGAAATGGTAAAATTCTGATTTGTAGTTTAAATCTTATAGGTTTGCTTCTAATGTGTCACGGTCCGCTGACCGTGACCCTGGCCTTCCTTTATAGTGTGTGTGTGTGAATGTACATTTTGTGTTTTTTCCTTTTGGTGTGCTTGGTGTGTTTTGCCTCTCCCTCATGCTCTAGAAGTCACAGGTGGGCGTGGTCATGGGAGCTTCCACTGTCATACCTGAGGCTCATCACACCACTCAGCACTCCTGTTCCTGATCATTTATCAACTCCCCATATAAGCCAGGCCAACCTTCCAGTCTCTGCTGGATCGTTGAATTAACCAGTATGGTAACACGCCAGCCAACCTAGTAACCTGCACTTTTGAGAATTACCTTTTGCTAACCTGTCTTTGTTCTGTCTCACCTCAGCCAACCACCTCGCCCTGTGCCGGAAACCTGACCAACCTACCTGCACCGCTAGATCCAGACTTCTGGAGTCCGGACCCCATTCCCTCTCTCTTACTCATCCTACCACCTGCCTTCTGGACCACATTCTGCCTTTTCTGTTCAATAAAATCACCTTTTATTGCAACTACCTCTGGTCTGCGTCTGAGTTCTGGTCACCGGTCCTGACATAATGTTGTGTGCATCAAATAACAAATATAAACAAAGTTAACTTTTTGCTATTGTTTGGACACAAAGTAAAGACGGCTGTGGCTAAGGAATCACTATGTGATAGAAAGTGGATTTGTGTAAAGACATACAGTATGAAGTCATAGTGGTAAAATGGAAGGAGGATTATTGAAAAGTTCAGATCTTCAAGATGTGGTGTGTAGGATTGTTTATTAAAGCATCTTTATTTTTTGGAGACGTGTTGCCTATAGAGATGCAACGCTGTTGCTAATATTGGGCAATTCTGCAAAACCCTGGATTCAATTCAATAACAAAGATTTACAAAGATTTTTAACATCTAGTGCCAAAGTTAGAACCAGGATTCAATTCGAACGTCAATCAATAATCAATCAAATTCAAACAATAGTTTCCTCTTTCTGTCTGAGCTCCCACAAACTATTTCTTAGTTCTTAAGCTCTTAAGCTTTTCCAGACATTTCACGTGTCACGTTGTGTTGACTGTCAGGGTGTTTTATTCGCCTATGTAAAGCAATAAAAAGCAATTGCATTATGCATTACAAGGAGGGGGATCACACTGATCATGTGGTGAACGCTGCAGCACAATGAATTCTCACACTCGTGTCAAACAGCTAAGCAGCATAATGCATGTTTGTTTGTTTTTACCTGCATTTGGCTGTAATTATCTCGATTATTACCCCTGCTTGTTCAAACCTGACCCCTGCACGAGGTCACGGGCGAATATGAGAGTAATATTGTGGTGATGGCCCTGAGGGAATTTATTATCATGGACACCATGCAGGTTGTGCTACATAAACCGTCAAATCAATACTCATCATTTAGTGTAACATGTGTGAAAAGTGAAAATGTAATTTTCGCCTCTATTTGGCTGCTGCTGACTAACAGCCTTGAGTGTGGCCAGAACACATATAGTGCAGACATTAAAGTCATCTGTTCTCATTAAGAGTCACAACCCATTGAGAATGGTGTAAATACAAAGCTTGGTTAGCTTTATTTTGATTTATATCTCCTTTCTCCAGTAGAATAGTGACTGAAGGTGGTTTTGTGTGTCTCTGTGTGTGCGTACTGTAGTCCATACACAGATACAGATTCTCATGTCTTTAAAGGATGTGGGTGTATATGATAAATCCAATTACAGTGTTACAGCTCTGACAATATGACAGCTTTTCCACCATGACATTGCAAGAAAGCTACTGTTTGCTGAAAACGTTTTTATCCAGATCAATACCCTTGAAGGTGTAATAGCATATGCCCAGAATAAATGATGGAACACGTGTGTGTATGTGCATGTAACAATCCAGAGAAGTGTATCCCTGAGGCATTTCTCACTGGAGCTAATTACAACATAACCATTAGGCACAAGGCATGCTGGTCTCAGCTGGAATTGGGTTTTAATTGGACCGCCTTAATTGGTGTATTGCACTTGGAGGTAGAATTGAATGTGGCGGCAAAATCTTGCTTTGAGGTTGCAGTATGCGATCCGACATGCAACGGCTATTGAACAGTTCTGGAGATTCTGGAGATTTTCAGTCCACCTCAGCCTGACAGATTCTGTATTATTAATGACTTCAGTTTGGTTGCCAATGTCTTGTGGCACTTGGTGGTTTGCTGTCTTTTTACAAACCCGTTTTAAACAAATCTCTGCCTCGGCACCGAGACTCACATTAACACATTGATGTAAAGAGCCAAAGCTGTAATTTGTTGAAATGAGACTAATGGTAGGGCTGTGTTCCCTCATGACTGGGTTCACACTTAAGTTAAGTGGGTAATTTAAACAAGGTTCACAGATAGCAATGGTTAACATGGTATTCTAAACTCAGCTGCTCCTCCTCTAGTGACACTTAACATTTTCATTATCTATTACAATTAGGTTACTGACAAAATAACCTCCAATACCTGCTCTCTTCGATATGCTGTTTGACCTGCTCCTGTCTCTTTACTTCTCAGTTGTTAATATCAGTCAAAGCACACATTAAAATGACACCAGTTGGTCTACAATAATGTGCACATCATGTACAATTAAAGAGGACATAGTCACTTTCACAATTTTGCCTAGGGCATGAAAATCATGTTAGTTGTAATAAAATGATAATATGAGAATTGTCCTCTTTGTCTGAGTTGAAGTTTGTAGCAGGTGCTATAGATAGTGATATGAGCAGTAAGATTCTACACACATCTTAAGGAAAGGGGCACTCTTTACAACCTCAAATATAGTGATAAACTATATTGTAAGTTTATATTTTTTCTATATTTACTAAGAACTTCAAAATATGTTGTCACACAGCGTAAAACTATAGTGCCTAGTTTCTGTCGCCCCCATGAGGAATTCTATGTAATGACAACAACACTGTCGGCGCGTCCACATGATACAAGCCTTCCGTAATCACGCACCACCCCCCACTCCTCCATGCAGTTGCTTGTAGCCAAGGAGGACACGGAGGATTAAAAAACATGATGGACTCTTCAGAAGAGGTAATTATCTTCGCTCAATTTTCTGCTCGAAAGTCGCCGGACGACACCATTTTCTGAACATAGCCATACTGAGAAATACAGAGAGAGTTGTGTGGAGCTGATAGTCTTAATTAGCTTTGTAGCAACTCATTTGGCAATGGCTTGAATGTAACGGACGTTCATTAATATAAAAAAAGTTATGCATTAAAGCTTTAAACTAAAGTTTCATTCAATCCATTCAATATCTGGTAAATAATCAATCCCTGAGTATTAACTTCATTCGGCTATACTGATACTGTATGTGCACTACTTCTAACTAAGTAATGTCAGATCTTTACACTGGAAAAATGACAAAATAAAAGCTCAAGTCTTGTTGGGTGTGGTCTTAAAGGACACTGTTGTCACAATGAAATACACAATGAAAATATAGGACAGTTATAGCTTTGAAACGTGATGCAGCACAGTTCAATGATTAATCCATTCTTTGTTCCTATGTTTTATTGAGATTTCAAATTCCATATATGTGAATTTAGTGGCAATATTAGTTGGTTAAATGTACTGCATGGTTACCTGAATTACCACAAATTCATGTGTCAGCTGTTTACTTGTATTCATTGGTTAATTCATTTTATTCTACACTACAGTGACTTAGCAGACCAAAGCTGACGGTGCAGTTCTCAATGTCATTGACTGAAATGTAATTAGGATGGATAAAACTGGATGGAGGAGCTGCTAAAAATAACGTGTGGAGTTTAACATTGCTCTGTTAAAAACTCAATTTTAGATCACTTTTTGGAACTAAGATGTCTACATGGTACTTTAAGGAGGAACTTCCTTCTGCCCTTTTTTAACCTGTGTGATTTTCTTTGAGATCTTTTTTTTCATTGTTAATGACTGCTTTGTAATTGTTGCATATATAACAATAAATACATTGAAATTTGACAGCAATTTATTTTGAACTGTGTATACAGTGCCTGCAAATTCATTTCACATAAATTAATACTAAAACCTCTAATGTCTTTAAGATGAAGAGTCTCTTCAACATTTGTTGGTCAGTTAAATCAAAACTGGGCTTAGGACACTGAAAAATGCCTTAAGACATATTTTGGTTATTGTTACATAAAGTATCTTTATAATTACTGTGGATCACTTGCCAAATGTATATGACATTATGTCATGTTGGTGCAACTGTGGTGCAGTTTTAATGCAATATGTTAGCAGAAACCTTTTAAATCCAACAATCAGGAGAAATCATTTGTAGAAGAGTCAGAGAAACTAATTTCTCCCTATGCAGAGGCCCAGAATGCAATGCGGTGTTAATGACACAGCGCACGTTATCACAACAAGAAAACTACAGACTCGCTTTTTTGCTTTTACCTACTGTATTTGTACAACCCACAACTTCATGCGACAAGTTCAAGTCTGCTCCCTGGAGGTCGTCAAAAGTAACTGTGGGAATTGTAGTGAGGAAGAAGTGGTTGAGGAAGTAGACAAAGGAGTGAAAAAGTGAATGTACCAGAAAGTAAATTACAACAGTTAATCACAATTTCTCTTCTGAAACACACAGCACAACACAGATTGATGAAGTGTAACCCTGCTGAATTTGATCTAAAGATTTTTTTTCCTCCTAAAATCCAGAAGGCATTCCAAGAAAATAAAAGTCCCAATGTCCAGATATGTTTTAAGGTTACAGTGTTCATTTCATATCATGCGCACGCACACACACACACACACACACACACACACACACACACACACACACACACACACACACACACACACACACACACACACACACACACACACACACACACACACACACCTGTATGCTCCTCAGTCTCTTTTTCTTTTGACTTTGAAGACTTCAGCTACTGTACAAATCCTATACCTGGGCCTGCTGCTGCTTCTTATAGAACATCTGCATCTCTTTCCCCAGGTATTTTTGTACATTATAATGAGCCGAGCCGAGTACACTGTGACATTTCTGCACACAGGCATATTACTGCAGCTAATACCTGCATGAGAAACCCTAAAACAGAAAGCTAGTGTGTGTGTATGAAAGTTTGAGATATTACAGGGACAATCAATATGTATAGTCTAGAGGGAGGTGTGAAAGAGTGCAGGATCACAAAATATCATGACAACAGAAATGTGAAGTAAAGAAGAGTCGGGGAGGTTTTCTAAAACCACTCCATGAATCAAAATGGAACCCATGTTTCAGGATGGAAATCAAAAAGCAGTTCCAGTGTGGAATAACATAGTGACTCATACAGATAGAGTATGTGGGAAGTGCTCAAAAAGAGATTTTTTTTATCCACTTGTAACATTCATGAATAACTTTAGAAATACACTGTGCCCTTGCAAGAGTTGTAACAAAGGAGAGAGAAAAACATATAACCAGTGTCACTCCACTTTTAATGGAAAAGCAATCCCTTTGGCTTTTAGGGGTGATTCCAGCTGTATTTGAAACTTCTGAGGACATAGAAGACAAGGTCACGCATCACCTTGTGAATAGACTATTAAGTTGTTTTGCTCAGGGATGCTGCCAGAGCAAACCTGCAGCTCCGCTCACTTCTAGTGTTTCAAATGCATGTCAAGGCTAACTGGCCTCAATGAACACACTGAGACAACATTTTGCGGCAAACAGTTTTCATCATAAATACACTTTTCAGAATTAATAAATGTGCTGTAGCACTGCTCGGGTCTTTGGTGTGTAAGGAGCTCACTCTCTGGCCTTTGCATTTCTGCTGTACCTGTGGCTAACAGTGGTCACTTTCAGGTTTTATATAAGGGGCTGTACTCGACATTCAGAACATTACTATAGCAGCCAAATACATATTTGCTATGTAAAGATATAGTGGAGTAATGGCGTCCTAAACGGCACACTCCCTCTGTGCGTGTTGTAATCCGAGCTTCTCTCTTCTTGGATTTGATACCCAGTCCGGCCAAGTGAGCATGTTTATTGCCTTGTGTGTCGGTTTCAGACGCTGAGGGTCGTGACAAAGCGCCAGTATTTAATGAGTTAGGGAATGGTGTGTGAGAGCCACGTGGAGACAAACCCAGCGCCACTTATTTCAGTGTTTAGTGTAGTGTAGTTCAGTGTGAGTACAGCACCTTCAACAAAATATGTGGCTTGGAAATAGGCACGTCTGGCAAATGATGAATGGTCTAAACAGAGTTTTGAATGCTGATCCACTGCTTGTGGTAATACTCAGGTATTACCTTTTAATACAGACAATACAAAACAAGTTGCAATACAAAAAACACAGGCATATCCATCGCTAAGTAAGATTCAAAACATGCATGTATTTTAAGGTTATGTTGACAAAAATATTAAACCATTACCATAGTCGTTGCCTAACCTTAACCAAGTGATTATCATTGTAACCATGATGACAAATGTCCCCTAACCCACTTACTGTTACTGTTGAAAATACAACAATGAAAACATGCTGCGATGTAGCTTTAATTTTAACATGGTATTAATTCCTACAGTATACATTATATAACCTTGGGTGTACTCTTGCTTTTTCAGTTTCTACAGAGAAGAATTCAAGAAAAAACTATTCACTGTATGTCTTTAAAGTGCGCAAGTGAAGTACTAGTGAGTAGGTGCTGCTATTTCATAATGAGAATTGTGACTGCTGGTTCCACTGAGAGATCATTAGAGACTTGCTGCTCAGTGAAGGACACGCTCCCTGCTGAATAAGACAAATCCCTGTTCAAACCGAAGGGATAACCAAAGGAATAACATGAGCTCTGCATAAGAGCAGCTGTCTCGCCGCCAATCATGGCAGCTATCTTAATTTATAATTTCAGTGTCAGATCGACAACATTGTCAATTAGCTGCTTAAGACAAATCTTAAACTGATAATCACTGCTGCCCTGTAAAAACCCTGTGCCCAATTATCAGGATCTGGGAAAACAATGCTGTTTTCATCTTGACCATCTCACTTTTTTGTTTGAATTCATCCATCATTTTAAAAGGTCTTCATACGACAGCAGCAATATGTTGTTGGTCTGACAGCTGCCTTAAATGTCCTAGATTTTGTTCCCCTCAGGATTCCTTTTGTACATAATGCTTGCAGTTAAAATCTGCAATACTGTACAGATGCATTTTTTTGTTTGCATTTGCAAAGGCATGTACTAGCCAAACGATTTAAATTGATATTAGCATTCAGCTTGAAGCCTCCTTCTCCATCATCATAATATGATTTATGTGATGTTTCAGTGGACTGACAATGTCCCCTAGTTCTTATCAAACCAACCCAGTTTGTCTACTCAACAATCACAGTCACAATATGCAGAGGCTTTATGTTTATTTTGATGACCCCTGTGGGATTTAAGGGTTAATTTTGAGGATGCTTTTCTTAATGAGCATGAGAATCATTAATTCCGATGCTCATTAAGAAAAAGAAAAATGTACTGATACCCAGTGCTTGAAGTGGAAAAAAAAGTGCCAGTACTCTCTTGCATTGGCAAATTATTATGACATTTGAGATTTCTACAGTGAAAAACAAAACTTGGAGATATTGCTGGTACAACAATATATTATTGTTATTTATTAACAACATAAATGTATGTATTTATTTAAACAAGGCGTGCGTGCGTGTGTGTGTGTGTGTGTGTGTGTGTGTGTGTGTGTGGGTGTGTGTGTATGTGTGTGTGTCTGGCCAGCAAGTGACGGGATGCTGCTACATGTTTTGCAGCCCAGTTTGTTATCTTTACAAACGAGCCAGCTGTTCGTGGAGCAAAAATACATAATTTGGTCCCTGGTGGTGAATAACAGTAGCAGTACGCAAGAAAAAGTGCAGGTACGCTTAAGAGTAAAATGTAGAAGTGCCGGTACTGTGTACCGGTGGGTACCGGCCCACTTCGAGCACTGCTGGTCCTCATTGTTGCAAACATTGCAATATTCAAAGACAATCTGACAATGTCAGCAAGGAAATTAAAAACATTTACTTGGAACACTTGGGATTAATGAGAGAAGGTGCCCAGCTTCTTCTAGTAGGTGAGAAATGAGATGTATTTGATCTGTTCTACAATGCTTAGTCACATGGATGGAGACATTCAATATAGTACAAGCTTGTTGAGCTCTCCAGTGACAAAGCAAGATGTTTTGTTCTGACACTTTACAATTAAAATATGCCTTTGTCTCCACAACTATTTTTGTCACACGCTCTCAGATGAGTAAACCTTGGGAATGAGGCATATTCTGAAACGCACAAAACTTGATCATCAAAAATGTCCCAATCGAAATGACTTTACTGTTGAAACTGGACATTGGATGTTTTTCAAACGTGAGATGTCAAATATTACCTAAAATAGGTGCCACTTCAAAGGGAATAATACAATCTTTTATGCGGCTTTTGAACCCTGTAAGTTCTGAGGATCAAAGTGCAGACGTGCTGTCTAATAAAAAAAAATGCTCTACTCCTTGGTTTGAGAAATCTTTGCTGTGTGAATTTAGGACTTGACGGCAAGGGGATTGCAATGTCAAGCTGTGTTGGCCAAGCAATGCATTATACTGTTACTTTCCCTCAAAGATGTGAGTTTGAAATATATAAATGTCACACTTTTCTCCGAAAGGATTACTGTGGAAGAAATGGATGTTTTCAGACAACAATGAAACTTAATCGTTTATCTGGACACCAAATAAATAGACCCTATTTAAGGTGCATTGTGTAACATTGCCAAAAATATTGCTTCTTTTTGATGGTGATGTCAAACTTTCATTACTCTTTATATACATTAAATCTAGGTTGTAAAAATCTGAAGACAGCTAGGCAGGTATCTCAGAGTTCAATGAAAGTGTAATTGGCTTTTTTCCCTCTGGATTCCTTGCAAAGCCAAATTGCAGACAGTTTAAACCACTTACTAAACAGTCTACAACCATTTACCCAAGGCTCTTTCAGTTTGTCCCACTATTAGCACAAAATGCTTTAGAATAAGGGAATCAACTGTAGTAGATAAGTGATTTACCCTGTCATGATCATCTTTTGTGGGAGCAAGAAAAAAAGAGGCTCCTCTGAGTAATTTAAAGCTTGTGTCCTAGATGTGTGAGATTGGATATATGATGTCGATTACACAAACTGAGACCCTTTTATGTGATCCTTGTAGAGCCGGCGAGACGCCACTTTATCACCTTGCAGCACACACGGGGCTGGTGGGCACTGCTGGCAAATTTACAGTCAGTGCCAGTGTATAATATTGCTATTTCATTAAGCTAATATATTCCACCACGGCTGAGATGCTGCGAGGAGCTGGCCCTGATGTGCCTTTACACAGACACCCTGACCTGAATCTCTGCTCCACCTCTGTCTGACACATCCATTACACTTCCCTCACTGGTTCAGCCATCAACTCTGCCAGCATATGGCAGGGTATGCATCATTTCTTTGTTTACAAGATGGCGGTTGGGTAGTGTTACACTGCAAGGAGATGTTTGCAATCTGGAATCTGCCAGGATTAGCTGTTAATTTATGTTCAGCATTTAGCTTCCAGTTTCACATGTAAGAATCTGTCGTCATCAACAAACAATTGCCTCAAATGAAAGTGACTGGCTGGTATCAGCTCGCTTAAAAGAAATCCTGAATATGTTTTGAATTAGTTACATTATTTACACTATTTCACCACAATATTTAGACCCATGGGTGAGATTTTTTTCCATTGGTTTTCTGGCACTTTCTGTCTCAATCCTCCTGCGGATTGCCTCACAGCGTTTTCTCACCAATTATTTATGAATTCCAATTCATAATACATTCTTAGGTGACAGCTCTCAGATGGATTCCCACAGAGAGATGGATGCATTGGTTTACAGACTGGTTATATTCACCAGGAAAGTCTCAGCATTGCCTTGGATAACTGGAGAGATAGAATGATGGCAGAGCAAACTGGAGCTGAGGCCTTGGAATAGCCTTTGCATAAATCTTGATCTGACTGATGCATGGTATTACTGCAGATTATGATATTTCTTGCATAACATCCTCAGAGGTACTGAGTAATATAAAGTTAAAATCCATACAAGCTGATTTAAGATGATAAGAAGTTAGTGTGATTTATTTCAAAGATACTGGGCTCACGACACAGTCGAACTGTAGAGCCATTAACAAGCCAGCGGCCAGGTCCCACAAGTCATCAACATCATCTTTTCATATAGAAGGGATTGTCTACCAGCCTGTTGGTTGCGTGTGTGTGTGTGTCTGTGTGTTTGTGTGAGAGATGGGACTTAGTGTAACTGATATTATAGAATGCCTGTTCTGCATCAGAGACCCATTATGCAAGGCGTGTTGGTTGCATGTCTTCTGGATTTCTCTTTGGTTATTGCAAGTTTCTATTTATCAGGATTCTTTGCTGCTGTGAGGAAAAAAAAAACATATTTTTATTATTCTATATTTGAATTATTTATTCTGATGAATAAATGTATATCCTCCCAAGCAGCCTTCAATTTCAATTCATGTTAGTTTTGTTTGAAAGAATCAACCTGATAACACATAAAACTTGCTTGAGATAGGCAATCAAAGGTCATCCATCGCAGTAAACATGCTTTTGTTGAACTGTTTACAGTGTTTGGAAAACTGAGCTCTTGAGATGCCTTTAAAATCACATTGCAGTCAACAAGCAAATATGGATGTTGTTGAAAGGGATGCTGTTAACTGGACTGTTTGCTGTATTTAAAAGGTTGTTGTACAACCGCATTGCTTCCAGTTCCTAAAATTGCTTAATTTCCCCAATTGCCATATTGCCAATCACTAACTCTCCGTGAAATAGACCTGTTTCATAGCAGCCATTTTGACTCAAAAAAGAAAAGCACAGGCGTTACTACTAATAACATTAGCTCCGTTCTTTCCATGAGTCCCAGTAATCCATGCCAGTGAGACAGTGAGCCAGCATGAACAATACCACCCTAAAACGAGAGCAGCTGAAATTTAGCCTTCATTAATTTTGTTATTCACACCTGTGCTTCTCCTGCTGCGACATGACAAAATGTCTTCTATGAAAAAGGCAAGCCTGCTATTCCCTTCCTGCCCTCCTGAGCGTGCGCCCCATGTGCAAAGGCTCAGTCCTTACCGCAGCAGTATGGAGTTATATTCCTATCTTTATTCAAGAGCGCATTATTTCAATTTGAGAGCATTTCTCACTAATATTACGTTCAGATGTTGTAATAATTTCCCTCAAAACCTTGCTCTCACACTCAAATAGTCACTGCTTGCGCTTGGATTTGCTGTGCTTGTGCTCAAACTTTGTGCTTGGACTCAGATATTTCTCCTTGCACTCAGGCTGATTCTGCGCGCTTGCAAATCTTCTCCTCTCGGATTTTTCCTGCGCTCTCGGATTATTTGTGTGACAACCCTATCAAAATTCAGCAACCAATAGAATGCCAGCTGTAGTGTTGACCAATGAAATGATCCCTGCCCCGTTGAGGGTGCGTTCGTGTTATGTTAGAACATCCGTTGCGGAGGGCTCCTCTGTAACCATGGATCTGTAACCCAAGTTTATTTACCCCCGCCATCGCTTTATTATTAGTATATGTCAATAATGTGCACAGAATGGTCGACGCTCTTTCACTTGCACCCATCAGGAAACGGGAGAAAGCTTTGAAGTGGGACATATCAAGTTATGTACACAACTATGAGGGTGAGTAACATAAATTAAGCACATAGCATATGGCGCTAGCCATAGCTAGCCTAGCTTGATGTCCATAAACAAATAGCTTTTCTTTATACCGGTAGTTTAGCTAGCTAGATTGAACGACATATCACAGACAGTATGTGTGTATTTACAACTGGTATTTAATGACCCCACTTTGTATTTTTTCCTTGTTTGGTTAACCATGTTCCTGGGGATTTGGCTAATTTCAGACATGCTAGCATATAGCCTTGCTTGATGTCCGTAAACAAATAGATTTTCTTTATAGTTTAGCTAGATTGAACAACATATGACGGACAGTATGTGTGTATTTAATGACCCCACTTTGTATTTTTTCCTCGTTTGGTTAACCTTGTTCCAGGGGATTTGGCTAATTTCATGTTAGAGCCAATAGTAAAACCTAAACTGTAATATAACTGAAAGAACACCAGAAACTGGATTGTTTGTGTCTGTTTTTGCATCACTGTTGTGTGTTGGTCATCAGAATTTAGTCTTCATTCCTTCATATAACATTAGTTTGAAAATGATGGATTCATACCAGTCTGTATAAAACGTTGTAATGTTAAGTACAATTGTATCACTATAATAAAAACAGATCTAGAAATGATTTGCTCCTTAAATAGCAGTTTTTTTTTTTTAATGAATACAAAGCAAACTGAACAAATAGCATTTTGTTTTCTTTTCTTTTCTTCCAGTTGAGGCTGAAGGGCTCGACCAATGCTGCATCATAGCAGCACAGTGTCTTATCACCAACCCATCTAAGGTAGAAGTCACCCTGCTACTCCAGATCTACCTACCGTATGGCTGGCTACAGACTACAACCATCTGCAACATCATCAACAGCTGCACTTAAGTCTCTTGGGGTCATATGGGACTCGGTTGTTCTCCATATTGCATCATACACTATATTTTTTTTCTGTTTTGTTATATTAGTAGGCTACAGACAACACTAAGAATCATTACTTAATCACAGTATATATTATTCTGGTGTACACTGTTGACTTGACTCACTGCTATTGATTATACGTCACTTTAGCTTGCTACTACCTCATAACTTTACCTTAATTGCTCTTGTATAGTTAATTTATCTTCTACTAGTTGAATATACCTCCTATTTAATTCAATTATTCTTAACTTGTGTTGCAATACCTGAATTATCCCTCTTGTGAACACTAGGCTTATCTTATCTTTATTTTAGTTCATATCATAACCCCGCTCACAAACTCACCTGTACCTGGGTCATCTGTTTGCCAATATCAATGTTCCTGCTACAGTAAATCCTACAGGCAAAGTGTACTGCTTCACAGGAGTATGAACCATACGCTTTTTAGGTTTTGTGTCAAATATTGTGCAGTTTGTTATGAATTACTCATTGTTTTGACAAGGTAAATTCAAGCCATTTAACAACCTGCAAGTGTCCACTCTGGTAAATTTAATTGTACAGTTTTTTTTTTTTATAAAGATTATAGAACATGAAAAACCTATTTGCCTAGATAAGGGTTTTAATTTGTTGCAAATATGAACATGGCTTTAATAATCTATCTTATTGCTCTGAAAAACTACAATGATTTAAGAAATATCAGTGATACTTATCAACATTTATTGAATTGATTGTATATGTGGACAGAAATTACAGGCACCTATTCATGTAAGCAGAGAACACAATAGTTCTCTCTTTTATCACTTGGATTATGCAGGTGATGGTACAGAAACAGGGGTGAAGTCCTTGTAGATCTCTGGCACTTTGAGGACAGACAGATCCAGCAACTCTCCACTGTTGTCTTTGTATAGTGTGCTCCTATTTAAGACAAATTCATAGACATCAACACGTAAGATATTAGGTGTACATAGCTTTGTTTAAAATCATTACTATCTTACCTTACCTTCAACGCTTTGGATTTGTGGACATCACAGTAATTTTCTCTCCCGGGCCTTGTTGTGCACCCTGTGAATTTAAGCAAGATAAAGAAATGATAAGTGTATGTAACAGGATTTTACAATTAAATTGTTATCAGACTTGCCACTGTTGCCTGCCCTCTGCACACAGGTGAGTACAGGGGGAACCAATGGGATTTTGCGTTTGGAGTAATGTACTGACTGGAACAACACAGTAGTGTGGTTGTACAACACTGGTCCATGCACACGGTGCAGCTGTGATGCAGCTCAACAGGGGTACTTCAGCCCCACCTGGAAGAAGGGAAACTGAAACACAATACTTGTTTTTTTTCTGTTCAGTTTGCTTTGTATTGATTTCATTAGGGTAAAAATAAATAACTGCTATTTTAAATAGTGTTTTATTATAGAAGTGAAATTGTACTTATAACTTTCTATACAGATATATATGAATGTTATTATTGTTAAAATAATGTTATAAGAATGTAGAACAATATCTGAAAAACATACAACAGTGATGTAAAAACTGATACAAACAATCCTGTTTCTTTTGTTTTTCAGTTATATTACAGTTTAGGTTTTACTATTGCCTCTAGCATGTCTGAAAT
Source organism: Sander vitreus (assembly GCF_031162955.1). Classification (NCBI taxonomy): domain Eukaryota; kingdom Metazoa; phylum Chordata; class Actinopteri; order Perciformes; family Percidae; genus Sander; species Sander vitreus. The sequence continues at coordinate 26,969,378 of NC_135859.1, forward strand.
TAGCCAAATCCCCAGGAACATGGTTAACCAAACGAGGAAAAAATACAAAGTGGGGTCATTAAATACCAGTTGTAAATACACACATACTGTCCATCATATGTCGTTCAATCTAGTTAGCTAAACTACCGGTATAAAGAAAAGCTATTTGTTTACGGACATCAAGCTAGGCTAGCTATGGCTAGGGCCATATGCTATGTGCTTAATTTATGTTACTTTCTCCCGTTTCCTGATGGGTGCAGGTGAAAGAGTGTTGACCATTCTGTGGTACTTACTTGGGTTACAGATCCATGGTTACAGAGGAGCCCTCCGCAACGGATGTTCTAACATAAAACGAACGCACCCTCAACGGGGCAGGGATCATTTCATTGGTCAACACTACAGCTGGCATTCTATTGGTTGCTGAATTTTGATAGGGTTGTCACACAAATAATCCGAGAGCGCAGGAAAAATCCGAGAGGAGAAGATTTGCAAGCGCGCAGAATCAGCCTGAGTGCAAGGAGAAATATCTGAGTCCAAGCACAAAGTTTGAGCACAAGCACAGCAAATCCAAGCGCGAGCAGTGACTATTTGAGTGTGAGAGCAAGGTTTTGAGGGAAATTATTACAACATCTGAACGTAATATTAGTGAGAAATGCTCTCAAATTGAAATAATGCGCTCTTGAATAAAGATAGGAATATAACTCCATAAAGCGGCCGCAGGTTCGGTTCTGACCTGCAGCCCTTTGCTGCATGTCATTCCCCCTCTCTCTCCTGTTTCACGTCTCAAGCTGTCCTGTCTAATAAAGGCCTAAAATGCCCAAAAAACAAAACAGAGGTACAAAAATCACATTCATCATTCAGAAAATATTTTCTCAATTTTATTTTCCCCCTTACAAGAAAAATAATATACCGTGGACCGCTCATATATGTCTCTTGGAATAATTTTTTAATGTAACCTATTTTTTACACTACTATTGTCTTAGCTATGTAAAAGGACAACACTCACATGTACAAGCCATTTTTTTAATATCATGATCATTTAAATGAATGAATCTCAAAACTTTTCACAGACTCCCTGGCAAAGTGCCACAGACCCCTGGGTCCAGGGACTACACTTTGAAAATCAATGCTTTAGAAATGGTTGGCAATGATGTTAAGCACACACAATTTGTAGTACCAAGGGTAAAACATGCAAAACCACGGCCCATAAATTACCACAGACATTTGACTGTGTGGAGGTAAAAGCTATTTCATGTCTGGCATCTCTCATTGATGATAGGTCTGCAGAGGTCAAACAACAACATTGCCACTTTAATGTATTTATGAGCAAAGCATATAACATTAAGCCAATATGTTGCACTTAACAAAACCTTTACGGTCAAAACTGAAACATTGATGCTTCATGGATGCATCACAAAATAAAATACTTATTAAACATCCAGGTTTTTGGTAATTTTCAGATAAAGATTGTATTTTTTAAGTGGTCATATTATACTTTTTTTGCACGTTATAGGTTTACAAAGGGAAAAAGCCCAAAGTCCACCTCAAAGGGACTTACTGTCTTCCAGAGAAAACACTGTTCACAAACTGCTCCAAACAGCTCTATTGTAGTCCAGCCTTTACTTCCGTGACAAACACTCGTCACTTTGTAACACACATTATAATGCTCGCTTAGCTGCTAGCATGGCACGCCCGCATACTCTGCGAGAGAAGTGCGATGCCTCACTCAGTAGCTAAAACAGAGAGCTCAACACACAGGGTGAAAAGAGGAGCTGCAGCAATGTGCAGTACAACAAAAATATGGTGTTCTTTGAAAATTTAACCACATAAACATATTCTGGTACAACCTCTGAATACAATTATGAACCTAAAAATGAGCATAATATGAGCACGTTAACCCTAATTTACTGATTACTTTTATTCAGTTTTTTTACCCGTTTAAATCACCGGGTCTGTTTATTTTGGAGAGGAGGAGACCTCTATGTCATTTGTATAAAAATAGACTTAGGAATGCCCTGCTGTCTTAACTGTGTGATTTTGGAAAAAAGGTAACTTTTAGAAATATGGCATTATTAATATGTTTCTCTACATGCATTTATCTTTATTACACTAACACAAAATGTATTTTTGATTTTGTAGGTCTATATTTGTGTCTGTCCTTTGGTTGTGGTTTTTATATAAGCCGTTACAGGTTTCTACCACACCCTCACATGTAATTCTTTTTTTTATGTTCTGTGAAACAACCTAAAACTAAAACCTCTGTGGATAATTCGGCTCCCAGTAAAAACCTCCAGAACCCCTGGATCTTAAGTTATCTTAAGCTCCGTCTTTTGTTATTGTTTAATTGAGAGCAATAGAAAATTACATTTTGTATGTTTAAATGTAATCTACTTCACCTTCTGGTTATGGTTTGTCTGTGTCTGAGAGCACAACGTATATTGCCTGTCACAACTTCAGCCAGATGTCAGTTTTTCATTGCCCGTTTCCTGTTTTTCCACACTAACTCTCTTGTCATTTCACACTCTGCCACTCCCTCCTGCTCTACGTTATCTGCTGATTCCATTCACCTGGCCTGCCCCACCCCCATCACCTGCTCCTCATCAGCTATAATCAGCCCCTCAGTATATGTACCGGGCCATTCCCTCAGTTCTTGGCCAGATTGTCTTGTGTGTTAACCTAGCGTTCCATTGTGATGTCATTCTGAGGCTGATCCTGCCTTTTGGGCTTTTGCTTTTGCCTGGCCCTACTGGATTTGTTTGCTACACCTATTGACTACCTGTTTTGATCTCTGCTTACAGTACTTGCTTAAAACTGTTTAACTGTTGCACCTGAACTGTGTTGTGCTACTGGGTTCTTGCCTGCCATTTTGTGAAACATTGCCAAAAACAAAAATGAATTTGAAAGTTGTTGGCAGCTCTCAATCTGATACTGTAAATGCAGTGTTTTCTGCATTGTTGCCCACATGCGGTTTTTATTGCAGACATGTTCGATTTTGATTTTGCCTCTGATTCATTTTCATGCCAGGAACCACCTTCTATTTTCATTTAGTTTATTATTTTGCTATACATGGGACAAACACTGGTACTAACTAATAATGGAAAAAGAAAAAAAATGCATGAACGGAGATGTGCGGGGATGTCAATGCTCATATGCAGTAACACTTTCGGGAATCTTTGGCTCCAGTTGACCTATTTGCACACAGCCCAAAGGGCCCTGTTAAATAGAATTCTAGAATTCTAAATTAATCTGATGAAATGGTATAGTAGTTAGCTCAAAGGAACAGATCATATTCATGTCTATTTATAAACAGGCTTCCTTGTCCACATCCATATCTTTGCTTCACAAGTCAGCTTTTGGCAACAAGCTTCACTTCTGTACTTGCTCTTCAGAGCAGCCTCATCACATGTGCTCTTGTAATTGAAATGCAAAGCCAGACCTCCAGCATAATCAGATACTCCCTGATTTGTTTTTAGATTAAGCTCAGGAGTCATATGGTGTTTGTGCAGTGACTCTGCTGTTATGATTTGAATGCAGTCAAGCTGGTTATTAGGTTTCCTCCAATATTGTGTCGCGCAATATGTTTAGTTCATATAACATTAAGCTTATTATTTTGACACATTATGTAAAGCCCGCTCCTTTTGTAATACAGTAGCAAAAATGACTGGAGAAAAGATAAAAAGAAAAAAAGATAAAAGAAATCAGAAAATAAACCTGCTTATTTTAGGATGGGGTTTATCATTTAAATCAGTGAGCATGTGCACACTAGCCCTTATCCTTTTGCTGTTTTGATCATATTCAGGATATGTTTACATGGACCATGGGAACCTGGTTATTCATATCCATGTATACATTATTATAACATTGTCCAGGTCTCTGATCGCCTGTTGTGTGCAGGTGGTGTGTCTTGATTCCTCAACATATCAGTAATTTCTGTAACGACTGATTTACGTTAACAGTTAAAGATTCGCACAGTTGGTGTCTGGCTGTCTGAACTCTGCTGCATTGACCACTGTGCTGGAGTTTACTGATCACTGGTAAGAGGTGAAACACAAGTGTGGCAATACAATTTAAGATCAGTCAGACTTTCCATTTTATGTATTGATCATCATTACATAATTTACAATCATATTTTTTGATTTAGTTATTACCTGAGTTAAGGATGCACCTGCAAGCATGGCAGAGAAACCTGGATAAGGTATTTACATGCTATAGTATCTATCTAGTACCCAGGATAAGGGCTTATCCAGTTCATAAACTAGTATGGTGTTTACAACACCAACAACAACACATAACCGGAATACTCAATGCCTTCATGGTTGCATTTGAGATGTAAGCAGTGAAAAGTCCCCTTCTCAGATTATTTTATTAAATAGGTTTTTACATGGCTGAGGTAAAACTTGACAGCATTTCAAAAGAAGGAAAGATTTGTGAAAAGCCAGAAAAATCTATATAATTTAGTGCAACAGAATATATGTTTTCTCTTGTTTAGCATCTTGTAGTCTATATCCAGGACGGTCCACTTCCGGGATTGGTCCGTTGCCGCCGGAAATTCCGCCAGATGTCCGTTGCCTTCCGCTTTCTTTGTGTTGAAATTTTAGATTTCTGAGGACTATGGTTAACTGCTCCTCAGATCTCTGCAGGGTAAATCAAGACAGCTGGCTAGACTATCTGTCCAATCTGAGTTTTCTGTTGCACGACTGAAACAACCTTTGAACATACACATGTTCCACCAACACAAGTTCTTTGCCAAGGCTATATTTCAGCGGCACCAGGGCTCCATCCGGAGCTTAGCGGCATCCAAGACGATTGTGATTGGTTTACAGACATGCCAATAAACCAGAGCATGTTTTTTCTCCCATCCCAGAATGCTGTGTGGACTAGCTAGACCCACCTCCACGGCGCTGTGGAGGAAGGTCTGGGAATGCGAGACTAAGAATCTTATTGGAAACCACAGAAAATGATACAGAATTGCTTACTGTTGAGGACTTGTTGCCATGTTTTTTTTATGGTAAAAACACTGCAGCTGTGTTGGGTTATGGTCCTTGGAACCCAAGAGCCAGAGTAATAAGCCATATTTTTGTGAAATGTGTGTGAAAAGTGTGCACAACATAATTGGCATACAGATGAACTAGGGAGGTTAAGTCTGTGGCAATTGTTTTCAGTAGAGTAAGTTTCAGCAGAAGTTCTGAATGAAAATTGGTAAAGTTGGAAAATGAGTTCAAGCTGACAACAGTTCATGAAGGACGAAACTGCTAACTTTTACAGCTACCTTTTAAAGTGAACAGGGGTTAAGTGTTTGATACTCAAAAGAGAGATTTTTGATGGAGTTTCACTTTAACCTTATTTAGATTGCACAGGGAATCTATTCAATGTCTTTGCCATTTTGGGTTGGGTTGACTACCAGTAACCTTGGTGCTCCACATGACAAGCACAATTATTCATCTGGCAAAGTCATATTTCCCAATTCAGAGGAAAATACCCCTATTTTTTGTTTTGCATGTGAAAACAAGATGAGAGCAGTAGAGAAGTCTTTATGAAATGTTTTCTGTGCCCTGACATTTCCAATGAATAGACTCGCACAAAGGCAAGTTGTTCTGAATACCGGAATATGCCAAGAGTATTAGACCCAGTCAACAGTGTTTATTATATGCACATTATTGCCTACCCAGTGTGAGGTGTGATATATTGACAAATCAATTGTGTGTACAAAGTAAAACCGCTTTCAGGAGGCATTACTGGAAAATAATTGCTGAGTAGAGTTCCATTTCTGATCAGGCAGAGTGACAAGCACTGCCTGCTAAAAGTAACAGTTACTGTGCATGACCTTTCTTATTGGTAATCCATGTGTTTCATATTCATTTAAAAGTGCTACAATCAGGGGCATCAGACTATATATGCGTTAGTAGAGTTTGCACTCATCTTTCAACACCTCAGTGGAAGTTAGTATGAGTTGTGAAACATGTTAAATGAAAATGACAGTTTTTTGAATATTTGCCATTCAGACCACAGCCTGTAAGCACTCCGTCTCCTCCAGGTGAAGGTTATATTCTTCTCAGAGGAGATCAGCAGGGGAGGCTTGGGGCACAGCATGTAACAGTGCCAGGCCAGTTTATACCATTCTGAGCCATGCTCCCTAATTAGTCCACAGCTGTGATGCTCCTGGGAAACCACAAATCCATTTCTTGGTTGCCTCCTGCAGACTGCCACTGAGAGAATATTAGGAGCGGACTGCAGTGTTATGGCTGACCAGCTTCCTCTGAAGCTGTTACCATAGAAGTCAGAATAATATGATTAGCCTCTTGCATCTAATTTTTACAAAAAGTCGTTTATGAGACTGTTAGAGTTTCGAGATGCTCCTATAGTTCTCATTATGTGTGAGGCAAATACAAAGTTTGATCACAGTGGCATGAAAACAGTATGAGCGAGAAGCTGTGACCATGGACTAGAGATGCATCAGATGGGGTCCCAGGGGCAGCGTTTTGAAAAGAGTAGTAAATCCCCGTAGCTTGGCAAATTTAGCAAAATGGGAAGAGAATTAACTTCAAGCATGAATGGTGGGGCTTAATGATATTCAGGCACTGAGGACATCTTGCTTGGTGTGATAAGTGAGAGCTGTTGTTTGACTTTGTCAAAGCAAAGCTAAAGCCCCATATCTACACATATTATCCTCCTGTGTTCACAAGACAATTCAATCATCTTTGAAGGAAAGCAAAGCATCATCAACATAAAAGGCTCTTTTCAAGGTTAAATGAGTATTGTATTCAAGAACAGAAAAAAATACTCAAGCAGAAGTAAGCTTCTGGCAAAAAAATAATTTAAAGAATAACTTAAAAGTTCCCATGTGGAGTTTTAGTCCTCTAGTAGCACTATGGAGCTGTTTTTCAATAAGTGGGTCCCCGTTTTGTTTGTCTCGTGGACACAAGGACGCACATGTACGTGCATGTGGGCTAGTGACACGATACACTGTCCTACCAGCGATGTCACGGTATTTCACTAACAGTTGGCTGTTACACGCCAAGATATGGTGCAATGTGCCAAGCAAGACAGCAGAAGAAGACTGCCAAGTGTAAACATGGATGTAAACCATGCTGGATTTAAAATACTTCAAAAATTGGCTTTGCAACTGTTTTATGAAATAGGAAATGCACTCCATACATTTTGATCTATCAAGGAAACAACCAATCATTTTGGTGAGTAACACTGAATGCAAACATGCCTTTTGCTCGTTCATGAGAAAACTCCACAGGGCCCATTTACCACCAGGCTGTAAAGTAGTGTTAAGCTACCCTCGTTTCAAGACTGGTTCACCTCTGACCAGGTGTAGTGAGAAGTGTTTTTTGTTGCACCTGTAATACAACAGTGATGTAACGGTGTACTGGAACATTCAGGAGTACACTTTTACATCACTGCAGTAAGGTGCAAAGTTTAATCACTGGAGATCAGCAAAAGCAAGACCTTTTAGAGTATTGTTAAGTTGCTATTTAAAGTTCAGAAAACAGCAAACTTAGAACATATTTTTAGATTAAACTCGAAAATAGTTTATTTTTCCCATACATTTTTCTAGGGTTGTTTAACATATATGAATAACATAATATGTTTGTTCCAACATTATATTGAAGCCATGTGATGCTTGTCTTGAATATTTAAACCCAATATATAATTTTAGTGAATACTGGATAATGGAAAACATTGTACATACCAGAGGGGAACATATCAACATTTTAAATGTCCTATTTAACATGTTATTTAAAGATAATTATCTCTTTTAATTCTAATTTTAGCGTGATATTTGATTACATCAAACTTGCTTCAGAAATGACAGTGTTAGTGTCCTAAAACCTTAAAAATAGAATTATCCAATCAGATTGGGTTGATGTGTCTAGGCCGAAAAAAAGGTTACAGCTCGGTTGGTTAGGACTTCATGACAAGGACAGAAGTCCAGAGTGTGTTTAAGTTTAGTAGTTGACAGGTGAATTTGCCAATAACATATCGCTAATGTAGTGGGCGGGACAAAAAAATATTGCCCTAGCATTTTACCTTGTGGTGCTGATGGGGTGTGTGTGTGTGTGTGTGTGTGTGTGTGTGTGTGTGTGTGTGTGTGTGTGTGTGTGTGTGTGTGTGTGTGGCTGTTCAACTTCATCTTAAAAGAAATACTGCAAAATAATATGACTTTACGATGTTTAAGGCCCAGTGACAGACCCCGCGGTTCGCTACTGGTACATACACTATGCATCATCATAATATCAAACATTTTTTCAAACTCTCGTTTAGAATTATAAATCAAGTTATATGGTTTTAAGCAAAGCTTAAACCCCCAGCATGAGTTTGTAAAGGTTGACCTAGTGGTCAGTCTAGCAGAGTTAGGAGGCTAAAATGCACAAAAATGTAAAGGTGTTGCTACATATACCTTTTGTATGTGATTAAAAAACAATGAAAGGCAGAGAGTTCAAACTAAGCTTATTGACTTGAAAAAATAATATTAAACAAGCAAATCATGAATTGTGATGTAGTATTGGCAGCATACAGCCCATGCCACTTCTCTGCACCATCACACTCAATGATTTTAGATTTACTATTCTAAATGGGAAAGATAACAGAAGGGCTGAGTAGCTGTTTTGGATCAGATGACATTCACTGACCTTCTCTAACCTATTCATCATTTCCCTTACTCAACATCTCCATCTTTCCTGTACCCTTCTTTCTACCAATCCCATTTATTCTCCCTCTCACATCCTTCAGTCTTTCACTTGATCCGCCCAAAAACGTTGCTGCAGGCACAATGTAAGTATGCAACCGTCCCAATAATGTACAGATTGAATGAAAACATTGTGCAAAGGCACAGGTATTGTTCTGTACTATGGAGACTGTAGTCAGTTGAAGCATTTGATACCAATTGATGACATGTTATCAATTGCTTACTTATTGTTTCCTTTGTATTGATGCCTGTTGATTACATACCATGCTTCTTTGGGATAGAACAGTGTTGAATTGTGTTTGTATTGAATAAAATTAATTTATTGTGAAATGTAATGCACATGCTGTTTCTAATGCAATCTACAAACTCAGACTGATGGAGTTATCAAACATGGTGATGTATGACAATTGAGTGAAAACATTAGTAAAATTACAGACTTAAAAATAATTAGAATAAAGTATCAGAAGACAATAGGCCACTAATAGACAGCCCAACATTATTCAGCCCATTTGCTTATTAATCTGCAGTCTGCCCACTCCATGATATTTGTTTTCAGACGATTATATATTATTGTATTTATATTTTTTATTATTATATGTTTGATTGAAAAAGTTTAAGTATTCATATGCAACTCTTGCTACTCCTGTCTGATGACCTACTTAAAAAGGACCTAAATGTGTCCCCCTCACTTCATCCCTTTAGGTCAGGGTGTAACTTAGCTACAAAATCCCCAAGTGTCAATAAAAAGGCATCTTTCATGGCTGTAAGATCCAATATGTGCATGTCAGAGGCCAGCCAGAAATAAGTCCTGACATCAGGGGAAAGTGGAGAATAAGCCGAGCTGTCAGTATCTCTGTTAAGGATAGTCAGTCGGTGTGTAGGAACCCTGTTGTGCAGAAGCCTCCTGGATGCTCTCCAAGAATACGCATTTGACAAATGCGAGGAAAGGGTGAAAATACTGCATCTCCTGGATGAATATGGCTGTGATAGGTCCAAACGCTCCGCTTTAAAATAGCCTTATTTGTCCTTTCCTCACCTACCTTTAAAGCTCTATCAAACACACTTTTGTTTTCATGGATATTGCGTGTTTTTCATGTGAGTACAAGATTGAGTACACAATGGTTCACCATACAAGCATTCTGTGTACACAGCCCTTTTCCCATGAATGATCATTGACAATGGCTTTTTGCAGTTTGAGGGTGGACCACATTGGCCTGCTGTAGATGTTATTCCCAATCTAAAGGGACCACATTATGAAACAGACTTCAGGGACTGTACTCATCATCAAGCTTTTCACACTCTTATGAAAGATTCATGACACTGGTTGTTTTGCTGTGGCAACGCAACAGGAGTCAGAGCTGCAGGTGAGCTACCACTGAGGCAAATGGTAGCCTGGATAATACAAATAGCGTGTTTGCATTTCATTGCTAAATAATAAAGTAGGATTACCTTGGATGCAGGGAACCTGTGCATTTACTGTATAAAGGATATATAATTGAGTAGATATCAGTCAATGTATTCTGCCCACTTATATAACAAGCACTCATCCACAATTGGTTTAAAGAAGAAAAGCTTAAAACCTGCATATTATTCACATGAATTGGCTAGACATTGATTTATCAATTATTACAGTCAGCATTGATACACTATTGACTTTGAATTTTAATAGGACATGGCTGCTGGTTGGGCATTTTATTTATTTATTTATTTATTTATTTAATGGGAATGTTACCGACTAGAAATGGAGTATAATGGAGGTGCTGAAGCTGAGCTAAAGAAAATATTACTAGCAAATTCTGTGAGGGATTCCACTTACTGGATGCTAAACAAATGTACCCAATGCTAGTAAAATGATGTTGATACAGTGTCACTGCTGCTTAACTACTAAGAAATTATCACTTCGAAGGGAGCTGATGCTCTGTTCAATTTTGTGCATGAAAACCGGTGTTGGGCAAAAAACATAGCATCTGACATGATTCCAACAATCTCTTTTACCGCATATGAATTATTGATTAGACTGAGACAAGAACACAGACAATCACAAGTCAATATTTAATCAAGGACCCTGCCTTTCCCTACTGATGAGGGAAAATATGTCTTAATTATTACTGCACTGGAGCCAGCCTCTCATTTGGGCTGGGTTTCATCACACTTACAGCAAATGACAAAGGGGGAAACTTATTTTATTATACCTCTTCTGAATTATAGATAGGGTTCGGAATCCCTGGACAGCTGTTTCCTTCCTGTCTCCTCCTGACTGCCATGCTCTTTTGTCATTTTCTGTTTTACTAATGGGAAGATGGGGAGTCAATCCTCGGAGAAGCCCTGTACCAGAACATGGATCTCCTCTCATGGGTGTGCGTATTACTGTTCAAAAAACATTTTGATTGTGGCAGTTAGAGATGAAACTGGCAGTTTGTGAATTGCCCTTTTTGCAGCATGGTGGATAAATAAAAGAGACATTTTCATGATTCCAATCAGGCAGTTGAAAAACATGATAAGCGTGAAACCAGCGACATAACTACCTCGTACAACAAACAACAAGGCGTGACACTCATGTAATGGTACATGCACAAGTTGGCCTGTGGCTTTTGTTAAGGGATTGCATGATTCACATGTGTAATAGTGAGGGCATGCAGGAGGGCAATTACACAAGCAGCCACAAGGAATAAGATGTATGCCAGGATGTGCCAGCCTGCCATACTACAGTAGCAGTAATGCACACATGACCTACGCTGACCTGCCCCCAGATGTACTCTCGCTTCAATGGAGGTTGGAGGAAGTTTAAAGTGAATTACTGTAGCAGTCCATCAGCTGAGGAGATGCTGAGGAGAGTCCATGGTTCATTGGTTCAACCTTTACCATCCAAGGAAAAAAAACAAAAACAAATAGATGCACAGATGTAGTTTTTCTCCCTTTTGCAAATAACTTTGTCTCTTCATGAAATGGTTATGCAGTGTCACACATCAAATTGATTAACAGTAATAAGTATTTAGTGCTGAAGTGCTCAATCATCTGGTAAAAATCAAACATTTATTTGTGTTAAGCGTGTCTCATTTGAGGTAGATGGAGGACAACAATTGCATTTGTTTTCTGCTCTGCATGTATCATTAAGATATTTAATGAGATACATTTGCCTCTGTTCAGCATTGTCCCTTTTTGTTTTATTAAATATGTAGATTGTGTTCCATTTCCCCTTTATTGAGGGAATTGAAAAATAAACATAGCTCAAAGTGTACTTAGTAACCAACTGATAGCTCACAGTTTTGAATGATTGTGGCTTCACATGCTGTACATTTAAATGCTGGGCGATGCAGTGACCTATGCATTTCCGTAGTCACAACAACATACATATCTCATGGCAAACACCATCTTTGAGGTTGATTTGTGTTACACTCCACTTCTTAACATTCAACTCACTGCTCCCAGTTTTGTTTATTCTAGTAAGGCTCATGAAAATGGGCTTGGCTGCACAGATTCTCACCGTCTGTGAATACTATTTTATGTCTATCCAATACTTACTGAAGAAGTTTTTGACTATTTAGAGGGAGAACTCAAAAATATCACTCTTTTTGCAGTTTTCAATCATGATTCTTTTTCTATCCTGCCGTAGCACTGTGGCACAGGGAGCAGTGTTTTTTTGACAATGCAGACACCGTTGGGCATTTGTTCCAGCAGTGGTTACCTGTGGCTTTCACAGTCAGGGCAGGCATGTCAGCGAGTCCAGCTTGCTGTGTGCTCATCCCGTTTTCTGGTCTTGTATTTGGTCCACATGAATAATAAAGCTCTTGGCAATGCTGGCTGGGGTTACATTTGTGGTTGTGAGCAGGAGGGGTTTGAGCCAGCACTGAGCGACAGCAGCTATTGATCAGAGACAGACAGGAGACGGTACTGAATATAATAAAGGCAGACCATGTGTTCCTTTTTTCCTCTTCCTTTATATACCACTTATTCTCTTTTAGTTTTCATCTTCTATTCCAGGTCTTTACTTTTCTTCTAATTTTCACTCACACGCGCGCACACACACACACACACACACACACACACACGCACACACTTTACATTTGTCTCTTATTGTCTTTACTGCCTCTCTTGCTTCTCGCCTTGCATCTCCCCTCCTCTCTTCATCGTCTCTCTTTCAAGTTTCACTCCTCATATATTTATTTTACCACCTTGGTTGAATCACAGATGATTCTAAATCCACACGCACGCCATCACACAAACATCTGTACAGACTATATTTAAACCTTGTCTTGTAACATCTGCGCCACCAGGGGGATGAGGAAAAGGTAAAAGTAGGCCATACTTGGGCCTGCAGCAGCATCTCAAATGAAACAAGAAAGATACCCTTTTTTCATATTACATGCTGTCTCGACAAAAACACATCAATGTTGTAAGAGGAATGTACATACACTGGCCTTATCTCTATGCCTGTTCAGTCGTGAATGGTCTCAAACTCACAACACGTGTTTGTTTTAGCAAACAAAGGGTGGTATTGATTTAATGAGATCTGTTTGCTGCTGTTCTGCCAATTGTAAAAAGTTCCGTCCTCAAGCAGCTCAGAGGGCTGACACTATTATGATGAGTTGCAGTCTGGGTTTCATTAGATGCTGCAATACATTAAGGAGAACATGTAAACAACATTTCATAGATATTGCACAATTATTGATGCACAAATAACTTGCTTTCATACATTATTTAGATTCATACTTTCATTTAAAGGCCTTATGTTCCACCAAGACAACATCCTCTTTCCAGTTGGGACTCGCTGATATAATTAGAACAACAAATACATTCATTGAAGCCCCACTATCGAAAACATATTTGAAATTAGCTTGGAAATTTAGGGCAGAGGGCATAATTCTTGACATTGTAGGGTTTTGGTATCTGATTTATATGCACTCCCACTCCCCTAATGTCACACTAAAACTATGGAATTAAAGTATTTTGTAGCAAGAAATTCCCTTAGGCTGGTCCCTCATAACAGCTTTCGGGCAACGTCGCTGTTCTCTTTTGTGTGTCTCAGTCTATTGATGCTAATGAGATGGTAATCTGAATGAGGGTCAGATGTGCTAAATGCCACTCACAGACATCAATCACATCCCCTTGAGTAACTAGTGGGCAGAGTGCCACATTTTCAAAACTCTATTCCTTTCCTAATTGAATTCCCTCAACCGTTTAGGAGTCCATCAAATGACGTAGTGTTTAGAGGGCAGTGTTCACAAATTTGGAATTCACTCTGTTTTTTCTGCAATCTGAGTGGCAAAAATAATGACTGTGATCCGGAGAAGCTGTTGTTGTGTTACAAATGGACAAGGAGAGCTGCAGTACAGCCTGTAGTCATGGAAGAGGCTTTCTATCCATGATGATAAACTTTCCCTGCCACAGACAACCAATACCCAAGGATACAACAAGAGGTACCCACCACTGGCGTCACCCAAGATTGATCCCTTCTCCCAGTGGGGCAGACACTGGTAATTACACTGCAAAGGGCCAACATGCATCCATTCCCTACAAACAACCAGAAACAATGCAGCTGGCAGTTCAATTAGGAGTTGCTCTGTTTATTAGCTATACAAGTTTGGGCTGTTAATTAACAGTGGCAGAGTAATGCCACTGTATCGGCTCTGTTGTCCTCTTGCAGTGAATTAAGAACAGTGAATAGTGAAAACATGTGGGGTCCTTCAAAGGGCCATGTTGGCACAAAGAGGTGCAGAAATTAAGAGCGTGTCCTCATTTGGAAAACAACAGCAGTGGTCAATTGTTCAAATGATTTAAAATGAGCCATGTTTATGTTTTCCTGGCGAATGATCTCTTTGACGGTCGTGCAGACAATAACTTTCCTGTCTCAAAAGCAAAGGCAGAAGTATTCTGCTACAAAAACTTTTAGGGGGGACTTTTGGTGGATATTTGGGCAAAAAACATTTTAACCAGAGATTGCGGACGGTGTCCATCTCCTTACAACAGTCAACGTTGATATCCTTTAGCCATGCAAGCAATCTTAACCAAGGAGTTTTAGTTGCTGGACCTGACCTTAACCAAAGACGCAGCAGAGTAGAGAAACTTGAACTGTTTTTGTAACGGCCATATAAGACATTTTGGAAGACATTGACGGTAAAAAAAACCGGAAAGTTATTGGAAATATTAAAAAGATACTTTTTTTTTAAGTAATCAGTTATACATATGCTTGCAACATACTGAGTCAGCACTCTTCAGCCTCTCTGAGCCTTTTACGTACTCCAGTCTTAAACTGTAATCAGGATGTTGTGGTAAACAACTTTCCTGTGTTGCCTCTCAAAATACTGACTGGCTTTTGGCGGGGATTAGAGTTCAGTGCGCAACATGTGCCAACTGACAATGTTCATGGATTTGGCAAAGATGTGCATTACATGATGTTCTTTGTCAGGGCTGCAAACACAGAGCCATGATTTAAAACACTACTGTGTTTGTTGAGAGCAGCTTGATAAATCCTATAAGTATCTGATCACAGCTAAATCCAGGCCAATCTATTGCTAGCCCCAGCAAGGATCAAAGCAAAATATGTCGCTGTCCTGGAACCCCTCGAAACAGGATTCTAAATGGTGAGAGTGACGAATTTAAATGTATTTTAACCTGGACATTTAAAAAAACATGAGTGGGAGATTTAATGTCAGGCTTACTGACAAATACACGGTTGAGTTTTGAGATGGTGACACAGTTGGCTGTTTCTTGCTACAATGAGTTCCTGAACTACTATGTCTGAGCCGTTATTTCATATCTGAAATGTCCCAAAGCAAAACAGCATCAAGTGACTGCCTCAGCTGGAGAACTGAGAGTTGCTGCAAAGACTTAAACATCAAGGTCTTCAGATCCTTTTCTCTGAGAATTTCAAATGGGAGAATTGGTTTGTCAAAGTTGTGAGAGAAAGAAAAAGAATCGAAGACCAAACAGCTAGCCATTATTTTTCCTGTTTGTTCCAGTTTGGAAAATACCAAATTCTCGAGAGGGAACAGAAAAAGGGGTATAAATGGGAGGCATGATCCTGAAAACATGCCAAAAAGCAGAGACCATTACGTAGAACTTAGCCAGTGTCCTGTCTCAGCACTTGATTTTGTGCTTCAGTATCTCTACTGTTAGTCTCCTCTGCAGAGGAACGGGTGATCAAGGCTACTTTTTTTCTGCACACACGCACTGAAATCTGTTTTCCCCCATAGGCCAGGTGCTTTTTTTTATCTGGTGCCCTTTAAAGTACATATATCTTACTCAGTGTCCATTAATCTTCACCTACAGCACTGCGATGGCAAACTTTATGCAACTGCTGCCTTGTCACAAGCACGAGGCCTAAGGAAGACTGGTATCCTTCACATTCGCTGTGACTTTGCTCATGATTGATTGCATGTCTGTTTCTTGACAGCCAATATTCTGCAGGATTGGTGCCACCCCCACACCCCCCATGGATGTTCACCATTGACTGCTGAAGCATGGGAGGGAGGGAAAAGAGTTTGTATTTTAACCTTCACAAAGTCGAGCTGAATTATTGTTAAATCACCCCATGTGGATTAGCACAGTACTGTTCTATTGTTCTAATTTGCAAACATGTATTCCATGGTGACTTCCTGTAACCGATGGTTCTGCATACATTATGTATGACTGTGTAGCTAGAATAGGGGAGGATATACAGCACAAATGAATATAGGGAGTACTGTAAATTAAGATATTACATGATTTAGTTTGATTTTCAGGACATGTGGCCCATGAGATGGAGACAACAGCTGGTGAGTAGCATATGTCAGAAAGAATACCTTTTGAGGAGTGAGTTTGAGGATAGCATCTATATTAACTTCTTAGTTTTGTCAACACCGTTGTTAATCCCTTAATTAAACCAGCCCCTGTTGGAACACATCAATGCTTTGTTAGCAAATACTCCTGATCTTATTTACCTTTATTAGTTTTCTCAACTGTGGAAGCTGGAGTCTGATTCTTTTAGCACCATTGCTGAATGTAAAGTAACTCTTACAATGGTTTTATTTGATTGTATTCAGGTATATCTACTCGGGGAGTAAATTTAAAACTCAGAACGTGTGTTATTGGTTTGTGATGATCCAACTACATGCCCATCATAACCAGCACAGTGAACAAGCAGTTATTTCTTTTGGCTGCTTTGTTTTAGAGTCTTGCAAATACATCAAGGTCAATTTTCAAGTTAACACAATAAAATGATGTACTTACTACTATGTTCTTAAACTGTCAAAAAGGCATTACACAATCTATTACCTCTATAATAGCACTTCACTCTTTATTCTTGACAAATATCTGCCACCCATAGAGTTAGTTAGTAATTTATTCATAATAAAGCACTTTAAAAGGGGAACTCCACCTATTTTTCACATCAAGATTGGTTCACCGCAAAGTTCTGCTCTGTAAACGTTAACCTTGAGTTAGGATTTTTTTTTGTCGGAGTACTAAACAGTTGTATAATGTTTTTCTGTGGCTTTGGAGCAGCTTTGTCTGAGTCTGAGAAAATAACCCCTGATGATGGCATTGGGATTATGTGGGCTTGGATTTAAAGGCTACACATTTATAAAACAAAGCCTGTCTTACAAACTGGGGGCATTCACATTTACCAGGCACAGAGTTTCCAATGAAAATATGCTGTTTGTTGCATCAGGGGAATTGTAGTATCTATAATTTTGGGGCTTTGATTTCCTCCCTTTTTATCTGTTTTATGACTCCCCCAACTGTATGGAAGAACAATACTTAATTGTTGGAGCGTCCCTTTTAAACATGTGGCTTCAAATCTTAAGTATTTCTTTATAACATTACATATTCATAACTTAAA
Source organism: Sander vitreus (assembly GCF_031162955.1). NCBI lineage: Eukaryota > Metazoa > Chordata > Actinopteri > Perciformes > Percidae > Sander > Sander vitreus. Next base: position 26,986,870 of record NC_135859.1, read on the forward strand.
GGCAGGCTACTATGCAAAGCAATTTACGTGTAATAATCACTTTGTATTGCTCATGTGTGAACAGATTGTAACGCAATTTAAAAACTTAGACCTTCCTTGACTTTCTCAGGTGCCTACAGCCTGTGGACTGATTTGAATGTGGACTGGATAATCCAAAGGATGTGACATTTATGCACGCTCCTGAGTGCTTTGCCTCTGCCTCTCTTCAGCTCCCCTAAAGCGCCAACAGTGTGCAACACCAGCTAACGTTAGCTTAGAAATGGAGTCTGCTTATGTCAACAAACATTTACAGTAAGATACCATCACACATAATAAAAAGCTTATTAAAAATAGGTTCTCAGGGCCTTTAAAAACAACACAGTCCATTGTGCTTTACAATACAGAGAGTAAGAAACAAATGAATGGACAAAAGAAAGAAACAGACGATAAAAATATATTTACAACTGTAGTAGTAAACATAATAATACCAGATTGTCACAACAACAAGTGAGCAGCAAAACAAGATATTTTAGATATTTCTTTTTATCAACAACCTTTTGAAAATCTAAAAAATAAAGCTCTCAAAACCTGGCAGTATAATCACTGAGTCATTGGTATTGATCAACAACCTAACGAGCCCTTGCAGATGATGTGTTTTGGTCAATCTGTGCTATGGAGCAGAAAAATTGCCCATTTACTCCATATATTAATACACTTCTAATTTAGCAATTGCAAAAAGTAAAGCACAGGCACTCCTATTATATCCAAGAAAAGGGCTAGACATTTAGACATCCACACCAGTCTTTTTCCATTCACTTTGAAATCTACCATCAACACTTCCTCTGCAGTAGGGGGCAGAAGAGACGAAGCTGTCAGCACTCCACAACACAACAACTCTTTCCGTGATATCCAGCCCTTCCCCGAGAGATTATAGACACAAGCTGTGGGTGGGAATCTTCGGCACGCTGCATTCCTGCTTTCTTTCTCCTCCCTCTCTCTCTCCATCTACTTATTGACTCTCTTCTCATGCATTATTATTTCCTTTACATCTCTCTCCTACATCAACTCCCCATCGTACCAGCTCTCCTACGGGGACATCCCTATAAGTTCCTACAAAGGCCCTGCAGCAGTTAATTGCAGCGAGAATATATATGATGTGCAGAGCCACCAAAGGGACAGTGATCACACAAGCAGGGGGTGGTGGAGTGAAGATGGTGGACACCGTTGTGGGGCTAGATGTGGTGATGGGAATCCTCTTGTGACCACAGACCCTCTTTTAACACCATTCCAAAACAAAAACACTGAACATCTCTTTTAAGAGACAGACAGTGAGACAGATGTGGTCTCATATTACGCTTATAAATTTCCAGTTAAGTCTACAGAGTAAAAAAGAAAAGCAACTGCTACTGTAAAGACACCTCTGCACCGCTCCTCTAAGAGCTTTCCATTGCAACCACTTTTTTTTTCTTTCTTTTTTTTATCTACGCCACTTATCTCTCTCTCTCCATCTCCCTTTATAGTTTCCTTCCTCCCTTCCTCACAGAGATTTTTCTCTAACGTGTTCCTGGATCATGCTGGGTGGTGGGAGAAAAGGCTGAATGCTGCGGCTGCTAACTCTGGCGTGGCGCCACTCTGCTGCCAGGCTCTTGATACTGCTCCTGCTGCCCTGTCCAGACGGGTGGTGGCCTGGGGGTAGAAGAGAGGCCGGGTTCACTGAGCTGTCTAAGAGACCTTTGGTGTGTCCTTTTGTTGACTGTGCAGACCCCTGTGTGGAGTGTTATCAGCAGGCTGCCGAAAACACCCACCTACCTGTCAGCTTCCCTGCCACCTCTCTGCTCCGCTTCCCGGTGGTAATTAAAGAGGGATATGGCACTAGCACCACAGTAAATGCCGTCCTCTGTGAGGGGTCCTCTATCCTTTGCTGTGTCTCTGGATCCATGATGTGAATCTATATGTTGGTTTTAAGGATTAGTCTGCATTTTAATTGACCAGAGGAGGTCTGCTGCTTAGATGATAAGCAATAACAAGCCTTAAATATTAGAATATGATCAAAACACAAGGAGCAAATTGGGATTTAAATCTTTTAATTTATGTGGCCAAACCAACTTTTAATGAGGAATGTAATGTAGTGGTGCTACAGGACGCTACAGGAATAGTCACTACACATCCCTAACCTTGAGTTTTTATGGTATTGATTTTAAGTGCTAGGGTTCATCACATGCATGCAAACATTCATGTACTCATAACCGCATGCAGCACCCCCTCCTTAGCCGACACACAAACATACACACAAAGCACACTTGCACAGGCTGAGAGCTCTATGAAAGCACCTATCAACCCATTATGCACATGGTAGGGTAAAGCGATCCAGTATAAGTGTATTGATCTTCCAGGGCCTCATTCAGTCTGGCATAGTGATAACATTTCACAGCCAGACAAGCCACTGCTACAATACAGGACATGGCTGAATGGAAAGTAAGGAGCTGAAACTCAGTGTTGGTAGAAAAAAAAGCATGTCATGGTCTGATTGAGCCGAACATCTTAAGGAAATTGAAGAGAGCTTCAATTGGCTCTTAAAGAAACGTTAATATATAGCAAATCCACTGTTTCTCTTGGAGATGATTACATGCCTGGCTGCATTGTGAAGTGTATTAAGCCACATAGAATGGTAATCTCAGCATCTCTCAATATGTCTACCACTCCCATCCAGGAACACAGTCTGGATTCAAGGGGTATAAGAGCGTGAGATTGAAAATGGTACGGATACCCACTGAAGGTGTCCGGAGGCAAGACCCGAGTAAATCTGGATGATGTTTGCCTTTTATCAATGTTGACTTTTTACTAATGCCATGGGTAGGCAGCTACATCAAAATGCCTTTATTCTTAGGGGAAATGTGCACTGAACTTTTCTGGCATCTCACCATAGGAAGTTATGCTGCCCTTTGAAGGAGCCATATTTATATAGTTTTAAAAAAAACACAGCTAAAAAGATGTAAATAGCGAAGCAGGAACTAGTTGCTGTCACACTGCCCTTGGATGAAGAATATCTGTCTGGCAGACAGTGGCCCTTGGGTGAACCTGGCATTTGATGCAATTTGTCTGGTCCCAGGGCTGAATACACAATAAAGGTGGCCTGTTTCTTGGTCAGCTCTCCGTCAGAGTGTCAGATTTGTATCCTTTTTGTAAGTGTTTTCTTTCTCTGGAAAATACTTTGAATTGAATGAATTCAAAGGCTTCTCAAGCTGTATAAGAGTCTTAAGTGCATTAGTGAAATAAGTTTCAAAAGCTATTTGTTTTGTTTTGAAATGTACAGTCTCTTGATCGGCGTGCACCACATGAAGTATACTGTAAAATGCCATCAGGGATACATCAGGCTGTAGAGGAGTTTTTATCTTCAAAGCCCAGGAACTTGCTTCATCTGCAGGGTATGTAGAACTTTACAGGGTGTTTTCTCCTGCACCAACATGCGAAAAGGAAACAGCTTGTACAAAATGAAGCCTATGATACTGGAAAGGTTTCATTTGGAAGATAATTTACACGATAAAACAGTTATCTTACCACATTAATCCTTATGCCTGCTGATTAACAGAATATGTATAACACACTTTGCACATAAAACAGAGAGGTTGGTGAAAATGTAACTTCAAAACCTTATTGGAATACTATCTTTTTTTTTGCTTAACCATTTTAGAGCTTCCCTGTGACATTATTCCACTGTGATCAAAGGTGCTTTGTCAGCAGAGTAGACAGCTGACACCAGGTCAGTGTGAATCAGAGTATGAAGGTAGCAATAATACATAACACATGTCTCAGTAGACATCACTCCCCCAAAGTTCCTGCACGCCAATTAGATTAAAGCTGTATATTACCTGAGGAAGGAGCACAGGGAGGAAATCAATACCAAGTCTCCAAGCAGGGACACTGAAACAACAGCCAGTGTCAGTTTGAGACTTATGTCATGAGGGCCTAGTAAAGTGGGTTGCAGTGTCCATATAGGCTGTCCTGTCTCAGCCAATGTAGGTTTTTGAAGAAGCAATTACAGCAACTGTGGGGGAATGTAATCAATTTTGTTTTCAAAAGTGCAATGCGAGTTATTGCAAGATTAGATTCAGTCTTCTGATATCTTTTTTTCGAGCCACACCCTTTTACCGAGATTTAGGAAAGCAAAATTGTACATAAACTCAATAAATAGACGCTTTGAGAAATATGATACCACTCATCTATCTGGCTACTAAATATGAAGCTTCAGTCAGCAGCGGGTTATCTTAGTTTATCAAATTGATTAGCCTGGCTTTGTTTGGAGCGAGGTTATAATCGGTAACGAAAACAAATGAAATAACGAAAACTAGGTGGGAAAAAACATTGTCGTTAACTGAAATAAAAATAGAAAACGAGGCATTACAAAAAAAAGATAACTAAATCTGTAATGTCTGTTTGCAAAACTAACTAAAATAAAACAAAATTATCGAGTAAATGTCCTTAGTTTTTGTCTTTGTCAATATCTTTCATAGAGCAAATAACGTTATATCTTTCAGAGTTGACATTTCCGACCATAGACCTGTTTTATACAGTCTATGCTGTAGACATGTATTTAAACTTTAAAGCACAAAAAGTAAGGACATTTGTGTTTGGTAGATTATTTCTCTGTGGTACCAATGCTTTTTGGCAACTAATCTTATCTTGTTAAGTTCCCTTTCAAATGGTGCCCCTCTTGTAAGGAACATGCATTTGTGGGATGTGCAGCAGCAGAGTATGTGGGCTGCGCCCATGAAAAATTTGCCAAATCTTCTCTGCCAATACCAAACAGCTTATTCTGCCATTGACTCGTTTGGTGTTTGGTGGATTGGATGATTGAAGTTTAAACACATGACACTGTCATGACACAGTCATGACACTGTCATGACACAGTTATGACACATGAACCCTAACTCTAACCATAACTTGTCATGACAAAAACCGAATGACACTTAATAAAAGAAGTGTTATGCCATGAACGTTTATGACTTGTTTATAATGTTTATGACACGTTCATGACAGTGTCATGTCACTCTTATGTAGATACCTTCAAGTAAAGTGTAACCCAAAATCTGAAGTGTAATAATGACAATTTGTGGTTTCATTGTTGTTGATTTAAAAAGATCTTTAGACAGAGCCAGGCTAGTTGTTCCCCCCCCTATTAACAGTCTTGATGTTAAGCTAAGCTTTACTGGCTTCTGGCTAAAGCTTCATATTTAGCTGACAGATATGAGAGTGCGATCTTCTCAATTCAATCTCGGCAACAAAGCAAAGAAGCACATTTCCGATATTTCTCAACTAAAGAATAGCTTGAATTAAGTGAAGCTACAGTATTGCACAACACAGAATGTGATCTAGCATAAAAGGTAAACTGGAGAGCAATGGGAACCATTGAGCTAGATAATGGGTTCTGAATACAACAACATCATAATTTAAACAGCAAATTGTGTGAATACATGGCTATATTCATGGTAAACAATTTAAATATCTGATTAATAAAGACCTAATGTTATGCAAGATTAATTACACTTACCCCATGCAATTACTCACCCTTACTTTGCAGGCTTTGGAGCATGTGACACATAATCAACTACAAGGTCAATGGAGAGCTCAGGTCAGGATACGCCGCAGGCATAATAGGTCCTTTATACACAGAGATTAATCAGAAACGAAGATGTGGTGACACTGCTTTATGAGTGTGTCTGCACTCAAGGAGCAGCGCTGAAACACATCTGTAGTCCTCAAAGGTCGACTGCAGTTTAAGGAATCTTTCAATGCTGCCCATAAATTATCCTGATGAGCACTGTGACGGTCTAAGCCAAAGGGGTGGCTCTAAGAACCTTATTGAAACTATTATGCACAAAGAAACAGGTAGGGACCATCATTAAAAACAGAGCTAGCAAAGTCATGCTGCAGACAAATTATTGCATGATTAGGTCTTGGGATAAAGCGAGCATGAGTCGCAAAAGCTAAGACATGATGCATCACAGAAGGGGGTAGAATTAGATTTAATCAGCTCTAGACAGAGAGAGGAAGTTGAAAAAAAAATCACTTGACTCATTTAGGCACAGACAACACTTTGTCATAGATGAGATACGTGGGCCCTGTTTTACATGGAAAAGGTAAACAGCTTCTATAAGGGATGATGTTGAAGATTTGATAAAGTAGAAAAGCACTTATTTCATGGATTGCACAACAGTCTCTGTCTGTATAATGTATAATAAATAAGGCAGATAATTAGCATGCTAAAGATAAGAACAGGAAATGACTGGGTCAGTGAGCAGACAAGGAAGTTGATGGAGGAGGATGTTATGGAGACAGAGGCGGTAAATGTCAGAAGGGGATTGACTGATGTTGATGGGAGTTTTGCGTCAGAGAGTGAGAATGGGTGTGGTGTGTGTCTTAGATTGGTAGCATAAAATGGTTCAATTATCAATAATTCTGGTTTATTGGAGTAAATCAAATATTTCCCTCCCACTGTTTCCCAAAACTCATTACAAGTTAGGCCTTGTGGCATCCCTTACTTGAAAGTGAAAAATCTCAATTGTACAAGTGAAGAGGCGTTTTAGCACTCAATTGGGTGAAATAAACTCCCTCGCTTTCATGACTGAATCCTCCTTTATTGGATTTTGCCTCGAGAACAAAAACAAATTTGAGCAAAAATATGGGAGTCTGAGTCTTGTGCCCGAGCTAAGTGTAGCAGCTGTGGCTGCACCTAAATGACAAATGGAGGGTTATGTGTGCAACAAACAATGGACAATTCCAACGGGAGAGAGAAAGGTGGTGGTGGTGGTGGTAGCAGTGGCTTATTCTTCAGGGTGTCCAGACAGCTCTGCAGGATCTGCCTGGGATAAACAACTGGCACATTCACAGCCTGATTAATTTGTGCCACTCCACAAAACACCATGCCAGGTCTTTTTTGCCTGTGACAACAAATCCATGCACCACACTGATCCTGTTTATTGACCACATCTTTACACCCAGTTTACTTTTTCTTTGTACGGATCTATTATAGTTTAATTTGAGCAGAATTGCTCTTGTAAAAAAAATGTCAATATATACTGTATGTACCATCAGGCTGCTACAATTTCCCTCTGTGAAAAAAAAGCCCTCCTCTCTTACATCAAAAGTGCTCATGTCATGTTTTGGTTGACATTGACGGCAAAGGCACTGCACCATGTCGACTTGCCAAAACCTTCATGTGGCTGCAGCTTTAGCTAAGGTTTTTTATTCTGTCTGGGGCAGACACAAACTTGGATATAGCCTCCAGACAGCAGACTTCTTTTCAGCATCACATGCTGTAAAATCAGCTACTTTTTATGCAGTGAATCAACAGCACACAAGGACAGGAGTCTGGTGGTGAAACAAAAAGCTAGTCAGCCATCACAATGAAATAGATCAAAGCCACAGAGAAGAATGGTGCTCATCAAATAGTTGGTGTAATGAAACTTTTAGGATTGGGGCCTATCAGGTAGATCTCAATGCTCTAAACTCCAGCGTTGTTTCAAAATTTATATGCAGAGAGGAACAATGAGAGTATTCCCAGCAGCATGTCTAGCGTCTGAAATTTATTTCAGATCCACCAGAACTGTAATGTGCTTCAATGGGATAACAAGTGATTTGCAACCATGAAATATTTTACTGTGGCCCACTCAAACAGTTGAGGCTGTGGTAAAACAAATGTTCACAATTCTCTTGCCAGAAGCGAGACAGGGGTTTTGCATTTCAAAAACAACTTTTAACATTAGATATTTACAGAACAAATTGAAGACACACAGATGAGAAAGTATCCACACTCCCGTCAGATCTTGGAGGCAGATATGGAAACATTTCTTTTTGTTGTCATTTGTGTGGAATCTGACCATCCACTAAGATATATAAAGAGATTATGATAAAAAAAAGTTAGTGATAATGGAGTAATGGAGTCACAGATTTAAATAAGGAAAAAATCGGCGGCATGCCTACATTCTTTGATATCTTTGGAATTAATTTACAATGTACAGAAAGAAAAAAATGACCCTAATGGGCTGGCTACATTGCACACGTAACGTATGCGAAGCGGACGTTCCAAAACTACGCTTCCACTATAATCAATGAAATTGGCTACACCGGACACGAGAGCAGCGTGTAGTGGTGCGTATGCTCCGCGGAGATTCGTATGCTCTACAAGCGTAAAAATAGGACAGTCTTCTGTTCATATCTTTTACGCGAGGTGTGTGCGGCCATTTTACACAGAAATGGATCATAAAGTCTTTATATTTTTTTAAAATTAAACCACCGATACACAGGAAACTACTGTCAATGAGCGCATAGGCAGTTTGGTTGTGAGAGATTCTATGTTTATTGTTTCCTTTCCTCTGCTTCATTTGATAATAGCTGAAATAATAAAAAAAAACAATTATTGAATGACAGGAAAATTATAAAAGTAAAAAAAGGAAAAGCTAGATATCATAATTACTAAAACTCATTATCATTATGGAGCAATGACTACTTTGGTAATTCTTCTTATATTTCAGTTGAAAAGTATTACTCTTTTAATGACTATTTTGAATAGTGTTTGATTCTTTTGAACCAGCATATGCTTTTTTTTTTTTTAGCTCCAAGCCATACTGTATATTGTGTAATATTTATGTGTCAAACATTTCTCCAGGTGATGAATTATTAATTGAATGTACTGAGTGGTGCTGGGGTCATTGAGCTGTTGTGGGCAGCAGGTGACATCATTATGCTATGTTCAGTGAAGCTTACATTGCTTTTTGTTCATTGGCAAGGTTGCCAGTTAGTCAGTAGGCACTGAAATGCTCATGCAAGATCAGACTACTTGGTATCAAGTCCTTGCATTTATTTTATTGTCAACATTAAGATGTTTTTGTTGCTCGTTGGATCTCAATAAAGGTGTAAGAAATGAGTGAAATATTTCATAAATGCCTCAATCTGTAATTTCAGTGATCCTGGCAGTATAACAGTAGATGCCCTTTTTTATTTGTTCATCATGCAACTCTGGAATAGTAGTGGTCATATTCTTGAAGAAACTGTACTAAAATATCTATAAGATGGATAGTCATGGTCGGACCTGGCCTTTCAAGATCAGCTGGGATGGAGCATCAATAATATATTATCAGTCATCAACGTTGCATATTAGATGGAGCATCGGAGACAGACTACACTACTAAGGTGATTACCATCTGTAACCCTTCACCACTCTTTAACTGGACCTTGAATGGAAATATGAATTTTTTCTTGACAGGGCACAACACTGACGGGAAGGTTTGGGAGTTGTTAAGAGTCTTCTGTTATCCATCACTAAGCTGAAATCTGTAAAAGGTTCCACGCCAGGCGCATGGTGCAAAAGGGTTGTACTTAGTGTCTTAATTAATTCATAGGTGTGTTTTGGGCGTGACATGCAATAAACCAATCAGAGTGTCATCTCCCTATTCCCTTAAAAAGCCAGGCGCGTCGCCATCATCATATATGGCACGAGAACTATGCCACCAAAGATGAAGCAGGCGTTAAAATAACAATTAAATGCTGCAATATTGACTTTAGACCAGGTTTTTGTTGGTCAATGGCACGATCACTTTCCGCTGCCTCAAGATAGCAATACACCAAGAATGCACCTGAACACACCTCCCTGTAAGACCAGCATGGGCGCACAGATGGGCGCAGGTGCATTTGCTATTTAAACAATATGGGCGCTGGACGGGAAATTGACAACTGCGTCAGTCTTAAACTAGCAAAGACACTTGCGTCGGGCTTTGCGCTGCGCTGCGCTGGGTGCAAGATAGAGCCCTCAGTTAGACATCAGAGTAGTGTGTGAAACTAATAAAATTCAAGTAGAATAGAAACATTCTTGGTTTCCTGAAGTGATGTCACTTCTTAGTAAAAAGGCTAAATTGGAACAAATCCCGATGTAAATATCTTAAAACCTGTCTTTACACCTTAATGGTCCAATGTGTAGGAATTTCTCCCATCTAGCGTTGAGATCATACATCACAATCAACTCTCTGTCAAAGTACGTATTACAGCTATGGTAGCCTTCACGCTTCAAAAAGCCGGTCTCTTGCTCTTTTCAATATCCTTCTTTTTCTGGGCGAAGAAGAAGACTCCTGTTCCTGAAATTTGGATTTTGAATACGTGTGGTTCTCCATGTTTCCTTCTTCAAACTTGCCAGGGCCGGGAAGCTACGCTACCCATTAGCAGCATTAGCAGCACCTGTGAGTTTATCATGTGACAGCGAAAACGCGAAAGGCGGAGCAGTATGTCCTGTATGTCCCTTACCGGCTAACGTATTTCAAGATGGCGCATGAATATGGAGCGTCTACCCCAGTTCATGTGAATGCAAATGTCAAATTTCAAGCCAAAAGGAATACTGATGAATTGATGGTGGAGGTAAATATTCATGAAGTTTGTGAACGGGCAACACAGATTTTGATAATGAACAACTAAACACGTTACACACTCTATAATGTAATGTTGAAACTCTTTCCATTCAGAGTATTAAATCCCAAATGAAACAATAACTATTTTAGTTTTATCAATTTTAATTTCTCACTGGAGAGAAAAGGTTGTGTTGATCTCACACAAATCTTAGGTAATTACACTTTGAAATAATTAAAAATGCTAGTCTGGTGTCAGCTTGACACCAGACTAAGTAGTTAACTCTTGCCGTAAACGAGGGTTTATTTAGTTATCAATAGGAAACGACATTATAGATCCCAGAGCTTAAGGTGTTAGAGCTACTGTTGAGGATTCAGGATTTGAACATCTTTTCATGAGGGCAGACGGTGACATTAAGAATCAGACGTACGTGGGAGTTCTTGCAAAGCTTTGAATTCAGACATAAAAGAGAAAAGTTGATGTAAGAAAGACTGAAGAAGGAGCAAAATTTGTTTGATCTTGTGATCTATTCATCCTGTTCGTGGATTATTTGGGGATATTAAAGTGAATTCCTCATATCAAGGTTTTGTTCCTCGTGAAATATACTTGCATTTGTGTCTCTAAGTTTTATAAGTGGGTCATTTTATGAAACATGTGTGTAGAGTGGATAAAGTTGCTGCACACCCACTCCAAATCCAAAAACTCTGCCGGAATCACATTGTCCAGGTCCAGGTAAAAATCCCCCTTTATATGGACCCACAAATGTATGCTAGATAATCAGTCTGCACAAATTGTTTTGTGTATGTGGGTGTTTTCCTGCACAGCCCACTGCAGTTAAGCTAGCAATAGACTGCACCCAGAGGAAGGAATTAAGTGTCGTGGCTGCCACTAACACCTTAAATGCATTCTGTTTTATAAAGGCACAACGAGCTACAGCGGCAGATGACTCCCATTAAACAGAACTCCTATAAACTGAGCCCTGTGTTTGAATGTTTATGACAATGGGAGATTGAGGAAGAATATGAGGAGTTTGTCGCGCGGTGCCCTCTTATATGCCCTTAACTGAAACCTCTTTGGCAAATAGTTTTATGGATGAATGCTTATCCATATTCCAGCGAGGTAAGTGATGCGATTTCACTGTTGATTGCCTCTGCTGATCGGTGGGATTGGTTTAGTGTTAGATAAATATAGGAGACTGCTGAAGGGAATGATAAATACATACGGACCCTACACCGTGTCAAGACAAACAATGCATGGATTATGACGTTAAAAATCACAAGATAAACCAAGAGTCTGATTTTAATAATCCTAAAGAGCTCTCAAACACCTGACCCTGCAAGGTCAGTGTGTGACTTCAATTGAAGTTAATCTCAAGTTGGTTCGGTGTAAAGTTTGACCTCATATGACGGGTTATTTGGAGCATGTAATGTTGCAGGATTAACTTGATACCAATCGCCTGCCTTTAATCTCCCAGTAATTTAAACCCCAAATTGATCCACATGCCTAAATGGACCATTTTTTTTAAAGTCTGCTGCATATCAGATGTATTTCTTCAGTGAAGCATTTCATCAGAACAACTCAGAGTCAAAGTGACATTTTGGGCAGCATTGAATTTCTGTGCCTGCCCTGAAAGGCTCTTTTCCTTCTTAGTGTTTCAGGGGCACTGACAAGGCAACCCTTATCCAGCAAGGCTAGCGGCCAGGCAGCCTAGGCCGTGATACATAAAGCATCAGATTGCACATGAGCACCAATCCAAACAACTTGTCATGGAAAGATATTTACTCCTCAGTTCAGACATTATTCACACACAACTATGCCCCTGGTGGAAAAGGAGCCGTCTTGGGCTGAAAGAAGAGTAGTCCTGTTCACCTCATCTGTCCCGGAGAGAAGGGGAGACAGACAAAGGCGGTGAGAGAGAGAGGCAAGTGTATTGAGAATATAGTGGTTACGTGGAGAGAGGCAGGATATACAGGCAGAGAAGCAAAGATGAAAAAAGTAAGTGAAATGAGGAAATAGACACATGGAGGATGGCAGATCAAAACATTTAAAAAGTTGGGAAAACATCATACTCACCAAAACAATTGCTGAGATCTTGAAACATGGCAACATCGCTACAGTTTAGTCCATATGGGGCAAAAAAACAAGCAAGCTTAGCCAGATGATCTAAGGTGCTTTCTTTAAAGCGGCACTTATCACATTTATCATATTAACACTGGATCAAATGTGAAAGGGGCTACTCGTAGTGACAGACTCACAGATAATTATTACCAGAATGCATTTCTTTCTCTCATTGTTAAAGTGCCCATATTATGATAAAAACACTTTTTCTGGGATTTGGGGTGTTATTTTGTGTCTCTGGTGCTTCCACACGCATACAAACATATAAAAACATCCATGCTGTTTTGAGTGAGATACGGGTTTCTGAATGTAACCTGCCTTCAATCTCCGTGTGAGCTGTTCAAAATCTGCAAAGTTTTCTACGTCACTAGCCGAAACGAGGGGGCTAAACCATGCTAGCGGTTAGCCCCCCTGTTCTCAATGGACAAAACACTGCTACAACACACCCAAGTTCACCATAATCTACAAAAGAGCTACTTACGTCCCTATTCTGCAGGTATTCCACGCAAAGTTGGAAGTGCGCCCTCGTTTAGAAGAAGTCTCCCGGCTAATCCTGCCTTGTACTGACTGCAGTTAGAGAAACAGCTAGCTAGCAATTGTGAGCCTTACCTAGCTACTTTGCATGTGCGAATCCCAACAAAGATGGTACAGAAGTAGGATGTCTAAATAAACCATGTAAACCTATTCTGGTACAACCTCAAAATACAATTATGAACCTGAAAATGAGCATAACATGGCCACTTTAAGGTTTCACACAACTTTTATTTATTTTTGGTTCATTCTCATTATAATCAACCTTCTTTTCAGCCACAGAAGGCAGATGTTTTCGGTTAAAAACACATTTTACTTTGCTACCTGCCTAGCACCAAATGACAGACAAAGTTAGTGACTAGTTGACCATTTAGCTGCTACGAGACATTCATCAGAAGTTTGTGAAGACCAAAACAGAGCTAAAAGAAGAGTTAGTATTAATCTTTAATTTCTCAGGTGGTCAGAAACAATTCAAATACACTTCAAATTAGTGCTGATGGGGCCATGCAGGTTCTGCAGGATATGTACATATGCAACTGTTGCTCACGCTAATGTTCAGTTTTATAAGGTCATTTTAGCTTGTTTCACTGCCTCCAAGTTGCCAAAAAAAATTAAAGCAGATTTAAAGGTAAAATGAAAGTGTAAAGTCACAAATTACACGGGAAAACTGTTGGTTACTCTGCAACCTTGTTTATTCTGAGTTGTTTTTAGCGATGCCGCCCAATTTTCAGATTTCAACATGTAAAGCTATGGTGGTCACTTTATTTTAAGCGTCGTTGGGCAAAAATTCCATAATAATCTTTCAGCATGTTGTCATTCAAGTGGTCTGAGAGAAAACTAGACTTCTGCACATCCTCTCGGCCCTGTTTCCAGATTTAAGATAATCTAGAAGGGACAGGAGAGGTTGGTCAATGGCAGGTCATTTCAGAGAAAGAGAGTGTTCCTTTGCTGTTCTGTGCATGCATTGCCCACTGCAGTTTTAACTTGGTTAGTAAAATGTTTTTAGTATCAACATGAATATTGGCCAGAACTACAAGTATAAGACCCATGCTGCATGAACATATCAATGCAGCCAGATACAAAGACTTGGAGTAGTTGAAGACCCATGGATAATGTAGGAGAGGCCATCATTTACCTATATACACAATTTTCTTTAAACACTCATGCAACAACTGAACAGTGGTCAGTTTGCTTTTAGAACTGTTAATTGCAAGACCATGACTGTGCATGTGTGTCTACCACTCTATGTGTGTGTGTGTGTGTGTGTGTGTGTGTGTGTGTGTGTGACATGCATATACAGTACGCTCACCGTCTGTCTAACTGACAGTGGCTTACTGGTAAGATGAATGTTTCCTCCCAGCTGACCGTCCATCCTGCTGGCGTAAATCATTTCTGTCACTCAACAGCATCCGCTAAGCAGAGCCTCATTAGTCTAACCACACAAGAGCTCCCTCTCACATTCAGCCAGGCATCTCAGCTATCTGCGGTGCACAACTCCCAGCAGATGCTGCCAGTTTTGCCCCCACATAGACAAATATTCACACTCCACACTCAAGCACTTAAGCAAGCGGTTGCACACACACAGTACTATGTAGTGTAGTACACAAAGTGTAATACACTGTAAATGTGCCTGTGTGGGCAAAACATAAAAACATGTTAGGTCACTAAGGTGTAACCACATACCCACCTTAACTTTGGACTTCCGAATAAGAACCACTGTAAAAAGCTTTTAAAAACTAGGTCCAAAACAGGACGGCCTCACCTAATGTGCATGTAATGGGGCCTTTTAAATGGGCCGTAAACACTGCCTGGCATGTGGAAAAAGAGTTTAGTGGTTTAGAGGGTTTTATTTTTGTGGGATTTAAAGGAAGAGGCAGCATTATGAGCCAATCGTCTGCCTGGCCTCCAGATAATGTTATGCCCTATCTCTCCATGGATCATTGAAGCTCTCTTTGTTTCCGTTCTACACATGCTCACACACTTTTGCAGTAGTCCAGTGAACGGGAGAAGAGCAAAGGGCCGATGAGCTTTGGAAACTGCCCAGAAAGCTTGTCAATGCCAGTTACTTTTGGCTAACTTGGGCTGCCGACCGTTACTTTGTTTAGCCTCAACTCGCTAATTGCTGATGCCAAAGACATCTGCTCTAACTTTTAAAGTGAGTTGCTGTATAGTTTGGTCGTGATGCTGAAAATAATATAGCTCAGAGAGCCAAGAAAGACCTTCTGCTATAAGACTCATCTTGGGGACTAGTATGCACAGCAAGGGAAAAGCACAAAAGAAGAAGTGTGTTGTTGTGCGTCCTTTCTCAACCTCTAGAAACCTGCTCTCATCAGGGATTGCAGATTGAGGTTTGAGCATAATCTAACAAAACACAACATTTTAATGTGTTTTAATTGTGTCATATGTGGGTGTATGTCAAAATGTGTACACATTTGGAATCATTTGTTTGCATTTGTGGGATGTGTGCCTACCTGTCTGTGTGTGTTTTTCTACATATGCCTTCAGCCATGCAGCAAGCTTGGGGAAACTCCCATCTCACCAGCTCTACTATTTCCCACAGCCTTCGCTCTGCACAGCAGACAATGTGAAGAGGAGATGTGACTCATCCTGGGACGAAGCCTCTCCTCTCTTCCCGCCTCCCACTTTCCCTCCCTTCCTTCTCGCTCTCTCTCACTCTGTATAGCAGTTATTTGTTTGTGTGCTTGGTTTTCTAGCCTTGACTTGCTGACTTGAGAGTCACAGTGGCACTGTTGCCCCCAGGCTAAAACAAGACTTGATGAGCAAAGACTCCCTTTTCTCCCTCTTTCTCTTCCCAGGTCGGTATCTCCTCCCTGTGTGTGGTCATATCTCTGTCTACCTATCAGTGGAGATGCTGATTGGTGGTCTTCAGTTGAGGAATGTTTATACAGTTAGATCATGCAAATACATATTTACAATCTTTATCAGTTTTTTTCTAGAGCCTGAAAACACACCTGAGATCTCCTTATCATTTGAGGGAAGCATCCAACCTCAGATGCTCTCACACTATTGTACATCAACATTAATTATGTGTAAAGCAAAGTAGGAGTTGTTTTTAGCACATTTTCTTTAGCCTGCTTCTTCTACTATACTAAGTGATGTTCTGCATTTCTGTCAAAAAGCTCAAGGGTTGTTTGACATCCTTGCATGGTGTCTCTGCCCAACACACCCACAGCTGTGGACTGCTTTGACCATTGACTTACTTGACACTCGAAGACTTGATTTGAGACTTGAACACAACAACATGTCTGGAAAAATCTCAAACAGTAAAAAACAAATACAACAGGATGGTCTTGCATGGCCACACTTGATTATTTAATTTTTTGGATTATTGAGTTAAAAGACAGCTTTGTAACAAGACTAAGGCCTTTTTCAGACTGCCCTGCCCAAATCCGTTTTTTGGCATATCCAGATTGCATCTACATTGATTTTAGACAGTCTGGACAGCAAAAAACCACAACAAATGTGATTCTTGCTAATCTAAACAACCTATACACACTGTATATGGTCTATGGTTTAGAGGATTTGTTGGATATTTAGCAGGTTTACTTTTGTTTACCATGAAACACTAAACACAAAGCAGCTGAGGCTGATGGGAATGTGATTAGAACAAGTATTTGTTCATAAACCAAAGTAATGGACATTGGATATTTTGACATGATGACGGTGCTAATCCGTCTCTTACTTTGACCTGCTGGTGCGTTACAGGAAGAATCAGGGGATCACCCTAAGAGAAGCCATTGCTGTTTAAATTGCATGGGCAGACACCAAAACTGGATATTTGTTACTGATGTGTCTGATAGCTGGAACATTTTCATGCAACTCAATTTTAACGGCATTGTATTAGTTTGTAAATATTGTGTTGTGTGGACCCCATGAAGAAGAGCTTCTACTTCAATGAAGTTAATGTATCTAGTATCTGAAAATAAGTTGACATTGTCTTGTTTATATAGATAAATGACCATAACACATGGACACACTGCAACATGGACCAAGTATGAGCTTCACCAATCGCAGATCGTTCACTATCTTGTTCACCAAACGGCATAATTCAAAAGATTATAGAGGTCTATCTAAAACATCTATAGCATTCAAGTATGGATTCTAAGTTCACTTCAAATGAAGGTAAATGAGAAGTTTCCATCTTAGCCCATGTGTTTATTTTTTAACTGTCAAATCTTGGGGCTCCTGTTAGTGGTTTTGGATCGGGAGAGCCATGGCTACTATTTCTTACTATTTACAGCACGGAGGTAGGAGTAGAAATAAGCAAAAGACAAAAGAAAACAAAATGAAAAATTAGAAAATCAGCTTTCATATTTCCCACAGGGAGAGACAGGGAGATCAGAAATCATGCCTGGGAGGTTGTAATCTCCATTAATAAGAAGTGAAAATCTTCCAAACACGTGTACTGTGCATTAAATACTTTTTTATTATTATTTTCGAACCACCACAATACGGTCACAGAGGTGCCAAAGCTGTCACATCAACAGCACTTATAGTGTCACACTGAATCATCTGAACACTGGAGTAGCTGTCAATGGCTAGCCATTACATGTCAATGGGCTATGTAATGTCAGAATAGGCAATAGGCCTTTAAGTATAGGGGATTGACAGTTTAATTGTTTAATGGTCAGTCAATGAGGCCTCTCACATGTTCGGGTTTCACAGAGACAATTCAGTCTATTATGCCATGACACGAGTGGTGAGATTGTTATCGCGCCAGAGCTGTTGGTCACATAAAACAATCGCTGTCTCTGTGTGCTGCAGAAGGGCCTCATGCAGGATGGCACTAATTCTCTCCATTAAGAGCCTCCAGCACATTGCTGCTCTTTGTACACAAATCCCCTTTAATTATGGGATTTATACACCAGCAGAGTGCGAACATGAATAAATAACTATAGAGCAGCAGAGGCAAACAGCCAGTTAAGGCTTCCATGGAACATGAGATTCTGCACGGTCACCACAGATAAGGTGCAGAGCTTATGACATGCATCTCAAGTAGAGCTAAATATTTCCTACCAAGAGAGCAGTTAAGTGTATAGAGTATACTTCGCTGGGAAAAGAGATCAGTAGCAAAATGGCTATTAAATTAAAAAAAAACTTTCAAAAAACTTACATATGCTGTATATAATGCAGCCAAGGTTGAGTCATTTTTGAGTGGTGATGAGAAGCAATGCAGTCTAAAGTAGAACACAATTAATAGAATACATTTGTCACATTAGTCTGATAACAGCAGCTTGAGGTAACCAGACAGTGAAGGACATTGGCTGTACTGTATTGTCTCTGAGCCACATAACTTGTTCCTTGTGCATTGCGCCACTGGGGAAGACTATTTAAGATTCGAGGAGTGTGTTAGGCAGAGAATAGGAAAAGCCTTTTTGTGTCCATGAATACCCAGGCAATCAAGGCATCAATTATTCAAGCTGCATGCAGAGAGAAACCATCGCAAGCTGTCCATCGGCACTCAGTCCCAAGACTCCTAATGTTGCGCAGACAGCAGTGGAACAATACAAATCCAACAGAGCTATTAGAAACAAGCCAATCCAGGAAGACTGCTGCAAAATTAGAGATAAGACAGTCCAAACATGTTAATTTGGTAATCAATTATGACTAGGTTTAATCACAGTATGTAAACATGCATTGTAGGCAGAAGTGTTGAGGAAATTAATGTTACATTGACTTCAAGCCCATATGAGGGACAGTTACACTATGAATTTTCTCCACAGTAAGAAAAATAGCTAGAGAGTTACGAGTCTAAATACTGTAGTCCCAATTATATTCCCTCCCTTCTCTCGTCAAAAAAATAAAATAAATAGGTATGAAATAACAGCCCTGTCTTCTAAAATATTACATTCCCATACAACTAAACTGCATTCTAAATTGCGTTTCAAGGGAAACGTAATTGAATCGTCCTGGAGTACTTTGTTTTTGATGTATCACAAATGTGCATAAAGTCCACCTAGATCTTTTCCCAAACCTAACCAATTAGTTTTGTCAATGTAAACCACGTGTTTAAAACTGCAACCGTTAATCCGGTAACGAAAATATGTTTCCCTCGAAACATAATTGAGAATGCAGTTTAGTTGTATGGGAGGGTAACTTTTTAGGAGACAAAGTTCGAAATTAACATCAGTCAACTATATGTATATCTTCTTGAATAGTTTGCTGGTTACTGATGTCTAGCTAACTAAAAAGCTAGTGTTCCATTTTTGTTTTTGAGAGCTGAAAACAGACATCTAATGGAATAGCTATAGTACCTATCTTAGCCCATTGAACTACAGTAGCTCTCACACAAGGGATAAAGCTTAGATTGGGCCCAAAAAATCAAGCCCGACCCTACCCGAGCCTGTGCACGTTGTGTCCGAGCCCGGCCCAGCCTGACACATTAACTGTAATTATGAGCCCAAGCCCGATTTAAACCCGACAATTTTTTTAATACGTGGGCCGTTATAACTGACGTCCTCAACTACAATTCCGAGGTGTTTGAACTGCAGAAATCTGTTTAGAAGACGTATGCTTGGAGAAGTAAGTAAAAAGTTGAAGTATTGAAAGCTGACTATCATCTTTTCTGCCATGGCAAGCCTGCTTCATGTGTCTGTTCATCGTCCAAGTCCCCGTTTTTTTGCTGTCATATGCAAGTAGCGTGCCGCACTTAATGCGCTCGACAAAGCCAACACGTTGTCACTGCCCACGACTTGTTTAAAATGGTTCCATTCCTCCGACTTTCCTCCAAACTTGCTCAAAGTTAATTCTCCTGTTTTTATTTTTTTCTTCAAGCTCCATGTTGCACTTAAGCTACACAATACAGCACAGCAGGCCCAGTGTGATGTGTGCGAGTATAGGAGAGCTGTGCATGATTATGGCATAACTTTCTCCCGACCCAATTAGGCTAATAAAGTAATGATTAAAAAACACAAATGCTTGATCAAGGGCCTGGCCCGGGGATAGTGGCGGGAAATATCGGTCCAGTTCGGGCTCGGTCAGAGAATCTAAACTCTAACGAGGGATAGCTAGGAATTTTAAATGGATCTTATCTATTATCTATTTTAGTCTGCATGCTTCCATTTTTAACTTAATTTTACATTTCTCTGCAAATGTTCTCTTAAATGTTATGTTGCTTTCACACCAGAGCAGTTTGGTCTGTTTTAACCAAACTCTGGAGCATTTTGTCAGATAGTTTGGTTTGTTTAGGACGGTGTGAAAGCTCATCTGAACTCTGGTGCGGACCAGAAAAACTGGGTACTCGGTTCGCTTCTAAGGGCGTTTTCACACGACAGCCTTTAGTTCAGTTGAATCGAACTAGAGTTTGTTTGCCCTGCTGGTGCGGTTTGTTTGGGCAGGTGAGAACGTGGCAATCAAACTCTGGTGCGCACCAAAAGCGGCCCAAACAAGCTTACCGAGACCTGCTTGAAGAGGTGGTCTCAGTACGCTTTCAATCAAACTCTGGAGCGATTTGTTTGTGGTGATATCGTGATCCGTACTCGAACTACTTTCTTGCTCCCGCCCCCAGACATATCCAACCAATAAGAGGGCTGGATGTTCTTGCTTGATTTGTAATGACACATTTTGGTACGCTTGGATTTTTCCAGGTGTAAAACCAAACCAAACCAAAACCGACCGAGGGCAAATTGCTCCAAGTTTATTAACTCACCAACTGATTCGGACCAAAGCAAACAAACTACAGGTGTGAAAACGCCCTAAGTGTACTAGAGTTCAGGTTCACTTTAGGCGAGAATGCAATTTCAACATTGCACATAAAGGGATGACTAAGGGATGATAACTTTCAAATCCATAAACTATTATAACCATACATCGCTCGTCATCTGTGTGACAACACATCATAATCTCTCTCATCAGGGCCCGCCATCTCCTTCATTGGCTGTCTTGTCAGCTGCATATATTGTTTGCCGTCTTCTAAAATATTGGAAACACTAAAGCAAAACCAGAAACCCAAGACGTTATAAATTGAGCGTTGCTCCATCCATGATGTTCATCAGCAGGAAAGAAAGCACAGTACAGAAGCTGAGGAAGAATGAAAATGTGGGATCAATTCCCAGAGGAGACAAAGGGAATCTAACACACAGACAAGGTGACTGCATTCTCACAGAGTGAGAATACTTGAAAAAATAACCAAACTTTGTGATCTTTTGACTTGTACGTTGCATCACAACCTTCCCATCATGCATTCTATTTTGTTTGGCTCGAACCACTATAGTTTTCTAAAGCCGCTGACACATGGTAAGCGATTTACTCTCTGCACCGCTAGGTAGGGCAGAGAGCAAAGCGCAGCACACCAATTCGTCATCGAGGGTGGCAAGGAAGCTATTTCCCATTGCTAGGTAACGACAGCTGTTATCTCCTTGGTTGTGCTTTTGGTGGCAAATCTGAGCGGTGTGTGGTGCCAAGGGTAGCACAGCGCATAGTTGGGCAACTGGCGCAAAACAGTTTTGCCACCTATCATATGTAGGTGGCTTATGGCTACATTTAAATTGCTAAGTTTTTGAGTTATGAGCAAAAAGCGATCTCTGTGCACACAAGTGTTTTTAGCTCCAGTAGAAGAACTAATCTCCGTTTAAACTAACACGCCCAAACGGCATATCTCATCAACATTCTTGTATACTGGGCATAAACAGGAGGCAGCATGTATACTCTGCCCATTGCTGGTAGTTGCCATGGTAACGTTAGTAGCCTAGTCTCAGAGAACGAGACTACACAACCTATGAGCCCCAATCAGGAGGAGAAACGTTGCCATCAGTGTCTGTGTTGCCAGTGGTCTCTGTTCGTGGCCGTTTAGACTGCAACACAACCTGGCAGAATCCAAACCAAAACGGGTCAGAAAAGGTTTCCAAATGTCTCCGGTTTAGAGGCTTGGAAACGCCAGAGCAGTGTGAATGTGAGGTCAATAAATGTAGCAAAGATATTTTATTTATTTTAAACCAAAACATAGCAATGTAAATGTAGTCTAAGAAACATGAATAATGGTAGTATAGTGTAATGTGTGTTCTACAGTAACAGCAGAGTGAAAACATTGTAATTTCCCTTACGGGATTAATAAAGTATAAATTATTATTATTATTATTATTATTATTATTATTATTATTATTATTATTATTATTATTAACTGATGAATCTTCCATCTCCCCATATTCACCACATTGTGTAACCATGGAACCTGAGTTACCCTTCAGATCAACACACAGAAAATGACCTCCCAGCACGCTGCCCACACTGTCCCTGTATCCCACTCTGTACTGTGTTCAGAACAAGGCAATTATTTATTTACAACACTGCCTTTTTGTCACTTTTTGAGCAGACAAACAGCATGCTGGACATATCTCCAGGGATACACACTCAGGTTCTACCCCCCCACCGTTTCCATGCTATTAGGCTGCAAAAATGTCAACATGATTTTATATCCATGCCTTAAAGTTAATTCCCCTTTGACCGCCTGATGGCATTTTTTGAATCATCACTAAGATGCCATGCAACAACTTTTCATATTTACAGTATCATAAAATTGGACTATAAATGTCCAAAAGATGATTTGAATTGTACAGTCATTTACAGTCTGTCTTCACCTGGGGCCGAATAACCTGCAGGGTGGGAGTTCATTTGACAAGCTGGCAAGATGATTTATGCAAATGTGGAACACATTTCTAACATGATCAATTCCCTTTTTTGGTGAAAAATACTTTTACATTTTCTAATAGCACTATTTGCCAGTTTTTTTTTGTGCTATTTCTACAATAAATAAAAATAAATTATTAAAAATACAATATACAATTGATTGTTTCCTACAGTGTTTATGATAAAAAATAGTAAATCATTGCATGTTGATAAGTTTTTTCACTTTTAAAAATTCCCTCTTTACTCAATAAATCATTTTCATTTCGTTTTTATGTGAAATCTGCTTTATATGCCATATTTCTAAGACAGTGTTTTGTGTCATTTGCACCTGATTGAGATTGGACCATGAACACTGAAGAAAGCATTACCTGAAACATTTGTACTTTTCTTCTGCGTGTAAATTAGCAACCGATAAGAACTCTATTAGACTAGAAAACCCTTCCTTGCTTCTACTTTATAAAGTTATAGCATGGACAATGTATCATGCTTGAACAGGTTTATTAATAATTGGTTATTAAATGGAAAGTTGTACCTGACTGAACAGTGGCAGCACTGTATTCACTATAGTCACTGTGTTGCCGTTTTGAGTCCTCGTCCCTCATATACCAATGACATTTGGGCAGGGTGCCCCGTAAAGTAAAAAAAAAACGCTCAAGTAATTTTCTCTTTCAGATTGATCTCCGCTGCTGTGATGCACTAAGCTGGCTCTCTGACCTGATATCTCCACCTCAGCCCAAAATATATCCAGCGTGCAAACAAATCTGCAGAAATAAACATTAGAGCACACAACTACTATTTGAATGGAATGAGGAGAGTTTTGTATTTTTTACTTGTGGCCTAAAGTCACCTTGCACACTGAACATCAGTCCCAAAGATACAGCAGACAGCTACATAGGCCTATTGTTACAACTTCTCTAAAACATAACAAAGTTTAACATATACTGTAATTATTTAAGATTAAATATGAGTTGTAAGTGAATCAATTATACACGTACACTGTTACTTTACCATGGTGTCTGTTAGTGATCATGATTACTGTAGACTTCTTCAGAGAAATAGTGTAGATTTATAGCTATTAGGCTTCTTCCATTAGCGGTTAAAGTCATACACACCAGACTCAATCAAAAAAATGAAAATCATGATGTAAAAGTTTATTTTTATCATTTTACAATACAAAATTGTGTTTAGAACTATATTGTGCTGCTGTGCAGAACATTCTTAGACATGTTGATGACAAATTTTGACTAATCGATATCCACGCTTATGTCATGCTACCGCACTTGCATTTGATTGTACTCCATTTGATGACTCATAATATTCTCTATTTCCCAGCATTGTGGCGTGATTAACTTTTCCCTTGTGTAATATTCTGTCTTGATTAAAACTGCAGTGCTGCCGTAGATGGGAGCACCACCACGTATTGCTCACACTTTGACGTGCTGCACCACTTCACTCTGATGAACAAGATAGAGTTTGAAAAAAAGCAATATTGCTTTCAAAATCCAATTTTTAAAACTGCCAGACGCTCAAAATGCCTGACGAATATCACTGAACCAATTAAAGTGCACATCTGTTTCATTAGAGGGCCTCATATCCATCCATCTTATCTGTCAATCTTATCTCTCAGTACCTTCATGCACCTTATCAGATGTCTTTATGCATGCGTGGCTGTGGAGATTAATTGAGTCAATTTAACTTAATTTCAGAGGAAGAGGCAAACTTCACGCTCTGAATTTCTAAGCTGATACTCAGTTTTATTACATCATAAAGTCACATTTGCTGAACAAACTCATATTCAATTATAACCAGGTGAAATACGAAACAAAATTGGGGCAAGGACAACTGACTATACACTAATCTGCATCCATAGGCTTACGATGAGTCAAAGATTTATTGAATGTTTTATTACAGTGTCATGCTGCTTAAATGAAGTTTGAAAAGCAATACTGCTTCACCAATTAAACTTCAGATGATGTACAAAATTCTTTGACTCAACTATACGGTGTGCATACATTAAACAGATGCAGAGTAAATGTGTATTCAAAGTTGCAAAAGCATTGTTTCCTTTCCCACAAGTTGTATTTTTAATATAAACACCAATGCTATGCTGAGGGCAGATTGTCAACGTGAACCCAATATAGTCGGTTCTCCCTCCCCACAGGGCTATGAGACACAAACACAAGTTTACATGAATAACAGGTAAATAAACTATTACCTGGGGATTGTTCCATTGTCTTTTTTAAGCCAACTGACAGTGATGTACATCAACTGTCAGTCTCAGGGTGACTTCTTTTTTTTTTTTTTCTTCGAGCAGACTGCAGGTATTTATTTAGTCTTGCTTTATTTAATCTGACTATTAAACCAGCCGTGCTTCCTACGCAAAGCAGTTGCCTGCAATATTAATTGCTTGACTCCAGTGAACAGCTGCACAAAGCCATTTTTTAGCAGTCACGAAACATTATTCACTTCCCATGCATGTACATTTTTGCAGCTGATCAAGACAATGAGACCAAAGTCGTATTTCTTATCTAAAGATTAATGTCCTGCCATGGTGGGATGAAATCATACTATAGCTTTGAACCATACAATTTCTTCTGCTTATTATTATTATATTTATATTATTTACAAGTATTTAATATGTGTTTATATTACAGACAATATTTGGCTAGATATCAGGTGAGAGTGCCAGCTTAGTGCTTCACATTGATGTTTACATATTTGAAACTAAGATGGCTGTGTTCGATGGTGTGTTCATATTCTTTGGTGTTGCTTTATAATGGCATCATCCTTCCAAACTACATCTTCAAAACAAAAAGTGGGCTTTGACAAAGGTCACATAAGTAAAATGAAGATGGAGGAAAACCTTTTGTTCACTTAAGGCTATTTTCATACTATGTTATCAAAAGTATCCATCATCCATTAGCCAGTGGAGCTGACTAGCACCACTAGTGGCAAAATAGCAGAGCATGAAAACAGGCATGGGTTTGGGGCTTTAAAAACAGGATTAGGGTTCAATATCCATGCATTCAGGCTAAATCTCATTTTATTTGATTTAATACATTTTATTTTCCTTTTTTATTGTGTTTTACAATGAGTTATATATTGATTTATCTTACAAATTATTTTAAAATGTATGATACGAATAAAGTTGCCTTGCCTGACATTGTGTTGGGATTAGGTTCTGTATGCAATCCTTTAATTAGCCATTATGTAAAATATGTTGGTGCCAACAGTAATTTTCGTGTCACTTTTTTTCTGATGATGGATATTCAAGTTTGAATTTTCAAAGAGAACTTAATTGTGTTGGTTGGTGTGTCTCATATTGTTTCATGAGATTTAAATAGGCTACTAAACATGATCTACTTTTTGGTCAATTTTGAAATGTTTTGTAAAATAACAATATAAAAATCTGAATGCACATTTTAGCTTTTTTTTCTTCTTTTTTTTACATATGTGTACTATTGCGCAGTGATTATCCAGGTGTCCAAAACACCGGTGATAACTGATTGATTGACTTCAGTCTGTTCGTCACGTACAGTTTTGTTGTGTGACATTTTATTGTTGTGATCACAGCAAGATGGTATGCAATGTGGGTTTGGAATGAGAAGTTATAGAACAAATAACTGGCATGGAAAACTACATGGGACACACAAATCTATTTCTATGTAGGAGATGTCAGTTTATAATTCTTCCATTCCTGCATAACAACCTTATACTGTAGATTTGTCACATAATGGCTGCCTGGATGGCCTGTGGTTTAGCACTAACTCAGACTACCTTGTGCCATTTTGTTTTCAAACAGCATTTGTAAATGTAGACATGTAAATGATGAAATAGGTGGTGAAGAAATGGCACTGAGTGCAATGAAAGTAAAGTGCCCTTTTCCTCTCTCGCATTTTTGCAAGAAACATTAAAGTGCTGACTGATTATAACAACCTGTCTCATCGTTTTGCTTTTGTTTTTTCTAAATCCTGCCATTTCTCAAGCTGCTGTGTATTGAGGTTCATGAATCTCTGCAATAATATTTTTGACTGTCAGCAGAAGTCAACTTTTAAGAGAGTGATATTGTTCTTTTGTGCTGTTTAAATCCAGTTCACAATCAAACTCAAGGAGCCCCATAATAATCTCCATCTTCAGAGCTTCCTCCGACTTCTGTGGCAAGAATAACTTAAACAGATAACTAAAGGCAAGCAAAATAAGAAAAATTACAACATCCAAGGTAACCAAAGTCATTTTCTGAACTGTCTGTAGGTTATTGATCAGTGTTTGTGCAGGTGCCCATGCATCCATTCAATCAGCCTTGGTGCACTTTAAGTCATCATTCTTGTCATCATCAGAGAAATACCATTGATTAGGTTAGATGAAAGGAATTTGCACAGAAATGAATAGCCACCGCCCTCTCTGAGAAGCAAAGGCCAAGACTCAGTGTTCTGCCAGTGGTGCATGTATTCATCTGCCATGTGTAACACCACCACTTGTACTCACTTATCTGCATTACACTGTACTGTATACTGACACGGTACAGCTTTG
This sequence comes from Sander vitreus, assembly GCF_031162955.1. Classification (NCBI taxonomy): domain Eukaryota; kingdom Metazoa; phylum Chordata; class Actinopteri; order Perciformes; family Percidae; genus Sander; species Sander vitreus. The sequence goes on from NC_135859.1 coordinate 27,014,065, forward strand.
ATTTTGAATGTAAGAATAGAGTGTGATCTGTGCTTGAACTGTGTGACCACAGCTGCTAAACCTTTAAAGGGTAACTATAATTTTTTTCAAACTGGACCCTATTTTCCTATGTTTTTTTTGTGTAAGTGACTAATAGGAACAACAATCTTTGAAATTGGTCCAGTATTAAGCGTGAACGCTGTAACCGGCAGCCACATATCGGGCTGCAATGTAACCCTATGGGGCATGTGTTCAGCGTCAGTTTGGTCCACTAAAAGTGCTGTTTTTGCCACTAAAAGGCTCAGATTATTATTCTAAGTATCTGACAACATTATGGAAAGGATCCCTTCAGAGATATACCTTTGAAACCTCTTTGAGACCTTTCTGTTTAACCAGAAACAGCTCTGAGGTCGCACACGCTAAACCCACCAGACTCCATTTAAAAAAGCAATACTTTTAGAGTGTATAGAGCCAACATATTTTCACGTGTAAATCGGTAAACTATATGTTTATTTTAACCAAAACTAGAGTTGTGATGGTTAGAAAAGTGGAAAGACGACCCAAAATGGCTTTTCATAGTTTTATTTTGTTTCTGTCGACTTTAAATGAAGTGTATTTTACGATGCTAAAATTACTATTTATTTCCATGGAGTCTGGTGGGTTTAGCGAAAGCAATTTCGTGGATGTTTTTATGTTTAAAAAAAGGATCTTACTCTTTAACAGAAAGGTCGACCCCCTTACAAAGCCTTTCCATAATGTTGTCAGACACTTAGAATATTAATCTGAGCCTGTCAGTGGCAAAACAAGCACTTTTGTGAACGTAAATACAAGCTGCACAATTGCTTTATTAAATTACATTGTAGCTTGTTGCGGCCGCTGCCGACTGCAGCTATCTCGCTTAATACTGGACTAATATCAAAGATTGACACAAAAAAATAGAAAAATAGGGTCCAGGTTGAAAAAATGGTAGTTACCCTAGACATTGGACAGTGTGGCACAGATTGCATCATCAGTTTAGCAAGTGACAATGATGACATTTCTTACAGTTTTTTCTGTGAAAATGAGATAACGCTACCATTTTTGACACTGTGCTGATGTTTAAAAATGTAATCAGATGACTATTTTCACTGCAGGCTTTAAATACCACAGCTTATGTCTCTCTCTCATGTTTTACAACTAATTTGATTGTCATATTAGACTTAGAATGTCATGAATAAAGTGTATTAACCTGTACATTTTGTGAGCATGTTATCATCAACATGTACTCCAGTAGCTCAGACTTATGCACAGTACATTACACCTACGGATTAATTCATGGATTGCACCATCAACTAAATACTGTATATATTCTGCTCTGAACACGACAAATCAGTATGAATGATTGTTGGAATGATTGTGAGTATCTTAAGTGCAATTTTTCAATTGAAATGTCATAGCTTCAGGAATGTTCCTTTAGTATTAGTGCAAAACCACTGCACCAGTCAGACATGATGGATAGCTGACATGCAACACGAACAGCAAAATAATGTGTTCTCAGTGAGTGGCACACCGACATGAAAATGTTAAATACTGTTTATAGAAGGTTTCTATACTTTTTGTTCCCTGGAACGAAGAAAAAATAGACATAGAAAATGACAATTGAATGTCACAAGTTGAATTTAAATTGCAGGCACAACAATATGTTTTAGTACTAAATAATTGCAGGAACCATTCCTCAGAAGTCTAAATGTTTTAAAATTAGCATAATTCATTCATTGACCAGAGCTCCCGTTTCAAAGTATACAGCAGGATGAGCAAGTCTAATGCTGATATTTGACTATTATTCACATTGAGCCAACCTTGCGAGGGTAAGACCCTCTTTGAGAAACCCATTATGTTGCAATTCAATGGTATCTGTTTCTCCACATTGGGACCAGTGCTGGTGTCTACTCTCATTTTATCATTGACATATTTTCTCAGGAAGGTAATCCAAGAATGTTGAATTCAAAAACATCTTATTGAAGTCTTATTTGGGCTGATGAATTACAGAAAAAGTGAAGTAGATTTGTGAGTAAATCTTCCCGGATTCCAGATATAGCTCAGATTTTACTGGAAGGAAGACATACATACTTACTGTTTGAAGTATGTCAGTTTCTGGTCATAAAAGATCATTACATATATTACCGTTCTCATCATTGAACAAGACTTATTATATTTAATTTTTATTTAACCACATCACCAACATGTTTATCTTTTATTAATACAAAACCAAACACAAAGTACATAACACACAGCCATCATACATATATACAAAAAATACACCCATATACGAAAACAGCAATAACAATTTTGCTTTCTTTTCATCCGAAATACATAATTTAAACTATACACATACCATTATACAGTCATTTTGATAACAATAGTCACACTATTGTCCTTATCTATATTCTGTCTAGCTATCCAAAACCAATACCACATGCCGGATGTCAGCCTTTATCGTGGCAATGTACCTCCGTTGCACCAGACTAGGTGAATGTAAACACGTGTGTAAACTCTCCAGAAAAGCAGCACATCCAGACAACTGTAACTTCACTACTTTTCCTACAACTTGTTTTATGATGCATCCTGTGTGTGTTATAGGTGGCATTACTTTGACAGTTGTTGCTGAAAGTCACAAGTCCATTGTTGTTCTGCATTGATAGTACACCATGTAAACATGCAACTAGTTTTATTAGTTAGACTAAATTTAGCAGAACATGGTCCACGAATGTGAAATGTCCACATGCTGTGTTTACACTGCAGCGCCAATAAATCGAACTAACGCTGACAAATAGAGCAAACATTTTCCTGCGCTTAGTGGACAGTTACAAAGTGGGTAGTGTGTTTTGAATCGCTTCATGCCACACTTCTCCCTTTGGAGGCGGAGAACAAGCTTGTCGATCTGTTCCAGTGAACATCAGGGGAGAACACCTTGACGCCCGGAGCCGCTATCTGCCATGGTGCAGTGGTGGTAATGATTAAGTATCAGTCCAGCGCACTCCTCTCATTTCCAAACTATCAGTTTCACCTTCTCCACTACATCACATTTGTGGAGCAGAAGTTAATGATCCACATGGATGTCTGCCAAGTCATTTTCTTTCCGATGCTCTCTCACTCCCCATTTTTACTCTCCCTGTGTCTGCTTCTGTCTCTCACTTTCTCTCTCTTCCACCCGCTACCTTCTCATCCTCAGTCTTTCAGTTTCATTTCTCAAGGTTGCCTGTGGAGATAAAATAACAATGCCCACTAGGTGAGAGAGTCAGCCCTTTGAACTGTCTCCGGCAGGAAGTCACAGAGACTGGCAGTTGTTTTACAGACTTCTTTATGGCTGTCGCAGAGCATCCAAAAGAGGCAGAAAGGTGAGAGAGGTTGTGCATGCTGCGATTATTGGCTGGACACTTTACCCCGCTGTTTAACTTTGGATATCAATCAATTCCACAGGGAGAAGCAAAGAGTTTGACTGAACCAGTGGGCTGTAAAACCTATTATATTTAGATGCTGTACTGACTGCTGGTTTATAGTGTGATAGATGTACAAATAGGATTAACTAGGATTGCCAAGAGTGATTGAACAATACACTTATTGTATCCCACTTACATCTCCGGTTGTCATCCACACAAAGAAAGCAGATGGTTCTGTTTGTGATGCTTCTGTTAGTCTGTCTGTTGTACATGATATTTACCAAAGATAATATCTTACGTAACACTGTTCTGATTTTGACCAAACATGAATGTGTGATGCATTTTGGAGTATGTTCAGGATTAAAAACAACTATAGAATATATTCAATAATGCTGAATCTTCACATACAAACCTAATACTTTTTGCTTTCATGATGGCGCAGCATTAAAAAATCGCTGGTTAAGGGTGTCCTGGAGGTGTACAGTAGGGGTATAAGATGCCAACAACCATTTTACCACCTTTATTGCCTGACAGCTCGTTGAACTTAAAAATACTGTTTCCTATCTAACAAAGGCTGAAATGCCGGCTGCTGCAGTTACCATCAAAGAGGTTAAATACATTTACATAACTTAATTTGTCGAAATACAATTCAGGAAGTCTAATTTAAGAAACACCTGTATGTGGTTGAAGATTTATCAGATACCAAAACCCTACACAGCAGTTTATAATACTTTGAGACCAGTGTTGGGGAAGTTACTTTTAAAAAGTAGTGTTTGCTCGTTACTCGTTACTTCTTAAAAAAGTAATCCGTTACTTTACTTAGTTACCCCCTATGGAAAGTAACTTTTTACTTTACTCGTTACTTTTACGTTACTTTTAAAAGCAGGCATCTCTGGCAGAGACTGAAGTTAATTATACAAAAACTATCTTTGACCATAAACCATTCTATGGTTTATCAGTGAAGTGTCTGAACTACACTGCAGGCTGGATTCTCTACTCAGTCCAGCGCGGGTTGAATGCACATCAGCAGGTCATCGGCGTTACACGGTGTTAGTGTATACTATGTAATGTCTGTATCAACTTGTACCAGGGTCCGTGCATTGTCGTAGACACATGCAGCCTCTTTTCTGGAAATCCTTGCGTGTCCGTGCAACCGACACAAGTCCACAGCGGTCTGCTGCGTGTATGTATGAGGCCATCTCCACCACATCCATCTGTGAGGTTGTCAGCTTTGTGTCTGCCTGGCTCAGAGCGCCGTCCAGCAAAAAGCCACGAAGCTTAAAAAGCTCTCAAAAGTTAGCTTTGGCTGCTTCTCGGTTGCCATCATTACTCTGCTACCAGCCTCTGTCACGTCCCGTGTGGAGCTTGTGAGAGCACAGCTGAGAAGGCAGTGTCGCTGTCAGTACCTGATCCGTACCGCCTGTAAGATCCGTTCTGCGCATGCGCATAATTACGTAGTAGAAAATTAACAATGTCCCTGTGCGATTTGTACCACGCATGCGTTGAAACACTTTACGACCAAACATCACAACTTTTTTATTAAATCTTTATTATACAATAGTCATAGCTACAAACAATCGAGACTTGTCACTGATCCAAAACTGTGTAGCGACGTCGTTGTTGTGTTGTTTATGTTAATGTTTTTACTTTTAATACTTCGTCTTGACTAATAACCATAGACTGTCTATTATTAATGCGATGAAGTGTAAACGTACATAAGTGTCCTTTTGAAGACGGAATGACAGCTCTTCCAGCCACCACTGCTGTATACCACTATAGTAGCTACATGCTAACGGCAGTAAACATGTCATCTTAGCTGGCAATGTTGTTAAATTTTCCCCAATTCCAGGTCACATTCCTGCTGAAACATGTCAGATTGTGTAGTGTTTGGTTCAGAAGCCTTTATCTGCGATTTTCGACGTTAGAAAGTGCTGCTTCGTTCCACTACAATCTAACGTTAGCATACTCATAGCTAACTATTGTAGCTGCATGCTAACGCGACATAGGGGAGCATATACAGCTAGCTATATATGTACGTATGTAGCAGGACTTTGTACTGTAAAAAAATCACCAATAAAGGCTTCTAAACCAAATACTAAACAAATACAAATACAGTAAAGTGACCGGAATTTGGGGTGAAATGTCCAGCATTGAGCTACATAATAGTTTGGTAGGAGTTTGCTGGTCTCTCACAGAGATTTCATTTGTATCCCTGTTTTTACCTGATACTTTCATCGAAGTACAAACACATGAAGTGAGAGGTATACACATGCTTAAACTTTATTTAAAGCATGATTAACCTGAAGCAGGACAGAGTCATGACTTAAAACACCAAAGCAAGGCTTCTAGCTCAGGCTAGGTTAGCAAATTACCTTCAAAGTTGCAAATAAATGATGAAACGTAAAATTTGAAGCCTTTATTTAATTTGCTACATGGTGTTGTACTGGATGGCCGGACGACCCTCCGTTCGGATGATGCATCTCATTTCTGTTTACAGAAATATGCATTGCTGAAATCCATTGCTGATCATACAACAACAGCACTGAAGCTCAACAGCACTGAAGTTATGTTATGATGCACAAACACTGACCCTCCTCAGCAAAAGTTCAAGCAATTCCTCTCTGAAAATAAAAAAGACCTTTAGACTTCAAACGGGGTCAAAAGAGCTTGATGATTCCAGTACATCCTGCATCGACTCATGCCTCTCAGGAGTGGAAATCCTGAGTGAAGCTCACAGAGTATGTGGTGTGAATTTAAAGATGATCTGATGTGCTGACATGGGGTAAACCTGCACCGCTGCAGAAACTGAATCTGTGCCCTGAGAGTCACGTATACAAGAAGAGGTCGCTTATGATGGACGGCGAGGGTGATAATCTACTCACTGACCACATCTTCCTGACTTAGCATACAACTTAACTTGTGAGCCTCAACAATCTATATGGTGTGTTTATACTGTGGGTGCAGAGGCAGCCTTGCATTATTAGAGTGCACATCAAAAAGGAAAGGTCAGTTTCCCTCTATAGATTAAAGGAATTGAGGGGATTACATTTTCCAGCCAATGTTCCTACCCAGTGCAATTACCCAGTTTGAGGTTAGCTCATGCATTTCAATTAAAAATGACGAGACGATTTACAACCAAGGTGAAAATATGCTTTTAAAAGACAGGTGCTGAAGTACACGACTTGAATACATTTCACATTGCTGCAGATAAACTTACCACATACATCCCTCTAGTCTTCTCAGTGTTGCTAATCCTCTTAATATGGTAATATATGAAACACCTTGCTAGAATGTCTTTGAGTCATCTGCCCCGTGTTCACATTACTAACGCTCAGAATTTCCTTTACATGAAAATTGAAGAGAGATTTGATATAGGATTTGGGATTTCCATTGCGAGCTCTCAGCCAGTTTACATTTAGTTGGACGATGGTACGGTAGCTCCACATTTACCTAGGTTATAACATGACAGTTCATTGACGCCCTGGCTATTTTTCAGCATGCATCGGAGCTGCCCAAAACACAAAAGAATGGAAGGGAATCATAAACAGGTTGGATAATGAGACAGCACAGTATGTAACTGTGTCATGCTCCTCTGTGCAATTACTCCATTTAAGACCCATTAACACCAAATGTCCCAACAGTATTGTTGGTTTGATAGCATTCTTTATTAATCAAAGTGTATCTGTGACCTCTACTAATTACTTAATCAAATAGGGTGTGGATGCCATTAAGGATTAGACAGGAAAAGGAGGATTTGCTATGGATAATTGTTGCACCTTTCAGTTCAGTTTGTAGGATTGTCTTTGATGTTATTCTAGAGTCAGTGTCCAGCCTCTTTTGTTTTTTCACACTGCTCCTGTTTGCACAGTCAAATATACTAATTACACGCCTCTAATTCCTCGCCATTGGTGTTTTTTAAGACGGCAAAGACCACTTGTTACTGAATGGTTCAGAATAGTGGTTTATTCACTTAACAATAAAGAAGTATTGATGTGTCATGGTTGAGGTTGCTGCAATTTCCACCTGTGAAATGCAAATGCGACTGGGCCAGGGTCCAACATGGTGAGCATGCAAATTAGCTTATCGAATGGCCATGGGGTACACAGCACTTCTGACCTACTGCTGCTGCATCCACAATGTTTCCGTGCTGTTTCCTTCTCTCGGCTCGTGGGCCGGGGGCCGCTCAGCATCGAGTGGGAGGGTGAATTCAAAGAGAAAACCTTGAAGTTACCTATTGTGAACAGCTGCATGTTCAGCAGTAGGCAATTGAATAGGGAGACACCTCAATCATGTTTTAAGCTTTCACATTTCAGGTAATATTCAAGGGTTGTTACTGTTTTTTTTTTTTTTTTGCTGCATTCAGACATTAAGTAATGTATTTACAGCGGATAGAAGTCTCTATGCAGCTGTCTAAAGAAAGCAGTGAAGCAAGGCAGAGATTAAATATTATTCATTGGTTCAAGAGCAAACAAGTCTCCCTGCCCTATAAAGCAAGAATTTAGGCTGTAGAGTGTGGGAGTTTTCTTTCCACAGATCATTGCCATGACAGCTCTCCTAGACTGTAATTTGAAAGATAATCAAGAAAAAACGCATACTCTCATGCCAGCAATTACATTGTGGGATTAGGTGTCATGATTTTCAAGTGGTGTTTTTGTCATTTTGAAATGTAACTCTTCAATTCACCCTCATGTCGGTCAAATCTATCTTTATTATTACATGCAGTTTGATCTCACTATGTTCACTGATGTCAATTGAAATGCCTGTTTGAAGAATATTATATTCCAGCTGCCACTGTGAGTCTAATCAGTATCTTCTTAAAATTCCATAAGTAGCTACATTAAGTTGCTGCTATTAGATCGCAACATTAAGGTAATAATGCAGTAGTTCTCTTTTTAATTAAAAATGAAGCCACAATAACCCTTATAACCCACCACATGGCTGTTATAATTTTGCAAAGTGCTTTTTTTTCTTTTCTTTTTTTTACTGTGGTAAGGGTATACACAGAGATGGGGACTCGAGTCTGAGACTCGGACTCGAGTCACACTCAAGTCGCACAAACAGTGACTACAGACTTGACTTGCGACTTGACCCAAAAGACTTCAGACTTGACTCAGACTCGAGCTTCGAGACTCGTCAACAACCTGTTTTCATGCAATTAATGCTTTTTAAATCTAAATTTATTCATATATTTCTATTTTCTTTTATTGGCGCATATACGTTGGGGAAACGTATGACGAGCTGCATGTCCCCTCAACCCGTTGTCATTCCGAACTCGTAAAATAAGGACGTTTGGACAGTGGCTGTCAGTGTCTGATGCGACGAAAAAGGCGTCTTTCAGCATGTTTGTGTAACGCACTGGGGAGAGCAGCAGTGAGATAGGATTTAGCGAGTAGTATGTAAGGGCGAATTTCTGCATAAGGAGAATGGTTGGGGTGGTGGATGGGTCAAACACAGGGCTTTCACCCAGGAGAGCGGGGTTCACGTCATGCTTGCTATATTTGTTTTTTTCTTTCCGTGTCACAGAACCGTTCACCCACCCACGACCCTTTCCTAAACCCAACCGTCCCGTAGTTCCCGTGTGTCACGGAACCGTAAGCCCACCCACGACCTTTTCCTTAACATAATTACGTCAAAAGGGACGGCAATAGTCCCAACCAAGCACGTTTACTTATAGCGCTAATGGGACGGCAATAGTCCTGACCAAGCGTGTTTACTTAAAGCGCTAAAGGAGACTTTTAGCATCAATAAGAACAACAAAGGCACCTGACCAAGCGTCCATATTTTACGTGATGAGTGTGAAAACGTGTTGGTCCCCTGCCCTTTGCCATAATGTGCAACGTAACACATGCGCTATGCCTTATGTGCGCGCACTCACATATAAAAAATGCATTGACGATGGCGACACCACGTCTCGGAGTTGTGCCTTTTGTCATTAGTTTTGCTTTCAATAACTTCGTAAACAGTGGCAGTAAGCGAACAGCTACATGCAAGGTGTGTGGCACCAAGATAAATGATGCCGGATCAGCAACGTCAAACTTCATCAGGCATCTCAAAACGCACCCAGATAGGTCAGTCACTTGCTAATGTGAAAGAGACGTTAAATTTAGCATATATCGTTACAGGTAACAAGCTAACCATCGCAAAGTGTTGTGGTAATGCTGAGAACAGGCAAATTGTATCTTTATAGTTAGTAGTTGTTAAGGCTCAGACATCCATGGCGCACAGGAAGCGGGACACACGGATCCATCTCCCCAGGACCAAACGCTGTGTTGGGTGGGCAAACTCATGTGATGCGTAATTGATCCCGTGGATGATTTGTAGGCTATTAAGTGAACAAGATGTACCAGGTTCACCAAACACTGGGCCGTCTTGACCATCTTAATGCTGCACATATTTATTTTACTGTAGTCCTATTTACTATTTAATTATTTCATCCATGTGTGGTGCAGCGGATCCGTGCGCACTGTCACCTGCCGTGGAGACGCTGGCCTTACTAACCTCTCCTCCTCTGAGTCGGCTCTCCCTCACTCTGGACTCAGTTTCACTGAGCCTACTAACACTCAGAAAATAAATGGCATTACATCAGTGAGTTCAAACTGCTTATTGTGCGTAATTTGGACTGACACTGAGATGCATGTTGTTCTGTAACTGGTGTGGCACTGCCACTATTCTCTTAATTTCCTCTTCGACATTAGACATTTTTTTGAGTGAAAGAGACATTACATTTAGCATATATAATCACAGGTAACAAGCTAACCATCGCAAAGTGTTGTGCTAATGCTGGGAACAGGCAAATTGTATCTTTATAGTTGTATCCATATGATGTGACAGACTTAGGTTAATATTTCACCAGGTCCGAGGGCTAGAGGGATGAGTTAAGTAGACCCCATAAAGTTATCCTACAACTGATTTTGATACTGTACTGTCTGGATGGTAGCTACAGGACATGTTTTGAATTCATAAGATTTAACAATACAGTGTTAGGGACAGGTCAGATGGCCAGAGACTTGAGACTTGACTTGGACTCGTGGCAAAAGACTTGAGACTTGACTTGAACTTGCCCCTCAAAGACTTGAGATTTGACTTGGACTTCCAAAAAATGACTTGTGAACATCTCTGGGTATACATAAGAAAAAATAAATTAATACATACTTGCAGTTTCTTGTATGTACTGTATATCTCAACAGGCTTGCATTCTTCTTTAAATAATACATTGAATAATTTCAGAATAGAGAAATTATTTTCCTTATTAGGCATATTCTCATTTTACATCCTACTGCAAGTACTGTAAGTGACAATCTCCTCTATTTGAAAACTAAACTAAAGTCTTGACTGCAGCTTCATAGCAGCAATGAAGTGACAATGAAGTGTCATGATAGTGATGATCAGAGTCCCTGCACCATTCGCTGAACTCTGTAGATTAAAGGCTATCAACCAGTGGAACTGCAGCTTCTGATTTCTTTGCTCTCAACGCTGCTGGCCTCCTTAAATTGACAATGAGACATACATGTCTAAAAACTGCTTATACTTCTATATCCAGAAATTGTGTACCCCTACACAGGTACACCACACACAGAAAAAGAAAGCTCTAATGTTCGAAGCTAGCTTTTCTGAATGTTACTTTAAGGAAATATTTGTTATTCCTGTGCAGAGAGATGTAGTATCCAACATAATTTTCATTTCGGCAAATAAAAGGAATATATTTTGTCAAAATGGAAGCAGGAGGCTCGGCAGGCCCAGGCTTGTTTCTTGAGGCTGATAAGGTGTATGCATGCTGAAATAAAGTGATGCCTAAGGCTAGAGGTCCAGTTGCATCAGAGGTAGGGTCGTCAAAATCTGCCAAAAATGAAGTTTGAATATTCGTTTAAAAAAAAATTGGTTCAAATTAATTTTAATATCAGTTTTTGCGCATTATGTCCATAAGAGGGCAAACCAATACAATGAGAGACATAACTACTTGTGTAAGTATATTTATTTCAACATAAACATGCATTTTAGAAGATCTACCTACACATTACAAAATAAACAGCAAGCAAAAATCAACACTCCACACTCCAGACGCTCTGTGTTGTAATGCTAAGTGTGTTTGCTGTGATGTAGTGCTTCAGTCAGCAACTACAGACATCTGAGAAACAAGAAGGCTGCTCCTGGACTCAGGCAGGTTCAGACACTTAGACAGGTTTCACGCAATTTTACACATTTCATGTATTATTAATATCTCTGTACCAGAGGAACTTTTGGGTCTGTTTTGTTAACAGTTGCAGTATGTTATTATTGTTGAATTCCAAAAGCCAGTTCACAAAACCTATCATTGGAGCTGGCATAGACACATAATACAATTCAGTTAGATAGCCTTGATCAGAGGTGTTTTGGAAGCAGTGGGCATAGTTGGAACCAGGGTCTGAAGCAGAAACTCATTACTTAAAGGTGGCCCACCTCATTATCCTGCCAATGTGGCATATGAGTACATGAGGTCAGTTTTCTGCATTAAAAAACAGATTTGTTTACATGTTGGTATACAAAACTTGAATCAAAATAGATAATATGACCCAGTTTCCCTAGTTTATAGTGCAGGTCACTGCAACCACCTAAGACTGTCATCTAGGAGCTTTGTCTTATCAAACATTCATGCCCCATTTTCTTGGCCAAGGTCCCCGGGCGCAAAATGTCTAGACAACATGCTTCATCAGAAGCTTTGCTATGTGATTAATTATTACATAGATTTTAAAGATGCTTTTCAGTTCTTCTGCCATATCACATTCTTCAACTAGAAGGGCACTCGGAGAGAGCAGACCTCCGCCAAGGCTATGCCCTGCCTCGCAATGTTAATGAAAGTGAAAAATAATTAGAGTATCCGCCCTGTGATTTGGATCTGGTTCAAAATGTATTGGGTTCATTCTTGGCCCATGCTTCACCATTCCGCAAAGTTTAATACAAATTGGGCTAATAGTTTCTCCATAATCCTGCTGACAAAAAAGACAAACTGTACTGAAAACATAACCTTCTTGGCAAAGGTAATAATGGGCATTTTACATGAGATTTTTCAATTAAAGAGGAACATTGCATTTCCTCTTTATTTGACCAACAAAATATTTTTTTTTATTATTCAGTGGCTTTGCTTTATGTTTTGATTTAAAAAATCCACAAAAAACCTAGCCATACAGCAGACAGATATGGTCCAATTAACCTAAGCTACAGGTTTCAAATGGTCAAGGAAGGCAGCATTATTTTCTTCAAGAGGAAGGAGAGTGCTTTAATTTCAAAGATGTTATTTGCCCTCTATCAGTGTGTTGTCCTTGAACCAAAACATCATTCCTCAAAAGCTGTTTACCTATGTGGGACATTGCCTTCGTTCTTATAGCTCACTGTGTTTCATTAACCTTTATAAGCCAATTTTGCTCAAATACTGTACAGACATGGCTAAAAGATGTTTGGGGTCTGTTTGAAGGCAGGTTTACGAGTTAAAATGTGTGTATCTCAGGGAGTCCCACATAAATTGTTATCTGGATGAATGGAGGGCATAAAATAGTCAAAACACGCTAACACATTGGGTTTCTACACCTTTTTGTGATTTCAACAATGTCTATGCATGACGAACAAAAAAAAAGAAAATACACAGACTGGCAGCCAGAGATAGATAAATAGATAGACAGACGGACAGACACACTCAATGGCCTACCAAGATAATTCCCTGGTAAATTAGGTACTATCTCCTCAATCATTGGATTACTCTCTATTATAGAAATTTTTTTTCAGTGGGTTTTCACTTGGAGGGAACAACTTACTTTGTTCCCTCTTTAATTGTGAAGATAAAAGTCAATGAGCTTGAATGACCAACTGAAGATAATGATTTGTGTCGAAGGGAACATATTGTTTCACTGCAGTCTTGGAAATGACTTCACTCATCAGGTAGGCGGACACAAGCTGATAAAAGAACAAAAGTGCTTTACAGTGGTGCTCACATCTCTCATCTGTAAAGAATATCATTAATACCACTGGAAGCCTCCTGCATTGTGTCATCACAGCTTTAGACCTGACTCTTAATCAAAATTCATCTGTAAATATTCATGACAGCATGAGCAAACATAAGGGTCTTGAATACCCCAACATGAGAATGACCTCTATCAATATGTAAATCATTTAAATGAAGAAATTGAGTGGTATCAGGACATACTGGCTCATAGGCAGGGTGATCCTGTTTGGCAAAGTCCCCTCTGTCTCTCTACAACAAGTCCTCTCAGCCAGAGTGCCTTGCATTATTTACATGTTTATGATTAGTTAAGCCTCACATGGAGCTGCCATCTGCTGGAAAGTGGCATGTAGAATTGAAGTGCCATTAGGCCTATTTATTTTTACTGAAGGAAAGAGAAAGATTAGGAGGAAGAGCCATGTGGCCTCCAATACACACTCTCACTGATGTCCATTGCCATGAGTACCCTAAAGTCCTAAAATGTGGTATTTATGCCTCATTAAGTGTTCTACTGCTCAACGTTAGTGTTTAAAAATAAACCCCAAAATAGAATAAACTGCACAGATGGCTCTCGACAACCAACTCCCCATCGAATGAACACCTACACAGCACTGCAATATCTACCTTGCATTAGCCATTTAGATTCAAAACATTAAGCAATATCAAGTCCAATGCATGTCATCATTATTTGAGCATTTCACTGCAATGAATTACATAACTTTAGTTTGAAGAATGTGACGATTAACCTTACTGGATTTCCATTCGTAAAATTACATATACTGTTATAATGCTCCAAAATACTTGTGTTTGTTGGACTGCGGCAACGGCCTGTGTTACCTGTGCCACAGACATTTTCTGACATAAATAGATGGCAGAACAACAAGATCACTTTGGATAAGAACAATTATTTGCCGAGGGGCCTTACTAAGACTTCAGATTCAAGAAGTGCATTGCAGAGAGACAACCTTATACACACAAGGGCCATCGGTACTTTACAGTATGTAAAATATTTTCAAAATGAATGTGCAGTTTTAATATGAGCAGGTGTCCACAGCCCGAAAACAGTGACTGATTCAGGCTACTGCTGATAGTGCTGCTACCCAGCTAGCGTTTAAGTTGCTTGGGTATAGCAGCCAGTCTGATTGACAAGTGGCCTGACTGGCTGGGTCTTTGGTGTTTTTTGCCCCCAACAATGCCTCCCAGGCAGTGCGGCAATGGTTATGTTTAGGGTTAAGGTTAGAGTTAGCTGCCTGGAAGGTGCCGTTGGAGGCAAAAAACACCATTTAACGACTGGCTGCCTAGTGGCTAGCCTAGCAGACAGGTACAGTGGACTGGTAGCCTTTGTGTCCAGTTGACCACTGGTGATAACTGAAAGCAAATGATTTATATGCTTTGGTTGGATTTTTGACTGTTTTTGTTGTATTCTGTTGCTCACAACAGCACAGAGGAAGTGATGTATGTGTGGCAATGAGGTCCACATTCTATGTACTGTATATTCATTAATTGGCAGTTCGTCTTTAGTCTCTTTTCACTTCTTGCTAAGGGTTAGGAGTTGGTGGAGATCAATCCAGAGCTAAAAGGAGAATGAATGTTGGAGTCGGACAGCAAGAAACTTGAGTCCAAATGAATAGGGGGCTGTGCTATTGATGTTTTCTCCACTAGTACATTGTCACTAATATAAAGGTGTCTTTAGACTGCAACATGTCACGCTGTCATATATGGTTCTAATGAATTCTCATCATCTGTGTAACTCTGTGTGTGTGTGTGTGTGTGTGTGTGTGTGTGTGTGTGTGTGTGTGTGTGTGTGTGTGTGTGTGTGTGTGTGTGTAATTTAAGGCATATGAAATTTTTGAATGAGTGAATGCTGAATCATAGCACTATGATGTATTGTGGAAGACCTTGTATATGACAGCCAAGACAGGTCATTAGCTTGCGTCATCCATTTTGTTTTGAAAGTGCAACCTCCATTGTTTGTGTGTTTAAAAAAAACACACGTAAACTCTTTTTTCTTTTAAACTTTTATGCAAAAAGGGCTTTTACAAAATGTTGCATCAGCCAGTGCATTCTGTATCTTTTCATGTTGTTTTCTGATTGATTGGTTTGTAGACTTTAGTTGTAGCAGCAGTCGTATCGGGAGAATTTGGTCATACATTTCTGACACCATCAGAATTTAAGACCACTGTTTTGGATTGATGACCAAAGATTTTGTTACGTGTCTCTCACGATTGTTTTGTCTCAGACAGGCCGAAACTGCACAGTGTATTTTTTCTTAGTTGCTGTCAGTCTGCAACATGCTTGACTGAAAGCAGTTGTCAGTACACTGTGATGGCAGCATGCCTCCTGTAAGTGAATCAGATCACATTGTTCCAGCACTTTGTCTTCTCATTGCAGGAGGTGGAGCTCTTCCTGTCAGACACAGGTGCACTAACTGAATGATGTAATCAGCTGTAGACGATACGCTTCACTTGCCCACCGAGGTAGATAACCCGAATGATACATTTGTTCGTTCCTTGTATTTTTGACAAGGGGGAATAATACAGCCAAAAATAAACGAGTTCACATTAACCAATAGTAGACAGATTGCACATCCACACAATCTTCAAGAGGGATGTGTTCTGTTGTCAAGTGTTGGTCTTCATGCACAGCAGGTAAAAGTGAAAACAGTTGGATACATGTCCACCACATCAGCAGTAAGCATTTTTAAGCAATATAACATCTCACAGTAGGGTACAACAGCTCATATTTCAATGTCTTTTCATTTAAATTTTGGTGGGAGAGTTTTTAATTTTAAAGTTCTTAATCCTTTAAGTCCCAGGCCAAAAATTATGTTTTTGTACAACTTATTTTCAAAGTCTGTACATAGTGCATGTTTTCTTTTTCTCAATGACAACAGCTATTTGAAAATGAAGAAGCATTTGATGTGAATAGTTGCTTTCAAGATGTATGATGACTCATTTGGGACTAATTTAGGCTCAAGTAGAAAACAAAAGTTAGTTACAAAACAGTTACAAACTAGTTACAAAACACATATTGTGTTCAATTCTAAAGGTGTCAAATATCATAGGATTTTGATGTAAGTGACAGAAACCATGGGCTTTCAACAGCAAGCGATAAATAATAAATTATTTTGCTAAAATGCAACAACAATATGTGAAAAAAGTTTGGAACAAAAGACATAACCCTTTTCATCTATGTGCTCCATAAGTAGTTGGTAATACTCCGTGGTCAGTCACAGACAATCCATTAAAAGTCAAACTCCCCAAAATCCCCTCAACCACTCAGACGAAGACCAATTCCTCCAGAAAGCCTTAGGGGTTAATGTGACGTAGCTTCAACACCACTTCTTTGTGTTTTATCGGGGAGCTGTACACATTAGAGCTGTCAATCTTCCTCTGTAATATCATTCGTATTTCTTTTTTTTTTTTTTTTTTAAATATTCAAATAATATTCGAATATTCAATGCTCAATTGCAGCCTGTTATTAATATATACTACACTACTCAGGCTTATTTATTGCCAATGCCACTATTAGCATGTAGTTGTTGTTACAGGTTCTGTCCACTAGAGGGACTTCCAACATTAGCCTGGTTTTGAAGAGGACCTACGTCATGGCACATTTCTGGTACGCAACCTTGTTTACATTCATTTTCCACCACAAGCACACAGCTAAAAACACAAATCAACAGAGAACTCTGTACTGAAACATAATCTAACAAGTATAATGAAGCGGCTCTGTTGTAAAGGCTAACGGTGCTCAGTTAGCACAATGAAATCATGTTAGAAAGCACAGCCGAAACAATATGTCATAAACTAATTAACAATAGTGTTAGCCATGATGCTAACGGCATTGATAAGTAAGCCAAACGGTGCTGTCACTACTATTTTAGTTATTTATAAGCAACCTGTTTCTTGCAGATTGTCACGTTACTGAGAATACAGCTATTAGAAGGTAATATTTGAAGTTGAAGCTAACTCTGACAGCTGTAGGGCAGCTAACATAAACTTTAGCTGTCTCCATTAAGCTCCCAGCTAATCTCTTATAACTCACAACGCAGTTAGGAAACACGAACAAGCTAACTAATGAAAACATAAGCATTTTTGCTCGGTGGATGACGATGTTAAAGTCATGTAAAAACTATTGCCCACCCTTCTACCGATTCCCAGCCGCAGTCTGTCATTCACGTTGTACTAACGTTACTCGGTACGCAACGTTAACGTTAGCTCTGTGATTTAAAGACCTCACAATGCCTTGTGTTTCTCACTCCCACTAACTTATCGTTCATCAGATGTGACATGACAAAAGCATTTTGTTTTCACATGTGGGTAGGCCAAGGTGAGAGGGAAATTAGCTAACATTAGCCAACATATTTATTAAAAAATCACATTTAAATAGTAATTTCAGCATTCAAATAGTATTGATTTTTTTACTATTCAAATTATGTTTGACTTTTGGAATTCGTTCCAACAGCCCTATTACATATGGATTAGTAATCGTCCTTCGTCCTTCCCTGAGAGGCTGTTTGTCCCACAGGGAGGCAACCATTACACCACAGCTGGCCACAGGGACCATTCAAGGGCAATCAGAGCAGACTCAGGGTAACCACTTAGTTAGGAGTGCATTGGCCTGGATTAGTAACAATGAGTAAAAAGTCTGGAGCCATAGCTCGATCAAGAGGGTTCACCATGTCACAGTGAGCGGCAGTGGTGCTGCTTGAAAGGCTTTTTAAAAGCTCTCTAAATAACAGGGTTTTGGTTGCTTTTACACAGCGATGTGCAGAGTACAGTGGCTATAGTGGATCAAGCCTATGATCCTTCATCCTCTAGCTGAAGTGACTATCTGGACAAACACTAACAAGTATTGTTTGTGTAGCCAAAGGTATCATAGCTTATTATTAAAAACACATGAATGTTGGGCCCTGTAGTTTTTTTTGTGAGTCGAAGCACATACACCATCCTTGTGCCAATACTAGTAAATAGTAAACTAAATGTGAGGTTGAAAACAGTCCTTAACTTAAAGTGAACATATTATGCTTTTCCATATTTTCTGTCATATCTACAATGTTATAATGTTGAATTTTAGTGTTAAACATGGCCAAATAATGAGGTAAACATATTTAGAGAAATCCCCGTAAGCTAAAACGTTCAGATTTCCAACTGTTCCGCTCTGCTCTGGTTTCAACAGTTTTTTCTACTCTCGACTAAGTGTTGCGCAACTCTAAGCCGGCCTTCTATAACTGGTTATCTGCTCCAGGTAGGCACGATGGGAGTGTTTTTTTTAAGCCACTGCAGTGGGTGCCATGTCATTTCTCCGACGCTCTATTGTTCCGACCTCTCAATAACCCGAAAAATTCCCTTTGGTCCTACAGCCCACTAGTCCGACGTCCCTTTGTTTCGAAAAACATAAACCCTCTGCTCCGACATCCCATTGTTCTGACCATATAGGTTTTTGTGGATCACCTCCATAATGTAAAATATGAATCAAAAATAACAAGCGAAATTACTTTTCTCTAGCTTATTAACACATTTAAATGTTTAGTCCATCTTTGAGCCGGTGTAGGTACGAGAGGCAGCGGGATGCGACGGTTGAAAGACGCCGCGGTGCTGGCCTGAGAATTATTTATTGATCTTTTTCCCTCTGTAGAATTTATTTTTTTACTTCAAATATAGGCTACTTAAGTAATAATTATAAGGTAAAATAAATTCCTGTATTGAATTTGTGATTATTTGGCTAATGATTTCTATTTCTTCTATTTTACTGACACAACCACTAAGCTTTATGCAAATGATTGCGTAATGACATCATCTAGCTACTTTTAGCGACTGTTGGAGCTGGTGCTAGCTACTTTCATTGGAAAAGAGTTGGCAACACTTCATTCCTTTATATCTTATGAATCATCAGGAATTGACATGAGTTCATAGCCTCTCATTCATGACGTCATGCACAAACAACACATCAACTAAAGCATTAGGTAAGGTGGGTATTATGCACAAGTTGTGTTCAAATCAAAATTTGCGCAGTGATGACCACATTTATTTGCAGAAAAATAAATAATCGTGCTTAATAAATCATAATTCATAATGATGTGCCCACGTACCTAATGCTTTAGTTGTGTTCATGTATGAGGTCACGAATGACACATTATAAACACGTCAATTCCTGATGATTCATGGGCTATTAAGGAATGCAGAACTACATAAATCATTAATTACATAATGCATAATAATACATAGGCCTACATCAATTAATTCATGCATGAATTCATGATAAAACCCTCACTGTAAAGTGTTACCAGTGTTATTCTAACCAACAACACACACACACACACACACACACATGTAATCTCATTTGATAGAGCAGATAGCTTCGGAAACATTCATTCCATATACAGTATTTGTTAGAGGAGTAAATTTGCTCAAGAATCAATTTGTTGGCTGAAAGCCTACTGTGAAATTGCGCAAAGCCAAAAATTGGCCCGTGTGACGAGGAGCGTCTTTAAGGTGGGAATGGTCATGCAGTTCCTCTCGTCAGTCCATGTGTTGTTCATGAGCGAAAATATCCGCTCAACGGGAGCATATGTGCCCGGTAGACACATGGCGAACTGACAAAGGAGACCTACATTTTTGAACGGAATCTCCATGCTTTTGAAATGCGCGAACATTTCCACCGAGCGCTCGTCCGCTGACTTTCCAGCGGACCTGGAGGGACTGGTTAAAACGAGACAGATAACAAGAGGCATTGTGACAATGTTTACAAATATACATTGTATCGCTGGCTGCACATATTATGCAGACGCGGACCGCTACTATTGACTGACACACATTGTTAAAATCATATGTTGGACGCTTTATTAGTCTTTCTACATGGGTTTAGTTAATGATCAGGCTATAATAAGACCACGCTGGCTATGTAATCGCTGACAACCGGGACAATTTCATAGTGGTTAGTGTAAACCGGGACATTTTAGCGTCCTGACATGCTTTTGTCGGGGCTCGGGACACGCAACTCTGCACTATGAAATTGTCCCGGTTGTCTGCAATTACATAGCCGACGTGGTCTTATTATAGCCCGATCATTAACTAACCCATGTAGAAATACTAATAAAGCATCCAGCGTATGATTTCAACAAAGTGTGTGTGTGTGTGTGTGTGTGTGTGTGTGTGTGTGTGTGTGTGTGTGTGTGTGTGTGTGTGTGTGTGTGTGTGTCAGTCAATTGTAGCGGCCTGCGTCTGCATAATCTGTGCAGCCAGCGTTACAATGTATATTTGTAAACAATGCCTCTTACGGCAAGTCAGCAGATGAGCGCTGGGTGGAAATGTTCGAGCATTTCAAAAGCATTGAGATTCCGTTCAAAAATGTAGGTCTCCTTTGTCAGTTCGCCATGTGTCTACCGGGCACAAATGCTCCCGTTGAGCGGATCTTTTCGCTGATGAACAACACATGGACTGACGTGAGGAACCGCATGACCATTCCCACCTTAGAGGCGCTACTCGTCACACGGGCCAATTTTGCTGACACCTGTGCAACAAATTGATTCTTGAGCAAATTCACTCTTCTAACAAATATACGGAATGAATGTTTCCAATAGGGAAGCTTTCTGCTCTATCAAATGAGATTACATTTGTGTGTGTGTGTGTGTGTGTGTGTGTGTGTGTGTGTGTGTGTGTGTGTGTGTGTGTGTGTGTTGTTGGTTAGAATAACACTGGTAACACTTTACGTAAGGGTACATGAATTATCATGAATTCATGCATGAATTAATTGATGCATGTATTATTATGCATTATATAATTAATGATTTATGTATTAGTGCATTCCTTAATATCCCATAAATCATCAGGAATTAATGTGCTCATAGTCTGTCATTCGTGACCTCATACATGAACAACACAACTATAGCATTAGGTACGTGGGCACATCATCATGAATTATGATTTATTAAGCATGATCATGATTATTTATTTTTCTGCAAAAAAATGTGGTCATCATTTCAACAACTTCTGCAAAATGTTGTACCCACCTTACCTAATGCTTAGGTTGATGTGTTGTTCATGCGTGAGGTCATGAATGAGAGGCTATGAACTCATGTCAATTCCTGATGATTTATAAGATATAAAGGAATGACGTAATGCACAAATCACAAATTAATTCATGCATGAATTCATAATTCATGTACCCTTCCCGTAAAGTGTTACCATAACTTTAGTTCATGCCTGTGGCAGCAATTCCAAATAATTCGTTTAGTGCCATGCAATGAAAAATACCTTTTCACAAAGTTTTTCACAAGTTCAGTGGGTCTGGTCACCCTAATTAAGTAGCTGCATGCTAACACGACATAGCTGTAATCTTGGCGGCCAATGCTGATAATTTCGCCCCAAATTCCGATCACTTTACTGCTGGGACATTTGTCCAGTTGTGTAATATTCGGTTAAGAAGCCTTTATTGGTGATTTTTCACGGTACAAAGTACTGCTATATACTCCATTGCAGTAGCTTCAACTAGCTATTGAAACCAAACTGGAGCACACTGGATATTCCAGGAAAAAAAGTCTGAGCAGACTGGGCTTTTTTGGAAGGAGGGATTAAAGAGACAGGCAATCCGACAGAATGTCTCATACAGAGGGTGAATACAGGTGCAGCAGCCATGGGCACTATGAGAAATGTGAGTACTATGAGTATGTTTTTTTTAACATAAAAGCATGTAAACATGTTCTAGTACAAACACAAAATGCTAGTTTTATCCTGAAAATGCCATATAATAGTTGCCCTTTAATGCACAATTAATTTATGTTTGAGCTGGTTTTCTAAAAGCTACAGTACAATGCCCAGCTGTTTCAGGAAATTGTATTATTTATATTCTACTGTATATTTATGACTCATTGTTGAAGACTCATGTCTTGTGTTTTTTCACTTCAAATGAACTTCACCCTTTACCTCTCTACACTTTTGGTCTTTCCACTTTCATGGTGGTATTTTCAGAAACTAATGTTATATGACAGAATCTGCACTTAAATGGTTCTGATTAATTAGTTAATTAGCATGGATTTAATTGCATGGTGGCTGTATTTGGTTGTGTGGCCTGTGTGATGAAACACTGTTAGTAATGTGCTAGCAAATTTGAATTAATTAAATTCAATTCTTTTTTCCTGTTTTTCTTTTACTGTGCTGACATTTTATAAATTTGGGGGAAATTTACAGTGCTTATATAAATAGTTTATGTCCATACTATGGAAACTATTCATTACTGACTTTTATGCCATGCTTGTCACTGTGTATAATAAATAAATCATATTGATGTAGTGGGCCAACCTCAGCATACAGCGATACAGTGATTCCTCTGCATGCTTTTAGTCTGCCTTCCTGCGTTTATACGTCACTACACTGCATCTCTGAGATAATTCATTTAGGGATAGAGAAATACAGAGCTTGTAGTAAAATATTTTACCGATCCATGGCTACATCTGTAGTTTCAGAATACTATATTTGTATTTATATTATTTTATGCCAAGGAACTAGATGTTCCATGGCACAAGTACTGAAGCCCGTGATGATACTAGCATCATCAGGAACGACAAATGAAGGTCATGGTTTAGGGTTAACCACATCTTGATTATTCCAGCATCACAGGGATTTGGCACACATTTATTTTTTCTTCCCACCTTCCTTTCCCACCGATGCATGTTCAGAAAGTGACAAATTGTGAATTTCTTTTATTTTGAAGGCTGTAGCATTACTGGTTTTTGATTTATGAGTCCCACACATCAGAAAGTTGTAAATGAATATCTATTATTTCCTCCTAACAAATCATTGTGTAGGACTTTCATGAAACACAACTCAAGACCTGAGAAAAACAACAAAACAAAGAGTTACAGCTATTTGATGTATTTTCTTGCAAAGTACATCAGCCAGCAAAAAGAAACAGAAATATTAGAAGCTTGTTTGCAACAATAGGTCATAGTATACTGTATCTATGGTAAAACATAGCATTGCATTATAGCCATTTATATGGTGATCGAGTACAGCAAATTGCTAACATTAGGAGGAACTACATATCAATGTCTGCCTGCGTGTATGACTTATCTATCTATCTATCTATCTTTCTATGCATCCATCCACCTCCTTTGGGGCTAATATTCTGTAGGTGACCTGCCGTACGTGATCTACTCTCTAAGCTAAGGATTTCCCTCCCTGAGTAAAGTATCAAACTATAATTAAAAGGCAGGGTTAGGGCTAGGTGCAAATTGGTATGAAAGAGTGAACCAAGTTTGTTATTGTGACGAGCCTCTGGCCTGTTTGGCTAGTACCCTTTGGGGAGTACCTAGGCCCAATACTCTCTGTCACTATAGAAGCTGCCCCTTTATTCATCTCAGATAGCTCTCTTCTTGTGCTTTGGTTGGGTCCTTTATCATTTCCCCCACCATCACCCACACCATATCCCACACCATATCCCACACATCCAGTCACTCACACTCTTGTCGTGACTCAGACAAAAAAACTGCTACAGCACCGTAGAGTTGTGGAAAACGAGCCCTGCTTGAGTAGTATATTGATCATTTTTCTGCAAAGTGTTGACACACTGTGTAACTCCACAGAGCAGGTTCACCTGTTCTGCACCAAACCAAATCATCGGAGACTCTTCATGTTTACTGGCCCTCGGCAACATAACAATGAGACAAAAACAACAGCTACGTTTGAGAACATGACGCAGATATGGTGACTGTTTGGGAATATCCTGAGGATTTATTTTAAATGAAGTACAATGGCTTAATTTCCCTTCACTCATAGCCTGAAAAACTGACACATCTAGCCCTTTAGATTTTCTTCTCTGTGCTGTTGCAGATGAAAGCAGGGCAGGAATCACGCAGCTTTAACATTCTCACTTGCAAATTCCGGGATGACAGGGTTCCTCCGCCAGCTTCAATTATGAATGACAGCCTTTTATCTCCTGCCTGCTAATTAGGTGATATGATGCTATATGCGCACACCACATTCTCTTCCCTTTTTTTGGTTCTCTTAGATACCTGAATTGAGCCTATTCTAGTGAAATAGATAAGTAGGGAGAGAAATGGGTCAGAAAGTGTTATCTTGGAGTTCAAAAGAGTAATGTTTAAAGTAATACAGGGGAGAAACCATGAGAAGAAAAGCAATTGCTGGAACATCTAAGGGAGAGTTGATAGCAACATTTCAATAATTTGGCTTTATGGTGAATATATTAATATGGAACAATGCTCAGCTTCCCTTGATCCTTCACTCGCCATCTTTTTTGTGGACACTTTACTGCAGGGACATGCTTGTCCAACGTCAAAGAGGGCTGATTTGGAACTGGTATCCACAACTTTAACAAGCCAATTTTTAGAGTTATATGGAAGCATAACATTTAAATACATGTCAAAGGGGCCACTCAGAGGGATTAGGTCACAGTTGAGATATAGAGAAAGGATCTGAGGTCAATCCGACTGGATCCAATTAGTTGCCTCTGACAGGAGGCCATGACAACCCTAACGCTGCAGCGACATCTCGGTCTCTGAGCCTGGGTCTTCCCTTGCGGAGGGATGGAGGGATAACTTGGGGAATAACAGAAGAACAAACAAGTCACGACTCCAGGAGAACACCCATACTCATTAGAAGAGAATGTCTGCCTCTTCCCTCCCCTTCCTGTGCTTGCCAGCCCTCTCCCCCTCATCTGAGTCTGTGCTCTTCAGATTTGATGAGATGAGAGGAATATTGTTTTTTCCGAGCTCTTGGACACTGACAGCATTTTTTTCCACTTTGCACAATATACAGTGAGCAGTATTGACAGCACTTTTGATAGCATTCAATTAATAATTCTTGAAATCTGCCTGAAGGTGATCGTATTTCCTGTTTTAAAAGAGAGCTGTAAGACTGTTGTTATGTAATAGAATCAATTCCATGAAGTTTTTGTGCTTTTTTATAAAGTGATGTCAATTATTCATTCTTAAACTTTAAAACAATGTCTATTTGATGTGGGTTATTAAAGAGGAAAACAATGTGAATGTTGAATGTGTGGTGTCACTGTTGGCAAAGAGCTCAGCAGATTACAAAACGTACATTCAGTCCTTCCAGGATTTCGCGGCCTTTTTTTAAGATTGTTGCGGCCCAAAATGCCTGAGTTTGCGGGAGCTTTTGTAAAAAAGTTGCATTAAAAGTTGCGATGTCTTTTGCATTTTTGTTGCAATGAAGTTGTGAGAGACAGTGAAAATTGCAAAAAAAGTTGTGATTTTTTTTATAGTTCTTTAAAAATAAAAAGGAAACTTGTATCGGGGAGAATAAAACTACTCTGGGCTGAGTTTTCCTAGTAACCTTACCAAAAAGGCTCAGGATGCTGCAAATGTTGGTATAATATGAAAATGGCTGGTGGATTTAAGACAAAAAATAATAATTTATTGAATTAATCAAATTTGAACATATGTGTCAGTGGCTTGTTGATCTTTAAAGTTAATTTCCTATCTTGGCCTGGAACACACATTCATACTGAATATTGATAAAGTACTTATTGGACTTTAACTTAACATTGCATTAACAATAACGATTGTAGACGTCCTCAATTTAGCTCATGCTGTATGTCTCATCTTCTGTCGTTTCTCCTGCATCCACAATCCTGGGGGGACTGTACATTCATTTTTCACCATGCGCGTCTGTGCTGCATTCCGGAGGCGCAGCGCCCCCCGCGAACAATCGCTGCCATTCAAGTCAATGTTTTATATCAACCCACGTCACAGCATGTCCCAGAAGCCTGCGTGAAGCAGCTCTCCGCTTAAAATACGTGCCATGGTCTATTTTCACGCAAGCCACAGCTGGCCCATATTGGAGCGTTTGGGCGGCCAGGCAGGAAGTGAAACAGGAGAGCATCCAGTCAATTTACCCAAATACACTCCCCCAATATGTTTCCTCTACAACATCACGGATGACAAGAGATTCATCTTGGAGGTGGAAAAACATAATAGACATCACAGATCTTTTTTTTATAAAGATAACGCCAGAAAAGTATACGCAGAACACGTAATTGTTCTTTCAAGTACTTGTAGAGACAATAAAATCTGCGAGTCGGGCAGGCATGACGCTCCGGTTTGGAGATGCTACCAGTGTGGTATGGCGCG
This sequence comes from Sander vitreus, assembly GCF_031162955.1. NCBI lineage: Eukaryota > Metazoa > Chordata > Actinopteri > Perciformes > Percidae > Sander > Sander vitreus. The sequence continues at coordinate 27,040,544 of NC_135859.1, forward strand.
TGACAGAGGACAGAACAAAACCGTGGTGCAGCCGGAATGCAGCACAGGTGCCCCAGCGGAAAAATGGGTTAGTGAGTAGACACTGGATTCAAAACAAGCTAACCTCCACATGAGAAAGACCATCATACACTTATGCATATTAAAAGTTGCTTAATGAAGTGTTTTTTGCCCAAAACTGCACATAGTAATTCGTGGCCCACTTAAGACGTAAATAGTTCATTTCCAAAGCATAATCTAAACCTAGCTAAGAAAGAGAAGGTAATCAAAATGCAATCTTTTCAAAATTACATATTCATTATGGAGTGGGAAAAAAAGACAAAAACCATTTTCAACAGACAAAAGTAATTACTCACACAGAACAGTGCTTCCAGGGACTAAACTCTATTTGTCAAGACAGTAAACAAGTGGTGGAAACGGGTCTGAGGGGGATCAGTGGTCCTTTGAAGTGTCCTCTCCTTGTTTAACATAAGCACAGTAGCTTGTCTATTCCCCTCCACGGCCGTGAAAAGAAGCAGCAGCTTAGACAGGAAGCTGTGTGGCCTTGGCACCCCATTTCAGCGACCCTGGACAGCAGCCTTGAAGCAGGAAGCACTGGACGATGGACTAATAATATTCAGGTCCCTGAACAAGTGCCTTCTAGGCCGACTCCCGCACAGCTGTGTGTGCCTCTCAATCATCACCAGCTGGGCTGAACAGGCCATCCAGCTAAGGTTATACAAAGGGCATGATAAGATCCACAAAGACTAAGGTTTTTACTTAGGTTTTTGTGAAAGGAATTAAGAGCATGCCCTCTATAATAAACAGTAACCATAAAATTCTTAATATAAAATGAATTGTGTAACTAGAAGGGTACTCGGAGAGCACAGACCTCCACCAAAGTCATGCCCTATCTCACAATAGTAATGCAGTGTACATTTTCCCAGGAGGGAACTCATTTTTCCAATTATTCCAACAGCACACAAATGCAGCACAAACACCCTATCTCGCAATGTTAAAGAAAGTGAATAATCATATGTGTATCCGCCCGCTGATTTGGATCCACTCCAAAATGTATTGAGTTCTTCCTTGGCCCATGCTTCACCCTTTCACCAAGTTTCATAAAGCTCAGGCCAGTAGTTTTTCTGTAATCCTGCTGACAGAGAAGCAAACAAACAAACGCAGACAAACTGAACCGTAAATATAACCTCCTTGGCAGAGGTTATAAATGGAAAGTTGTCTGATAGCAGCTGGTCTAAACATCAAGCCTCCACATGCCTTGTATGGTCAAGAATACAGTCAATCACATGTAAAATACGATACAATATACTTTATTAATCCCCCAGGGGTGAAATTGAGTGCCACCATACATAAAGGAGAGACAGGTGAAACAAGAAATCCCAAGGCAATACAAAGTAAGGGGAGAGCACAGCACCATAATAAATAGTGTAAACATTAATGTGGCTGAACTAGTATATAACATCAACATATTCATGGACACCAACCACATTCCTCAGTACAACCACCATCCTAGTCCTCAACATCCGATCATCATCAACAGTAACAGTCAGAGACAATGTTCATTTAAAAACTTCACCGCAGCAGGCAGAAAGGACTTCCTGAATCTATAGAGCACCAGGGGTCTCATTAATAAAACTGTGCATAGGATCCTTACTAAAAGTGTATGTATGCCCAAAAGCCAAAAATGGCGTACGGCAAAAAAAAATTCAGATTTATAAAACCGTGCGTACGCACATCTGTAAGCAATGTTCCCTTTATAAATCACAGATTACCCACAAGTGTGTGTATGTGAATCAGCCTCTTATCCCGCCCTGTACACGCCCATTTTTAACCATAAATAGGCAATGCAAAGCACCTCATGAATGCTGATCAGTATGTCAATAACCCTGGCAGTTGATCTTTCGTTACACCGATACCGATACCAGTATCGGTATCGGCTCCGATACTGCCTAAAACGCTGGTATCGGTATCGGGAAGTACTGCAGTTAATGCACCGATCCAATAACACGTAACAAAGCCCTAAATAAAATCTACGTTAAAGTAGTTTATTTATGTTCTTTTTCCGTTATAAGTGACTGTCAAACTGGATAATAAAAGAAAGTTCTGGGGCGTTCATTGTTTGTGTTTGTTCATGTTTCACAAAGAATTTAACCTGAGCCAGACCGACAACAAAGATAGAAATCATATCGCATCCATACAGGGTTAGTAGTATACAGTTGTTAAAGCATAATAAAATATATGACACATTGGTATCGGATCGGTACTCGGTATCGGCCGATACGCAAGTTCAGGTATCAGAATCGGTACTATAATAAGGCATTACTGGGATAGATATCACAGACAGCACATACCCATTATTTAATATTACTGAGGAAACCAGCACTCCTCTATGCTATTAAGTTTCAGTCGATAGTACCACTTCCACAGACATATACCCCAATTCATAAGATATGAAACTACACATGAATCTTTACCTGAAACCAATTCAGTTGCCACAATTACACATTTAATAAAATGAACTCTAGAGTAACAGACAGAAGCTGTGATACTTACATGAAAAGACTGAAGGGAAAGCACTGATAATCTCAAGTGAGCTGTAACCCACTTAGCTCCCACTAACAGCAGAGCTTCTCCCGATAACAAGGCTGGGGCTTGTTATGCTAATTGTGACATATACTGTATCTAGTATATTCAAGTGTATAAGTATATATCTGTGTAAAGAAGATTTAAATCTTCATTATACTCTTTGCCACATTTATTGAAATACAATTCTCTACATCTAAGAACTGATGTTTTCAGTTTATTTCTAGATAAAAAGCATTCCTGGATCTGGGCATCATACCAATGTATTGCTTTAGAGGTCCGAAAAATCTATCTTTAATTTGAGGTAGTGGTTGTGGAGGGGGGGGTCATTGCTGATGGACACCATTTTCTGTGTCAACAGCGAGGATTGCCGAGCCTTCAGAGGAGGAGGAGATTGGAACAGTGTTCTCATCATCCCTGAGCCACTAGGTCATGGTTTAAACACTAATCCTGAAGGATGAGCGAGGTAGAAACATCCACCACAGCATGCTCCAAAGATTGCACCCCTTCTGTCTGATCGCATGATAATAAAAAAAAAGTACCCTTGGTAGGGAAAAGGGCAACCGCAGCTGTCAGGCACTTTCTCTCTGCCATTCTCAGTGGGGGACCAAACAGTTTATCCAACTGCTCTGACAAATATGTGACAGGGGTTCTAGGTGAACGTTGGTTAAAGCTTGCAGAGTCGGGGCACGGCTCGGTCTGACATTAAGTTGTGGACCAAAACAGATTTCCTCCACAATGTTCCATCACAGCAATCAATAACAAACTTGTAGACTAACCATGGGCATTTACTTGACATTCACTAGCGGTGGTCCTGTACAACACTTAGAAATAAAACCCAACAGATGTAGTTGTCAATAGGAATTAAAAAGGTATTACAACAAAGGCTACCTCCAGCTCTGCCTGCCCGGAGGCATCACTGCCAGTTTAATTATTGTTTAGCTGTCACAGAGATAATTCATTGAAATTAGAGTGCTGTTGTGAAACATTCATGGGCTTACCAACTTGTCTTGCTGGGGAGTTCAAACAGGTACAGTGCTGCTTTGATTAAAAAAAGTGCATCCTGTTGTTGGCTGAACCCTTCTTCTGTATCGGAGCCGCCATTATTACTGGAGTTGCACTTAATGGTTCAATTACAGGAACAACCGCTGTCTTTGTGTTTAATTGCCAAGAAATCAATTAAGGTCTATTTTCTCCACACTAAGAAAGAGATCCTTGATAAAAAATGTGGCCAATTTGGGATTCAGTTACTGGAGTATTAAGAAGACAATTGCCATAAAACCTCAAAACATGATGCACCCTGAAAGAAAATTTAGAGGTTATAAAAACCTTACTGAGGCAATTACAGAGGCAAACCAGGGAGCAAAACAAACTCAATATATTCTTCTTGAAATGAGTAAGTATCACAATCTGTTTAATGCCTATTGGGTCTTCAACACTGAATTTCAGGTGAGAAGAAATGAAGAACATAATCTTAGATGTGTAACTCCATTATTGGATTTACCTTTTAATATAAACACTTCCACATTTTCTTTTTGTGTAGTTTTTGCTGACAAGCGGACAGAGTCATGCCACATCAAAACATCTACTGTGATCCAAAAACTGTCATTGTTAAAAGGGACAAGTGTTTGTCCTTGTATTTTTGTCTTAATATATAGCACAAAAAGAGAGTATATGACTGGAATTGATCTTTTCACATCTTTCTCTGCTGCTGCTTACAGAAGAAGGGCAGTAAGATCACACAGCTGCGAGCACAACATCGCCGATGCATTGTGGGAGCTATTCCCAGCTCTGACGTACCATGGACCTGTGAGAAAGGCATGAGTCACTTATGGCGTTTTTCCATTACATGGTACCTGCTCGACTCGCCTCGACTCTACTCGCCTTTTTTAGTTTTCTATAATGAGACAAAGTCCCTGGTACCTGCTAACAGGTACTTTTTTCAGTATCACCTCCGTCGAGGTTCAAAGCAAGCTGAGGCGATACCAAAAGGTGACGTGAAAACCTGCAGACTACTGATTGGTCAGAGGGAATCATCACTAATCACTGCATCATCGTTGCTAGCAACAGATGGGGGTGTCCTGAATAAACCCGCCATTTTTAAATAGTTTAGCCAGCGGCATTTTTTTTTTTGCTGCCTCCAGCTTCTATTGAAAAAATGTTTTTCTTCTGGCTGTGGCAACAGCAACATGCCGAGAATCAAAAACAACACACCTTCGACGTTCTGTGTGTATCACGTTAGGTCATGGCAGTTTCCTGCGGCATCGCTATGACGACCACCAGCCACCCTCACGTCACGCAAGTCGAGCCGAGCCGAGTAGAGCTGGTACTAGCAGTGGGTAAGCGCCATTACTGCCAGGCATGCTGTCACCTGTCCCTGGAGAACCAATTATTCTGTATGTTTGCACTTACATCTCATTATTAAAAACATAGAATGTTTGAATAAAATATCAGGTGATGCAGGAAGTACAGTTCACCCTATTGATGGCCTCACAACTGCATCAATCTGTATGCTGACTGGTTGTGCAACATAATTGTTTGTTGTCTGCAAACACACTGGGATGGTGGACAGTTTTACTTGATAGTTAATAGATAAAAACAGTCAGTTTATAGGATAATGTGAAGATATGTATTGTCAACAAATACCATGAAAAAACTAAAACCTATTAGTCTGTCTCAATACCTTTTGGACAATATGAACTCATGACCCTTACCAGGACTGCACAATAATCAAATACTAATCATGATGACAATTTTGGTTTCCCACACATGAACATGATTGACTGTGATATTGACATTTAAAATGTGTGCTCTGCTCATAGAAAACTTGGTGCATATCAAATTAAGCGTTTCCCAAACTATCAGCATGACTCAGGAAGGACTTTTTATTTTTAATTAAAGAACATTTACAACTAAACACCAACTGTACCCAACAAACAAATATCCAAATAGTCGAATAATCAGGTCCAGCTCTATTTTAAAGCAAAGATGTGTGCATCAGCAGGAATGTAGCAATGCTTTCTCATGGAAGTGAAAGTAAGCGAGCTCTCTTTAATTATTATTAATATTTTAATAACAATAACTGTGATTATCATATTGGCCATAATTGTGCAGCCCTGATCCCTTCAAACAAAGTGATAATCCAAACATATTTAATTTATACATGACAAAAATAATGAAAGATTGAAAATACCTCAGGCTCCCCAATATTTTAAATCTATTTTTATAGCCCACAAATTATTGATCATTCCATGAATCCACCGTATGGACAGATGGCAAACAAACTGTAATACCTATCAAATTAAGGCAGGTGAGGCAGAATGCCGTGGTAATCCTCTGGAGTCAAAGCTTGTCTGGTCCTTGGCAACCTCACAGCCTTGAAGGTCAGCTTCCTAAAGGCAACTGATACCCCTGACTGCAGCTCTTTCTGCTCACCATCCATTTTGGCAAATGGCAAGACTAGGCTGATCAATCAAGTGCCGTCAAAAGGCCAAATAGAAAAAAAAGGCCAAACCATCACTGTGATCCTCTGTATCGACTGCTTGGATTATAGAGGATCACCTTCTGGGCTCTCTACATGATTTGGCCATAACTCCAATACTATGATGATAACTTCTAACTTCAGAAATCCAACAGTGTGCATCTGTTCTCTTGCTGGTCTGCCATTCTGTAAAACGATCAATGTGTTTGGATGAAAATATGCATCTGTTCTATATTATGGCAACAGGAAATATTTTGTTAAAAGTTGTATCGTAGCCTACAGCAAACATCAAACGTCATATTCCAAGAATTTCCTAAGGTGAACGGAACCATAGCAGGAAACATGCAATCAATAATGGATCATCTGTAACAGTTACATTTTTTAAACCAAATAGTGTGCATCTGTCTGCTAATTTATGCATCCATCTACCCTAAGGCAGAGACAGATGTTAATGAAGTGAAAGTTAAAATGATATTAGAAAATCAAACTGCCAGTATACAAAACACTGTCATTATTACCAGCAGTGAGCCAATACTTGTTGTGTCAGGTGCTAAAATCTGTGCACTTCCAAATGAATTGGAATTATTCTCCCAACAGTCAACGGATGCTCAAAGGCAACCTGTGGATTCTTTTGACCACTTCTGGCACAATGGAGCAAGGTTTTTAATAAGCAGGTCCCCATTTTGTTTGTATCTTGTGCTCTAGCATGTGCACATGTACATTGATAGCATTTTCTAGAATCTGAATCCAGTATTGATTTCAAATCCAATTGAATCACTTATTGAATCTTCTTAGGTTTAGCTTTAACATTTACAAGTAACTAAAGTTAAAGATCTGTAATCTCAATTTTTTAGCTAAAAAGGCAAAAACAGTGCAGTTTTTTTGTTAATGCTAACAACCTGTTCCTATAACCTGAAAATGTATCAGACATACATTATCTATATTGGATAATCCAGTTGGTCCACTAGATATACTAATCAAGAACATGAGTGTTAATGCACCAGTATCGGAATCATCAAATCATTTCCTTGTTGGCTGAAGTATCACTGCAGTTGCTGTCCCTAAAAGGAACTGTCGTCAGAAATGACAATGGAATGCCAGTAGCTTGTCAGTTGAGAGGCATTTCATCTTATAGAGATAACTTCACTCATGTGTTTACCATCAACAATTGATCTCAATCTGCAGTAGGAGTTCTGGGTGTGTTGAAAATGAATGCATAGAGGATTTCTGCAATAGTTACCATTGTACTTTTGGAAAATGTTCAAATCTTCAAGATCAAACGTTGTGCTAACTCTTGACAGTGTCAGTCCTGGATCTTATAGCCATGTCGTGTAGCTTTGTGATCAATACGGTCAATAATTCTCCTTGAAACAAATCTGTTTTAGTAAATAGGTTTCACAACATTACATCATGGATCAGACTTTATACAGGAAGAAACATGTCAAATCTCCTCAGTAAATCACTGTGTTCATTCTGAAGGCATTTAATACAGCTCATGCATTTTCCAATTACACTTCAGTGTCAGGCTGCGGAATTGTAAATGCATAGTTAGCCGTCATCCATTTTGTTTCTCGAAGGTTTAATGAAGTAATGAATCAACATAGGACTTCATTATTTCTCTGCCTACAGTAAATCCAGAAAGTACTACATACTGTGAGCTTTTGGCACAGGTTAAATTATTGAAGCTCAGACGGCCGGTGATTTTATTCCATAACAATTCCTCAAAGGCCTATATGGATATGTGATATTAATGAAAACAAATCAACATGACAAAAATATTTATAAATAGTGACTAACACTAGTTGGTGAACCTGAAATAGATTGCTGGACAAATAAAAGTATGAACTGTAATAGGTGTATAGCAACTACTTAGAAATAGACCTTTTATTAAATTTGTTTAGTTAACGCTTTCATATTTTTAATATTAACACGTTTGTCATTGATCAAGCCAGCTTGATGTATAACATCTCTTTGTGTTCCAGTATTAAGTTTGTTGCAAATAGCTACTTGTGGATTGGGCTTGCAGTCTCTTTGGGCAACTTCAGACATGCATTAAATATTGAGTGTGGTAACCAGATGTAGAGCACAAGAAATGCCTAAATGTGCTTCCATGCATGATGTATTGACAAAACAAAAACATAAAAGCAACATATATAATATGCATGATGCCAAAAAGGCAGTTGCTGTGCTTTAAGCACTGTTAGACATGTGCTAGTTTTCACATACAACTGCATTTTCCTAAAAGGATACCCATCGTAAATTGTCCCATATTTGGAAATTCACATTATTACATTAGAGCTCAGTGTGGACATAATCCACCTCATATACTGAAAAGTCCTAATATATAAGTCTCGGTGCTTGATTCAGAAAGCAGGGATCTTTCCTGAGAATGAGGCCATGTTGCAGTATCGATCCAAATGTTGGATAACTACAAGCAATTTGTGTAATGAATAACATATCCTGCCACAATCCATAGTACTATAATCACAACTCCATTCACTGACGTGCCATTTTCCTCCATCAACTGAACACACTGAATGCACGGATACACTAACCCCTTGCGCAGCTTTGAGATTTCTTGGCATTTGCCGAGCTTTGGCCCTGCCTCGTCTCAGCAAATGCACAATCAATTTTACCTTCTTGTCTCCTGTTTCTGATCCCCCAACTACCATAGTTCCTTGCTCGATACAGTTCGGGTTCGGTACATTCACTGTGCTCAATGGTTTTTGCCCTATCAGGTGCGCTGGGGATCGAATGTCGGCACTGTCAGGCAGCTTGTCTCAGTGACTAAAGATGAATACCAGACAGTTACTCCTTCTCTTCATTCTGTCTTATTATCCTTCACCTTGTCTCGCATTTGCTGCCTTACCTTTATGCTGTGCACTGAAATTAATAGAAATCACAGCTATTCGACACAAGTTTCGTTTCCAAAGGCTTAATCATGCATAAAAGGCCCTATTACATTATTTTAATACTCATTATCAGTTCAATACAAAGGCATATTAGAGGCCTTTTCCCTTTTATGATTAATCAAAAGCACTTGAGGGAGAAAGCTTTACATCAGATACCTTTGAACGAATGTGTCCAATTTCCCACAAATTACAGTTAGTAATTTTGGATGGCTACACTGGAATATCTTCCTTTTCTCTTTTTAAGATTCTGCCACAATGTATTTTCCATATACTTTATTGCTTTAGCATAGGTTGTGAGTCTCCAGCTGTGATAAAGGCATCACAGGGGGGAGTCAGGATCTCGGAAATCATACTGTACCGTCTGAATAAATAAAGCCTCGTCAATCATTGCCAAGCTGACATGTAGTAAAATGCCTCATTAATGGCTTAATGAATCATAATATAAAAGGTGTTGCCATCTCTGCCGCCTGGCTATAGCTATATACGTGCATGTCACTGTTATTGATCTGGCCCGTACATCTTGATATATAGTCTCAATCTAATTGCACTCAGTGAAAGTTTTTATGGGTGTTTGCAGGGAAGGACATTTATATGGGGTTGCTTGAGCTCACCTCTAGTCATGTGATTTTGTCATCTGGTTTCCTGGGACAAAACTGCACCTCTGTCATTACAAATAATCACTGGTTAGGGAGAAAGATAGAAAAATTAAAGGGCACTGTATGTTTTATTAATACATCCTTCAGCAATGGCTGCAAAGAGAACAGCTTTAGAGTACAAGATGAGACAATTTATGATGTCATACTGATAGTTGGAGACAAAATCACTGTTATTATGAGCATGATATAACTTCTCAGTTGATAAGATGAAAGGGCTCATTCACTATTTATTTCTTTTAGTTTACCTCATGTGAGTTTGCTGTAATGTAAAATGTAAAAAGATCAATACTTCATCCTACAGGGAAAATACCAAGGAATTTGATGTTACAATGTCCTGTATGAAACAGTCTCCTAGAGCAAACAGCCAGGGTAAAATACAATCCCTAAAGTGGTATTGCCAAATCTTACCTTCCCAAAGTCATCCATGAAATAACAAGATACTGTTCTCAGGACCACAAAGAAGATAGCGGGTAGTTGTGGGCTAAATGACCTGCCTCAGTCCTACAGCCATTTCACCTCTGTCAGTCAGGCTTGCTACAGAAATTGTAGACAATAATGACTTGATAACTGATAACAGTTGTTGAACTGCCAGTATTATGAATGTATTCAATTGTATTTTAGAATACAACGCCCCTTACTACATCCAGGTATCCATAATCTCCTTAGACCAATGTATGTGGCTATTGCAGCAGTAGTTAAATATGTAATACTTATCTCAATTGTACTAACGTGCTGTATGTGACAGGTGCTTATGTGCACATAAGAGTGTAAAGAATATTTATGTGCCATGGTCTTAGGTATAAAGTAGCGGGTTATGAGTAAATTAGCCCATAGAATATAATGGACAATTTACCCTTTTCATTGCTTTGTAATTAGTCCGGAGGGATTCATCTTTGATGGATTAATTTTAAAGCCCCATTTCTGCTCATCTTTTCTCACTAAAAACCAAAAGAAAGGCACAACTGATGTATTGATGCAGTAAATGAAGCAAAATGAAGGATTCATCAAGTAATTACTTTCATGGAATTATATTATAGGCCCCCAAACTTTTTCAAGATCAGTTTTCCACCATTCTTTTTCGTTCTTACTTTTATATAGAAAGCAAAATCAAAAGACGAAAATGTGAGGTGACCTCTATGTCAAGTATGCTCATAGGTCACAAAATGCAAATGTAAATCATAATTTCTGAGAGGTCAGGTGAAAATAATATCACTTAATTTCATTAAAAGCTCTCCGGCCCATCATCCAGTCCTCCTCTTCCTTCCTCCAGCAACAGAGACCACAGTAAGATACCAATCAAAATATACATGTTTGTATCATTCAAAGCTGTGTCATGTTGTGTAAAATTGTTTCAACCTAGCCTGCAGTCCCTGTGGATCTGCCATTGCTCTGGCCGCAGACTATGCCGCAGGAGGACCGGAAGTGGGTGGCTGAAGCCCTGTTTCAGGTGAATGGCAAAGGAAAGCTGAAGCTGAAGGACAGCCTACAGCTGTGGTACAACCCCCCACCTCCAACCCCAACTCCAGACAGGTTCTTCTCCCACCGGCTCCTAGTCTGGATGCCCTACAGGCTGTGGAAGCTACGCCTCCAGTGCACCAACCCCGCATGTGTCAGGCATCAGTTATGTGGTGGTGGACTGCACAGGAGGGTGCGACAGGTGCTGGACATCGACAACTACTAAAACATGGTCACAGAGACCCTTATCTGCCCCAAGTGCAGGTCCAGCTACCTGTCCTGGGGACACACCGTGCTGCAGCAGTTAGACCTGGCCCATCGGGCCGAGTTCAGGGTCATCCTCACACGCAAGTAATTTTTTTGTGCCGATATTCACTTATGTATGAACTTTTTAAGACCTTTGACAGTATTTCCTACAAAAAGTTGACCTGAAAATGATACTTGAATTTATGTTTTTTTTTCCTCTTCAGACATGCCTGGGACATACGTGTCATTCGTTTGTTGCGTGAGAGGACTCTGGGGAATGGACCAGTACGGCTCATAGGTCATTTGAAGTGGTTATAGCGGGTGATCGGTACACCTCAGAGTGTATGGTTTTTTTTAACCCGGCCTCCAAAAACTGACGTTTCAGGAACCTCCAGCACCTGTGGAAGTGTCGAGCTACAAGTGGCTCCTCACTGTGTACAGCAAGGACATCCTCACCAGGCTACTGTATAGCTATGTGTATAGACCTGGTAGAGCGCACGCCCATATATAGAGGTTTACTCCTCAACGCAGCGGCCACGGGTTTGATTCTGTCCACGGCCCTTTAGAATAGAATAGAATAGAATACACTTTATTGTCCCCGAGGGGAAATTTGTCTCGGACATAGTGCTACAATCTGTTGCTTAAGAACATAAACATGTAACAGAAAAAAACATTCTAAAATCAACATGAAATAAAATAAAATCAACTTTAACATGAGATCAACAAAGCGTCCTAAGACACAAAAGGACACACATGACAGCACAGACAACACAACATCCTAAGAATTAACTGTAATAATTAAAGGGTGAAGTGCAAAAAGTGCTGGTGTATTTATTGCATCCCTGCTCTGCTGTGCTAAGATTTATTATTGGAGTTCAGCAGCTTGATGGACGTTGGGATAAACGATAACTTTAGTCTGTTTGTTTTGCATCTCGGCACACGGAATCTTCTTCCTGATGGCAGAAGTTCACATTCAGGAAAGAGAGGGTGTAGAGAGTCTAGAGAGAACAGCTTGCTCGTACAGGCTCTGTATGGGCTTGTACTCTTTCCTCCCTATTATCCTCATAGCTGTCTTGTGTGTGCTGACCAGCCTGCTTTTCAGCTACACTGTTAAGTTGCCAAACCATGCTGTGATTCCATATCTGATGATGCTCTCCAGAATTGCTTGGTAGAACATGAGCATGTTCTGGCTGTTTACTCCATACAGTCTCAGTCACCTTAAAAAGTATAATCTCTGCTGCAGTCTATTGCACAGGTAGTCAATGTGTGTTTTTCAGCAGAGAAGATTGTCTATGTGGACACCTAAATATTTGTAAGACGTTATGGATGATTTCCTGATTTTTGATGACGACTGGCTGTTGGTCAATCACTTGCCTTGGGTCAAGGACCATCTCCTGTGTTTTTCTGACATTTAAGATAAGATGGTTGGTGTCACACCACTTGATAAAGGTGTTTATCTCATCATGGTACACAGAAGGGTTTATGTCCTTCTGGAGAAGACTCAAAATTGCTGTATCGTCTGCAAATTTTATATCATTATTTGGGTGTACTTTCCTGCAGTCATTAGTGTACAATGTGAAAAGTATGGGTGATACCACAGAACCTTGTGGGACCCCGGTGTTGCTGTGTTTGACATCTGACAGCATGCCATTGACTTTCACCTGTTGTGTCCTGTTAAAAAAAGAGTGAAACCATTTGATCAGGGCAGGGTTAACATGCATATCATTTAGTTTCTTTAAAAGCAGATAGGGTTGTACAGTATTAAACGCTGAACTGAAATCGATAAATAATATTCTAGAATAGGCTTTTGTATCCTCAAGGTGCTTAGAAGTAAGATGCAAAATGCAGAGGTTGGCATTTTCTGTACTGCGTTCATGTTTATAGGCAAATTGCCATGTGTCTAACACTGGCTCAACCTCTGCCTTAAGTTGGGACACTACCAATTTCTCAAGGCATTTCATTACAATAGAAGTCAAAGCTATGGGATGAAAGTCATTATTCACTGTGGCAGAGGGCTTTTTAGGGACTGGTGTTATGATGGATTTCTTCCATAAAGCTGGAACGGTGCTGGTGTTAGTTCCTCTGCACAGTTTTTGAGCAGAAAAGCTGGTAGTCCATCTGGGCCCGTTGACTTGTTGGTGCACACCTTTTTAAAGAGGTGCTGAACACTGGGTGGATCCACTTCCAGTCAGCGGGTGGAATCATCATCAGGCAAAGATTGCCACACACTGTCCAGCTCCTGGGAGAAATTTTCTGACTCGAACCTCAGGAAAAAGTCATTCAGCTCATTTTCCCTTTGTAGTTCATCCACAGCGATAATTGTTTTTTTTTTAGGGTTCATGTTAGTGACTGATTTCATAGTAGCTCACAGTTTTTTAGTATTTGATGTTTGTATACTGTTTTCTATGGTTTGCATATGTTGTTCTTTTGTATTTCTGAGAAGCTGTTTGAGCTCTTTTTGAACTGACAGTGCTGCCTTGTCTTTATTTCTGAAGGTTTGCTTTTTCCGATTTATGCAGTTTTTAATCTCTTTTGTAATGTAGGTTTTATTGTTAGGGTAAACAATAACATTTTTCTTATCTACCACATTGTCAAAGCAGAATTCTATATAATCAGTTATTGTTTCAGTAGCATCATCAAGCTCTAATCCATGAAATATAGATCAGTCTGTACACATAAAACATCCCTTTAGTGTCTCAATGGAATCATCTGTCCACACATTAACAGTCTTGTGTTGTGGTTTATTTGACTTAAAAACAGATTTATAAGAGGGGATTAGGTGTATTGTATTGTGGTCTGAGTTAGAAAGAGGGGGATTTGGCCTTGCAGAATATGCATTCTTAATATTTCCGTAGCATTTATCTAGGATGTTATTATTTCAGGTGTGGCATCTTACGTATTGTTCAAAGCCTGGTAAAAAATCACCTAAAAAGAAGATCGGTGCTCCGGGTGTGCGCTGCAGCTGTTCATGTGTGCACTCTGCTATGCAAGTAGCGTAGACAGCAATTGTGATAATACTGCCAAACTCCCTTGTGAGGTAGTGTGGTCTCAGGGATATACAGAGCAGTTCTATATCCGGGCTGCATGTGATGTATCTTACTGTATACTGTCTGCACCATTTGTCACTCACATAAATGCACAAGCCTCCTCCGCTCTTCTTGCCAGATGTTTCTGAGGAGCGGTCGGCTCGCACAAGCGAGTAACCGTCCAGATTGAGCAGAGAATCATGGACTCGGTAAACACTATAAGGTTTGATTCCCGGAATTCAAAGCAGTTGCTTTGGTTGACTCGAAGTTCATCCATCTTGGGCATCAGCGACCGCGCGTTGCTCAGGATTATTGATGGTAGTGGTGGTTTACTTGCTCACCGGCGGAGACGCTCTCTGACGCCTCCCCGCCTTCCTCGCTTTCACCACGGCCGTGTGGCTCGGATGACAGCCGGCAGATGATCCGGGGGTGTAGACTGGAATGGTCGGAGAGACAACAATGTATCTCTGAAGTATATACGTCGTAGTCCATATTCCCACTGTGTTGCGGGGCATGGAACTAAAAGATCACTAATGATCATCAGTGCCAACAGCAGGCCAGCTAAGTGTAGGCTTGATACCATTGTTCGAGGCTATTGTTTGCCCGCAGTAGCTGGCAGATCAGGGTGCGAACTACATGGGAGCTAGGGGGAGCTCAGCTCCCCTTAATAAGACATGGGCTCCCCTGAAAACATGATTTGTGAAATCTTGGGGGGGTCTCTAAAAATATTGCCAATGTGTCATTTTGACGTGCAATTTCAGTTTTGTGTAACGTGATCATCGTGGATTATAATGTGTAAAATTGCAAAAATGTCAATCATTTATGCATGTCGGCGATTTAAACCTATTTCACTTCAGATAAGTATACATGCTATTCTTGTCACCAGCATCAAGGCGTGGCACGCTGCAATGTAAATTCAACTCATGTTTAGTACATGTTAACCTGTTATATACTGTCTATGATGTTAACTCAAAGAGTCGTAGAATAAATTTAAACATTGGAGGCCATTAATCGGCGTGCAAAGTCCTTGAAATCCATTCTGCAGTTAGCATCATACAGCCATGACAAAAAGAAAACAAGGCAGTTTAATTAATTTTGGTTTTACTAAGAAATTGTGTAGCAATGACGTTAATAACATGACCAATTGACCTGCTGCAAGCCCTGTTAGCACACCTCCCGCCGGGGTGACAACGCAAGAAGAAGCTGAAGAAATAATGTCCTTGCTGGCTGAAGATGGTGGTGGTAACAGCTTGTCAGAGGCCGGTCACGAGCCTAACCCCTCTTGCTCCTCTCTCCCGTTAAATTGGAACAGCCAGCAGTGGAGAGACTGAAAGAGCCGATACATGGCTGTTTGTTAAGGATGGAAACTTGGGGTGCGTCACTAAGTTCTAATTGGAGGAATTATGGTATTCTTCGGTAGCCTGAGTAACTTTAACCGTTGTTCATGTGAAATCTCAAAATAATGTAGTCATATCTGTAGTGACTTAATATATCTAAATAAGCCACTGAGGGCGAACGCTGTATAACTTTAGATTCGGTGATCCATTAATTCACATTTCTGTAAAACACATTCACTGTAATGTTCTTCTATGAGACAGAGATAAGATTAAAGTTCTTGCATGGACACCTATCAGCTGACTCACCCACTGTCGCCTGGCTGCGCGATCCCCTGGTCTAATGTCATGTAGGCTACAGCAGGGTGATGTTAAGCATCCTCAGCAGCAATCACAGCCGTGGTCAGATCACCTTCCTCCGGACACTTTTCTTCGTCCCGGTTGGTGACAAGTTCACCATATATTTCAGTCTCATTTACCAACCCAGTCTCACAGCAGTTCGTGTAAATGTCACGTTGTTCTTAATCTATTGATGTGTTCATCAATCATCTAGTGTTCACGGGCACGTTTTTCTCGTTTTTTACCGGGAGACGGCCGAAAAGGACGCCCCATATGTCGGGAGGCGGCCGCCCGATGATAACGGGACGGTCGTTATTAGGAAGACTACAGGAAACAAAACGCCACACGCAGGACGCAATCCCCGCTCGCCCGGGTGAAAGTCCTGTGTTGTTTGACTCATCCACCCCAACCAACCTCCCTATGTGGATTTTCTTTCTTTCTTTATACTACTCCCTACCATTTTTGTGCTGTGGCCACAAAATATGCTTCCCATTAAAATACATTACTTCACATTTTCGTGCTGGCCACCACGTAAAAAACGAGAAAAACGTGGCCATGAACACGTATCAATAGATTACAAATAACGTGACATTTACACGAACTGCCGTGAGATCGGGCTGCATTTACAGGTTTTGATAAAGTCTCCACACAAGGGCTGAACGATTAATTGCATTTGTGATAATATCGCGATATGTTAAGAGTTTCTGTCATTCAAACAACTCTGAGTTGTAGTTTAAAACTTGTACAGCCATTTTAATAAAATGAAGGGTTTTATTCGGGCTCGAGTCCAAACATGGGTGGGGGGGGGGTAACAACAGGGAGGGGTAACAACCAGACTCTGATAAATGACGTTCGGGGAGCTTTCACAGCAGCGTGGCTGCGTTGTTTCAACGGTTTTATTAGTACAGTTAATGCCACGGCAAGACCAGCAGCAGCATGCTACTACTAACGTAACGATAGCCTCTCTGAGCAAGTGCAACGTTGTGACGCTGTCATGCACGCAGCACGCAACTTCATGAGGGGAGGGAGGGGCTGGAGGCAGCTCCTCTGTGTGCGTTGTAAAAAAAATACACCGTTGTATATACTGTATATACTATATTTGTACTTATTTAACTGTCTAGTAAAGTTCAAAGACTGTTTAAAAAGTGCAATCCACATGTTTACATATGTTTATTACAGTAAATGATAATTAAATGTAAATACTACTAATAAGTGTGGTAAAGCCACATATTTGTTTTTATATTTCTGCAATCTGCACTTTAGTTTGTTTGATTTGTTTCTGACTTTCATATGAATGTTTACACCAGGCGGTCAGTGCTCAATATACTACTGTGATTGAAGTAGTTAAATAAAAGATGTCATTCATATAAATTCATGCATCACCTAATTTCATCATCACATACAGGCCTGGCCTCCAGGAAAGAACAGTTTGTTTAATCTATCTAATCTTGTATTGTTCATACTATACAATGATTTATTGCTTGTCTTTGTTGAATAATACAGAAGACAAAGAGCTTAAAAAATAAATCACATATTGAATCGCAATCGCAATATTTTTGAAAAAAATCGCAATTAGATTATTTTCAAAAATCGTTTAGCCCTACTCCCCACCTTGACGTTTAGGGAGTAAAAAACTATCCATTGCTAGCGTTAGACTCACTTCTCTAATCCTAACGGCTCCAAATATTGAGCTCTTCTTCTTCTTCTTTGTGAATACGTTACTACAGAAGTAAGGTCAAAAGTTCAATGTGTGCTGCACCCTTTGGCCGAATACGATCACCTGAGTTTTTTAGCTTAAAAATAATCGGTTTGTTTTATTAATGTATTTATTAATTTTCAAATATAAATTAAACAATTTACACATTAACGATTTTTTATTTATAAATCAACCACAGCAATTTCTTGGGGGTGCTATGGCAATCCTAGGGGTAGCTACAGCACACCCTAGCCCCTCCCTGCTGCCGCCTCTGTGTAGCTGTAGCTGTTAAAATACAACATCCTTTATTTTGTGGCTTGGGTATTAGGCAGTTTACAAAGCCATACCGTTATATGACAATAGATGGATGGTAAGATCTTTATCAAAAATGTCTTTTAACTGCCCTATCAAAGTAAAAACAGAGGGTTGAAAAGTCTAAAATCTAAAGCTCTAAACAAATATTGTCAGTTTACAAATGGACACACTACCATCTCCATATATCTTAATCCAGATCTACAAGGATGTATAATTACAAAATCCAAAATGAATTAGTTTTACTTACAGTAGAAGCTGTGGTAAATTTAGTTGCAGCACTGCGTTGCTGATGTGTGGAAAAGGAACTTCGTTGACACTGTTCTTGATTATAAAGCCATATGGCTTGTCTTACTACACTGATGGTGTTTTTAGACCTGTTCAGTACAGCATGGTGGCCAGCTACAGACTGAGTGTTAGGGCTGTGGCTATGACCCAGAACACAGAGGATCACGACACGGACACAGAGGAAGTTTTAAGTGTCTTTTAATGAATGTTCACAAAAAAGGCAACGAAGGCAGGGACAGCTTGCAGCGCTGGTGGTGGGGACAGGATAGCAGCGGGCGAAGCAGAGTGTAGTGTGTCCAAAACGTTCACAGGGATCCCAGCTGAGGGTGACACGGCAGAGAGGCGAGGAGCTGGTAGAACAGCGGCAAACAGGTGTAGTAGTGTCGGTCTGAATCAAGAGAGGAGAAACAGATCAGTACGGAGCACGAGGAACAAAAAGAAAGACAAAAAAAACTTACAGGAGTTACAACGTAGTACAACAACTGAGAGCCAAGTTACCACTTTGGTAATCGTAACGATCTGGCGCCGAATGCAGGTTCCAACCGGGCTAAATACTGCAGCCGTGATTAGGAGAATCAACATCTGTATTGATCAACAATCAACAGCTGAGCAGATGACGATTGAAGAATCGCCAGCAGCAGTGCAGGCAGGTCGATCGCCCGGCCACGCCCCTTGACCTTCATTCCGCCGCTCCGGGCAAAACAGACAGAGAGGGAAAAGGGGAGAGAGAAACAGACACAAACACCCCAAGGACAGCTGTCCCACGACACTGAGTGCATATGATATGCTGTTCTTTCTCATATTTGAAGAATGGAAAGAAAATTTTGTTTTAGCATTTGCTGCAGTACAGTATATAAGGACACAGATTATTGAACCGTTGCCTTACTTTACTGTCCACAGTGAGTATTTACTGAACAGCCATTTACATCTTTACATGAACCCCAGTTATTTGTAGTTATTGTGAACATTCTTTGTAAGTTATCAGTTCCAGTTTCAGCTTTACTATGAAGTGTTGTTTATTCCAATTCCTCCCCCTGTCTCATAAAATACACATCAGAGATGTATCAAAGCCTAATAAATTGCTGAGTAAGCACAAAACATCTTGGAGTTATGTTAAAGAGGAGGTCGGCACTCAGAGTGCAGAAATACAAACAGCAGCTAATCAGGTTGAATATGCTTTGTGATTAGTGCAGCTGCTTAGCTAAAGTTGCAGTTCTGGCATATACCTTCCTCATTCATTTGATTTAAAATAAATAAGTAGGAAGTGAGTATCCACTGCAGCAGACATCACTTGGAAAAGGAATCCAGTTCAGTGGGCATGTACAACCTGAGGCAACATCCACACAAATGTTTTTTTTATTCTTCTGCTACATCTACGCCTTGCGTCCACACTGTTTCCGATAAAATTACATTTGGAAAAGCTGCTGACACCGTTTAAGTTTGAAACCCACATCGTCAGTGATCGGTAATGCAGGGTACACACCATCAGAATCAAGCCGATTTTGGGCCCGATTCCCCCCTCCCGACAATGGTCCGCAAAGCCCCTATTTTTCCGATGGTTCTAAAGATTATCTTGCCTGAATTTCCTGTTGTGTGAGGTACTGTATGTTAAGAGTGTTTTTAACATCCCCTGATCTGCTCCAAAGTCAATCCGGGCAGCACCTAGTCTGGCTATCACCAGACCAAGCTCAATCTTTTTCAAATCACAAATATTAAACATGTTCAATGTTTACGATCTGATATCCTGTTGTATGTGGGGTATGCTGAGGACAGCCGAGAACGCAGTCTAGTCTTGTTGTACCCAGCTCAGGATTCTGTGGTAAAGCGCTGCTCATACCGCTGTTCAGTGGATCATAAAGGAAGAAAGAGGGTGGAGGAGAGGGGGTGCGCTAACAGCGCTAACAGCTACACTGCAAACTTAGCATTAGTTAGCTCCACGTTTAGCTCACACTCACCATGGCGACCTGGCTTCCAGGGGAAAGCGGTGCTCTCAACGGTCATTAACGGTCGGGACTGGGACAGCAACGTTATCAGCGGTTAACCTCCATATGAACACAATTCTCCCGCAGAAGCCCAGCCCGGGCAGCGTGGTTCTTCCATCGTCGCCGTGCTTGTATGCTCTAAAGTAACGTTTGATCGCGCAAGATTTTCGTTATGAGATTTGGGACTCTTGGGACCGGTTGTTTGTTAATGTAATCTGTGAGTGTGTGGTGTGTTGTTCTAACCACATCGTTACTCTCCACACAATATAGGAACAAAACTGTTAAATCTATCATTACATGTCGTTAAGGGTGGGGGGCTCTCACATTTTTAACATCTGTTAAGATTAAAAAAAAAAAAAAAACCTTTTAGTGTGGGCCAGGCATTAGGTAGACGTACATACCTTTGAGAAACAGTTCCACCTTGCTGTCGGTCCAAGCAAATAAATCCCTGGTCTTACTTTTCGCCATTGTTGTTCTTAATTTCTCAGAAGTATTTTCTCTATTTTATACATCCATTATATCTATCTGAGAGTAACATTAGACAATCTTCTTCCTGTTTAAACCGGCACTTGTATGCCCAGTCTGTGCGAATGGTCATGTGATATGGGTTGTACAACGTGACTACAACCTAAACACTTACACAGATTGTTTTTGTTTCGTAAGTGTAGAGTGCTCCCCGCCCTGCTCTCTCTTCCTCCCTGTTCATCTCAGGTGTTCCTGATCTCTGAGTGAGGGTGGATATAAGAGAGGCTGGGAGACAGGAATGTCCTGAAGAGACTGAAGCAGCTCTTATCACCGTTGTCTTCTGTTGTTTTCTGTTATCTTCTTTTGTGTTTCATTGCTTTGAGGATGGAGGTCTGGTAGTCTAGTTTTCGTGGCTTTTTTTCTATTAGTTAGTCTACTCTTTAGTTCTGGGTCCAACGGCCCTTGATGGGTTGGCTCAGGCATCTTCCCTTCTTTTCTTCTTTTTGGCCAGACCTCCAGACTCCCATAATTTTGGTTTAATCCATAATAGTTAATTTGTGAATAAACCTTAATTTACTGTTATTAGATATGTTGACAGTCACATTTATATTGTGTTTGTTTGCTGTGGCCGTGACAATAAGACTGTTTAAAAATGAAAACATAGTATTAGCCACTAACAGTAACTAGCCACTAACAAGGTGTTGAAGCTGTTCTTTTAGTCATTTAAATGTGCACATGTTGAAACCTGATTAATTGGCCACACTGCTTGAAGATTGTGCATCAGCTCAGAGGAGCACACACAATGCCAGTCTAACCACCTTAGATCCAAACTTTGAAGGATGATAGCTTAAAGCAAGCTGCGTATACTTTATTCTCATCTGATTATTTTAAACATGAAAAAAAAGTCAGAGAATTTCATGATTCGTGCTCGTGCTCCGTGGTTTCCTATTCAAATCAACTTTGCTTTTGAATAGATTTTTAAGGAATCACAAGCTCAGCTTCCTTGTTTGAATATTCTGACAAAACTTTCATAAAAGTCCCAAATGTGTTCATGCTGAGCTGAATAAAACAGAGCACTTTTCAGAATACTTTTCTTTTGTAACATCTCTTGAGTGTGTTGGGGGAATGATGTGTGTGAGTCTGGTTGTCACATGTTTGTCATTCTTTTACAGGGAGTGCTGAAAATGTGGCAACATGACTTTTCAATCCCTTGGAGCATATTGTAGAAACCCAAAGGACAAAAGTTTTCTTTTAAACTGTCAAAATAGCACAAAGGGAAATGACACATATCGTTTCAAAGATCGATTCACTCACATGGTCCACAGCATGATGATGATGCACCCAGTAAAAAAGGCCTAATGATTACAGTAATTGATCGCAATATTCACTTTCTTCACTATGACACATCTAAATGTATCATTGATATAGCCAATTTGAAGTCACCTGTTTGCAAAATGGTATGGCAAGTGTTTTAAGTTAAAGGGGTGATCGAATGCAAAACCGAGCTTACCTCGTCATAGTTGAATTACGACAGTTCGGTGGGTAAAAAGGACATACAGAGAACCTCAAAGTCGCATTGACACCTCTTTCTTATGCAAATCTCACAATTTGAAACTGAAAACAGGCGAATCCCAACGAAGATAATAGTTGACGTCAACTCGGTGGCTGTACCTTAATTGGCTCTGGTCTGTACCTTTGTCACGCCCCAAAATTGACATACAGACCACTGGTCTGAGACCAGCTGGTGGTCTGAATTACACGGGAATTACAAAGAAGAAAGTTGGGAAGTTTTTCAAGGATATTGAAAATTAACCACAGTCGTGAATGCAGTCTTACAACGGAATACTGGCCCATGTGTGTACATGTACACACAGAGAAAAGTGTTTAGAACTTAATTAAGGAGTAGATATCGGACAATGGAGCGGGAGTTGTGGATCTAACGCGGCGGCGCAGAGGACTTGCAATGGGCGGTGTGCTGCTGCTGCTGCTGCTTTTGCTTCTGCTGTGGAGCTGCCTGCCTGCGGCGGTTCACGGCATGTTTTTTTTCCCCCCAACATGGATCCTCGGGGAACAGGGGGCTGTGGAGCCACCAGGACGAGACATGATAAGAACATAGTAGTTAGAATTCTGTGTGTGTGCCTGTGGGCTTCACTCTCCGTTAAATGTCCCCACGCTGAGACACTGAACTAGCTACAGCGTGAGTTGTGATTACATGTCTGGAAGTGGAGCTTTTTTATGTCCCAAGGGTAATGTTACAACAACACTAGTTGTAATGAAAGTGTTGAAACTTTGCATTAGTGTGTGTGTGTGCGTGACACACTGGAGGATGACTAAACTGTAACTAAACTGTGTCTCTGGTGCTTTGTACAGTAACATTAGTTGATGAGTTTATGTGTCGGAGCAGAAATGAAGTTTGAAGTTAGTCGGGGATATTTTCTTGGGCCGCGGCTGCTCCAGCCATTCTTGCTCCGGTGACGCTGCCCGCAGCCGGGCATGTCTGGGCATGTCTGTACAGGCACACCGGGCATGTCTGGGCATATGTCTGGGCATATGTCTGTAGGTTTGGAAGTCTATTGGTAAGGTTAACAGACAGTGTGTGAGTCTAATGATAGTGTGTGAGTCTAATGATGGAAAGCCAAAAAAGAAAAGGGAAAGGTGGCGCTGAGAAAAAAAGGGATTGTGTTGCTGTGCTGTGTGCAGTGTGTGTGCAGTGTGTGTGTGTGTGTGTGTGTGTGTGTGTGCGCTTCGCTCGTTGTAAACCAACCAATCAGCGCGCAGCTCATCTAAATATTCATGAGCATACCATATAAGGGAGAAAACCTCTCATTTCATTCCAGGGCTATTTCACACGGTTGCATTAGGTCGCATAGAACACAGCACCCGGGCCATTTTCAGCCCAACCAATGTTACATACCCTATTAGGAGACCTTAAGGAACAGTGTGAAATACCCTATATAATCATTCTATCACCCCTTTAAACACTGCTAATTGGTCAGTTTCCTGGCATAAACATCATGCCAAGGAATAC
Source organism: Sander vitreus (assembly GCF_031162955.1). NCBI lineage: Eukaryota > Metazoa > Chordata > Actinopteri > Perciformes > Percidae > Sander > Sander vitreus. The sequence continues at coordinate 27,064,344 of NC_135859.1, forward strand.
TCCATGAATTATCATGATTTCATGCATGACTTCATGTATGAAAAAGCATGAATTCATTCATGTAGTACTTCATGAACAATCAAGTAATGTACAAGGATTAATAGTATCTCATGTATGACTTAATGCAGGTAACAATACATGCATCAATTGATGTATTTGAATCATCATGATTTCTGATCAAGGTTATAATCATTAACGAAAACGAACGAAATAACGAAAACTAGGTGGGAAAAAACATTGTCGTTAACTGAAATAAAAATAAAAACGAGGCATTACAAAAAAACGATAACTAAACTAAAACTGTAATGTCTGTTTGCAAAACTAACTAAAATAAACAGGGCCAGGCAGTATGACAGAGACAACAGCAGGACAGAGAACACTATAGGAGGGCTTTCACCGGCGACCCGACAGCTGCTGGTTAGGAAATACGCAGGAACACCAAAAGCGGGAGGAAGCGTGGGTTAATATGTGGATTCATACTGGGATGTCTACACAACTGTGTGAGTCGATTGACTTCAAAAAGTTCGCCACTTTACTTGAACCAAAGTTCAAAACACCTGTTCATGTATGTCTTCTTTAGTCTGTTGGCTATTTAGTTTTTTTTCCTGGAACACGTCTCTTACACATTTTGCACTTACTGCGGCATCTTGTGTAGACTGTTTACATATTTATGACCATATGTAAGCTACATTTTATGTACTGGTGTTATTGTTGAATACATTGTGAATACATATTTCTAAAATTGTATGATGTTTTTGTTGAGTTATTATTACACAATACATTTTCTGACCTTTTTGAATCCCCCGACAAATAACCCATATTACAAAAAAGACTAAAACTAATAAAAACTAAACTAAAACTAAGCATTTTCAAAAAATAAAAACTAAACTAGAAAACCTGCTTTAAAAACTAATTAAAACTAAACTGAATTTGAAAACAAAAAATCAAAACGAAATAAAAATTAAAACTATAATAACCTTGTTTCTGATTAATGATTTTCATGTCTCCTTCAAAAAACTGACCAGTCACAGCAGTGTACATATATTCTGAAGAATTGTAGTGTTGTAATCATGGTTAACTAAACATTACTTCATCATCTTTGTGGCCCTTCAGAAAAAGTGCTGACCTGGTCCATATTTAACATTGATAAATAAGATGGTGGTATAACACTAAATGTATTATGAATTACTGTAAAGGAATGAGTTGGCAAAATGATACTGGTCACTACATTGACACAAAATACAGTACACTGCAGATTAGGGCTGGGCACCGAACGTCGATACTTTTATGGCACCAAATTTCGGTTTCAAAAGCGTCTGAGCGCTAAAGCGCAAGCTTATCTGTCCTCCCTGCATATTGACAGAGAGCAGAGCTCCGACACATGCGCGCGCACAGAGGTGCGGACAGAGTAAACTCGAGCAAACTGCAGTTTTGTTGAAGTCACAGTGAGTCACGGCAATACAAATACAGTGGTTTCAAGTGTGGTTACAGTTTTTCAAAACTTCACGCAGACAGCTTTTTGCTGCGATATCATATTAATGGAGAGGCGAAAGCGGTCGGGGTGCTGTTGATGTTACACTTCCTCTGAGACAAGTAGGCACAGTGCAGTGTTGCCAACTCTTTTCCAATGAAAGTAGCTAGCACCAGCTCCAAAAGTCGCTAAAAGTAGCTAGATCATTTGCATATTTGTGACATCATTACGGATGAACTAGCATAAAGCTTAGTGGATATGTCAGCTAGGAGATAAAAAGAAATAGAAATCTTTAGCCAAATAATCACAAACTCACTAAAGGAATTTATATAAAATTATTATTATTACTTAGGTAGCCTATATTTGAAGTATAAAGGGAGGGAGAAAGATTGATAAAGAATTCTCAAAGAAGGCTGGCTTGCCCAGGGCCAGGCCAGCTCAGTGGCCTCTTTCTCCCGTCGCCTCCCGCTGTATCTCCTACCTACACCAGCCCCCGCACCCTGTCCCCCCTCCCCTTCTACCTGCCTGCTCAGTGCTGCTGCACATGAGAAGAGAGCCGAGAGGGAAGGGGCTGCGCCTCAGTCACAGAACAGAAGAAAGAGGAGACTGTTTTAGCGGCCACAACAGAAAATACCTTTGCGTGCTCGCCGGACATTACTGGCGTCTCTTCTAAAGAAAGTCGCCAGATTTGCTGCTAGTCGCTTTTTTGAAAAAAAGTCGCTAAGGGGGTCTGAAAAGTTGCTATATCTAGCGACAAAGTCGATAAGTTGGCAACACTGCAACAGTGGTTTCTATGCCCTGGTGACTGACTGACAGGCTGAGGTTGTAAGGCAAGGCAACTTTATTTCTACAGCACCCTTCAGCAACAAAGCAATTCAATTACATTCCTTTGCACTTAAGTTAGTTCTCCATTAGTTCAATGTTGACAACAGGGCAGTCACCAAGTTTATTGTTAAAGGTTTGTGTCATTATGCAGTTTGCACTAAACAGTCTTTGTTGTTTACATTCCTTTGCATTTTAGTTAGTTCAATATTAGCCTGTATACAATTTCATTTATTTATTATTTATAATATGTTCATGTTGTGGCGAAAAGGTTTCTCCTTTTTTTGTTAATTTTGGCCAAGTTCGGATTGATACCAATCCTGAGTATCTGACTGGCACACCCCTATCCAAAAGCACAACCAGTTTTATTAATGTTACTCTGAGTGAGCAGTGTTACCAGAATTTAATTTTGATAACTGTTTTGATTCACAATTAAGGTGGAAAATAAAAGTGTTGTGTTTAATGTATTTCTGTTGATGTTGAAATGGATTTTAAAACATATGGTATTGAAAAAAGTTAAGGAACCGGCATTGAAACTGAGGCATCGAAATTGGCACCGGATCGAAAGATTTTGAACGATGCCCAGCCCTACTGAAGATACATTTTTATAGTTGCTTTGTTCACAACATAAGGCACTTAAACAATAATGCCTGAGAACAATGCTTACCCAAGTAGGATATTCATGATTTGTTTTCCTTTTTACTAACTTCTAAGTGTATGAACACCAGATTTTTATTTTATTTGAAGGGTCACAAAGACTCACTGGATCGGTTCGCAGCCGAGTGTGAAGCGGCTGGGATGAGGATCAGCACCTCTAAATCGGAGGCCATGGTTCTCAGCAGGAAACCGATGGAGTGCCTTCTCCAGGTAGGGAATGAGTCCTTACCCCCAAGTGAAGGAGTTCAAGTACCTTGGGGTCTTGTTCGCGAGTGAGGGGACAATGGAGCGGGAGATTGGTCGGAGAATCGGCACAGCAGGTGCGGTATTACATTCAATTTATCGCACCGTTAGACGAAAAAGAGAGCTGAGCCAGAAGGCAAAGCTCTCAATCTACCCGGTCAGTTTTTGTTCCTACCCTCACCTATGGTCATGAAGGCTGGGTCATGACCGAAAGAACAAGATCCAGGGTACAAGCGGCCGAAATGGGTTTCCTCAGGAGGGTAGCTGGCGTCTCCCTTAGAGATAGGGTGAGAAGCTCAGTTATCCGTGAGGAGCTCGGAGTAGAGCCGCTGCTCCTTTGCGCCGAAAGGAGCCAGTTGAGGTGGTTCGGGCATCTGGTAAGGATGCCCCTGGGCGCCTCCCTAGGGAGGTGTTCCAGGCACGTCCCAGCTGGGAGGAGGCCTCGGGGAGACCCAGGACTAGGTGGAGGGATTATATCTCTAACCTGGCCTGGGAACGCCTCGGGATCCCCCAGTCGGAGCTGGTTAATGTGGCCCGGGAAAGGGAAGTTTGGGGTCCCCTGCTGGAGCTGCTACCCCGCGACCCGACCCCGGATAAGCGGATGAAGATGGATGGAAGATGGATGGATGGGTCACAAAGATAATTGCTGCATGTGCCACCATTAAACATATCTTATTTATTATTGTTAAATATGGACCACGTCAGCACTTTATTTGAAGGGCCATGAACATGATGAAGTAATGAAGAAGTCATGTTTACTTAGTCATGATTACAACACTACACTTCAGTTTCTTTAGCCTGTCACTTTAACTACAGATTTAGCAACGAAGAAGATATGAACATCATTAATAAATCAGAAATCATAATGATTGTAATACCTTAATGCATTAATTCATGTATTGTTCCTGCATTAGTCATGCATGAGATACTATTAATCCTTGTACATTACTGATAGTTCATGAAGTTCTACATGAATGAATTCATGCTTTTTCATGCATTAAGTCATGCATGAATTCATGATAATTAATGTACTATTATTGTAGTGTTACCCAATCATTTTCACTTTAGACATTTTGACATGTCACGAGAGAGAAAAATAACAGAATGAATGATGGCTGAATTCCATTTAGCTGCTTCAGTTTCAGGGTCCTGGTAATGTACATGCTAGCTCGCTAGGGGCTTTCTGACTGGAGGGATTTTTGCAGTTCTTAGAACTAAGACACTGTCTTGTTCCGACAGGAAAAAATTTGGGATTTTTAAGTTCCTCTGGCCTCAGTAGCGTACTTTTTTAGCTCCTACTTCAGAGCAGGGTCTTTTCCCTTTTTCTAGGTATACTTGATTGGTCGAACTTATAAGTCACGCCCACTGCCAACTTGGAACTTGCAGGCAGAGCAACAACCAACAACGGGACATTTTTAACAATTTTCACCATCTTATTCATCATTAAATTCACTTCTGACAACGTTTTAGGTGAGGAATTAACCGTTTAGATTTCGAATATAGGCAGTCTTGCGAAAATTGATGCCAAATTGACAATTTGCTTCAAAGTTTTCGGAGATGAGAACCTCCATGAAGTGAGGCGACAGCCAGCAAGCGCCTGCCCCGGCCTCTAGCTCATCGCTCGGCCAGTCTTGCTCAGACACCTCGCTGTGAGCTGGAGGTCTCTCAGACCGCTCTCGTAAATAAGAGGCTTTTATTTCGCTGTTGACGGTTCGTTTGTTTAAATATCACAACACATGTCCATCATAAGATTAACGGGAACCTGTGGAACTGTCTTTTCGGAGGTAAACTCCACAAGCGTGTCCTGCGGCTCACCGGTAAAGACCGTTGCAGTGCTTGCGTCACTCCCTTACCCCTCCTACCAGTCCCTATGGCCACTTGGCCAGTGGGAATGCAAACGGAAAAAAAGATTTTGGGGGAGAGTAGTTCTTAGAACTGCTTAGAAGTGTACTTTTCCTCTAAAAAGTACAAGTACTATCCGGTCGGAAAGCACCTATAGTCACACCGTCATGGCTTACTGAGACACTTGAAAAGAACAGGGCCATCGTTAATCTTATTAGTGACACCTGTGCTTTTCCTACCATGACAAGTCAACATGTTCCATGTATGAGACTGTACACACTGTAACTATTCAAGTGTTTCACGGTTGAATTTTTAAACAAAGACACGATGATCAGAAAAAGAAAATCCCATAACATCTTTTCTACAGTGGTTGGAGACTGGCAGAAAGTCAAAGAAGGTTATATTGTCTAATAAGGCCAGCATATAGCGCTTTGGCCATTAGGGTTGACTATATATGAAATAGTAGACAAGTTTTTTTTTTTAAATCTGTGGATTAGGCCATGGACAATATTGCAATACAATGAGCAGGACCTGCTTTATTAGATTTTGCATGAATGTGATGGTGGTATTGCATGCCGAAAACCAAAACATTCATCTTAATTATTTTATCCATAAAGTTTCTTGATTTTAATTTCAGAAAATGTACTATAACATGTTATATTTTAATATTGCAACATAACATAATCTAAATAGGGAATTTGTTCCATGGTTGGCCATTAGGATTTTTAGAATATTGTAAACTAGACACTTATCACCAAAATAAAATGCGGTGGTGAAATCATGCTATGGGGTATGCTTTTCTGCAGTAGGCCCTGGAAGAAATGAAAGGATATTGGAAAACGAATGGAGCAAAATACAGAAACATTCTAGGGAACAATCTGCAGCAGTCTACAAGAGAACTGTGACTTGGGAGAAGTTTGATTTTTCAGCAAACCAATCACCACATACACAACATCATGGTTTTAAAACAGTGATCCAGTAATCCAGAATTATTGGCAAGAATGTTCACTTATGGCCTCCATAAAACATGATAGTTTTGAACAGTTTTGTAAAGAATAATGAGGCCAAAGGTGCCTCAAAAGGTAGATAATACTGAAGCAACACAGTAAATGTTCTGGTTTATAATTGTACTTAACTTAGATCACTTTGTTTTCACTTTGACATTAAAAAACATTACCTAATCAGTGTCAAAAAGGCCTAATTGCACCTGCTGCAATTTCATGTTGTAAGATAATAAAACAAAATCTAGCTGAAGTGAATACTATTTATGGGCAATGTGAGGCAAACAGAACCATGACAGCCTTTAAAAGCAGAGAGGTCTTAAGATTCACCATAAAACACATTATCACTGTTTAAAACAAATGACCATACACGCTGCACTTGGGTCCATTTTGTTGTTATGTTGTGCATTCTTCCTATTACTGTGGACAATTGGACAAATGTAAATTGAGATATATATATATATAATCAATGAAGCTCAAGGGTATCAGGTGATGAGAAATAATTTTAGAATTTAGAAGAATCTGTGAATCCCCCACAGTTGATTAAATTGTTATTGAGATAAAATCATGAATCAAATATCTGTATCATCTGTAGGATATCTGAGAAAGGCCAATTCCTTCAAGGCATGACTGGGATATCTGGCAGGTTCAGGCATTCAGCCCAGGATGGGCCTGGATATCGATTTAAATGCAACATGTCTTCTGGTCCAGCTCAAATTAATGCCAATAGCTTTGTCATTTTATCCCTCAGTTAATGACTCATATGACATCAAGATGTGAATGATCCCCAGGGGTGAACAAGTCTGGGACCACCCTCCAACTGATGGAAGCCTCCTAAATCAGGTGTGAAACATCTTCAAGACCAAACAGCAGCTTGTGATGACACACTTCCTATGGCACGCCAAGGGCTGTTTGTTACTGTCTGATTTGTGGATCCCTTCCCAAAATAGTTTGGATTTGCTAACTGTGTTCATATAATCTCTACATGATAACATACATGGTTAGAAATCACATGTTTAGCAAACTCCTTGCACAATGGCTTAAAAAAACTATTCTGAAAACCCTAAACCAGGTGCAAAAAAGGGTTCTTCCAGTTTAACAAAAAGGTTAGTATATTGCTATGTGTCAGCTCAATTTACAGCCCATCGTACTTGGAGGCTTAAAAAGGCAACCAGCAATCAGCATTGACCAAAAGAAGGTATATGAGAGGAAGCATGTGTCTTTGATTAGTCTGGCTACTCCACATAGCATTCGGGGATGGGAGGAAAACGTGCTCTGATTTCAACAATTCAATACAACAATGTATCAACAGATAAAACTGAATTGGTTGGTTTTTGCATGACTTTTTCACCTTTTCCCCCACTTGGAAATAAATTAAACAGGTGTTTTTGTTTGTTCTGAAGAGCATGTGTTGTTTTTTTGTTTCTAAATTTGTTTTCATACTATTCTCGGACATATCTTTTCTTGAAAATGTTGTGAAAATCCCTCTCCACCAGCACCAAGAACTCATTCTTCGATATGTTTAAATAAAAAAAGCTAATTCAGTTGCTTTTTATGAACTGCTAGATATCCGATTACCTGAATGACTTTTTGACCCCTTATTTGAAAAGGGATGCAGTGGCAATAAAATGAGTTTGATTTAATCTCACAATCTGCCTTTGTGCTTCTTTATCAGTCATCTTAAACTCTTTAAGTTGTCCGAAAACTGCAGGGATCTTATGTTAAGTCATCTGTGGCTATCCAATAATCCAATGAATATTTTCTTAAAAGGTAACCAGCATTGAATCAAGACATCCAATTAGCAACCTCCTAATGGGCTCATGCAACTAATTTCAAATCAGATCAGTTGGAGAAAGTTATTTATAGGCATAATAAGTGTGAGTCACCCTCTAACAGTGGCCGGGCCAAGACACTGGCAAGTACTACAACCCTGCTGCTGACTATAATGATGTGTATTCTACCTAAGCAACTGCTGTTGTTTAAAAGATGAGATGAACAAGGTTAGTAACAGGCCATGCATCAAATGCCAACCCAGTTTATGGGCCTGACTTCAAAAACGATGAGCTAAAACTTTTAAACACTCCAAGAGCTGAGGGGGATTCGCAGTGTTGGGTGGGTGACTCTTCTATTTTGGTTCATTATTGTTTGTGACCCTTTTCACATTTTCATATACAAAACATTTTAACATGAGGTTCAGTTGATATAAATACAATTTGGATATTAAAATTACGTGACATTTGTGCAAAACAGCAAGAAGTTAAACTGCAAATATTTCAGTCAGTTTTTCAGTAACCTGCCGCTCAGTTGCATTGCCTTAATTTGCACCAACAGGTGTGCTCAATAGCAAATCAAGAGAACGGAGCAAATGACTTCTCACTGGCCAACAGCAATACTAGAAAATAATTACAGGAGCCAGTATTTATATGTATTTATACAAATCGTATACACAATCACATTATAGAGGACACAGTGCTGTTTGCAAAAACGCATTAAAAGGTTGCCATTACAGACAACTTGACGTGCCTATTACCTCTTTTTAACCACTACAATGTAGTGTTTTAAAGGTACAAAAATAAATTTAAGTTATCTTACTACCAAATTCACATCCCGTCATTAATATTAAAAAGAATTCTTGTTGTGGCATAAAAGAGCCAACTGGGTCATAAAGGAAAATACTTTGTAATCCTTATCTCTGGTTAATTACAATGAAAAAAGGATGTACTTTGCAAAAGAAAAGGAACACATGCATTTTCCTTGTTGAGGACAATGTGATGTATGTAAACGTTTACATGCAACCTTATTTTCTCAGAGGCAAACAATTGACTGGGTTGAATTTCTTGATTGCCTCCTTTCTCTTTGGTTTGAGACCTTTTCGCTTTGTTTATCATTGCACTTTCCCTGCTTGTAGCACATTGGATTAAAGACTGCTTTCCAAGTCCTGTGAGGCTCCCACTAATATAATGTCAAATTGATCCATCAGCCAGAGGCCCTCTGAATCTGGGACACTGTTCACATCCCAATGGCACGATTAGTGATTAAAATGCTGCAATACATCCAAGGAGCAACTGGTGGCTGCTGCTGGTTGATCTTGAAAAAATTAACATTAGGGGTTCACTGGTCAGTGCATGTCACTGCTCCAACATTTTCCTACTTTTGTTCTCAAACAATCCAACACTTTGCTACTTTGCAGCTCTGAACTCAACATGACCCTGTTCATCTGTAAACTAGCAGATGAGCTGTAAACCTCATCCTTAATTTGCAGAATAAGTGCCGCCTTGCCCTTAAAACGTATACTCTGGAAGCATCAATGAACGTTAAATCTTTCTTCCCCCGGCTATGACTGCATAGCATTTATCTTGTGTGAACATTAGCAACAGATGAAGCATGTTTATCATTTAGATGCGGCAACTTGACAGAGAAAGGTATTGTGGTCTAAAGTGTGTGGCAGAAATATGACACGCATCCCCCGCTAGCACCCGATATGAATGTCAGAGGTAACACAACAATGTTTGTAGGGTTGACAAAGACATGAATCAACTGGCGCCTTTGAGTGTATCCCATGAGCTTTCTCATATCTTGTGCTGCTGTGTGCATTTCCCACTCACAAAAGCCAGAGGGAGAGGGAACTTCACAGACCTGAGAGGTGATCATTAGAAACGTCAAGAGTGATGGATTCAAAGACATGTTTTGGCACATTTAAGCGCTCAGTTAGAGTCGGCTAATGATCTGTGACATATGGGCAATTTCTCTTATGGCATTGATCATTTCCTAATAAGAGTAGTGCCCCTTAAGGCTGCCATGCTGGATGGCTTTAACCACCTGCAGAGATGTCAAGGGTGAATGATGCTCATCTGCACAAAAAAAGCCAAAGGCAAAATATTGAGCATCATGTTTTTTATTGCAGTTTTTAACAATAAATAATTGTCAATTATAGCAAGGTATATTCAAAATCAATGCATTATTAAATGGCATTTTTATAAAACGTAGGTCCTCATAATCTCCCCATTGACAATTTACACTCAGTTAGCTGCATGCATCAGCAATTCTCTCTTACATGAAGCAAGCACATAAACACAGCTTCTTGTGGCACATTGTGCTGACATTCACATAATATACTTTGTGTACTCAAAAAACTATGGGTAAAAATGATCAATTAAAAAGAGACAAAACCATCGTTTACCTCAATTTCTGCAGACATTTGTCAGTTTACCTTTAAGACATGGTGGGATCATAAATCACTGGAACAAAAAAATATTCCCCCTACAATGTAAAATGGCTCTTCAGTGATATAAAGACATGCCTCCAGGAGGAACAACACACAGCTACTGTACACTTCTCCCACCCAGGAGAAACTGGAATTGATATAACATTTATGTGAATATGAATAGACTTATAAAAAGGGTTTATAGCTCTAAAGAGCCCTTTGTCACTGGAGTTGCTCGTTTATCAATAGGGCAGCTACAGTTGTGTTTATTGCGTACTGTAAAATCAAAACAATTCACACTAGTGTATTTTGTTTTCTTCCTTTTAAAGGGTTATATTAGACTCAGTTAAATGTGCTTAAAACTTAACAAGTTCACATTTGCAAAGTGTTAGTGTTAATTTGAAAGAATAACAACAGGACAGCATTCCTTTGACACAATTTAACACAGGCAGCACTGATTTTATTACTGTCCAGGAGTTTTAGAAAAATAAATATAAATAAAATATGTAGGCCTATTTATGCCTGCAATGAAAATGCTATTTATAAGTCTTCTGCAATGACTTTCCAAAAAATACCTCAACAATATTTTAAAACCTAATTTTGGTTTAATCTGCTGCCTCACATTTTTACCTAGGTTTACAGCCCTCCAACAAAACCAGGTAACTCCGAAATGTAGGTTTACCAGTGCAGCCTGATCTCACAGAAATATGTAAAACCACAACCTCTTAAAGCGTAACTCTCGCCAAAATGCAACCTAGGGTCTTTTTGTGAATGTACCCGAGTCAAACTTTCGTTTAAAAGCATATTTAGGATGGAATCACCACTTTTAAGATTTACCGTATTTTCGTTTTTTGGTCAAATGGCCTTTTGAATGGGAGTGCTAGGGGCACTTTTATGCTAGCCTCAAAATAGCTATTTTTAAAACACTAAGAAGGCTCGACACAACATGAAACTTTGCTCGAAGTATGACCAGGGTCTGGAAAGCATTGAGAACAATGTTTGTGTACCCAGAGTTTACTAAAAAGAAAGGTTTTGAGCAACTCACTGTAGCTGTTGTTCTTCCGGTGGCCGTCTATCGAGCCAGTCAAAAATAGTCGAGGGAGGAGAGTAAAGATGGAAAGCTCCAAAAACTTAGTTCCATATAAATGCACCGATAATTTGTTGTTTTGTCGTTAGTGAAACACAGAAAAAGGAGCCTCATATAAGAATGACATTTCCTCCTATGGAGTCCGTTCATTCGCATTCGGAGATCGCCTATTTTTGACTGGGAAAATGGCGGATAGCGTAAACAACAACTGCTAACGTGAGTTGCTCAATACCTTTCTTCACACCCGTGTCCTTACGCGGACACGGGTGTGAAGGGTGTGTCCGTGCTATTCTCGGACATGCCCTCTACTATTACTGCTGATAGACGGCTTTTTGTACACGCTCTGAAACGGACGTAAAAATATCACACTTTCTCTGTAGTATACTGTTAGCTAGCTATCGTAAATGTAGGCTAGTTTTAAAATGCCATATTTTCCCTCTGGGCTCACCAAAACAGATGTAAAGGCATATTAACCATTCACTGCACGTGATTGCTAGTAAACATATTACACTGACTCTGCTAGTTTATCGTTCAGGACAAGACCCTGTAGCCTGGTGGTGGGGGAGGCGGGACAGCCTCCCCAAATTGTCTGCCCTTTCAAACTCTATACCTGTGTGTACAGGCCTCTTGGACACCATCTGAGAGAGTTTTCTCCTGTGCAGGACATGCCATAAGTCAGGAGAGGTGTGTTTCTTGCCAGAGAAGGCAAATATGGTCATTTTTCTGCAAAAGAACTGCTAAAGTTTGAAGCTGGTTGGCATACCAACTCAACAACATTTATTTTGTTGTTACTTGTTAATAGTGTAACTGTTATTTGTTAAGTTATTGTAGTTATGTGTTAGGTGACTTAGGTTTACTTATTATATATTTAAGTACTTTAAAACGTAATATATTGTTAAATTTAAATAATTTTCAATTTAAAAAAAAACTCCATAAAAGAGCCTTTCTTTGATGTAATTTTTCCAATTTTTCAAGAATCGGTTTAGGAATCGGAATCGTTTTAAAAGTACCGGTTCGGCATCGGAATTGTAAAAATTCAAACAGTACCCATCCCTAGTTACGTAAATAAGTCAGTGTTGACTTTTGGTTTCACAAAGGACACAAACTGCAGTCTCGTGGGTTAAAGTATTAATAAGTAATATTAGTAAGTAATGTTTGTTTGAACCGTCCATCTACCCCATCCTTATCCCTGTGCAGACTTTAAAGCGTTGTCTGGGGTCAGTTATTTCAAGACAGCACAACAGATGTGTATGTTATTAGTAGGGTAGTGTATGACAGAGGTGGTGGACTCGCACGACTTGACTCGAGGTCTGACTCGAGTCTCCAATTTGAGGACTCGAGACTTGCCTGACTTATATTGATAAATGACTCGACTTGACTTGGTATTCAAGACTTGAGACTTGACTTTGACTTGAGACAGATGACTTGAAAGGATTTTACTTTTTATTAATGTTATAGCCAGGCCGTATTTTTTCTTTTTTTCAAGGTATTGAGAAGTTACGTTTGGTTTTCGGAACACCTACGTGCTATACGTGCCACCCACCCTGCAAGTTGCTAAGCAACCTTCCAGAGTGTGGCAGACCAACAGAGGCAAACGTAGGAGGCAACCATCATGGAAGGGATTATGCCCAAAATAGTGAAATTCAGATTTAAGGAGGTTGTAGTCGATGCTCGTTGTAAAAAAAGAACAGCAGTGTGCAAAGATTGCAATTCCAAAATTACAGACACGAGAAACACAACATCCAACTTCATCATCAACGCAAACAAATGTACGTGAATGTGTCTTTTAGCTAACGTTAATGGCAATTTTTTTGTATGACTTGACTTGTGACTTGCTTGACTTATAGCAGGGACTCGACTTGACTTGCTTGATTCTCTCCACAGTTGCTTGAGACTTTTTGTGTCTTAAAGGTTAAGACTTGAGACTTGCAAATGTGTGACTTACTCGGTATATGATTAACCCAAAATAGGTAAACCTTCGTGATAGCTACCTTAAAGAAAGGAACCCAAACACCTCATTCCAGTCTAAAGTTAGGTATTACAGTTTCGGCATAATATGGAGTGTTGGGGTGCTACACAAGCCAAACAGATCCCAGTGTTCATGAAAATGGCTGCTGTTTCTCAAGTATATCAAATGATGAAGAATTTGTAAAAAACAAAACATGAAGAAACACTAAATTAAAATAAACTACACAGCTCAGTCTTGGCTGAGGGTGACTGCGCTCTTGGGGTAAATCACTTAATTAGCTGGATAGTAAATAAAAGAAAACAAAGTCTTGCATCAGGTTGAGCTTTGCGCTTTTGCAGATGAGGTAAGCAGCTTATCTGCCTTGCAATTAAAGGGATTTTCTTTTTCATGAGCCACTTTATTTAGAACAGTTAATAAGCAACTTTGGAGTGCCATCAGAGGAGTGATTTGGATTATTACAGAAATGAATGAAAAGTCCTTCTATTATGGTTGCAATGTAGCAATTACTTTAGTAGTGAGAAGGTGTGGATAATTCAGTGGGGTTTGATTTTCAAAGGTCCGTTTCAAGTACTTCAGTGATTTAAATCATCAACCCATCTACTGCTCCCAAACCTCACCACCCGCTCTAAATCAATATTAGTCTCATTCAACAAGTTAAAACCCCTGTTAAAGGATTTAGTGGGTAATAGAACTGGTACCTCCTGACAGCTCCTCCTGTGCATTGGCTTGCAGCAGAAGGGCAAGGTATTTACCCTAGCTGCAAAGCAACTGCCGTCCATTCCACAAACAGCTTCACTGCCACACTGAAGCCCCAGTAATGAGCTGACAGGTGCAATGTTTACACTCAGATTGCCACTCAAGTTTGAGGGGCTGATTCTTGGTTTAGTCTCTTTTGACATTAATGATGCCAGCCAAAATGGCTCACCTTTCCATTGATTGTCACATATTCTTGATAGGATCCTCACAAACTTTGATTGTGATACACAAAATCCAAATTACGCTGCATATTTTTCTGTGTTTGTGAAGAACCTGTGTGGGGCAAAATTTATACAGCTGTCTTTTCAGTGTAAATGTCAAAGTACTACTAACAATCTTTTTTCCCATTAACTGAGACCTTTTATATTGGCACTAATTCTTCTTATGTTGGGTATGTACTCTTCCTAGTCCACAGAAAATGACAATAACACATTTGAGTGATGTCCAACACTATCCCCTAACAGCTACATGTAAAGGGTTCTGTGCTTGCCTTTTTATCTGTTCGGCATTTTACGTTAACAGCAAAACAGGGGTTGGTAAACGTGTGTGCAGTTTAAGGGTGTTGCTCTATAAGACTGTCAAATGTGTTGTGATAAAAGCTTGGCATTATCATTACATTCTTACACCTAATTGTGCAGAACTTTCTTTTGGTTTTCTAACATCTAAGAATTGCATAAGTGCAGTGATATTCTAAAAAGCAGTTCATTGATTGTTACAATGTAAAAAAGACCTTGACAGATTATTTTAATACAGTCATCAGTCTTTTTCACCATTACCATGGATAGGCTCAAACATTTGGGCTTCCTTGAACAGAGTAGACATTAGGCTAAAGCACATTAACTGCTTTAAAAACATCTTCATTATCCATTTTGATGCCCTTTCTGTGGTCAGCTCAGACTATTGTTAACCTACAGGATGAAATCACCTGAAAAGGTTACTTCTTAAAGGCACCTCAGCTGCCAGCCTCCACTTGCTTGTGTGCCACAAATTCTCAGCTCCTCTGGCTGGTGAGTGGGCTAATGCTCCTCATTAGAGAGGTGACCTTTCCGGAAATTGCCGCTGTGCACTCCACACCACCCTCTGACACCTCAGTTACTGTTGCTAAAATCAAATACCCCAGCCATTCTCACAAGTCAGAGAAACACATTTCATAGATGCTTCTCTTGGCAGGCTTACCGGAAAGGCAGAGCAGGGTTTGAGGAATGGACTGGACATGATGATTGCACTCATGTGTTTGGAAAGAAACTCCGGTAGGAGTGATATGCAGTAGACATGTTAATGTCTTGGGTTTACTGACAGTAGTCTCGTTTTGCCAGACCATCCACACGCTGGAGGGTCTGGCTACTGCACACAGCATTCCGGGATGTGAGAAAAACATGCTCTGGTTTATTGGCATTTCTTTAAACCAATCACAATCATCATGGGCGGCGTTAAATAGTTGTGCGAGAGAAAACTGAGATTGGACGGATAGTCTGGCTAGCTGTCTAATTTACCATGTTAGAGCTCTGAGGAGCAATTAATCATAGTCCTCATGAATTCACCGGAGTTTAAAATTCCAACATAAAGAAAGCGGAAGGAAACGGAAAGTACATGCATCCGGTGGAATTTCCTGCGGCACCGAATCAATCCCGGAAGTGGAACGTCAAGGATATAGACTACCCTGACAGTGACAGAAAAAAAACAGCTTGGCCAATTTGTTTCAAATGACCACTTTTAGTTTTCCTATGCTGTTAATTGTTGCTTCAAATCTTCAAATCCTAGTTGTTTGTACATTATTTGACAGGATATCTCAAAGACTTCAACCACAAAAAGAATCCATTGAACAAATCTGAAAGGTTTGGCTATGGGCCACTGAACAAAAGCATACTTTTTGTGTGGATTCAGGCACTTTTTGTTTAACATTTTAACTATTTTCTAATGAATTGCTTGCCCTTCAAGGGAAGAAACTCTGGCAAGTATCCCGTAATTTCCTTTTAATATTGATGCAGATCTGGATCCAGATAAAACATTTCTATACCATTATGATAATTTTTTATCATTTCTATCAACATTTTTATGTTATAAACATAGTGCAGCCTGCTCACAATGAATGTTTTCTTCTGTGTTTGTTTTAATTTCAATGGAATTTGGTTGGGCTATTAGGCTATGGTCCAAGGAATTGCAGTCTTAAGTTCTTTGTAGTTATCTTTTCATTTACAATAAAAGTTGTATGAATCTGGTATGTTTAATGTAACCTGCATGTGCAACTCACCAAGTCACTTTATCTGTATATGGAAATGTACTTGGGCAGAAAAACAGATTCTGATTGTACTTCTACATGAGGTGAAGGGCTTTGTACAGTGATGTTGCTCTAACAGTAAACACATACAGATAACAAATGACATCAATAAAATCCAGATTCATTGAGGTCCCCACAGAAATGTTGATACTGTGAATTAATTTATCACTGACCAACTATTTTCGCTGGAATGAATTCTGAAGACTGAACTGAATCTGTGACTACCGTAGAGTAACTGTAGTGTTATAAACAGACACGGTTCGGCAGAAGGTGTACAGGAGTGCAGTGCTTTTAGTACATGGCTTTTGAAGAGCAGAGTTTATCCTGCTTCATGCTAGAGAGAATCATAATGCATGTTGATTGTGAAAAAAATGAATTGAAATTCATATTCTTGTGTTGCAGTTGCCTGATCAAATTGTCTAGAAAATGCAAATAAATCTAGGAAAACATTTAGTTTTAAACCAATATGCTGAAGGCAGTGCAGCGGGACAGGTTGGAAACACTTCTTTTAAAGTGGCATATAATATAGGTTTCATAACAATATGCTGAAGGAGATGGTAGCTGCAGTACCTGGCAGCTTTCACAGCTTTCTCCATAATCACACAAGGCTCCCTGTTCCAGGTGGCATTTCTGGCAACACACCCTGCATTCTTGGAGGCGCCAAAACAAATTGACGTTAAACACAATGTTAATCTTCATATTCTGTACAAAGAAGTTTTACAAACCACATGATGAAGTATAAGGGTTTGCCATTGGGTAATGTTCCAGTGAGATTATGCACAATTTGTCATGCGTTTTCCTGTCCAGCAACACGAGCGATCAGTGCGCCTGCACAAGCCCCGGCAGTGCAGAACCTTTTAGGCAACAAAAAAGATTGTGGTTTGGGTTAAAATAAGCTAAGAAGCTTTTATCAGGCTTTTCCAGGAAGTCATTTGCAGCCATCAAAATGCACATTCTCAAACAGATAGCAGTAACCAGGATATAGATTCAGAATAACAAAATGCTGAATTATTGTAAAATTTGGAGATTATTTGAAATGGTAACAACTAGTCGAGTACGGAACAGTGTTCTAAAAGCACCATAGATGATATTAGTGCTAAAGGAAACTCAGCTTGAATCTGTTATTCTAGTATGATGTGGTGATGTGCCTCTGAAGAAGCACTGGAGCTGCATAATATATATATATATATATATATATTTTTTTTTTTTTGTCCTGCTATTCTAAAATGTAATTATGCAGTAGGCTTTTTAAAAAAAAACATGTTTCTCCATCGTTGATGCATATCCTTATTGAAACACAGGAAGTAACTCAAATATTCGCTAGAAGATATGCTTACATAATTATTTAGGTTAAAACATTGCAGGGATAAGACCATAAATGACCTATTTCCATGAGCCTTTTCGGAAAGCTTAGGTTTTTATGTGTCTTCATAAAGTAACATCCGAGTTCATAAGCCATGGACACAAATAGCAACTTGGGTGGGTTTAATTCAATACCAAATGATCAAAATGATCTTACATGAAAACTGAATTGAAACTTACACATTTTTATGAAGCTGTGAAATATGTTACATGCACCCTTATACTGTGTCCATATCTCCAGGCCTTAATTAGTACTTATGAATATCACCAATAATTCTATCAGGCTAAACAGACAGTGGAAAATGTGTTGTTACAAGAATAGAAACAGCAGAGCTCAACCAGTGTAGACCATCTTAGCTACCATTGACAGGGCTTACATCTGCACTAATCAATATTCTTATACAGTATGAACAATGAATGAAATTATTACATGTAATATGAAAGATGTTGCTCATAGTGATGAACACACAGAAGATTATCCCCAAGTGTCTTAGAGCACAGATATACCATAACAACTTGGGGTTTCTCTGTAATCAACATAGACTGTATATTATTAGTGGACAGCGCATCCGGTTCGGCAAAATGCGGCTAATGCGGAAGTGCCTTAAACCTGCATTCTATCTGAATTCCAGCAGGGGGGCGACACGTGCGGTTGCAAAAAGGAGGTCGGTTTCTATAGAAGTCTATGGCGAAATGACCCACTTCTCACTTGATTTATTACCTCAGTAAACATTTCAATTAAGAGTTTATATTCTCAATCGCTAGTTTTAAGTCTTCTGCAACACAGAATGATGATCATTTTTTGAATTATGGTCTCGTTGATTTTAAAATCGGCGATAAAGCAGGGGGTGTTTTAGGGTGTGGCTATGATGTGATTGACAGTTCGCGGCCTGTCAATCATGACAGGTTTAGCAAAGCTTATCCATGGCACGTAAACTTCATTTTGGGGGTTGACCAGCTTTTGTCTTCGTGACTTTGACACTTATATGTCTTATATGTCATATATATATATATATATATAACGTTACAGTCATATACAGTATACAGTAGGTATGCACAGTAGGTATGCACAACGGTCTCGCCGGTGATCTGTTTTTAACCATATGTGATGTTATTGCTAATCGAGTCGCATATAATGGTAATGTTAGCTTAAAGTCATAGCCTGATATAGCTAACGTTATAGTGCAAATTCATATAAACCCTATTCGCACGGGATTAGAATCATTTTGGGACCGCGTGTGATTTAGAAAGTACCCCCTCACATCTGAGTTTTGTGTGGCGCATTCGCACGGGACAAGCGGAGACTGCTTTTACTTGAATATACTGAAATATATGTACCCCGCCCGAGAGTTGGGCAGCGTTACCCGGAGGCGCCCGAAGGACAGGCACATACGCTATCACCCCCACCACGGCGGCACCCACACAGCATCACCGTCACCCTCACCTCGGACAAAGCCGCGCTGGAGCGCGTCGACGGACAGGGCAGTGGGCCAGAATATCCGTTTTTGCGATAAAATATCGCACATGAAAAAATATATACATTATTGTAAAGTTACATAAGTGTTCTAGCTTGAAAAATATTCAGTTTTGCAGCACCAGCTTCAATATTCTTTTCTCAAAAAAATAAATCTAAATACATTATTTCTGTTAATGTACCTAACAAGCATGCTGTTGCAGGAGTTATTAACCACTGTTGTTGATGCTGTTACACTGTCTTTCTTCCACTTACTGTAGTTGTGTCTGCTAATCTATTTGAAGACCTTCTGTCAGCACATTAATCTGTTTTAAAATGAGTCACATACATGGTACAATCTATATTTACAAATTCTGTTTATTACTAAAATGTACATATCACTAAAAAGTGTTGCGTACAATACACATTATCTAAGATACATTTGACATGTAGGAGTATGTTTACTTAATATTGCATGTCCTCAACTGAAGCATACCTTCATGTACAAGCTCATATATTAATATAATTCATTGTGATCTACCATGCCTTAACTACATGTTTGTCTTTTACTATAATTACAAAGGTATCCACACTGAAAACTGAATGACCAGAGCCTACAGAAGGTGCCATTCATCTGGTTGTGTAAAACAGATTGCATTGACCACATCCAAGGTTCTCAAAAGTTCTGATTATAACAATGTCAGAAAATCATTTTTGGTTCAGCTTCTTCTGTTGAAAGAACAGACCAACTTTTAGCACTTTAGCAGTCATTGGTATTTAGAGGTTCAAAATGTGAGTCCTGTAATAGATGTGTCCTCTTGTGTTACTGTTAGGCCTGCTGCTCCTAGGTAGCTTCTCTGTCTCTCATCCCTCCCTCTCTCTGTCTGTCTCTTATTGCAGGAGTGGAGTCTAGAGTGTGAGAGTCTGGGTTCCAGCTGCCTCTCATCTACCACAATCAACCAACAATTTGTGATAATACTTTTGTTATAATGAATTTACAATAACCCTACACAGATTAAACAGCACCTACTGCATTTCCAATTACTTACTAAACACTTGACTATGTATGTCAAAATTAAATATATGTCTATAAATTAATCTAAAAGGATTTTGGTGAAGTGTTTTCATGGTGATTAAAATTGACAAGTACATAAAGACACACAAGAAAAGCACACACTACATTTTCCTGATCCTTCTTTGTCAACATTCAAGTATGGTAACATTTAAGAAATCATATTTATGTTGATTAAAGCCAAAATAGACACTTTTAATCAATTACAAATTCTATCAAATTACCAATGTCTTCTTGTATGAATACAATACTGTGTATGTTCTTATAGTTACTTCAGAAAAACAACAAATGTAGCTTTAGAAAGACCTTTATTTCACATTGAAATGGGCATTAACTTCAAAAACTACATAAACCACAAACAACACTGGCAATATTTTTAAGATTATGTTAAATTGATGAATTAAATAATGTAGTTCACCTTTTACGATCCAGTGTAGATTCCACACATAAAACACTGCTGTGGGTCAAGGTAAAGGGCAAATTTAACTGTCACAAGACGTGTCTCCATAATAAAAAGAGGTAGTTGAATCACTAGTGCCACATTGTTAATTACAGTAGAAATGGTAGACATTACAAACCACAATATAAAAATATAGCTTAACATATAAAGCTTAAAGCACTTGTGCAGCACTCTGTTCAGTCAAGTCCAAATGCCTGGGTAAAGAAATAAAAGCTGCCTTTACAATTAAAGTGAGCATAGTGTGACATTCTGTTGGTTGTCTGTAATGCACAGTGGGAAAAGAAAAAAAAAACCTGCGAGCCTTGTCGATCTTCCCGGGATTGTTAACAGCCCTCCAACTGCATCTCTGGGTGATGGCAGAGAAGATGGACTTAATGCCTGGATACTGCAGGTGGAGGTGCTGCAGGTCCTCCTTCATTCCTGTAATGAGGTTGACACCCTTGACCTCTCCCAGGTCATTCCTGCCACAGTGAATAAGGAGAACATCAGGGGCTGCTCTTCTTTGTAGGGACTGGAAAAAGAAAGGGAGAAGGCTCTTCCACTGCAGACCACCCCAGCCGAACCAATAGATGTAGACATCTTCAATGCCAAGGTTGTTCCCCATGGTCTTTGCCTCTCTCTCGGCCCCACGCTGGACGTAGCTGTCTCCAATGATCCAGACTGTTGCTGGATGGAAAAACACATTGTAATAGTGAGAAAAGTATCATATTTTAGGCTATAGAGAAAAAGGATAAATGAACAGTACTCTTAATTACACAGTTATTTGAAAATGCATTATTACCTCAGCTTAGTTGTACAAAACAAGTCTGCTAAAAGTTTAATTGTGTACCATAAATAGCAAAAGAAAAGTAACTTACTATTACTTACTTCTGAGGCATTGGGTGGGTGCACATGCCATCGTGGCTCTCCACACTCCTATTTCTGAAAGAAAGAGTCATCAATTTCCATTTGAGCCCCTCATAGTTAAATATATATGCACACTAGCATGCAACTGTACTTAATTGTCGGGGGAGAATACAGATGAATCAGCAACAGTCTATTGTTCTTTAGTGTAACTTTAGTTAAATGAGCTTATTTCTGCTAACATTAGCTCTTAAAAGCATGAAAAGGCTAAATGCGCCAACCATAGACGGATGGCGCAAACAGTAGCAAGACATTATCAGTGCATTATGGTTATTACAGTTAACCAAAGTTCTAAAGAAACTTGGTTATACATTTGTTAATACTTAGCGTTAGATAATGATAAGCATTGACAATCCCCGTTTTGCATTTCGCTGACACTACGTTTAAATTAGATTTTAGATTACAAAAAAAAAACAGTCAGATACCGCCCAACAGTCTATGGCTCCTCCCTCACTCCTCCCTCTTGTCTAAAAACGTCACATCCGCAACAAGGATGGCTGCGCCCATAAACGCAAACTCGACGACTCATATCAGATCTCCACAAACCAATGGGTGACGTCACACATGCTCTGTCCATTAATATATACAGTCTATGGTACCCAATTGGCCAGACAAATCAATGAATGCTGCACATTAAAAAGTTCTAAATTTGCTGATCTAAATACCAGATTAGAGTTGTCTTCTGTTATGCTTAAATTATATATTATATATTTCTTCACTCAGAGAATATTTTCTAGAAACAAAGGAAAATGTAGTTAATTTGTAGTAACTATGCAATTTTTGCAGTTTCTAATACAGACGTGAGGGGCATCTCATGTAATCAATGGTGCTGTACAACATCTAACCACTTTGTTATTACATTAATGACATTTAAGTGCTGACTGACGCTTGAAGGCAATGTTTTACTGGTTAAGAATTAGGATTTATTTCATCATAGCTAAATAAAACAGTAACCAATCACAGTATGAACACAGCAAAGCTCGTCACTGAGTGGAGGCTCATCCCTCTTTAATGTGTTCTATTCCAAGAAGGGCTCGTGGGGTGATTGCCTCTCAGATGACCTCCCCCAGCTTTGCCAAGAATGTCTTCACAAAAACACCCTGTGGTATTGCGACAGCGCTCGGAGCAGTCATATTGAAAAGTCCTGTTCTGTAAGGTGCAACTTAAGCTATCATCCATTTGTTTTTTATAAAAACAACCTCTCTGTCTTAGGTTTAAATGGAATCTGGACCAATAATATTATGCTTTCTTTCTGTGGAGTATAGTGGCTTGTAGATTAATTCCTGTTCAGTATGATTTGTATTTAAGGGGCAACACTCATTTACACTGCATCATATGCAGTGGGGCACACCAAGGAAATAACTTTTACCCTAGCTGTACATAAAGCATATGGGATGTGGCAAACACATAATAGGCTTGAGTGGTGGATGGGTCAAACACAGGACTTTCACCCAGGAGACCAGGGATCGTGTCCCGCGTGTCTCCTAAACCTAACCGTAACCGTCCCATTCTTCTTTTCCTAAACCCAACTTTCCCGTTGCTGTCCCGCTTGTCATGGAAACGTAAGCCCCCCCATGACCTTTTCCTTAATTTAAGGAAAAGGTAATTTCACGGAATTCTTCCGTGAGCCTATCACGGAATTTTTTGCGATTCTGTGAAACTGCCACAGATTTTGAGTTAAGGGGCTGTGTTTATTTCATGGAATTCTGGGAGATCAGGTTGTCCCAGGGGTTGAGATTTGTCTGATACTATTAAAAATGGCATTCTGCTCTCAAGTCAATTAATCAGCAGCTGCAACAGAAAATATACTGTATGTACTTCACTGAAACATGGGAGTAGAAGAGGAGTTGCTTATGTTGCACAATGTACTCACAGATTCAATATAGAACTGGCAGTACAGACGAGGGGGAGACAAGTGGAGGCTATACAGTCCGATGCTACAGTATTGTTGGAATGTTCCAACCAGGACAAGAGAAACTATTTCAGAAGAAGGCGGTGTTAGAAAGTTTAAATGTCTGTCATTAATTGTAGAGTATGTTTTCATTGATTTTCTGTTGATTATTTTTGCTAAATAATTGAGTTAACATTTGGTCTATTACTGTAAATGTCTGCATTTTTCATTTATCAATTTTGTCAGTATATGTGCTGTAAATATTCATGGGCGGACCCTAAAGATTCATTCAAATAACTCAATAACTTTGAAGTTGCTAAATCACCATTTCAAACACTAAAACAAAGGTGGGTGGTAAAGGCTCAATGCTAACTGACACATTATAAATCCCTTTATACAGTATACTAAGATTGATCACATCCCAATTTAAGATATCTAAGTTATTTGAAAGTTACAGCAGGTCTAACATCTCACCAGAATACCCTGTGCATTTTGGCAAACTTCAATCGCTCTTTCTTTACAGTAATATTTAATTTGCCTTATGATTATCTTTGCCATAGTGAAAAGATAAATGAAAAAATGAGAAACTAAATAACCTTGTTAGCTTCTTTCACAGCAGCATACATATAGCAGCTGTGGCCGTGGCTGTTTCTATGGTTACCACATGTGGAGATCCGGGTTGTCTTTCTCCTTAACAGAGATGCAGTGAAAACAATCTTTAGACAGCACTTCAGATACAAAGTTTCCTGTATCAATGCAGTGCGTGCATGCGTGCGTGCGTGCGTGCGTGCGGCAGTGTTGATTGGGGGCTGAAAGTGCCTTAAAATCCCACTGGGCACAGACTTTATTCCTATTTTTGAAGGCCAGAAATCTGCGCAGCTGGTAATCGTTTAGTCATTGATCAACAACCCCATTAACAACGTTCCCTTCAACATACTGTATATTACGGACATTTGGTGCAATGGGGCAGTAAAACCATAATTATCACTACTTAACGGAGTTTTCACTTGTCTGAAAGGGAACTTTTACCGGTGACAAAGCTTGCAAATTAAAAAACCTCAGTGAGGTTATGTTCTCTATAAAATGAAGATCTTAAATGCAAGCTCACACTTAGTGGAGAGTTGGTGAACTAGTGGGGTGTTGCTTTATGTGAACTGCATATAATATTCTTATCCTCAGAAGTGTGGCAAAATGTTGTGAATTCAACACCTTGGTTTTTTCCACCCTTCTGAACACGGAGGTCATGAGGATGGAGATGATGATGGTTTTGATATATTGAGTCTTTTTAATATTTTCCGTATTTAGCTGTCAGCTATTGTCCGTAACATTTATGATGAAAATGGTACATGACAGCTGTAACATTTAACAGCATGTCTGTCGCGTATAAAGGATTGAACATTTTGTAATACGTATGTATGTCTCTCAATGCCTGCTTCAGTTGCATGAAGAAATCCGCTGATCTAGCCATGCTTTTCTGTAAAACTCCCTTGCTATGAGTCTGGCTAGATTCCCTTAGCTGTCTGTGTGTAATAGCTCAGGCTCAAATAGGGGCAATATATGCATGCCTCTGAAACAATCAGTCTTGTTTATCCAGAGCCCTTGAACCTCCAGGATCAGAAAGTTTCTGCAATGAATTCTGATTTGCTAAATCCCTGTCCAATTTATTGCCTCAACTCTGCACAAACATCAAAACAAACTCTCTCCCTTTTTGTGCCACCAGCTGTTAGATTTGGGCAAAAATAACAGAAAGAGAGAGTTGGGTGATAGAGACATGAAGGATTTACAATTTGTTTATTAATGTCTCTTTCCTTCTCACCCTGCCTCCCTCCTCCTTATTTCCTCTTTCCTGAAACATATTTGCATCTGCACTGCAGTGCTTGCTAACTGAGAGGGAACAGTAAAACTTCGATAGAGATCTTGCAGGGTGCCGTTGCAGGTGGATTAATTTGAAAGTTTTCGTGTCTCCTGCCACACTCCAGAGTTATATTTGGTGTTAGTGAAATTCCCTGAATGTCTAAGGAGTTGTTTTAAGGAGATGGAGCAATGTGGGTTGAGAGCATGAATGCATCATTTGTATCTCAGGTGCTCATTGAAGTACACTCGCTTGGCTTGAGTCACAGCTTTGCCCAAATTGTAAAGTATCAGTTTATGGTGCATCCTTTTTCTGCCTTGGTAAAAGTAGATGGAAAATGGAATTAACAAGCTGACAAACAGTGACTGTGCCCTGGGTACAGACAACCGTGAGGTTGCGGTCTTTTTAGCGGCTGTTGCAGTGACGTTAAGTTGAGGAAAGGTGGCTGTCAGTCGGGCACAAAGCTCTGCAGACAACCAATCAACCAACCAACTAACCATCAGATCAACATTGCCATCTCTAAAGCCATGCCCCTAACATAGCTAAAAAAGACCTTGTGTACTTTCAGTCATAGGATTAAGATTAAAATGTTAATATTTAGCACACAGGCTGGGATGTAAACTCTATTAATGCACTTTTAAACTTTTAATAACAGCCCAGCCCTGCGAGAACTTTCTAACAAGCTTCAATTCTGGTGCTTGGTTTGATCTTTTGTCAGACATGCGCGTCACATGTTTTGGATGGGATTCAACAGCCTTTTTGATCTGGATATGGTGATGGAATATAGACTAGAAAATTCAGGAGATCTAATTTTTCCTCTCATCACAGTTTCAGTGTTGTCTTTTGATATCCAGGGACATTTTTGCACATTTCTATTTTTTTTCTTCATTTCACCAATGTGGTCTATATATAACATTTGACACCCTAATAGACTAGATAACACTGAAGACAAAATGCAGCTAAGAGGAGAAAGTCTGGCTGTGAAGTGATACACTGCATATCAGTCTATACAAACCTCTCCGATTACGCTTTTTAATCACATATCCACACCAGCAGGGCATTAGGTGGTGGATCTCATTGCAATGACGAAGCATTACATTAGGACTTTGGTTGCGTGGGATATTCCATCACTGAATTTTTCCGTAGCTGTCTAGAGGCTCTCTCTGCTGCCGATTATCATAACAGCTTGAGGGTAGATGACCCGCCAGATGTTTGTAATCTCACACCGAGAAGCTTGTGACCGGGGTTGCAATCAGATAAGGGAACATATAAGGGATTATAAATGGTGACAGTTGGGAAAAGGCTATAGATTACCCCATAATCGCTGATAGATGGCAAATGTCCTCTTGCAACCCCATTAGAGGGCTTCTCGATGTATACACCAACCCAATATTTGATATATATGCCAAATGTTTATTTCCCAGTGTATCTAAAAAATACACACCTCATGATTATGTTGGTGCAGCTGTGAATAAAGTGAGTGGATTTAGAGCTTGCACACAAGGCACAAGCTCATTTCTTCTTGCTAGTTTGTAAGGCCCCATTGAGAGTGTATGGTTGTGTGGGCAGGTTAATGATATCAGCTTGAGAGTAGTTTTTAATCACGAACAGACTAATGAGATAGGTTGGGCTGGAGTTACTCCAGCAACAAACAGCATCTCAAATTGCTCCCTCCCTGCATCCCTCCCCCCCTCCATTTCTCTCTTTCTCTATTTTTCTTTCTGCTTTCTTCACTGTCTAAACCCAAGAATGAAGAGATTTAGGAGAACCTGAGCGATGAATGAGTACACAATGGTGTGGATGAAAAGGAATCAGTCATATTTACATAAGTGAACAGCAGGACATATTCACCCTGTGGCGAGGCACCAGCAGGTTATTGACAGTGGAGGAGCAGTATTGTGAGCCAATCCTGGTGGAAAAGTAGAAAACAATTACAAACATGTCCTGACTGCTTTTGACAGGAAGCAGTCTTTGTTTGTTTACATATCCTAGACATGCATAAATAAATATTAATGATGGTATTAACAGGATTTAAGAGTGAAAAAAACTAATAAAGTAAAACTCTGGTCAAATGGCTTTTAAAGGGAACATCGTCATTTATTAATAGTAAATCAACATCAGAAAATAGATCCATTTATGCTTTTACTGTTTTGGGACTCTACAGCCTTGCAGTGCTGGAGGGAACCAAAGCTCCTACTGAAACATGTTTCACTCCATTAGAGAGTGAATATTGGAGCCATGGAAGTGTTAAGAATTGGACATAAGTCCCCTTAGGCCCCTGAGGTACATCAAGAAATGTTGGCTTGCCAAGCTCACCCAGTTAAGAGCATGTTCTGTGAAGATGGCTTTGCAGTCAAGAGTACATTAATGCAACATGTTACTCTGTACTGAGTTATATTTCATCCTGTAACTTATGGGTTTGGATGGTTGCTGCTCCTGATGAAATGCTCACACTTTCCAATCCTGTAGTCCTATTTAAAGAGATAATCCATGACATTTTCATATAAATAAATTATCTTTTTGCTACCACTGACTGAGATAGCGCTTGCTGATTCAACCTACAGTATACCTGGTTTAGGAGTGCTGTAGCATTTGCTTTTTTAAACATCCAGTGATAATAGTCAGGAGCAGACTAGTTTACTGGAAATAGCGACGCCAAAAATAATTAGAAGAACTGGGTTATCAACATTAGCACCGACGTGGCTGATTTATTTGTTCTCCGTTCACTTCATATTATTTTCTTTCTCAATAAAGGAGGTATATTTTGTTTATTCACTGGTATAAATATGCACTTTTTGACTGTGGTGACAGTCCAATGTAAAATTTGGGAAAATCAACATATCCATCATGTGTAGAGAAGACAACCACAAGGTGATTGTAGACTGTTAAGGTCCATCCATTTGAAACATTGACTTCTTGTTTCTATCACTTCATACATGCTCCTATTTGTTTTAATGGCTATCATAATTCAAAAGGTAGTTGTGTATCTTCATAAGCATATTGTTCTTCTAGCTGCTTCATATTGTATGGCTTCTTTCCATCTTCCTTGGTTTGGTTTTCAACTGGTTTGATTCACTGTGGCTAAAAAATAAAGACATTTCTAGCCACCCTTAAATTGCAAACTCAATATAAAGTATGGAACTGGAAGTGGTCAACAGGAAGTGGAGATTTAAGGGATGTAGGGATGTAAACTTTGGCTCCTGTGCAAGATACAATTACCCTCACTGCTGCGTAGACATGCACCATCACAGATTTATATATTAATTCCTTTACCAGACGAGGAAAGGAGCACCACTTCCAGGAACTAAAGCTGCAACAACAGACAATTCAAAGAAAAACACTACTGGCTACACTGTTTGAATGAATATTATTATTATCATTTCCAGTGCACCCTCCTAACAATGACCATTTGACACCAAATATATTACATAAGGACATTCATAAAAAAAGGAAATATTATGATTTGACAGATTATCACTTTATATTCATCCTGGTTGGTTTGTGTTTGTGTGTTACATCACAGTGGATTAGCAGCTCAGAGTGCTGGTGGGTGATTTTTCAGTAGGCGTGGTGTGAGTCCTGCTCTCGGATTGTGGACATTTGGTTTGGAGCAGATTAGTCTCTGCTTGTGCTGTTGGCCTTGTGAGAATAACTGCACGTCAGCACAGATCACCGCACAAACTGGTGTGTGTGTGTGTGTGTGTGTGTGTGTGTGTGTGTGTGTGTGTGTGTGTGAGAAAGAGAGAGAGAGAGAGAGAGAGAGAGAGAGAGAGAGAGAGAGAGAGAGAGAGAGAGAGAGGGAGGGAACGTGTATATGTGTAGCTTTATTCTTTTTAATCATATTAAGTTGGATCATTAGATGGACCCATTTACATAGTGCTTTCATGAGGTGTATGGGACCAAATCCTATTGGATATGGGCCTAATCTACTGGAAAAGCTCTGCAGCATCCAGTCACAGCTTTGGTGGGGACTCTGTGTCCCTCGGTGCAGGCCTATGTATGAACATACGTGCAGCATTAATTTGGCTGAATTAGGATTGAGAACAAATTGCCACTCTACATTCCCAAATCCAGGAGTGATTGAGAAATAATGAGCAGCTCAGCCCACATAAATGGTTCACAAGATTATCCCCTCTGAATTATACATCTCACCCCTTTCCTGATGCCTAGATAAATGTCCTCCGTATTGATGTCAATCTAACCATACTTATTCCTCTCTATTATAAATCTTGTGCAAGTTTTCCGAGATTGTGTCCAATAGATCATCTGCATCATTTTCAGTGTGGTACACATATTGTGATAGCCCCATAGACTTTGACCTTCCCTGGATGGTGACATCCTCTTTCTCAGTCCACTTCCATCTAAACATGCTCAAAGATTATCCTTTAGCAGCATTTCATGCTATGGTAGCACTAATGGCAAAGAGTCATGATCCTCACGGTTTGAAAGAGGATCAGGATAAAGGTCCTGCTGAAATGACCTTTAGAGTGGGCTCTGCAGGCTAAAGCCAATACAGTCACAATTCGAGAGTTGGCTTAAGACAGCACTAACATTGGTGATGGTCAGTAGAATTAAAGATGTTGGCCACCTATATTCATAATGAGGGAAGCACTCACATGGTGTATGAAATAATATAAAATGGGTAGCTCAAATCATGCAATCTGATTGGTTCATATACAGTAGCTGTGATATAATAACCATACGGTATACTACGTCAATGACGTTTAATTTAGTTTGCACAATAAGTATCCCTCCGTGTCTGAGAAAAAAAACCGTTAGACTAACTAACTGATAGGTGGTGCCACGCAGGGAAGCGGGTTCATCATCACCTAACCTAAGGGCTGCGTTACATGGCAACCTGTGCAGGGAGCCAGCCAGCCCAGAAGGGCCTTTTTTTATTGTAAAACACTATTATATGTTAACAAATATCTATTTACATTTTAATCCAAGCATAACTTTCATATTGCCATACTTGATGACCATTTTATAAAAGCAATAGCTTTTCGTCCAAAGGTTGCAATTGTCTTTCCTCCTTCCAACGCCCCTTAGCAGTGATATAATCCCAACATACCATGGCCTGTCATGAGCTATTGTTTAACTCTATTCCACTGGGAATGTTTCACAATGTGTAAAATTCCTGGATCATATGAATACGCGAATTCTCATATTATTGTGCAAGTTCAAGTTCTGTAGTTTGACAGAGGTGTGTGAATTCATATGTGGTGTAATCAGCATCTGTTATGGGAAAATGCATAGTGTAACCTGTTAGAAAACCTGTTAAAAAAGCACTCCACATGAACAGTCAAATAGGTGAATAACCAGCGTTAAATAATTTACATCAGACTTATGTAATTGCATGTTCTGTTTGTTTCTGCTACAATATCTGCAAGCAGTAAAAAAGACACAAGCAAAATTACCAACTGATATTTAATGAAGCTATATAACTTACATTGCTTATTCATAAATTGTTGAATTGGTTGACGAACCACAAAAAAGATGTACAGTGAAAACAATAATTTTTCAATTTTTGTGTGTCTGTGTGAGTACAGAGATAGTAGTGACATTAACTATCTTAAAATAATAAGTGCTCTCAAACTATGACAACGGGATGTTCTCCAAACCACAGGCCTTTGTCACAGCAGACATTTCTTAAATGAATTTAAACTATACATAGCGTCTTTAAAATTGGGAAGAAAAGCACAAACATTGTATGAAATTCTGATACACTTTCCCAATGTGTGAACTAACTGAAATTGATGTGCACTTCCCCATGTATTTTAAATTACTTTAATGTATTTTATTTTTTCCTTTCCAGTGATATAATTCTGTTCAGAAATTATTCTGATATACGCTTATGTAAGAATACTGATGTTGATTGATTGATGATTGTCTGTTTTTTGTACTTTGTCAATAAAGTAAAAAAAGAAAGGAGACATTTTGACTGGACGTAAAAGCACAGGTGTTACTAATAACACTAAGGATGGCTCCTTCTATTCAAGTGTACAAGTAAGAAGTGAGCCAACATACACAACGCCAGGACCCTGAGCATCTTAATGGAATTCAGCTATCATTTATTTTATTATTTACACCCATGCTTTTCTTGTGCCTGGTCGAAACGTTCTTACACTTTGTTTTTTGTACAAATTAAACAAACGAGATATAATGTGTATAGCTAGGCTGGGTGTTATAGCCTAATAGTTAGACAGAATAGTGTCAATCTTTTTATCTAACCCTCAAAAAAACCCAGAAAGCGAATAAGCCAAAATGTCCAACTTGTGCTTTAAATAATAGGCTTAAGAGCAGACAGCATACCCACAACTGTGTACTATTGGAATTCAAATGTCAAAGAGAAATTTTAGAACTCACAGTACGTTGCAGTTTGAATGGCTGACACAGTTGGTTAAAAACACTTAACTTGTAGATGATAATTACACTTTTTCCAAACCTCTTCGTTAATTTCCGTGCAGTGTTTATAAAAGCTGCAAATGTTTAACAGCCTCCAAACACATCAAACACTTGTTTGAGGGGCTGATCCTTATATGTATATATTACAGTATTCAAAGAGATTTTCAAAGGATGAATCATAGAATGTGATGTGTGTTGGTGAAGAAAGGTGAGCAGAGAGGAGAAAGAAAAAGAGAGGTAGAAAGCTAGAGAGCGAATTGGAGTGAGATTTGATAAAAAAGAGAGCGTAATAGCTTCGGAGCGTTTAGTATGCAGAATAGAAGAATACCACTTTTAGCCCTTCTGTCGAAGTCTGGGACTCTGCAGTGAGCGGTCTAAACTTTCTCATATAAGCCTTTGCCTCGAACCATAAACTCAAATATTTCAGTCACATTCACTGAAGCTAAGGAAAAAATGCCTTATTACTTATGATCAAAGGTTGGTGTTTTCTGGAGGAGACATGGCGCGTCTGCTAGAATTTACATAAGGAGTTGAAGGCGGGTCATTTTGAGTGAACAGAGAGACATCCAGAAAAAGGCAGGGATTTGTTGTTTTCCCTGCTTTTAAGCCTCCTTTCTTTTGAAGACTGTTTACATACTTAAACAGAGCTACATGAAATCGAAATATGAGTATCAGGAACAAATAGTTTAATCTTTTTGTCCTGGTGAAGTCACATGAGCAAAGAACAAAGCCTGCTTGACCTTTATTTCCTCAAATCTTTCCAGTAAATTCCTAGAGATACATTATTTTTGTCACATCTTGACTGCTGCACTCAGTGTTGTATTTTGCGGGCCTTGTGACAATAAAATATAAACTTCCTCAGCAATATAAACTCATGAAAGATACTTGTCAAGAGGGTTATGTTGTTGGTAGTATGCAAGGGTTAAAGTGGAAATAAGGTATCCTGTTGATTTAGTGTTTAGGTGTGTGTGTGTGTGTGTGTGTGTGTGTGTGTGTGTGTGTGTGTGTGTGTGTGTGTGTGTGTGTGTGTGTGTGTGTGTGTGTGTGTGTGTGTGTGTGTGTGTATGTGTGTGTGTGTGTGTGTGTGTTTCAGTCTGCCAGTTTCCGTGGATATGTGCTTAAGAGTGAAGAGAAAGAGAGAGTGTAAGTATAGGGCAGGAAAAAAAGATATCAAAATACAATAAAATATTAATAACAGTTATAATGATGAAATAGACCGAGGCAGCAAAGCAGGATTGGAGCATCACTGGAATTACATCACTCAAGCTGATCAGCTGCATAAGACCAGCCACCAACAACATTGTAATTATAGTTAACCTTTTTTACTGTTAGCATGGCCCCTGTTCTAGAACCATCTTTGCAATACTCCCTTTACATTACTGAGATATTTGTCCTGCTTTGGGCTGCCAGGAGGGAAGACTGTCCTCCCCCCCCAAAAAAAATTTCAGCAAACCCAACCTGAACCAAGTGTTATTGTAACCATGACAACGAAGGTGCCATAACATAGTAGTCATTTTAATCCAAACCATACTCTTTTCCTAACCCTAACCAAATCTAAACCTAACCAAATCTCAACCATAGCATTGTCATGTTATAAAGCAGTGATTTGTAAAAGTTTGGAAAGGTACAGACAAATGATGTTGTATGCCCTAGAGCTCCATCAGGGCCTCGGCATTTTGTAGTCCAGTAACCCAGAAACGGTGACTTTGCGTGGCTATGGAGCGCCGCTGGCTTCCCTTCGTGACGGAGATCCAGCTAGCTCACAGTGAGC
Organism: Sander vitreus; assembly: GCF_031162955.1. Taxonomy (NCBI): domain Eukaryota; kingdom Metazoa; phylum Chordata; class Actinopteri; order Perciformes; family Percidae; genus Sander; species Sander vitreus. Next base: position 27,097,843 of record NC_135859.1, read on the forward strand.
CGGAGTCTATGAAGTAGGACACACCGGGCGGCGAGGAAGCACCGGCCGCTGTCACGTAGCCGGCTGAGCTCCTGCTGAACTGCGACACGCAGTTGGACAAAATTTGCAATTAGCCATCAATTTTCGTAAAACGGGCCATATTTGACCTCTACATAGTTGATTTCTCGCATAAAAAAGTCTCAGAAGTGAATTTTGTGATAAAATAGCAGATTAACAATGTATACAATGTCTGAGATCTGCGCAACCTATTCATTTTTTCTGTAGGCTATTTATATAATTATTTCATAATATTTTATTCATGCATTTAATATTTGCTATTTTGGAGTTTCAGCAGCTGGGCTATGCAGTCTTGATGGAGAGCGTTAGTGTGTCATGAGGTCTATCATTTCTATAAAAATTGTATGGGAAAACAGTTTTTCTTCAATTTCCAGGTATTAAAATAGTTTAGTTTTATAAGAATGAATAATGGGTTCTTTTATCCCAAAGTATCCACATGCATTTTTTAGATAGACCTATCCCTGATATTATAAAAGTATAACAAATTGGTGAATGTTGAAAGCAAGATTCATGTCAACTGCAGAACGCAGAATAACAACTAAATGCAACATTTTACTGCACTGATTATTTTCCTTTATCTGAGTTTCTTCCATACCCTGTATTTTTTTGAATCCCTGCCAACATGCTCATCCATGTTGCATCTGGACCCTAACTGCAGATGTGACCAATAGCTTAATTTCCCTTCGTCAGTGCAAAAGGAGGGTAAAACTGATACTGAGACCAAGAAATACACTCTGACTGACGGGTGGGTTTCAATCTGATGAGAAAGTTCTTGACGTCCAACAGGCGCCTGCAGGCTCAGGTCATCCTGTTTCTAGGCCCTGTTAAATGGAGCTGTGGCCCCGCCATATCACTGCTGTCAGACTCCACAGCCTCCGCAGACAACTTTGGGGCCTTGTAAAGAGGCTAGGGCTGATGGGTTTTTAGTCTCCTTTGGCGGTCAGCTAGAAGAAAATGGGAATGATGGTTGGTGTGTGTTAGTATGTGTGTGGCAGCAAGACACAGTTTTCAACTTTGAAATAAAAAACACACACACACACACACATATATATATATATATATATATATATATATATATATATATATATATATATATATATATATATGTTGTCAGTGCCGCTGTACTCAACAAGCGCAGCCCAAACGACGTAACAGGCAATGTGCTGTCTGCCCCTCCCACTCCCAAAGAAAAACACTCTACTCCAGTCAGACATGCTACGCTGAACTAGCTTGTTGCAATATGGCTAGTAACGTTAATGTGACTTTTACCAAACCAGAATTAGAAGATCCTCCAATAACCAACAGGTCTGGCGTTTGGAGCCACTTTGGTTTCCCTATAAGTTATGCGGGTGATGGCAAGAGAGTGGTGGATAAAACAACAACGTTATGTCGCATCTGCTACATGAGAGTAGGCTACACCAGTGGGAATACTACAAACATGTCAACTCATTTACGCCGACATCACCTTAGTGTGTCAATAACTGGAACTAGACGAAAACAAAAAGCAACACACATGCTACAAACCCGCAGCATTTAAGCAGCAATTTCCAACTGATTCAAAAGACATCACTGCGGCGATTGGTATAGCCACGGATATGAGACCCTACTCTGTAGTGGAAAACATAGGTTTTACGAACATGGTTAAAGTAATTGAGCCCCTTTACACTGTTCCTTCACGAGCCCATTTCAGCCAGACCGTAATTCCTGCTTTGTGCAAAAAACAAAAGCCCAAATAGAGAACCAATTGTCCAAAGCACGAGCTGTTGCTCTGACAGCAGATGGCAAGGGCTACACAAAGCATGTATATTTTTTTATAAGAAGCTGTTTTTGTTTTATTTTCTGCTTAGAAAAAAGAAAGACACCCCATAAGATGGGTAAAGTATAGCTCTATCATTGTTCAATGTAAAAAAGATCATGCTTTATGATGTTAGTTTTAATAGATAAAAAAATGTGTCTCTGGCATTTCTTTCTTTTTGATGTATCTAAAACGTACCGAACCGTGACACCACTGTCTCGTATCGAACCGAACCATGCATTTTGTGAACCGTTACACCCCTAATATATACAGTATATATTAGTATATAGCCAACCAACACATTTTGCAGTGTTTACTGGTAGAAGCTAGTGAGGAAGCTTGTCCAAGTCTGAAATATAATCTAAAAAGTCCAGGTTTAAGTTATGCGTGCAAAAACACAGCACAGTTATTATAATATAAAAAAAAAAAAAAGTAACTTTGGAAAGACCAAGACAGTCTGTTGCAAGATGACGTTGCATTGTGTGGTGGCAAACATTGAGCATGATTCAACCCTGCATTTTTTTGCCAGAGCTTTCTGCCTTTCAGAATTTGCGATGACAACACAGAAGTCTCAGTTTTGGGAAACTGTGCAAATGTTGGTACACTGGTAGAAATCCACACTATCAGGTGAAAGGAACTGGGTGTTGGCACCATGTAGACCAGGGGTCATCAAGTACATTTTTCCAAGGGCCAGAATTTTTCTAAGCAGACTTTTTTCTAAACAAAATTAATGCTATATTTTTTACATGTATTATTAGAGTGAGCAAACTCCTAAAAAACATGAGGGAAAAAATCCATTATGATAACTGACCTTTTTTTTTAAGATTATTTTTTGGGCATTTTAGGCCTTTATTTCTATAGACCCGAAAGGGGACAGAGAGGGGGAACGACATGCAGCAAAGGGCCGAAAGTCGGAGTCGAACCCGCGGCCGCTGCGTCGAGGAGTACACCTTCACATATGGGCACCCGCTCCACCAGGTGAGCCAACCAGTCGCCTGATAACTAGAAAATGATCTCAGACTAGGAGGCAGTTCACTGAGGAGTGATGGTTAAAGACTGTGATTACTGAAACATTGTTTTAGTATGCAATGTCCTGATTGGTGGAAAATGCTTGCAGAAAGAAAGGCCTGTTGTCAGGTAAAAATGTCACTGTCAAAGAGCCTGAAGCGAAAAGTTGTGGAAAACCCAAGCTTTAAAGTCCAGTGTGTAACGTGTTTAGTTGTTCATTATCAAAATCTGTGTTGTCCGTTCACAAACTTGCCCTTTTTCATGAATATTTACCACCACCATCAATTCCAAGTATTCCTTTTGGCTTGAAATTTTACATTTGCATTCGCATGAACTGAGGTAGACAGATCTTGAAATACGTTAGCCGGTAAGGGACATACAGGACATACTGCTCTGCCTTTCGCATTTTCGTTGTCACATGATAAACTCACAGGTGCTGCTAATGCTGCTAATGGGTATCGTAGCTTCCCGGCCCTGGCAAGTTTGAAGAAGGAAACATGGAGAACCACACGTATTCAAAATCCAAATTTCAGGAACAGGAGTCTTCTTCTTCGCCCAGAAAAAGAAGAAAGATACTGAAAAGAGCAAGAGACCGGCTTTTTGAAGCGTGAAGGCTACCGTAGCTGTAATACGTACTTTGAACTGCGTGGTACGTGAGCGTTGATTGTGATATATGATCTCAACGCTAGATGGGAGAAATTCCTACACACTGGACCTTTAATGATGAATGGACTGATAAGCAGGCTACTCATTTGTAATGAAACAATGCTGTTGCAAAAGAATACAACCGGCATCATCATCAAGAATGTAGAATGACGATGGCGACATTCACGTGCATATTAGGTAGCCACATGCATTAGTTTTGGTCTTATAATAGGCTACATCCATAGATATACCGCTCCAGCGGAGAGGATGGTGTGTTTAGCCAGCAGTAAAGTTTACAAGAACTTGTCCAAATTGCAAGATTCGTGGCAAACTAAGATAAACAGTTAGACTACAAACCGACAGCTTTCGTTTTAGCTTGTTTGTAAAAAGTCGCTATTTAGAGTAGAGCTGTGTTTGTGTTAAAAAAGCGTGGAGGACGAGAGTGGACTGCGCAGATCAGATTGAAATATCACTTTCTACATGTTTATGCCTGTAGACAGGTGAGTGGGTATTGATAAGTATTTATTTTTTACTCATGGATGTTTTATTGTACTTAAAGTAGTTCATCTGCGCCAGCGGAAGTTTATAATCCTCTCGGTATCGTTACCAGTCAGGTGTGCTTGCGTGTTGTAGCCTAACGCACACACCTCTCAGCTCCGCTGTGTGTGTTTGTGTGTGTGTGTGTGTGTGTGTGTGTGTGTGTGTGCAGTGCGGGCATCGCTGTTCAGAATCCCATCTATCTTACAAAATGCACCACGTGTATCCAAACGAATTGTGCTTGAAGCTGCATTACATTTTGTCTGATTTACCTGGGTGTTGTCCAGTTAAGTGTGACTTAACGTTAGATCCGCAATACCAAAACTAAGTGGAATGTGAATAGAGATGCAATCACAGGGAGGTGGGTTTGCGCTCTCCCTGTGGAATGTTATCTGCTGTGAATGCTCAAAATTTTAAATACCAGAATGCATTTACTTCTTCACATTTTCAGAATTCATTATTATTCTGCAGGCCGGACTGAAAGCTTTGGCGGGCAGGATATGGCCGCCAGTTGACGATCGCTGATGTAGACCATGGCTACATCCTTAATGGGCTGCATACACCAAAATGGACATGGACTCGGAGAGTGGGCCTGAATGTAATTATGTTTATATTGTTTTGGGTATATGCGTAGGTGGATGTGTTTAGATGTACAGTGACAAAATATACGTCACATCCAAGTTTGCGGCTATGTTGACAGAATTTGAGCTTAACAGTGGAGTTAGCAGTGATGAAGACCACAGGGGAATTAGCCATCCAAAGTAGAAAGAAAAGTGCAAAGAGTGCAATTTTACCGACCCACTTGGAACAATGGCTCATAACCAGGCCCACAAAATGTTCAAAATCCCCTAATTCCTAATGTCTATAAATGTGTCTGGTTATGTATTGATTTGGGGGACACTGGATTACAATATCATACAGTTTAACCCCAAACATGCCAGTGGCTAGTTCTATACAATTGGGACATGTTATATCCTGTATTTAAACCTCCTATTAACAAAGCCACATTTATGTTTTCAAAATATTGCCAAAATATGAAAGACAATTGATAGAAATCATACTGGAAAATCCACAGAGAGCTGAATGGAAATCAGGAATCTGCCGAGAAAACAAAGAGAAAGAAGGAAGTTAAGAGAGACCATGAAATCTAATCACACTGTATATGCACAGGGAAAATATATGCGACAATGGTGAATGAGATGCAATGAGATGAACTCGTGAGGGCTGGTCCTTTTTTTACTAATTCCAGGAGAAACTCTAGCTCCCTCTCAGCGTGAGTCTCTTTTTCAAAGTCTAAAATCCACAGGCATTCTGTTTGCATGGAAATGCTTTTGATAATCAAGCTTATAGTGGATATCTGGTAAGGATGCCCCCCGGGCGCCTCCCCACGTCCAGCTGGGAGGAGGCCTCGATGAAGACCCAGGACTAGGTGGAGGGATTATATCTCCAACCTGGCCTGGGAACGCCTCAGGATCCCCCAATCGGAGCTGGTTAATGTGGCTCGGGAAAGGGAAGTTTGGGGTCCCCTGCTGGAGCTGCTCCTCCCGCGACCCGACACCGGATAAGCGGACGAAGATGGATGGAAGCTTATAGTGTGCTCTTGAAGTCAAGACATTTCATTATTTAATTATTTTTAATCAAAGATATTACTTTTAAGTAATAATCCAGGTCAAGGACATCTATCACAGAAAACAGTGGTGATTCCTTCCTGTGCACCAGATAAAGTGTTATGTTTGCAACAGCATCAACAGTGATTTCTATTAAACAAAAAACAGCAGCAGTGTTGAATTTCACTGTTGTGAAATAAACAGAAGAATAAACAGGGAAGCCTGAGCAGTGATAGCCACCATAGCTGAATCACTAACAACAGACAAACATGAAAACAGCATTGTGATTTAACCCTTTACTTTCTGAAGAGATTTTCAGACCAGAGATTGATTGGGTTTAGTACAGCACTTGCTGTCTCTTGAGACAGAAAACCAAAATCTAGGAAAAGGATGCTGCGGTGGGACATGTAGGTAACAACTGTGCCATGTATATTGGTCTATCAGGCAAACGTGCATAAAACATGCTTTTCTGTAAGCCTTATTCAGACAAGAAGTCTCAGTCAGAAGACATGAGATTTTATATTAAAACTCTAAATTCTAGTGGAAAACATTAGGGCTTATTATTATTATAGGTTATTGTTATAATAGGAAATGTTTAGAAATATTTAATCTGAATACAAATTCTGACATGTATTGTCACTGCATATTATATTGTAAAATATGCAGTGTGACAGAAGAATGTGGGATACAAGATACTTCTCATTCAATTGCAATAATGTATTTAAAAAAGTGAAAACATTGTTGGACCTAGAGCCCCACCAAAAAATAGTGTTTGATGGTCCATGCCACAACTTTCTCTTACATTTTTATGATTTTTTGCCCAGCCGCGACAGCCATGCTGCATGTTTTCACCTTGTGAAAAGAAACGTCACACCCCGGGATACGATCCACGGTCTCTGGGGGACACGCGACAACAACAACGGGACGGCAGAGGTTGGGTTTAGGAAAATAAGAACAGGGAAAGGACATCTCACACGTTGGCCATGATCCCAGGTCTCCGGGGTGAAAGTCCTGTGTTGTTTGACCCATTCACCACCCCAACAAACCTCCTTACGCGGATTTTCGGCATTTCATACTACTCGCTACCGTAGTCATGCTGTGATCACGACATATGCTTCCCATTGAAATACATTAGTTTACATTTTTGTGCTGGCCACCACGAAAAAAAATGTGCCCGTGTTTTCATGAATCAATAGATTAAATAATGTGACCATTTCACAAACTGCCGTTAGACAGGGTTGTACCAAAAGTCTTTTCGAATTCTTTTGAACATTACAGTATAAGTGTAGACATAGAATAAAGGAGTAGCAGGCCCTTATGCACAACAGCACTTTTAACAGTTTAACATATGAATGGAACTCAGACAGGGAGTGCTTTTTCGATGATTGTCTGAGCAGATATACACAAGAGGTTAGAGTGAGTCAGACACAATTACTTGCATCCTTTCAGCCTGCAGCTGCTTGTGGTTCAGCAGAGTGTGACTCTGTTGGAGGGCCTTGTTGATTTCCCCTGTTGATTCCTACTCAAGATCGATATCTTCTCAGGGCCCCTCCAGTCCTTTTACTTTCCAGGTTAATCAACGACAATGGAAAGCTCCAGGGATTTGTATTCCCTTCATTCGAATCCTATCACTTACATGTAAGATACATTGAAGGCTGTTGACACGACTTTGATCAATTTGGTACAGAATATAAGTCTTTACATTATCCTGGCCTGTGGACAAGCCAGCATGGACCCACCACAGGCAACCCGCCCCAGAACTGTATGACAAAGTGACAGTTCAAAAGCTTTAATTATTATGTATTCAAACGTTAAATCTGGTGCCATGTCAAGAAAGCAAAACGGTACTTAATGTGACGCCTTGAGGGTCTCTTCTGCTCTCAACGTCAAGTGTGTGATGTGAGAATTCACTTTTATAGTACCACAGCATTTTCATTTTTCATACACTGTTTAATAATTCATTCAAAATTACATGAAATGTGGTAGTGTTTGTGATATACATAACTAGGTCTAATGATATGCATAATTTTCTCAAGCTGCCGGGGGCATTTTATTCAACATCTTCATGTGCAGCAGTCACTTAAGACTTGTAAATATACTTCATGTATGAATGTTGATGTTGACCTTGTTTTAAATTGCATATTATAGCATAATCATTGATTTGTTTGATCTTTCAGAAAGCCTTAGGAGACTATTTATTGCTGCTTTTTCACTGCTCTTTGTGCTCTTTCATCATTTCACTGCATTTGAGCTCACATAGGTCTTATCTGTAAGTTTGTCCAGCACTGCAATGCCAACGTCCTGAAGAGGCTTATGAGAAAACAAACAATATCTGGACGCCTGAGGTTTGGGATGAGGCCAGATTTGAGAAAGCAGTCGGTCATCAGCTCCTTACAATCCTGAAAACAATGAACACGCCACAATAGGCCCACCATCTGTTTGGGAGGAAGAATGTTGTTTTGCTCTCCATGTGGTTAGTGAGAAATACTATGACCTGCTGTTATTTGCTAAATTGAAATGCATTTTGGTACTCAGAGCAGTTTTGATGACACAATCTTACATAGAATATAGTCCCTTCTACTGGAGCCTTTCTTCACCTCCTTAAAACAGTATTAATAGTATATATAACAAGTATTAAGTACAATAAGTTTGTCTTTACTATTTTATTCTTGGGGTACTGGGGCTGCAACAAATGATTTTTTTCATTGGTCAATCTATTGAATATTGTTGTGATTATTTAGTCAATAAAATTGTTTTTAAAAACGTATATTAAAATTTAGGGCTGTCAGCATTAACGCGTTAATCGCGATGCGATTAAGGGCCGAGCATAATGCGTTAATTTTTTTTAATCGTATTAATCGCATGCCGCCATTTATTAATTTATTTTCACTTCACTCGGCTTTGCGTCGTGCCTAACAAACTACTATTTTGCCGTACTTCCCTGGAACACATCCGGTTGGTGCCACTGATATGTCTGCACTTCTCTCTGATGCTCTGAAACAGACATTACAGGCAACAGAAACCTCGCTGCACGTGACGCTAGTTAACACTATACTCGACAGCAGCTAACGATAGCCTACCGCTAGCTAGTAGCTGGAATAAACACGGTTAAAATGCTGACAGCTAATGCTAAACAATGTAAAGTTTGTCTGTATTTTACTGTAGAGGATTCAACACCGGGATGTAACAATCTGCAGCTGCTGTTGTCAGAAAAAAACAGACGGTGCGTCTGGTAATTTACAGCCTCGTGCTGCATTCAAAGTTGTTAAATTCAAATGTGTGACTAGATTAAATATATAATAAACAAATACAAATCTTAAAATCAAGTTCATAAAGTCACTTTCTTTGCATTCATTTGATTCCCAATCAAGATACACTGGTAAGAATTGTTATACATTGTTAATATGTACTTAAAAACAGTTCTGAAATGCAAAATAATAGAATTTTGATAAAACATGCGATTAATCGCGATTAACTATAGAAATTCAACGATTAATCGCGATTAATTATAGAAATTCAACGATTAATCGCGATTAAGAAAATGTAATCGTTTGACAGCCCTATTCAAATTTTGAAAAAAAATCTTCAATTTGCAACACTACTTTTCCACCACTGTAGCCTACGTACAGCGGTACTTACTTAAGTAAAATTACTAATAGCACACTGTTAAAATACTACAAGTACATTTTCTGTCATACCGTTTTTTCTGATTCTTCAAGGACAGAAAGTGCAGTTTAGAAATCCCTCCCCCTGCCAGTGTGCAGTGTGTTTAAAAATAAAATACATTGTGTTCAATGGAAAACAAAGTTGTTGTTTTTTTACCCAGACATTTAAAAAATAATACATTTATAGCTGTCACTACAATACCGTGATACTGTGATATTTTTGCTTAAGGTTATCATACCGTCAGAATCTCATACCGGCCCATGGGGAGCTTGTCACTTCCGATTATGCTGCGTTCCATTGTAGGCTACTCGGAAATTGGGAACTTCTGACGAGGAAAGATGCAAAGAAACGGTATGTTAATCGGGCACCTACATTTTATTACTGCTGACTCACAATGGCGGACCAACAGACGAAAGAAAACAGTTCAACTTCCAAATAAAAGTAAACAAAAAACTAAACACCCACACCCACAAGAGCACCGAGCTGATGTTGGCTGAGATCACATCTAAACTTTTGCCATTGACTGCGGCCGGTCTATGTGTGCAGCTTAGGTGGGACACAAACGCCTCTGGCTCGGTCTGCCCTCTCTGTAATGAACCACCTTCTCTCCACGGAGTCGCCTTTTTGGACGAACATTCAGGAAATGATAGCCAGGCTGGAAGCCACCAGTAAAGCCTTAGAGAAGCTGGGCTCTCTTCTCCGCCCGCAGTTTTTCTTCCCTGCACATTCTGATGCTCAGGCTGGTTCAGATGTTAGCACTGTTAGCCATGTTGTGTCAGCTCATAATGTTGGCAATGTGAGGCGCGGATGGGACCCTTTCCTCCTCGGGTAAGACGAATAAGGGGAAGGCGGTGTGTGCTGCCCGCTCTTCCTCGGCCTCCACTTCATCCAGCCCAGTCTCATGGCAGTTCGTGAAATGGTTACGTTATTGAATCTATTGATTCATGAACAGGACACGATTGTGGTGTTTTTTTCATGTGGTGATTACGAATTTTAATTTAATGTATTTAAATGGGAAGCATTCTTTGTGATCACAGCACGACAACGGTAAGGAGTAGTATGAAAAGCAGAAAATCCACGTAGGGTGGGTGGGTCAAACAATACAGGACTTTCACCCCGGAGACCGGGGTTCGCGTCCAGCGTGTTGCAGTTCCTTTCCCCATTTTTCTTTTCCTAACCTCAACCGTCCCGTTGTTGTGGCGTTTCATGTCCACGTTGTTGCTTGCCACAGAGACCGCGGATCGTGTCCCTGCACCGTGTTGTTGTTGTCGCCGGCGTGTGGAGTTTAATTTCCCCGTTGTGGTGTTTAATTTACCCATTGTTGCGTCCCCCAGAGCAGCCCAGTGTCATGGCAGTTCGTGAAAAAGTAACGTTTGAAAATTGTGACCTGTACATAAATAAACAAGAAAATCGTGAGCTGTACACGAATCAATAAATAAAAATAACATGACTATTTACGAACTGGCATGAGACCGGGTTGCTTCATCAACTAATGTGTTATCACATATCACAGTTTGTGTCACATTGGTTAGATGCCCACCGCCGCTTGGCTAAGTACACTAACGTTACCCGGGATGGGCGTGCACTGGCTCATTTTTACTGCTAACGTTATGTGGCTAACCTTGCTAACACGGTCAACAGTACGTGCTAACGCAGCTAGCGGGATTACTCCAGAGGGTGTCGGGGAGGCGCAGTGTGTAAAACTTCATGCCTCCACGACCCCCTTGGTAAGTAATCCCACTACATTTACACAGAACATTTTGAGAATTAAACACTTCATTTCCTGCATTCTGGTGAATTTGTATGCACCTATTTCTACCTTTTTCTGAATCAATTCATGCTGGAACTATCTTTTTTGTAAAGGGAAACATAGATTACAATCCAAATATAAAAACATAATGGAAAATATTGCAATAAGGCTCTACTATTTATTCATATCATAGCATCATTTACTCTTCCCTTCTCTTTTGCATCTTTTGTTGAGGAAGTAACTTCCTTAAATGTGCATATGACAATTATTCACCTCAATGATACATTAATCATACATACATTAATTCATTTTAATTTATTAATAAACCCCTGGACTGTAATATTGTTAAGTTTGAGCAAGAGTTCTGCTCATGTTCAAAACTTTTTGCACACTCAAAATATATCTGTGTTCTCTGAGATTTGGAGGCGTCGTGATATTTTGAGAAAAATAAAGTTATAATAGTCACTATATTTCAGAAAATAATCTACCTGCACCATAGTCTGCTGTGCTATACGTGATTGTTCTGCTGATGCGGTAGATCTCAGATCTTCTGACAGACACAGAGCCACGTTTGGGTCTCTGGTCTCTGAATGAGCGAACGTTTAGGGAAGTGTCTGTACGCTGCTCTATGCTCTTTTTTTTTCATTGGTTGTTGCGTTAAATCTTACCCAGATACAATAGTGCTATTTTCTGATTGGCTATTGTGTAGCCCCTTTCTTTTTTTTGATTGGCTGATAAGTGGCAGGCTCAACTAAGAACTCCAGGGAGACGCACTTGATTCCTGCCGGTTCCATAGCAAGAGCGGCGCGCCAGAGAAATGTTGTGCGCTGCGGCATATTAAATATATTATAAAATAGTTTTTCCGCGTGAGAAATACAATGTGTGGCGGGAGTGCATGACAAAAGACTGAAATGAGTGACTGTCACGCTCAATGCGTGACACTTGAGAGCCCTGCAGTTGACACTGTTCGTTTTCGAAAGGAACTCTGGGAGATGAGGGCCCAGAGTCCCACCTGCAATTACATCTTACCGCCAAAGCTGCCGCTAGAAATAACTAAAATCTTACTGACTAGAACTTTAAAGTATGAAAAGTAAAAGTACTTATTGTGCAGTAAAATGCTCACTGTCAGTGTTTAACTATTATATATGATGTTTTTGGATTAATATCACTGCTGCATTCATGTATATGTTGCCTTTTACTGCTGTAGATGGTTAAGGTTGGGCTCATTTTAACTCCTTTATATACTGTTCGGTAGTTTAATCTACAGCAATGCATCATATTCTATAAGATCATCATATGTTTGTAACATTGATGTCCTGTGAGAACCAGGTATCTCTACAAAGGTCAACCTTTGTGTCAGAAAAACAGCCCTGTTTTCAGCTTTGTGATGATGCATTTTCCTGCTAATCCAAGAGGCTTTTTTAATAGTTTATTCAGCTTCATAAGTAGGATAATTTTCTCAACATAAAGGAACACTTAATCCTTCAGTTCATCACAAACATTCAAAATCAACACATCTGGAGATACATGGTTTTCACTGGACAGGAAGGGGATGATACTGTTGTGGAGCATACGGTACAATATGTGCCTCTGAGATGTAGTGAAGTAGAAGTAGAAGTTAGCAGATAATGGCCAAGTACAGTACTTGAGTAAATGTACTTACAGTAGTTACATTTCACCACTGCAACACAAGACAAAGGCAGCAAATCATCGCATTTAAGACGTCAGAGTCCATGTGTTCTGTTGTACTGGAAAATACCACACAGTATCAAAAAGATCTAAGAAATAAGAACTTTTATTCATAATATATTCATACTTGTACACAAGTAAAATAAAATGCATATCTATGGTTCCATTGCAATCTCCATACACAAATTGACAGCATTCTTTTGGTAAATGCTACCCATAAACCCTTTCTGTCATGAAAATAGAACAAAAATGTGGGGAGATAAAACTTTTGTTTTTATAAACATAAAAAACATAACATTACCCAACAAATGCATCACTTTGAATAAATAATAGGGGGGAGATTGTTTATCTTCAACGGACCCAACATTCTTTGTGTGTGCTCTGTCTCTGATTTCCTGTATTTGTTTTTTGTTCTTGTTTCTTTTTTTCGTCTTCCGGTGGTCTGTCTAAGCAGTAAAAGCTTTTGAGAGGGAAAAAGTGAGGAGTCCTCGAACTGTAGCTTAGACACAGTACAGTTAAGTACATAGAGAACAAACAATTTTGGGCACCAATTAATTATATACATTAGATCTGTAGTGTTCTGTAAAGGCATCCATTTTGTTAAATGTAGATGAAGTCTTCATCATCATTGTTTGTCCACGCCCACAGTGGGTCAATGTGACTCCTCACTTTTCAGTCAGTGTCTGTTGTAGATGTCACTGTATCTTCTGTTATCATTGTCATGAGCATCAACAATCTTGAGTCCTGTGTTCAGAGTGAAATCAGGAGTCCTAAGACATGGCTAGCGATATCCAGATCATGGGAATGAAGAGAAAGTGCAGCACTTGCAAAGTAGAACCTCGGCCTTTGATGCAGTGGGCGTCTGATTTGGGCTTTTTGGAGCACTTCTTTTTCTTTTTGTTTGATGCTGTTGATGATTCCAGATTGTCTATAAGGTCAGGGTTTAGATTTTCCAAAGACTTGTCCAGGGTGTTGGACAAGGTTCCCAATGGTCCATCATTCTGCTTGTTTTGGGTCTCGTTTTTTGTTCGTTCCGGCTCCTTATACTTAGTCTTAGACATGTTCTCCTTTTCCTTAAGGGGGTTGTTAGTGATTTGGCGGCTTTTGCCAGACAAAATGGAGGACTTGTCATTATCTCCAAGGCAACATCTGGGAATGGTGTCCCCGAGAGGATTTTCAGTGGAAGAGAATTTCCCAGCCTGTCCCTTGGAGTTGAAGAGATTGGTCTGGATTTGAGGCGTTTCCACACACCCCTCCAAGTCTTCACTTTTCAGTCGTTTCAGGTCCTTTCCTGCCAGGAATTCGGGAACAATGCACTCCAACTCTGAACTGGAACCTTTGAAGCGTTTGAACCAGTCCCACAAGGTCCTCGCCCGGCAGTCACAGATCCACTGGTTCCCGTTCAAACGCAAATACTGGAGAGACTCCAGCGCGTCCATGGTTTCCCCCGTCAAGACAGTGAGATTGTTAAAGAACAAGAACAAGGATTTCAGCTTACCAAGATCACTAAAAGCCCTTGGTTGGACATAGATAACCCGGTTCTGGTGTAGCAGCAGCCTGTCCAGATTGACTAAGCCTCGAAACATGTTGTCTGTTACTATCTTGATCTTGTTATTGTGTAGATAGAGATAGGTGAGGTTGGCAAGGTCCAGAAAGGTGTCATCATGCAGGGTTAGAATGTTATTGTCCTGCAGGTAAAGGTACTGTAGGGAGAACATTCCTCGGAAAACCCCAACGGGGAGCTCTGACAGGCCACACCTGTGCAGGTGGAGGGTGTGCAGCTTAGTTAAGCCCCGGAAGGCTGTAGGGTTGATGGTGCGGAGGTTGCTGTTGTCTCCAATGTCCAGTTCCTCCAGTCTTTCCAAGCCGTAAAAGGCACCAGCCTCGATGTAGCTGATGTTGTTGGAGTATAGCCATAGAACAGTAAGATTGTGGCAAGAGCTGAAGCTGGTGGACCTCACCACCGTTAGCTTGTTGCTCTGAAGGAATATCCGTTGGCTTCGCACAGGGATCTCAGTAGGAATGGAAAACAGTCCGTGTTGTTGGCAGGCCACAGTGGGCTTGGGCTCACTGTAGCACACACACTTGGCAGGGCAGCTGTCACTTTGAGGCACAATGTTCAGCCACATCACCAGAAACAGGAGTCGCCCCCCTACGCAGACAGAGAAAAATCAGTGGTTAGTAAATCATGTATGTAAATATTAAAAGTCACAGTTCTAATATAGTCGCAGAAATTTGTAGAAATAGATTAATTCAGGTCAGGATGTAATATGCATAAATCTTTGAAAGAACACAGTACATTTTAATCAGACAACATAATTTGAGAAAAAGAACATGAGGATAGCTATCATAAAGTGTAGAAGAAACAGATGTCTAGTTTTTGTTATTTTTTATATTTATATGACTGAAAATAAATTTTTGAAAACAGTATGAGCAATAATTGATATACACAATGTAAGCCTATGATACTGCACACACCATTAAATCAAATAACTGAAAGTTTAAAAAACAAAAACATTTTTTGTAAAGTTCAGCACATTACTACAGAATAGGGAATTCTCTACATAACAGTGATTTAGCATGCATTTTAACAGTGATGTTATTTGGATCTGGGGACACATCTCCTCCCTGCTACTTCTGCTGACATGAGGATCTAAACAGCTGAAGAGAATCCTGTGAAGGCAGACTCATTTAAAAATGATTGGGTGACTTTTATGTGGAATTAGCTTGCTCTAATAGGACGGACATAACTGATGGTGTTTCAGCATTCCTGAGGTTGACATTTAGCAGAGGCTGAAGCTGGGAGATAAGCTTTCATGCCAGGCTGAAAGATTGATACCTAGGGCCAAGGTGGAAAGATGCCTACAAAGGCCCTGCTAGAGTTTCCACTGTGCAGCCATGACTGAAGCATTTTTTTCTAAGTGCAGCATGAAGATGAGATATACAAGAGTTGTGGTAGCACTCAGGACGAGGCCCTGAAGGCATCCATGTTTAAAATAAGGCGTGTTCATGCATTTGCTCACATTAATTATTTCTGCTTGTCCTCTGCCATGGATCAGCTTGATACACAGTGGAAATAGACTGGATTACCACATGTAAATGATTACTTCTGACATTTACTTTGTAAAAATTAAGTGCATCTATTGGGGCTCAGACATTCCTTCATGTAGAGCCTCTGGTGTCAAAGTGTCACAGGCATGTCTAGTAGCAGCATATAATGACAGGTAATGCTTCAAATCTCTGAATCCTCTTCAGCTCCCTGTCCTTACTGAGGATTTCCAATCTCTGCTCCCATGCACATGTGAGGAATCCCAGGCTTGCAGGCACGACAGGTAGCAAGGCTCTGGAAAATGCATGAGCCTTACTCAGCCCTCCTTCCATTCCCACTCTCTCTCTCTTCTCATTCCTCTGAAATGTGTTGTGGTGCAGCTCATCTCTGGACCTTGTTAAATGGAGCTCTGGTGTGGCCTGACAGCAGCCCTCTGCTGCACTTTCCTTCCAATCTCCCTGCTCAGCCGTCAGACTGCCACCGGAAAGCTGTCAAGACTTTCCACTCTTTCTGCATCGCAGCACTTTTCCCTCAGCACTGCCTAACAATAGCCATATTTTATCACACAGCACGCTTCGTGTATCTCCTCTGCTGTCTTCATCCCCCCCCCCCTTTGCTGTCTATTCATTAACAGGGTATTTCCACCCACGCGTTGCATGTCAAAGCCTGGTTTCCTCAGCTCTCAGCATAATATGTCTTGTCTTTGTTAACATCTGTTGAATGACAGCATAAGCCCCACAATGTCATCAACTCCGTCCCAATCACCTCTTTCCCACTAAAACCATCTTCTGATCTGCATCATGATTGCCTTACCAGATGTTGCAAGCAAACATCTGGGATTCATGGCTTCCTGAAATCTTTGTACTCTTTCGTTATCACATTTCTGAATAACCTCTGCATGACTTCTTAGTTACACATCTCACCTTCACTCTAGAGACTTGTATCTATGGACAGCTGATGTACAGTAACAGTGGCGTTCACACCATTGATTGGTCAACAATGTTGGTCTTCCCCCTTTTATTTTCATCACTACTGTGTTGTCTTTGTTCCAAATCTAAACGGTTGCAAAGATTACACAAAAAGGAACTTATGTTTAGCTGTCCTCACAGCTGTTGTTGACACAAACTTAAATATCTTAAAAAACAGCAACAAGGTTGCGGGTAAAAAATAATAAAAATAATGAATTCCTTATCGTCCTCTGCCAGCTTTGGTTTCAACACTTAATCTTCCCCTATCTGCTGTGTCAAAACATGGCACCAAGCACTGCCTTCCTGTTTCAGGCCCTGCCAGTGGCCTTTCTTCCGAGTGCTATATTATTGTACAGTAGCAATCATCACTCTCTTTCAGAGGAGACATTCCTCTTTGTTTCCTACCAACTGACACCATAGCCCCTTCAGCTTTAAGTAAAGTACGTCACATCACCCACTCCTTGTCCTCCAAGAAAAGCACTTCTATTTACAATATGAGCCTGACGATATATAGCAGTTTAAAGAATTGTGGCCGACCAGTATTCTGTTATATAGCTTCCCTGCTCGACTAATTAAATTGTCTGTCAAAAGAATTTCTCCAAAATGATGTGATGCTGCTGAGGCACTCTGATTAGGACATAAAATTGGGTTGATATTGGTCTTCTACCAAAAAATTGGATATTGGCCTCTTAGTGTCCCTTTCTTTGATTGCAAAGGTCAAGATTTTATTCAACCAGCTTCAGACCTTGACAATCTGAAAGACCTGCAATGAAACCTGTGTTTTCCTTCCTTACCAACTCACCTAAAAGACTTGCATTAGTATGGATTTCAGAGAGAGTTTTGTCCTATGGTCAAAAGAACGATTCAGGCATGACAGTGAATAAATAATATCAGCTAACTGCAATTTCAATCGTAAAAAATACTGGTACCAGTTCTCTAGAAGCAGCTAGAGAAAACATTCAGTAGCAAAACAGAAAGATGCTCACAGGAGTGGTATGAGTGGCACAGACAGCTTTGTTTACTTATTGTATGAGTGCATCACTAAGCCGAGGAGTCTAGCTCATTTGCATGTGTCCCTGGCATGTTTTGGAGCTCTAAACAAACTATCAGCGCTCCTCTGTCTTATTGTGACAATACAACACACATTTAAACCCTTCCTCATGCTTTGAAACCCGCAAAGAACACAGAGGGCATGTCGGGACAGCACATTCAGAGGGCCCTGCGATTCATCACGGTGGCTTTACTTTGAAGGCCTGGGGATTGGGCAGGGACAGCTAACATGACAGTCTTATCCCCTTGGCCCAGAGTGGAAGTGATGTCTCTGTCAGAGATGAATCATAGTAGTTCTCCAGAGGATTCTCATAGCCTCTTTCTGAAATCATGCATTATTGTGTTGCTCCGAAGCGGGCCTGCATTTATTCATAGTCATCCTCTCTCTGAGGTCATTTATCTTGTGTGAACCCGTCCATGCATACATACATTGTTTTTAAACCATGTTGAAAGAAATAACAAATAAACATAAATAGACAAACTGTACAGGATATGACAGTTGCATGAAGCCCAATTTTAGCACAGCCAATGCAGCTATAAATGACTTTGTGAATTGAAAGTAATATAGGGCAGTAACTCGGTGCAGAACTCACAAACAAACTTCTTACAGCTGGAACACACCGCACAAGCAAGTGTCGCATAGCGTATATAGGTGCCTGATCGTGCGCCTGGCCATTCATACCGGATGCGTATTTCTATGCACTGGTCACCTCTCTCTCTCTCTCTCTCTCTCTCTCTCTCTCTCTCCGATAGAAAGAGACAGGATGAGTGGGGAAAACTGTGGTAATTGTAGCTTAAATGTGGCTGTGTGTGTGTGTGTGTGTGTGTGTGTGTGTGTGTGTGTGCGTGTGTCTCTCTCTCTCTCTCTCTATCTCTCTCTCTCTCTCTCTCTCTCTCTCTCTTTCTGTCTGTCCGTCGGTCTCTCTCTCCGTGTGCCTGATCGCGTGCCTCGCTGTGAGTAGTCAAGACGGCCAAAATCACCATAAACCTGGCTGTTTTATTTTAAAAGTGTTTATTTTGGTAAAATATCCAGCTGCTCTGTGATCTTCCTGTATGTGATTACCTGCCTGGCTTGACACATACGCTTGCGTATCACGCAAGAAATAAAGGAAACTATCGCTTCAGTGTGCAGGCCTACGCGGACGTTACGCGTCCGGTGTGGCCGGACAGATTGGATAACATGGGCGTTGAAATAAAAATAGCTGCGCTACACTGCTATTATGAGGACATTTTTTTCTTTAGAATTCCTACTTTATATCTTATTTTTTTAAACTACAGTTTGCCTCTTTATTATATAATTTCCAAGTTTAGCGTTTATACCTTTAGATAGGCAGGTGATTGGGACAAAAACATTTTTTGTATCAATTATACTGTGTTTGTCTGTGTTGGATTTGTTGATTTCTGTTTTTTATTTCTCAGGCCTGTCATCAATGGCTAACTGTTCTGCTTCCTTTTGCTCTCCCTTCTGGTACTCATTTTTCATGAGGTCAATATGGCTATCTAGCCATGCTAAATCCTTTTTAAATTTTGCATAAAGTAGGTGGTTAGTAATATAAAAATGTTTCTTAATCACACTCACCCAGAACATCAGCCATGTTATTTTTAAGTTCAGGCCCACCCTGATGATTATGATTGGTTCATGACAAATAATCCTGCATTTTTCTTTTCTCAGATAAGTGGGATCAGTCTGACACTTCTCCTGTGACTTAATCCATTGTAGAAACTGACACACAGACAGTGAACAATGGGGAAACTGAACATATATTTATGTTTTTTTTAATTTCTGAGTGATTCATCAAGCCTTCACTTTTGGCTCTGATGGGGTTTTGAGTGATGCCGTCTTGCATATAAAGCAACTAATTACATACTCTTGTTCTTGTCAATGAATCCCTTTGTCTACTTGTACTTTTCTGAGTACAGTGCCTCTACTTTGACTCAAGTAGACTTTTTGATAAAGTACTAATTTTGAAAGGCAAGAATTACAGAGTAGCCTACAGTTACACTGTCATGGCAGACCAGGAGAATATTCCATTTTAGATGGCTTTGAACCTCTTTTCATTCATAAGCCCGTAAAAAAGGTTTTGTTAAAGAGAATATATGGTCTTCACTTTCAAGCATCACTGAATTGCAGAGGGACTGGTTGGTAGGAAAAAGGTTGGCCCTTTTTTTTTTTGCCTTTTATGGCTACCACATTGACCTTCACAGTGTTCAAAAGAGCAACTTTTTTTCTTTAACAACACAATTAGTCTTACTTCAAGGTCAAGTTATATTTCTTAATTTGTTCATTACAGTACTTTTTCAGCTGTGATGCTGTCTAATTTCACTTCTGATGTGTTAGCCACTACGATGTGATTCTGGTTATAATAAAAAGTGCACAACCATTTACTTTTGACTTAAATAATGAGTGGATGTAATGTTTATTATTGACAACGTTGCCTATATTTCTGTATCTCAATGGAAACATGAGTCATCTTCAATCCACTTCTTAAAAGAACGCACAAAACAAACACACAGACCAGCACACAGGGACAGATTTGTGCTTGCCCGTACAACATTGA
Source organism: Sander vitreus (assembly GCF_031162955.1). NCBI lineage: Eukaryota > Metazoa > Chordata > Actinopteri > Perciformes > Percidae > Sander > Sander vitreus. The sequence goes on from NC_135859.1 coordinate 27,118,222, forward strand.
TGAACCAGATGCTATAATCTTAAATAAAGATGCACACATCAGATCAAACAGGTTATTTAGGACATGATGGACCAGAGAGTCGAACTAGAGTCCCTTGGGTAACCATGGAGTGTTGCATGGGCATCAGTGGCGGCTATAGCATGCAGATGCGAGGACACAATTAGAAGACGAACAGGGGGGACGTATGAGGTCCTGTTTGACACACATCTGACACAGCACTTGCCCAAGCAGATGGCCCATGAATAACTGAGGGAACAGAGGTCGGCAGGCAGAAGGAACTACAGAGACAGGCAACAGTGTGTGTGTGTGTGTGTGTGTGTGTGGGCTATATAGATCTGTTGTTAGCATATATGTGAACGTGTGTGCACTGCACAGTCATGGGAGAGTCTTCATGTCTGTGAGAAAGGCAGAGGGCTGGCGATATCCTGACAGTGAGGGAATGAGCTTGCAATCAGGGGGCTGTCAGATCGAATCCCTGCTCGACTGGAGAACAATTGGAAGCGAAAGTGGAAGGGAAGAGTTCTCCCTTTCAACAACTGACATCAAATTAGTATCGAGCCTTGAGTGATGCACTGACTCAGTCAAGACTGTGTTGTGTTCAACATTTACAAACTGTTGTTGCTGTCCACAGTGGTATAAAAAAAACTTGATAAAGTAGATCTACTCAAGTACTATACTTAGATACAATTTTGAAGTATTTGTACTGTATTTGTACTTTAATTGTATGCCACTTTAGAATTGTACTTCACAACATGTAATATCCAAATATTGTTAGTTATATTTAACATACATCATCAGCTCATAGGATAACATACCTTGTTAAAGACTAAATTACCTTATAGTAAAGGTTAAGGTAACGCTAAAAGTTCACATTTGCTCCACCATAACCAGCCACATTAAAATTCTACTTGCACATTCATTCTTCAGTAGTAATAATTAACACAGATAATTCTGACTGCATGCTGTAAGTGGTACTTTTACTTTTGATACTTTAAGTGCTGTTAATACTTATGAGGTTGTTGATTCTTACTTGTAATGGAGTGTTTCACTTTGCAGTATTGCTTATGATCGTAATTTAGTATTGCGCTTCTATCAAATATGCAGTGGGGGACCGCAAAAGCTCCAAAAACAATTGATCCCATAACTACTACTGCAAATTGAACACCAGACAGGAAAGGTCTATAAACGATGGTTATTGCCTATATTTTTCAAACCCAATGATAGTGTGTATTGCAGACTTTCCGTTACAAATTTATAGTCTATAAGCTAAGGTTGAAATACTTCGGCGTTGTAAACTAAAAAATATCTCAGGCTTGACAAAGCTCCTCCAGAGCCACAGAAAACATTATTTCCCTTACTTCTTACACCACTGACTGTATATATTATGGGCAGCACTCCTACAACTATAAATCAGATTAGTTGCTAAAATTACAATGCTTTTTCTTCTTAGTTGCATTTAAAGCTATAATAGAGTTATATATAATATATAATAGCTGAAATAGAGTTAGGTATGGTATGCCACTACAGAGGATTAATTGTTGAGTGGGGGCGAAGCGCCATTGGATTAGGGGGCAAAAATTGCACATTTCTCACAACACTATTGTATAGTTGGCAGCAAACCAAGTTGCCCTTAGTGCTGCTAAAGCTCACTATGAAATGTTCCACGGAAGGCGTTGGGAGTCAAGTCTACCCGTGAGGTTTAGCAGACTGGCTCAAATCCAGCTTTGTGCCCGCCTCCACATGTCACAGACATGGGCAATTTCCACATATAAAACCATGTAAAATGCATAATTCAAGTATCGTAAGTGGAAAATAATGCAGGCGTCAGTTGAGCATGAGTGTGTGGGGGTGTCCAGATGCACTCTTCAGGCCACAGAGGAGTGGAAATTTGGAATGCCCTACTTTGGGGTTTTGTACCATGCGGGCTGCCAGTGGTGCAGCCAAGGATTTTTGCTTAACAGAGTGAATAGGGCTTTATCTTATCTATACATGGCTGGAGAGAAAATAAATGAGGGCAGCTGCTACAGTACTACATGCCCCATGTGTCTCGGTGTTGCTTAGCTCTCAGGCAGACATTAGCACAGATGTTAAAAACATTTTAGGAGGCATCCTCTTTTTGTTTTTAACAGAACATGTCATCCTCCTCAAGTCCTTAAGAGGATTTGTGTGAAAATATAACCTGCACAGAAATACACAAACATGAGAAAACAGCATTATATCAGTTGGGACTGGCACTCCTAAGTATCAAGTATCCCATTCAAGTGCTACAGCTGAACTCTAAGCTGTTTGTTTGTTCCTATAAGTCATTCTATGTCTATTGTGCCATGCAGGATAGCTTTGACATGTCATTCTTTTGTATGTGAGTGGTAAAACAAATGTAAATGGGAAAAATGAATATGTTTTGAAACATATTACTTGTATTTGAAATAGTTTTTAGTTAGTTTCTTTTTTTATTTGTTTTTCAGCTAAACTTAGACCCTTGATAAACCTTTTAGGCTTTCGGCCTCTCTTGCATATTCCGTTATTATTACTAGTGTTCTTTATGTGCTTATGAATGAAATTAATGAAAATACATGTTCATACATGTTTAAGGAAATGTTTTATGCATGCCCATAAGCTTTCAACACCCCATAGAATGGAAAGAGGAGATTGTGATATGAGAATATAAGGACATTTTATACCTTAGTTCAGTAAACACATGATGATAGTTAATAATGATGCTCATTTTGATGATTTTAACTTCTATTTATTTTATCCTATTTTGATTTGAATGTTTTGAGTTCTGTCACTACAGGTTTTTTTCCTGATATATTTGTTAGTTAGATAGTTTCTAGCGTTTCATGTTTGCTCTTTAATTAGCGACATACATTTAATAAGAAATTGATTTACTATGTATTGTAAACATACATTGATATCACTGGATTTACTAAGTGGTGTTGATTCCAGCAGTATGTGTATCAGGTAGTCGTGACTCTGAGAAGTAGGGGTGTATCATATTTTGAATGAGGTCCTTACATTTCAGGTGTTTTAAAAAACACCACTCTCAAAACTGGTCTCTAATGCAGTTCTGGGGCTCTCATGTCAACAATTTGAAATTGGTGAGCATGCGAGCACTGCACTGGCACAAAAGTAAATGAGGCCTAATGAATCACTGCTGTATCAACTAAAATGGATAACCGCCCCAGTACAGTAAATATCGGATGATAGCTTCAGATAATGCTAACACCTCCTCATGTGAAGTGCCAGCTGGAGAGGGAGACAGCAGTGACAGCACCCACAGGCAGCCTCGTATATTTGGGCAAGTGAGGATGAGAAAACACATTGAGGTGGTCTGCGCAGAGAACACGCTGTAATGAGTGGTTACACAGTTTGATGTCATTGTAACCTGTCTTTGCTGTAGGCATAGTTGAGCTCTCAAAGAATGGTGTATTATGTTTTCCAGGCCGGGATGTAGAGCAGGTGCAAACATTATCCACTTCACATCTTTCTGACACCTTCATTACTACAAAATTCCTGTATTTGGCAGCGACCCTCTTAGACTGGCACTTGTTGTGCTTGTTGAAGAGGAACTAGCTCCTGATGGAGTGTTGTGTTTGTGTGAGTTACAATTGGGGGAAAATACAGGCACTTAATCTTTGACCAGTCTAGACTAAACCAAAGCCATTTTGTAAGTAATCCATGTAGTTGGTTTGGAGAATTGTTGTGTAAAGTGTAGCTGTAGGGGAAACCAAAAAGGATTTCTAAATTGCCAGCCCCTTTGTTCTTGACATGGGTGCTCTTTACCTTGCAAAGCCCTTGTTCCCAGGATAGAAACAATTGCAAGCACACACATTAGTCAATCCAAGGTTATGCATAGGTGAATGCACCCTACTGTACAGCAAAAAGTGGTATTTTGAGTGGGAGATTTCTCATTAATGTGAACAGGCAATGTATGATACAGGTAGATCCACTGCCTGAGGCAAGATGTGGTGAAAATGTGCCTGACAATTCTTCACAAGACAAACCATTATTGACACCCTTTTTACTGTCATAATGTATCATCTAACCTTCTTCTGTCTTCTCCAGTTTCGCAACATTGCACCCTGCTGGATTAGCTAGCTGACAATGCAGATCGTCTGCAAATGTGTCAACTGCAATCACCTCAGACTGACTGAGACAGGGCAAGCCCAGAAAGACATGTTTTAACCGGTGAGTGTAGCTGCAAAGAACTGCAAACTCTGAACTCATCTTCACTGGAGTGGATATAATACCTACAATGCCCACGTCTTGGCACGCAAAAACACACAAACACATACATGTGTACACAAATCCATATGGTTTTAAAGATGTGAGCAAGCCATTGCATCTGCTACCCCAATATTCACACATTTAATTAAACGTGCATGTTTCTTTTTTCCTTTTTTACCTTCCTTTCCTTACATTCTTATTAATAATACAAAAATCAAAATGCATTGATAAGACTAGAGGACACATCTGTTCCTACATAAGTCAACTAGGTATTTAAAGCAGTTAATATTAATATAGTTATATTAACAATGTTTAAATCACTACGTGACTAACGGAAGATGGACAAACTTAGCAACTAGCCGGTGAACATAGCAAAGCATTTAGCAGCTAAAGAGACTCCTGAAATTCATGCATTCATAGCCAGAAACACAACTCCAAAAGAATGCTAATGTTGCTCCATATTTGGATAGATTGGATAAAGTAACACAAAAAGGGAAATGTTTGCCAACAAGTTTGCCATATCAACTCAAAAGTTGTTAGTACAGCTTGTTTCCCTAAAGGGGCAAGAATATTGGTTCATGCAGGTTTAAAAAACAAGAAAACCAAATGTAGTCTGCATTTTATTCAACTTATTTTGGCACATGGCTTTTGAGTTTAAATACAAGTTTAGCAGTTTTTGTACTTAATAGGTTTTTAATATTTACTTTCCAATTATGTAGTTTTTGTTGTGGACTTTTATCAAATTTCTATGTTGGTGGAGCATCCTCATACTTGGCCATATGTGTCTAGTTCTTCATTGGATAACTGATAAAGAAAACAAGATAAGTATGCATTAAAACACCCTGCACCAAAACAATTTGTTTGAATAGAGTGTCAAAGTCAGTTAGTGTTGCAGTAAGTTTCCACACTAAAAATGCAGACAGAATGAAATGAAATAAAAGATAAATGAGACAGATATATTGGATGTGGTGGTCAGGTGGTGACCACTTTGCAGTTTGTGGTGACTGACAGGTTTGTTGTTGTTGTGCGGGTGGTATTTACATGCTCTATTTAATCACATCAGCAAGTGTCAGCATGTTTAATCTCTCAATTCATACGGCATATTCGATTGCTCCATCTCACACGACACATGCTCTCAAGTATCATCTCATATGGTAGCCATTAGTTATCCATTATCTCGAACAATGACTGTTTAATTTCTTTTTGGTCCCTGTGCATGACTCATCAGACACGCAGTGGAAGGAATCCAGAGACACAATGTGCCCACAAGCATCTGTAAGAAATCGCCAGAGGAAGAAAGATTTCCTGAGGGTAGCGGAAAATGAAAGGAATCAAATAAATAAATAAATTAGGTAGATTATTGTGCAAGCGTTAACTAATTCTGGCCAGCTTTCTTGTAGATACATCTATTTTGGATGTGTAGGCAGCCCTGGAGGCATGTTGACCTGAAAAAGACAAACCTCTCCCTTCCTTTCATCTTTTGAATCAGTTTCTGCAAGCAAATGTATTAGGGCCAATCACACGAGGCCTACTTCTGCTGTTCTGCCCTGTAACAAGAGCAGTATTCTCAGCAGTGTTTTGCTCCCATCACATTGGATTTTTTTTTTTACACGTCTTTTCTTCCATACTAGTGTTGTCAAAGGGATATGTTCGGATTTGTTGCGCAATGGAAACTATTGAAAATTCAATAAATATATGTGGGGGCTACAATATTCTCTATGAGCGGAGGTGGATTTTTGACATTAGTGAGGCACAGGATCTCATATCTTCCCCTGCCTCCGCATACATCTGATTCATTCTCTATCCTAGACCTTCCACTTAAACCTGATGCATGTGAAAACTGCAGCTTTGAAATGAATTTGGCCATCCTCTGTTTGACTCATATATACAGTATTTACTGCATATATTATTAAAGCATAATGGAGAATAGAGATCTTCAAGCACATTAGGTCTCTATTCTCCGCTGTGCTTTGAAGTAAAATGGCAACCATTGCACAATCGTGACTGAAAATGAAACAACACTGGAGTGGAGTTACAGAATCGGTTGAAAACAGGAGGTGAACAAAAAGATCATCTTTATTTGTAGAGAAAATGGGGAAAAGAAAATCCATGATGAAACTCAGAAAAGGGAGGGAAAGCCAAAAAGGGCCATGCCAGAGTAAGTCACTTTCACGTCGAGGTTACAGCTTGTCAGAAAGGTGAGCAAGCTTTCCAAACTTGAATTTTATCGACCATTGCTTTGAATCCTGTCCAGAAGATAATGGCCATCTGCTCCTCTCTTTCAAAACTTACAATTCGAAGCAGCAACTAGGCAATGTTATCTTTCTGCAAGAGATGAGGCACAAACTGAATGCAGGATGTCTGCAGTGCACCACAGCAAAAGCCACACTTAGTGACTTTTGGAGCTCTATGCACCTCCCATTTGGATTCATCTTTAAAGCAACACTATGTAACCTTTAGCTACAGCTGTAGTTCCAAATAGACAACCTGTAGGGGGACCGAAGCGGTGGGTAGCGCGAGCTGTAGTTCCAATGAGACAACCTGTAGGGGGACCGAAGCGGGAAAAGTTACATAGTGTTGCTTTAAGTTTCAATGGGTAAGAGAATGGGATAATGGGCCCTTGCAGCAGAAATTTTCTTTAGGGACATTTTCACTTCTTCCTCACCTTGCCTCCTAAAAAAAGGAACAGCAATGGCTGCGGCCTGGCTGGTTTAATAAGCCCACTTCTGAGAGGGTCTTAGTGAGCGCCCCCTCCATTGGAAGCATTAAAGGAGAAAGACTTGCATTATTTACCACCCACCTCAGTACCGCCGCACCCTGCGCAGACAAAGCGACCTACTGCAGGAAAATGGATTTTTCTACAGAGGAGCTCAGATAAGAACGATAGAGGGAGGAAAGGAAAGAAAACAGAAAAAGGAAGGGATGAAGACTGAAAGACATTAGGAACATTCCCACTCAGCCAAATTCCAAATCAGTTACATTTCTTCGCACAGGCCTTTCTGTTATTTCCTCATCTTCCTCCCTGTTGGCCTGATAAGGGCAGTTCTTTACATCAGAGGCCTCCACGGATAACTCACCTTTTTCACTGCAAAGGTCTAACGCTGGCCCATAACTCAGTTCAAGCTGGGAAGTTATCATTCCTGCCCTTTATCTCCCAGGTGAGGAATGATCCAAGGCTAAGTGCCATGCCAGTCTGCCCCCAATATGCCCTCAATCTCCTTCAACATTTCCCTCGCACCTCCTTAGGCTGCATCCAGAGAGATAGGAGGAGAGCTAGTGACGTGTGAGCGTCGGTTTCACAACACCTCACAGCAGAGTGGCCATCAGATAAGACCAGAGTAAAGATCCAATAGTGGAAAGTCTTCACAGTGGCGCAGCAGTATCTGAGCGATGGGTTGGTCAGGCTATCTCCCAACACCACTCGCTTCTGAACGAGTGAGCCACAAGATGAGAAGATGGGGTAAACACGTCAGCATATGGCAACCACCTGAGACTTTACCATACCTCCCAGAAAACAAAACTCTCCCGCAATCTGCACACATCACTTCCCTGGATTTCAACACAGGTGTTTGTGTGTTTATGGGGACTTTTTGGAGTGTACAAGTGTATGTGTGTATCGCTGTTGTTGTCACAATCCCAAAACGACTGTAGCACTATAAGTGATGCGCTGGCGCAATTTGCGCGTCACTGTACTGTGGGACGACCCAACTGACAAGACTCCCTGCTTTGCTGCCTGGGTAATGAGTCATTCCAGCCCTGGAGAAAAACAATCTGGTATTTTTAAACTGCATCCTTCAGCTGTTCCTTGCTCCCTGGAGCTCCGGCTTGTGAGCTCTTGCTGGCTTGTAAAATGAATGCCATTTCTAGTTCTTGTGCTAATGGGCCTGATATGTCTGAATAATACAAAATCATTATAGTGCTTTCAATGGTACTTTTGGTTCATCTATGCCCTACTGATTAAGACTCAATGCTCTGCACAATGCAACACAATACCATGTGTGTGTGAGTCCAAAACCTAGACTGGTGTTATTAGTGTGTGTGGTAAGGTTAAATGCTAAAAAAAGGGAACACTATTAGTTTAACCAAAGTGTGACAAAGCATTTTTCCAATCTACCCAAGTGTCTCAATTTCAGGAGCGAAACAGTACCGGACAAGCATGTGAGTATTGATTTGTTGAACAAACGTGGGGAAAATTAAAGATATAAAACTAAAGAGATTCAGTCCCTAAAATTACACGGCACATCAATAATTAAAGAAGTCAATTCTAATCTTACAAAATCTTAGCCTTCTTTTATTTTTTAGCAAGTAACTGATGACCCGATTTACTGTTAAAACCTTTGTAAATGCTAGTGTTCTGCTTTGTAGTATTTTCCTTTTCATATATAGAAAAAAATCATCTACATGACGACTGGTTACATGACAGTTAAGTTTAGCCGAGGAAAGGTGATTGTGAGCCAGGTAGAGAGCACCGTGAGGTCCTGGTCGTTTCAGCGGGCGTTGCCATTAAGTTTAGCAGACAACAGGTCACAATTAAATATCAAAGTGGAAATACCTCAATATTGTACATATGTACAGCAATTGGGTAAATTACTGTCATAGTCTTTGGGATTTTGCTTCACTCACTCTTCTGCGTCATGTCTTGTTTTACTTTCTGTCTGTGTTTTCGAGCCTGTTTACCATCGCACCTGTGTTTATGCATTATCACTTCATTCCCCACACCTGAGTTTCTCCGCCCATCTCTCCAGCTGCACTTCATGCCCTCGTTAATTAGTTTTAAGCCATGGCTTTCAGTTCAGTCTTTGTTGAATCCTTGGTTTTAGTTGAGACCAGTTTTGCCTTTCCTGCACTAAACCTGCAATAAAGACTTGTTTTCATGTTCCTGTTGTCTACTGTCTCCTGTGTTTGGGTTTTCACCTGCTCCATTCAACTGTGACAGTTAGAAATTACTTAGTGTTTTGCAGCAATGCAAAAGTAACTAACAGGCTTAAATTTAGATTTTTAAATGAATATGACATGATAAAAAGAACTTCCATGGTTCAATGATCAACTTCCACATTTCTTGAGGTTTTTATAGGTTATTTATAACCATAACATAACCATACCCATAAGATATCGCTCACTCGGCATGGACACATCCAAGGGTCTGGTTACAAGAAACCATCAAGTCTTTTAAGTTAGTCCACTTTTCTACTTAACATCCTTTGATTGATTGTTCGTGTTAACTTATGTGGCAGAATGTGTATTGTATTAGCTGGTGGTTTGTACAATTGCCTCTTCACATTATGCATGCGTTTGCTACATGTGACATGCGGTTCTGTCAATAAAAAAGAGAGAAAAAGAACAGAATGAAATTCCTCCTGATCCTCTCTCATATAAAAACCTCTAAAGTCACTCTGCATCTGCATTCTACTTAGAGTGGTGCAAGCGTTGTGCCATATCACCTGAGCAGCCATCACCTGACAGCAGGAATTTCAATCACTCTGCTGAGCTCGTAACCCCGTCCCCACCACCGCCCTCTCCCTTATTCCCTAACGCAGCCACCCGCCACTGTCATGCTAATTTACTAGTCTGCACTGATGTGAGCACTCACGTTTTATAGCTTTCTCATAGACCCCATCATGGGCTGGCAATTAAAGTTATGCATGGTTTCAAACAGGAGCACAAACTATGATAATTCTGCTCTCCCCTGAAGAAAATCCGCTCAATCAAAGGTCATGAGACAACAGTGCATAGTTATACACTCGTTTTCCAAAGAGGAAAATAGCTTCTAGGCAGAAAGCATTGAGCGTTAGTTACAGTACATGTAGCTTCACAGGTACACCAGTTCATTTCTACAGGGTATCTACAAATAGCTATGCAGCAACTGAAGTGGTTAACAATAGATTATGTTTGCTCTTCCACTTTTGTTGGCTATATCTATGGTAAAGGGCCTCCGGTAAAGTAAGGTAAACAAGAAAATAGAGGCTCTGTGTCTGCTCAGAGCAACAAATCATTCTCCCAGAGATTATCATTAGTCTTACCAGCCAGCAGAAAGCAAGAGAAGAGGTTTGTGCTGCAATTAATTAAGCACAAATTTGGTCATAAAGAAAAACACCAAATCACAGTGTGTTTGTATGAATCCAAGTTAACCAACAGAACACCCTGATCGGCTAATCTCTACATAATATCCACAAGCCTCTGCATGAGCTTTTGAAAACAAAGCACTATGCAATTTCAGAGCTCATCAGGAGCTTATGAAGCTTCCACACTTTTCTCGAACATGACATGCCATTTATGATTAATGACATTACCAGCTGGGCTAAGATAAGAGCTCAATTAGCTGTGTGGGCAAGGACCTTGACTCTATCTCCAATGACTAATACCATGGCTTTTGTTATGATTAGCAAGAGCAGACTTTTAATCTTGGCTTCTGAGTGCCTGGTATTGGATTGAACACAACTGATTCATTAGCAGTTAAAAATGCACTTCTGTGAGTGGCACAATTCAGCGCTGCATGATGGTGGCGGCATGGATGTTTATATTTCCCAATCTTCCAATCTCTGCCATTTATGTGCTTTGGCAGTATCAGTGGCAACACTCATTGGCAGACAATTAAATTCAGTCTTTTAAGTGAAATGAATCCATCAACCTTGTTAATATTATAGCAAGAGGGGCCCCTTGTCATCAGTAAGCCCACTCACTCTCTCGGGATGTGTGTGTGTGTGTGTGTGTGTGTGTGTGTGTGTGTGTGTGTGTGTGTGTGTGTGCGAGTGTGTGGGGGACGGGGAGGGGGGGGTGTCCTGCCTACATGCTTGAACCAATGTTTCCTCCAAATATATTTCTAGCTGCAGCAGCATTGCCCAGGGAGTTTTGCTGAAACCCATAATCTCTACATAACTCGGAAACTTTCAAAAGACTGTGGATCTCAGAGTATTATAGCACAAGTAGGTCCCCTAACGAGCTCTTAATAATTCACCATATATCCATTGAAAACAGTCAAGGACAATCCTTTCAATCTTGCAGCTTTAATTTGGTATGAAAACTTTTAGCGACGCATTGTGAGTATTAAATATTTAGCAAATGAATATAAGGATAAACCTTTCAAAGAACAGGAGGGAATGTTACAGTATGCAGGGAGGTACAAAGATAAGATGGGAACGCTGTGCATAGAATATGATATAGTGGTATTCATCTGTGCTGCTAGAACGCACAAAGTATCAGAGTTCTACTGTGGTAGTCGTTTCTGCAGTAAAACCCATCTTGCATGATGCTGCACTTTGTAGCACTCTCACTCTGCAGGGAGAAACGTAGCGCACCATCTGTTTGCCGATCCCCGGCAACAAACAACAGACAGACCAACGCAGCAGACAGACCAGCAGACACAGGCAAGCACCACTCCCGCACCAGCAAAGAATTGTGGGAAACAGAGAGACAGATAAACGGACGCAAAGCAGCTAAATGTGGGATGAAAGCAGTCATCAGCTGCTTGATCAGGAGGCCTGAGCTGACACCGCACACCGAGGAATGATGCAAATTGAGGCAGACACTGCAAAGGTCGCAAAGGAGTTGCCGTGCAATGAGAGAGACTCTTGATGGCGAGGGACCAGGCGAAAGGGAAACAATGGGTTGGGGCAAGAGACGAAGGAGAAAGAAAGCAAACGCAGCCACCATACAATGAGAGAGCCTCAACAGAGTAGAAAAGCTGGAGAGAATAGAGAAACAATTAAAGGTTAGTGTATTTTAAGAGACAGCCTGCAACAACAGACTTGACAGTGTGTGTAGGGGTTGCAAAGAGAGAGAGAGAGAGAGAGAGAGAGAGAGAGAGAGAGAGAGAAAGAAAGAAAGAAAGAAAGAAAGGGAAGAAAGAGAGGGGAAGATTTTTTTAATCCAAAATGTTGGAAGTCCACACAACTTGCCTCAATCAGAATGGTACATAGTCCAATACATGTTATTTTTGGATTACGATTAATATGGGTGGCTTATCACACACAAGCCCACACCCAAACAAATATGAACAAAAGAGGGACTTCACAGTCTGTTACATGCATATACCACTGTGAAGCAAACACACAATCTAAAATGTTAAAGGATTGGGGAGAAGAGGGGAGATATAATTGCCTAAATATGCTATGGACATGTGAGAAAGGCTTAAGCTTGCCCCCTAGTGTTCATTCCCTTCCCTGATGGCATCCGAACAACAGTGTAAAGCAATCTCTGTCTAAACAAGATATTATGTCTGTTATTGCATACTTGAATCTCATTTTCTTAGAATAAGCACAAAAAGGTCTGCCAATAAGGTGGTGTTCGTGTTCAGCACATAGTATTTTGAGATTTTTCTTTAACCAAGTGTCATTTTCTTGATTTAAGTGCATCTGCCTTTTCCAGTCTGGTTTCAACATAGTAATGCTCATTTCAATAAATCTTGACAGCTACATTGGGAACAAGTGAAATAATCGGGCCTAATTGGGGTTTAAATTTCTGTTGGCTTGCTGTTAATGGTCAAGGATCCTTTTAAAGCCATCAGTGTTAAGTGTTTTCACTGTTTTGACTTAATAATTTGCAAAATCAGATCTTTGTATCTGACAGCATTTGTCCTATTTTAATATTACTGTGGCACGAGAATACATTATGCCGTATAGTCATGAATAAAACAGGATATCCAGCATTTGGGCTGACGTTTGACCACCTTCCCCTCCCTTTTTTTTAAATAGATAGATGGACAAATATATATATATATATATATATATATATATATATATATATATATATATATATATATATATATATATATATTATGTACATGTATATGTACATGTGTAAATGGGAATCCAGCATATGAATGTTTTCTGCTACTGGGTTTATAAGTTTGTTGATGAATAATCAAGCGGTCTGGTATCAGAGGCCATGAAAAAAGTATGCCTTGCAGTGAGAAGTAGACAGCTTCATAAATAATAGTGTAAGCCTGTGAATCGACATCAAAGTCAGCACTACATTAACAGAAAGATTAATTATTTTAAAGATAAAAAAGAATGTGATCCTTTAACTAGACCTTCCGCTTGGCTCTGGAAATTCTCCATTTTGTATTGCTAGCAGCAGATTTGATTTAATAATTTGCAATGATTCAACACTGAAATGCCAGGCCCAGGCAAGCCAAATTAAGAAAACACAAAAGACTATTTACATTCAAAATGCTTGGACAAAGGAAATGACAAAGGTATTTTAATGAAAATGAAATTGGATGGAGACACTGTCTTATACAACAGCATCACGTTTCTCGCCTGCAGTGCTGTTTGTCTTGCATGCAGTTCATTTCCATTTTTGTTAACCTTTTCCAGCTGCCTAGGCAACATCTGTCTGTGCATGTGATTAAAGGCATATTCGTGAGACATGTTGCCCTTGTGTCCATGCTTTACACCAGAGAGATGTTCTAAAATGTTTTTGTGTCTTACATCTCTTTGTTTTGAGCTAAGCTTTGCAGTTTGACAGCTCAAATCCCAGTAGCCTGTGGTATAAAAGGCAAATCACAGCAAAGTGACTGGAGCAGCTTAGCTGTCATCAGCTTAACATGGTTATCAGTGGCGTTTTTTTTAAATATCAGTGAACAGTGTCATTAGCCCTCATCAAGGTAAAATCCTATAATCAACACCATGTCAAGAAAGGATTTATCCTCCGGTTAGGTGATAATAATAGCAGACAAGAGGACAACCTCTGAAACCTAAACCCTGATTAATAGTCCATTTGTACACCAAACAGTAGCTTGAAACAATTAGCCAAGCCATGAGTTGGCATGCATTTTATTAGTTTTTCCAAATTTGATGCCTCACATGAAAGTATTAAAATATTACAAATATTTTTGGTGTAAGAACCAAAATTTGACCATTGCATCAACAACAAATTGGACTTTGTTGGCCATGGACCAATATAGAGATGCAAATAAAGATTACTTTCGTTATTGTTTCATCTGTTGATTACTTTTTTAAATTAGTTGATCATCACAAGTTCCCAGAACTAATGTCATTACGTCACTTGTTTTGTTTAACCCACAGATATCCCGGTTAGAAATGGTAAATAGTTGCATTTATATAATGTTTTTATCAAAGGACTTTACAATTTGCATCTTATTCATCCATTCACACACACACTCCCACACACTGATGGCAGCAAGCTACCATGCAATGAGCTGGTGGCCTAACCATCGGGAGAAATTTGCAGTTCAGTGTCTTGTCCAAGGACACTTACACATGTGGAAATGAGGAGCTAGGGATCGAACTGCCGGACATGTGATTAGTGGACGACCCGCATCCTGAGGGTCCTGAGCCACAAGCGAAAAAATGATATTTATTAAGCAGAAATGCCAGCTTCCACCTTCTCAAATTTGATGATTTGTTCGTCTGACTCAAGCGATTAATTTCTGTTGATCAACTTTTGATCAACAATTTTTCAACGTTTCAGCTCTAGACCAATGCACATTAGTGAGTCAATTGTTAATTCTGAACCTCATATTTATATTATTGTAAATATTATTCTATACAAACATAGTGGTGTTATTACTGTTACTCTATGGTGTTTTTATTCCCAAGCTCTGCAGTCTGGGAATCCTAATATTGGAAACCCTAACTGTCTATGATGCTGGCTCCCAGTCAAAATTCTTGCTTGTTGAGGGCCAATTCTTGGTTGGGGCAGGAAACGCCTATGCAACAACAGTCTGTGTAAAGACAAACTGCTTATTTTGGTTGTATGATTTCACAATTCAGAATTTTTTGTTCAAGGTAGTGTTAGGCTAAATACCAGCGAAAGAGTCAAAAGCAGTGCCATAAAGATAGGAAGTAATGTGACAGACAACCATGGTATCAGCGTAAGCGGCCATCCTTGGTAGCATAATGAGATGATAGATGTCCATGACATAAGGAATTTCTAATCAAAGGTTGCTAACTGATTTCTACCTCACTCTTTTAACTTTTAGTCTCTTGTCGTGTCTTCTCATTATGATTTAACAGGGCATAGAAAAACAAGGCTGACATCCCCTTGATACTTAGACCTATTATCTAATAATTTCTGTCTCCCTTAGTGGAATAAATTGGTTGTCTTAACCACGACTCCCCTTACACAGTGCAAGATACAAAAAGAGAAAAGGCCACAGGAAGAAAAGCACATGTTTCTCACAAAAGAAAACATCTCATTAAATGGATTTTTCTACAGTATGTCCCCTGGTTTTTCACTTAAGAGCTTGTTCCCCTGCGAGAAATGATCGGTCGACACAGGAAGGTTATGATCTAATGTCTCCACACCAGATCAGTCTGACCAAAGGATCCTATATGGACAAGATAAGCACCTGCCCTTTATAACTGAACTAGCTTATTACATGGGTTTGTGCAATCTCCTCTTTGAAGGCTGCCCTCTGATACAGCCGGCAGAGCTTAGCAGTGAAAATGCAAAGCCATCACTTTATTGCAAGGAAAGAGAGACTTTGTGAATTACAGTTTTTTTTTTTAAATATATCACAGCACAAAGATGGAATAAGCAAACAACAGCAGAAAATCCACTTGTACTTTTAAATACTAACAGGCCTGTTTGTGTTTTAAATAGTTTCTTGTTTCACATTTCCATATGTGTGCAAAGGGATTAATTTATCTGAGAAGCTTGCAGGCTGACCAGCTAGACATTATTGGCAACGGATTGGAGCCAATAGTCGGGGTGAAAAAAGACTCCAGATCAAAAGCAAACATCAATGGACTGTTGTCACCTTAGCTATTGCCATTATTCAAACTCCAGTATTTCTTGTTCTGTCAATAGGTTCTGGCACCGAGCACCAACAGTCTATTGAATTTTGCCCTCTCCTCAAGACTAATATCCTACCAGGAGAACTCATCTAATGGGACCTTACACTTAAATCAACATTTTGAAGATCAGGTCTGAGGTCACTATTCTGAGTTTATTCCTTAAAAGAGCTTATACTTTCTTGTGAGCATTGAGACTAGACACACTCCCCAAAATGGAGTCGATAAAGTATCTGCTCATCAGGGGAGCGTGACAGCCTGACAGATGAGACCACATCAATCATGTGGACTCCAATAGCCACTCTGTGACTCAGATAAAATAGGGAGCGCAGACAGTCGGCTCCTTAAATAGGCACCAAAGGAGCCAAGTGGAGACCTTCTCCATCTATCTTATTTGGAGACAGGTCAAGAGGTCATTATACCCTCAAGAACTTTTGGTTCTTTCACCGCTGCATTGATTGAGAACCAAACAGTTCCTGAATCCTAAAATGAGCTCTCTTTCTTTTATGCTTCCACTAATGTCAGGCTGATTTTTCTGAAGTGATTACTCTATGCAAGATTTGCCCATACCCTCTGGGAGGAAATCAAATGCCATGCACATTTCTGAATAAAAAGGAAGATGAGACCTGGTAAGCCTTTTCATGTTCACGTCTCATTTCTGCCATAACAAACTTTGCAAAAATGCAAAACGGGATGCATGATGAACCCAAACCAACTCTGGCATCAGGCTCCCCAGGGCAACTTCAGAGCAGGCGAGTCACAACAGCAGCAGCTGTTATGTTCTGGCACCTGTTGACTACGGATGTCACCTGAAATCTGAACACGTGTCTGTGAGCTACTTAGAAGAACACTGCCTTTACGTATATTGCTGGGGAATCCTGGGTGTTGTTGGTGGTGTGAATGCATTTAGACAGAGGTCCCATGCCGACTTCTGACATACTTGTTTCTCTTAAAACTGTATTTTGACATTTTCTGTCAAACATCGAACCCTGCAGTTAAACATTGGCATTTGGTTTTTTAAACAAGTCATGTCAAATCTTTTCACAGCGCACATTTACTTTAAAAATACCATCCTGTTGTGTGACGCATTCTTTACAGCCTAAAAAACACCAAAGTATTTTGAGGTGAACAAAAAGTTACTAAATGTAGGGAATAAAATCTGGTATTTAATCAATATGGCCTCTGCCTTCTTGTGAGTCAAACAGCACTATAGAACTTGTGTCAGGGAAAAATTAAGCCTTTTTACAATCAAAGCTAATGCCTTCTATGGCTCTGAAAGGAGCGCTCATGTGTCCAGAAAAATATAACTCATATGATGATTGCGAACGCCATTCAACTCCGTTCTGCTGTTCTGCTCTTCTGCTCTTCTAAAAAAAAGGACTCCCTGGAGTCTTTTCTGAGGTTTTATAGAACACATTATTAATCAATTAAATTCAGAAAATAATCAGCAGATGAATCAATTACGAAAAATAATAGATGCAGCCCTGGTTTAGTACAACTTTCATCTTGGGTCTTATTTTTGTTGATTTAACTGTCATTTCTATCACTTATGATGACATACTCACTTAAACAAAAGAAACAAGCAACATTCTCAACAAAACAAAGTTAACTCACCAATGTTAATTGCTGTGCTCTGGGAACATCTGGGAGCAGTCAGGTGATCTGACGTAAACAAGTCATCTGTTCATTTGGATATTAAACCAAAAGTGTGCACACCAGAAATGTCTATAATAATCCCTTGATGCACTGGAAAATGCGGGCATGCAAACAGTAATGGAACAGTATAGGTCAAAGTTGAAGCAGGAAGCTGTAAACTGTGGTGGATGTTTGCAAAACTATTTGGGTAATAATATTTACTGTTCGTCTTTCTTCCAAATAACCTTCTGGGTTTAAAAAAAGAAATTCTTTAAGAAAATCTGACTGGTTACGTGTCTTGACCCATCTGACTTCTTTTTTTTTAGATCTCAGGAATTAATTTGGCGAGTGCAATGTAATTATTAAGGACGAGATCGATAGCCAAAACTGCATGAAATCAAAATGTCCCTTTGCAGTGTTTTTTTTTACCTTTATTTATCCAGGTAAGTCGATTGAGAACTGACTGACTACCTGTCACATTCACACAGTTACACATTCATAACTGGAAGCTGCCCGGCCACTGAGCAGCAGTTGGGGTTAAGGGCCTTGCTCAAGGGCACCTCAGTGGTGGTAATGAGGCTCTTTCACTTTGGTGGTAATGAGGCTCTTTCACTTTCCCCACACAGATTTTTTTATCCTGTTGGTCTGGGGATTGAACCAGACCTCCCGGTCACAAGCTCAATTCTTTAACCATTATGCAACCACTGCCCTATCTCAACATATCTCAGTATATGACCAAGGCTATGTATGGCCTAATGGGCCATTGGAAATCCCCCCTTTGATCTCTGCCTCTACCGGAGAATCAGCCAGCATCAGTCACTTTCATCTGTTTTCATTACCTCTTCTCAGACAGATAACCCGTTTGAGGTAGGTATTCACTGCGGTACAGTATGCAGCTAATGACACTAATATACTACAGGCACCCGTCATTTATCTTCTTACTACTATCATTTCTAAGTCAATTAGCCCAGTCAATATGTTGTGTCAGTTATTACCCGCAATATACCATAGGTAAATGACTTCTATGCAGTGCAGACACCTTTATCAGGTTGACACCAAGGTAAAGGCAGTTGGAGGGAAATCAGATTGACGGCACAGAATGTAAACAAGTTAGCTTGTTGATTCATGAGGGCTTTAGTGGGGAGGTTATATAGTTACAGGAACATTGTGTAGGAGGAATCATTACATGAAAATAGTGAATTTTAAAGTTGAAGTAAAGACCTCTATATGCAAAGTAGTGAAAGAGAGACAAGAATCAGCAGGGTGGCTTAGTGAGCATGCTTCCCCTTTCCTTTTCTGTCTTTCTCAGTTCCCAGAGTTCTCTACTGCAGTCTGATCTTCTGTGCCATCACCAGCCCTGCTACACCAGCTTCCAAGATTCTTTATTTCCCATTTTATCTTAAATATGCTATCTCGGTGACAGCGACTTTCCATGGGGAAAGAGCAGCTGAAATCTTCTTTTAGAGAAGCTGAGGAAGCAGTTGTGACACTCGATCTCTAACATTACGCTGCCAGCTGGCTCCGCAGAGAAGGAAGAAGGATGTATACCCCTGTCGAGGGGACATGGTTAAAAGTTACTACACATTTTGAGATACAAACAAGAAACTTTCAAAGAAACACAAGGCTGATGAAATATATATGGGGTGACAGAGAGAAACAAGGTTTATCTTGCAGTCACACAGCTAGAAGTACGTTTGATTGTGTGGTGGCAGTCGATCCAGAATATGCTATTTCCCTTCCCCTGCTGATTTGAACAGCCCATAGAAAGCCTGTGTTGACTTCTATGGACTTTATTTAAAACCCCTATTTGTTATTCAGAACAAGTTGCACTTGGCTTAACTCTTTTAATTTCCACACCACATTTGGGAGGCAGTATTGCCTCATCAGAAGCTCATTTTTTTTAACAAACTGAGTACAGCTGCAAGTCTGGAGATTTTGTTGCCGACATGGAAAACAGTCATTAGAGCAGTTACTTGGAGTGTTTGTGGAGCCCAATTTGCGTACCAATGAAAAAGCACTGTCACCTGGGAATCAAGCAAATTCACAAAGCAGCATGCTTGAATATTATGAATATTATAATTCAGTATTATTAGAGTGTTATTAGGTTTACTGACTGAACACCTAAATAATGATTTATATAAAAAATATCAATGAAGGGCAAAATGTCCCATTTAGCATGGCTCAAATTTCATGCAGATCTAATCATATCTGAATGATAATGACCCTGACAATTCTGTGATTAAAATATTACACCTGCCACTAACTTGTATGATTTCAAAATATCTTCTGTAATAATCCTCTGTAATCAGTCAGGATTTTTAAGAGTCCGTCAGTAGAACATCAGTACACCTTATTTAGTTTGGTGTAATAGAATGTGGACAGTACAACAATGGATGAGTTGTAGGTGGTGCAGTTAATACGAGCGATGTTGTCTTTCTAACAATCAGTGTTTCCAACCTGATATTTATTTTATTTTTTATTTCATTCCTTCTCCCCTACCTTTGTGTGACTGATATTTTAGGTTCATTTCACTCTCATTGTATTTTAATTTGGACTGGCATTCTTAAAATTAAAGGAAGATAAAAGGGAAACTGGCACTATGTTAATATCTCTTTGAAGATGGAGTCAATCTGGCAACAGAATGCCGAGCCCTTATTTCCCCGTCCCTTTCCCCCCTTCCTGTATTCAGCACAGTGAATAAGAGATAACTGCAGACTCAGCTTAGCAACAGCTTACTTTAGGTGGAGAAACTGTTAAAGCCCTCTGCTTTCATCTTGCTCCTTGTGGCAGAAACCAAGCTTTGTTTAGTCTTTTCTAATCTACATCTGGACACTGAATATTTATCTATGTAATTTCTGCTTATTCCTACGTCCTCCCCTGCAGAGATACACAGACTGCACCTGTCTGGCTGAATTTCCAAAGGTATAGACGGTTGTGGAAAAAGTATTCAGATCTTTAGTAATTTACAGAAGTTTATACAGCAAAATGTAGTGTGGTATTATATGATTGGATTATTACAGATGTATTACTGTATATGCAGCATTTTGAGCTGTAGCAATTTATCATGCATCATAATTTATAAACTGATCATAAAGTTTGTATTTAAAACCTTAATCTGCAAAGTTACTCATAACTATAGCTGTGAAATAAATGTAATGGAGTGAAAGGTGCAATATTTTCCTCTAAAATATTGTGAAGTAGAAGTAAGTAACATGGAATAGAAATACTTAAGTTAAGTACAAGTACATCAAAATTAGACATAACTACAGTACTTCAGTACTGTTACTTTCTACCACTGGATATAGATCAACCTCATTAATGGTTTGTATGATGGGAATGTGTGTAAATCAAGTAGGGGAAGTAAAACACTTTCTGCTCATAGGCGGCAGGCTGTTGTCAGCCACTGTTTCTGTACAGTAATAATGACGACGTGTGTGCAGTCGTAACCATAATGCAAGTCCTTCATGCAGTTAACCTGTATAATCCTCCATTAGAAGTGCAAATAATGAAAATGTTATAAAGTAAAAAACAACTTGGTACATTGCGGTACAAAACGCAGTTAATCGGCAGACAATTTTATGTAAATTCTGATTATGTAACCTGTAAGAGTTACAGCACCAGAACGTGTAACTCAAAAAAGTGCTCTTAAAAATTGCTTCAAAGTGAGGCAGAGTTTCTGAAGTTGTAATACCTTTAAAAGCAGTTTTTTCATCATTTCCTCAAACACCTAATTTCCACACCTTTACCTGCTGCAGGCTTTTTATATCTTATTCTTATCATCTCTGCCCAGCAGATAAAGTACACAACGCACGTAAAGCATTTGATGGACATCTAAGTTTCATTACAGACATTCATTTGTTTTCCAAGGGTCCTTGAGGAGAGCTTTTGAACCAAAAAGTGTAAAGTGTGAGAAGCAATCTGCCGTGTTGACGACATCCGTATCAGGACTCTACACCCGACCCTGCATCTTGCCTCGTCTAAGAGCTGGCCTACACGTCACACTGCGACTTTAAAACCCATTTAATTACTCTCATCTTGACCTGCCGGTAAAATGAGCCCGGCTGCCACTGCCGCCCATGTTTCTGTTATCTAGCGCGTGCCCCCTTTAACGGCTTTAATTAGTCGTAAACGGAGCTGATTCTCCAGTTAAGTGGACGAGGAGTCGATACTGTAATACAGTCCTAATATGCACAGCTCCAACTCTATCTCATTGAGAAGGTGGTGCACAGGAGGATAGTCTGCCCGGTAATGGCAGAAGGCGGAAAAGATAAACCCTTTCAGTAATAAAGGTATCACATACAGAATCATATCAGGCAGTATGCTCACTCACTGCTCTGAAAAGGACATAATTAGAGTGCTGTTGTATTGACAGAAGAATCCTTATAGAGGAGCAGTTTCAATGTCAGTTACATAATGTAGAATAAGTTTCCACTAGAGGAGATTAAACATCAGCAGGGCTTTTTGGAGCGAAAGGGACTTTATTAGTCTCCCTGTCAAAATAAAGTAAACATATCCTTTAGATGAGTGGAAAGACTATGGGTACAGCAAAATTGGAAAAATAACAAAAGCTACAATAAGTGCCCATTTTTTTCAGTCTTTCATGAGTGAAAGCTGTCTAAAAAGAATACTGGCAACACAAACATTGTTATTTCAGCATTAGCCAACGATGTTTGCCCAATAAACACTTCCCCATATAGAAAACCCTGTAGGTTCAGTAAATAAGGCTGCTTTGAGGAAGAGAGACTCATAAAGTCCATGTCAGTAAACCATATCTTCTTTCATATGCTCATCGCAATAAAGTTTTCAGTCTCCAGTCCATCCATTTGCTGAGTAATGCCTTGCCCGGCCGGTGGTGAGATGCACTGTTCTCACACTGGAGGAAGCTAATGGCTTGTTATGGTTTCTAATGCATGATGCTAAAGCTTTTGCAATAACAGGTCTCTATTACGACTTTGTGTGCAGATAGAATCCATTGACGGGAAATATTGCGATACCACAAGTGACCTCCTAGAATTTCTGAATGTCTTGTCCTATTTGAAGAAGCCTTTTTAATGGAACAGTACCTCTATAGGAGGAGATAGGGATACTCAAAAGTCATCCTCTTTTCCCAAAAAACAACTCCCTTTAAGGTAAAGGTACTTTATTGTCACATACACATAGCAAAATTTATTCCCTGCATTTAACCCATCCCTCAAGGGAGCAGTGGGCAGCCATTTACAGCGCCCAGGGACCAACTCCAGATCTGAGCCAGTGCCTTGATCAAGGGCATTGACTGGAGAACTTAGTACATGTTTTTTGATGGTGGGGGAAACCGGAGCACCCACATGAAACCCACGCAAACATGGGGAGAACATACAAACTCCACAAGGAAATTGTTTCTGGAAGAACATGTTGTACTTGTTAGATTCTTTAAGCATCAAAAAGAAAATTCCATTCACCCCCACTGTATTAAAGTGGAGGCAGAAATCTCAGCAGCAGATATCTCAATCTAAAGACTGCATGGAGTATGCAGTCTTAATTGAAATGCAGTATTGTATTGTATTATTTTTGTATAATTGTTGTCCCCAAGCCAGTTTTTGCTTTTAAACTACATAACTTTAAATACTGTACTTTGGATTTGTCTTTGTGATCTCAATTGTGATACATCCTTGTATTTTCTTGTTCCTTATTAATCTATTTAAATGTATGCATGTTTTTTAAACTTTGCCGTATTCTTTCTGTGATTCTTGTTATCTGCTGGTTCCTAGAATAATTCATGTAGACATATGGATGTTAACATTCTTTCTTATACGTTCTATTTACGTATGTTCAAGTTGATATGTTCAGATATGCTCTGTGGCATACTTGATTTGAAAAGCCCCTTCTAATTAACTAGGCTATATACACGC
Source organism: Sander vitreus (assembly GCF_031162955.1). Lineage (NCBI taxonomy): Eukaryota > Metazoa > Chordata > Actinopteri > Perciformes > Percidae > Sander > Sander vitreus. The sequence goes on from NC_135859.1 coordinate 27,141,728, forward strand.
ACTGATCACTTTATTATGTACAACTGTCCTGCTTGTATTTCAAATATCTCATCAGCCAATCACGTGGCAGTAACTTAATGCATTTCGGCATGTAGACATGGATAAGAAGACCTGCTGAAATTCAAACCAAGCATCAGAATGGGGAAGACATTTGGAAGAAACATGGCATGGTTTAGTCTGGCTATCACCAGACCAAGCTCAATCTTTTAAGATTGAACATTAGTCTGGGGAGTCTGCTCTGTATTCTCTCTGCACAAGAGGCGTGATCAACAGGCATAGTTCAAATGACTGTACGCAATTGGATAGTCCTTCAACCAATCAGACCAACAATCCGGGTGACGTAGCAGTGACAGCGGCATCAACGGGTTGCTGCCATGGAGTGCTGTGCTTTGGTGGCCGGCTTGTTGAATGTAAACAAAAAGCTGCTTGGTCGCTTCTCTATCGCCATTGTGTTAAACCCGCCAATAGCATGGCAGGTGGATAAGCCAGTTTGTGATTGGTTCCTGCAAATTTGTAATGGAAGCAGGATAGATAAACGTACAGGTTTCCAGCTTGAGCTGCAGGGCGAAATCAGAAACTACCAATCTACTGTAATGGTCCAAAAAAAACCACTAAAAGACACTATGCACTGAGCAGCAGTTCATTGTGCAAAATTGCCTTGTTGATGGCCAACCCGTTCTCACTCCCAAAAATACTGACACTTGATCAGGGGCTCTCAGCGTCAGATACCGACCCAAAAATTCTTTAGTGCCTGTATGGGACACACCGGGCAGAGTAGTAGCTTGACCACAGTGCTGTAAGATGACGTAGTATTAAGAGATACAACAGTAGCAAGTAAAATTAAAGACCGAAAATCCAATGATTGGTTGGGGTGGTGGATGGGTCAAACAACAGAGGACTTTCACCCAGAAGACCATGGTTTGTGTCCCGTTCTTGTCCTGCATGTCCCTGAAATGTACATTTTGTTACCCCATCCATGATCTTTTCATAAACCTAACTGTCTCATCTCATTCTTGTGCCACATGTCAGATAAACGTAAACCTGCCAAAAGTCCCGACGCAGATTGTCAAAAAGTGACGCCAAAAGTCCCAACCAAGTGCGTCTAGATATGACGCTAAAGGAGACTTTTTGCATCAGTAACAAACGCCAAAGGCACCTGACCAAGTATCGCTTTTTGACGCGATGAGAGTGAAAATGTGTTGTGATGGCAGAGGTCAGAGGAAAATGGCCAAACTGGTTCAAGCTCATAAGAAGGCAACAGTAACTCAAATGACGGCTTGTTACAGGGTGGCAGTAGCTCTTCCCATAGGGACTTGGCTTGGGAGCTGGATGTTCACCGGTTCAAGTCCCTGTGCAGACCAAGTACGGACTGTGGACAGGTAGCTGGAGAGGTGCCATTTTACCTTCTGGGCACTGCCAACTCACTCTGACATCTCTCCATTTGTGCATGTATAGGTCCTGGGCATGTGTGTATTTAATGCCATGTGTAATGTGTGTAATAACAACTGAGTGTAAAATGTATTTTCCCCTTGCGGAATTAATAGTAAGTATATCTTAATCTTAACTGAGGTATGCAGAAGAACATCTCTGAACGCACTACATGTGAATCCTTGAAGCAGATGGGCTACAGCGCCAGAAGACAACAACAGGTGCCACCCTTGTCAGCTAAGAACAGGAAACTGAGGCTACAATTGGCACGGCTATGATTGAAAAAACGGAGTCTTGATTTCTGCTGCGACATTTAGATAGTAGGGTCAGAAATTGCCGTAAAAAACATGAAAGCATGAATCCATCCCGCCTTGTATTAATGGTTCAGGCTGGTAAGGTTGTGGTTAGATGGGAGATTCATGTCATGTGTAATGCTATCATGTGTGATGCTATCATGTCAATATGGACTAAAATCCCTGAGGAATGTTTCCAGCACCTTGTTAAATTTGTGTCACAAAGAATTAAGGCAGTTCTGAAGGCAAAAGGGGGTCCAACGAAGTATACCAGCAAAGTGTACCTAATCAAGTGGCCAGTAAGTGTACAGTATGCCTATTTATTTCCGATGAAGTAAGGTTTTGAACATGTTGAACATGAAGATATTTGCAGAAAAGACAATTGATAAAAGTACAGCTCCTTTTTCTTCACTCTGGTGTATTGCAGTGAAAACTCTGAAAATCAATATTTGTTGCTAATAACAAAAAACACATTTATAAACCATCGCAGAAATATATTTACATTGGTACATTGGGCTGTTGTCTAAACTCTGACTTTTGGAGTAAAAGTACTCCAGCACTTTGATTTCTGTTTCCAGTATTCAGTAGATGAATTCCTAGGTGTGATTTTAAACTGCTCATCAGAGTCTGTGGAGTTTCCAGCCCTAATTTCAGTGTAACTGTAGAGGGGGCAACAATGAACAAAGGAAAAACCAGGGGAGGCTTAAGTTTCTGGCGAGGTGAAGGTGTACCTATTTCATGGCAGTTTCTCCAGAGTTAACTGTGGGAGATGGGAATGTAACATGTACCACTCACCCTACCTGAAATACGGTCCGCCTCCTAAACCTTGTGTGAGTCAGCAAGCAGCAGGGGGTTCTAACAGCCAGTGTCAGTGTGTGTGTGTGTGCGTGTGCATGTCGAGCTCATCCCGCTGAAGTGTGTATGAGCTGGGAGGAAAAGTGGAGGAAGAGTGTGCCCTCTCTCCTGTCTCATATTTCTCTGCGGTGTAATGTGCCGCCTATTCATGCGATGCCTTTTAAAAGGCATGGTGGGAATCGCTTCACAGTCAGGCACGAAACTCAATATGCTAATGCCTTCCAAGGGAGCGATGGAGGGGGAGAAAACATAACCTGTCAATTATCCACGGCAAAAACCACTGAAAGATTTATTAAAAACCACCAGAAATTTCCACAAGACAAAAGAGCTTAAACATGCGATAGATCAAAACACAAGCCACCAGTTGTTTGACTAATTACAAAACCATGTCAGTGAAATTAACCTCCTCTGACTTAATGGGATCAATTTGAATTATATTACATTCAAGGGTGCATATGGTAGTTTTATCTTCATCAATTACTTCTTGAAAGTGCCAGGTGGAAATTTCCAGCTTTGATTTATGCAAACAGAGAAATAAACTGGATCTGTCAAAATTCATTATCCAAACAAGTGGAGCGGGGTTTGTGTTTTTGATGAGAGATGCTAAACAGGTAAATACAGCCAGGGGAGACAAAAAAAATCAACATCAACATCACAGATACACCATATGTACATCTGGAAGCACTGCTATAACAGCCAGCCATTCCTTCAAGTGGTGGCACAGGTTCACCCCCATGAGTGTTTGCTGGCTGAGGACACAACAAGTCACAACGGGACCATCAGCATTGGTCTCAGATTATTTTCTTTCTCACACAGACATCATCAAGACTCCTCAGCATAATTTGTTTACAGCTCAGAAAAAGAGAGTGTTGGCAGTGCTCATCCCCCTCACTGGAAAAATTGCTGTGATGATAGGCTTTGCTGGGAATACGGGCAGGCATATGAAAACAAGCACAATTTCTGATTAGAGGTTTTGGAAACCGAGCCAAGCTGACACGTATGATAGCAACATATCCCCAGAACAATCTATTCGCTCATCAGATCAATCCTTTCTTTTGTGCTCTCCGATCCCAAATGTCAAAGGGATTCCATTGGGAATTAATTTTTTTACGCAGGTCTCCCACCCGCTCTAAAGTGTTGTGAGTTGTGTCAAAATGCTGTACTGGATCTAAACACTCTATATTATACTGACACCCAGTGTAGATCTTGCTTGGGGAAATTCACTACATGTTGCATTTCTAACATCAGCACTTGTTAGAATAAAGACAAAAAACAGGTAGTTATCATGATCACTAATGGCTACCATATAGCTGAACAGACAAATATTATCATACACGACTGAAACTAATACTTTACAAGGGAAAATGCAAGGAACACGTAACACTAAAGTTAAGTTAAAGTAGTGGAAGAAGAAAAAAAAAGGCTTGGGGGGGTATTTTCCATTAACACAACATACTGTATACAATGGTTCATGACCTCAGCTTTGGATGTTGTTTCAGCTGTTGATGGTACTCTAATTCATGGGACTTAAACCCATGGATGACATATGGTCCTGTAGTCCACACAAACTTCATCAGTGGAGGAAAAATCCATGTCCGCTATCCCCTGCCAGCCACCAGATACATACTGAATCCCCCTCCATCATCATCCCTCTATCTTCCCACCCATCCCCACTGCTTCCCCTGAGCCCAGCAGATTACAGATAAAATTATAATGGACGTCCTGGCAGGCTAGCTGTGGTCACATTTAATTTGCCGTGGCCTGTTATCTACACAAGATAATCAGCATTTACACCTGAGAGTGAAGACAGAAAGATGAGTGACAGTGTGTATGTGGGTGAGACAGTAGTAGCATTGGTGTTTTGTGTTTTAAGCCCCCAACGTCGTCTTCCAGGCAGCGCTGCCTGGAAGGCACTAGAATTAGGCAATGGTTAGGGTTAGGGTTAGGTGCCTTGAAGTCAACGGTCGCAGCGCTGCCTTGAAGTCGACGTTGGGGGCTTAAAACACCATCGAGCAGTAGCATTAGAGAGGGAAGACCAACACAGTGTGAGAGGAGTAAGCGAAAGGGAGAGTGAAGGAAAGATTGCAAACAATTGAAAGGAATATGTATTCAGCACACAATCCACTGGGACAAAAGGAATGTAACGATGAAGCGCACCTGTCAGATTTGCATTCTAATAAGAATGACCTACTTTGGGCCCCTGAGATGACTGAGAGCGAAACCTGATTGAAATGAACATCCCTGAACACAGACGTTACATTTTAGCTTGGAGGGAGTTACCTTCCCTTCATACTGCATTTTGCTTTGCGAGGTCAGCCCTGCCCAATTACATCCAGATAAACAATAGTGTTCTTTCAAAGAGAAGGTTATAGGGCACTCCTATTGTAGCAGACAGGTGGGAATCTTCATTGATTCCACTTTTATACTTGTGAGTATGTTTGGAAAGACTTTACTCCTGCAGCTGCTGCCGGATTATGCATTTCCTGCTCGACAAATCCTTTACTCCCACCTGCCGTCAAAGTCATGTATTTGTGTATAAAAGAAAGTTATTTCTGCCACCTTAAATTTGTGGAATTCTTGTGTAAAGCCAACAGAACAGGTATCTATTATATATATATTTAGCACCTACGACGGAATGAGCCTTCACATCTATAAAAGATCAATTTCCTCTGAGCCAGAGGAGTGGCGACCTATTTTCTTTGAAGGGCTTTCCATACATATTTCAGCTGTGAACTACCTACCAAGCTCATAGGGAGACATTACTGTTGTAAATGTATTGCAATGTAACTGTTTAAAAGCACAATCTGTCTCTGAGTTTCTGAAAGGCATCCATCTTAACAAGTCATTTTGACTTAAATTATATTCCCAAAAAAAAAAAAAAAAAAAAAAAAGAAAAGTCAGCTCAGGTCTCCTGCCAAAGAAGTCAGGTAATTCCACTTGTTCCAAATTACATTCAGTTATTCTCTCTCTACGTAGTATTTTATTAGTAGTGACGAAGCCTGCTCAGAATGTGAATCCCTCATGCCTACCTAAGCATGAGGGATTTGAATCTTTGGAAATGAGTCATGCATGTAATCCTGCACAATTTCATCTCATTGATAACAGCCTCACTGTTTACTGTTCACTCTCTTTACATCATGTTAGAGCTTTATTAAGTTACAGCTCATGCAAACGGAACAACCTTTTGCAGCTTTACATTGAAGACGTTCAACTAGCGAAACACTTTAATTGTGAAGCAGCCACAGAAAACACTATGTGTTTTTCACAGTGGTTAGCGCAGACCATGGTCATTTATCATGTGATATGGGACACTGAATTTGATGAATTTACTGTTCATCAGACCACAAATGAGACAAGAATTAGCTAGCTAACGCACCCCGCGGTCCCTCTGCCTCATTCCTTTCCGCTATAGGAGACTACTTCATCGGGAGGAGAGCGGGGGAAGCTCTGGAGACGAACATTTAGTTTGCAGTTGTAGCAACTGGAATTTAGCCAGTGCAAACCCCAGCCCTGCTGCCGCTGGGTCTACCTACCTTGAGATGATAAGACATTTTAGAAAGAAAATTCTAAAAATGAGCATCACTATCTTGAAACAAGACTGGAAAAGACTGATACTGTAGCACAATCAAAAAAAAAGTCTCTTGATGAAATATTGTAGGATGTGATAATGGGCACAATACGTTATGATGGAGACATTTTTTGTCTGTTGTTCTAATACATACAGAAAAAAGGTGTTTTTTTTTCTCCCCACGCTGTAGAACTACCCTTTGAAAGCTTGCTAAAATATGCAGTCTGCAAATTCAGCATTCAACTTCCTTTACATAAAAAAACATATGCAGCCTTCTGAAGGGGTCTTTTAAACTTTGTCTTGAATGAAGATGAATAACAAAGAATAGGATTAAACAATGCATACAGTAGAGAAAGGTGACCCCCGTTGGCCTAAGCGCCTCAACAACCCGGTGCCAGGGATTCAGTGAGCAAAGCATCAAAACACCAACTCCCATCTGTCGAGTTTGCATACTAATAACAACAACAGGCAGACTCACAAAGGATGATCACAAGGATTGGTAGGGAGTACATTTCACGTCACTAACGCTAATGAGATCAACATGGCTAAAAATACCAAAGAATATTTATCCATCCATAAAAGATCCGCGGTTCTTCCTTAGGATAGCCTCCCTCCAAAATTGTCGTGTTGTTAAAAGCGCAGCAGCCAATATTGACTGAGTGAAGACTTCGGATCAGATTGTACGTCAGCAAAATGTGACCAGTTATATCAAAATGTCCTCCATGCTTACTGAAGCTAAGTATTGATGGACCTGCCTATTTATCAAGCTTTCTGCTGTACATCTATGAGAACTGAATGTTTGTAATATGCACAAGGTATACTGTATATCCAAAGTTTAGACATATCAATCTTGCCTTATATCTGTAAATTATGTATCTATTTGTCCAGGTCTGACAGATACGGTTTCTGATAATTCTGTATTCATTATGTTGTTTGATTCTCTGTTTTTAAATATGACAACTTTTGTGCCCTTTTTATATTACAAGTAGTCACTTTTTATACTCTGAGTCAGCATTGATAATTAAAAACTTCCATTCTAACCAAATATAAAAATCTACAATTTGAAAAGGTGTGACTAAAAAGGTTATCAAAATTCTTTAATAAAACTTGAACACCTGAGTTATATACATTATCTATCTATCTATCTATCTATCTATCTATCTATCTATCTATCTATCTATCTATCTATCTATCTTATGCTAACCCTCCTCCTAACAATGTGATCAATGACATTGTAGGTGTGCTCACATCTTGGATCAGCCAGCCACTTTATCTATCTGAGTGGCACTGCAGCCTGCAAGAAGAGGAGCGGAGCAGGGTTGACTTATTAGGCTGACAACGGCTCCATTCATGCGTCTAATTTAAGAGCGGCTTCTGCTCTGTCTAATTAACAATTTACTAGGCCATCAGTCAGCCTCCCTATTGTGGTATAATCAGCGTTCCCAACGTTCAGGGAGCTCAATGCACACTTTCGCATCTGCAATAGGATTAGAACAACCATGCAACTTTCTTGGATACATAGACAAAAAAGTGGAAACGGCTAGTTCCAAGGACACAGCGAGAGCAACTGTGAAACCCCAGATTGAAAGATGACACTGTGCAGTGTAATGAGATGGGCAATGTGTTACAAATGACAAATTAGCCAGCTCTGTTTTTGCATGCTAGAAGTTGCAGCTATATAATGTTATTGCCGTGTTAAAGGGATCAACAGATGCACATTTGCTCCCCTGAGGGGGCTTTTGTGTTGCTTGATGGCTCAACCGGTCGGCTGGTGTCAAGACTGGTGTGAACGCAGCTCTGATGCAACTGCATATTGTGTGCAAGTTCCGCTTGTCTTTCATTTAAGGGTTGGGCCTAGGCACATGTGAGGTTTTGATCTGCTCGCTCATGCATAGGCACCTTTAAAGGATTATGATACATTGTCAGAGTGGATTTTTGTAAATAAATCCCCCCATAAAGGCTCCACCTGCCTCACCATAATAAAGTTGCTAAACACTAATTATTCTGGTCCTCCCTCTTCTCCCACACTCTCCTAAAGACAAGAGCTAACAGTTATTGCTATTTTTTTTTATATTTTAGGAGAGGAGTTTAAGGAGTGGGGGCGTCTGCTCATTGTCCCTCCAAATATTCGACTATATAGTAGAATAATAACCCACAAAGAGGATTAATCTGGAGGAATAGTTTATTCCATTTCTCCTGCTTTCTGTATATGTTTCGCCCCTTAGCTTCCTCTGTATAAATAAATAGAATTTTACTTGTTTATCCACTTAGTTTCTTCTGTCTTGCTGATTAGCAATGAAGGACTAGGAGGCTGGGATAACCTAGAGTGCATGGTTCCAAGGATATCTGAGGCCAGCACGCCTGTGTGTGTGTGTGTGTGTGTGTGTGTGTGTGGGTGTGTGTGTGTGTGTGTGTGTGTGTGTGTGTGTGTGTGTGTGTGTGTGTGTGTGTGTGTGTGTGTGTGTGTGTGCATGTACTGTATAAACAAATGCAGTGTTACTTGAAGGGCCAATTAAAAAGAAGCCCCTGAAGGAGTGTGCTCATCAGGATGCAGTGAACATAGCAGATCCACTCTCAGATAGCCTGCTGCAGTCTGTCACTGTAACTAAGGCATTCATACCACCAAGGCTGTGTAGCACAATATATTGACATCTTCATCCTTTAGAAACTGAGAAATTGATAAGAAATATGATTAAAACAATTGTTGTTATGTTATTATAGCATGTAATGCATTACCTGAAAAGAACCATTACATTTTAGACATATTTAGAGGGATTACATTTTTTTAGATACCATTAACAAACAATTATTGAACTGCCAGTTGCTAAGAAACTTTAATTATGAATCTGGGTGAGCAGGTACATCTTGGGATGTGAATGTTTTTGACTTGTGAGAGAAACAAAAAGATTACATTTGATGGAACAAAAAAAACGCAGTGTGGGTGCAGATAAGACAAAGACCATTGGGGGAAAAAAGCACAATGTCTGCATTGGATTGCACCCTTAAACACTTTATGTATTTACCACTTATGTCTCCTGGATCCAGTGACCACCCAGAAGACAATGCTGATGTGTTTTGTGGCAGTACACAACTGAATTACCAAGCCAAACCCTCTGTTTACCCCTCTCAGGGGTAAACAGAGTGTGGTAAACAGTGGTCTGTGATTTGGTCTTAGGTTGCAGCCAAATGATGTTGCACTCATTATGACTGTGTTGACTCCTGTTGGCCGCAAAAACTTCATCACAAAGGGACAATAACCAATCTGTGACATTGATCAACCTCTATTGGTGACCAGAAGGAATTGCAACAACTTTGGCTGAATTTATCTCCTTTTCTTGAAGCTGCTCAGGTCTCTCGATCAGGTAATGAGGCTTATTAGTCATCATAGCTGAAAGGTCTTGCTCATAGCACAGTCCTCAATTGTTAAATACTTGAAAAGTGAATAAATGAGCCCGGGGAGAATGGGACCAAAGAAACTAGTAATGAAAGCCAGAAAACTCAGCACCTGGCAGAGTAATCAATGAGTCAGTTGTATTGGACAACCGTTCCAGCTACAGATATTATTGTCATTTTGTACGGCAGGGAGTTAATATTTCAACATATTTCCCCTTGAATGCCTCAAGAGAGGAGTTGTGCTTTTATTGGTGTTGTTGCTGACTATGGCCAATTAAGAGAAAAAGAAAAACTCGAAAAGTAACACATTCCACATTGATGGAGTCAATGTTAACAAAAACTGCAGAGCTTTTAATTTTCTATCGCTGTGCTACAGCATCCATGCAGATGACATATTGACTTGATGACAGACAATTTAACTGGAAACCACATGGTGGCAGGTATGATAAGTTGCACAACCTTCTCACTTCTCAATTTCACATGCATCCTGTTTTGTTGTTGTCTTTCTTTCTCTCCTCTGTCTTCATCACACCTCCCCATACTCTCATAGAACGCTACACCCACACACACATTATCCCTCCAAGACCTCCCCCTGTGCTCATACACACACCCATACAAACACAAAGATGGATCAATTTCACATTCCCTTTCAGGATGCGGAAGATGCAATAGTGTCTCATTGTCAGTTTACGGCACAATGTTTGATCCCACCTAATGCCGCTATGCAAATCAGCCATTGTCATTGTTCTTTTTTTTTTTTTTGCGTGCCATCTTTTTTCTTTACGCCTTTATACGTTCTACACAATTATCTCGCCACCACAGATGTTGCATCTTGTGGCCTATTTTTAAAAATAGGGCAGAGCTTTTGGCAAGGCACTGCCAAAGCAATAAAAAAAGTTAACTAATTGAAAAAAAATGCCCTCAGTGTAGTGGTTTAAAACTCCTGAAGAGAAAGCTTTCAGTTCCACCATAATGGTTTTATCCATTCATTTGGGCTTTATTGGCTTTGCTTGGCAGTAGACAGGGAGCAATGGCACCCCCGAGCATCAGCTTTCTCACAGAGTCATTTGATCATATGCTGACTGGGTGAAGAAGAGTGTGAATCAAAGTCCCTCATCATTCTGGCACTTTAAACACAAGACAAGACAGGCTGTATTTTCTCAGCCAAATCAGAAGCCTTGAGAGATGGATACCAATTATAATTGCAGTGGGGGAAAAATATATATATCAGACATAGGTGTGTGTCAGAAGCCTGGTGCTAAATCACACCAGCAGTTGGATGATGAAAACCTGCCCGAAGGGTCTGAGGGACCTAGAGCCATTCTGTGCCAATGAAGTGGTGTGCACTTGAATTTGCATCACCCTGTGACATATCAAAGAGAATGCACAAGTAGACGCGCCTCTTTGATTTTGCTATTGTGAAATGCAAAATTGCTCTGTAGGCCCACACTAATCTGCGGCTTCCTTACCATAATCCTGCAATTTTAGCCAAGTAATGAACAACGTGACGAAGAGGGAGTGTGTACAGCATGTTGCATAAGCACTCTGTCTGTGTGTGTCTGTGTGCGTGCTGAGGCAGTGTGTGCAGGGGTGGGGCAGGGTGGAGATGAGGGGTTTCCACAAGCTCTTGATTCAACAAATTGGATGTTGCATACATGCACTTATCTTATCGTGTTGCTGCTTATCAAACATCACACACCATGCCATGTCTTATTCTCGCTGCACTGCTTTAAACATATTTACACAACACAGGCACGGGTACAATCAGGCGTGCACGAACACATGCACTGACATGCCAGGTGCTTCCTCCCACCTGCCCCTCCTCCCTCCACTTGCGCACACACACACACACACACACACACACACACACACACACACACACACACACACACACACACACACAGCCTAAAGCATGCTTCTGCCAAGAAATGACATTCTTAGCCATTTCCGGCGGGAATGAAGGAGCATTTCTGTCCTCATTAGAATAGCTCCACATCCAGTGGGTGAAAGCTGTGAGGCCCAATTTCCTGTCTTTTTGGCGGCACTCTGAGTGTGAAGATTCCTCAGAAACACCAATAATAAGCCAAGGAACTGGAGAGTAAAGCGGTATTATTGGGACGCCAAGCGGACAATCTGCAGACTTCATCAAAAGCTCAGCCCATCACGTCCAGACGGGTTGATCGGATGCCCGGGTTAAGTTGCGATATCATGCAAAGCATATTGACCACCACAAACATTTTACGGCCTCTCAATCTCTCACGCGCGCGCGCTCGCGCACTGATACACGCACGCACACACACACACACACACACACACACACACACACACACACACACACAGAGAGAGAGAGAGAGAGAGAGAGAGAGAGAGAGAGAGACATGCACAAAATCTGCTCTGAATTATTACTCAATTAAGAGACACTGAGTCAAGGTCGTTTACAGCCGCAATATCCATAACTGATATCGACGCTCCATATCCGCTCCAAAAAATAAGAACATAGTGTGTTACTGTGCAGATTAGAGATGTTTTTGCGCAGATTATCAGTCATGTACCAGTTTAACCAAACCCCGGAGGAGCCAGCAAAGTAAACTCCAGTTAGGACATCAGATTTATCTTTGGTTGTATCTGTTCTCCACAGACCAGTGCCCTATGTGGATTTTATCATTGCGCAGTAACCAAGCAGGATCATCCTGTCTGCTTTATGTTAAAACTTTACAAATATGTCCTACTGTCTAATGCTCACTTACCATCAATAATAACGCTCTTCATGATTTAGATGTAGGTGAAATCCAGAAGCTGTATAAATCCAGGTCGAATGAATCCCAGCGTGTGCGGAGACAGATAGGATATCCGCTATTTATTGCAATGTATTGGTAATTGCAAATCGAGTGCACGGTGGGAAACGGACGCCCTTGCACCCTTCAAACTTTAGCCGTAGGTCTTCCCGAGTGGGGAGCCACGTCTCCATCTGCACCCGAGTTCAGTCATTTGGACGAGGGATTCAAAAATAGTCAGCAATAAACATCCAAAATTGGGAGACTCAACACACCAGTCGACACCTCCCCAAAATATAGGACGCGCAAACAGCTCCGGAGAAGAGCTCAAAGTGTTAACGCATAACTGGAGAATCAAAGACACAGAAGAAAAAACAGTATTGGATCCATGGTTTGAAATCGCAGCACATATCCAGTCCTATCACTTGCCCCGATGTATATTTCCCAAGTAGGCTACATAGAGAAAAGTGTAGTGGATGCGCACGGATGTCAGCCGCACTGGTGAGTGTCAGTGTGCATTTACCACAGGGAGGTGGATGGAGGGCGGGGCAGCGAGGTGCGTTTGGCGGAAAGAGAGAGTAAGAGGGAGAGAGATAATTCAGAGATGAATGTTTTATAGGTATATATCACGCTGCAAAAATATCTCTCTTAAATCTCAAAAATGAATTTTTACACTAATCAAAGGAGATTTGATGTATGTATTTAACGTGTTTTCTGCCTGTTTTCCCTACATTTAGGCTAGGTGTGCACAAACAAAAAATGTACTGGGGAAATAGGTTATTTTACATTACTGATATACTTTTCCTAAAGTGAATCTGAGACTTAATGACTTATTCAGACAGTCATTTTTTGCAGGGCTGCGCTCTAATGAATGTTTTATGTGCATGGGGTGGTGGTGGTAGTGGTGATGGTGGTGGTGGGTGGGTAGGAAGGTGACGTGAGGCGAATCTATTTGGATCGGACACGGTCAGGCACGCACTTGCATACGAAAATACACCCAAAAGACAGGCGAAGAGCCTGGCCTGCTGGTGGGTCCCGCGCTTCCTCCTGGGAACTGGACAATTTGGCTGCTGTGATGTCGTAGGCGGAGTTGTCATAAACAAAGATTTCAGTTCTGCTTGGTTAACCGGACAGGCAGAAATAAAATGAAATCCTCTTTCCCCTTTAATTTTCCCCATTATAGTTTTTTTTTGCTCATATTTTGAAATTGTACAGAAAATATATTTTTGTATATTATTATTATTATTATTATTATTATTATTATTATTATTATATTCAACTCATGAGGTAGACAATTTCCCTCGGATTTTCTGTCAAAGTGTCTGGAAGCATAGCGTGTCCTTGCAGAGAATCTCACATTATACATTCCGTTTCTAAGCATTTTATATTATAATGGTTGCTTTTACAAAGTAATTAGACTATTGAGCAGCAGAGACACACTCTGGCAATCCTGATTGGACCGAAGACCAGTTCACCGTCGCTCTAGTCTGCAGCTATATGCTTGGTTTGCTGAAATACAGGAGGATTGGCTTCACAGCAGTGGTGCTATTATCTTTAGGTGTCACACGCCCCCTACCGGCAAAATAAAATAAAAAATAGATCTTCAGCACCATGGACAGACAGAGAAGCCTCATCTGTGTAAGATGGTTCCCTGCTCGCCCTAAGAGACAGTAAGGAATCATACTTACTGGCTGTGTGTTTGTTAGGGAGAGAAATTATTAAATTCGCAGTGGAGACAATGTTGTTTATATTTATTGTGTTCCCTAAAAGGAATCTGGAATATTTCCATCTGCTGGCATACATGTACATCATGCCAAATATGAGAAACTTCCCAAATTGCACACTTAATCTTTCACTTGGAATAGCAGCTTAGCCGTTTTAAAATTGTGACACATACAGAAAATACTAGGTTGTGTGCATTATGAGGCACACTGGCACATTATCAAATGCTTGTGTTAATTATACTTATATATATATATAATATATAATTATACTAGAAAAAAGCCAACAGATTACCATAGGGATGTGAATGGAAACCACTGCCAGGTGGGTGGTGTAGTCGAGTGAAATGGGGGTATGTGAAGCAGGCTAATCCCAAGCTTACAACTACCACCAATATTGAATCACACCATCAGAATATGTCAGTGAGCCACTCGCCTGGTATTTGCTCACAGTGGAGACCGGCAGAGCCAGATGGCCAGTGGAGAAACAGTCCAAAGCCGCCACAGCGACCTGCTGAGAACGAGGTCACCCCGTGAGAATAGGAAATGCTGTCACCTTTCACGGTCGTCTCTGCATTCCTTTATTTGAATGCAATCGTGCGGGCAAACACGTGTGTGCATAATCCTGTCATGCATTTGTATGCTGTGTGTGCCCTAAAGTGTACTATAACAGGCAACGTGCCATTTCTTGTGCTGGATCTTTAACAGGCTTTTCTCAAGAGAAAAATGATAATAATACAGTTATCACCATTACTAACAAGGCTGGAGGGCAACAGACGGAATACACTCAAATGCTGCATTTCCTAAACCAACAATCATATATTTGCTGTCATCTAAATACAGAATTATAGACTATAGAAAATATATTCTGAAGTAACCCAGTTCTGGAGACATGTTATATACTTGCTGTGAAATAACTTTGTTTGTATATGGGAAGTAACCCAAACAGAAACATCATTAAATAGAGAAGAACTTGAGTTGCATATAAAAAAGGATCTTAATTAAGTCACAGCTACAGTGTTGACATGATTGCCAAAAATTGGCTACAGCAATACATAACCAGAGTATAAACCATTCTTAATATATCCCAACCCTCATTTGGCCCACTGGTTAAGGCGTCTCCTTGTGCCAGGAAAGTAAAAGGTGTACTGCAACTGATTACTATACATCCCCCAGCTCATTATACAACATGCCCACTCTTTCCTCCTCTGCTCATTCCATTATAGTATATCACAATGATATGTGGCAGCAAGTGAAAAGGACACAGGTAAATTATCATGGGAGCTTTGAGGCTGGAGGCCTTGCACAACGAACAAGTTTAAATTAACTAAGGGTGGATCATTGCCATGCGAATGGAAAAAACGGAGATTGGGGATCTTTAATTCATGACAGTAATGAAATGAGTCAAGCTGTTGAGTCTCAAAGGCAGCGGTCCCCTAGACTGGGGCTCTACTATTCTTTTCATCAGTCTGACGGCTCAAAAGGAGAACATAGGCATAAATGACTTCCTTTGGTAATGGAAAAGTTAGTTGTGTCCCACTGCCACTGGAGCTCCAGTATAAGAACCAGTTAATTACAGCATATGAATGAAAGCTCAAACTGAACGCTCACTCCAGACTATGGGATGAAAAGATTGGTAGTTCATGTTATGTGTATGTCAAGGTCATCAATCCATCATAAACTCACATCAAGCATGGCTGGCGTATTTTGCCTTCTTGACTGAGCATTCATCTCTGCCATGGTCCTCCAAAATGTGCAACTATTCAACAATGGCACAATAGATGCAGGCTTTTGCCTTTATAAGACATCCTCTGCTGCATTTGGCCATGGCTAGGCCATAACTGAGCTGGAAATGTACATTTGTCACTTTCGGCAATATTACTCTTTTTACAACTTCTCCCCCAAACCCACAGCGTGGGGCGACTAGGATAAAAACATGCCTGAATTAAAAAAAAAGGAACAGAATAGAAAATCTAAAATCTGTGTAAAGAAAAGGAGAGAAAATGTAAATTGTCCTAAGGTCCCTGCTGGCTAAGTTTTACAGTATGTGTTGTATGTGAAATATGTTATTTTTCTACACTGATCGTTGAAACAAGATTGTTATTGGTCTCGTAACACTGCACATAATATCATTAATATACATTATTATGAAAAATTAGTATAAATATAAATTATTAAAAAAATAAAGCTGTGACGTATTAAGCTAATAAAACAATATTCAGTATGTTTTTGAACCATTAAAGATAATCTCCAGGACCCCATACAGAACATTAAGGTTAGGACACATAGAAGACCAGCAGCATTTTTACTCCCCTACTTAAAATTTCAACATATTCCCAAAAATCATGGAAGACAAAAACATATGAATTAAGATGTTTAGACAAGACTTTATTCTGGTAAATCAAACTATAGGGGAATATATGGACTTTACCATCCCCAGGTGTTTCATCAGCTCAAACAGAAAACAGCTGTTTACAATGTGACAATGTGAAGCCAATGTACAGCTTGTACTGTATATGTGTGCATATATTTGCTTTTGCTACAATGGCTACCCAGTCATGCAAGTAAAGCATAATCACACTTAAACTAGTATGGTATGGACAGGGCCCTATAGCAAGAAATTTAGAAACTGTAGAATGTAAATATCCCCCAAGCAGTGGCGACTGGTCATTAGGGGCAGGTGGGGCACAGCTCTACCTCTTGTCAACAGAAAGAAATGCAAACAAACAATTATTTTTAATTAATTCAAGATTATTTTCATCTATCATTTATTATCTTCTATGAATATACCATCTTCCTAAATTGCATTTAATTTGTGGTAGGATTTTTATTTCACAGCCCTGCCTTGCTGCTTCAGACTGCGTTCTCCAGTGTCCGCGGTAGACTACAGCAGCCTGAATGTGTCAGAGTGGGGCTAGCCCCTCTCACACAATGCAATGTGCATTGTTCGTGGGAAATGATTAATACGCATTTTCAGAGTGTTAGTGTGTTTAATGTAGATCACACAAATTTGACGGCCAGTGGGGCTGACAGCCCGTAGCCCCACGACAGCGTCATTCCATATCTCAGATATGATTGGCTGTCTGGCGCGGCGCCAACAGTCAGCAAGAAGAGCAAAGAGGGGATATTGTGTTATTGTTGCTAGCTAACTCGGAAAAATGATCAAAGTGGATTTTATACTCAAGCACAGGTTTGAACCCTTTGGAGGAGAAACTAGAATTAAAACGACTTGGTGCCCACCAACCTCGGGATATTGTTATCACTCAAACTGATGGTAAAAGTAAGTTGTTAGCTTACAAAATAAGTCAAGTGTGCCCGGAGGAAGAAAACCCCTCAGCCTTGGTGAGCCCTCAGCCTTGGTGAGTGAAAAAACATTTTATCATCCTGCCTTTGTGGTGCTGGTCCATATGTTGAGTGTGTACATGCTTAGTTGTTGTCATAGAATGGATCTGTATGCATCGCCGCATGACGTTAACTTTTTCTGGCTAAACTCTAACGTTACTACCATGGCCCCTAAAAGCACCGTCATCTGGCGATGCCTGTAGCCGGGCTTGCAACTACCTATTGACGGCTAAACAACTGTGTTCACGTTACAACTCTGTCTGTTTTGTGAAGCCATGCGGTTTGTTGACATGTTAAAGCATAACTCTCGCCAAAATGCAACCTAGGGTCTTTTTGTGAATGTATCCGAGTCAAACGTTTGTTTAAAAGCATATTTAGGACGGAATCGCCACTTTTAAGATTTACCGTATTTTAGTTTTTCGGTCAAATGGCCTTTTGAATGAGAGTGTTAGGGGCACTTTTATGCTAGCCTCAAAATAGCTATTTTTAAAACACTAAGAAGGCTCGACATAAAATGAAACTTTGCTCGAAGTATCACCAGGGGCTCTACACCTTGACAAAAGCATTGACAACATTGTTTGTGTACCCAGAGTTTACTAAAAAGAAAGGTTTTGAACAACTCACTGTAGGTCTTGTTGTTTCCGGCCGCAGCCATTTTATCAGTCAAAAACAATCGATTTCCGAATGCAACATAACAGTAAAGTAAAGAGGCGAGTAAAGATGGAAAGCTCCTAAAGCTTAGTTCCATATAAATGCACAGATTATTTCTTGTTTTGTCGTTATTGAAAAACAATATTGACCTCCTAAAGGAGCCTCATATGGAGTCCGTTCATTCGCATTCGGATATCCACTCGTTTTGACTGCCAAGGTGGTAGCGGGCTTTTTGATCCCAGTCCGTCACTTACCAAGTTCCTAGTAATCCCCCCCCTAAAAAAAAAAGAAGAAATCCAGGTCGATAACCTCAGTGTCCTTAGTGGTAGCTAGAGCCTTGTGTTCTGGGTTCCAGTTTGTAAATATGTATATAACTGCACTGCACATGTAGGGTTAACCATTATGCATAGAACCTCTTGCTAGGATAGTAGTTTCAGGTGCCAACTGTGAAATCAACTGTAATCAACTTTATTACTACTACCTAAGTATATCTTTGCATATCATTTTGCAGCGTATAATGAAACACTTTGAGAACATTGTTAATTTTCCCATCATCACACTGATAAGGCATCTCTGAATTGAAATTGCGCTGAGGAGCAGAATCCAATCCCAGCGATGTATTCCCTCACAAGTGCCTTCACTCTCTGTGCCATCCACTTCTTGTATTTATTTTCTTGCTTTTCCTCTCCTTTCTTCACCAAACTTGCAGGACAAAGAGTTCACTCTGCTCTTTCTGCTCCTGCTCATTAGGCCTGGGAGTCAGATATTAATTCTGGCCTGGGTGAAAACCCTGTCACCATTAAGATCAGGTGACAGCTCATTTTCCTTGGTGGCCTGCCGAAGACAACAGCAGTGATGGAATTGTTTTTTTCCAGTCTGTAACCTCATTAACTCATTGGAATAAAGACAATGTGGAGTTGTTTGCATTACGCTGTAATTATGCTGATTTACTCACTTTCTCCCTCTCTCACTCATTCTCTCTTCCTTTTCCATTTGCCATTTTAATTAGATTCGCCTCTACTCAAACATTGACAATGTGGACTTGTGGCTTTTGACTCATGAATCAAGCACCCACCCATCCACCCATCACTTCCTATATGAATTTGAGTAGTGTGTGTGTCAGGAAAGAGAAAAGAGATAGGAAAAGGAAGGTAGGGGGTAACAAAGTGTCCCATGCAAACATGCCATATGTCTTCACTAGTCATTACCTTGCTTGACAAGGCTACATTCCATGAGACTGTCAGTGGGTCGGAAAGGACAAGTATGTGGAAATTTATTCTCCTGCAACTTCACGTGATCGGTGGCCTGACCTTGATTTTCTCTTCCTTTTCAAGTGAGAGCCGGAGAGGGAAAAAAAAGAAAAAGTAAGCGAGAGAGAGCGAGAGAGAGAGAGAGAGAGAGAGAAAGAAAGAGTGATGCTTGGATGAACACAGTCTTTGTGCATCTGCCTCATGTGGATTTTATTTGGTCTTATCTGCTGGGTGATGGGGGCAGAGATAGCAGATGTCAGCCATTACTTTTTCCCGCTGCCTTTCACAGCAGAGTACACAATCTTAACGTTAAATAAATGACAATTGTTCTAAATTATGTAATCCAAAATTCCCAACTTACTTTACAATTGATTCATGAACATGTGACCAAATGAGTTTAGGAAAATATTTTGCAGCTGATTGAAAGATATTGGTTTGTGGTTGATGACAACTTTTACCTGAAGCGAGAAGATTGTAGATTTTACCCTTAAGTTTGCTCATCTGTCTGCCTGCAAGAAATCTTAAAGACCTATGAAAACTGGTGCCCAAATCAAGCCTTTGGGCCTAGGAACATTTAATTAGATCTCTTATTTCCACAGATCCAAAACAAACCTTTGGTTCCAAATGATAAAAACCATTAACTCAGATTTAAAAATCAAATCTCCAGTAGCACTATATATAAAGTAGCACTATAATAAAATAGTTAACTTTTGGCAGTCTCTGGGTGGCTGATAATAGTGGGTAAGTCATTATTTAAAGAAGATTATTTGAGTTGCCAAACAAGACAAGTTTGAAATTGTTTTTAGGAACTTATGAAAACCAGTTGACAAGTACACACATTTTTAGATCAAAAAAGGGTTAAGGGCTAGCAGTTCCCAGAGGTGTGAAAGTGTTGGAACAACATACTAATAATTATTATTATTATATTTTTACCTGGAAATATAAAGGATATATTTTCAGATTTACAGACAATGGAAGACATTAAAAACACCAGAGTGATGTGTCCCATCCATCCACTGTAAAAGGGATACAAGTAGACCACATTGACAAAAACACACACCAGGACTGATAAAACATGCAATAAAAAATGTGACAATACTGTAAATACATTTGATTATTTTAGTATTTATTTTCTTTAATTATATTTATTATTGTGTGCTTATCTGTGTCTTCTACTTTTCCTCTTATCCCTTGCTGCTGCAACAGTGTGAATTTCCCCACTGTGGGATTAGTAAAGGATTTTGAATCTTTGAATCTTAAATCTTGAAAAATGACTTTTACTCAAACTATAGTCTGGATCGATGGCGATCCATATACCGGATAGTTCTGGATGTCCTGCTCTCTGTGTTTCGGTTAAACTCCGGTTACAACAAACCTCTAAGCAATGTTACACGCTGGAAAATGGCAACTTTTGAAAAAAATTTTTTAATTGTGCAACAAGGCAGGCCTGCTTGGTTCGTTCGGGGGAATGATTGTAAAGGTTTGACGTTTTGGGGCCGATTGGTGGAAATTTTTGATGGATAAAATACACACGGTGATACACTGGTAAGAGCAAATTACGTTTAACCACGTATACAGCTCATTAACTTCATTTAATATTGTATGTGGCATTTTCTTTTGCGGGGTGCAAATGTTCCACCGAAACAAGTTCCTTCCCAAGACTATTTTACAGAACCACAGTTCCTGCATCCTGGGCTTAGCACTGCCCAAGTGATTGGGATTGGTTTAAAGAAATGCAAACAACCCAGAATGTATGCTCCTGTTGCCAGACCTTCCTAAGCAGCACTGTGGAGATAGGTCTGGCAAGCAAGACTACTCAAACTATGCAGCCTGCACACTAATAACGATCGACTTTTGATGGACATTAGTCCCCCACAATGCAATGCAAAAAAGAAATGGAAGAGCTGCTCACACATGAAATTTCTTTTAAATAAATTGTCGGTGCTGGTGAGGCAGCTCCAAAACAATGTTGGAACAAAAAATAAATAGGGCCTACTAAACCTTGAATAAGACATTTTGACATTTAATTTTCTCTTTCTGAAGTTTGGCATCAGCATTCAAAAGTTGCAGTTTGATTGTTGTCTGATGATGTGTCCCTAAGAGTTTACAGCCATGCTAGCAGCTTTGTGAGGCTCTAGGCTATGGGCACAGTGGTGTTTTGAGCTCAATACTAATGTCAGCATGCTAACAAGCTCATAATGACAATGTCACATGCTGAGGTTCAGTGGGTATAATGTTTACCATGTTCACCATATTAGTTTAGCCAGTTAACATGCTAACATTTCCTAATTAGCAGCAAACACAGCAGTTTCAGATATTTGGTCATTAACCAAAATATTACAAAACTTGAAATGCTGACCTGATGGTGGCACTAGATAAAAAGTTAGGATCAAAGTCAAATGCCTGTGCAACATTTGGTGCAAATTTGTGTGTGATGTGATATTTCACAGGATAAGTGAAAACCTTGATCTGCTGCTGGTGCTAGATGAAAAGACAAGTTAGAGGATTCATCTCAGAGACAATGTCTACACAAATATTTTGAGAGCTCATTCTGTAACAAAGTGTTGGACCGACCAATCAAATTGAAATGCTGGTTTTACTCTGAAACTTAATACATGAGCAAGTCTAAAATTCTGTACATTTTGGCGGGCAGAAACCGTTATCTTTAGGCCTCCTTTTAGGCAGTAGCAGGGGTCAGGCAATAATTGGACAACATTTTTTGTAAAAATAAATATTTTACATGCATCTGTCACATGAAAACGTTTTTAAATTCAACATTCATAAAGGACAAGGATTTATTGGTTCTTATTTAGGAGTGCATGGTCATTGCATTTTAAAAACAAGCTCAACCACCCTAAGATCAAACATGTGGCTTTTATATGGTCTGCTTTGTGTTACTGTGTAACAGCCAAACTCCATAACATTTTGTCCTGACTTGCCCCAAACAAAGAAACAACTCAGAATAATGGAGTCTCATATAAAGAAGCCAGATTGCACTGCCTTGGATTTGAAGTCGATGGAGGTCAGATTCAAAGTCTACAAGGTGAGGTGACAAGCGCCAGCTGAGGCACTACTTTCTGGGTTCCTTATTTCTTAAATCCTTCTCAGTCCAGATTATTTAGGGCTCTAATACCATCTCCACGGTAGATAAAGCCGATTACACACCGTCTCTAAATGGAATTAGGTAATTTGCCTCACTTCATATATAATGTAATCTCCACTACAAACTAATTTCAACTGCTCCCTCTCTTGACTTGATCTTTTCCCTTACCATCACATAATCATGTACATCACAGAACCTGAAAAATTGATTGGGATATGCTGAAAGTATAGTTAGAGACACAGTAGCTAGTTATCTTTTAAATGTAGAAGTCACTCATTACATACCACTCATCCATATATGATGAGTAAACCACAGACAAACCGTTGCCTCAGTTTTTGTTAGGAGCTAGTTCTGATCCAGAACGCAGAGATATCACAGACAATGTGGAGCAGTTTTAAAAGGTTTAATTAAACAACGTGTACTCAGCGTTACAGTTGATTGTGTCAGGGTGGGAAAACTCCTGGCTGGTCCGAGAGAGGCGAGACGACGGGGAAGAGTCCAGGTGGTTTTGGGACATGAGGGAGACAGGCAGAGATGAGTACACTGGTGGTTTTCCCAAAGTGGAGACTGAGGGTGGACGGTGAGGCTGGGAGCATGCAGGCACAGCGGAGAAAGCAGCAGGTCCGAGCGGGAACTAGAGACACACAGGGTAAGTTTAAGCACAGAGAACAAAAGGCAAAACTAGAATTCTTCTGGGACTTGGAGCCAAGTTACCACATGGGTTGTAATTAATGAACTGGCGCTGAGGGAATGATAAGCCCAGGTTTAAATACTGCTGGGTTGAATCTGGATGATTAGCTGCAGCTGTGAAGATCGGCAGTGCATGATAGAAGCGGTCATGCGCCTTGACCTACTTTCCTCCAGACCACGCCTCCAGCACTCCAAACGGAAAAAACAAACACAGGAAAGAAGAAAAAAAATAAATAAAAAAGGACATCGAAAGCAGGGTGGAGAGAGAGCTGACCATAACAGGACCACCCCCACAACAGACGCCTCCCGGCGTCCCTCTAGGCCTCAGCTTGTCAGGGTGAGCTCAATGGAAGTCCGTCACCAGTTGCGGATCCAAAATAAAACTCCTGGGGATCCAAGAACACTCCTATGGTCCCTAACCCTCCCAGTCGACAAGATACTGGAGCCCCCTACCCCGCTGCCGAACATCCAAAAGCCTTTGGACAGTGTAGGCTGGGTGGTCGTCAATCATACGTACAGGGCATGGAGGATCCGCAGGCGGGCACAGAGGACTGGACGAGACAGGTTTCAGTTGCAACACATGGAAAGTGGGATGAGACCTCATAGTCTGCAGCAACGTTAGCCGCACAGCACAGGGATCGATAATGAATGGACCCAGAAACCGAGGTGCCAACTTGCGTGACTCGATCCGCAGAGGAATGTTCTTGGAGGAAAGCCGCACCTGTTGTCCCGGTTGGTACTGGGGAGCTGGGATCCTGCGCCAATCTGCCGAACTCTTGTTCTGCTCCGCAGTCCTGAGCAACGCCTCATGGGCGTTGCGCCAAACCTGATGACAGCGACGCAAGTTCTCCTGAACTGAGGGGACAGCCAACTCTCTTGATCAGGAAAGAGGTTGATACCCCAGCGACGCCTCGAAGGGGGATAGGCCGGTGGCAGAGGTGGTCAGGGAATCATTGGCATACTCTATCCAGGGAAGGTGTTTCGCCCAAGAAGATGGATGCTGAGCCGCCACGCAGCGAAGAGACGCTTCCAGGTCGGCTCTCTCAGTCTGGCCGTTTCATTGCGGACAAAATCCTGAGGTGAGACAATTGCGCCAAGAGCAGAACAAAAATCTTTCCAGACTTGAGAAATGAACTGTGGGCCTCTGTCAGAAACAATGTCTACAGGTACTGTAAGACTAAGAGGTCCGCTGCCTCACTGGCAGTCGGTAATGCTACCTAGTGAGCAGATGGTGAGTATTGTATCATTACCTTCAGACACAGGGAGACCGGAGACAAAGTCCAGGGCTATGTGGTACCAGGGATGACTTGGAACCGGCCGAGGCTGCAGTAAACCCGAGGGAGACTTTTCCTCTGGCACAGGTGGTACATGCTGCCACGTGAGCCCGGACGTCAGCTTCAGCTGACGTCCACCAAAAAGGTCTTTTGAGCAACGTTAGGGTACGTTGCATCCCTGGATGACAGGCGAAATGGGAAGAATGGACCCACTGCAGCACTTCAGACCACACAGACAGAGCCGGCCAGGTGGTCCATCTGTGGTCCAGGGTCAGATTCTTGGGCCGACTTGACGAGGGATTCGATTTCCCAACGGACTACGGCCACGACGCAGGATGGACTCAGGCTCACTGGACTCTTCCAAGCATCACGTTTTACATTGCGAGAGCCAGGACGGTAAGTAAGAGTAAAGTTAAACCTGCTGAAGAAGATGGACCATCTGGCTTGGCGGGAGTTTAGTCTTTTAGATGACTGGATAAAGGCCAAGTTTTTGTGGTCGTTCCAAACCACAACAGGCTGCTCCGCCCAGCCAATGTCTCCCTTCCTCCAATGCCAGTTTCACGGCCAGCAACTCCCGGTTCCCCACATTGTAGGGTCTCTCTGCTGGTGACAATTATTTGGAGAAAAAGGCACAAAGATGGAGCTTTTGGTCTGTGGGGGAGCGTTGTGAGAGAACAGTGCCAACACCTGAATTTGACGCATCCACTTCCACAATAAAAAGGCAACGATGTGTCTGGGTGAATGAGCACTGGGGAGGTGGAAAACCGTTCTTTCAGGGTATTCATGGCTTGTCTGCTTCAGGAGACCACACAAATGGGACTTTAGGGGAAGGGAGCTTGGTGAGGGGAGCTACTACCTGACTAAAACCCTGGATAAATCTCCTGTAAAAATTAGCAAAAACCAGGAAGCGTTGCAACTGTTTGGTATGGGCCATTCAGTTACTGCTTTGATTTTTTCCAGGATCTGCAGAAACCTGTCCCTTCTCTATGATGAACCCCAGGAAAGGAACTGACTTGCGATGGAATTCACATTTTTCCGCTTTTACAAAAAGCTTGTTCTCCAAGAGGCGTTTAAGGACTAGACGGACATGGGAGACATGTTCCTCAAGGGACTTAGAAGGAAAAAAAAAAAAAAAAAAGTCATCCAGGTAGACAAACACAAAACGATTTAACATGTCTCTCAAAAGATCATTCTCCGTCGCTTGGAATACTGCTAGTGCATTTGTAACTCCCAACGGCATTACCAGGTATTCGAAGTGTCCAAGCGGTGTATTAAAGGCCGTTTTCCACTCGACCCCTTGCCGAATCCTGACTAGGTGGTAGGCATTGCGCAGGTCCAGTTTTGAGAAAACCGTGGCGCCCTGAAGGGGTTCAAAAGCAGAGTTTGAGTGGCAATGGGTATTTATTTTTCACTGTAATATTGTTCAATCCGCAAAAATCAATACAGGGGCGTAGTGTCTTGTCCACAAAGAAGAAACCCGCCCCCACAGGAGACGTTGATGGGCGAATAATACCTGCAGCCAGTGAATCACCGATATATTTCTCCATCGCCTATCTTTCAGGCCTGGACAGGTTGTAGAGTCGGCTTGAAGGCAAGGGGGCTCCTGGAAACAACTCAATAGCACAATCATAGGGTCCGTGAGGTGGCAAAGATAAAGCCTTTTCCTTGCTAAATACTTCAGCTAAATCCAGATATTCTTTGGGGACCAATGACAAATCAGGCAGTTTCACAGATGCAGTCGGGGTTACAATTTTGGGAGGAATAGCCGAACCGAGACATGTGGAATGACAGAAACTGCTCCAACTGTTTATAGTCTTGTTGCCAGTCTATTTGAGGATTGTGTAACCTGAGCCAGGGAAAACCGAGAATGAGGAGAACGATGCTGCCATAACCTTGAAGATGACCTCCTCTCGGTGGTTACCGGAAAGAACAAGAGTTACTGGGACTGTTTACTGAGTTACCTTTGCCAGTAACTGACTGTCAATGGTCGCCACATTGATAGGAGATGGGAGTGAGTCGAGGGGAATGTTAGCCTGCTTAACCAGATTAGAGTCAATGAAATTATCCTCTGCCCCCGAATCAATAAGTGATAGTGAACCAAATTGGAGAGTTGCAGGGAGAGATAAACGAGGGGATGTGGGTTCAACTTCAGGAACTGGGCTCGCTAGTGTATCCACTCTCACTAACAAGCCTCTTCTTTTGGGCGTACAGGACAACTAGCGAGGTAATGGGAGGAGTCTGTCCTGTCGGCGGCACAAGTGATCAGCTGGGGGTAACCGAGCCCGACCCAATTGCATGGGTTCCTCCTCATCCCTCGTAGCGGGGACCGGTGCTGCCGAGAGCTCTCGATGGGGAGATGAGGAACAGGACTTTGGTGCCTTGGATGCCCGAACGTGTGTCTGCTCCTCTCCTGGAGCCTGTTGTCGATCTTAATGGCTAGAGAAACAAGACTGTGCAGGTTACTGGGTTCATCGCGAAGAGCAAGCGCATCTTTAACTGAAAGGTTCAAACCGTGCACAAAAACTCCCTGTAGTGCCTCATCATTCCATTTGGAATCAGCTGCTAATGTCCAAAACTCAATTGAGTACTCAGCCACACTCTCAGTACCCTGTCTTAGCTCCAGCAGTCTCGTGGAGGCGTTTCCGACATAATCTGGGTGATGAAAAACGGTTCTCAACCGTGCAGAAAAATCTGAAAAGGTTAAACTGGTGAGGTGTTGATTAGAGCACATAGCTTCTGCCCACACTAGTGCCTTTCCCCTGAGTAACCCCAGTGCGTAATGTACCTTAGATGATTCCGAGGCAGACGACAATGGCTTCTGTTGAAAAATGAGTCCGCATTGGAGCATGAAACCTCTGAATTTGTTCAGTTCTCCAGAGAATGGCTCCGGTGGTGTCACTAGGGGTTCCCGGGGGAATGAAGCGGAGTCCATGGCTGAGGAAGCAGACTGAGAGGGAGGAGTGGGGAGAGGTGAAACACTAGGTGCACTGGGAAGAGACAGAGTAGCAATTTGAGCAGACAGCTGTGTCACTTGATTGAACAATTGCTGATTGGTCTCGAGTAATTTGTGAATTTAGTGGTCGTGCTGCCCTAACAAAGCTCCTTGATTTTTGATGGCACGAAAGATGCCGTCTTTGTCTGTTACGTGTGAAATCTCTGCAGGGTCCATGGCCAGTTCGTTCTGTTAGGAGCTAGTTCTGATCCAGAACGCAGAGATATCACACAGACAATGTAGAGCAGTTTTAAAAGGTTTAATTAAACAACGTGTACTCAGAGTTGCACAGTTGATTGTGTCAGGGCAGGAAAACTCCTGGCTGGTCCGAGACAGAGGCGAGACAACGGGGAAGAGTCCAGGTGGTTTCGGGACACGAGGGAGACAGGCAGAGATGAGTACACTGGTGGTTTTCCCAAAGTGGAGACTGAGGCTGGACGGTGAGGCTGGGAGCATACAGCGGAGAAAGCAGCAGGTCTGAGCGGGAACTACAGAGAGACACAGGGTAAGTTTAAGCACAGAGAACAAAAGGCAAAACTAGAACTCATCTGGGACTTGGAGCCAAGTTACCACATGAGTTGTAGTTAACAAACTGGTGCTGAGGGGATGATCAGCCCGGGTTTAAATACTGCTGGGTTGAATCTGGATGATTAGCTGCAGCTGTGAAGATCGGCAGTGCATGGTAGAAGCGGCCACGCCCCTTGACCTACTTTCCTCCAGCACTCCAAACGGAAAAACACAGACAAAACACAAACAAACACAGACACACAGGAAAAAGACATCCAAAGCAGGGCGAAGAGAGAGCTGACCATAAAAGTTTTACCTATCAAATTATTCAGAAAGTGTAGGATTTTCCTCCAAATTCCAGGCTATGTTGGGTCCTTCTGTTGTTCACAAGCTGAGTGAAGGCAGATCTCATTGTAGTTCTGAATCAGATTGGATTATAAGCTTAGTCTATTTTTTCTGTTCTCTCATTGTATTCGTTTTAGGGGAAAGCATCACAAGGAGTGCAATAATGCAGTGCTTTTCCCCAGCACAATCAGATTTGTCGAATTCCTCAAGACAGTTACCATCTAATCTCATTCCTTTTCACTATATGTAACATGATACGCCACAAAGTTATTTCAGAGAGCTTTGATGACCGTTTTTTTAATTTTTTTTCTAAATGTATTTATTTATTCTGGACAGTGCACATTAATGAACAATCTAACATTTCTGTACAGACTGTAAATGAGCCAGGTTATAGCATAAATGCTAAAATTCACCTGTAGTCCTGAGGCAGGAAGACAACAACATACAAGATAATACAACACAAAAGAATATGACAATATACAATATCAAGCAAGAAAAACATTAGCTCACATTCAGGCAGATTACATTACATCAATAAAATTTGTCAAAATGATGACATAACTGACCGCTGCAGTTTTATGGTTTTTTTTGTGAAAGTCATAGCCACTGTTTTCTTTTTGTTCAATAATAGGCAGGATTTAAGCAGCCAATGCTGTATATTCTCCAGTGCTGATGTAAGGATGGATGATGCTTCCTGTGTGCTTTTAGCAGCTGTAAAAATAACCGCATCATCAGCATACATTTGAAAATGGTCTTTTTGACAAACATTTGGCAAGTCATTTATATATACAGAGAACAATACTGGTCCCAAAATAGAGCCTTGTGGGACCCCTGCTGAACATTCAAGGTAAGACGACTTAGTGCCACTAACACTCACAGATTGTCTTCTGTTGGACAAGTAAGATTGAAACCAAACTAGTGCATCTTCTGCAAAGTTGAAGTGAGTCAGTTTAGACAGAAGGGCTCAATGATCTACTGTATCGAACGCCTTCTTTAAGTCCAAAAAGACTGCACCAACACAGATGGTTTTATCAAGCAAGGATTTCACTGTTTCTATGAAGACACAGTTTGCCGTCTCTGTGGAGTGATACTGGCGAAACCCAAATTGCATGGAATGCAGGAGAGAATGGCCATGGCTGAGATGTTTATTCAGCAGCTTGGCGATCCACTTTTCTGCAACCTTAGATACAACAGGGAGTATGCTGATGGGGCGATAATTGGAAATGTTTGTTTTGTCTCCTGATTTAAAAATTGGTGAGACTATAGCCACCTTCCATCCTGATAGAACAACTGCCATTTTAATTGATAGATTTATCAGATGTGTTATCGGGCATACCAGCACGTCTTTGTGTATTTTAAAAAATTGTGTGTCAAGGCCATACGCATATTTGGCCTTTGAGGGTTTCATAGAATTAATAATGTTAGCCACTTCCAGATCAGTTATTTGCTCTAACCTGAAAACCGGCTGTCCAGGATTAATAGGCTTACGAGCTATCTCTGAGGGACTAAAAATTTGTGTTATTTCATTGACAGAGTTAATAAAGAAATTATTGAATTCAGTTGCTAATTGTTTTGGATTATTTATCAGGTCGTTGTTAACTTTTATTTCCAATCGATCATTGTCCATTTTATTTTGCTTTCCAATTAGTTTATTAATATTTTGCCATATTAGTTTGCCATTTCCATTTGCACTTGTAATGACATCCAAGAAAAAATTTGCCTTGGCTTTACATAGGGTTTGAGTTGTTTTATTTCTCATGGAAGTAAATCTTTGCCTATCAATGGTAAGACCAGATTTTAAAAACACTTTAAGTAAGATGTCTCTTTCTTTCATAAGTATTTTGCAGTGATTATTAAGCCAGGGTAGATGATTTCCCCTTTTTTTACCTTTTCCTCTTTTTATGAAAGGTTCCATAACATCTCTAATTTTAGCGTTGAGTATCTGGGAATTGGTTTCAATATCAGAAAACAATTCAGACCAATTTACTTCATTTAGAATAATATCAAGATTTTGATGTAGATGTTTTGGAATAAAATTGTAATGGTTATGAAATGTAGATGAATTAGATTGCTTTTTACTTAATTTTCGGGCAACAAATACAATATTGTGTTCAGAAAGCCCTGTAATGAGATTATATGTTTTACCAATCCTTTCAGCACGGTTTGTGAATAACAAATCTATTAGAGTTTCCGAGTGGTGTGTTATTCTGGTTGGTGTTTTCATCATTTGTGTTAAATTAAAATAGTCAGTAATTTGTTTAAGAGTTGTTCGTTCCCTCTTCACATTCCAATTAATATTAAAATCACCCATTAAAATAATTTCCTTGGTTTTATCACAGTGATTAAGGAGAAGTTGTTCATAAAAATCATTTTTTGCAGTGGGTTTTCTATATATACACACTATAACAAAAGACATTGTTGCAGAAAGTGATATGTTAACACCTACACATTCCAACACAATTTCACTTGGCCATTCAATCATTGTGCACTTTAGAGTATTTCTAACATACATTATTACTCCCCCACCCCTCCCATTATTTCTGTCTCTTCTAAATACATTATACCCAGGCATATTTACAACAGCCTCAGGGAAGAATGGGTTAACCACATCTCTGAAAGTCCTAAAAAGTCAATATTGGAACTGCACAGTAGATGTTCCAATTGTTCACGTTTTGGTTTCATACTGCGTATATTTAAGTGTCCGCCAAATAGTCCCTTTACTTTTGACAACGGATCCCAAACTACCCTTGCCTGATTTAATGTGCGAAATGTTTTGTTGGTTCTGTGCCATTTGAAAACTGGATTCCTATGTTTTATTCGAAGAGTCTGTTGATTAGCATTGCAAAAGTCAGCAGAGTCACACGCTCACCAGTGGACGCTCCCGCGTTCCTCCTGCAGTGCTGCCTCTCCGGTGAGTGCGCCGCCACTGGCACGATCCCTGCCGAGTCCACGAAGAGTCCCAGTCCGACAAAGTCAGCAATGCTTCACACACGGCGAAACAGCCCCTCCAAGGCTGCCCACGTCCCCGCACGCCGCACCACCAGTCATCGACACACCCGCGCCGAACCAGGGAGGCGCGCCGGCAGTGCCACAAGCACGCAACAGCCCAAGACGCGGCAGCCCCACAGACCACAGCTCAGAACGCAGGAGCTCCACAGGGCCCACAGCCCCCAGAGGTGGGTCAAACAGGCGTTTTGACAGTGACCAGATGGTAGTATATTGAGGGCCGCTATTCGTTGGCTCTGTCGTTTCTTCTGTAGCGCCAATAATGTTGTCTGCTGGACCTGGATTGGGCCTGGATTAACTTCGATGTCTCCAGCCAGAAGTAGCACAATCACCAATTGAGTAGAGATCACATTAATGTTGTTTGATTGTGATCTCGCACACGCCTTAGATGAAGTTTTAGGAGGAACATTATTGAGGAATTTGGAATATAGAAGGTGATAGCTCTTGTCGGTTTGTGTGTACACGCAGTTTTGGTTCTCTTGCAGACAACAATACTTGAGAGACACAATTAATAGTGTCACAATGTACAAAATTATTATCCAACTTTGTAAAAGGCGTTCAGATGGCTGCATTAGATAGTCTGGAGGTCTTAGAAGAAAGCGCACAGCTCCTGCCAAACTGTGCATGCCCCCAGCCGCCATCTTGAATATCTATTCGGCTGGCAACTTCCTTCGTTCAATCCACTGGAGTCCAATATTAAAATTCAAATGCAATCTCTGGCCACAGTTACTGAGATTATAATGTGAAATCATATAATTAGATCTTTTTACTCCCTAGATATGAAGATGGTATCATACTACGATATAAAAAAATTGTGGTATAAATGTATTGCACAGTGATAGACCCAGATTGATACAGTCTGATGGTGTGTCTATGTTTGAATTTGAAGGTTGCCTGCTGTTAAATCTTTCAGAAGAATATGATTTCCTGTAAAATATTGAGATTATGTGAAAATGTACAATCAATCTTGCATGGAATGTAAATCTTTTTTCTCTAATCTTACAAAAGGCGATAAGACACGAGCATCAAGATTGCATGCCCCTGGTCACTAAAAGAATGACCCATGCCCATGATTAACCACAAAAAACATACTATATTTCTCAGATTGTGAATAATCTGCCAGCTATTCATTTTCTTTGAAAATCTCCCCTGCCTGCCAAAAACAACCCAAGCCTTTAAGCAAGACATAGATATACAGTACATAGTTTCCTAGAAATAGTGTGTACATCTTCCTTATCCATTTCACAGGTACTCTGCCCAGATTAATTACAGATGAGGCAGTCCATTTGATTTAAGGAACATGACCACGTACAAGAGGCTTCAAAGTAGCCCTGGGCAGGAAGTGAAAGAGGAAGCTCCGTAACCCTGAGCCTGGCAGGATACATCTGCTTACTTTGCCAGCTTTGCCTATGAAATTGATGGAAAATCCCAAGGGGTTTAGCCTGAGACTTCTCTACTTAGATATCCAAGTAACAGGACAATGGTATATCCAAGGTCTTTTTCAAATTCAATTTGGGTTTAAAGTAGAAGCTTATTTATTTCACAACAGACAGAGCTAATGTCTTTTCCACTGGGCATACGCATCTATCCAACAATGCATATGGCTGCCACTATTTACATTTAAACCAATACATGATCCACTCTACAGTAATTGAAATAATGACTCCTACCCATGCTGGCATTATCTCTCAAGAAAAGCATGGTGCTCTATCAACTGAACACAAGGCACTCATGAGCTTAGTGGATAAATTAATGAACGATGGATTGAAATCCATTATACTCATAACAGGCACCAGGGGAGCACATGGAAAGACCATGTATTGTACCACAACAATGACGGACAGTCGAAATATTCAAGAGTCAGCTAGAAGTGCATTGCCACCTCTCTATGTCCAAAACATTTCTGAAAAATTCCCAAGTGATTGATGGCTCACATCAGTCTGTGACACACTTCACGTGTCCTGCAGTCACAGATTTGACACTTGCACCTGCCATCTGCAGAGCCAGGCACCACACCGAGATGGACCATGTGTTAGCATTTAGGTATGTGGCTCTGCTGGGCATTTCTAATATTTATCAGTAGAAAGATTTAAGTTTTGATGAAAAATTTAATTATTATATGTGTAGAATTCAAGCAAAATCAAGGCAGTCCAACCCTGAACGATACTACTTCATGCATTCAAAGCACATGAAATGATGGTACTGATCATTACTTGCATTAATCAAAAAACATGATGATTGATTATGGGTGGGCTTCAATTCTGTATGGAGTACTGCACATCATTTTGTGGGCAGTAGTAGCCTAATGGTTAGCAAAGCTTGTGGCTAGGAATTTCATTGATTTAAAGGGGGAAACATTGGGTGGGAGCAGTTTCTAAGTAGCACCCTCTCTTCATTTAGCATGTCTTATACTTAAACCCACACTGCTTCTTAAAGGTCAACAGGCTTGTACTGGAAGCTCCCCTGTTGTTAATGTGTAGATCTACATGTATGGGAGGCAATGTGCAATGGGTTGCTTGATGTTTGCTTGGTTCAAATTATTTGCATATAAAGAATAAAGCAATTAGGCTTGGAGAGATTATAGATATCCGCTGTGATTACAGGTAAGGTGATATTAGACCTGGGATGATGTGCTCAAAGGCCTGACTTCTACCCTGCTAAAGTAGAAGATCTGGGCAACTGCCTCCACACAATCCCATGGCTAACAGCTCTCACTTTGTCTCTCTGCAGGCGTCTGGCCCGGGGCTACTGGCTATCGCTGCAAAAAGGTCAGCAGGAACCCTCTGGGCTCATAAAGACAGGCCAATTAACACACCCGCACTTGGAAACCTGCATTATTTATTCAGCATCCCTCTTTAGGATGAGGATGGGAATGAGGGAGGAGGCAGGGAGGATGTAGGAAGAGATGAAGCAGATCAATGGAAATGTGGAGTTTAATTACCGTCAGCTTGGCAGGCCATCTTCACAGGACTAAATCCTTGGCAGGGGCTGGTATAAATATACCGGCAGCACCCTGAGCCAGTATCTGTGTTTCTGACACGTTTCACTATTCACAGTGGTGTTGTGTTTAACAGCACTTAGATAAGGGTGAGAGGAGTCCTACTTGACAAGGCCGACACGCTTTATGATGAATAATGAAAGAAGCATTTTCGTCAAAAGACCTTAATTGACTTAAAGGAGAAAATGATTTGCGTTGAGTTTCAAAAACCTCCATTTTTGTCAGGATAATTGAACGTCCTCTGTAGATAACTTTCCAGTCATGATACACTTACAGCATCACTAAACACAAATGTGTTAGCCCAGCTCAAGGATAAACACCAGTGAAGGAAGTGAAGTTTCACACCAAGTGGAGGAAATGTGATTAAGTCCCTACATCTACACATCAAGCGATAAACATCATTAGATGGAAACCGCCCCGTTTAATTTGTTGTGATGTGCCTGTGATGTCATGATTGGATGTGCTCCTCTAAATGAGAGAGAGGTAATTCTAGCCGGTTTGGAAAAAACACTTTGATTAATCATGCTATGTTGCTGGCTTCAATTATGCTGTGATAATGAAACAGTTTCTTTCAGGCATGATTCACTCCAGCTGAACAAATAAATTCACAGCTTAAATGTGCCCATAAGTGGCATAAATCTGTGATGTTTTAGTGGCGATCTTTTTCTCAAACACACTGAGCACTGTGACCTCTTTATATGTGAGACATGTTTTGGTACAGTATAGCTGTCAACTGCAGACCCTATAATTGCATACATTTCTTATGTAAGTTAATGTATTTACTTTATTTTCATGTAAGCAGTATTTTCTGTGATATTATGCAAAATGGCAATTTACATCCCCTTTGAACACGCGAAGGAGGCACATTTCCAGTTGTTAAGGCTAATAAGCAGGCATCATTTCCATGATATCAAAGAATAATGTATGTCAAAACATGCCGGGATTGTTCACAGGTATGACTGCAACATCTTAAATTATTGTATACAGGGTGTCATAAAATTATATTTATTGTGAATCATTTTCCTTTGATTGCATTTAATTTGTACAGCATAATGCAACAACTTGTTTTAACATAATGTGTACTCTTTAACTGGACCATTTCATCTTGTATTGATATAATTTGTGCTCTTTAAATGGAGCATTTCATCTTAATGAATGAATGAATTTACAAATTTGTACTATTTGGGAAAGCTTGTATGGATGTGTTCATTCATACATTCACTTATTCATTTTATGTCACAAAGTTGGCAACCTGAGAACACATTCGGTTTTACAGTTACTGTACTCTTTATACACAGTTTCATTTAAGAATCTACTTATAGTATGTCACTATAGATTTGTCCGATGTGGAACACATTTAATAGCTGATGAAATATTACAATACATTCTTAGATTGTATTATGTATCTTAATACATTAAAAATGCAGTTTAAGGCTCTCATGTCTAAGAAATAAGACATAGATGTTCAACCTTTCAGTTTATAAGCTGCACAGTAAACAATTTTTGGTTAGTGGAATGTTTAAGTAAGATTATTTTAGGTTAAGAGAATATGGTTACAACGCAAGGTTCCAGTTTTGTCCACGATGCTAACCTTTATCCATTTTTTTCAATGTTGCCATGGTGATTTTTAATTAGAACGTTGAGTCTAAGTGGACCTGTAAAGAACGTTTTTAAACCTTTATTTATTTAGCCAATCTCACTAAGACCCAGGTACTCTTCTGCAGGTACATCTTGATCACATGTTCACACCTGGAAGCTGCCCTGTACACAGTCTAATCTGTTGGCCACTGCGCAGCTCCACTGGAGCAGTCAGTGGTTAAGAGCCTAAGTTACGTGCACCTTGGTTATGATAATGACACAATTATACAAACACGAGTGGCTGGTATATTCAAAGCACCCACTTGTCTAATGGAAAGCATTGCTTTTTCACTTTTACCACCCAGATGTAGCCGGCCGGTCTGGGAATCATGCTAGACAAAAAGCCAGCTTCTCTGATCTATTATTGGCAACACTCCCTATAACCATGATGAAATCAGTGTATAGACCATCTTGAAACAATGTGAACTAATGAATTACAAATTCAAACGTTCTAAGTTTTGTCACAAAAGATGCAATTCTCCAACAATTTCAAAAGTACGAATAATTTACGTTATATGCACACGTAGTCTGGCTCAACAGATGTACATTGCTCCTCCTCTCTGGCTATCTCTGCTAGTGCCGCCCAGAACGTTTGATTGGTTTAAAGAAATACAAACAAGCCAGAGCTTCTTTTTACCCCTATCCCAGAATAAATAGCTGGTGTTTCCAGAACATACAGCAGCGCTGACAGTGCTGTGGAGCTAGGTCTGGCAATGAGCACTAAGTTACTGTATATCAGATGGTAGAGTGGGTTGGATCCTGTGATTCAGCAGGGTCAGTGGTTTGATCTCTGGCCCCTCCAGTCCACATGCTTAAGTGCCCATGACAATGAACCCTTAGTTTCTCCCAGTGATTGTGTGTGGGGAAAAAAAAAGTTGCTTTAAACAAAAACATCTGCCAAACAAAATCAATGAGATGTTAAATACATGAGTGGCTAGTAGGTCTGAGGTAACTTCCAGCTACTGTGCCTGTTTGACCAAAAACATAATTTCCCACGCTGGTTATGACACTGTTATGTGTTTGCTTTTTCAAGTACCCTCGCAGATTTTTTCCAGTGCCCATGCATGTCATATATTTCCAGTACATAACATAGCATTGTGCATTAGTGCACCATATCCATTGAACTGAAGTGGCCACTGTGTAATTTAGACCAAGCAAGTGGGTGTTAGTCATTAGTCACTGCTGGGGCTGCTGTTGATTTTCTCTGTGTGGGTAGGGGATGTATATTATGAGATTACTGCACTGATCCTCACATCTTCACAGTTATAATTAATGCAGGACTGCAGGTTGGCTGAAAGCTTGCTGGTTTTTAGTCCATGCAAACTCTCATGAACAAGGTACGTTATTATGCTTGTTCTTTGTCTCATGAGCCTCCTGAAGTTTTGTGATTTGATGTCTTAAAAGGAAAGTAGTGGACTCCTGTACTGGTCAGTGCTAAAGTCATTAACTATCAAGCTTTGTTTTGGTCATAGACATCCATCAGCATGAAAGGTGATTTGATGTCCTAAAATTCATATTCAAAAGTGAGCAATATACAATATATGTGAAAATACACTTGCTTCCACCATGCATTTAAACATGTATCAAACACCTTAGTATTGCTATCACGACATAGCTGTGTTTAGTCTGACTGTTAT
The DNA here is from genome assembly GCF_031162955.1 of Sander vitreus. NCBI lineage: Eukaryota > Metazoa > Chordata > Actinopteri > Perciformes > Percidae > Sander > Sander vitreus. The sequence continues at coordinate 27,179,193 of NC_135859.1, forward strand.
GCTGGAGGAATAAGGCTCAAAATAGGGGTTGTTTTGCTTAGAGGACCAAGACTGCAGATATGTGCATGTGCCTTTTGAATCAATATTTTACATTATTCCCTTATTTTTTTTATAGTTTTGGCCATCATTTCTATTTGTTATTATAACATTATACTTGCCAAAGTAAGAAGGAGCGATGGCCAAAACTATACAAATATGACCCAGATTGTATAAAACTGGAATATGTCTTTGCTGTGCAAGCATATAACCCTGTATACTGTACAAAATTGACTGAAGATGAAGCTCAAGAAATGTCCAAGTAAAAGCAGTCTTCTGCGACGCCACTTTGAGACCAGACAGCAGAGCCAGTACACTCACAGGTTGGTTATAACTTTCACATTGGCTCCTTGCCCCTTTATTACTTTCCTCAGCTTCAGCTCTGCCAGGTAAGTATGGTCTCAAAGCAAACAATACACATAAATTTCACAGGAGAGCTCCGCATGAGAAAACTGAAAGTAACTTGCAACAGACTCTATTCTGTTTGAGGTGGCCTTGTCCATCAAAATGACACATGTTACACAATCATAAAATTCCCTCATGGTTCAGGAGACAGTTATTGGCTTGGATTTCAGTATATGGTTCTATACTGCCTGACTTGCAATCAGAAATGTCTATTTATCATGTTCTTTTTTTTAACTTGTGTGTCTGTTTATTTTAAGGTGATGAGTTTTTATAACCCCCCTTGGGTTATTTTGTATTTCTTCCGCATAATCTGTACTTTTTTTCTTTCTGTTTTATCTTTTTCCACATGTGCACATAAATAAAAGCTTAAATCACAACATACTGGAGAGCTGTGTAAAGAGCCAGAGTTGGAATTAAAGTTGACCAGGACTTGATAGATGACAAAACAATCATGATTTCTTCTCTTTGAATCACTGCACTAATATTTAGTTGCATAACATAATATAATGCATGGAGTCGACCAACTTCTGGCACCTGTGAACAGGTATTCCAGCCCAGGACGATTGAACTACATTCCACAATTCCTCTGCATTACTGGGTTTTGCCTCAGAAACAGCATTTTTGATGTCATCCAAGTTTTCTATGGGATTGAGGTCTGGGGATTGGGCTGGCCACTCCATAACCTCAATCTTTGCTCGCTTACTGTTGTGTTTTGGGTCATTGTCTTGTTGAAAGATCCATTTCAAAGGCATTTCCTCTTCAGCATAAGGCAACTTGACCTCTTCAAGTATTTTGATGTATTGAAACTGATCCATGATCCCTGGTATGCGATAAATAGGCCCAACACCACAGTATGAGAAACATCCCCATAACATGATTTTTGCACCACCATGCTTTACTGTCTTCACAGTGTACTGTGGCTTGAATTCAGTGCATGGGGGTCGTCGAACAAACTGTCTGCAGCCCCTAAAAAGAACAATTTTGCAATCAGTCCACTGAATGTTGCCCCATTTCTCCTTTGGCCAGTCAATGTGTCCTTTGGTAAATTTCAACCTATTCAGTACATGTGTTTTTTCAGCAATGGGACTTTGCGGGGGCTTCTAGCTGATAGCTTTGATCACATAGCCTTCTTCTGATCATAACAGTACTCACAGGTATTTGATTTTTGTTGAGAGATACTGTACAAAGATGTCTTTTTTCTCAATCTGATGCTTTTGAGTAAAAGACTAGCACCAAAGGCAATTTATTCAGAGATTTGTCTTTCTACATGGACAAAAAACACAGCATGGGTATATCTGATGATAAAAAAAAAAATAGCATTTGTATAGTCAAAACACAAATGTGATACTATTACTGCATTTTCTGACACATACATGAGTCAAACAACATGTTTACACTCTTCCTGGATACTTAAAGTGATTATATATCTACCCACAGCTGTCTGTCCTCCATCCCCTCTTGCTGCTGTATTCTAATATCTCATTTGTCCACTGCGCCTGTCTCTTCCACTCCAGTCTTGTCAGTGAAAGGTCACTCTGGCCCCCCAAGCACAGTGCACATTTTCTCCAGGGAAATTAATGGTTTGAGCCTTCAAATGCTGCTTCTCTCTTTCTTTGTAATTTGCTGGCATTGACTTGGAAGATGCCTTTAAAAGGTAAACGTACACTCGGCCATGGATGGGCACTGGAAACAGAAGAATTTCGAAATTAGAGGGTGCTTCTTTTTCTGTTTCTGTCTTCTTCTTTTTTTAACAGTACCGGTCAGTAAAAGGAGCAGGTGGAACAGATAGAGCTTTGCCAGATAATCTGTTTTTGTGAGTGTAAATCTTGTAATATTGCATTTGTGTGTGAGAGAGACTGTGTGTGCACATGCATCAGGAGCAAAGTGATTCCTTTTGATTCGATTTAATTTCACTGCATCCCGCGGAGGTGTCAGTGGGAGGTTTGTGTAGCCGTTGCGACAGCCAGCCACCCGCTTTCTAACGTTACGTTATTGATGATGTTCTCATCCTCCCAGACAATCACCGGGGATACATGGACAGACGAGGGAAATATGTCTTCATTCTCCTGCCAGGAAGGTTTACGGCAGTTGATGTTCAAACGCCTAACACTGCCTCCTGAATGAAGGATCAGAAGAATGGTGCAGAGTTGTGGGAGTTTGTGATGAGGGCAGGTCGACCTTTATAGAGGCATAAATGTGGTGCTTTATGTTAATCAGCATGTGATAGATTGGGACAAAAATGTCAAGGTGACACTTTTATACCTAAAAACATTCACATAACAATTACACTTATATATATAACAATATCAACTCTTAATTGGAAAATGAAAAACAATCGCACATCTTAGAGCACAGACTATACACATTGACATGAAAGACCCCTTTCTCCTGGAGAACATTGTCTTCTTCTTTTGCATTTTTTTTCTTCTGCTGTTCCGTTTAGTTATCTATTATATCAGGGCTAAATACAGCCTTGACTGTCCAGTTGTTACATTACACCTCAGCGGAAGTCTCCCCGGATCTAATAAATCACACATGCAGATACTAATGGTGGTCTTCGGACCATTTATAAGCCATCCACTGGCAGGGGGAAAAAATAAAGAATGATATATGTTCAGGGAGACTTGTTTTCAGACCTGAAAAAAGAGATTTTAATACAATTGAGAGCAAAGCGGTCAATTAGGCATCACTCAGGGAGAGCTGGGTTTCTGCCAGAAGCAACGTTTTGTAAAAGGAATGAATCAATCCCAAAAAGGCTCTTTCTGTCCAGGCAGTGCTGAAAGGGAGCAGTGCCATTGCAGTGTGTTAATACGCGGAGAAAATTTGGTTTTCACAACGGCTGGATTTTGAACATTTAAGTACATGGTCGGTATCCAAAGCTATACCAATAACCTACGTATCTGGAGTTTGAATGTCTGAATCAGTACGCAACTGTGAAATGTTTGGGAAACACTGCTATCTTTCACATACTAGTGTTGTTTTTACTTCAATTTTATGAACTCCAACATGCACTTTGAACAAGTTGCCAAGTCAACTCTTTGTTCAGGATGAAGAAAACCAAGCAGAGTAACCATAAACATTTACACCAACACTTACAATTTAAGAGATTGAAATGACTTGTCTACAGTTTAAAATAATAAATTCAGGAATTTGAACTTACGTACTTCGGATTCAGGGAGCTCCAAAAGCTTGCCCTAAAAGTTATAGCAGCATCTTGTTTATGTTCCAGCACTGATAAATGTCGCTACAGATTTGCCATGTGGCTAAACCCCTCTTTTTTGAAGTAGTGTCATATTATCTTTTTTCCACACATAAACTTAATCTGACTGCAATCTGAGAAGCACAAGGCTTCAATGGCCTGGTGATGGGGTCAATACTTGTGATGTGTGCAGTGAATCCAACATGGTGCTGGATGGAGGGAGTCTGTCTCTTTGTGGCTGCAGGCGAGATATGATAGATTGGAGACCAAACCGCAGGTCCTCTCAGGTCTCTGCTGGGTGCCTGGGGCATCTACAGTTCAAAGTCCACAGCACAAAGACATTTGAAGAAGACACAACGCTGGATGACTGAGATGCTATTTAATGCATGTGAAAGAATCCACAGGGATATAGGGTTGGAAAGGTGAGGAGGAGTGGAAGGATTGAGATAAGGATAAAGAAAGTCCATGTCTGTTAGAGAGCACTGTCAGAGGGCTCAAAAGCCAGTAAAGAAAAAAGAGGCTGAGTGAATATGCGTCATCTTTTCATCAGGGTTTATGAGTTGTGCTGTGTGACAAACACATGGACAGTACACTTGAGAGAACATGGAGCCTGTGAGATTACAGTTTGCTCTACTGTGATTATATGGTGGAGAAATCCACTAAAGTGTCCCACTTCTGGGATAGAGATTAGGGATTTGTAAATAGGAAAATGTGAGTGAAGCCTGTTGATCAGATGCGAAACAGTGGTCTCTGTGTAGAGGGCCGTGTACCTCAGTGCTTTTCCCTTGTGTTGATCTGCTCCTAAGTGGATTTAATACGTGAACCTTACCATCCCATCCTGTCACTTTGCACACACCAACACACATGCATGCACACAGTTAATGCAGAGGTTGTGTGCCATGTAGTCTTGCTTTGCCAGACCTTCCTGCGCAGCGCAGCGGAGGAGGGTCTGGCAAGTCCACACATCATTCTGGGATGGGAGAAAAATGTTCTCTCGTTTATTGGCATTTCTTTAAACCAATCACAATCGTCTTGGTGCTCGGGAAGGAACTTGTTTTGGTGGAACATGTGTACGTTCAAAGGTTGTTTTAGTCGTGCAACAGAAAACTCAGATTGGACAGATAGTCTAGCTATCTGTCTGGATTTACCCTGCAGAGATCTGAGGAGCAGTTAACCATAGACCTCATAAATCCACCATTTTTAAAGTTACAACACAAAGAAAGCGGAAGGTTTTGGAAGCTGTGACCAGCTATTACCAATATGCTCCCACAATCCCTTTCTCTTTCTGCAGTTAAAAAGCTGTAATGTAATTAATACTGCTTTAATGTGCTTCTCGGTCACAGCAACATTTCCCCTTGTCTATATTTCGTGCAGTGTATAGCTCTCTCCCACTCACGCCAACCTCAAACGGTCTGTATGTATCATGTCAGTATTTGTATCATGCACCGGCTACAAGCCACTAAGCTGATAATCTAACTTGCAGCAGCAAATCCTATTGTAGTCATGCGATTGTAAGGGACACAAGTGAATATGCAGTGAAAAGTGACCTCTGTGTACTCTGTTTTGATAGTCATGGGGCATCAGTGATCAATAGTAGGCTAATCGTGAGTGCGGTGCCAGTCTTTGTTATTGACTGTGTAATGGAAAAAGTCTAGACAAAAAAAGCTGCTCTTGACCTCATTTTGGTGCACTGCAGTACATTTCGATAGCTGTAGCCAAATATGAAAGTTTATATTTAGATACAGAATGTTGTGCAAAATATTTCTACCGGAGAGGGCATGTACCTCACCTCTGATACATTCAAAAGTCGTTGCTTGTATCAGCATGTTCCATTCTAGACAGTGTATTGTTTAGGACAAGGGAACAGCATACAGCATTTGTCACTGAAGTGTTACTGGTGTATAACAAGCTGTGCTAACTGAAATCTCTCCTGCGTCAAAGTCTATGTTGGTTTAAACCTGTTCCACACTTGTCACCTTCTAAACAACAACCCTAATCTCTTTGAATAGAATTTCTTGACATGTCTCACTTATGTATCACAAAAGTCTTTGCATTTTCTTTTCTTTCTCACCCGTGTCTGATGCTGAGGTGGCAAAAGTGCAGACATTTGTTATTCTTTTTTTGCAATATAATTTAGTTGAAAAGAGAAGGTGCACTGGCGATCAATAGCAGGTCAGCCAATGATGGATGGCAGTGCGATTACTAATTTCACTGCGAGACTCTGTGCTCGGCCCTCAGAGCTGAGAAATGGAGAGAGAAAATGGCAGACCAAGCTACACTGGGAGCTTCGGCTCCACAATCCACTTCCCTGTTCACACGGCCATTCATCTCCATTGCTTCTGCACTCCCAGCTTTCACTCTCACTCTCTAAAGTATCATAATGACTGCTCGGGTAATCACATGTGGGAACCTGTGTGTCTACCATCGCTGCACAGACTTTACCACGACTTACGCAGCTTTATCTTTAGTAGCTACAGGAAATAAGGTCAGCCCAATAGCATTCGATTTTCACTGTGCTGTGTGTTATTGACGCACAATAATGGGAAAGGTTAACAATGAGGTATCTGCATTACCTGCAATGATGAAACAGCCATTGATCCAATATTGGAAACCAATAATCCACTTCAGTTTTTGCACTGCTCATACATTTCAATTGGTATTATTTAACTGTTCAATAAAAATCCCAAAAGAGTGACATCACAAATACAAACCAAAGATAATCTTTATTTGCCTTCAAATCAGATCGATAGATGCAAGAGAGGATGAGAAGAAGGGTGGGGGACAGGATAGGTCAGGAGAGAAAGAGATGATGGGACGTGTGAAACTTTCCGGGTCTCTCAACGCTCAGATGAACTCATTAGAAGTTAATTAATCACATGTATCGATCCGTTGTCACTCTTCCAAGGCTCCACAGGGCTCGGGTTCTGCTCAGCCGGTTGAAATGCTGAGTTCCCTTGTCTCCCTGCCTTCTCAACTGGGCTGTGGTATTCGTCCTGGCGCCGTACTGTGTGTCAGCGTGTAGCATGAGATGGCAGATCCATGCCTGGGATGTGGGACGACCAATAGGACTGAGGTCTGGTTAGGGTGAGACCTTAATTGAGTGTTAATGCAGTATAGATTTCCATAGTGTATCACGTCATTTTACACCAAACAATCCATATTTGCCAGTCATCTATTGGGGGAGCAACATCATTTTACAGAAAGAAAACATACCCTCTGGTGACAATAATGGACGTCCTGTAGTCTCTACAAATTTTACAATTTTTTTTTTTTCTCCTCATCTGTTTCTTGGTGTAAATTAAAATGTAAATCATTGTCGATTGACACTGACAATTGTTATCCATCAACAGTGTCTGTTTAAAACAACGCTCCAGCTCCAATTGACGTTCACAGAGCAGAGTGTGTGGTTGAGTCTAAAAGATGTCAGTCCTTTGACTCCAACAAGCTTGGGAGTCGGACTTGAAGTCTAAACTAAACTGAGTCAATTGTACATAATTCACAACATAAGTCAGATAAATGAATTATTAGATCAATTCTCAAGTGAGGCATAACACTCAGCTACTTAAAAAAAAAAAAAAAGGGCTGGCATTGCATGCATAATAAAGTGCTTACTTCTGTACTAACTCATTGTAGGTTGTTATATCTGCATTTTATATAGGTTATTTCTTAGCTAAAAAAAAATAATAATAATAATATGTATAATAATATAAGAACTGTATCTTCCCTGGTAAGCAAATATAAAATTACAATAGCATTGCTCAACATCCTTAAAAATGAAATGGGTCATTGCAAGTGCAGCTGTCTAAGGGCTTATGTGTTAGTGTCAATGATTAAATAAAAACACCATCCAAACAAACATCCCTTTACATAATTCGCAAATGCCTGGCTCGATAAACATTTATTATGAACTTAACCCATATTTCTAAGTCACTGTATTTCTTAAGAGGTAATAAAGTTATGTTTGTCTCAGTTCTCTATTGAAAATCCAATCCTGTCAATTTTATCAAGATGTTGCCCTCAAGTGTAAATACCACTTTAAACTGGTTTCCTTGACACTTTTTGTTAAAATATGAGCTGTGAAATTTCATTTTTAAACATAATAGAAAACTGGCAAATAATGTACCTGGTTAAATGGTCTTTTTATCCACGTAACCGTCATTGATTCGATTAAATCAGGCAACTAACAAGTTCAAACAGGAGTTTACATTATTCACACCCTGCAGTTTTTTTCATAGGTTATTATTTGAATTATTTTCTAATGTGGTGTGAATAAGATACCCATAATTTACCAGTGACTGAATAATACCTTGGGCCGGGGTTGTTCCGGTTAAGCCGCACCATGCCAATTCAAACCGTGAAAACATACGTTTTCACTACAGCCTGACAGCCGGGAATGGCAGGGCCAACCCATGACAGCCTCTTTTAAATATTGCAGGCAGAAAAAGTACAAACAGAAACAACCACAGTGACCTGAAGAAGGCTGCAGGCAACAGGCAGTTATATTTTTGACTGGAACAACTCCAACACACCATCAAGGTAAACAACTTTACCTTGCTGTGTGGTGAAGTGAAGTGAAAAAACACTGACGCTATGACAGCACGGCTGCACTTTTCGAGACCCTGAAAAAACCTTTATCCCTCCACTAGCTCTCTTCTCTTATCTCCTATAGGAATTGCTGTTGATCAATCAACCTACAGGGAGGTTTCACTTCACACTGATGTGCAGTCACATGCAGCTGATTAGCTCATCAGTGGTTAGAGGTAGAAAAGAGACTCAGGCAGATTTCTTTTGTGCCAAATCAACTAAGCAACTTGTTTTCCCCAACACTACAGCCTACTGTTTTGTACATGTTTAGTCCTTCAAGATAATAAACTTTGTGGGTGCTGCATACATGGAAGTGTCAAATGCAACTTACTATGTTTTCAAGTCCTCCAGAGCACACAACCATATAGGTTGTTTATTCCCACCCTCTAACATGACCCATAGGAGCATTTCATTATAATTATCTCACCTAGCAGTCGCAGAAATTTAACATGTTGTGTGTGAAACGGTTGCAGTTTGGTTAGGTCTAGACACAAAAACTACTTAAGTTGAGAAAAAGATCATGGTTTTGGGTTAAAATCAGTACATCTGTTACATTACATCACTTCCAGTTATTCACTGGGCCATAAGTTCCGTAAATTAAAAAAAAAACTGAGTTTACTTTTATTTTCAAACGGGACACAAACCCTGGTCTCCTGGGTGAAATTGTGTCTTATTGTGTTAAATCCACAATTACTGAAAAAAATATTTTAATGTAATTCTGTTTAGCGTTTCAGAAACATTGCATTGCATTACTGAACTAATAGCCTAACTGCTAATCGCTTACAAATTCTGGTCTGGATTATGTTAATAGCCGACTGAAAGTTAAATAAGATATTGTGGGAGTGCGGCACAAACGAGACAGAGAAGTTAAATTCAGTTGAGTCTGTTTTTAATTCACAGCTTACAGCTTCAGGTTACACTTCCAGGTTATACAGCTCACAATCACAAACCACACAGCCTCAAATAGTGTCCCCACAACACCCCCTTGTCCCAGTGAGCTCTTTACAAAGGAGATTCAGGCAAATTTTTACATTAATCTTGATCACTATAGCTATGCAAGTACTTTCGATAAAAACCCGACCCGAATCAGTGCAGGCAACACGGAGAAGCTGCAGCTACATGTACAAGCGTCCCCTGAGCTAAAACAGCAGTTGTCTGGGCAAGTTTTAGAGTGCCTTTGTGCCTCTTAACAGACACAAAATGCAATTAATATGTCTGTGCCACATGAACAGGGCCCTTATGTGTCAACAAGATGCGTTTTCAACTCAGACATTGTTTAAATTCACCTACCCTGTCTTGATCCTGCTGGTGGGTAGCTTGTCCTGTTAGCTGCTAGCTGCTAGCTGTTAGCGGCTATCTGCCGTAGGTGATAAATGTGTTCAGCCAGGCTTTTGTAAAAAATCATCACGCAGCAGTTCCTTGTGTATTTGTAGCTCATCCATTTTGTGTGTGATCGATCTGGTGTTGGTGAGTAGGAGGCTTGTCAGTGTCGATTTCTGTGATAGTTCCCTTCCCTTCCCTGTGATAGGCAAGCAACCTTCGTCCCCGTCCCGCAGCCAACAAAAATCCCCCGAGCACCCGGTGGTCTGGTGGATGTCCTGCAGAGGACAGATCATGCCTTCGCAGCGAAAAGTTTAGTTTATTTCCCCCTCAAAAATAGGTAATTGAGCACTGTAGTTGTTATGACCATATCAGTGACTATGTAACTACTCTCTTCTGGAACCAGAAATGGCGCCAAGGGGGCTTTGGTATGACCGTGCACCTTAGCCCGCTGACAGGCCAGACATGAGCCAGCCCAGGCCTTCACATCCTTCCTGAGGCCGGGCCAGACAAACTTCACACCCACCAGCCTGGTAGATGCCTTCGCACCAGGGTGGGATAAACCATGAATCGCGTCAAAAACCCGGCGTCTTAGTGCTGTCAAAAGCCAAGTTCCTCCCCAGGGTCCAGTCCACATACAAAGGGCGCATGAGGTGAGCTGCGTAGGAAATGAACCTATTACAAAAATTCACCATGCCCAAAAATTCCTATAGGGACTTAATGGTACGGGGGCGTGGAAAACTAGTGACAGCGTCCACTCTGGCGGGTAGTGGAATGGCCCCCTGCGAGGAAACGTGGTGTCCCAGGAAATCGATGGACGACAGGCCAAACTGACACTTGGCAGGATTGACAATGAGTCCATGCATACTGAGTCTTTCAAACAACTGTTGGAGGTGTATCAGGTGGTCCTCTGCAGAGTCGCTGGCCACCAAAATATCGTCCAAGTAAACAAACAAGAACGGCATGTCCTGCAGCACAAAGTCCATCAGCCTCTGGAATGTCTGTGCTGCCCCTTTAAGTCCAAGCGGCATCCTCAGAAACTCAAAAAGTCCAAACGGCGTAATTACTGCTGTCTTGGGCACGTCCCGTGGGTGGACCGGTACCTAATGGTATCCACGCACCAAGTCCACCTTGGAATAAATGCTGGTCCCTGCCAAGTGAGCAGAGCAGAGAAATCCTGAATATGTGGAACTGGGTATCGGTCGGGGGTTGTGGCGTTGTTCAGGCGACGAAAATCGCCACAGGGGCGCCAACTGCCATCCGTATTAGTAACCATGTGGAGGGGAGAAGGCTAGGGACTGTCAGAGCGGCACACAATGCCCCGGCACTCCCTGGCGATTGGAAGCTTAGCTGAATCGAGTTTACTCCCACTTTTAATTCACAGCTTCGAGCTTCAGGTTACACTTCCAGGTTACACAGCTAACGCTCACAAACCACACAGCCTGAAATAGTGTCCCCACAACGCCCTCTCGTCCCAGTGAGCTCCCTAGTTAAAGGAGCCGCAGTCTCCAGTGAATGTCTCTATATTGTGGGTCACCACAATATTACAGTTTTCTAGTGATGCATTTCAACCATTTTGAATGTTATATCTTCATTGAATGGCCGTTACCAGTGGTTATCAGCCTCATAGATACGGGTTAGAAGGTGCCTGCTACACCTAGTAGGTTCGGAAGGCAACACAACTACTTGGTTAAGTTTAGGAAAAGATTGTGAGTTGGGTTAAAATACTTACATTTGTGCCACTTGTTTAGGAAGTAACGTAAGAAAGTTAACTTACGTAGCTACGTCAAGGTGAAAGTCCTGTGTTTGTTTAAAAGATCGACCACCCCAACCTTTCTCCTTCCTTCCTCCACTCTTTATACTACTCCCTACGATTGTCGCTCTTCATACTGTGCCATCTTGCAGCGCTGCGGTCAAGCAGTTGCTTTAAGCGACTAATATTTACGCGGATGGATGGGTGATCCAGTTTAACATGATGACGGCCTACTAAGCCAAGTAGGAGGTAGCGTAGGGCCCTACCACCTAATATGATGATGTGATGATGGAAGTGATAACAACTGATAACGCCCATTCAATCAGCTGATAAAATTCTAAATTTTAACACATAGCAGAAAAATCTGGTAACACGACAAGTCAGTACAAACACATAACATTTTTTTATAAATATTATTATTATTATTATAGATCTCAAAATGAGAAGAGACAATTTATGCCAGATTTAGCTTATTAGTTTGATTAGTGATGATTAGTTTATTTCCATTTGCAGTCCCTGGGCAGGTCCACACAGAACAATCACCAGCCACTAAAAAAACATTCATTTACATGCAACACAATTACATAGTCTCTATCACACTAACAATTATACAGACAAATCTACAAGCAAACATCAACATATACATACCAGCACGTTAATCCAGTACAACTATAAAACCAATTTAAAACATGAATCATGGTCAAATTAATGTCGACCTTGGTTGTTCAACATGGGAAAAGACTGCAAGTTTTAAGCTCAGCTGGAAGCATATTCCAATGTTTGATACAAGCAGATTTCCTGCAAAAGCAGTCTGCTGCAGTGGAATGTTTAAGTCTGAGTTTAGAGCAGATCATGTGATTACAATGGCTGGTTTTCCGTTGTTGAAAACCAGGATTGTGTATGTATGTGTGGAGTGTGTTTCTGAAGGGGAAATTGCTTTTGTCTGCAGTCTGACCTCTCCTTGGTCCAATTTGCCTCAAAGATTGTCATCTCTGTACAGACTGCAAATAGTTTGGGGTTTTGCGTTTAACCCCACTGTACTGAACCCAATAGTATGTCACACATGCACACACACACACACACACACACACACACACACACACACACACACACTGGAGCATGAATGTATTCATCAGTCCGATTAACCATTCGGCAGTGTATAATCTCTTGTCTTGGGAGGCTGCAGTGGGCAGGTGAGGGTCATTGTTCAAATTGTAAACAAACACAATATGTCCGACTGCTTTAGCCACTTAATTTGCTTGACATTCTGGCAAAGAGGGATGCACATTTTTTGCTAACGTTCTGTTGCACTGGGATAAAACTGAGTCTCCATCTGAGGAGAGTGCATGTGTGAGTGGGTGTGGCTGGAACTATGTGTGTGCTTGGTTCCCTTGGTGCAAGAGCCAATAAGTTGAATGCATTTCTTCTTTCCTTTTTCATGCCACTAGGAAAAACTGAATGAGTGAATGGATACTTAATATATTATTTGGTTTGGTTTATTTGGTTTTGCAACATAAAAAGGGACTAAGGCACCCAGCAGATGGTTTGAATCATGACAGGATTTAAAAAAAAAGTTAATCATCCATTTGTATTCCATTAAATGTTTTCAATACCAATTTGAAACATTATGTCATGGTTGTGTATGTTCTGTTTCCTGTTTTATTTTGAAGTCTGTCTTTTCTGTCTTGTCTTGTCTGGTTTTACTTCCTCTCTTGTGTTTTCACGCCTTTTTTGATTGTTCTCCCATCCCTAATGTGTTTCACCTGTTCCCCAGCCTAGTGTCACCTGTTGCTCGTTTCCTCATTTACTCTGTGTATTTAGTCTCTGTTGTTCCTTTGTCTGTTGTCAGATCAATGTATTTTGTTTGGAGTGTTTGTGTGTTATATACCCTGTTGGGCTCAGTGTTCCTGATGTTTTGCCTGTTCCTGTTTTGGATTCTGCCTGTTCTGGTTTTTGTTGTATTTTGCCTGCTGTTCCAGGACACCTTTTGTTCGTTGGATTTCATTAAAATAAATCCTTGAGCTTACTCGTGTTTCTGCCATCTTGCATTTGGGTCCTACATCCCCTGAAACTCCTGACACATTAAGGCAGAAATCAAATAAATTGGCCACCTTTATTTCTCTTTCATCTAGCATAGCTGAATATGAAGACCGGGATCTGTTATCTATTGGGCTTGTGATACCTTGAATGCTTAGTCATGTGTGCAACAGCAGCTGTACATAATTCATTTTACACTAACAGTTACTGAGTGTCTTATTTAACCTGACCTAGCTCAAAATCTATGTAGTGGCAAAACATGCTGATGATCTCATATGGTTGCTGTTCATAACTGGGACTGCTGTTTAAGCGTTTAAGAACCTGTAGAAAGGCCTTGCTAACAAGCCGATACCATTCTCCTCTACTTTGTGATCTATTTTGGAGAGCTCAAGTGTTGTCGTGTCCACAGCGCTAGTTATACTTAGTGACTCGCAGAAGTGAGAGTGAGGGTGGAAAAGTGCTGAAAAAAGATATGTGTGATACATCCACCTTCCTTGAAAATAACACAGAATAAATGTTTCTTCAACAGCCTCAGCCCTAACTTGTATTAGTTCTATCATTATGTAAATATCATCTCTTCTATGGATACTGGCTTATGTCAGCTTATGTTATCTGAAGTCTTATACTAATTGGCAGTAGCCCACCAGGATATGTATTTTTTTCGGCTCCCTGCAAATTCCTTTGCATGTTAGTTTGTATTCCTGAAAATTCAATTTTGACAGCCCTATCAATCATTTTTACACCATACTGTATAGAAGAATGCACAAGAACAATTTGGGGAGTTGTTTAATTAAGTCAGATTTTTTTCCTTTTTCTCCTGCATCCACCGTGTGTGTGTTGTTTGTGTGTGTGCAAGCGTCAGTCGCAGGGGGTACGGAGCAGTAGCCCCACCCGCTGCAGAGAGCCGACAGCCAGGATGGAAACAGCAGCAACTTCAGCTTTTAAATCATTAGTCTAAATTGATGTTAAAATGTATCGGACTGTCTGAATGAATGACGGTCGAATGTTTTGCACGATCTTTCGCTGTACGTTTTGTTGGTATATGAGTCACACACACACGTCTCGTCTTCATATCAAAAACAAGGAAGTGATCAACCCGTTCTCACTCCTGCTTGGTCATTGGCTCTCAGAGTGCACGTGGGACTGCTGCGATTGGTTGAAGTCGCGGGAAACTTCAGGTTATTGGTCAAATGTGCAGAAAAGTTGTGGTGATTGGTCAAAATTGCGAGTCGCACCAAATTCGCGGTGATTGCTTGAATATGCGTGAATTGGCGCGATCGCGACATCGCGAAATCCTGGAGGGACTGCTTAATGTTGTGAGGCCCTACCGCATTCTGAAGAATCATCATTAATTAATGCAAAACACATTCCTCATGGGCACTCTGGTGCAGGAGGATGGAGACATGGCATACCAGATCTAATAGCGCATCACATGCAGTTAAGTGGATGAAAAAAGGCACGGAGATGCCCAAGACGTCGTTGCGCAGATGTCAGCCACTGTCATACCTCTGAGGAGGCCCGTGGGTGCTGACAACGCTCTTGTGGAGTGAGGCCGGATGCCACTCCCTTTAATACTAAAAGCGTGGGTGATAACCTCACAGCCGGTGAGACAGCTGCTGTTTCGAAAGAGCCGCGTGAGTGTTATATAGTGAACGAACAGCTGCTCTGTCTGATGTCTGCCGTGCGTAAAACATACTGACATAACGCGCACACTGGGCAGACTTGGTGAGACGCTTATTCCACTTTTCTGTTATGAGGCAAAAGGAAGAAACCCTCAAGTTAAGAAATTCTCAGCCGAAAATAGTTTGTTTTGACTTTCAGCATGAATGAAGGTTTTGGCCACGCTCCTGTCCTAGCTAATAGAAAAGCAGGACGGTGAGTCCGACAGCACGCATAAGTCACTCACTCTCCTAGCTGACTTCAAGGCTATGAGGAGCGCTGTTGTCAGGAACATTGTCATTGTCATTCTGAGAGAGATTTGTGCCAGAGGCTCAAAAGGGGAACCCCCAAGCCCGGAGGACTGGGATTAAATCCCATATAGGGGCTAGCACAACAGATTTCTGTCGTCTGATCCCCTTCAACAAAAGCTTCACTAAGGGATGCGCAAAAAAAACATCT
This sequence comes from Sander vitreus, assembly GCF_031162955.1. Taxonomy (NCBI): domain Eukaryota; kingdom Metazoa; phylum Chordata; class Actinopteri; order Perciformes; family Percidae; genus Sander; species Sander vitreus. Next base: position 27,194,645 of record NC_135859.1, read on the forward strand.
CTCTCCACAGTCCTTGTGGCACGACGAAAAAAGGCCGCAACATACGCTTTAAAAACAGCCAAGTCATTATCCAGCAGTGTCTGAGGGTAGGTAACACGAGAGGCAGAGGACACAAGGTGGTGTCCGAGCCTTTCTCCACATACCAGCGCAACACGCTGAATGAATAAGGCCGCTAGTCATTCTGTGACTTAAGATCCGTGAATTCACATACAGCATATTGGCTCACACAGTGAGCTCTGCCGTTACAGATCAACATACCCGATTTAACCACAGGGTGGAGCTGTTTCTTAAGTAGTGAAACGAGACACCCTAACCTCTCCAAGTGCTCCCGTTCAGCGGCCAGGGCAACAGCCGTTGGCTTATCACTGCGGGGTGGGAGATCGCACAGTCCAGCTGCGACAGTGTGTCCCTGTGCCATATGGCAGCTGTCGTGATGATGACGTCCCCCCGAGTCGGGAACCATGGTGCGCTTTTGTGTTCTAGTGCCACTAGAATGGCCGCCAGGCTCTCTTCCTGAATGCGAGCCAGGAGACAAGGAGTCAGGGGGACAGGGGGAAAAGCGAGACCAGTCTCGCGCCTTCATAGAGAACCACAGTGCGCACTGTGCATTCTCTCATGAGGCGAACAGATCCACTTTTGCCCTCCCAACCTGTTTGACAGCATCTGAACGAGAGTCAGATCTATTTTCCGCTCGTTGTGAGAGGGACCCCCGCGACATCAGGTTTCCCACGCGGTTTAGTAAACCCGGAGTGTACGCCGCTCTGATTAAGAGCAGGTGTCTGTGTGACCTCAGCAGCAGGCACCTGGCTATTTCTAATAGCCGGGCTGAGTCTACCCTCCGCTGTCACGTTTTCTGTTATTATCAACACGTCTACCTGACACACTCAGAGCAAAGTGTTTCAGCACTTTAGCACCGTGGCAGGCTCCAGGCAATGTGGAGAGATGAAGGATTTCCCCATCTCCCTCCCACAACCTGGGACTCGGACTTGCCCTGCCATCCAATTAGAGATGCATTTGTGTCTGTTACGTGTGGAGGAACCCCTGATGATAGAGCAAGATATGGTCAGCATGCGCCTCTTGTGCCGTGATGGGTCGAGGCGCGGGCAGCCAAACCATCTCAGAATTTTTCCTCATGTACAACGTGTGTATGTTTACCCCGGTTGTCTATTGAACTCCCAGGAAGGAGAAGCACAGGCATTTTCTGTGTTTGGGGATGACCGGAATATGAACGTGCCCTCGATGGAAGTGAACCAATCACCAGGCGCACACACTGTGGCACAGGTACGGCAGTCAACATGTTGAACGGTCGCTCCAGGATGCACTGGTTGAACAAAGACAGGTCCAGCATTGGTCTCATCCCCCCCCCCCGTTTGCTCCTGTTTTGAGGAAATAAGGGGTAAAACCCATCGTTCTCCGGGGGAGGCCTGGCGAATTGAAGCGTATAGCCATTTGTGATTAGCTTCAACATCCATGTGTTCATCATGGGTAGCATGCTTTTCCACACAGCACAGCGTTTCGAGAGCGGGCACGCGCATGTCTGTGTGTTGTCTGTTTACATAGCAGTGAGTATCGTGCCCTCCCCACCGCTGTGTGAAGCAATTTGTTTGTTTTCTCACAAGCCGTGGTAGGCAGAGTCGAAAGTGTGGCTGCTGCCCGATATATGCTGGGTATACTCTGATTCTATTCAAATCAGAGTACTGAAAACAAGGCCCACTAAGGGGGGGACTCAGGACTCTCACCAATCCGCGTAATCAGCTGGGAGTTGGAGAATAACTGAGTAGGCTACAAACACGCACTTTGAATGGGTGTTTGCTCCTGTTAATTCTGTGGCTGGGCTTCTGCTGGGCTTCGCCTGCATTACTGCATGTGAGCGTGGCAGCAAGCCTGTCTGTGTGTGTGTGTGTGTGTGTGTGAGGGGAACATGTGTCTCAGTGGCCGCAAGATGCTCAGAAGGGACATAGGCGGACTGACTGAGAGGAAACCTAGGCGGTACACAGGTGCGCGCGGTCAGTGAATCGAGCATGGAGCTGGTCTCGGGGAGATGGCGGTGTGGACTTCCGTCGGCCGAAAAAAGGGGCCTTTGGAAGTAGAATGGAGGCCAGGCTCTGCCGCAGTGGCGGAACTGCTGGGAACTCCGTTTCCGTGTCACCTTGGACCCTGGTGAACGGTGCATAGCGAGACAATGGTGCCGTCCGTCTCCCGGGTTCGGGGAATGCTTACTCAGCATTCACACAGATCGAGAACAAAAACCTTAGCGGTGGGCAGGGAGCCAGGCAGGAAAAAGCTGCTGGTGTGGTGCTCCCCTTCTTCCGTAATCCTCTTCTGTTTCGAGCTCCAGTTCTCCCAATGGGGAACCATCTCAGGGGGGATCCAAGTCAGTGGACTCTTGCCCGCCAAAGAGATCCCCTTCCGGGTATGTCTGGGTGTCGCTGCTGGTGGTATCCTTACCTTATCCGACTGTCCGCCCGGCTGCCATCATCTGCCGCTTCAGTTCCTCTGTCGGTAAGAGGGCGCAGAACTGCTGGCGGCAGGCGGGGTGCCAGCCCGGCAAACGGGGCTGAGGCACGCCTCGCAGCTCGGGTGGAGATCTGATGACAGGATGTAGCCTGTCCGTCAGTCGGTACACAGGCGGACACCGCTGTTCTTCGAAGTCTTCAAACTGCTTGTCGCTGAAGAAAAATAGAGAGCAGATCTCTGGTCTCGCAGCTGTAATATACAGTAACTGTGGACGTAAGAGAGGCCCGTGCAGGGCACAAGGGCACGAAAGAAATATTCATGACTGCGCATGCGCGAGGGATAAACCCAATAGCAACAGCTCTTAGATGGCAAAGCCTATACGAAATAGATGCAATAGTTTCAGAACAAGTCTCTCTCGCTTGTCTTTAAATCTGCCAATTTCCTTCTAATTTTAGCTTCCATTTCTCTAAATTCAATCATATCTGCCCCGGATCTGGGATTATAAAATAAAGATGATTCAGTGTTGTTATACAAGCGCGATAATGCAGCACCTAATATTCTCAAAGTCAAATGTGTCTTTCAGAAAGAATAGAGGAATAACCACAATGATATAACACACATTTACTTTTTTCTTAGCAAAACAAACAGGAAATATAAACGATCAGCTGTAGTTTTACTAAGAACTGTGCGCTGCTCATTTCAACACAGCTGATTGCTGAATCTGCCAGTGCTTCAATACTTGTCAGCTAGTGACCCATAATCCTCGCCACAGAGCAGGAAGTGATTACATCACATGCAGCTTGCTGTCACAACTGATTTTAAATTATGTGTAAGAAATCTCATATTGTCTGACACTTTCTTCTGTTACTACTAGGCATGGGGAATAATGTAAGCCTAACTAGTTTAATGTCAGGGTTATTAGTTACTTTAGGGTTAGCAGTCACTGGGTTAGAATAAAAGAAAATCTGTTTGGGAGAGGAAGTTGGGTTGCTGGGAATGTACTGTATCTCTTCCTCTTAGCCTCCAATCACTATACTTCCCTTGGCTCTATTTTGGTGTCAAGCTAGTTTGTAGTCCACTCTCAGCCAATCCTCTTGTGGTTAGGAAATGCACTTCTCTCAAATTACATGCATGGATCGTGTTATTTCCTCATCTTGCTGATTTCACTAAATTCCAAAAGACTAGGCTCCATTAACTCTTCATACTATTTTCATTGGGCCATTAGTTTTGCGCTCTAACCTTGAAAGATATGTTAGTTGTACCGAGTCTTTAAACCCATTACCTTGTTGTCTACTCTCACTTGACTGATTAATCCTCCTCTGTCTCCAACTCAGGAAACTCAGGTTGCTTATTTCCCTGGCTCTAAATAGCCAATTAGCTTAGACCTTGGAAACCACAGTAACGCAACCATTAGTAATTAGCCATTGACATTTGGCTGTTGTAGAAATGGAACAGTAGCCTGATATTCAGACTGAATGGCCATTTCTTTTCACTGGGAAAAAAATTGAGAAGAGGGTGGTGATTCAGAACTCTGGTTTATAGAATAGTTAAGGTGTGGCCAGTGCGATGGATCAATGCTTTTTCATCAATGATTTTAAATCTTTATTTTTCAGTGATTCTTGAAAGGATTTCATCTCACAAGATCATTCAAGCAATTCAGTCAGTATATACTCTGTGGATTAAGACAATAGATTCCCTTCTTCATCTTTTTTTTTCAAATCTAAACTGATGGAAGACACTAAGTATTTTGAACACTGAATATAGTTTCAATGTCCACCACTTCTGTTGAGATTACTGTACAGTGAAGCACTTAATTATATCTTAAGTATTTGATTTCTTTCATGGCTTACAACACCACTATTCATATTAAAATAGAGTATTAAATACACTGTATTTCAATATCCATGGTATGTCTACTTCAAACAGAATATGCTAAAATACATTTATATTTGACATGTAAAGGTTGCATCTAATGGTTATTTTCATTATACATTAATCTACCACTAATTTTTCAATTATTTGTTTATTCTAAAAGATGTCATGAAATAGTGAGAAATGCGTTTCTCACTATTCTACTAAAAGATTTCTTTAAGTCCAAGGTGATGTCATGGAATAGTTTTGTCACTCCAAAATGAGTCCAAGTATAAATATTATCAGTGTATCAACCATGACAAAGCTGAAAATCCTCACAAATACAGTAAGAAGCTGGAACGAGGGAATGTTTGGTATTTTTGTCAAATGATTATTGGATTCACCAATTAATTGTTTAAGCTTGAATTTCTACTTTATGAATTATGTATCCCAAACAGATATCTGGATTTATTTTTCCTTGTCTCATTAGCCACCTTGGAATTCTTGCTAACAGCCCAATATGAGATCCTCTTTAAATCTCTTTTTACTCTCAAATACTGCGCTGATCAGATACTAGTTCCATTGTCTTGTGGTACAATGGTAAGAATCTGATTAAAGCTTAATGCATAGTTGACATAATGGGATCTAGTTAGCCGGTCACCATTATGACTGCTTTTCAGCATAATGTCCGCCCTGTTACACTATGCTTTCTTATACACAATGTAGATCATCATCTGCCTGTATGCCAGTTGACGCCCAAGGAATGCAGGTACGCTATACGCCAATAGCGTTTAGCTCTCAAATGGTGGTATAGTAGTTTTTATTTAGATTAAAATTATCTTCCACGTGACTTTGTCTTTTCTGTGTCATGGCCCTTTGATGGCAAAGAAGCAACGTTGTCAAGAAAGCAAAAAGAAACACTTTGTGATTCGACTGCTCATGACTGTTTTCCAAGATGGCACCCGCATGTAAACATGAACACTACTGTCTTTATAATCTATCTTTTTAATAAACTGTCTGTACACTTACAAAGTTCTCAATGCTTCGGTTTACATGTAGGGACCCTCATTATGCTACCGTTGAAGTGTGGTGCTATTTTGAGCCTTGTTAGTGGTACAAAATAGCGATTTACCCTCTTAGCGTTAGCAGCTAACCACCGGGTTTGCGGTAGCTTGTTTAAAGCTAGAGACACATTTGATTAGCATGAAAACAGATCCCAGAGAACATTTGACTCGGTACCCATATGTTATTAACCCCTAGGATAATTTTGTGCCAGAATTGTACTTTAAATATATCAAGTAGTATAGATGGGGCTGAAGGCGCTTTGTGTTTATTGTTGCCATCAGAGTACTTGTGTTCCTGTATACTCTGCATAGTCCGCAGGAGGGATAGTGGGTATTAAATTAAGATGAGCAACAGAAACCGTGTCCCATTAGCTTTAATGCAATAATAATGGTTGCAGCTGAGGCTAAGAGACAACCTGTGTTGGTTCTCAGGGCAAATAGAAGGCAGAAGAAAGAAGAAGAATTACATTTCAAGCTTCATCTCTAAGGATAGGTGAACCCAACGTTCAGTCAGTGAGTCAGGAGTTGTGACACGCTGGGTAGCGGTGTGAATCTACCTTTCAGCAGAACATCAACATCCTGCCTCTGACCTACATTCTCAGAGATGGACAATAACAGCAGTGAGAATATTGTGGAATTAAGAGCAAGCAGGGCAATTTTATCAGGATGTCCCATCTGTGGGTATATGCTCACAGTTCCTTCAAATCTCCCAGGACAATCACTCATATTACTGGAGGCAGAGGATGATTTTTGTCAGGCATTTCATTTCTCAATAATACATCTATTGTTATTTTTGCTATTCTATGAGCAGAGAGGTTTGGAGGCACAGTAAAATATGTCAAGCCTTTCAAAATCTATTTTTCATGAGATTCATGGCCTTCAGAGAAAATTGCTATAAATTTACCGTTCACTTTGGGACACAGATGTTCAAAATAGTTTGGAAGCCTCAGGGTAAAACCTAATTGCACATCAACAAAAACATGTGAATGATAAAGTCAGTACAGTGCTGTCACCATGGTCCATATCTGAATGGGTTATTTCTGGGGAAAAAAGAAAATCTACATCCAAGTACCTGCAGTTGCCGTTAAAAGCATCCTAAGGAACATGGGCATTTAAGCCTGGGTTAAACAACTCCAGATATTTTAGAAAATCCCCTCCACTTATACTGTCTAATAATGCAATTGCTACCAATATTTCAGTCTGACCGACAATGATCTATAGTCACTGTAAAGAAAATCAAATTACGTTTGGGAATTTCATTGTGGTTATGTTTAACCGCGTGGGTGGAGTAAAGTACTACAAAATATTTAGCCACATAGCCTTAACCTGACAGTACACAATGTTTTACTGTGATGTTTGACACTCAGTTTTGATTTTTGCGATAACTGTGCTACTAAATACACAATACCATACCACAGTGTGATTTTTCTCTCCAGAAACTCTGATTTCCAACATGAATATTACTTATTTCTGAAAGTATACCTGATTTAGATAATGTCAAATTTTGGGCTGTTTCCAGCGGAGCATGTGTAAGGGGAGCCACAGTGTAGAGAATAAGTAAGCAAGAGGAGAGAAGGATACAGTGTAGGAGGTGCATTCAAAATGCCAACAGCTACAGCCTCATCTGTAAAACACCCAGATGGCATTTACCTGACAGCAGGGCAGTGGACAAGTATAGAGCATTCGCCTCCCATTGAATCTCAATTCCTTGTGTTTCCCTCCTCTTTCTTGTCCTCTTTGTCTTTCTTTTTCTGTCTGCACCAATTGCCTCTACCTTCATCCTCTCCTGCCTCCCCTAAACCCCTCTCCACCCCTCTGCTACTACTCCTGATCAGCTGCACTGCAGGCTAGGGCGCCGTCTTGTGCAAGACATGTGCCTGATAAATGAAGATCTAGACATCTGCGACAGAGGGGGCCCTAGAGCTCATGGGGGGCTAAATCACCACCATTGATTGTGCCGCTTCAACGCACTGACAAAAGGCCATGATCACTCATCTTGTTAAAAGCGGATTATCGGACTGTTTGTATCTTGTTACACCCATAAAGATTTTTCTTCCTCCCTTTTCTCTCCCATTTTAACACATTAGCTGTTTTTCTTTGGCCTAATTTGCTGAACGGATAATCTTCCACATTGGGTTTTTGTTTCCAATGGAACTATGGATTTTAATGCTGTTTAGTATTGTCTTCAGCTGAAATGGCTGACAGTGTGAAGATGATGCTGATTCATTAAGTGGCTGCTTTGATTTTCGGGCTGGCAAATAAGACTTGTATGGTGGGTGTGTTGTTTAGCTATTGTCCTTGTCTGCTTTTTGTTGCAGCAGAGAGATTATCTATTCTTAATCTTGGTGGTTGTCATAGAAGAGCGTTTTGTTGGATCCAGGAGATTAATTAAATCCATCCGTCCTCACCCCATTGTTCCAATGTGCTGGAAATGTGCAGAACTCATGTAGGTCATCTTTTGGACATCTAAATGCTTTTAATGTTTGATTTATGTGTGTATTTTAGTGTGTAACTTCATAGTACATTTCCTTTTAAAACCTCTGTAAAGTGTTTTTGAGTGTTGCAAAAAGCGTATATAAATAAAATGAATTATTACTATTATTAAATGGCATCAGGTAACATTTTTATCTGCAATGATTAACATATGTATTGATAAAGTAACCACACTTGAAAGTAAAGAAAAAAATGAGACATGATGGTGTGCTGTTCATGGTGCAGGATTGAGTCATCTGCGTAAGGTTTTATAAGAAAATTAGACATGAATGCGTGTGCTATTCCATTTCTGTCATGAAGGATAGTGTCATCTGCATAATGATTAACAAGCTGCCCAAGACAGGATGAAAGCACGCATGTGAAAGTGTGTGCATATTGGGAAGCAGGGGTCTAATGACATATCACTGCCAAATCCTAAACTCGCTGGTACAGAACCCATTTACCTCCTTGACGTCTTTGTCCAAGCTGAGTCCTCAACGCAGACAACGTAAAAATGAATCACAGAGAAAATGGAACAGCAGCAGATTAAAGCTGTTTGTGTATATAAATCCATTTTACAGAAGTGTGAGTGGCTGCTCCGTATAATTACAATCTTTGCTTTCACTTATTGTAAAAAATATAAAAAATGTACAACTAAAAACATTGAAGTTTAGCTTGGGCTAAATTCCGTACATTGCGCAAAATCAAACAAAAGTGGGATGTTATTGGATGGATGTCAAAGCAGTGATGTGAGTTGCCACACTGGTTTCATTCTAAAGGGAAAACAACCAAGCTCATGAAACAGAAGACTGCAAAGGTGTCATTTAAATATGTCAATAGTCTTAAAGTAAATGTAATGAATATTGCTATTAATCGTAGGCTGAAATGGCCTTTCTGCACCAGAATACTGTCTGAAGTATGTTAATATAACATAGCTCATAATATGTGCATGCAGTGCGCACAAACCAAATGAAATACAAGGGCTAAATGGACATTAAATGGATAACCTCTTCAAGAAATCATAGGAAAAAGATACATTTCCCATACTGATAAGGTTTATGGGATGATTGTTAACTTGTACTTGCTACAAGGCAGTCACATATCTATCTTTTTGATTTATTTATTACATATTGTATTTGTGTTGTCAGTTTGATCAGAATCCAATGATACGATGTGTTACCGAAGACACATCAGCCATTGGTTATGGTTGTATTTTCCTAAAGCAGATTTGCTGATGCCAAAAGCTATATACAGCACATGGTGAGCAGATATGAATGTTTAACTGTTTAAAAGTGTATAAATATGTACATGCAGTGATAGAGGGTTTGAGGAGAGACAGAAAAGCAGACAGTGGCAGGAAAGGTAACCATGGCAATTGTGTAGTGTTGCACCCACTGGTCAACCAACTGCAGGCTAGTCTCGTCTACTCTAGCCAGGTTACAGATGTCTGAATCACCACCCACAATTCAAATGTTGATTAAATAGTTCTAGTGAAAATATGTTTCTCTCTTAAGCTCTGTGAAAAAACTCAAATTGGAGAAATAGAGGTGGTTATTACACCACCATAAGCACCGGAATAAGTGACTAGACAATCAAATCAAAGGGAACAATGGAAATTTACAGAGCTTGTGCTGAATCACCACATGTATGCCTGATGATATTCTGTTGTTCATCTGCAATGAACATTTTCATTCATTGAACATAATAAAAATGTAATTTCCGGAAACTACAGTATGTGAGGTGATGTTCAATGATGCATAATTGTGTAATTTGTGCCATGATATATGGCTGCCATTCCCAAGAAGGTTGGAAAGCACACATGTAAGTGTGTGTGGTAGGGGTATAATGAAGGATCAGTGCCAAATCCTACACTTGGCACAGAGCCCAATTACCTTCTCGAGCTCTTTGTCCAAGAGCACTCAACACAGACAAATGACAAATTAATCACATAGAAAATGGAGCACCAGCATGTTGAAGTCACTGGTAGACAAATCCATTGTGGTGGAGTGGAAGTTGCTGCTTCATCTAATTACAACCAATGGAGGTTATTCCCTACTTTCGAGAAGAAAAGAAAAACCTCAGCAGCGCTCTCCCTCAGTGTACCTACTGCATCTACAATGTCTGAAAATATGTGCCAACAGAGAGGATATCCAGCCCACCTTTTATCCACAAACCCTCATTATGCTGCTTAATCCTAATGACATCCAGTTAGAGGCCTCAGCTGCTCTGTCAAAGCAACATATAATTTTCCGCTGATTGTGATGAGGGTAAAACCATTTAATATAAATTCCTATCATTCAGAAGGGTTATCAGCTATTTGTGAAATATTCCAATTTTGTCATCCTGACTCTAATTGTGATTGAACTGCAATTTGCCTTAAATTGTTTGCCTTTGATTGGCTGATTTCTTGCTTACTTATTGCCTTTAAGAAGCCCTTAACTAGGCTATTAAATGTTACAAAAGCATAACATCCACTCTGCCACTCCTAACTACATTCATATTATATTAATGATCTCCTGAGTGTTTTTAGATAATTATAATTGCATTTAGACATCTGAATAAATGCCATCTCCAAGTTGACGAATTGCTGAAGATCCTGCCACTAGGGTCTCAGCTATTGCCATCTTACAGGAGAGCTTTTGAATGTGTGTGCCAATGAACAAAAAGGCAAGTCAAACTGGAAGAGCTCAACAGGATTGCATTACTGATGATGTGTTTTCCCTGCTGTGTCTTGGGAAATGAAAACCTCTTTGGGGGGAAATATCTGAATTAATGGTACTGACTCGTGGCATATGGAGTCAACCATGCCAAGAATTATGTGAGCCATAGCGACACCTCTTAAACTTAGTTTCACAGATACAGATGCTGCACTGTTGTTTCATGTGATCCTGTGACAAGGTTTTCCACTTCTTCGCAATTTAAGAAATCATTGCATTTATACAATCACTGAGTGTCAACTCCGGGATGCGTCTATGACTGGTTCACAAGGGATCTTCTCTGGTACAGTAGTCAAGGAAAAAGTATATTGCAGCAAAGGAGGACTCGCAAACACAAAAAATGCACATTCAAATCCCTTCACATAGGAAAATTGATCCACATTTCCACCACGAGTAATAGTGAGAACTCTTTTTGACAGCCGAAGTCCTGGCGTCACGTCCGAGCTAAATGTAACTCAGTGCAACCTCTCGTAAGTTTTCTTTCATCCATCTAAAAACAAGAAGCGTTTTGCTGGGCTTTACTTTCCACATTGTAAGTCAATTTTGGCATGTACTTCAGTACTACTTACAAGGTCTATGGTGTATGGGAAATGGTATTTTTTAAAGGCCACTAAAAACAGAAATAATGAACAATACTAGATTATTATAATAATAATAATTATTATTATTATTATTATTATTATTGCCATCCTAATCTAGACATATGGAGTGACCAACTTACTGTACAAGCTGTATTTTTAGTTCTTTGCATTCTTTTGCATACAAATGTCAAAGGTATATTGAATTGAAAGTATGAGGTTCCAGTTTAAAAACATTAGGTGACAGAAACATTAGGCTGTGGCGAAATGCAACCCAATGTCACACTGCAGTGGCCAATCATGTAACCTTCCTGCGAACATACCAAATTCATGGAGTGGGGCAGACAATGGAGACACAAATGGGTTATTGAAGTGACACTTCCACACCACCGCTCAACCCTGCGCTAAACGCCGCAACGCCGGATTTGGTGTGAATGCAGCCTTAAGCGTGATTTATGGTTCTGCGGAGGCTACACGCAGAGCTTTCGCCATAGCCTACGTAAGTGGTCTGACGTTTATACTTGTGAGGGGGTGTGTGCATCATACTCTTCAAAGTGCTCATATTATGTTCATTTTCAGGTTCATAATTTTATTTAGAGGTTATATCAGAATAGGTTTACATGGTTTAATTTTCAAAAAACACCATATTTATGTTGTTTTACACATTGCTGCAGCTCCTCTTCTCACCCTGTGTGTTGAGCTCTCTGTTTTAGTTACCGAGTGAGGCATCTCACTTTTGTTCCATCTTTGTTGGGAGTCGCACATGCACAGTACCCAGGTAAGCACTGCTAGCTAGTCAGAAGCAGAGTATGAGGGCATGCCACGCTAACAGCTGGGTGAGCATTATAACGTGTGTGTTACAACGCACGTTCGTCACGGAAGTAAAGGCTGGACTACAATAGAGCTGTTTGGAGCAGTTTGTGAACAGTGTTTTCTGTTGGAGATGGTAAGTCCCTTTGGGGTGGACTTTGGGCTTTTTCACTTTGTAAACCTATTACGTGCACAAAAAAAAAATAAAAATAAATATATATATATATATATATATATATATATAACACAATAAAGGAAAGGGAAAAAGCCAAAAAGTATAATATGAGCACTTCAAGCGACTAGCAGGGTTGGCATGTGTGTGTGCATAGGGAGTGTGTGGTAGAGCGAGTGAGAGAGTGATGGCATTTAGCTTTCGGAGCTAATACGGACTCTAGAGATATAATGACAGAAACAAAATGTCTTCCCTGTGCTTTCTGACGAGGGTGGGGAATCTGTAAAAGGAAAAGTTAACCCTGTCCTTGATTTCATGTTGTTTATGGAAAAGGAGAACCAGGAAATGAGTAGGGGGAAATGCAACGCTACCAAGCCACAGCCGTTACATTTTTCGCGAGGCATACATCAAGCTACGGCGTAGGGTCTGTGTCTCCACGTACCTACGTACGTAGCCATGATGTAGATTTAACACAGAAGCATAAATCATGCTTTAGCGTGAGGGTGTCAGCGGAAATGACAATATACTACTGATAGAGACATGTTGATAACTTCAGTGGGGCAGTAGTACTGAGGAGAGCGGTGCTTGTCTGATTTATCCAGAAGAGTATATGTGAGGCAGATAAAAGTACAAAACCACCAGATTAAAAGACTGCTATCCCAGCTATAGCCGAGGTCTTATTAAGAACATGTGACGGCTTCTCTTTTTAAAGGGAGAGAGTAATATGTTTCAAGCCTTCTGACTTGCCATCAGATATGCAAGTTACAAAGATTAATGGTTTCAGGAAAGATTTCGAGTGAGAAAAGGAACCAGGGATTGCGGCAACAGGGGCTTTAAAGCGGTTAAATTAATTGGTGCCCCCTACCAAGGTCTATGGAACAAGAATAACCTTAAATGGTTTTCTTGAGGGACTGACAGAGAGGCTTGTTTGCTGCTTTTGCTAAGCCCATAAAATGTTCACAGTGGTTGTCAGTTTGAACACTCACAGGGGTTTTGCAAATCACTTCCTGTTTTGCTTAAACACGGTGAGACATTTTGAATATGGCTCACAAACTTGAGTGAATTAAGCTGTTGTGTCATTTAGATGCTTGCTCAAAGCTGCAACACAGTCCTGTGCCTGTGCATGAGCACTGAAACCAAGTGGGGGAAATAACTACTAAAATGTGCCTGCAAAACAGAACAGCCAACCCAAATCCACTTGAATGTAATGCATCACTGAAATAAAGTGAAAGAATGCATCCTGAATGTTAACTGGCAGTTCGCGCACATTAGGGAAATATCAGAAGAAAGATGGTGGAAAACAAAAGGTCTTACAAGCTATGTGCGCTGTCCATGTCTAATTAAAGAAATTGATGTGTTGCAGTTTAATTGCTCAGGATCTGTATCCATGCATAGATAACAGGATCATCCACAGTTTGTATCACATACATCACTTTGATGTCAATATCGCTGTACTGATTCGTATCAAAGCATGCCATCTTTCACAAGACAATATCTCCCAACTATCTAAGCCGCTTTGAAGTTGCACCACCTGCCCTGTTTCATCATTGATACCATCCGACAGAGCTGGTGCTGTTTTTTGTTACCAGCTGTCATGTTCCTTTTGACCCTGTTTTCTACGACTCCTGAACCATGACTTAGAACATGCACGATAGTAATGTAGCATATAACAGCTCACTGGAAGTACAACTTGGGACACGCATCATGGTATGGCATTTTTCAAACAGCCACACGTATAATCACAGACAATGGAATATTCCATTCATATCAATATGTCAATGCTCCGTCAATTAAAGCTTCCGTAATTGCGCACCACCCCCACTCCTCCTCTAGGTTTCTTTGTAAACAAGGAGGACAAAACATGGACTCTTAAGAGGTAATTATCTTCACTTGATTTTCTGTGCGCGAAAGTTGCTGGACGACACCAGTTTCTGAACATCCAGCCATACTGAGAAATACAAAGGGAGTTTTGTGGAGCTTAATTAGCTTTGTATCAACTCATTTAGCAATGGCTTGGATGTAATGGACGTTCATTAATATAAAAAAATGTCACGCACTAAAGCTTTAAAGGATGGATTATCTAAACTATTTGAATTGTTTTAGTGCATCTCACAGGCATTATGAATCATTTTCCTGGTTCAACCTATTCTGGCCCAACCAAAATTATTAAATGGTAAACCTTTCAGTTTGACTTGTCAAGCACGTTTAGATAGTAGCATTAATAGCATGCAATTCATTTAAAATATGCCACTGCCAAGTCCCTGGTATTAATAATGTGGCCTTGGGTACATTGGCTTACACATGGCACAAAGCCATCATAATTTCGTCTTGTTACTACTGTGCTTTTCCTGCTTTAACATGTCTACAAATAGTAACCCTGTCTGAGATGAGATCCGTGGTGCATCAGCGCTTTTTTCTTAACCTGCGTCACGCACATCTATCAGTTAATAACTCCCTATCTTTGCTAGAATAAAATAACCCAAAGAGAACATTAGTTGCATTTTAGCTAAAGAGCACAATTGTGATCATGCTGATGATATCATAGTAAGACCTAAAAGTGACAGTGTGCTGCATTGCATTCTGGGCTTTAGAGGAATGAAGAAATGATGATTTCTGCTGCTTCTGTGGTGGAATTCTTCCTGTGTGACAGTCAAAAGTATGACATCAGAAAGAAAACATTGCTCCTTGATAATGAGGGAATTGCACCAAAGTCTGATATTTACTTTTAATGTTACAGACAAGAGGAAACATATTTTCTTCCATTCAACTCTATTATGAATACACCCTCAAGTTGTTGGCATATCATTCCTTTATTATTGGTTATCCCTAGTAATAAGAAAAACAAAAACATACCACTAGATAACAAAATACCCCTAGAAATTGAAACTACATTACCAACAGCTGTTTTTTACCGGTGCTAACATGTGTCACAGCAAATTGTTCCTTTTTAAACAACCAGAAGGTAGGGCAGATGAGGTGTGTGTTTGTGTAGCATTTCTTGGCTGGCAGGAGGAGTTGCGTAACACCAATTTAAGTGGGTGGTGGTGCCAAGCCGCGAGCACATAAGAATTAGGAGAAACTCACCCTACAGAGATCTGGGTTAATTAAAACTGTTTTGGTGAGCTTGGTGCAGCGAGATGCAAAGAGATGCCAGCTCCATCTGTTAGCAATGATGACTCAGCTGAATGCATCGACGTACAGTAAATGCAGGCGGATTGGCAACAGTTTAACATCATGCAGCCAAGCATTGCCCCTGTAAAGTGTAATCAGCATGAGATTATGTCAGGTTTTTGGGGAGGGAGATTTTCTTTATCCAAACTGAGGGTCTTTAAAGAGGGACATTTGTGATTTTGGGCCATATAAATAGAATTGACTTGACATTAAGTATGGAAGTTTTTGTAGAATGCACACATTGCTTGCACATGTGGGTGTAGATTTACGTAATTGTAGCAAGTCCCAGTTAGGTCTCCGCTGGCAGATTTATAGATAACCCTCTGATAGGAGTGCTCTGGAAATATTAGAAATATTACAGAGAAATCAGTGACGCAGGACAACAGTTGTTCATTCTCCATTCACTCGGATTATGTTTATTCTCAACTTCATTTTAACTTTGTATCTGCAATCATGAATTATTTTCTGTTATTTTTATCTGCATTGCATTGAAGCACAGGTTATATCCACATTTGGATAACATGAAGCCATATATTCTTCAAAGGTCTGTTTTCATATAAATGTATTCTCACATATTTTCCAAACATTAACTTATCAAAATTTGTATGAAACCAAAAACAAACATTTTCCCTTTAAATCACATTTTTGGTCTATCATCAATCAAATCTGCACTTCTTCCTTTAGACATCTTTCATATTTGTTCTCTTACCAAAAGGGTATTTTTGTAATAACTGTACATTTTATAAGTGTTCACTTTATACAACAGAATAATTCTCATTTGCAGTCAAGCTGTATTACATTTACACTATAAGAACACAAACTTCAATAATATAAATATCTGCCTCTTAACTTGGTGCTCAGTTCATATAAGCTTATAACCATCTGCAGTCACATAAAAGGTGTGTAACTAACCTGGAAATATTAGAAATATTACAAAGAAAGCAGTGACGCAGGACAACAGTTGCTCATTCTCCATTCACTCGGATTATGAGCTTATCTTGCTCTGCGCATCGCTATATGTCCCAGTGTGACGCTGCTCATGATTACTGCCACCCTGTGTCCATTTTAGGAAATACATGTAATTGGGTGCTTTTTCCGTAATTTCTCATTAGTATTCAATTATATAAATCAGAATAAAATAAAATACTATTGCAATAGAAGGAAAGGAAACAAAAAGTAATAATTTCAACAAAACTTATTTTGTGGGTGTCACATAATACAAAGGTTTACCTTGGGAGGGTAAGTATGTACTGATATGCAGAAGTGGAAAAAATATTTAGATTCTTTACTTACTCATTTTACTTAAACCTCATAAGAATGATCAATTAAATGTTCTAAATTATAATGTAACCGTATATAATCTAATTATAATGTAACCAGGCTTAATAATGAGAAACACTATTTAGCTGTCTAACCCAGTCACAAAAGGGTTAACTTTTATTTTCGTATCTTGGATGGACTTGAAAGTGAGCCAATGGGTGAACTCTATGAGGCAGTGAGCTGACCAATCAGCTGCCAGCTAGGCTCCGTTACAGTTACGCCTCTAGTTTCGCGTCTCTGCACGTTCTTTTGGGCTTGCACTCAAGCACAGGAGGCTGCATTATCCACTTGGTGAGGAAAAAAACGACATGGAATGAGTTAAACAAGTTCTGTAATCATTATTGCTTATACTGACTACACCTTGTTGTAATATAGAGTGTAAAAGGGAGTTGTGCCTGCATCCCCTGTGATCATGGAGCTAAAGGCAGTGAATTCCGCTAAATTGGTGAGTTGTTTATCTGGTGCTAGGCCTCTGAGTTCGCTAGCATTCATGCTAACAGGCCAGGCTTTTGATGCCCATTTGTATTTAAGCTAGTCTGCTGAAGTTACTATGAATTTGCTAGCATTCATGCTAGCTAGACTGACTATACTTGACTGTCCAATCTGAATTTTCTGTTTCATGACTAAAACACCTTTTAAACGTATACATAAACCAAAACAAGTGCCTTCCGAACATTTTGCAGCAGCACCGCAGCTTTTTTCCAGTGCTTAGCACCGCCCAAGACGATGATGGGTTTAAAGAAATGCCAATAAACCAGAGCATGTTTTCCTCCCATCCCCCAATGCTATGTGGAGTAGCCAGACTCTTCTCCAGCGCGCTTTGGAGGCGGGTCTGGCAAAGTCAGACTATTCCCCTAGTAAGAAAAAAAATCAGTTGGTTATATAGAGCATTCTTCTATCATGCCCCTCATCTTTGGAATGGCCTCCCATTACATGTTAAAGAAGCTCACTCAGTTACATTTTTAAATCTAGATTGAAAACCCGCCTCTACTCATTATACTACAGCTAACCATAACACACATATGGAGGATATATTTATTCATAATTCAAATTGAAAGTCCAAAGCGAGATCAAATTAAAAATATTATTATTTTACTACGCTACTAGGAAATGCCATAACTGAATTTAAAAAAGGAAACTGAAAAAGCAAAGTTGAAATGTAAAATAATTTGAAAATGTAAAGTGCAATGTAAAAAGTCAAATTTAAAATGCAAAGCTTAAATATAAATGCTTAAACTGAAGTCTTTGAAATCTTTTGTTGATTGAAAATCGCAATGGAAATAAGAAAAGAGAAACCTCAAATATGAAACTCAAAATGTGAAATGGAAATGGAAATACTTAAATTAAAATCTCAAATAGAAAAAAAGAAATAATTTTATTTTAGCCTTTGCACTTTTATAATTTTCAATTTGAAATTTTATGTTTTGAATTTTACATTTGGCAATTGCCCTTTGACATTTTAAAATTCACCTTTTCCACTTTGATTTAACATTTCGCTTTTCCATTTGGACTTGACAGACGTCAAAAGCGAAGGCGTGGCCCAAAGGCTGGTGGGAGGGTCTGAAACGAAAGGGGTGCAGAGGCACCTTATGGACAGCAGGGGGAGCTGACTGCTGGGAAGCACACTGAGTTTAGGAGCATCTCGCTGCAGCCCGTGGGAAGGACATCAAGCCAGCCTGGTAGCGAAGCTGATGTAGCCTCTTGTTTCACATTAGATGACAGAAACTGATGATGTAGGCTAAACACAAACGACATTTCATGCAACAACAGTGAAGTTTTCATATAGTTACTGTAATTGGGCCTGTGTACTTTTTCGTTCATTTGATTTACGATTTTGAAACGACATCCAAATTTGAAAAATGGGGCATTTTAAACCAATGTGTTCAAACGGAAAACGAGCCATATTTCAGGTAAAAAACTTGTCCATGATTCTATTGAGAGACTTCCAGCTGACAGTGAGGTCTGTGAGCATCACTGGCCGGCCGGCGAGCATGCGATCCCGGCCGCCACCAGCTGGCTGCCATGTCAGGCTGGAGCTTCTCAAATCTGACAACATCGGAGTAAATGTGCAATTGGCCATACATTTTTGTAAAACTGCCCATATTCAAACCCTACACAGTTGATTTCTCGCATAAAAAAGTCTCAGAAGTGAATTTAGTGGTGAAATAGCAGACGATGTGAGTGTGGCGGTGAGCCTGTCTGTGTGTGTGAGGGGAACATGTGTCTCAGTGGCCGCAAGATGCTCAGAAGGGACAAAAGCGGACTGACTGAGAGGAAACTGCTCTGTAGGAGAAACTGTGTGGCCCTAAAAGCGCCGTTATGTTTCCAACTCTGAGCTGGAGTGAGACATGCGTTCCTGGCGCCCCGTCACTTTCACTGCCACTGACGCCGCTGTTTGCGAGTTGGCTCAGGGGTGGATTGGACCAGGTGGGTGCTGCCCGCAGGGCCTTATGGCCGCGTCGGTTTGATGTTTGGCGGGGGATACCGCCGTGGGGGAGGAGGGCGGTACGGTGGAGCTGGGGAGGCGCAGCCGCATCATGCGGGGTGCCATCTCCTCGAGCTGACATCTTGGTGACGCTATTGTGGCCGAGGCGCCGCTCTCCAGGAGGTGTGTTTCTGCATCCCCTCCACCACCTATAGCTCGTTGCTGTCCAAGCTGTGGTCCAAACAACCCACCAGGCGCAATGGGGCAATTTCGTTCTGCGCCGCAGTGACCTAGGTGGCACACAGGTGTGCACGGTACTTGAAGCGGGTATGGACCTGGTCCCGGGGCACGCCTCGCAGCTTGGGCGGAGATCTGGTGGCAGGATGTAGCCGGTCCGTCAATCGGTACACAGGCAGACACCGCTGTTCTTCCAAGTCTTCAAACTGCTTGTCGCTGAAGAAAAATAGGGAGCAGATCTCTGGTCTCGCAGCTGTAATATACAGTAACTGAGGGATAAACCCAATAGCAACAGCTCTTAGAGTCTATACGAACTAGAACCACTGCTCTCTCTCTCCCTCTCTCTCTTGGCGCACACACGTCCGCAGCGTGCAGTTCACTATGACGCTGTCTTGCGCAGACCACTCTCTTTCTCTGTTAAAATGAGTCGGGAAGCGGACAGAAAAACCTAACTTTACTTGTAATGATATTAAACAAAAGAGAAATGTTCTCCCTTTGTCCTATAATAATCATAAATCGATGCTAGAGTAGCCTACTTCCTTGTTTAGTGCATTTAATAAAATGCAGAGGAGGAGAAAATAGCATCTGTCTTCACAAAAATTATCTGTTGAGTGTTTGATGGTAATTTATTTGTGCTTTAGAACATAATCCATGTGAAACAACAGTAAAATAAGCTTTATTTCTCTCTGTCTACTCTGCCGTGCAAAGTGAAAAGACCATAGGAACAGTAAAGATCTGCTTTATCATGTAGACAAATATCTTGAGTCAATGTTATTGTTTTGGGGAGAAAATTGTGTGTTGTCTTTGCCGTAACTTCAAAAGCTGTAGAGAAACCAAGACAGAATACCGTAACATCAGTTACGGTTCTTTGTCTTTGAGTTAAGGTACTCTGTAAATGTGACGCACGCACGCACGCACGCACAGCAGAAGACGACGCTGACACGCAGCACATGTACCTGACTAGGAAAGATACCGCTACGCTCGTTACTGTAACTAGGCTACAATAAAACCTAAAAGTAAATACGTATTAATACCTACTCACCTGTCTACAGGCATACACATGTAGGAAGCAATATATATCAATCTCTGTCTGGGCACAGTCCACTCTCGTCCACCGCGCTGTTTACACAAACACAGCTCTACTCTAGTGAATTTTGACAAACAAGCTAAAGCAAAAGCTGTCGGTTTGTAGTCTAACTGTAGTCTATCTTAGTTTGCTACAAATCTTGAAATTTGGACAAATTCTTGTGAACTTAACTGCTGGCTGAACTAACCATCGTCTCTGCAGAGCATCTATGGATGTATAATAAGACCAAAACAAACCAACGTGGCTACTTAATATGCACGTGAATGACGGCATCTTTATGTTCACGTATTCTTGCAATGAGTCTAAATTAGTGCCTCATATCCAAACAGAAGAACATGCTTTATATGCATTAAAACACTCTCATGCTTAATTCTGACGTCTGTCAGAGAGAGTGTGTGAATCAATCATGACTGCCTGTGTGGTACTAGTATGAAATACAGAAAAAATGTATTGATATATAATTTTCATATGATGTTGATAAATGTGAAGCCATTTTTATCATAGTGAGTCCAATAGGATTAATATTGCTTACATTTTAAGTAAAAGTTATCATTGTTATCATAACATTGTGCTATAAAATAGAAGTTAAGGTCTTTTGCCTTGGTATGACCGATTTGTCATTTTGTGGGCAATGCTAAGGCAGAATACAGTAACTTCCTAAAAAGGGTCAAAGGTCAAATTTGAGTTCAAATTTTTTGTTGTTGATTAATACAGGTATACACTACAAAATGTGAAAATTACAATAGTATACCTATAACTCAATTGTCAGGACATTAAGATAACTTTAAAGTCATTTTTCTCAGTTTCACACTCTGGCGAGTTAAGGTCTTTTGCCTTTGTAGGGCAGTACTGTACAATGACAAATTCAAGTACAAAACGCTCAGTTATGTTGTTACCTTGGTTCTTTGGGTGAAGAGACTCTCTCTCCACCATACATATGGAATAAGTAACAGTGTAACTGTTAGTTATACAGGAGAGAAGCCAGTCAGTTGAGTTTATGGCAAAACCTTTTAATTTTCAAATTTTGATTGAATAAAGGACTATTTTCCCAGTCTTATTTCTTCATTGAAGTTTTCTGTAAAATAGTGTTAAAATCTCGTCTCAATCTCGTGAACCCAATCTCGTGTCTCGTCTCGTGAGCTGGGTGTCTCGTCACACCCCTAATAATTACTGATGTTAGAGATATAAGCTGCATCTTAACCTTTTACTATCCCGCTCATGGGATGCAAGCACTATGTAGAGCTATAGATAAAACTTGTCTTTTCAGTAATTGTGGTCACTTTAAAAGGAGAATGCAATGTCGAAAAATGATCCTGTAATAAAATGGAAAGATTTGCTCAAGTATGGCACTTGATTTATAGGCTGCTTAGTTACTTTCCACCACTGTTGATAGAAAACTGGGTACAAACTAATAAGGAAAATGACTTCATTCTTGAGAATAAAAGTTAAAATGTGCACTGTGAGGTGCATGATTATGGGAGGTATAGGGAATGAAATGCTGCTGGGTTATGATGAAAAGTATCTAAATCTAAATCTGTCTGTTTGCAACTGTCGGGAATGTGATGGATCTTGTATTCTGCCCTGGATGAAGTCAATTTTAGAAGCAGACATAGGCATATATCTGTTGGATCTTTCTCACGCATAAACACGTTCCCACCTTGCATCATTTTCCCTGTGTCCTTCAGGTTTGCTTGCTTATCTCTTTGCAGCTTTGCTACCTCTCCTTTCTCACATACATTGTCCTCCCTGTCTGTCGGCCTCCCTCCCTCTCCCTACGAAGCATGCAGTGTTCTCTCACATACATTCTCTGTCTGTCTATTTCTGATTCTCTCTCTCTCTGATCTCTATCCTCCTGAGCATGTCTTGGAGGCAGATCGGCTGCAGCCAGCCAGGCAGCTGTGTGTTGTTGGTCTTGTGCCATCACCACGGCGCTTTGGCTAACCCACTATCTATTTGTTTAGAGGAATTAAAGGATGCACTCTCTCCAGGGTACTCTGGCCTCTGAGGTGCCAGAAGGGGCCCATATCAGAAATTGCACTCAGTAAACACACACACACACACACACACACACACACACACACTCAGAACTAGATAGATAGAGCCGGACTCATAAAGAGGAAAAACCTCTTGATAACCCATCGCTGATCTTTGGAATGATCATCACATTTGATTCCCCACCACTGCATCACGTCGCAGGACAGGGGTGGGGGTTACAGATGTGTGCTTTTGAGGTAGTTTCACACGAATGCCATTACACTTACTACTTGACTGCCTTCATTTTTTCCTTTCTGTGCTCGTGGGGGACCACAGGAATGATTCAATATCCATTCTGACACGCAGTGTGCACTGCACGTTAATGCAATCCATTTTCTATTTTCTCCAAACGCTTTTAGTTACGGTGCAGTGGGGAAATTGGTTTTCCCTTCCAGCTGAATCATAGACTGTATGCATATGTATAACATGGTGCGACATAAATATGATTTGTGCAAACTTAAGTGGGTGAAAAAAGTAGTTCTGTACCATATCTGTAGCTAAATGAGCAAAATGAAAGTGGCAATCAGACGCCTAATATGTTTTGACGGGCCTATTGGCTTGGAAATTGCCTCACTGCCTTGCCCCAGCTTAACTTAGATGGGTCTTTTGAAGTCGCTCAATGTTTGTTTGTTATTTTCAATGTATGGACTAATGCTTTCTGCATTCCTGTAACTAGCTCAGTGGGTGGGAAGAACCTCATTTTCTCCTTGACGATCACAGTCAATGGGCTCAGCATACAGGCATGTTATTTGCTGCTCCCACACTGTGAGCCATGTATGCAGAGCCTGCTCAGCTGCTGGTGGGCAATGAACTGAAAGCACAGAGGCTGATATCTGCTCGCCTGCCAGCAACTCCTCAGGGAATTGCATCACTTATAAGCTTGCAAAGGTGAGATTTAATTCTGACAAAAGACTAGCAGAAACAACAGGTATTTTAATATTTGGCCAACTGGCGCTACTAAAACATGTTGGAAAATAAAGCTGCATTTTACATGTGGTGCAAAGTAATGGAAAACACAGCTACAACTAATTAGCTGCTATCTTGTTAATTTCAGAAACTACACTCAATATGTGATCCCGCTGTTCCTTGAATAAACTTATACCAGTGAAGGCTCCAGTGAAGTAGGCTTATGCTAAACTTTTTCAGCACTCAACAGTTCACTAGAAAGTAATTATGTTGTAAATTGGTGAAAAAGAAACAGCCATCTATATCCATACAGCTGGAGAGAAAGGGTGAGACAGAGGGCTCGGCACTGACTGATCATTATTGATGGAGATTCACTTTCACTTAGCAACAGGATGACTGGCTGACTGCTGATGCTCGGAAAGGGAGGACTGCACGTGAACCACCATTGGCTGGTTTTCATGGCCTATTGAGCCAATCAAGGTGACTGTGTGAAGGCCTGCCGTCGGGTGCCACTGAAACCTTTGTGGAATCTTGGGTGAAATTTGGTCCAGTTCCACTACACTCATCCCTCCCCCACACACACACACACACACACACACACACACACACACACACACACACACACACACACACACACACACACACACACACACACTTCAAAGCAATGGTTTTGAGAGAAGTAGCCAGATTAAACTCTCTGTCAAATCAGCATTACACCTCTCTAGGGTGAAGTGACTGACTGTCACAGCACCAGACATGGCTTATTTTTAGGTTCATTCGAAGGGGTTTCTATCATATAGGAAAACTTTTACCTTCAGACATCCTAGTATTTTTTTCTTCTTTTATTTCACCTGCAAGTTCTGTAAGTTTGTCTATCCTCTTATTGCCGCGAGGAAAAGCCAATCTCCACTGGAAAAGCATGTGCATAAATCATGTGGATGTATTTACAGTGATGTATTCTCATGCTTGTGGTGTCACGCTTCACAGGATTCCAGCATGCTGCATTCTCATGAATATTCACGACTCATTCTATATTTGACATTTATTAACTCTGTTAGCTGCAGATATAGTGCTCTAAAATGCACGCTCTTCTTTCTATCTCGCTCGTATTGTTCATACTGTACACAATTAGTGTCATGCAGAATCTTTCTCTTTGACTCTGTAGATTTGTATCTGCATGTGCTCTCAGCACACTATGCCTTCTTCACTGACTGAAACTTTCTGTTCACCTGTTGTGTGCATGACCAGTGTGCGTGCTTTGTCGCCATCAGCATGTTGTTGTGCATGTGCCTGTGCAGGCCTGTGTGTTCACTGTGCACCAGAGCATTAAAGCATGTACCAGCTCTAGTCATTCTTCAGTCACAGGAACATCCCCGCTGTGAGTTGTCCACACAGGTGAGAGTCCCAGCTGTGCAGGCTCAGAAGACTGTAAGCTGAAAATACTGTATGGTATGCACGCAAAGTACAGAACTGCACCCTGAATGTTTCATGCAAATAGAATCCTTTCATCAACATTACATTCAACCCAGAGTCAGCATGTTTATTGCACTGAGAGAAACAGAGACACAGGCCCTCTATTTTGGTATTTTTACAGGTTACAGGTGGCTGTGATGGCCAAAGGTAATGACTCTGATGGTCATTGAACTATGTAAAAATCCACTCTATGGCTAGGCAGTGAAGGGATATAAAAATGTATCATTTTTCGAAAGGATTATATCATAATGAAAAAGGTCAGTACAATGTACACTTTTGTTTTCAAATGTTATTTGAATTATGAATATATATGAATTAAGTAAGGGAATAATGAGTAAAATGTTACAAAATTAAACATGAAAGAAATGACTATGCCCCTAAACTGTAAAATACCCTTGCTCAAACTCGCTGAAATAATTGTGCTTCCTCGGAATTAAGGTTTTTACATTCTTATTTATTTGTTTCTTCATTTTTTTTCCCCTAATGTTTTAAGGTTATTCATAACAAAAAAAAACATTGTTTTGTTTCTAGTTTTGTATTTAATCCTATTTTTGTTAAAGCTATAGTGTGTAGTTTCTATCGCCTCCATGAGGAATTCTAAGTAATGACAACAAAACTGTCTGCGTGTCCGACATGATACAAGCCTTCCGTGATCGCGCACCCCAACTAAAAAATTAGGTATGTCATATAAATTAGGTTTATTGACCATGAATTTAAAAAAAAGTGTTATATAAATATACATGACAAAAAGCATCAAAAGCATCAGGAAAAGCGACAAAAACATCAATAAAAAGGTTGTTTTTTTTTTTACTCGGAAGGACAACAAGTTCATGGTCGACAGGAAGACAGCACAAGGGTTAAGGCAGAACCTCAGAACATCAAGGAGGGCAACAGTGATTATGATGTAGGGGTGGTTTGAGAACACCCATCCCGATGTGCAGCTATGTCATGTCTTTGCTGCGAGGGAACCCTCGCATTTCACACCTTCAAGCATCTTTAATTAGCGTCACTCACCGGGCAACAAGAATCTTCCCCAATGCTGCAATACTTAAGCCCCCTCCCCCACCACCACCATCACGACTTGCTACCACCACCTCTGAGTCACAAATACTGACAATCTCAATTTACCTTTCCACTCCTGGCGGGCTAGGTGTTTTTTTGTGCGTTGCCAAATTAAGGACCTGGGAATTACTCTCAGCACGGAATAATGATGAGGCGGCCCTTATCAAGATATGGAAGTGTGTTTATAATGAGATCGTAAACATATGCTCGTGCCAGCGCAGCACCTACCCATCAGCTTAATTGGCTCGATGTGGAATCTCGGCCCTCGTTGGTCCTCTCCAGAGCAGGAGGGGTATGTGGAGGAGGAAAGTGCGGAGGTGTGTTGTTACATTCTGCAAAGCGGATTTTATGACTGGAAACACCCAAATACATTAGTGTAAAGACCTCCACACAAAGATGATCTTGTATGATCCATACGTGACACATACGTTGTGTGTGTGTGTGTCGGCAAAACACACACACACACACACACACACACACACATTGCACCAACCAGAGAATGCATTAAGGCTACATCAGGTACAATAATTGGCACCTGCGTGGACAATATTGAGGGTAAACAGACCCATTGTGCATTGTACTTGCCTTTGTGAATCAATGTAATTGCAAAGCCAAATGGGGTGCAAAATATAATGAATTGGCCCAACAATTGACAAAGTATGTTTCTTAGCGTAATGAGTCTCGCCGAGGCTGCATTTGGTCCAGAAGGGAATAGAATGAACAGAGGTTAAATTGCCCTAACCTCTGTCTGTTTAGGAGCTTGTGGGAACAATTTGGCAGCCTGAAATAATTTAAATGCCCTTAATTATCACTCTGCTCATCACACATGCGTGGAGACATGTATGTACACTGGAACACAGTTATGCAAAAACTATCCATCCATTTATCTACATAACATGCTTATATATCCATGAATGAGACCAAAACAAAAAAAGGAAAACACATTTATATATTGACTGACTCATTTGAGCTGCTGTATCATCCAATGCTGACATGTGTATGCTTGCTACATGATATAAATATTAATGTTAAATCAGAAAATAAACAATAATTTCATACACACACTTGTATACTGTATCTGCCTCTGTCCACGTAATTAATGAGGATCATGCTGCCAAAAACTGAGAAGTGAATTCAAATGTACTTTCAACCTGACAAATTAAAAATTCCAACTTATGCTCTCAGCAGATGGAACCTTTGCATCTTCATTGCTCTTCTCTGGCAAGCTGTCCACTCCCTTGCTGTGCTCGTTGCACAGGTGTTTGCGGTCCTTCCCTGCAGTGTACAGCGGGTAATCACACATGATGGTGTTCTGTGCATTACAGTATAGACAGATTATACATGCAAGCGTGTCATAGCTCCCCTGCAGTGGCATTTACAGTATAAGAGGTTAGCTCTGCTGCACACAACTAATACGTAGCTTGCAGCCATCCATATAGAACGAAAGCTCATTACAAGGCCGAGAAGCCACCACCTGCTAGTATCGACAGAGATGTGATGGGCCTATGAGCGCAATCTAAAGTGTTAACTGCCTGCAAATATGCCGTAACGTGTTATTGCACATAAGCGTTGATTTGGTTAATTTAATATTCTTCTTCATTGTTTTAATAAACTGGGCTGGAAATATAATCTATTTGAGCAGATGTGTTTATCAATTACAATTAGTGGCTAATTATTCATCTGAAGATTGCACCAAAGACATTTTCGTGTTGGGTGTGTGAAAGGATTTGCCTTTCTAAATGGAAAGGAACATTGCATCCAAAACAACGAAAAACTGAGTCTGTGAAATAAGTGTATCATCGATTTTCTCCACCCTTCAATATGTAAGCATTATATTGCTAAATTAACTCCTGCAGTAGTTGAAATGTTTAGTCATAAGAGCAGTAAATTCAATCTTGCGGCTATTGGTGTGCTGTAGGTGTAACCAACTGTGAAAAGTTGCTCCACTTGCTTTTCTGATTCAGACATTATGTGTGACTGATTTCACATGTCTATATCACTGTACTGTACATGCTTATGCAAGCATGTCATTAAAAGCCACAACAATAAAAAGAGCCTTATGTCACACTTATGCACAATTGTGCTCCTATACCCCTCCCGTCACATAACCTATTTTCCCTTCTAGCTCTTCCATTGTTTTACACATTGCAATAATCCCTCTTTGTGTGGATATCAAATAAAGAAGCAACATTCTTTCAAAATGACATGTTATTGCTACTTTTAAAGGGAATGCTGAGCATATGAGATGTTACAGCTGCAAGAGACACTGTCAATGTAGAGTTTACGCCAGACAATAAAAAGGTGATTGAATAGATGTGTAATGAATAGGTAAATGAGTGAGGTTGCCAGAGGGTGCACTTGATGAATGTGAGTGCTGAACAGAAGAAATTGTCACAGAAGGTCTTTTTTTTCTTTGAAACTCCATCATCATATGGAGATGCATGTAAACCTTTTTACAGCAAGCTTGCTAAACGTATTGCTTTTTGCTCCACCCCAAAGAAACAATCTGCTTGTTGCTATAATGCATTTACCTTGTATCTAATCACCCTGCTGTCGATGCCAACCAGGGACAGCTTCTACAACTAGCTGAAAACTAATCAGACGCCGTCACAACAGGGTGTTGATACAAGCTACCTAACAAGCTGGAGAAGCAGAAATTGATTTGATGCATCAATAGTGAAATGATCAGCTCCAAGTCAAAATGAGTGCATTGATGAAGTGTGTACTCCGTTCAGTTGAAAGAGAGCCAAGTCATATTAGGAACACAACCAGCTGTTCCCAGCTGTTATTACCTGAGAGCTTTGGGCCTATCATAATATAGTAGTAATATCATAATCTGGCATATTAGGGCTGCCACAATGTTTGTAATATTACCTGATGGAGTGTTTTTTACAGTTGCCATAGAAGTTCTCACACTCAAAAAACATGGAGCGGACTCCGATGCTTTTAATAAACTGAATCAACTGTTTGCTTAGTGACATTGAAAACACTGTTCAATCCTGTGTTCAGTACCAGCTGCAGACTTGACGGCTGCATAAACTTACAAAGGTCTACATAAAGGAATAAGAACCTCTTTCGCATTTGACTAGGTAGGAAATATAAAGACATGAATGGTTTATTTTGTCCACTTTTTTTTTAACTTTGAATGACTATGACATATTCATAATCATATCCTCAAAGCCCCAGAGGCACTCTTTCTGTATTGATGCTCATCATGATCCCTTTGCTGACAAGTGATACAGACAAAGTTACAGAAAATGGATTAGAAAGCAGAAGAGTAGGACAGAAAGAAAGAAAGAAAGAAAGAAAGAAAGAAAGAAAGAAAGACATGTATTTTGCATTATAATCAGATTGGTCCCATATAGTATGTAGATGACATGGTTATCCGGTTTCACTTAATATTTTTATATATATATATATATATATATATATATATATATATATATATATATTATA
Organism: Sander vitreus; assembly: GCF_031162955.1. Classification (NCBI taxonomy): domain Eukaryota; kingdom Metazoa; phylum Chordata; class Actinopteri; order Perciformes; family Percidae; genus Sander; species Sander vitreus. Next base: position 27,223,937 of record NC_135859.1, read on the forward strand.
TATTATTATTGTATTGATTTATTTGACAAATTGGTTGCACAAATGCAAATCAAATCTACACATATTGTTTTTGGATTAATTGTTTACATACACATATTAGTGCAGTGATGTTAATTAAACATAAAACACTAGCTTACGTGGTTTTAGTTGAATACTGAAATAGTCAACATTGACTTTAAGCACAAGTGTATGCATGGACTTTTACAGTATTTTTCACTTGCAGTATAAGAACACAATATTGGATTGTAGAAAACGGCACCAGTTAAAGTAAGCCAGGCAGCAATTACATTTCCTCGAAAACATATTTAGCAAAACTGTAGAATATAACTTCATATTTTTGTGAACTTCATAATGTGTAATATGTGTACAAATAATTAAAAAGGTCAAAGAAAATCTTTGCTGAAACGAACGTGAAATGTCACACACATCTGCAAAACAGCAGTGCCTCTGGCCTGTCAGCAGTTGGATCAACTTCCACTAAGTCCTCATTTGTGGGCAATTATTTGCTTTTTTTTGGATCACCATTTCATTTGTCAATCAGATTTTTCATTGGCCGGACACTGGAGGTGGCTGGGAGGCTGGGAACTGTGTCTTAATCAATCCGACATGAACGTGTCGCTGCTCTCAGGCTTCGATCACTGTACCCTGGACCACAGGAGCCCTTCTCTCTGGTCATAGCGACTCTTATTAGACACGGAGAGACGGATTGTAGAAGTTTGTTTGAGAAAGGAGGGGAGGGAGCGGAGGATGGGGGAAAGTAGAGTTATATACTGAGGGATACAGGGGGATGAAGGGAAGATATGGAGAAATGAAAAAAATACAGAAAATGAAATGGAGGAAGGAGGAGGATAATTATAATGAGACCAAGATGATGAAAGGAAGGAAAGCGACGAATGACCACAGGGTGAGGTTTTGATAGAGCAGTGGAATATTGCAGCAGTGGCCACACGTAATCTGACACACACTGATGCATATCAGATGGTGCTAAAGTGTAATTTAGTAGGTTAATCAGTTTGGTTATTATGTTGTAATGTGGCTTTAATATAGATAGATATTGATCACAATTTCCTGGGTCAATTAAAGAGACATTAAGATTTTGCCTGCACCATAGCAAAAGAAATTCATAATTATCTGCAGAGGTGCAGTAGATTACTGATCAGTACCGACACTTAATGAAATTACGATTATATTTGAACATTGATAGCTTTCACTTTGCAGCCTCTATTGTGGTTTGGGAGAAAAGCTCCAGCTAACTAAGTATTTCTCTCAAGGCAGAAAACACAAAGAAAAACGTAAGCAATTACGTCCTTTTGACATGTTGTTGTTGGATCTTTCTCCTAATTAGGCTGCTGATTCATCTCTGGTTAGAACACAACTTTATTTCTTGGATGTTAAAACACAACTTTTTCTGTGTACATTACAGGATCGTGTAATTCATTTTTTGTGCAGGTCGTGCTGTGTGGGTAAAGACTATGCGGCCTGGAGTGTGACACCAGAATAATTATAGACTTATTCAGTGTTATTTTCAATTAATGAATGGTTAATTAAATAGATAATTCAATAACATTTACATTTAAATAATGCATCAAAAACTAAATGAATATATAATATAAATATAATGTAACATGTCAATTAATAATTCAATTATTTACTGTAGTCTTTAAATCATAAATTTTTTCTTTATCCATGATTAATTCAAACATAATTTGTTAAATATTTTCTCTATATTAATTACTTAGTTAAAGTTACTTTGTGAAGTTTTCTTGAATGCAAACAGTGAATGTTCACATACAGACACATTGTGTGTATTCTAAAGCACTAACAAATTATAACCATTTCCTTCCTCATAAAACATGTGCGAAGTAATCTTTTCTGTTATTTTGAAACCTGCATTGTTTACCTTCATGTTTGCATTGGCTAGAGTCTCCTTTTTCTTCTTCATCCTTGATAATAGTTATTGCCACCAACAGAACAGTCAGCCAAGTGCGTCCTCGTGCATACGATATGGGTGCCCACTCATATCATAGAAATATTGCTCTACAGTCCGGCTAGGGAACCTTTTAATTATTTATTTTTAATAAATCAATTGATTTTTCATTTTTAAACTCTGCAAAAGTTTATTCCAGTGGCACCATAATCCAGATTGTTCTGAAAGATCTGCTGGTCAATAAAGGTTAAATGTGACACTTTACTAAATGCCACCTGATGCAATCTAATGGAAAAAGCTCGTAATTCGCACCAGTCTGCAACACTTAGATCTTAGCTCAAGCCAGGTGAGCCAGGACTGACTGACTTCTTCATGCCACATTATGTCTGAGCTGATTACAGGCGCATATCTGACATACTGAAAATGCCACCACTGTGTCAAGAACAGGCCTTAGTAGAATACTGAACGTGCAAGTAATGATGAAAATTGGCCCGAAGCTACCCTGCAGGCTAGAAAAACAGACGCTGCGTCTACAGTCCCCAATCTCCATTATCTATTGAGATGGGAGAAGGGCAGAATGGTGTCAGGAGAAAGGAGTTGGAGGCCTCTGTTGGATCAACAGTGATTGACTGACTCATATGTGGCTGAATGCTTGGATGGTTAATTCATGGGGAAATTGAATAATTGATTTATGGAGTAATTGTTTCATACATTTATTAATGATGTGATTTTTATTTCCCACTGCCATGGAGTCAAGGATGTTACTAGGGGAAAAGTGTTTGTTCACTCAGACATGGAGGAATAGATAGCATAAGGCACAATCACACATACAGTAGAGCTGTCAGCAGCATGACACCTCGACACTCAACACCTCTTTTAGAAATAGATACAATCTCCCAAACCTTTTTTTTTCTCATCCTACACCTAACCCCTCTCCTCCACTGTGTGATGAGCAATGCCAGGTGATGATGCATCACTTTGACACCTCACAGAATCTAAAGCCGGTACTTTCACCAAGCTAAACTTTGACACAACATGTGGCCTGGCCGTGTGCCAATTGTGCTGTTCGTATACAAATGTTCAGTTCATCCTGAGGCTGGTAATGAGCTAGTAAGCAGTGGAATCCTCAACGGAGCGTGAGACGGAGATGAATCCCTGGACTTCCACACAGCTGCGGGATAAACCTGGCCTTGCTAAGACACCCACTCCCATCTGCACCATCTGCTTTGTAGCTCAGTAGAAATCCCTACCACCCCTCCACACCAGCACACACACACACACACACACAAACAAATTCACCCTTCCTCCACCCACCCCCCTTCTCCTTCTCCTCCTCCTCCTCTCACCCACGCTTGCACACCTGCACACTCCTGACACTCACACACCACTGATAGTGTCAAACGCTTAAATGCCAGACCACCTTCCACCTACCGGCTGCATCCCACATGCGCAGAGGAAGTGAGCGGAATACAGACATGCCACCCCTAAACACACAAACATGCACACATACTCAGACAAACACATACAGTAGCCTGCTGTCCTGGAGGAGAGGGATAATCCCTTTCTTTCTCTGCATCACTGTTCTTCAGCTCAACTTCTTCTACTTCACTGAAGTTGAGGCAAGAGATGACCTTATAGTCCGTGTAACTTTTTGTCAGGTTACTTCTACATGCCACAGCTTAGTTATCCATTTTAGACCCGTTATTAACATTTCACCGATGCTGTGAAAGGCAATGTTTTGTATTTCTACAAAGAGTTGGGGTCTCTTGTTTTTAATTAGTAAGCTACATCATTCGATAATTTAGGTTTCTGTTTTGGGTTGTTAAAATCCCAGAAAGCTAATTAGCATTATCTATAATGGAGAAATTAGGTGTTTCTATTTTTTCTATCCATAGGGGTCACTGCTTTTATTTATTTATTGACATTTACATCTATATACATTTATCATGCTAACCGAACAATACACATTCAATTTTATGGATCAATAATCGCTAGTGCCTGAAAACAAGGCAGACAGCTGTAAAAGAGTGAAAGTTGAATATTTTCAAACACTCACATGCAAAAAAAGTTGTTCACCAAACATACAAATTAAACATAATATTTATGTTTAACAAAGATGTGGAGTGAGACAAAGGGTGGATTACTAAGGATGAGGAAAAGAAAACATAGCATACACGTGTGGAAATATGTGTAGTATTGTCACACCGGCACTGGGCTCTCCCTCAGCCACGCCCACTACACAGTCTCCTCTCAATTAGTATCATCGTTCACTATCCCCAGCCTATTAGCACTCCTCACCTGTTGCCTGTTTGAACTCGTTATCTCATCTACAAGAACCCTCTCCATAGCGCAGTTGTTGTCTGGTCTCATCACTATAGGACTCCACATGTCATTTGGACCCTCCCATTTTTTTTGCTGCTGTGCCAGATCTTCCTGTGTTTATCTTCTGGCCTGTGTTCTTTTGAGTTTATTAGAACTATCTTTGAAGTCTCCAAAGTTTTCTGTGTTTTTTGGAATCCAAGTTTCCTGAGTTTGAGCCTGCGTTTTTGAATTGAAGTTCCCCGAGTTTTTCCCTGGATTTTTGGGTGGAAGTTTCCAGAGTTTTTCTGCTGTTGTTACTTTTTGTACTCTGTCCAAGACCTCCATTAAAGATATTCGGATGGTATTCTGTGTCCTGAGTCTGAGTCTGTGACAAGTATGAAGTTAGAGCAAACTTAATTCAAGAATCAGTATCCTTTTATGCAATGTACTGTATTTCAATCAGGAGAGACTCATTAAGTGAAAAATGTATCAGTAACACGCGCATGGATAAAATGACAAAGTCTTTAGCAATTAGACCCATCATGACGTCATCATGACAGAGGGGTAGAAAAGCCGTCTCTCGTTTATTGGCTGTGTCACAGGTGATACCCAATCCGCATAATGTCTCTGTAAACTCGTAATAAAACCGGAGAGCGCTTGCGCACACAACATGGTGTTCAACGCGCCCCTGTTTCAGTTTCAAAAAACGTGTTGCTACGTTTTGTCGGGGCTGAGTGTGGCCCAGGAGAGAAGGAGAGGGTTTGTGAATGAGTGAGTAACAAAAAAAGTCTTCCTGGTTGAACTAAGCTTAATAAGGCTGAGAAGGATATGTGTGAATGGTAAGCATGCTGTGTGTAGGATGTCCTAGAAGTGCGAAAACATTCGTAAACATTAGGTTACACCTATGTATTTAGAAAAGCAACAAAGCCCAAGCTGTAATGTAGATAATATGTTCACAGGTTACTACAAGCAAATGCTAAAGTCCTTGTTATAACTTTTAAATATAGCGGCACCCGTGAATTATGGAAGTAACATATTTTTTTATGTGCAAGGTTTATATTATTTATTTATGTTATTATCGCTTTTGGAACAAAGTTGCGTGTCCAACACCTTTTTTAATTTCTGCCCACAAAGTTTAAGTTGTTGCAGGAAACATCTTGACGTCCAGTACCCAGTTCTCATGATACATCCAGACCTGTCAGATGCCAGCAGGTTTGAGATATCTGAGTAAATGTCCTGGCTAAAACCCGGAAAGCTTTAGCCTATGTTACTGATTTGACAAGGTTTTTACTTGGCTAAATTCACCAGATAACTCAGTAGACATGCTTCTTGAAACGGCCCTGATTTACAGAATATTATTTCCTGAATCACTTTAATATATATCATCTGACAATGGAAAGAAGCAAAACTAATGTTAATTTACAATCAAGAAACATATACGTGTGATAGATTCTTGTACATGTGGCAGCTGGTAATGGCAGGGAGGGACTCCCTGCTAGGTGTTACAATTGATGATATTAATCGTGTGTGTGTGTGTGTGTGTGTGTGTGAGTATGTGTGACAGAGGGAGGGAGAGATGGCGTAAGAGGTTGACGGATTAGAGAAAACACTGTATATTTTTATGTGAAGCCGGATTAAGAGAGGGAAATTGAAAAACAAGTAGGTGAGAGCAAGTGTGTGTGTGTGTGTGTGTGTGTGTGTGTGTGTGTGTGTGTGTGTGTGCGAAAGTGAGAGGGAAAGGAACCCTTGCTGAGCCAGACAGACTTTTTATATCTCCCTCTAACACCACCTCAAGGTTGGCGGAAATTGTGACTTCTGAGACTGGAACCTGCGTCGACTACTACCCAGCCAATATCTGCTCTCCTAATATCTGCTATTTTTTTCTATCTGTGCTGTGTCCTACAATCCTCAGCAGTGATTATACAACTGAAAGGGAGCAGGAATTGAGATGATGGGATAGAGAACTCGATGAATTTATGTTTGAGCATGCATGTCGGTGAATATTTTGGAGCTGTGTGTGGAAAAAGACACCGAGGCAGATTTGCAAACAAAGACAGATGCGACTCAATGGTCGTGAATGCGTTTGTTTACATTTTGAAATAGTCTCGTTCAACTCAGCCACACCTCATCGCTCCTTCCCACTGGAGATGCACCAGCGTCAGGAGAAATTTCCAGCACAGGTTCTTTGTCAAGAAGAACTACAAAGGGGGGGGGGGCAACCAGAAAAGCACTAAAACAGATTCCATCTAGGATTGTCTCTATATGTCATTGTCAAATGAGCTGAGATAATAACCATTGTTGCAGCCTTCTTTGTGCCCTTTGGGTTCTTTTCTATTCTTATGTGCCATATAGCACAGAAAAATAGCATTTAAGGAACCAAGAAGGCCTTTCTTTCCTTTTGTTTTTCTGCATTTAAAAGGAGAGCAGGATCAGCTCCAAGAAAGTATCCCCTGGAGCATGTGTTTCTATGCTGATTGAATAAGTGATTGAAGTTCATCCAGCAGATTTAGTACTTACAGCGGTCTAAAAGTTTCATTGGCTACAGGCCAGGCTGTAAAAACAGTATGCTCAACAGCTCAAATTCTCATTAAACTGTGTTGAAAGCACATGAAACATGAGTAGTATGTATTTGTCTTGCTTATGTGGGCTGATGTGTCTTATTATTCTCTGGGCGTGTGGCAAAATAATCAGAGCTTCAACTGTTTGATATGACATTATTCACAACCCACCACTTTTCCTCAGTGAAAAATAAAATGCAGGTGAAATGCGATATGATGTCACTCATGAATAATAATACAGTTGTACTTTTAAGGACTATATTTCAACTTGCAATAAGAACTAGATGACAGCTTTCAGCGTTTCAAGATTACTTTTTGACAAATAGTGAAAAAAGGGGGAAAAGGTTCACTTTGTTGCTTTGACAAAAGCCTGGCTTTGCTACTGTGTGGCATATATTTCATGATTTCATAGTGTTTTTCCTCTTCCATGCTTCTGATGTGTAACTTACCAATCTAAAACTAAATAGTTGGGATATTTTTTGTAGAAAAGCTGAGCCTTAGTACTCCTACTTCAAATTAAAACAGGAAGCCAATCAACAACAATCACATTAGTCATAGTTTAAATTGCATGATGCTTTATTTAACCAGGTAGGCTGTTGAGAACAGGTTCTCATTTGCAACGGTGACCTGGCCAAGACAAGCGTAGGCATGGAAGACAACAAATAGTTTCACATTCAATAGAGTACAAGAACACAGGCTACAATATGCTACATAAAGTGCAGAATAAGTGGGCAATTACAAATGTCGGCACGTAGTGAGGTGCAAGTAAGTCGATGGATATGCAATATACATGAACAGAGAGTCTATATCACTGCTGAGATGGTGTAAAGAGTTGATGGTGTAAAGAGTCAGTAAACAGCTAGTCTAGTGGTCTAGTTAGTGATGTAGATCAGTTAAAACACAATGTATATGAATAGACAGTCTAGATAAATGCTGAGGTGTAGTGAAGAGTCAATCTACAGTTAGTGCAAGTTGCGGTCTATTAAGTGATGTAGATCAGTAATAACACAGTAAGCAGTAATCAGTCTATATAAATGCTGAATGTAGAGAAGAGACAATATACAATTAGTGCAAATGGTGGTCTAGGTAGTGATGTATATCAGTAATAATACAATATGCAAGAATAGACAGTCTGTATGAATGCTGAGATGTAGTAAAGAGTCAGAGTACAATTAGTGCAAAGTGTGGTCTAGGTGGTGATGAAGATCAGTGATAACACAGTATACAAGAATAGACAGACTATACAAATGCTGAAATGTAGTAAAGAGTCAATATAGTCAATATACAGTTAGTGCAGATTGCGGTCTAGATAGGGAAGTAGGTCAATAGATGTTCAAAAATTGTGTGACAACAAAGGTGGGAAGAAATAACGGTTGAGCATACAAGGGCAGGTGAATAGTGCAAATTAGCGTAAATAGATATGAAAGTGCAATGCAGGTGAAGATGTGCATCTGTGCAACTATGCAATGGGGCACGACAGAGATAATGGAAGAAGGGTGTACAAAAACAGTGGCCTCATGGATTTATGCTTTAATGCAATTGTGCTGCTGCAAAGTAGAAGGCTACACATTACTGTAACATCATCATCTGACATTTTGTTTTTAGACCTTTGAATATTTTCATCTTCACCTTGCCAAAAATAGGATTAAACAACAATAAAATACCTGAATTCATATTGCCTTTTTTTTTATATAAACGTGCAGTACATGTCGCACATGCAGCATTTACAGTGATAGATCTACTATGCAGCTTCCATCGGAAACACAATGCATTCGATGCAGAAAGTGAGATCAAGGGGTGAGCTGGCCAACATTGGAAACAGAAGACTGTGAACAATGGGCATGAGGGAGGTCTGTGAAAGTGAAATTGTTTTCCAGAGACAGATTTGTAAACCGCTGGAGCAGCTTGTAAGCAGCTTTCACTCAGACGAAACAATACCAACAGCGGCAAATGTATGCCTGTTTTCGAGACGTGTGTCCTCTCTATGGATGAACAACTAATACTTTGTGTTATTTTGCATTTTTCCTGATAGAAGCAAAATTTTATGTACAGTATGTGCCCTTTGCTGCTCGCTGCAACCTACAGCGTGTCCCAGAGCAGTGTGGGTTTAGCATTGACTTACTGGAGGGAGATAGTGGAGCCACGTGGGGCCGGCAAGGCTATAATGAGGATCTTCACCATGAGTGATAATGAGTGCTAAGGTAATCCTTGCCTGGGACCACGCACAAACACACAAACTAACACACACCACGCTCGCACACAAAATGCCACTAAGATACTTCACAAACACACATCCAGCCCCCCTGCACTTTGCCTGTGTCTTATCAGTCTAGCTACAGAGCATGCAGGGAAATCAGAGTTGCACAATCTTGCCCCCAGGAGCCACACTTGTGGCCCCCCAAAGGCTGTTATGATGATACTCCTCCTCCTCTTCCTCTCCTAACAGCTTCATTCTTTTATCACACAGGTAATCAGACAGATAGTGGTGCTGAAACCCTTCTTCCAGCTCAGTGATGGGGACCGCGGACCGAGGACCTCGATAATGCAACCCCCGAGCCTGGGCTTGTTAGCTGGAGCCATATCTGAAAGAAAAGAAGAGCATGGGGGGAGAGAGGAAGGAAAGATGTATGCTGGAGGGTTGTGGGTTTGTGTGTGTAGAGCAGAGAGAGAGCACAGTAGAGAGTATTTTATTTATTTTTTTACAACCCTGTGTGTGTGTGTGTGTGTGTGTGTGTGTGTGTGTGTGTGTGTGTGTGTGTGTGCGTGTGTGTGTGTGTGTGTGTGTGTGTGTGTGTGTGTGTGTGTGTGTGTGTGTGTGTGTGCGCAGAAGAGACACTCTAGTACTTCCGCAGATAAAAGGAAGGAAAAGCGAATCTTTCTCCCATGTGTCATAAGTATGTCCCTTTGAATGAGAGTTAAATCCATCAAGTGAAAGTGGAAGAGCTCTCTCTCCACCCCCCACACCCCCCACGCCCCTGATTATTCTCTCTCTCACCTCCTCTTGCTCTTTGATCTGATTGTTTCTCTCTCTCGCTGGACCAAATCAATCTGCCACCCACAGGTCATGCCATGACGGAAAGACGGCAAGGACACATATGTTTGAGCCGTGTGTGTGTGTGTGTGTGTGTGTGTGTGTGTGTGTGTGTTGCCTGAGTGTCCCTTCACAAGCGCGACAGCAGTCTTCCCGCTATGCTTATGAATAAAGATGCTATTAATCCTTAAAACATGGAGGAGGGGATTACAGTGTTTACTACGATGCATGTCTGTGGAAATGGAGTGATCTCACCCAGTAATGGTGGCATGTTTGGACTTCCAAGAAGCATTATGAAATGGCAGAAAAGAGAGGGAAAGACAAAAGAAGAAAGAGAACGAAAGTGTTTGCATGCATGCAGGCTGAGTGTGCGTGCGTAGCTGCCATATTTTCTTTAGTAATTCATGGAAAATAAGAGACACATCGGGTATTATAGTTCTATTTTTCACCGCAGCATCACCAATGGTTTCAAAGTTATTGCTGGTGCTTCCATGTGTTTAAATTTGCCCAAGCAACTTGCCAATATTTCTTCTTTCGTCTTCTCAAAATCCTCATCACGATAAGAGAATATAGGGGAAGAAAAAAAAAAGAGAAATTCAGAGAAGCAAAGCAACCAATCTCCCAAAATAGGTCAGTTTGAAAGCACAATGAATTTTCATACCGTCTTTTAAAAGGGCTTTTTAGGACTGAGGATTGTGGAGGAGAAGATGCTGCTGAGGATCTCTTTCTCACACACACATACACACAGCTGGGCCGAGGTTCGTGGCAGGGCCATGAAGACTACTACTGCCCCCTAGTGTTTGTCACTGGGATAACATTTTTTTTTCCCACTTGGGCTTGCATCCAGACGCTCACTTCTACTGAGCATTTGGCGAGGCAAAGACGTGTGGGTTCATCTTCCTCATATGGCCATTATGATCACAGCTTCAATGAAGATGTGGGTGTCCAAAATGGATGAGATGTCCATTTGTTTCCCCTTCACACGCCCTCTTTCTGCAGCTTCCAGAATCGGAGCCTACACAAGCACAGGGGAGAGGGAGAAATCAATGAGGATGTGCCACATTTGGCTCTCTTATCCAGAAAATCAGTGCTCTTACAGGCTGCCGCATCCCGCTAAGCCTGAGGTTGTGTAAGAATAGGGAGGCGCTCTCTGACTCATCATCCTGAAATAAAACAAGCAATTATTCATATCCTGTTTGGAGAAGAATCAACTAAGTTAATACTGCTGACACGGCTCTTAGCTCACCTCCAATTGCTCTTCTTTTTAACTCTATTCAATGTTTCTACTGTATATAGCATTTCTCTTCATATTAAAATCTTATCATAATGGGAAATCAAACCTGTAATTTAAGTGTCAAATCAGTTTCATTCATTCAAGACGCCTATTTAATTACTTCATATTTATCGTGTTCTGAACGATTTTTATTCAAGCTCTTCTTTTTTAAGCTATTCTACTGAAAATATGTGTCCAGTTAAGCATTTATATTTAACTCGAAGGGAACAATATAATTAAAGTGGCTATTATCAATAGTTTTATATTGACAGTGGATCACTTGACTTCCTGTACATACAAGTTCATCATCATTGTGATTAATCCACATGGAATTATCGCCTGACTGTGCACTTCCCTCAGCTCTATGTAGTATTTTAGCATCGTTGAACTTATTGTTTTGGTTTTACGCTCCACTACTTCACTGTTTTTGTTCACTCTCATTGCCTTCATAGAGTCATTTCCATTCACAGCATGAAGCTGTTTTCAGCGGGAAAAGCTCTAAAATCCCTGTACCTGCTACCTGCCCAGCACTAAACAGCAGACAGGCAAAATAGTTGGACCGAAAAGAATGCTAAGAAGAGAGTGAAAATTGGACTTACACAATCATCAAGTGGTGAGATACAAAACTGTGAATTAATGCTAATGTGGCTCCATATCTGCAAATAAATCAGTTAGGTTTAAAGAATTTAAAAAAAATGTGTCATTTAAGTTTCTGATGTATGCATGTGAAGGGTTTTGTTTGCTGTAACGCATAATATTGCAAGATATTTTTGCATACTTAAAAATATCAACATGTTGATTTCAAGTATATATTATTGCATTAAGTGGCCGGTTCAACCCAATTTAAATACATATTTCCCGACTTTCCTCTAGTAGTATCTAGCCATGCAGATTTTGTCCAGGCTTTTTGAGATACCTGTCTGTGAAATTTCTGACATATTTTTTAAAAGCACAAATGCACCTCCATTCTATCGAGGTGGAGGAACAAATTCACAAAGGTACAAACCTGGACAAATAAAACCCAAACTGTGTGCAGCCAGTCACTGAGGTTAGTGAGAGAAAGAATTATGATATGGGTGAACCAAACCTTTGAAGACACTGAAAATAATTGGAGTCTAAAACATATATGAGGCTGAAGAAGCTGTATGTCAAGTGCCAATGCAGATAGTAGTGTTCTTTATATGTAGCAAGGTGAAAAGCAAGGATGTGGGAGTTGGAGAGGTGGATTAGATTGCAAATTTTATTTGCCTTTATTGACCATAACCACGATCTTTCCCGAACTTTAAGTGTTTTTGTTATAAAAAGCTAATCATACCTCAACCATAGTTTATTTGTCATGATCACAGCACTTTCCTGATCTTAAAGAAGAAATCCAGTGCAAAATGAACCTAGGGGTTAATAACACATGGGTACAGAGTCGACCGTTCTCTGGGATATGTTTTCATGCTAGTCGAATGTGACCAGTTTTAGCGCAAACCGCTAATTAGCTTATAACGCTAGTCGTCAGGGCACGCAAAAGTCAAAAGAAATCGCTATGAGCTTTCATTTTCTCAAAGGCAGAGCAGGATACATCTATCACCATTTCTAGCCACTGGGGGACCATAGGCAGGCTAGGGGAACTCACATTAATGTTAAAAAAACCTCATAAAGTGAAGTTTTCATGCCATGGGACATTTAAAGTGGCCATATTATGCTCATTTTCAGTTTCCATCCATCCATCTTCATCCGCTTATCCAGTATCGGGTTGCGGGGGTAGCACCTCCAGCAGGGGACCCCAAACTTCCCTTTCCCGAACCACATTAACCAGCTCGGGATCCCGAGGCGTTCCCAGGCCAGGTTGGAGATATAATCCCTCCACCTAGTCCTGGGTCTTCCCCGAGGCCTCCTCCCAGCTGGACGTGCCTGGAACACCTCCCTAGGGAGGCGCCCAGGGGGCATCCTTACCAGATGCCCGAACCACCTCAACTGGCTCCTTTCGATGCGAAGGAGCAGCGGCTCTACTCCGAGCTCCTCACGGATAACTGAGCTTCTCACCCTATCTCTAAGGGAGACGCCAGCTACCCTCCTGAGGAAACCCATTTCGGCCGCTTGTACCCTGGATCTTGTTCTTTCGGTCATGACCCAGCCTTCATGACCATAGGTGAGGGTAGGAACAAAAACTGAATGGTAGATTGAGAGCTTTGCCTTCTGGCTCAGCTCTCTTTTCGTCACAACGGTGCGATAAATTGAATGTAATACCGCACCCGCTGCGCCGATTCTCCGACCAATCTCCCGCTCCATTGTCCCCTCACTCGCGAACAAGACCCCAAGGTACTTGAACTCCTTCACTTGGGGTAAGGACTCATTCCCTACCTGGAGAAGGCACTCCATCGGTTTCCTGCTGAGAACCATGGCCTCCGATTTAGAGGTGCTGATCCTCATCCCAGCCGCTTCACACTCGGCTGCGAACCGATCCAGTGAGTGCTGAAGGTCACAGGCCGATGATGCCATCAGGACCACATCATCTGCAAAAAGCAGCGATGAGATCCCCAGCCCACCGAACTGCAACCCCTCTCCACCCCGACTACGCCTCGATATCCTGTCCATAAATACTACAAACAGGATTGGTGACAAAGCGCAGCCCTGGCGGAGGCCAACTCTCACCTGAAACGAGTCCGACTTACTGCCGAGAACCCGGACACAGCTCTCGCTTTGGTCGTACAGAGATTGGATGGCCCTGAGAAGGGACCCCCCTCACCCCGTACTCCCGCAGCACCTCCCACAGTATCTCCCGGGGCACCCGGTCATACGCCTTCTCCAGATCCACAAAACACATGTAGACCGGTTGGGCATACTCCCAGGCTCCCTCCAGGATCCTTGCGAGAGTAAAGATCTGGTCCGTTGTTCCACGACCAGGACGGAATCCGCATTGTTCCTCTTCAACCTGAGGTTCGACTATCGACCGAACCCTCCTTTCCAGCACCTTGGAGTAGACTTTACCGGGGAGGCTGAGAAGTGTGATACCCCTGTAATTGGCACACACCCTCTGGTCCCCCCCTTTTTTAAAAAGGGGAACCACCACCCCGGTCTGCCACTCCTTAGGCACCGTCCCAGACTTCCACGCAATGTTGAAGAGGCGTGTCAACCAAGACAACCCCTCCACACCCAGAGCTTTAAGCATTTCTGGACGGATCTCATCAATCCCTGGGGCTTTGCCACCGTGGAGTTGTTTAACTAGCTCAGCAACTTCCACCAGGGAAATTGACGACAATCCCCCATCATCCTCCAGCTCTGCTCTACCATAGAGGGCCTATTAGTTGGATTTAGGAGTTCCTCAAAGTGCTCCTTCCACCGCCCTATTACCTCCTCAGTTGAGGTCAACAGCGTCCCATCCTTACTGTACACAGCTTGGATGGTTCCCCACTTCCCCCTCCTGAGGTGGCGAACAGTTTTCCAGAAGTACCTTGGTGCCGACTGAAAGTCCTTCTCCATGTCTTCTCCGAACTTCTCCCACACCCGCTGCTTTGCCTCTTTCACGGCAGAGGCTGCAGCCCTTCGGGCCCTTCGGTACCTTGCAACTGCCTCCGGAGTCCTCTGGGATATCCCGGAAAGACTCCTTCTTCAGTCGGACAGCTTCCCTGACCACCGGTGTCCACCACGGTGTTCACCTAAGACCACAGCTCCTCGCCGCAGCTTCAGCAATGGAAACTTTGAACATTGTCCACTCGGCTTCAATGCCCCCAGCCTCCACAGGGATGCACGAAAAGCTCCGCCGGAGGTGTGAGTTGAAAGTTTGTCGGACAGGGGCCTTCTCCAGACGTTCCCAATTTACCCGCACTACCCGTTTGGGCTTACCAGGTCTGTCCAGAGTCTTTCCCCACCCCCTGACCCAACTCACCACCAGATGGTGATCGGTTGACAGCTCCACCCCTCTCTTCACCCTAGTGTCCAAAACATACGGTCTCAGATCAGATGAAACGATTATAAAATCGATCATTGACCTTTGGCCTAGGGTGCTCTGGT
The DNA here is from genome assembly GCF_031162955.1 of Sander vitreus. NCBI lineage: Eukaryota > Metazoa > Chordata > Actinopteri > Perciformes > Percidae > Sander > Sander vitreus. The sequence goes on from NC_135859.1 coordinate 27,239,029, forward strand.
ACCAAGTACACTTATGAGCATCCCTATGTTCGAACATGGTGTTCGTTATAGACAATCCATGACTAGCACAGAAGTCCAACAACAAACAACCACTCTGGTTTAGATCAGGGAGGCCGTTCCTCCCAATCACGCCTCTCCATGTGTCTCCATCATTGCCCACATGCGCGTTGAAGTCCCCCACTGGAGCCCCATGCAGGACTCCACTCAAGGTCTCCAAGAAGGCCGAATACTCCGAACTCTTGTTTGGTGCATATGCACAAACAACAGTTTTCCCCCCCACAACCCGCAGGCGTAGGGAGGCGACCCTCTCGTCCACCGGGTTAAACTCCAACGTAGCGGCGCTCAGCCGGGGGCTTGTGAGTATCCCCACACCCGCCCGGCGCCTCACACCCTGGGCAACTCCGGAGAAGAAAAGAGTCCAAACCCTATCCAGGAGTATGGTTCCAGAACCGAGACTGTGCGTAGAGGTAAGCCCCACCAGATCTAACCGGTAGCGCTCCACCTCCCGCACAAGTTCCGGCTCCTTCCCCCACAGAGAGGTGACATTCCTCGTCCCCAGAGCCAGTGTCTGCTGCCCGGGTCTGGTCCGTCGAGGCCCCTGACCTTCACTGCCACCCATGTGGCAGCGCACCCGACCCCAGCGGTTCCTCCCACAGGTGGTGGGCCCATGGGATGGAGAGATGTTCATAATTGTAATTTGAGATTGTATCAGAATAGGTTTACATGGTTTAATTTTCAAAAAACACCATATTTTTGTTGTACTGCACATTGCTGCAGCTCCTCTTTTCACCCTTTGTCAGATCTCTGTTTTAGCTACAGAGTGAGACCTCTCAACTTCTGTAACATCTTTGTTGTCTGTCGCACATGCGCAGTAGCTAGGTAAGGAGCTAGCTAGCTATTTCTGCAACTTCAGCCTGTACAAGGCACGATTAGCCAGGAGACTTCTTCTAAATGAGGGCGCACTTCAAACTTTGTGTGGAATACCTGCAGAACAGGAACATGTAAGTAGTTCTATACAATTTATTTTGTAGATTAGTTACATAGAAAGCCGTGCAGATTTTGAACAGCTCACCCAGAGACTGAAGGCAGGACACATTCAGAAACTGTATCTCACTCAAAACAGCATGGATGTTTTTTTTTTTTCAAAGTTTGTATGCGTGTGGAAGCACCAGAGACACAAAATAACACCCCAAATCCCAGAAAATTTGTTTTTTTCATAATATGGGCACTTTAAAGAAAGATAAATTATTACAGTTTTTATTGTAGGCTTGTGGTAGTAAAACATGCAAATTTGTTACTTGACATAACCTGGCAGTTGCAAGAGCTGACATCTTTGCTCTTGGTTAAATTACTGTTTACTCAGCATGATTAACATGTATGTAAAATCAAATGTATTTGGTAGAAACAGCTCTGAAGTCGCTAGCACTAAACCCATTTACCAGAGTCCATTTAAAAAAAGCAATACTTTAGCATGTGTAGAGTCAACATATTTTCACATGTAAAACGGTAAACTATGTGTTTATTTCAACCAACACTAGAGTTGTGATGGATGGAAAAATGGAAAGACGACCCAAAACGGCTTTTCATAGTTTTATTTTGTTTCTGTCGACTTTGAATGAAGTGTATTTTACGATGCTAAAATTACTGAATTTTGTCAAATCTTTTAAAAAGCAATGGAAGGGTTCCGACTCCGGCACAGCTCCAGCGATCTGCAGCCCTCCAGAGCAGATACGCAGAGCTTCTATTTTTGCCAGACGCCGGAGAGCTCCGCAGCAATTCAGCACAGGGCAGATAGTGCGAGACAGGAAGTCGAGCACAGAAGCAAAATAAAACATCTGGTTAATTTTCTAAATAAAATACACCGTGCTCATGGCGGATCATATTTTCTGCACTACACCTTGAAAACACAGCACAGAGTTGTTTCCCCTCTACTCCTCTGGATGGAAACAAACAAATGTTGTTGGTTTTGTGGTTCTATTCTACCTGAATTCGCGAGATCTCGTGGGTCCTCATGACTTCAGCTGTCAGTCATGGCCGCAGCCGTTACACAACAAATCCGGACCTAGTGGGTATTGACGGACGGTGGAGCACAGAGCTGATATGCAGCGGTGCCTGTCCCCAGCCGTTCCGCATTTGGTGGAAATCCAGGGTTACTTACTTACTTACTGTTTATTTCCATGGAGTCTGGTGGGTTTAGCGAACGCAATATCGTGGATGTTTTTATGTTTAAAAAAAAGATCTTACTCTTTAACAGAGAGGTCGACCTCCTTAGAAATCCTTGTGTTGTCAGACACATCTGAGCCTGTCAGTGGCAAAACGAGCACTTTTGTGAAGGTAAATACAAGCTGGACAATTGCCCCTTAACTTACATTGTAGCTTGTTTCGCCGCTGCCGACTGCAGCTATCTTGCTTAATAATGGACCAATTTCAAAGATTGTTGTTCCCATCAGTCACTTAGACACAAAAACATAGGGAAATAGGGTCCAGGTTAAAAACAAATGTTGTTACCCTCTAAATTATGAGGACTTGGATTTGTTCTATCAGATTTTCGTTTATTGTGCTTTCTGTAAATTACATTAAAATTAAAAAGGTATTTCCTAATACTATTTATACACACAGAAACATCCACACACTGCTGTGCATACGTGTGGGCGTTTGTGGCTCTCTGTCTGTTTCTCTGCATGTGTGTAATTGGATATGTGTGTGTATGACTATAGAAGGCAGCATGCGACCAGGCAAACGCAGCATGGTGCTCCTTGGTTTGGGGATCCATTTGTCATGCCAGAACAGTAGGAGGAACATTTACCAGACCAGTGATGCTGAGATGATAGCAGAGAGACTAGAGCAGTCAGGCTGGTTTTCTCACAACAATCGACTAGATTGGTGTTTAGATTAGTTGTAGATATTACTGAGGAAGGCAGCTGAGCTAAACTAAAGTAAACCATGTTAAACTGAACCTGTCCCAGTTCCATCTTCCCTTTCTCTTTCTCACTGACATTTATTTAAAGTGCTGATTTGTCTCTGGGCTGTTATTTTTTTGAATACACAGTTCTTATTGGTAGATTACACACCACCTTGCATGTTTTGTATTTTTTATTAACCTTAAAGCAGTAATTTATTAAATGTTTGTGATGGTTCCAATCCTCAAATGGGACTTTTTGTTATAAACCAGCCACAGTGCTAATTTTGTTCCTGTGCTAACTCTAGATTATTTTCTAAGCAAGAATGCTACTGGGACATGTCTGACTTCAATTCAATTAACAAACATTCCTCACCATGGGGCAAAAATGTCCTCTCAGTTGTAACTCTATGAAAATAGGAAAACTTGGAGGATATGTGGCAAAGAAATAGCGGCTTGCACACTCTACGACCTGATATATTCACACATATCTACTGTACTGTATGTTTTTGTAGTTCAAGGAGATTTATGTTACCTTTATCCTGGCTTTATTGTGCATACGATATACCCACAGACACATACAGGCAGAATTGAATTCAGATGTATCTGCAGGCAGGCGCAAATAAACACTCAACCAAGGGTGCACACACACACACACACACACACACACACACACACACACACACACACACACACACACACACACACACACACACACACACACACACACACACACACACACACACACACACACACACACACACACACCAACATGGTTTTCTTCCCTAGGCATTAGGTAGCCAATCCATTCTGTGATGGGTAATTGTTCTTTTTCTTATTAAAAGAACAGGTGGCCATGAGATAGTAGTCTCATTTCTCACCACTGCTACACTCCATGAGTTCAAACTAATGATCAAAACATTGAACCGCTCCAAATCATCTCTCACACCAGACTGATAGATATGGGAACTGATGGGAGGAAGAGTGTGTGTGGGTGCAGGTGTGTTTGTGTGAGCTTATATTTAAGCCAGTGCGCAAATGTGTGTATGCATGCTTCCACATCTATATGTTTTCTGTGTTTGCATGTGCACATGTGGTTATGCATGGGTGCCTTCATGTTGTTGTGTGGGGGCAAACATGGCAAATCTAGGCCTTGAGGGTTGAATTCAAGCATTGGAACAAGGTTGTTTGGCCAGCGGCTGTGACGGATGGCTTGCTTTTCTCCTTTTCCATACTGGTGGTATTCTCCAAATACCCAGACACACACACACAAACACACACACACACACACACACACACACACACACACACACACACACACACATCCTTTTCTTCTTATTTTTTTAGGCTTTTTCATGTCATGGCTAATTTGTGCTACACTTTGCTTATCACTATTAAAGGGAAAATGTGCATCTCAAAGAGAAGAGATTAAAGCAATTAAATGATCTATTATACATGGGGGCCATTCATTGGCACAGATCAAGAGGTTTAGGTGTTGGGGAGAATCGGCAGGCTGTAAGAAGTTGAGACAAGATTAATTTTGTGTAATCCACCTTTACTGGTGACTTTGAGGGAGAGGATTGGGAGGCTGCTGCCATAGCCATTGTGTTTTTAATTCTCCCTGGAGCGCTTTACTCGCCTCCAAATGATATTACTAAAAACACAAACCAGTCATTGATGACAGACTGACTGGAAGAGATTTTTTTTTATTAATTGTAAGGATGTGTGAGGCGTGTGATATGTAATTTGTATTTTTTCAGCCCTCTCTGTCACAAAACCTGTGATAAGTGACAACTCTCTGCCACACACATCCACTCAAGAGATTTGGCAGATTATTTCAGCGAGTTGTGTTTGATAGCACATTGATGACACCGACGGAGGCGATGTGACGCTTTGGTGTGTGAAATAAAAGTGTTTTCCGTCCTGCACACTTGACAGCATGCAGGACGGAAAACAAACTTTCCATCTTCCACACCCCCCACCCCACCCCACCCCACCCCCCCCCCCCTTCCACACACACACACTCTCCCTCGGCTTTTGATCATTTGTGCTTCGTTCTGCCACTCTATTTGGGCCAATGAGATCAGTCATCGTCTGTCCCATCTGTTGTGTTTACGACTCATTTGTTAACTCACTGGTTCACATCAGAGTGTACTGCGGTCAGGGGGATTTCTTCAGTGCAGGACTGGGTCAAGGCTCTGAGGTCAACTTAGTTCAATGATTCATGACATTTCTCACTAAGTAGCTGTGATGAACTACACATATTCCATTCATTTCTGACCATAATGAAAAGCAAAGTATTGGGAAAATGCCACGTGAGAGAGCCAAAAAGTTTTGACATTGCTGTTTTGTCATATTAACCAACTATTTCACTACTTGTGTGATCTGCTATGTTGTTACCCAGAACTTGCAAGTGCTAATTTACCAGATGCGGTTTGACAAGTCAAACTGTTTTCTTGTGGTTATTTTCTACTACACAAAAGTTGCAAACATGAACTTGACAGGACAGGTGGTGATGTGAAACAAGCCTGCAACAGTTTCATATTATGTAGATGAGCAGTACAGACACAACTGTATGGAGGAAATATTTATTCATAATTGAAATGTAAAGTCCAAAGAGAAATTGAAAGTCCAAAGAGAAAATGAAGTGAGATCAAATTAAAAAATATTATTATTTTTTTAAATTTTCCATTTGGCTTTTCCATTTGGATTTAATATTTGGCTTTTCAATTTCCATTTAACATTGTCTTTTCATTTGGACTTGACACATGTCAATGTAAATGAGGAGGCTTGGCCCAAAGGCTGGTGGGAGGGTCTGAAATGAAAGGGGTGCAGAGGCACCTTATGAACAGCAGGGGGAGCTGACTGCTGGGGAGCACACTGTTGAGCATCTGTCTGCAGCTTTGCCACCAGGCTGGCTTAGCCTGTTATTTCACATGATAGAAACTGATAATGTAGGCTAAACACAAACGACATTTCATGCAACACTGAAGTTTCGATATCAAATTTGGATATCGTTTCAAAATTGGAAATCAAATGAACGAAAAAGTAGCCTACACGGGCTGTACAAAAGGCCGTCAATCAGGAGTGATTATTGTGAGTACATGTCGGAAAATAGCGCGGACATGCACCTCACACCGCGTGCACCACCCGGAGAAAAAAGTGAGAGAAAGAAAAAGGAGAGGTCGCAGTTCACACGATGACTACCCGGTTGAGATTGTGTGTGTGTGTGTCCTCGAGATCTGACAACACACAAACACACGTAGCAGAGCTACCCACACCCATGTCTGTACTGTTGCTTAATTAAATAAAACATCAAAAGAGAGAAGTTGTCGCCGTCCGTGTTTTAAACAGACACACCTGGGGCGAAGTTGGAAACCAGAATCAGCTTTAAATACAGTCCTAATCTAGTCCTCACTAACACGGGCCCAATTATAGTAACTACATGAAAACTTCACTGTTGTTGCATGAAATGTCGTTTGTGTTTAGCCTACATCATCAGTTTCTATCATGTGAAATAAGAGGCTAAGCCAGCCTGGTGGTGAAGCTGCAGACAGATGCTCAACCGTGTGCTCCCCAGCAGTCAGCTCCCCCTGCTGTTCATAAAGGTGCCTCTGCACCCCTTTCGTTTCAGACCCTCCCACCAGCCTTTGGGCCATGCCTCCTCAGTTACATTGACATGTGTCAAGTCCAAATGAAAAGCCAATGTTAAATGGAAATTCAAAAGCCAAATATTAAATCCAAATGGAAAATCCAATGTTAAATTGAAATTGAAAAGCCAAATATTAAATCCAAATGGAAAAGCCAATGTTAAATTGAAATTGAAAAGCCAAATATTAAATCCAAATAGAAAAGCCAAATGGAAAATTTATTTGCTTCGTTTTCTGTTTGGACTTTCAATTTCTCTTTGGACTTTAAATTTGAATTATGAATAAATATTTCCTCCATACAACTGGAGTAATTCACAGTCAAATAAAAAATAGAAAAAATAATCTCATGATTTGTCCATCCATCCCTGCATCCATTTTTTATTCCCCGCTTGTACTAAGTCTGGATCACAGGACACTTATAATAACCATTAATTTTGTTATATTAGTTCATCTTGCTTTTAAAAGTTTTATAGCCTGAAATATCAATAGTAAAGAGCTAATCCTCGGTCAAAGGTAACATTCTGTGCAAAACAGTCAAAGCTTGAAAATGAGTGAAAGCAAACTAGTATACATGCACAACTAATGTTAAAGACTTACATAAATGCATAAACAATCTTTTGTTGGTGTGACGCTGGACTGCAACAACACCAGCAATATGTACACAAATATACATATACATATGCACACAAACTAGGAACTTTGGAATCTCAGAGACATTTTTATATCTCATTTACTTTTTGCTTCATATGTATTGTACAGACATGAGAGTATGAATCTATCTATAATAACTACTATGACAACTATTTGTGGTATATTCAATAATTAGCACCCAGTGCCTGGTTTGTTCCTCGTTTGTTCGGATTACTTGGGATTTTTTGTGTTCCTTATAGTAAAGTGCTGTGAATTAGGCCTATCTTACTGGGAAAATGTCAGTGTCTTGCAGAACATTAACAACCTCCATTCTCCTTGTGTCTCCTTGTTAGACATGTGAGCCAAGTTAGCCTCAGATGTTGTTATAAAATATTGACAACGTTTCTTGCAGCATTTTCACTGATGCCAATATACTGAGTTATACTGTGCTTGTCATTCTGGACTGGCCATGTAGAAATAATGTTGTGATTATGTTGCAATGTTGGGAAATACTGTCTACTGCTAGTTGTCTTTTGGATTTTCCCTTCATCTCCACTGTATTGCAGTTATATTTGTACAAAAGAAGTTGGAACCAAATGATTCAAACATCTCACCCAACCTGTCATCACGCAGAATACTTAAAAGCAAGCACTTAGTGAGTATTACTACCATTGCTACAGTTATTTTATAGGAGTACACTGATGGACTATCGCTGATTAATCATCTGTGCTGAAGTGAGAAGATGCACTTGCTGATGTAAATATTAAGGTGGGGTTACAGGGTAAGCATTGTGCTGACTCTCCACTTTCGCAAGATTTTCTTTTTATGAATCAGGCTTCTACTGTATATTGCAAAGATAATTCCACTAACCTTTCTCAGCCCTTCAAAAGGGAAATTACGTTTTAACATCATCTAATTGCTGAGGGTATGATTGCAGCTATTGAATTGAATAAGCATGGGCACAGTTTTCTGTTTTGTGCACTGTGAGCCATTAAACTCTCAGTTTGATACAAATACCCAATACTCTGGGGCAGCTCAAAGCGTTAGCGCTCCTTTTCTATCAGTTCGGCACACAAATGCTCAAGAGATTTATGGACCGGTGAGTAGAATTTTAGGGGGATCCATTGGTGTTTTCATTAGTCACCGGAAACTAAGAATCGTGTTTTCATTAGCTTAGAATGAGTCCATCAGGTCTATAAATAGGGAGCGGGCCCTGTTGCACCGCCAGGTCACCAGTGTGAGTGGCGAGTTTGCTGCATTTCACAAGCTCTCTTAGCTCTTTAACTCTAAGAAATACATGAAGAAACAACTCAATTGCCAAAATCACATAAACACATGCAAAATAGCCAACCAATCGCCTACACAGGCCGATTTACTGCTCACTGCTGTGGGTGTGTGCTTTGTGCTAACGTATGCTACTGGGTTAGCTGCTAACGCGCGGAGCGACACTTGTTCTTTGGTTCAGGAGCTGTGTGCTGTACTACCATAGACTGTGTGCTACTGGGTTAGCAGCTATGAGAGTCTGTTTTTGCACTTCTGCTCGTTCTTCCGCCTCGTTTCCACAGTTTTGTTTTGTGTCCGCGGCTCAGCACCTTCAGTGGACACGCCACCAGCGTCTCAGAGCAGAGAATGCTTATTTTTTCATGATTGAATGAATGAATGAAACCTAATTTTAAATACTTTTTTAATCATTCAAATTTGGCTGGTTGGTTAAAAACACATTTTTCTGTGGTGTGACAAACACATTTATATTTGCTATACCCAGACTTTTAGTGCTTGTTGGAATATGCAGCAGCAAGCCAATCCATCCATTGTGCTACAGAAAAGCAAAATCTTTTCAAATTTCTAGACCTGAAAAACAATTCTCAGTATGTTTTCAAATCAGGGCCTGTCACAGCATACTGTATGTAGCTGTGCTTTAAAAAGCCCTGGAACACCCGAGGCACGCCTCGCAGCTTGGGTGGAGATCTGGCGGCAGGATGTAGCCGGTCCGTCAATCGGTACACAGGCGGACAACGCTGTTCTTCGAAGTCCTCAAACTGCTTGTCGCTGAAGAAAAATAGGGAGCAGATCTCTGGTCTCGCAGCTGTAATATACAGTAACAAGTCCAACCAGGATTTTGCGATCGCGCCAATTCACGCGAATTCAACCAACCACCGCGAATTTGGTGCAACTTGCAATTTTGCGCACTTTTGACCAATAACCTGAAGTTTCCCGCGACTTCAACCAATCACAGCAGTCCCACGTGCACTCTGAGAGCCAATGACCAATCGGGAGTGAGAACGGGTTGATCATTGATCATTTTTTATATGAAGACGAGACTTGTGTGTGACTCATTTACCAACAAAACGTACAGCGAAAGACCATGCAAAACATTTCAGACCGTGCGATACATTTTAACATCAATGTAGACTTTTTAACGATAACGATTTAAAAGTCGCTGAAGTTGCTGTCGTTTCCATCCTGGCTGTCGGCTCTCTGCAAAGGGAGGGGCTACTGCTCCGTACCCTCTGCGACTGATGCTTGCACACACACAAACAACACACACGGTGGATGCAGGAGAAAAAGGAGATGAGACGACACGATGACCTAAATTGAGGACAGCTACGCTCGTTATTGTAAGTGCAATGATAAGTTAAAGTCAGTATTATCAAACCGTATGAATGTGTGTCCCAGGCCAGCATAGGAAAATAACTAACAATGTAAACATCAACAAGCCACTGACACATATGTTCAAATTTGATTCATTCAATAAATTATTATTTTTTGTCTTAAATCCACTAGCCATTTTCATATTATACCAACATTTACAGTATCCTGAGCTTTTTTGGTAAGGTTACTAGGAAAACTCAGCCCAGAGTAATTTTATTCTCCCCAAAACAAGTTTCCTTTTTATTTTGAAAGATAAAAAAATCACAACTTTTTTGCAACTTTCACTGTCTCCCGCAACTTCATTGCAGCAAACATAAAAAAGACATCGCAACTTTTATCGCAATTTTTTACAAAAGCTCCCGCGAAATCAGGCATTTTGGGCCGCAACAATCTCAAAAAAAGGCCGTGAAATCCTGGAGGGACTGAGTAACTGCGGACGTAAGAGAGGCCCGTGCAGGGCGCAAGGGCGCGAAAGACATCTTCACGACTGCGCATGCGCGAGGGATAAACCCAATAGCAACAGCTCTTAGAGGGCAACAATCCAAGACGTCCATGGGGGGCCAATGGCCGAGGAGCCCAAAGAAATCGGTTACGTATGCCATCCTTCACATCTTGCATAATACAATGTCAACATTCATTACGTAAAGTAAATTAGCCCTGGCTGATTCTATTACATGCCTGTGTGCTTTAAAGTAGGGAGACGTAATGATAAGTCCTAAAGAATATGCTGAGTCTATGCTTGTTTTGATTGACTTGGAACTGTGTGTAGAATTTTTCACACTATAATGTGTCCTCTAAATCATCTTTGAAACTGTAGCTAACCAGGAAAACTCCAGTGTCCTGTAAGAAAGTATTTGTTGGCAAATGTATACCCAAAGGCACACCTTGCATCAAAAGTAGACTTGATTCTTAATTAAACCGATAGAATACAGCAGCAGTGACAGCTCTGTGGCGCTTTGCCTCAGTAAAAACCTAACAGCCACTAAAGTTTCTTCTGAGTAATGATTAATGCATCCAATTTAATTGATCTGTATTGAGCGCAGCATCATGGGTAATTAAATCATGGTCTACAGAGCACTGACTGCTCTCATAAAATGACAAGGCCATAATTACCATTATGCTTGGTTACCCTCTGACTGAAAAATACTAATTGTGTATCAATAACCAAGTGGAAGATTAAAACCCAAAACATATCAAGCTGTGTAAATATCTCACAGCTACAATACAGCAGTCAATAACATCCAGTTCTCCTTTTAACACAAATTTGAAGTAGATTTTTGCTATTCATACAGTGCATATTTATTCATTTTACAATTTCACAGGTCCATAAAGTAAGACATGTCAAACCAAAAAATAGAATTACCTGCTTTAAAAACATATTTACATTGTCAAAGATAAAAACTGCAGTGTTAATCCATCAAAATGCAATAACACCAAACGGCAACTTACTTAACTTATTATTCCCTTGCATATTATCTTGTCATGAAAAAATAAAACCAGGCTGCCAGACTTGCAGGCATCTTTATTAAAAGGAGATTCACTTGCTGAATACTAAACTGAACTGTATGTTCTCTTGTAACACCTCAGTGACCCAGAATATAGCTTCCTCCAGTAAATACAATAACAAAAGCATTGCACTCTCAGAAGAAGAGGGATGTACTGTGAGGAGCCATTTATACTTTCATATTGATTCATAAACAGGCATCATTTTCAAACAAGCAATACAACCTCAAATACAGCACACAAATATACAGTGCAAAGAAGCCTCCACGGGGGACTCAGTGGCTGTCCAAGTTTTAAAAAAAATCACGCTATAGGAGGGGAATATTGATGTTTCCTTTACTACCATTTAAATCAAGGCTGTTTTGTTTTATTATTGTTGTCCCTCTCCAAGATGAATAGGGTGATAAAAAGAGATGCCCGCCCAGGTCTCGTCGACATTTTAGGGAGTCCTTTTGTAGCAGTAAAGATGCCCACTTGATGGATACCAGAGCTCTATAGACAACGGGAAGACAAAATGAGGAATGCTTATGGATGCAGAGGCGGATAAGGAAAAGAAATAGAGAGAACATGGGCAGTACACAAAAGAAAGGATGGGGGTGAAGGTTGGTTACATCAGCGAGGAACAGAATGGAGAAAAACAGCAGTGCAAAGACAGAATAACAGAGTGACATGCCAAAACAGTCCATCAGTATTAAAACTCCAGGACAGGGTAGAACAGGAGATGTACATCCAGGGAGAGCTTTACAGAGGGAGAGACAGAACAGACAGCCACAGCAACAGGCTTCAACTAGAGAAGATACAAAATAAAATAAAAAAAACATGACACATTGACACACTCTTTGTCTCTTTTTCTGTGTTTTCAGTACACTGGTCTGTAGAGAAGCTCCCCAGAGGCAAGTCTGCGTTTCAGCTCCTTCCACAGCAGCTCCCTCTCCTTTTGGGCACCCTTCATGAAGCCTCTGTTCTCCTGGGCTCTCCGAGACAGGTAGGGCATTACCTCATTCACCGGCCCATAGGGGACGTACTTATAGACAGGGAAGCCTGCCTGGCCTGTGGTTGAAGTGGTATGGGAGAAAACAGAAAAATGGGCTTTGTAGCATGATATGGATTGAGATAACTGTAGATATTTAGAATTTTTTGTGATATTTCTCTATTCCGGTGCAAATACTGTCTGTGATTTTTCAAATGTGATGTTTGATTGATTGTTACAATTTCAGTTGTTACAGTTTCAGGTGAACATAATTTGTACAGGTTACTTTTGTGGCTGTCTGCCAGTCAGGCTCACATACTGTGACTGTTTTGCCAGGGCTTACTCATTGAAATAAATGTCCTTTCATCTAATCCACAATTACTAGCAAAGCATCAAAACATGATACAATAAAACAAAGTCATCAACAGAACATTCTGAGCTACAGCCAGTGGTGGAATGCAACTAAGTACATTTACTCAAGTACTGTACTTAAGTACAAATTTGAGGTACTTGTACTTTACTTGAGTCTTTTCATGCTACTTTCTACTTTTACTCAACTACATTTCAGAGGGAAATATTGTACTTTTTACTCCACTACATTCATCTGACAGCTTTAATTACTAGTTACTTTACAAATTAAGATTGTTGCACACAAAACACATGGTTTATAAAATTGTGTTTTATTATAAATTAAACTACCCAACAATATAAAGGCCTACAAGTACAGCTGAAATTATAACCGTTAGACAATTTAACACAACTGTTTTGATCGTTTCCAAGTTTCTACAATGTGAGGATTTTTCTGCATTGAGTACTTTTATTTTTAATACTTTAAGAACATGTTCCCGATGATACTTTTACTTAAGTAACATTTTCAATGCAGGACTTTTACTTGAAACCGAGTATTTTTACAGTGTGGTATTAGTACTTTTACTTAAAGTGCTCATATTATGCTTTTTACTTTTTCCCTTTCCTTTATTGTGTTATATATATATATCTTTGTGAATGTAATAGATTTACAAAGTGAAAAAAGCCCAAAGTCCGCCCCAAAGGGACTTACTGTCTTCCAGAGAAAACACTGTTCACAAACCGCTCTATTAGGGGTGTGCAAAAAAATCGATTCACATTCGAATCGCGATTCAAGCTCTACTGATTCAAAATCGATTCATAGAATTCCAAAAAAATTAATTTTAATTGCATGTCTACTGCAATCACATGGGAAAAGTAACTACATTTACATACTGTGAATCGTTTAATCGAGAATCGAATCTTGAGCCTAAAAATTGATATTGAATCATGACAGTCTCTGAATCGTGCACCCGTAATCTCTGTTGTAGTCCAGCCTTTACTTCCGTGACGAACGTGCGTTACTTTGTAACACACGTTATAATGCTGGCCTAGCTGCTAGTGTTGCACGCCCTCATACTCTGCTTCTGACTGGCACCTAGCTACTGCGCATGTGCAACTCCCAACAAAGATGGAACAGAAGTGAGATGTCTCACTCTGTAGCTAAAACAGAGAGCTCAACACACAGGGTGAAAAGAGGAGCTGCAGCAATGTGCAGTACAACAAAAATATGGTGTTTTTTGAAAATTAAACCATGTGAACCTATTCTGATATAACTTCTAAATACAATTGTGAACCTGAAAATATGATAATAATGCCCATAATATGAGCACTTTAAGAAAAGGATCTAAATACTTTTCCACCACTGGCCACAGCATATCTGAAAACAATAGCATGAAAACTGAAGTCAGTGATTGTAAATAATAAAGATCTCAACGCCGATCTGCTTTATTTCATAAAACAACTTCTTTATTGTTTCAAGATTCAAAGACACAGCACCGACTGCTCTATCCCTCGAGAAAACAGCAAAGAAACGCGTGTCTGTTTACATCAATACCGGTCAAAAGCGTTTCAAGTTGAGCCTCAAAGACGACTCCCTGCCACCGCTCTGTCTGTCTTTGACTGACAAACAAAGTGGTGCGAGCCGGCACCAGCGCTTCGTTAAGACAGCTTGTCGATACTGAGGTGTCTCAGTTCATATGTCACGTAATGGGCTGCAGACTGACTTTACATGTGCACTTCATGCAGTCCATGTGGCCTGTGGGGTATATATGTGTAGCTGAAAGGTCTTGTGTGACACAGTTGAGAGTTATAGGAGAAGGTAGCGGATACAGATCCTGCAAAGGCTAAACTTAAACTGTCAAATCATCCTCAGGTAGGAAAGATCATGCCTTGGCATTGTTGGTTGTGTGAGGGAGTGTGTTTTGTGTGAGTTTTTCTCACCCAGTGGAAAGCTGATCTGATCGCACATGCCCAGTAGTTGACCAAAGTACACCTTGTTCTCTGTGGGTAAGAGACCCAGCTCATTCATTCTGAGAGAGTGAGAGTAAGAGTAAGAGAGAGAGAGAGAGAGAGAGAGAGAGAGAGAGACTTATTAAAATAACTTTTGTTTTTACAGATGCAAAGCTGAATAAAGAAAATTAATTGTAAATGGGTTTTGTCAAAAGTGTCTTTGGATATAATTAGGACCGTACCTCCCCAAGGTGTGTTTCACCGTGTCCTCATTATGGGAAGCCACCATAACGTTGGCATTTCTGTTAAGCGCAATCTCATCCAGCACATAGTCCAGACACCTTACACAAATACACAAGTACAGCGATTTAACTTTATTTTCTCCTAAACTACTCACTACAAAATATTAAAAATATGTAATATGTATATACATTGTTTCATAACTCATCCAAACAAATATTTCTCATTCGTATGTAAGATTTATTGTGTGGTGCAGGACTATCTTCACACAACTAAACAGTAAAATTGTCCCTAAATACTCAAAATATTTACCATAAATCTTAACCAATCCATTCGGGGAGAACCTCTGCATTCTGCTTTCCTGCTAGTGTAGGCGTGTTAATATGCATGTGCTTTATCACCATCTGCATATCTTGAATCCCACCTCATGCTGTGCTGTAGCCCATCAGCTAAACTTTGTGTCTCTAATATGTTGATGTTTACCTCAAAATCCAATTGAGTGCTTGAGGGTGGCCTTTGCTCTTTTTGTGCAAAACAAATTGATCTCCACAGGGTGAGTTCTCGGAGCTTGCCTTAATCCAGGAATGTCAGAAAAATGTTACACAGTACCCTTGGAGCTGGATGGTATTCTGTAACTTGCACAAGGACAACTCAACAGGGTGGAAAGCTTGCTGACACAAGATGTTAAACCCAGAAACTCCAATTGAAGGACCACTTCCTTTAAAATGAAATCCTTGTGCTGTCCATTGCAGCAGATTTGTGCCTTGAAGGTGGCCATTTTAAATCTGTGAACCACATGGGAAAATCAGGGTAGCAAAAGTTTTAAAAAAAAGTTTTTTTATTTATTTATTTTTTTTTCCTGTGGCGTCTTTGTGCAAGACACCTCAACTCAAAACTGTCTGCTATCTAATAGCAAAAGGCTATAGTGGCAGACTGCTACTCTGTGTAAATATGAAGAAATTAAAGCTTGGCTAAAACAGATCAAACCTTGCAGATGCAGATTTGGGCAGCTGTCAACAGTTAATAAACAAAGAAACAAGCCTTGACTCTTACCTGTGGTACATTATATTGGTAGACTCATAGTCGGGGTTAATAGGGTCCTCATAACCAATGTCTTTGGCCCTCTCTCGCTCCTGATACATGTAGGCCCCACGCACCAGCTTGGAAGCAAAATGCCAACCCTCACGTCGAGACAATTCTACATCCATGGTTACATTGTCGAAGGCCTCCTGCAGAACAAAAGAAGAGAATGATTCACTCTATAGCAAAGATAAAAATCAAAACAAGTCCTTAAAGTTCAGATACAGAAATGTGCAATAATTATTTTATAATTACTGTAGACCTAACTAGACAGCTATTACAGAGCCAAATGATGTGTTCACTTACAGCGCAGTACAGTTAAATTATTCTTACATCATATATGGGTCTACCTATTCTACCTGACGTGGCCTAGGCCACCTAGCATAACCAACCAGACACCATCAGTGCTACTTGCAAGCAAAATCAAAGAAGCTATGGACGACAAAACCAGAGATGAGTTGAAACAGGATGTTAATCACATGACTGAAACTGCAACTGTGACTTAAACAGCTTTTTATTTGAAATGGTGTATTTAAAGAAAATCAAAATGAAGCCCCCAAATTCCCTCCTTATCCTCTTCTTGGCCATGTCACTGTTTCATCCTCAACCCAGCTGATTCAGTAATCTCTTTACACGTTGACATTTGGAGTTACAAGATTTGTCACAGCATGTTCTTCTATCATTAGAATTAGAACAGTTGTGTCTGCATGCTTTGTGTGCAGACAAATTGTTTACACATTCCAATCTCTGGTCTTTTTCGCCAATTGTGGATTCTAACCTTGAGATAACACTGGTAGGTGTTGAAGATGACGGGCTTTTCTTTGTTGTAGATCCTCTGCATCTCTACCGTCAGTCTGCTGATAGCCGGCTGGAAGTAGGTTTGCTCTGCATCCACCATCAAGCGAACACCATTTTCAATTGCATGCTGGAATAGAAAAATGATGTAATTTACTTAGTATAACATCACCTAACAGTGTGTATTATGCTGATGTGCACACTAATGTGATTAAAATAGTTGCATGAATGAATCATTCAATGAATGTCATTACTGTTTCTTTCTAAAACATACATTGTGACTTTCAATACAAAACCCTAGCTTTGTTATTGCCTTCATTATATGCCTCCAAGGTCAGCAGCACTGCAGTGGCCTTAGTCATATTAAAAATGGTACTGTTGTACAATACGGTTTAACTAATAAAGATGCCACAATGTTACTACACATTTGGTTAAACTACAAGTGCTTGCTCCTTGCACGCTAACAACAAATTACTACTAAGTGGGTGTATATTTGCTTACAGTGATCAGTGTGAGTTTACCTTGACTAAGATGTCCATGCGCTGTAACATCCTCTTCATTTGTTTCTCCTCCTCTGTAGTGAACTTCTCCAGCAGAGGCTCCAGATCACCTAGCTGGACAAACAACCCAGGAGAGTGTGCACCAGGAGATGCTAATTAACCAAATATCATACAGCATGACCCCTATTAGGGCTTCTTACTTAATCCATCCTTCAGCTGTCTTTATTCCAAGCTCAACTGATATGTCGAGGGTAACATGCCCAGATGTTGTAAACATGCAATTAAACCATGCCTTTCCTCAACTCAGAGCCAAGTGATTCACACTTGAAATCTCCATTATCCCAGTTTTAAAACAGAGACCGTTTACTTTAAATGTACTCCAAATTGGGTGTAACCATATATATGAAACAGTTTATAGTTTTATAGCTATGGGTGTAACCCTACAACAATCTAAAATGGCAAATTTGGGGGCTGATAAAAGTACTAAATAGCTGTGGTGTTTCTAGAGCTACCACTGACCTAATTAGGTTTAAGGTGTGGTTAAGGCAAAAGGAGCTCAAATAAACAAATGAATTACAAAAAAACTGAAAAACTAAACTGTACGGACAAAACATCGACAGCGAGGTATAAATTAGTAAAATTTTTTAGATAACATCAACCTTTTACTTTAGTTACTGCCAGATTTTTCTGAAATGTATTTGTCATGAATGTGTCACAAGCTTGTTCACATAAGCGGAAACAAACACATTAACGCTACATTTAGGTACAATCCCAATATAAGACAGACGTAGACAGTGGCAGTGCATTTCACTGAATTGCTTACATTTCAAAACCAGTTCAAGTCTCCTGCCTGCTGTATACACATTACATTTGGAAAAGCAAGAAGTCCCTCAATTATTGTGTCCAGTGAGTTTGGGTCTTGAATTATATTGAAACGTTCTGGGATATTATTTTAACTCCATTTACTGACAGTACATTGGTCTTTCAATGTTTTACTCTACTGACCTCTACATTTGGGACAACCAACAGGTCTGATATCTTTGTTCTGTCGTCTATTAGGCTGTTCCAGTCGAGCATGTCAATGGTTCTGTCAAGGCAGAA
Source organism: Sander vitreus (assembly GCF_031162955.1). Taxonomy (NCBI): domain Eukaryota; kingdom Metazoa; phylum Chordata; class Actinopteri; order Perciformes; family Percidae; genus Sander; species Sander vitreus. The sequence goes on from NC_135859.1 coordinate 27,257,347, forward strand.
AATAGAAAAGTACAGTGTTATGGCAACAGTGTATTAGTGAGAGTAAAATATTACTGAAGCTGAGCATGTCCTCAAAAAAAAAATCACATTTTTTTCACAAAATGGTGTGACTTCTTATTCCATCTGTATTGTCATTGTATATTCACATATTAATTTCAAACAAATAATTTGTGGAACAAAAAATAGCCAGACAAATATATTGTACAATACTGTGCATGTAACTGTAAAGTGATTTGAATATATTTATTTTGCATGTTGGTGAAACAGTGGTGATTGTTTTGTGATTTAATGTTGCGAGTAAATACAATGAAAGAGTTTGGGAAGTATTACAAACTGCAAAAAAAGCAACACTGACATTGTTTTACAGATATGTCAGGGATATTTACTGTTTATATCGGTAATCTGCATGTGTTCATGCTTACCCTAAAGATTTCTCTTTACTTCCAGTAAACCAGCCATACAAGTCACCTTTTGCACCCAGTTTGGTCAGGAATTCCTAGATGGACATAAAGATATCAAGTACTGCAAGGCATAGTGTAGCTTTAGCCTCATATTGTGTATGAAATACGTCCACCAGGAGAAAAGAGGAGGAAACATTCAACCTGCAGTTGTGTCAGCTCCAGCCTCTGCTCTAACGCCTCCATGCCGTCTTTCCCCTGCTGTGAGGCCAGGAAGGTGAAAAATCGCCTCCATTTAACCAGGACCTCTGAGAACTGGAGCTTTTAAAAAAAGCCTGATGTCAGTCCACTTCCACAAGAGTAACTGCTAAATGAGTGCATTGACCTCTCAATCACCCCTTACTGCCTACCAGAAACTGAGGTCGTCCTAGAGCAGTCATTTTGATGGCAGAAAAACCATCCATTGAACTCCCACCTAAAAGGTCCAACATACTTCAAGTCTTTAAATAAATCAAATTGTATAAAGACAAATGGTGTAAAGAGTAGTAGTATTAACATGATGGTAGTTTAATTTACTTACCAGATGCTTTGATACATCTGATGAAGGTCTCCATATGCTGGTCACATTTGGCCTCGTCGGCGTAAAAATACGTGCGTGCTCCGGTTACACCCTCGCGACGGTCCCCGAACTGTTTGTGTGCTTTGTATTTTTTCTCTCTGTGGTCCTCGCCTGGGGCAGAAAACAAATTTGCTTGTCTATTACTTCTAATTACATCATATACTGTATCCATAAATGAGAACAAAACAAGGCATCTTACCTATGCTCTCTTTCTCTGCAGCGGATACACATGAACTAAATTAGAAGAAATACAAAAAGATTTATAAAAAAATAAAATAAAAAAATAATAATAAAATAGTGTGAAGTAAACATTACAGATATTAGTTTTATCAGAAATACATCAAATGTCTTTTGTTCAATTTGGGAACTGAGCGCTCTTTATGTGAACAGTGTGGCCTTTGTTGTGTTTAGTGACCCTCTATATACTGAACTGTCCTGTTGTCAGCCTGCTGACTAGGGCTGAACGATTAATTGCATTTGCAATTATATCGCGATATGTTAAAACGCTATTTCCTAAACGCAAAGGCTGCGATTTGGTCACATGACTCGCTAGAGCAAATCAGTCTGCACTCCGCAGAGAAAGCATCAACTTTGCACACTAACGCTACGCCGTACCTTGAGCAGATTTCTGTCATTCAAACAACTTTTAGTTGTAGTTTAAAACTTTTACAGCCATTTTAATAAAATTAAGGGTTTTATTCGGGCTTGAGTCCATACATGCAGTTAATGGATATAGGCACGCAGAACTGAAGGCTCGGTTAGCAACAATTAGCTCTGATTAGCAGTTAGCTAGCTCCGTTATAAAGATATGGAGTGGAGGAGAGGGGTAACAACCAGACTCTGATAAATGACGTTCGGGGAGTTTTCACAGCAGCGTGGCTGCGTTGTTTCAATGGTTTTATTAGTACAGTTAATCCCACGGCAAGACCAGCAGCAGCATGCTACTACTAACGTAACGATAGCCTCTCTGAGCAAGTGCAACGTTGTGATGCTGTCATGCACACAGCACGCAACTTCATGAGGGGAGGGAGGGGCCGGAGGCAGCTCCTCTGTGTGCGCTGTAAAAAAAATACTTTTTTACTTATTTAACTGTATTTAACTGTCTAATTCAGTTTTAGACTACCAAGTGTGGTAAAGCCACAGATTTGTTTTTATATTTATGCAATCTGCACTTTAGTTTGTGTGATTTGTTTTTGACTTTCATATGAATGTTTACACCAGGCTTGGTCAGTGCTCAATATACTACTGTGATTGAAGTAGTTAAATAAAAGATGTCATTCATATAAATTCATGCATCACCTAATTTCATCATCACATACAGGCCTGGCCTCCAGGAAAGAATAGTTTGTTTAATCTATCTAATCTTGTGTTGTTCATACTATACAATGATTTATTGCTTGTCTTTGTTGAATAATACAGAAGACAAAGAGCTTAAAGTTCCCATATTATGAAAATAAAACACTTTTTCTGGGATTTGGGGTGTTCTTTTGTGTCAAACACATACAAACATTGAAAAAAATCCATCCATGCTGTTTCGAGTGAGATACGGTTTCTGAATGTGTCCTGCCTTCAGTCTCTGGGTGAGCTGTTCAAAATTGACACGGCTTGTGACGTCACAAGCCAAAACGAGCTGGCTAACCGCAACCGTTAGCTCGTAGCGTTAGCATGCTACCTCGTTCTCAATAGCAAAGCACTGGCTACAACACACACAAGTTCACCATAATCAACAAAAGAACTACTTACATGTGCGCCCTCATTTAGAAGTCTCCCAGCTAATCCTGCCTTGTAACTGACCGAAGTTGGAGAAACAGCCTCTCTTTTACTGTCTATGGAGCTAGCTAGCTGACATGATCTACATCTGAGCTACTGCGCATGTGTGAGTGCAATCAAAGATAGTACAGAAGAAGAAGAAGAAGAAGAAGAAAAGAGGTCTCATTCTGTAGCTAAAACAGAGACCAGCTGAAAAGAGGATCTGCAGCAGTGTGAGAGAGCTGTGCAGTACAACAAAAATATGGTGTTTTTTGAAAATTAAACCATGTAAACCTATTCTGGTACAACCTTAAAATACAATTATGAACCTGCAAATGAGCATAATATGGGCGCTTTAAAAAACAATTGCATATTGAATCGCAATCAAATATTTTTCAAAAACAATCGCAATTATTTTCAAAAATCGTTCAGCCCTACTGCTGACCCTCCAGATAGGGCAGTTGTAGCGTCACGCCACACTTCATAGGGAACTGGGGAGCTCATTTTACCAAATGGATGACTAAACACTAAGCATGCTTGACATCAGGGACATCAATAGAATTCAAAGCCAGGAAACTGAAGGGAGTTATATAACATGACATGGCATTTAGCAGGCCCTTCTATTGTAGAAATCTGCATTTAACTACAACATATGCATTGACACCGACTTTGACTCTGAAATTGTATTGTCTTACACACGTTCAGTACTGTTTTCTTTATGTTAAAAAGAGTAGTGCAGAAACCATCAGTCAAATAATCGATTAGTCTATTGAAGGAAAAATGTATTGTCAACAGTTTTGATAATTGAATAATCATTTGTCATTTATTAAGGACAGCTGCCTCTCACAATGTGAGGATTTGCTGCTTTTCTCTGTTTTGTATAGTTAGATGAGTATAATAATAGTAGTAGTAGTAGTAGTATAGTTAAATGAAATCTTCTGAGGTTTTGGACCATTGATCAGAACTTGGGAACACTGGGAACTTGTGATGGTCATTTCCCACTGATTTCTGACATATTTTAGGCCAAAATAAACAGACAAATGTGTCTATAATGAAAGTAACTGTTCCATACAGCCCTAAAAATGAAACCAATCTCAGAGTTTTAAGTAGCATTGATCATTTTGGTTAAGTAACCGTGTTGTCAGTACTGGTTCCAGTTGAGATTTATAAATTCTGTTTCAAATGCTTTCTGTGTAATACTGCCAAATATTCAAATTGTGCTAGGAGCACAGATTATTGGTAATCTTTTGGCATGAAACGGGACATTTTAATACAATTTGATTACTGTCACAACTTATTAGTTTTAGCCAGCTTCATTAGAAACATTCTGGCCTTCAAAACCATGCATTAATAAAATCCTAACTGTAAAATCAGGTATGTATTTTAACTTCAATTAGCCCACGCAACTGTAGCCTGGCATTGCTCCAAACAATAAGCCAGGCCTCTGTTCCTTACATCTTCTGTTGCAATGAACTAATGTTGTTGCTACAGTATCTCGACAGATCGTTGGAGTGCCTGTCAAACCCTACTGTCTGAGATCAAGCTGGCTTAAAGTACCTTGTACTCCTTTATAGTTCGAGATGTATGTTCAAACAAAAGCTTTCTAGAAAGCTTTTCTAGAAAGAACAAAAAAAATAAGTATATATATATAAAAATCTTGTTACTGGTAATATGGTATAAAAACCACACTGAGAAATATAAAGGGGTGGAAAAAGGCATCGCAAAGGGCTTGCCTGGGAGCTTTATCGCCTTACAGAATGTGATAACACATTAAATCAATAAAGGCCATTCTGTCTGGCACAGGCTGACATTGCAGTCAGCTGTCACTCTATGTCAACAGACTTAAACACCGGATACTTAAACATACTGCCTAACAGCCCTATTCACAAGGCCTGACCTTTGAAAACAGATGTGTGAGATAAAAAAGCTCAGTCTTAAAAAAAGGTCAGTTATTTTTGAGTATTATGTTGATGCTAAGTAAATCTGACAATTGTGTTTCTATTTTTCCCTTCAATGAAACAAGCATAAAATATTCATTTTGTTGACTGATTTGACATTGAAGCAATTCCTAAATGGGCCAAAAAGTCCACATTTTATTTTGGACTACGAGATGTCCTAATTACTCATAATGCATGAATGCCCAGAGCTACAACTTAAATAACATTGCTGCTGCCTCTGCCCAGAGAGACTGCTTGCATAAGGTCTGTAATGTCATCCAAGTTAGCTCACAGATCAAATAGCCACTGCCTTGTGCTACCCATGTGACAGAATTCCTAATGAGTGAGAAATTCTCTCCAGCCAGCCAATCCAGAACGAGGGGCCATGTCATAGCCAGCAAATCATGCTGTAAAGTGTGTTTACTTCCTGGTTGTGAGGCATACTACTGATCCATAACTGACTGTATGTTTGTACACCAATGATTCCTGCATTCCTGTTGACAAACACACTTGAAACACTGACAATATAAACTCAAAAATATTACTTGAAATCATATTTTTGTATGGAATCTGAAATTTGTGTTAATACTGCAACTTTCATACTCCATCTCTTTCTGCTCGGCCTCCTCCTGGCTGATGTCTTCCTCCACGCTGTAGTCCAGGACAGAGCCGACGCCGAACGCCTGATTCTTCTGGATCAGCGGCCTGATGGCCATGTGGTCCTCACCAGCGACAAACTGGCCATAAAATGTCATCTTCATGAACTGGTCGAAGGCTCTCTGGCCCAGGATCTTCTTACCTAGATCCATTATCTGAGCAGGAAGGGAGAGGAAATAGTACATAACAGCAGGTATACTGTATAATGTGCCTATCATGTATTCTACATGTCATTTATCATATTTTATGTGAATAATACAATCCCAGACAAGACAGGCTGTAGGCGGGTTTTGAAGGCAAAATGTTTACCTACAGACTACAAAAAGTAGCATGTGTTGATCTTTCACAAACTAAATAATTCAAATTATGGTCTTACCCTCAAGCTAACTACTGCATGAAAGACTAAAACAGGGAAAAAGTATGAAACATTGTAGGTTCACTGAAAATCAGAGTTATGCCAGATTATTACTGCTTCACATTTGGTGTAACTTGCTTTTAAAACCAGAGCCAAGCTTCCCATTGATTCCAATGAAGATGTGAGTGTGAAAGGAATAAACCTGCAGTGCTTGAATTATATTAAGGCACTATACCACCATGCATCACAACATGGGCTGAAAAAAAACTGCCTTGTTTGAAGGGAAAGTGTGTCTTGTGGCTAATCCGTTTACTGTGTATTGACATGACCAGATGGATATAAATTAACTGACATCAAGCCTACAGCTAGCATGGAGAGGTTGCATGCTTGGAAAAACAGGGTGTAATTTAAGAAGTAGGGGTTATTTAAGCCTAGGGGTTATAAGCATGAGGGGCAGACATATACTGTAGGTCTATAGGTTCAATTTTGACATAGCTAAGTTTGGTTTTAACTTGAACACCTTTCGTAAATTTATGGCTATTATAGCGTTTGCTTGTTATCACCAAAACTCTCACAAATAGGCTATCTGTGGGCCTTTGTCAAAGGAGTTTGACCTCTTTGCATATGAAATAAGACAGGTTTAACAACTTAAATGTACCCACCACTATGCCAATTTTTCTGGCGTCTCGTGCCTTTTGTACTCACAGGTTTTGATGGAGACTACTTTTTCCCGCCTATGCTATGCCAAAGGTCATATAGGAGTAAACTAAACGCTAACCTTTACTATATTGTCGTCATTAAGTCACCTAAACAACATTCATCGTTATTGGCCGGGTTGCAAGGTAAGATATCACCATTAACGTTACCTCTTTATTCTTATCAACCAGGAAGTCATAGGAGCAAAGTTTGAAAACCACCAAACTTCTGAGCAGCTCTAATGAGTCTTTGCTCTTGTAAGCCCCCTGTGCCTGGTCAAAGTCTACGGAGACCTCATTAGCAGCAGCGGTGGTGGTGGTTCCGTCTCTCCCTCCTCTCCCAGGCTGTCCGGGAAACTCCATGTTGACCGAGTCATGTTGAGCACCGTCGTCCTGCGGCTTCGTCTGGGTCGCAGAGGTCGAGGACCGGAGTCTTCGGCTGGAGAGTAACCGCTTAAAGGGAATGTCCGCCCCTGCCCGTCTCAGGGCTGGCATGGTTTTTACATGAAACATCACCGTGGAGGAGGAAGATGTCAGCGGAGCGGTGAGGGTACGCAGACCATATGCCCGTGCGAGGCGAGGCCAGCTGCACACGCTACAGTGTGAAAGATAGGAAGCCAAGCAGTCACATTAGCATCACTTGGTTGGTGGAAAGATTGTGACGCAAAGAGTTGTTTACATCATACGTAGGAAAAGCACGCCGTTTTTTCCTCTTCCCAGTTTCCGCAGATTGCAGTGGTGGTTAACTATAAGTAGGTATACTCCTAGTTATAAACAATTGTTTGTTGGTGTAGCCTACTTTTTGCGTGTCTACATTTTAAACACGCATCCCGTTGCTCAGCTTCCCTAGAATGGCTCAGTTTTAGGCTTAAGGTAGGCCTATAATTGGATGGATGGATACGGGGTGATGGGAAATTGCAGTGTTATAGGCTACAGCCACATGCATGGCTACAGCAGTGTATAAATCACAAAAACAAACGAGATAAGGTATCGTTAAATAGCCTAATAAATTAACTTCTATGATAACATAAATGGGAATATAGACTGGACTGAATACTTTACAATCTAGGCTACCCATAACAAACTGTATTAGTGCAGAAGTAGGCCTAAAGCTTTGTTCTATAGCTACAGGTAAGGTCAATACACTGCATTATAGTAACGTAATGATATATTTTACAAATGGGGCATTTTGTATGACGAGCAGGCTTCTACTCTTGTAAAGTAGAGCTACATTGGGTAATTGTAGGCATACCATGGATGTATACATATGAGGCTACCTTGTGTTATTTAGGACCTAAATTACACAACTGATTGTTTTGACACAATCATTTCAGAAAGCTTGAAACATATACACTACCGGTCAAAAGTTTGGGGTCACTTAGAAATTTCCATTCCACATTACAGACAGAATACCAGCTGAGATCAGTTGCATTGTTTTTTTAATTAGGGCAGCAGTTTTCAGATTACATGGTTCTCGACTGTCGACTCGAGTACAAAGAAGTGGATGATCTTTAATGCAATATCTACATTGCCCATTATCAGCAACCATTCATCCAATGTTCCAAAGGCACATTCTGTTTACTAATCTGATATCATTTTAAAAGGCTAATTGAGAAAACATTGGAGAACCCTTTTGCAATTATGTAAGCACATAATGTAATCTGAAAACTGCTGCCCTGGTTAAAAAAAACAATGCAACTGATCTCAGCTGGTATTCTGTCTATAATGGAGTGGAAATTTCGAAGTGACCCCAAACTTTTGACCGGTAGTGTACCTCACTACTGGGATTGCCTGATACAATATTGAAATCAGTCACATAATTTGCCCTTACATGGTGGCCACATAAGTAAAAACTGACAACTGAGTACTTTACCTTTCAGTGTAATTCGCAAGACAAATAATCTCATGCTATTTAAGTAATTGTAGGACCAACAATTCACCTCTGGAACATGCAGGCCTACATGAATTACATAACTTAAAAACATCATATTTGACCATGTGAATTACAATCAAAAACATCAGAAAACATTATTCATTATAAGTCAGTAGTTGTCTAATGTTTAGCCATTTACAAAAGACCTGTCAAACTATGTGAGGTCATAGCTGCTTTCTGTTTTGGAATTTTGGCAGTGGGTCTTGTTGACATGGATGAGGGATCATGTCAGTAGAACTGAATTACAAACATGTCATAACATTTAGTAGAGAATAACTTTATTTTGGTCCTGAACCCCTTCAAAGACCCCTGACAATCCACAATGTGATGTGCTCCTGTGAGAAAAAAACAGACCCATCAGGGCACATGCATTGTGCAACCATTCATGGCGAAAGGTGGACTGCATCAATGCATCTGGTGTAATAATGTAATACTTGCTTTGCTTTCAATGGTTAAGATACCTTGCACTTGTTGTTTATTTAGTGCAGGAGGGGCCACATGCCAAAATCACTTCGTTGGTGTTAACAGATGGGGGAGCTATTGTCTAACGTAGTTATTAAACTGCAGCCCCCTTCACCCCCCCCCCACACACACACACACACACACACACACAATGGCACACACACTTTCCCCATGCATCAATTAAAACACTACCTTAATTAGTGTTTTCTAAGGAGTTTACTGCAAATACAAATCATTTCTACAAATCTGTCATTTAAATTGGACGACTGAAAGATGCTTACAGTACGCAACTATGAATGATAATAATGATATTAGTGGCAATTGTCATTATTAAAAAGCTATACCTTTTCCGTCCTAATCGCCCACATTAACTTTTGTTTGTTATAATTACGAAATGGGCCACAAGACATTGTTTTAACCTAGGCGATTAAAGCAGACCCTGTTGCACACAGGCCTATGTAGATTTGGTGGCGCACGCATGGCACACAAAGCCAAAAATATTCCCTCCTACCACTCCTGAGAGCGCAAGAGAGGACAAAAGTTATAAGCGCTCGTCCTCAGAGAGGAAAACGCCAAAGGCAGCTAATTCGCCTTCATTTTTTGCAAGACTATCAACACATCTACACGTTTCGACGCGCGTTGAGGACATTACGTTGGTGGAAAGTTTTAATTTCATTATGACTCTGGACCCACGAGCTTTGCGTGATTGCCTATTTCAGAAACATTGATGGAATAAACGGCGCACTGCAGGAGAACAGCGTTCGTCAAGAATAGCCTACTGTGATTTGCAAGTTTTGGTTTTATGACTTTTTTTCAGCTGCTTTTTTCAGCTGTCGGTGGTCACTTTTTTGCTGCTGAGTTTCTCGATGGCGTAGGTGGTTGCGAGAGTTTTAAAAGCATCTTTTTGGACAAGGATTTGATATCTACCAAGCAGATAACCTATGGATTATATGCGTTAAACAAATCGGAGGGTTTAACAAAAACAGTGAAAAACAGACATAATCATATTTCGGGGGAAGGGAAATGCGGTGTGAAAACGGCGTCTAGAAGGATGCTGCTGCTTGTACAATGGAAGTGAAGAACTCTTTTGCTGTTGTTGCGGTGGTTTGTCTCTTCTTTTGCTCCAGTTTCAGCCAAGAACTCAACCCAAAAGGCAGGAATGTATGCAAAGCACCTGGGTAAGCACCAGTGCAGAAGAAAACAGGTTAAAATATGTAGCATATAGTTTGTTTTTTTTCACTAGTTGTTAATGCATATCAGCTTGTGACATAGTTTGCCTCATTCTCCCTTCAGCATTCGGCAATTGAGTGACTTTCTTCAAAACAGTCCAGTCAGAGTTTCAATTGCACTAAAGCATGTGGAATCATCACATTCCTCAAGTCTTTTTTTTATTTGCTTGAAGAACAATTGCGTTTTCAACAAAGAGCACAATCAATTCATAACTTAGTGTTGGAATAATAACTTATGCATGAATAACTCACTAAAGTAGAAAAGTCGCTAGCCTGTATCTGAAATCCACCACTGACTTCATTCTCTAAACGTTTATTTTACTTTTACATCAAGCATTCGTATTTACACTGATTAGATTATTTCACATTCTTTTCTACGTATAGCGTGTTCCCAGTCTGCTGTATAGAAGGAGGAGTCAATTGAAGAAAGCAGCTAAACAGATGTGTACATCTGGAACAGGAGTGTTTTCATTGCTCTTTAGGGGGCGCTCTCGATGACCTGAGCAGGATTCGTGGCAAAAAAAACAAAACTTAAGTTTATAAAATGTTTAAACGAACACATTTTGGTTGACAATTGATATTTTAAGAATAAAAATCTATTTTGTGAAAAGCAATAGAATACTATTCTTGGAATACAAATATCTAGACAGCTCCTTCTCAAAAGATAAGGTATCCAAAAAACATTTCTTGATGACCCCTAGGATTATAGCTGAGCCTGTAAAGTGTAGAAGAAAAACCCAAACCATGTCCACAATTGCTGACTACAGCATCCAAACTGATGCACTGATGTCTTTGAAATTGTGGTAGCAGAGAAACAGCAAATAGGCTATAGTCCAGGGCTCATTCTCCAATATGTCATACAAGATGTGTGATAAGAAATCATGTGCTTAGTGTCTTTTGTTTCTTGTATCATAAGCAGTCAAAGTTTTTAGAGCAAAACTGAAAATAGCTTATCTAAAAAGCCACATGCTGCATATTTCCGTGCAGTCACAATGAAATGTGAAGTAATCAACAGCTGCTCTTCAAAAGTTTAAGTTGTGCTGCCGTCTCATAGATTGTTCTTTGCTTCATGGGCAACAAATTGTCATTAACCAGAGCCTATTTTAGTGCTTTGTGAAGTTTTTTAGTGTGATATATACAGTACTCACATTTACTGCTCTACAAGTTTGACATTTTGCCCTCCTTCCAGTATTCAACATTCATTGTAGTAAACTCACCACTCACTTGTTTTTCCTATTATGCCCATTGTGTTTTTATTTTTTCTGACTTGAACGCGAATCTTTCGGCACTGACGCAGAAAAATAGGTTTTTGAATCAGTTAAAGAGCTTCTATTGGATTTCTTGGCAAAGCTAGTTGATGCATTCTTTCTGTAATAATGAAAGGCAAACAGGAGTGCAGCTATGCTTCTAAACACCTAATTGATTCTACACAACAGTGAATGCAATCTTTGTTTTTAGTGCTGACATGGATTGGGTCAACTCCATACATGTTCACCGGGGTTCCTCAAAATTTAGAGCAGCACAAAGCAAAACAAGTTTAATCCAGTGCCATATTAATGTACATAAAATCACAAAAGGCTTATTAAGAAATGATCCTCCTTCCATTACAATTGTTAGCATACAGATCTGAGACCTGCGATCTCAACCACGCGCCTATTTTGGCAGCGTCAAAATCAACGTGGCTCCCTGCTCATTGGTTGAAAGTAAACTGCCATCTTCAAACACTTTAGGGGAAGCTGACGTGTTGCAGGGGGCCCGAAGAGGTCACAGGCGTGGGAGGAAGAGGAGACACATCCGCCCTTTCCTGACAGGCCTAAAATTTGGCTGCAAAATATTGTCTCTGAATATTCACATTTCCCCAAAGGCTTAGGAAACCTAAAGAAACTGACAAACTACAGAGGTTAAGGGCTTTTGAGTGTATGTAAAGTACTGTATACAGATGGGAATGACCCACATTCAGATCATTATACAACCATGTTCTAAGCATGTGCGTCATGTACAATGCCCTTCATACGTTTGCAGAATTTGGCATCAGCCACATCAATAAGAACAGTGAGATCAAAGAAGCATGCGTTGGGTGTGGATGCTGCTGCTTTGATATGTGTTTGTTTCACTGTATTTTAGCCAGGTTCTTTACCATTTATCCCTCATTCTCAAGCTCATAACTTCTTTTCCAGATCATCAGGATTTGTGTGCTGCAGTGGATGGGGGCAGCTAGGGGATGAATGCCTGACACGTATGTACCAAACAGAGATCATTTATTAGTACATGTCATATAGCTTATTGTTCAAGGCAATTGAATAATACGGCCTGTTCTTGTTCACCCAAGCTCTCTGCGAAGGCAACTTCACCTGCAACGAAAATGAGGTGTGTGTCAGGCCGAATGAATGTCGCTGTCGTCATGGATACTTTGGAGCTAGCTGTGACACTAGTAAGGGATTGCTTATTTTTTTTTAATCATCATTCATACCTTTTTCTTCTCGTCTACTGTTTTTAAAGGTCAAATAGAAATATTTCACTTGTTAAATACCAAGTTTTAGCTCTCATTTAAAATCTAAACCACCAGCATGATTTCAAATTATGGCACTTTTTTAGCCATGCCACCTGGGAATGGCAATGTTCTATCTGTAGGTCCACCTCTTTGTTCATAACTATTGGATAGATTGCATGACATTAGCAGATGTTAGCTGACATGCTAAACAAAGACGGTGAGCACGGTAAACATTGTACCTGCAAAACATCAGCTGTCGTGATTATGTTGCCATGCTGGCGTTTAGAACAAAGCACTGCTGTGCAACCTCACAGAGCCACTAGCATGGCTGTAGAGACTCTTAGTCTTGTTGAAGGATAGTTGACAAGTCAGAAGAAATTTGCCCATTTCCTGATTACTGCCATTACTGTCTTTTAACAGAGTGCCCTGCCCAGTTCTGGGGCCCTGACTGCAAAGGGAAATGTAATTGTTACCCCAACGGCCAGTGTGATGACTTGACCGGGGAGTGTACCTGCAACCACAATCGTTGGGGACCTAACTGCGAGAATGCTTGCTTATGCCAAAAGGGCAAGTGTGACCAAGAGACGGGCAAATGCACATGTCACCCTGGCGTCTGGGGTCCCCAGTGCAACAACAACTGCTACTGCAGCATCAACTCTATCTGCGATGCAATGACAGGGCGATGCATGTGCAACCCTGGTTGGACGGGGAGGAACTGTGCAATCCAGTGTAACTGTAACAATTCACCATGCGAACAGTTCACTGGACGCTGCCTGTGCCGGGAGAGGCTGTGGGGTCCACGGTGTGACCGTTACTGCCAGTGCATTCACGGCAAGTGCAATCAGGTGGACGGCTCATGTACCTGCACACCAGGGTACCGTGGGAAGTTTTGCCGGGAACCATGTCCTGCCGGGTTCTATGGTCAAAACTGCAGAAACAGGTGGGGAAAAAATATTGGCAGAGAGCAGACGTACCATATAAAAAAACACAGGAATATGCAGTTTTACCGATGCCTAATGTTCAGTTCCCTTGTCTGATCCATATTATGATGCGGTTTTGTAGTTTTATTAGGAAATAAGATTTGATATATGCTGCAGCTGATAACCCTTAAAATATCTGACCGTGTTACTTAATGGAGCAATAATAAAGTGAGATTTGGGAGTTGGTATTCACATTATACCATTATCATCAGCCAACATGTAAAAGCAATTCCGGTTAAGTGCTTTACCTTCCATGGACTGTGACATTCTCACACAATACAGTTGCTATAAACTGAAAAGAACACAGTTAGAGTTCAATGTTGTGTATCTGCCTCTTTAAATGATCACTAAAGCAACAATTTAAAACATACAAATACAGATTATTATGGGTTTCAGATCCTTCAACCGTTTTACTACATTTAGATGAGATGGAGGAGTTTTTGTGCAAACAAGATAAAATGAGATTTATTTTTTTATGTTTTCATCCATAGGTGTGGACACTGCAAGGGCCAGCAGCCCTGTAAGGTGACAGAGGGACGCTGCATCACCTGTGACAGAGGCTGGAATGGAACACGGTGTGACCAGCTCTGCTCCAAAGGCTTCTTTGGTGAAAATTGCCAGGACGTGTGTCCCACCTGTAAAGACGGCCACCACTGCGACCCCATTCATGGCAAATGCTCTCACTGTAACGCTGGCTGGATTGGGGACAGGTAAGACAACATGCACAGTACAATTTAGAAATGTGTAAAATAAGAAAAAAAAAAAAAAGCATATGTTAAATGTAATGTACATATGTTAAAAAAAAATACAGTATATGTTGTTGTTGTTCCATACTGTGATAATGTGTGTGACTCATACTGCTAAGCTTGAAATTGACTGTAATCATGGCTTTCCTTTTGTGTGTGTTAGGTGCGAGGTGCGCTGCCCCAACGGCACATATGGCGAGAACTGTGAGAACAACTGCAGTCACTGTTTTAACGGCATTTGTCATGTTGTCACCGGCGAGTGCTTATGTGACCCGGGATTTTATGGCACCTAGTAAGTCATAAGAAAAAAAAAGAGTCATGGTTATGCTTAACAATACATAGTGAAATGGTTGATGGCTTTCTCTCATACACTTATATATCTTGGGAATATGAATGAGTGAACATGTGTTTTGAGGCATATTTTTTTTACAGATACTGATAAGGAACACTTTTGAAATAGAAGAGTTAAAATTCCTACAAACTTCCATCACAGAGGATTTTGCCTGAAACAAAACACTGATCCCATTTATGCAGTTTCTCTTTTTCTGTGTCCTATTTCATGCATCTGTCACTTGGAATGAACATTAAACAGATGTTGTTTTTGTCTGTACTCAAGCTGCAATATGACCTGTACACCTGGCCAGTACGGAGTGAACTGCAACCAAACCTGCTCTTGCAATGACAAGAACTGTGATCCTGTGTCTGGTGCCTGCTATCTCCGTAAGAAAATCTTTTTTTTTTAAGAGCAACCACATGCTTTGTAGTTATGTTTTAAAAGGGGTTTCTGTGACCAGCAGTAGTCAAAAACTAGTGTTTTTCTAAATAATGTACCTTTTCTGAGATTAACAACAGCTATTTTTTATTTGAACTACACATACACAAAGAATTATAACCCCCTGAACTGTTTGTTCAAAGAGCCAGATGCCACTAGTGCTGCCTGTGTATTGAATGTCTAATAGTTGGCTGTACACACTGAGTACCAACAAACACATCTATTCAGTTCAGTTTGTGTAGTGGGAGAGTTAACGTAGCGAGGCCTTGATAGCGTTTCCAGACCCAGACCGGTGTCCTTTTTATGGCTGTGTTTGTTGGCTCAGTTCCTGTCCAGCCAGAGAGAGAGAGAGAGAGAGAGAGAGCGAGAGAGAGAGGAAGGAGGAAGAAATAAAGAGGGGGATGGAGAAAATATGAGAGAAAAAGAGAACTTGGAAGGGAGACAGAGAGTAGAGGAAAAAGTAGACCGCAGGCAGGCAGGAAGAATATTGTTGTTTGGAACACAAAGTTAGCAGGGATTTTGGCAAATGGATGTGATGGGCGGCGAGATGTTGGCCAGTGATATCATAAGACCTTGTCACTTTCACCTTACCCCACACCAAAACCTTTTTCCATTCTTTATGCATCTGTGAGCACAGAGCAAATGACAACATGCCACGCCCAGACTGCCCAGCAATCCATCTCAGCCTTATGTGACAGTGTAAAGACCTGAGGGCCGCAGCTACTTACCCCTTAACTGATGGTTTGCTTCTCTTCTGGTGTCATCTGTCCTTGCAAGCGCCAAAGCTGTCCATGCTTACGCAATACAGCATTTATTATCTTTGGGGTGTATCCCACTTGAGGAGGGAGGGGTGCTACTAAATCATAGATGAGTTATGGTGACGTTTAGTAAAAAGGAGGTGAGGACAGGAAGTTGCTTGCAGGAAATCAACAATGAAAGCGTAAGCGGTCCCTTGTCTTAAGTGACATAAGGTTAATAGTGAATTATTTGTAGTGAATTTCAGCCTGTTGCAATATTCCTCAGAGATGCTTGCAGCTATTGAAAATCAATTGTTTCTCATCAAAGCTAACCATCACATTAATAAAGATTATAGACAGTTAGCTAAACCCTCTACTCAAGTCATATGCTTTCAAGTGTACAGTAAATCATAATAATTTGCTATGCACTACGGTCACTAGTGTTAGTGATGACAGAGAGAGAGGTTTGTTGAAACTGGCATTCAGAGTTTTGCTGCGCCAATGTGGCACACCCAGAATTCCCTGCATCTCTTCTTTCAGAGCCCAACCAGCGGATGGGTGTGATCGCGGCTGGAACCCTGGTCTCCTTTTTACTGATTGTCCTGCTCTCGCTACTGTGCTGCTGCTGCCTGTGTCGGCACAAAGACGACCACAAGTGAGTGACAGATAGGTGTCTTCACCTCTATGGTCCACGATTGGGCTTGAGTTCCTAGTAGGAGGCTTGCCCCCGGTTATGAAAATAGAGATAAATATTTTATTTCTACTCTCTCTCACAGGTACCAGGTTGTTAAATGAATAAATGCATTTCAATTGTATTTTAAGTACTTTCATATATTGACATTACAGTGCGAGTAGCAATGTGAGCGGCCCCTGAGCCCTCAAAAGAGGCATAGGGCCAGGTTTAATATGCCTCTTTTGAATGATTCATTTGGATTTCCATGGCGTCATCCCTTTTCAATCCTAACCAAGACAACTCTACCAACAGCAAAAAAGCCAAGCGGATCCTGTGTGGACGATTCAGCCGAATCAGCACTAAACTTCCCCGTATTCCACTGAGGCGACAGAAACTGCCCAAAGTAGTCGGTAAGCCCCAAAACTCTTTCTCATATCCCACCGCAGTGCTGCCAGAAGCTGCTGTGTTTTATGTAATCATCCTCTCTGCTGCTCGTACAACACATTCTGCTAAAGCCGCATCACTCATAGCATCATAAATAGCCAATGCATAATTAGCACAGGTCATTAATGTAATGATATTCAGATTTTGACATGGAGGTGTCAGATAATATGATAACTGTGGCTTCACTCGCTATCAATGCTTTTATATAACTTCAGCTTAACACAGCATGGACAATGACAACCGTGCATGGCAGTCAGAGTGAGCATTTTACTGTACCTTCAGCGCTACCTCAGTCTTCCTCTTAGTTGATGAATAGGGTTGAAAAGTGTATGGTGACTGCCAGGCGAGTATGGGGTTTCATTTGAAAGGAATGCACTGGTTTTAGAGCCCCTTATTATTCTTGGCACCCTCAAATGCCATGTGTTCATATTATTACAACCCTAAACTGGGCTTTTTTTTTTTCTTCCCGTTTTCTTTAATCGTTTCCATTTTTTTCCATTTTTTTTCTTGGGCTGAGGAGGAGGCTGTGTTATTAAAAGAAGGCCAGTGGTTGTCGGGGGGCCCGGGTGGTGGTGAGTGACGCGCTATCAAAGGCCGCTCTGTTTGGGTGGATGCTGCAGCTCTGCTGCTCCATGCGGAGGTCTCGTGGTCTGTGACAGATCTGTCTGTGACCCCAGTCTTTTTTTATAGTAGACATAGGCGATATGATGATCTTTTAAACCCCGCCACACAGAGTTTAACACGGCTGTTTTTGTTCAGGGTTCTAAAACAAGATTAACAGTTTGAAAATATACATTTATCTAGTTCTTTAAAAATGTCAGCATTTGTACAAGGAGATAGTTGTCTTGTTGTCCCCCTGTCTTCCCCCTATAAGCTATTTTATATCACTGTACAAAGTATTGTTCTTCATTATGACAACACATGCAGATGCAGTGGGTGTTTTGTCTGCAATACTTCAATATATCATAACATTATTTCAATATATCATAACAGCATTATTTTTCTGCATTTCACAATATATGGAATTTCCAATATTCAAAACATGGACATATTCTCCGTACTGTACAGATCTTCATAGGATCCCATTTGTATTAATTGTGCAAATATTTTTATTTAATAATTGAAGTAGATTAATAATGTTTGGTGCACAACATTGACAGAATATAGGGGTGACATTTGCAGTAGTGCTAAAGCAATTAGTCAACTTATGTACAAGTCCACTGACAGAAAGTTAATGTACAACAATTTTCATAATCGGTTTATTGTTAAAAGTCATTTATCAAGAAAAAAAGGCCAAACATTCCCTGGCTCCAGCTTGTCACATTTGCTGCATTTGCCTGTTTGTCATTGTGAATCTTTGGACTGTTGGTCTGACAAAACAAGCCATGAAAGTGGGCTCTGGGAAAGTGTAATGGGAATCTTTTTCGATTTATAGATCAAATGATTGATTGGGTGGGGGGTTGGGTTCAGTGTTGCACAGCAGTTTCTTAACTTTGCCTCAGCTTAAGCATAATTATGAAGAACTGTAATTTGATTCTTTAAAAGGGCTCTGCTGAACTCAGCGTGCTGTGGAAGGAGTTGATGACCTGGTTTCTTTTCCATGTCTGAGCAGCATGTGCCTCCTCAGTTATCCAGCTGATTCTTTAAGCTAGAATCTGTCTCTATTATGCCTTGGTCAAAATACAACACTGGGACAGAGTTGCCTTTGTCATCACATTGGGGGACATTAATACAGATGTCTGTGAAGAGCTTGACCATCTGAAGCAATGTGCCAGAGGCATATAAAAAGGAATGTCATCTTAGCCAAATGCCTTTTTAAACAACAGATCTTTTTCACATCTTTACTGTACATAAAGATACCGGGATGTGTTTACACTGTAAGCAAAGGGAAAAAGATCAATTTTTAGGCTTTTACTGTCAAGAGTCTACAAGTTAGAAAACAGATAAGACTACCATGTACCAATTCAATTTAAGAACAGACCTCAATACCCAGTCAAATCTATTACAGAGAGTATGCGTCTCTCGTGCCCTTCCTGGTTTGTCCTATCCAAATGTGTGCTACACTGCTTTCTGTTGGTCTACCCACAGAAGCGTGGTCTGCCAACATTTAGAAACTCAAACTCTGACTGGGGCTACACAGTCCTGCGCACACACACATTCCAGAGGGGGCCCAATGGGGCTGGAAACAGGAAGTGGTCAAATTTACCCCAGCCCGTGTCAGAACTGTGATTTATCCACACCAGAGTCAGTGGCAACAGATGTGGCAAGACCAAATGAAAAAGGAACAGGGGGAAGTAGGGAAGGAAGACAACAACCTCTGTTAGCATAGTTAGCCTCAGAGAAATAGATACATGAACACACTGTCACCTCTTTGCCTCTTGGCAAAACTAAGGCTATTTGCTTGTAGTTTGGCATTCCATTCTAAGCATATTTACTCCACGCCCAACAGATTCACGTCTGTCCGGCATTCCTTGCATCCTCTGTGTGCAAATGCTTCCCCACGGGTAAGGGCTGAGAGCAGCTCCACCTGCTTTTTTTGTCTTTATTTATCCTGGGAAAGTTGGCTGGGATTGCAAATATGTTTGCAACAACACTCAACTTCACATTCATGCTATTGTGATGTACCAAAAGAAAACTTTCTCACACTGTAAAGTTGCTCTTGAGTGCATGAATTAAGATGGAACAAAGGAGAAAATGTCAGCTTGAGTTTTAGGAATATTTGCAAATAAATGTGATCACTAATTGATTTAAAGGCTCTGAGTTGGCCATGTTGGATGTCACTCAGTGTACTGTATTTGTTTTAGACTCTGCATGCAATCCTGTAAACCTGTTTCAGGCTGAAGCCTTGTTTCTTGTTATTATTGGCTAGTAATCCCCGTTCTATGCCCAGATTTCCATAGCTGGACCAGGCATTTGAACTACCAACCTGCTTGTCCCAGCCTGGCTCTCTAGCCTTTAGACCACCTCTGTCTCAGGTCTGTTAACACATCCCCCCACTGAGCAACTGTGGTGGCGGAGCTCTGCAGCTGGGATGTGTCAATAATGCCCTGTTGTGCGTTGGCCTCCATGTAGGCAGGGATCACAGTGGCGTCCAGTCTGGAGAACAATCTGCCCCACTAGACCAACAGTCTGGAGGGAGCAGCTTTCAAGGGCAGCAGTTGTTCATCACTGCATCCAAGTAATGTCGCAAAATACCCATGTGTTAGCTTGTTGACTAACTTAACTGAAGTCTTTGCATAGGTTAGCTGCTCTACATTCCTAAGTCCCTCATAGTCTCTGCTGATCTGCCTGCCGCTGCACAGTAAAGACTCTGCACACGGGCAGAAGACAGAGCACATACCCTGTCTTATTCATTTATTTATTCCTGTTGTTGAATTTGGGCAAACTATTATTAGTCATCCACACCTCTGTAAAATATTTTTGCTGGGTTCTGTATACATCATATTATTATTAATCTACCACATCCACACGTAGCTGATTTGCTTTCAGTTAATCCACTCAGAATAGTAGTGCCATGAAAGACTTTGGAGTCATTTTTGTAGCAACAAAAGTCCAACATTAACTACACATGTAGAGAGTGCAGGGTAACATCATTCTAGTAAACATGATATCCTTAAATAATCACATAAATGGGTGCCCTCAGATGGAAGTCCCCTCAACGCAGTAACACTTGTTATTTTTTGTCTTTTTTTTCCTCCTTTTTACACACATCTGTACTTGCTTATTGTAGGCATGTTGCACATGTGTTGACATTATCCACCCTACGAGTAACACAAAGACATCAGCCTACCAAACTCAAAACATGGAGTTCAGACGTTTAGATGACTTGTTTTGGATAAATGTAAGAAATAGTTTTAACTGATAACAATGTTTTTAGATGAATGTAGCATTAAAGATTCAGCTAGACTGTAAACAGATATTCTATCTGATAACTCAGCAGCCTCAAGAAAAACAAAACAAATCAGGGTCCTTGAAAATTGCTTTGCACATACATGATGGTACACAAAAAAATGATGTGGCACACACAAACACACACAACCCCTATGAGCCAGTTCCAATTTGACCATGACTAAATCTGGTTGTCGTTTGAGAAAATGTTGAACGCAAGAAAATCACAACACATGTGAGGAAAACTGATAGACACCGGAAGCAAGAGAATAAACATCAGACCGGTTTATAATAACTAAACCAGACAGATCAGTTTACACATTATTGTGAGAGGAACCTCTAAACAGACCATCTGCTAAAGTTATATGAGTTTGAATGTTATTAGGATCAAGATTGTCTTGCCTATCAAACACCAACAAGTGCAGTGAGAATGTAAAACAAATATGTGTGAAATAGCTTCTCATACTCTAATATTACAAATTAAAAGAAAATGCAGTTTTTCCTCTAATAGTGCCTCTATAAGTTACCAAGTCTGTACAAATCCAGCAGTAGATCACTTTTTTATTCACAGACAATCAGTGTCAATCAGAAATACTTTGTTACTGTACTTAAGTAGAATTTTTACGTATCTGTACTTTACTTTGTTATTTATATTTCTGGAAACTTTCACTTTTACTCCACTACTCCTAAATTAAATGAATACTTTTACTTCACTACATTTCCCCCAAAGCGTCTTCGTTACTCGTTACTTGCAATTATTTTGTACATTGGAGTGAACAAAAAATTAAAATTCTCTTTCTATTTTGTCAGACTTTGAATTTAATGTTTAAGAAGGCGTGAAAACCCTGAATATTATACTTTACTATAAGGAAGCCACAATAAAGTTCGTAATCAAAGTTTTTCTTTACTTTTACTTCTAGAAATTAAGTACATTTAATATCAGAAAATTACTTTTGATACTTAAGTACAGTAAATATCAGATACTTTTAAGACTTTTACTCAAGTAATATTCTAAAAGGTGACTTTAACTTGTACCAAAGTCATTTTCTTGTAAGATACTTATATATTTTTTCTCAAGTATTGCTTTCAAGTACTTTATACAAGACTGCAGTCAATCAACCAATGCTAAGGAGCTTGGATTTGTTTCCTGGCCAGGGTCCTGGTACAGTTAGGGGATTTCTTCCACCTAGGGTTTATCTGAGGTCTAAACAACTGGATGGACCCATGTGTCATCGGGCATGTAAACAGGCGCATCTGATGTGGTCGGTCATGTCGAGTTAACGCCCAGTAAAGTTTAAGCCAAAACTCACACAAGTATCCCTCAGACACCACAGCTGTCCTGAGACTGAAGGCTCAGCAGAATGCTGCAGTGTCTAGGGAAACTGAGAGACAGAGACAGAGAGAGAGACAGAGAGACAGACAGAAACATGATGTTAAGGGAGAGAATTCTATGGAAGATGATGAAAGAATCCATTTGCTCAACACCTAATACTAGAAAAGACCAGATTAAGGTATGGCATGACATCATCATCACTACAGTTTAAGGGTCAATACTTTATCAGTTGTTGTTGTTGTAATTACAGATTCTTAATTGTCACTCCATACATGTTAAAGGAATAGTTCACATTTTGGGAATACGCTTATTGTGTACAGGCTAGCGGTTGTACAGACCACCTGTTTCTCCTCGCTTCAAGTATTTATGCTAAGCTAGGTGAGGCATGTACTCATTAGCGTTGTAATTAATTCGACGATATTAGTATCAATATTTTCATCCCACTCTCAGAGAATGCTGAATATGCTGAATGCTGTATTTCCCAAAATGCTGAACAATCTCTAGAAAATTGTATCTTTTTAAGCGTTTTTCTTTTCTTTTTTTTGCTTTATTCTAACTTCTGTTTCATTGAATTAGAATGCATCTAATAGTTCACTTACTCCTAAATAATGTATTCATCATAAATGAATGAATAAGTTGTTTGGGTCACTAAGGAGCTTCAGACCCACCAAAAACAATGCCAGTGGTTATGGGTTTATTCAGAATTTCTGTCTCGTATGATGGTCAGAATGCGCTTTCTTGTTTGCCTTTTAACCTGCTGAGAAAAACACTTTAGGCAAAACTTAAATCAGCTTTTGACAACAACATGTACAAATACTAAACAGGTTACAAAAATATCTATACTTGCTTCCAAAACCCATAATGTTGGAGCATTTGTTAACTCAAATTCAAAGCCAAAACCAAAACCAATAGAAAAACAGTTTTTCCGTAGACTCACTTAAACCAACACTTTCTACAGCACTCTCTGCAGCAGTTGTGAGAGAGAGTGAGAACAGACTGTTGTTCTTGTAACACGGTACAATACCCTCTGGCTGACCTTTTGGCTTCTGCGTTTGTTTTCTGTTCTCAGTAGCCCACCACGACCCAGAGAACACCTTCAACTGCAGCTTCATCGAGCCCCCCTCAGTGGCCGAGCAACCCTCCCCCTCCTCCTGGTCGTCCCAGGAGTCTTTCTCTTCCTTTGAGAGCGGAGACGAGGGGCCAGTTTACTGTGTGCCCCATGAAGGTGAGTCATCGTAAGAATAAATAAACAGTTTAGTTATCTCGAATGACGCACATAAATCCCTAATTTGTCTTTGGCATGTAGGAGACTTTACACATACACACGCTGATAGACAAAGGTTTCTGAAGAAGTCAAGATCCCCAGTGTGACCGTTTAGTGACTCACCCACTTCTGTAAATCTCATTAGGGAGATAGTTTCTTTATCATATGCCATCTAGGCCCAGGTTTTGCGCCGAGACGAGGAGAGTATAAACAGGAAATGGAATGGCCAAGTCAGCTCATGGCATAAATCCAAACAGTGACTAACTCCTTGAAGTTTGATGGAAAACACCCATTCCATCAGTTTCTATTCTAGAAGTCTGACTGTGCGAGTTAGGTTTTGTTTTGGGGGACTTTTCAGTGTGCTTAGTGATTGATGGGTTTTCAGTGCTCTCTTACTACTTTGGTTTAGTTCTCATTCTTCTAATAAATGGTTCAAGGGTTTTAAAACAATTGATTTTGAGTTAAAAGCCTCGGCCACAAAATAATTGCTCCAAACATCACAAAAGGGTTTTGAATTAGAGTTGCACCGATAGGATCTGTTGCATTGGAGCCACTCCAGTCTCAAGTATGTGTATACAAATTAGGAAATGAAGTGGTACAGATATCTTTAAATAACGTGTGTTCATGCTTTTCTGGTGGAAAAAAAAAAATTCTCCAACAATGAATTGCTGCTATTTGTGAAGGTCACAGATAAAGCACATTGTTAAGTTTCAGATTTACAAGATGTGTATTCTGTTTTCTACAGACAATGTCTCATTTTTGTTTGATTGCCCTGTATTGCCAAATGTATTTACATACCTCAAAATAACATATTTGCCTCAAAGGACTTTACAGTCTGTATAGCATGTGACATCCTTTATCATTAGACCCTTGATTCAAATGAGAAAAGTTAGCTAACATTAGCAAAGATAAGCCTTCATAAGCCAGTTGCCATACCATATAATGTATAATGTGTATGAATATTTAAATGATCTGATCTCTTTAACAAGTCATCTGTATTGGTTTAAAAAGAAGTTAAAATGTACTTTAATTTTGAACATTGGATAACAAATTTTGACTAATACCTGTTGATCTTCCAATGATCCACAGAATCTGTGAACGAAAGCAGAGAGAAGCGCAGCCCCAGCCCAGCAACAGAGAAGCCAGAAGCTGTCCCTAATGAGGATGATGCAGGGGAGTACACCTCCCTGAAAGACACTAGTGTCACAAAACCAGAAGGCAGTGAGCAGCCCCTGCTCAAGTCCTCTGACAGTGAAGGCTCCACCAGTGGCTCTGAGTCCACTACTGCAAACCTCTACGCTCGCATCGCCCGCCTCTCCAAGCAGTCCAAGGAGGATGATGGCAGCGGCAAGGATGGGGATGGCACTCCTACACCAGAGGCTAAGCGCAATGGAAAGCCACCACCTTCACCTGGCAAACCCAAACCACGGCCACCAGACCCATCTACTAAGCCCAAAGTATCGTGGATACACGGAAATACTACAGGGTCTCCCCAGCCAGAGCAACAGGGGCATGGGGGTATTAAGGCACTTGCAGTGCCAAAGGAGAAAAATAGGAGCTCCAGCGATGGCTCAGCCAAGAGCGAGGAGCGGCAGAAAATGAAGGAGAGGAGCCGTGAGCAACAGAAGAAACAAGAGGGGAAGGAGGCAGACGCCAATGGCTCCCCAAGCAAACACAAACCTCTGCGAGGTAAGAAGTCTGGGGACGAGCACAGCAGTCCCAGTCACATGGAGCACATCAATGGTGTGGTTCAGAATGCCCTCAAGAAGATAAGTAGCTTCCACAGCTCCTCATCTGAGAAAAAGAGTGGTGACAGTCCAAAGGAGACCCCCAAGGAGCCACCTAAGAGCCCCAAAGTCATCCACCATCATATGAACTCTGAGGCTGCCACACTCCTGGCTGCTCAGCTCAAGGAGAAAACCCAAAGCATCAACAGGAATGAGGGGACAGGTCTGACAAAGACCAATGGCCTCTCCACACCCAAGGGAAACCGTGAGAAGCCAACACCTCCACAAAAAGCCAAGAGGACCCCCTCCAGTGGATTTAGCCAGCAGGGCTCCACCAAGCCCCTGCTGCCCACCTCGAGCAGCCTCCAGAAGATGGTGGCACCCATCGCCACCGACCTCGGGACCCCTGAAGCCAAGAGCCCGGAGAAGCAGGACTTGAACGGCTCACGGCCAGGGGACCCAATGTTGGATCCTACACCAAAGAAGACTCCCATAAAAAAGCCACCCAGGAAGAAAGGCAAGGAGGGTACGTTGGATACATTGGAAAGTAAAACACCCCAGCAAAAGACAGCCATTATGCCACCACAAGTAGTGAAATAAGTGTTTTTAAAGACAAATGACCAATGTTTGTGATGGATTTCAAAGAGACTAAATGGATTTGTTGGAAGGTGAATCACATAGTTTTTTAAATCAAGGAATTTTAACAGGTTCAGTGTGGGTGTGCTGCCACTCCAGGACCAGTCAAGAGTGAGAATTGCATTTAAATTGAGGACGCAGTTGAGTCATATAGGTGAGTTTCTATTATAATGACATCTATACACCATTGTATTTCATTTCAAGAATCCTTTTTTGTGTAACGACTATGTCTCAATCTCACACCACAACCTGTGGCGAAGCCGGACACAACTGTGAGAACAGTGGTGCAAAGACATAATCCATAGTTCATTCATCTCTATTCCTCTGCAGTATGTCCACCACTATATTTATATATGGATTGCTTTTGAGGTTGCATAACTGTAATTTGCTATGCAGGTGTCGGAAAGATAGCTATGTTTTATGTACGCTCTCCAAAGGTACTAAGGGTACTAAAAATAACAAGGAAATTAGATCCTCTGAGGATTGCAAGTTTTGTTTGTGTTTGTTTTGTTCATGGACCAACATGCATAAATACAGTTCAATACCTGAAGCCACCCACTTCATTTTGTATGTCTAGGCACACTTTTACAATTCCAGTGTGTTTTGTTGGAGAACTTGTTTGGCAAAGAAAGCACCTTTTTAAGTTCCTACTAGAACAGGTTTCAGGTTGATATACCACGCTATAAAGAATGCTTTTTTTTAAACAACTATATCTCACACGTCAAAGCACAAAGGTTATGCTACATTTAGGACTTAATTGTCCATGTGCTTGTAAGTCACCTTAAATTCCTCGCTGGTCTCAAGGCTCTTCCCTACAGAAATGTTGCATTTTTGGATTTAAAGACTTAGCTCTCTATTTGTCCAATTCTGTCAGACATGGTTTGTTGAAACCCAAACAAACTCTTTGATCTTTCTGCAAAAGGGCTGTTTTAAACCTCTTTCATACTTGGGCTAACACCAAATCACCAGAATGTGCTCTTACTGTACGTTTTATTCAGTCAGCTAAACCACTAAACCAAAAATGAAATCCCAAGCTATCCTATGTCCTCACTTTATGTCACGCTCATAAATCACTTTAAACTCACTTACTTTCTCAGCAACATCTGTAGTTTCCCTATGCTGTATTCAAGAAAACATACTGCAGGACAATACATCTTTAAACCAGATACAATAGATGATTGCGTGTTTTAATGTCCGTAAAAAGTAGTAATGACTGTTGCTAGTATTCTCTACAGATCAGACTACAGAAGGAGACTGCCATTTGTCTTTATCTGTTCTTTCAGTTTAGTCGAGAAACTAGGTCAATATCGCCAATTGAGCTACTTCCATTTCTCATGAATTTGTTTATGCCATTGGGGTATTGTGTGGAAAAATCTTGTCAGGGATGGTTTGTCCCTTAAGGAACATATTATCATAAGCTAGTAGACTCATGCTGAAGTAAAATGGTGCTTTAATTTCATTTGTTTTACAGTAAGACTGTAGGGCTAAATGGTACTGTGCCTTGGGTGTTAAAATGTGCCTCAACTGTGGATCAGTTTAAGCAAAAGACGCCATGTTTGCCTTAATGTTGTTGCCAACATGTATTTCAAGTGTTGATCCTAACAAGTAAACCAAAAAAGGTGGTGAGGTGGGATACTTAAACTGGACTAATTCAGTTTGAAGAGGAAAAAGCTTTTTACTAAAGTTATTGGTGAATAGCTATTTTGAAAGTAGCATTCAAAACAAGAGCTATGAACAATGCATGATATGTATGTATGTGTGTGTGTATGTATATTAACATGCCATTGGTATGTTTTGGGCTGAAGAATATTTTACATTTACAGCTAATTTGAAAAATTGTCTTTTTTATCAAGGTACAACACATTTCTTTGGTTATTTTTTCAACATTTTCTACTTGTATACATAGTGTACTTTTTATTATCTTTGTAAGCTGTGCTTATATGACCCTTTAAGTTCTTTTCTTTTCCTTGATGTCAATGAACTGGCTTTCATGTTGTATTTGCTTTTTTTTTGGTATGTTGCTTATTTTGAGCTCTGAAGCAAACCTACGGTATGAGTACTTTCCATCTTGTAAAGTTTACATTGGCTTTGTAATTGTTCTCTGTTGATGTTATTGTTTGTGTAACACTTAACTGCATGACGCAGAGTGTAATTATATGGCATTAATAGCTGCACCGGATATCTGTAACCTTCTTGTTCCCTCCAGTTGTTGTTATTGCCTCCCATAAAAAAGATTAACTCATACAGAAAGGATTGTACAATACTACTCTGATACCACTGTTGAAACAATTGCATATACTTAAAACCATAACATTGTGTAATTATAAAGTGGCAATGTTTATCTGACTGGCCCGTGCCTGTTTTTATAGGTGTACAGTGCATTTTTGTAAAGAAGGGCCTGAAAAAGCTGCAAAAACATTACCAACTGTAAGGTATATTTTGTCTTTTCTGGTTTTGTTTTTAGCAACATTGATTTCCATTTGTGTATGGTCATTGACTTGTTATTTCCTCATTTACTTCTTTGGAATAAAAAAGCAATACATGTAGCTCTAGTCAAACACAAACTTAAAAATCAGTCCTTATTTAATCGCTTTACATGACAGTCATCATATATTAATTCACTAACACCCCATTTGTTCTCAATCGGGAATTGGCCTCTTCTTGGCATCTTCTCCAAATGTCTTATTCCAGTGTACAATCAAGTACAACAATAATATGGCGAAAAAGGATGTATTGGGTAATAAACCACATAAATCTCTTATTGTATTCTTCAAACAGATTCATTTGAATGCTGATTGATATTTGACCCTTTCCTGTGACTCTGGGCTACTGGGCTGCAGAGTCCCAGGAACGGGACAGGAGTTCTCCAGAGTCATTCGGTCACAGCGGCTCTTCAAAGAGCCTGAGGGAACCAGGGAACTGTTCATTTGGCTCCTTTAGGATGGGGGGGACAAGAGCTCCTTTCATGAGGGGAAAAACAGTGGAAACTCTGTGCTAAGGAGTTAATCACGCGCTGCATATGTCCTCTTTTGGCGGAGGAATATAGCAGGACTGGGCCTCAAGGCAATGAAGGAGCATGAATGGATGGCTATAAGGATGGATGGATAGGTCATGTGATGGGTAATTGGAACCAGAAGGCGAAAGGGATTTGTTTAGGTTCTACACTTTTGCCATGGTGTTCTACTTACTGTGTACATGTGTGTAATTCATACAAAAATGTTGAGTTGTATTAGGATTTTTCAGAGCTGTCTGCAATTCTGAATTATGATCCACTTTTGGACCTGTCAGGGACTTGCCTATTTTGATTAAGGCTTGTCTTGATGCTGACAACAAATGTGGATCTGACTTTTATCTAAAAAGATAAACACTTTTGAAAAGTTTGCTTAAGATGGACTGTCTTTTCCTGTTTTCTCTAAAGCAGTACAAACAATTTAATCAACAATTTCCACATTTTGAAAGACATAAACTACTGTTTGTTGCTGTTTTAACTATGGCCCAATGCTAACACCATAGCTCAAGGGGTGGCAATGTCAGTTGTGCTACCATTGTGGTCTAGACGGAAGTATTTCAATAGCTATGGGTTGTGGGATGGATTGTCATGAAATGTTATAGATATTCAAGGTCCCCTGGTGATGTATCATTATGACTTTTGTGATCCCCTGACTATGTCATGAAATGTCTCAACTTCTATTGAATGAATTACCATGAAATTTGGTTTACACATTTATGGTTCTCACAGGCCGATTTGTAATAACTTTGTTGATCCCTTAACTTTTCATGTAGCCCATCATCAGATTGGTATGTAGTGTAAGCTAATTTATTGAGTTTCCTCTTAGCGAAATGCTCTGAGCGAATTTAAGTTGGGCTTTTATTGTGAAGGGTAGACTTTGAAGAAGTGAAGCTGTAGCGTTATGCGCTACTTTATGGGAATTAATAAAAGTGATGACCGAACTTCCTAGTTTTTGTTAAATTATACTTGCCTATAGTAGTTAGCACGCATTAGCTCAGAGGACTAACTTTGCTTGTTTACTTTTGTGAATGTCTTTGTTACCCTGAACGTCCTACCAAACGATAGTACACAGTGGCCTCCATGTTTACTTTCGTACGTCAGCGTGCTGCGTGTGACGTCTTTTCTTTTGCGCATGCGGGTCGGACATCTGGAGCGCCACTGGAACGACATAGAATCCTGCCTTTTATAGATAGATTTAAGAAATGGCTGACATCTCTACGGCCAATATCTCCAACACTAAGCAACTCACACCAAAACAAAACAACCTAGATTAATAAATAGCACTACAGGTAAGAGAAAAAATATGTATTTTAGATTTTGAGGTAAACTGTCCCTTTAAGTCTGACTCAACTACCACAGCCTTAATGTCTCCAAATCAATCTTCCTTTTAACTCCCATACGGACTGTCAGCCAAACCCCCATAAACCCCCAAATAATTTTTATTTTTCAGTTGACAATGGCTCAAAGTCTGATTCTTTGCCAGGATGGAAAGGAATGTTGACACAACTGCCTCCATCTGCCCGTCCTCAACTCGCAGATGGAGAAGATTCTCAGCTGAGCATACCAACACAGGGTCTCTGGCTTTTCATCCTAAACATGTTGTGGGAAAGTCACAGCATTTCAGTTGATTGAACATGTGTACAACATTTGATGGATTTCTTTGCCTGCTGCTTTTATATGGATTTAAATGGGAGAGCCCTTTGTATGATTATGACAATTTTGCCTTTTTATATCCCCTTTGCAGTTAGCTAAGAGAAATATTTTGTTTGTTTTATTGACTTGCTATTGAAGGTTGACGTGCGAAATATAAATTCCCTTTGGCACTGCAACACTAAGGAACACAAAGGAGCGACTGTACAGGATAACGCAAAGCTTGGTCAAAAAGTCAGGGTTAGGAGTGTGGGAAGGGGGTCCAATGACATGTCGGCTTCCAGTCTAAACATGACTTGGAGCAGGGGCGTCCTCAGTGTGCCAAGTCTATAGAAACAGCGAGGCTTTAAAACTCAGGCCCTATGAGTCAGCCAAAAGCCCTGGACTCAAAAAACCTATTCCAGTCCCTGTGTTCCATGGCAACAGGAACAGATTGGAACCACATCTGGTAGCCATTTCAGTCCCTGCAAGGAGAGGAAGAAAGAAATTTATGAGTGAGGGGGAAAAAGACAAATATTTTCTGCAATGCAAAGCAGAAAGAAAGTGGAGTTGAGTTACACTTGAAAAGGCTTGAAAATATTAATTCTTCCGAGGACTCAGTCACAAGCAGTTTTTCATGCCCATGTAAGTTCAGGATAAAGGACTAAGCTTTACTCCATTTCAGTTGAAATCTTGTAAGAGGCATTCAGTGGAAAGTAACTTCTAGTAGCATGCATGGATAGATATATTCAAGACTTCATGTGGTCATAGAGAGCCCTTTTACTGTGCCGATCCCCTTATTTGTTTTGAAAACCCATTGCTGAAATACTTGCGTTATTCATGAATTTTCAAGTTATTTCTTGAAAAACCTCAATGTAACAGAGAGTCTGAGGTTTTGACGTTTACAATCGAAAAGTAGCTTTTTGTTCTTGTGTTCAAACCACCGACTGTTTCACTGTCTGACATAGATATGTATCTGTTGCAGCACGGTTTCCTAAAGCGCAGTCATATCCCTGGCTGATTCATTGCATCAGACACGGCCAGAGGAGATTTGAAAATGCTGTTTTCGTCTCTTATCCCTGTCGACGCGCTGTCTGCAAGAAACACTGTCTAATTGCAGTCCTCCTCACACGTTAAATGTTTCTCAGCCCTTTGGAAATGCAGTAACTACGAAATGACATTTACTGGAAATGGAGCTAGTGCTTTTCTTGAGCCAAAACCACTGAGAACTGAGGTCAGCGCACAACCAGAATGGGGAAGAGGAACAGCATCAGCATTAACTGTGTGTTTATAGATTTCCAGTGACATCTAATCACTCCGCGATTTATGACCATCATTATAATAGACCCGAAACTCCCTTGCAGTGCCACTGAGCAAAAAAAGGCAACTCTTAATGCACAAATTAAGAGCAACCACACAACAAGCCGACCTCCCAAACACATGCCCAGACAATCTGGTGTTCTGAAACTAGGTCAGTAAAGTTGAAACTGAAGGAGTGTCAGTTTAGGATGGATAAACTTGTCAATATTGTGCTTAAAGTCAATGTATGAGACTAAAACTGCTATTTACTTTAGTTGAACCCACTTTGCTTTATCCATCACATGTCAAACTACATGGAACTGGAGCCATGAATCATTATTCTAGCAGTGTTAGGACATAGAGCATCTGGAAGACACATACCAAAGTTCTGTAAATGTGGAAATACAAATGAATATGAATAGCCAGAAATGTAATTAAGCCACAGTTGCTCTTTCTATAGCTGGATGGAGATTTTTCTCTCTCTTTTTTTCCTTTTCTTTCACATGGAGGGGTGTGCAAAAAGTTGTCTAGGAGCTTCAAATTGCCCTGGATTTTTCCACCTTTGTCAGCATAATTCAATGCAATGAGTGTATTAGTGGAGACGATTTGGATGGCTAATAGAAAGCAGATCAGTTAGCTGCTCTTCCTTTCTCTCTCATTCTTGTTCTTTTTTTTTTTTAAACCCCTCTTTCCCTCATGTTTTTTCTCTGTAGCCTATTTTCCTTCTCCCTCATTCACTTATTCCTAGCTCTTCTCCTCCCCCGTCCTATATTCCCTCACATACCCATCCATCCGCTATCTGTGCAGTAAAGTGGGACTTCAGACTCCATAATGTGGCTTGAGGTTTCAGCTTTCACATAATTCCACAGGCTGATCCAATGGTTTTTTTCCCCCCCTCTCTACTTCTCACTCACTCCAACCTGGAGAGGCAGAGAAAGAGCGAGAAAGTTGTGGCCTTATTCCAGATATTGGGATAGAAAATGATCACAAGACCAAAAGTGTCTGCCCAAACCCAAGGAAAATAAGCAGATGGCTTATGTTTTTATACACTGAACCCCAACTGTCCCGACAATCAGTCCTGTCTACAACTGACAAACTGTAGCTTGCAACAGCTTTGTTGTTTGAGAGGCAAATTTTCACTCCAAATTTGTTGCCAAAATCAGTCACAGAAACAGAGTTACAATGCAGAGTTACTTGCCTTTAGCCTGCAGGAACATTTCCCTGTCTTTCAAACGGCATCAGATTTGCTTTATCACGTCTTTGTGACTCAGAGGCCGGGTCAGGATTATTCACCCCATTCTTATCCATGTCCTCTTTGGTTAGACACACTTTGATAACAGCCTAAAAAAGGCAGAGCAGTTGCCTTTACTTGTACGTATATGGATACCAGGGTGTATTTTATTGTATGTGGTTGCAGTGCCCTGGCATGTGAAGGGAAGTGTTGGCTGTATATTTACCGTCACTGTGGCTGTGTGCTGGTGTGTACCCGACCCTTACAGCCCTGTTATACTTCACAGAACAACACTGGAGCCATTATAGGGAGCCATGTGTTTCTGATTACCCAGACACAGATTAGAGGGAGGGGAGCAGTGGTTGCTGTCTGCTTGCCCCCCGGCTCCTCTGATGTGGCCACCAACTGGACATCCATCAGTGCAAATCCATCCACCACCCTCGCCCCCTTCCCACCTCTGCGCCAAACCTTCACATCTGCCACGATGTCACCACCAAGCCTAACTATCGACTTATTCTGTTCCCCATTTAAATATGCAAACACTGGAATCTCAGCGAAAGCATTCCTACTTGACCTACATATCGTGGCAAAAGCACCAAGCTGTCACTGCTGTATTCCTAACAAAAAGTGCACTCCTTTCTAAATCATAAACACTGTTGTGGCTCTGGCACAAGAGACGTATTGGGTTTGTTGTTGCTTTAGCATGTGATACTTATTTGAACTCCAAAAAGGAAATTCTCTTTTGATTTCCCCCCCCCCTCTCTAGGGAGGTCAGAGGTCAGTGTCAGAACAGCATCACAGAGTGTGAAGAATCAATGATTTGCAGGACACTTCTGCAGGGTAACTATGTGGGACTGAAGGGACACTTAACCCGCGGTCAACCGGCCACCCAAAAAAAAAAAAAAAAAAGCTTTCTTCACATTCAGTGTCCTACAATTGTCAAAATGTGCTAATCCTTACTGTACTACATATACTTTTTGAATATTACAGCATTTAGCATTTTCTGTCAAAGTTTAAGTTGCTGCAGGGTTTTTTGTGGCCTTTTCAGAAGTGGTCATAATCATTGTCAATGCAGCCAGTTTCTCATCACCCTTTATGACAATGTGGCGAGAAGTGGAATATTTAGATATAAATACTAGAAGGGGGAACTAAAGATAACCAAGGAGAGAAACTAACTTAGGAACCGACAACGCCACCTGGGGACTTGCACCCCGTGATATGAAAACCAAATTCTGATAAGGACACGGGGTCAAAACTGATGAGGCAGAGACAGTAGGTAAAAACAGAACAAATGTTTTTATTAACAAAAATGATCTAAAAGCAGACAACTATAACAATACTAAAACTCTAATGAAATACAAATAAACTCAAATTAGTGGGCTGGGGCTTCAGTGGGGGCAGACTACTGAAAGGATACCCCGTCTCCCTAGTCTGGGGGGTAACACCACAACAAAACATGCACTAACAGAGTCCCAGTGCCTACTTGCATGCAACGGGAGCGATGTTCGACACGGTGCCTAGCCGCCCACCTGAGGACACCCAGGCCACACCAAAACAGCAAGAGAACAAAAAGAAAGACACTCCTGAAACAAAGAATCAAAAATTAACAAAAACCAACAACCCCATTGGTAGCTAAATCTCAGAACATATACTCAAGTGAAATAAATATATTCAAACTAAACAGACTTATTAAATAAACTAAAGAAAAGAAAAAGCAAACCTAACAAAAACAAAGTAAACAGAACAGCAACAGGTGAACCTAAAACACAAAAAGGCACATGTTAGTTGGGGGGACAACTTTAAATCACCAAGAGAGACTAAAAATGGGGACCCTACTCACCACCTTCAGCAGGCAACCACCACCAGGGACCAGCAAAAGGCTAAACTGACCCAGCTGAGGGTTTCTATACCTCACCTGGGCAGGGGGAGGAGCTAAGGGAGGAGTTTTGCTGGACTACTGGAGTTGCGTTCACAACACCTCACTGTGGTTCACTACAACAAGCCAGATGGTGTTTAAAACAACTATGTAAAAGCTTTATTGCTTCAGCCCTGTGGATGCCAACTGCGATTATAATTATTGGGATAGTGAGTTTGTGCCAACTGTTGGACCGTGGTGTGAATTTCACTACTGTATGGGGTGGTGAAAGAAGTATTTACATCTTTAGATAGGAATAGTTCAACATTTTTGGAAATTTGTTTATACACTTTCTTCCTGAGGGTTAGATGAGAAGACTAATTCCACCCTTATAACTGTTATGTATAAAGCTGGAGGTAAATATGGCAATTCATAGTTTTTATGTAGGATTGTGTGCAGGACTTTTTCTTGCCCGGTGCAGTGAATTCCTATTCCTTTTTATATCAATCTTCTCATCTAACTCTTGGCAAGAAAGCTAATAATGCATTTCCCAAAATGTATACTTCTTCTGTAAGTAAAGTAATATCACAGTGTACAAAGTCAAAATGTGTACTTATGTACTGAATATATTATGGTCAAAGTGTTGGCTGTATATTTACCGTCACTGTGGCTGTGTGCTGGTGTGTACCCGACCCTTACAGCCCTGTTATACTTCACAGAACAACACTGGAGCCATTATAGGTATAAATGTATTGAAAGGTACTCATTATTGTTGTAACTGGTTAGGGTGGAGCTAATTTTAACTATAGCCTCCCTATAGGACGTAATCTCAGTAAAAAGCAGCAGCCTTTTCTCACCTTTACCATCGACATAACAAAAACCATGCAAACAAGTCACTGGCAGCAAACCATCCTTGTCATCTGTTCCTGTACAACACAGATACTCTACCAAGGCCAGCAGCATCTCGCAGCCTTCTGTGTGAGGAAAATTGGAGCCACTTATTTTAGGTCGTAGGTTCAAGTCAACCGCAAGCTAAATCAAACTCTCATTTACTACATCAGCTGTAAATTTGCTCACGGTTAGTGTCACACATAGACATTTCACTCCATTCCTCTGTTTTTATTGCTTCATTTAATCGTTCTATGTATAAGCTCTCCATAAGAGAATAATACAATGAAAACACAGTCACTTGTAGTTTCCTTAACCAGATGCAATGTTGTATTATGTACTGTGCTGACAAACCATAACCTCCACGAGGTTATGGCCACTTACTATACAGTATACAGTGCAGCACACTCATTAGCATTGTATTTTTATTGAATGAAGCCCTCCACATGGCCCTCACTTCTTTCAGCACTGCCTCTCTTCTTTATAAGCAGCAGGCAGACAGGCAGACAGGCAGCAGGCTTCCCCCCAGTTGCCCCGAGGCTCCAGACAGATGAGCACACAGACACACACACACACACACACACACACACACACACACACACACACACACACACACACACACACACACACACACACACACACACACACACACACACACACACACACAGAGATAACTGTTTATACCCAAAGTTACATTTTTTATTCATCTCCCTTGGTCATCCTTAAACATATAAATACATTTCCCCTCTAAGGCACAGAGAAATAGACACCAGAGCCAAATATTTCTCACAAATGGCCATGCAGACACACAACCTAATGTCCCACTGGCTGGTAGGCAGCATCCGGTACTTTGGAGAAACAGGAAGTGTGTGTATCTTTATAACAAGCTCTCCAAGGGAGGCAGGATTACAGTGAGGTGTTTAAGTGTTTGATCTTTTGCCAGCTGCGAATGTTGCAATTTGCAAAATCCTACTGGAAAAAGTTGCTCAGTACACATTTTGTAAATGTCTTCATCGTCTACGTCTCTGTTCCGTAACCCTAGTTATAAATGACTGCGTTTTCCCCTTTATCAGCACATTAATAATAACAACATCCCCTATTTGGCTTGCACCACATGATGTAAGCTGAAACATGCTGAATGTGAACACATATGGTATGCATTCACACATATAGACTGAGGAATCAGCCACAGTGAGATCACCCCACCCCCACTGCTCATTGTGTTTTCTCTCCTCTCTCATCAGCTCTTTCTTTCTCTCAATCAACTTTTTAAGATCTTTCAGGCCAAACATACATTGTGAGAAACCAATCTGGAATGGAATTTTAAAACTCAAAGATGCAAATGTAAAACCCCAGCAAGAGGAGTGTACAGGCCCGTGGATTTACGATGGCTGCCAAGGGGAGGAAACCCTGTTAAAAAAGGGGACTGTTTTACTGCCATTTGACACATAATCTCAGACAGTACATGCAGAATGCAGGGCTGAGCTGCAGAGCTCTGTGTCTGGAAAAGATAGAGACAGAGAGATGGTTTTGCTTCAGCATTCCAGGCAGGAATGGCTTATTTTTGTTGGAAACATAATTGTCTGTGGCTTGGATTTTGGAAGTACATTTTACCCGCCAAACTGCCATAAAGTGTACATGTGGGTGTTGCTGCCCTCTTGTGGTGACCTGACGTATTTGCTTTTTCACAACAGAGTTGAGTAAACTTGGAGGCGAGAGATGTTTTCCTTTTTCAGGGTGTTAACACAAGTGCAAATGTGCTGTGCTGTCATGAGGTCTGATTTCATACATGAGTACACAATGGAATTAAACATTACTTCTAATGCAACTAAACAGTGAGAAAGAAATGCACTGGAGGTTTGCCATAATGTTATTTTGTATCTGTTGCTGACTTTGTTTGCAATACTACTTTAGAATATCCAGAATGCAATTATGAAAATGTAACAGCTGTATCGTAAGATAAACATTTTTGGACAAAAACATGAAAAATGGGATGTCATTAAATTAGGTTCTGCATACAGAGTTTAGAGTTAAAGGAGTAGTTTAATATTCTGGAAAATATGTTTATTTGCTTTCTTGCTGCATTTCTGTGCAGCGTCTCGGGGGGATCACTGTGCCTGGCTGTTTGGCAAGACATAGGCTACTTACATAATGTAACTTCCCGTAAAAAAAATATATATTTTTTTTTCCATTGCTGTTTGTGTGTGAATAAACAACATATGAATGTTAATTAGAGAGATTTAGAGGTGTCAGCATATTTTTGAACTGAGCCTGGCTGGTTCTTTCCCCATGTTTCCAGTTTTTATGTTAAGCTAACAGCCTTAATAAAAATGAGAGTAGTATCAATCCTTTCATCTAACTCTCAAAAATAAAACGAAATAAGTGTATTTCAGCAAGTTAAAAATGTAGGCTACTTAACTGATTATACTAACCAGGGCATAATGTTCACATGTGTTTCAGACTTCAAAATGAGTGGCCATTTGTGGTACTTTGCTGATACAAAAAGTACAAAAAAATTTCACCCAGTGACATCATTTAGGATGTTGTCTTCACCACTAGTCCAAAACAAATCTAAGAGTTTAAGCTAGAGAAGGTAATATGTTCCCCTAATACAGATACTCTCCGACAAAGTTTCTAAATCATTATTTTTATTGCAAGTCCTTTTTTCTTTCTTTAAGGACACCTGTACAAAACCAGTATAGCTAAAATTAGCTTTTCAGCAGCTATGAGAGTGTGGCTGGTTCTTAGTGGCCCTCAGCCACCTGCAAGTTACATTGTATGGGAAAAAATGATAAGAGAACAGATGTTCTGTGGACCCCCAATGACATCTGATGTGGAAGAAACTATAAACTATAAAGCCAGGGGCCTCTTCATGGCCTTTGGAAAATTAAAAATAGCCTAATAAAGAAGAGCTAACAGCAAAAGAACAATATGTCTAACCATTGACCTGCTTTTCAGATTACAAATAATTTGTGATAGAAAAACACTAAGAAAAAGTAAGTACGATCTAACACAGGAGGGCACTGCCCCCCAACAGGAATGTGCCGTGGTCTTGTCCACCTTGAGAAACTGTCCAAGTGGATTAAAGGGTTAGATATTGCCGGTAATAACTTAGGCAAAAGCACTCAAGGGTACTAATTTGTCAGAAAAAAATGTGGGCCTTCTTGGTGCTCACTTTTGCCCTCGCTGTTAGAGCATCAGACACTAACAACGACACAGCGGCTGAAGAAAAGCTTGATATAGCCAGAGGTAAACTGCTGGTGAGTACAGATTGAAATCATTTACGTACTTTAACTTCAAACTTCCAATGTGGCTATCTTGTAATGTCCTTAAAATGTTTAGGAATTTGTGATAGGAACACAGTAGCCTAAGTAAATAAGCAAATGAGTAAGATGGGAGGATAAGCCATGTGCTGTCATGTCAGTATGCCTTATGTTGAGATATGAAACCTATTTCTTGCACCTTTGATCCAACAAATAACAAAGCGTGCACAATGCTATTTGTCATGCTGTTTTAACTGTCTGTCGTTTTCCCCGCAGGCTCCCAGTGTGGTGGGATGAGGCATAAAGAAAATGCCCGAGCTCCATCATTTTCTTCTGGAGCGCTGGGCTTTATAGTATCCTTTTACTCTTCTGTTCCTCAGGCTGGTTGTTAAGACCTGACCTTTACAAAAAAAAGAAGAAGAAGAAAAAAAACCTTTCTCACGACCTCATTTACACACAAAACAATGTTTTTAGCAAGTTGCCAAGTCCGGTGCCAGCTCTGTGAGCTTTCCAAAAAAATGTGCTCTTCCAAGTTGAAATCATGTTGAGTGAGCCTAAAATAGCAATGTGCTTTATTCCTCACTGCCTACCTGTTGTTTCCCTTGATCCGTTCTTTCCTGTGTAGCCACAACTTGGAATACGATTCATCGGAGGAGAAGAATCCCCGTCTGATACTCTATAACGAAAAGGACGAGGTTGTAAAGGTGAGATGTGAGTTCAGGGATCTTTTACACATCCGCCTTGTGATGGGGCTTATCTAGGGAGCTCCAGGATGTCAAGACAGATTCATGTAGGGAAGTTTTATGACTGCTGCACCTGATATCGGATCATCTGTCAGATTTCAAGTCACACAGACCGAGTGTGTTTGAAAGAGCGAGACAGAGTTACAAAAAAAAACAGATGGAAAGAAAGAGTGACAGTAAGAAAGTATATAAATTAGGGTTTCTGACAGCTGAGCAATATTTTCTGTACTGAAATAGGACAGTTGGTATGACTAATGATATGAATTTGAACTGAAATTGTTTGTTATGCCTTGAAATTACAACTGTTCAGTGTTTCCCACTGACTTTTATTTTTGTCAGAGTAGAAAAAGCCTGTGAATCTGCAATCAAGACAGTAGGAGACAATTAAACCCTCCATTGAAACCAATACTAATGAATTCATTTAGCGTTAGCCTCTTCTAAATGCGCAAAGAGCCCCTGCTGTGATTTAAAAGTAAACTTCTCACATACTTTACTGCTTTTTGGGGGTTTTCACCTTTTCACACAATTTTCCCTCATAATGCTTATATAGGGGTTTTTATTTTGTCACATTCAGGGTTTATTGTTTCTTGTTTCCATTTATTGGATAATGTGGGCGGCCTTTGAGAATGTTATTTAACTTCATATGAAGATGTATTTCAGAGACTAAATTACTGAATAATAAATGAAAATAAATGTGCAAGGAGGGACCTCTATATCAGTGACTGAACATGTTTTAATAAAAATCCATTATTGGGCAACCAAATTAATGTATCAGAATAAAAAAAACATATACTTCTCTGCCTACATCTAACTTACACTGCATTACTGATTTTAGGCCTTTATCCATGTGTCTAAATGCATGTGTGTTTCCTTCCCGACACGTCAGACTGTTCCTGTGAAGAAAATGAAGGCAGACGAGATCAGCAGCCTGTTGGACTCACTAGGTTTCTACAAGAGGTCCCAGAAAGGGGAAGAGGTGCCAGAGGAGTTCCAGCATTTTCCCCTGCGCACCCCTAGGGACGAGCTGTGATGACATCTTGTGGCCGAACTCTGCCGCTGCACCCCGTCACATTAATGACGAGTGGGGCCCCAAGGCCAAAACGATAAGCCAGGCACCATTCTGAGGACTCGCTGGCCGGGTGCGGCGTGCAGTGTGTTAGGCATTGCTGTGTAACTCTGTTTATGTGCTTTAAATAAAAAAGGCCATAAAACACCACAACGAATGGATTGATGCATTTAATGTCCCTGATGTCTCCATTTAATTTAAGCTACTAGTCACTTGGAATGGTATACATTAAAACATAATGCAGAAAATGTGCACACACTGAAAACAGACATTTGAATGAGTTTTATATGTATTTGGGAGAACAATTGTATTTGTGTGCAAAAAGGGAAGATTTGTATTTTCCTAAATGAACATGCATTGTTCTGGTTTTCATTTTGGTCCCTTTATTTCTGTAAAGCGTTAACGAATGTTACATTCTCTAATTAGATAAACAAATTTACTGGGCATCATGAACGGCCGCTTGATTACTTAGTAACAAACTGCCATGCGGCTGTCTCAGCCTAATCCTCAGCCCGCCTACCTCACTATAATCTGATTAGCAGTGGAGTCTGCCAGCATGCGCCTGAGTGTGTTCATTTATATCTGTGCCTTCATGCATTTGTGTACTTGTGTGACTTAAAACAACAAGATTTGGCAGGAACACAAACACAGTTTTAAACCGTTACACTTCCTGACTCCTTGGCTCCGTCATGGTCACCAGCTCTACCCACAATGCCTGTGTTTTACTCACCTGTTCCCGAGAACCTGCAGATGGGTCTGGCCTATATGGGAGGCTCTGTGTTCACCAACAACAGGACAGCAGACAGTGACTTCACCAGGGAGCAGGAGGACGCGTCTGGTTGGTTACTGCTTCCACAGACTGTTTACAATTATAGTTTACTGCAATATAAGATCACATTTTAGAATACATTATAGTATAATAGTGATACTGTATATGGAAAACATGTGTATATGTAACTGAAACAAGTTCTGATATATAACTCATGTGAGGGGTAGACAAAATAATGTAAACACTTAAGAACAACTACGTTTAACTTCAAGGTAGATCACCATTGTCAACATTTTTAATACTGTTTCTATTGCCATATTATGTTATATTTTTATAAAATGATGCTCCTGCAATTATTGATGTATGTTTTGAATTTTTTGTTACCTGTGTTATGCCACTAAAAGTCACACGCCAAGGTTTTGCTGTCCGGACCTCATTTATAGCTCACAAATGTTGCTTACTGCTATTGAACTTATAATCAACCTTTGCAGTGCCCCTTATTTTGATTAAAGTTGCACTATGAGTTCCTGCATGGTTTCAACGCGATTTCATTTTTGTCTCAAATCATAGGCATCTCTCCTTGATCCGCTAGGTGCCTGCCCCCTGAATACACTGTGAAAAAGCCCGGCCTCAGGAGACAACACTGGGGTCGTAAATGTCAAACAAACACCAGAGGCACAGGCTGTGCACCAAAATACAACAAACCACTCCAGCCAATCATAGACAAGATGGTTGGGGGAGGGGGTGGGGGTTAGTGACAGTCAGTCATGACAGTTACGGAAACATGGAGGGAGGGGCGAGCTTGCTCTGTTTAGTTTGAAATTTACTTGGAACGTCAACAGAAGTGACCATGCAGGAACTCATAGTGCACCTTTATGTTTGATTCAAAGTTAAGTCCCTTTTCACGTGTACATTATTGTGTCTACCTTCTGTACACAGACAAATCATAGGCTACCCCTGAAATCTAAATTGTGGAACATTGTATTAGATGCAACTGTCTGTATTGTGCAAAGAAAACGTTATTTTCGTAAGTGTGTGTTCATAATAGCAAAACGT
Source organism: Sander vitreus (assembly GCF_031162955.1). Taxonomy (NCBI): domain Eukaryota; kingdom Metazoa; phylum Chordata; class Actinopteri; order Perciformes; family Percidae; genus Sander; species Sander vitreus. Next base: position 27,299,881 of record NC_135859.1, read on the forward strand.
TGGATGTAATGAATATGAGTGTTTATACAGTAGACTTGTATTTGTCTTGCAGTGGTCAACGAGCTGGTTTCTTACCTTCCCCTGCAGATGCTTCTTTACTTCAACATGTTTTATTTTCCCTGTTGGTGGTTTTCTGCTGTTTTCATGTTGGAAGTCAAGGTCAGTTGGGTGGTAGGGAAGCGATACCATTCATAAGATAAACCTTAGATAAATCCTTTTAAAAAGAGGAGTCATTCAATCAACTCACAGACTCTTGGTCCATAGCAAGGTTAGTGTTTCCAGAATTGATAGATAATTCATTGGACAGTTTGGATGACCTGCATGTTGCATCACTAATGTCATAATTTAATGTATTCAGAGGTGTGTTGAATCTATTCAACTTCCACTGTGTCAAATTGGAAAACTAGTGACTTTGGCGCTATCTAGTGGTAGTAGCAAAAAAGACTCCATGGTAACTCCCTCAGATCAAACCAAAAAACCACTGGAGTGAAAGCAACACAGCCTACAGAAGACTGCACCACTTTTCACCGGGATTGTCTCATCTTTCTGTAAAGCCAAACTTATGCTATCAGAATCATTTGAAAGATGTTAAAGTCACATCATACTTTCATAAGTGTTTTTATGTGTGTTTGCCCCCTAAATAGCATACTGTTTAAAGTGTTTTGAACTGCAAGTCATACCTTCCTGACAGTCCAGCTCTGCTTTATTTCCAGTTCTATTATCTTCCCGGGTACTACCAGGCTCTGCTTATAACCGGGATGATCCTCCTCACAGTCACTGAAGCGGTCAGACTTTATCTGGGCTACATTGGCAACCTTAAGGAAAAGGTAATTCAAACCAACATCCTCTTTCAACCACAACGCAGAGCTCTTTAATAGACTTGTCTCCATAATAACATAGTGGAGGAAGGGGCTACTTAAGTATTCTGTCTGCATGTGTAAACAATCAGCTCTTGGCTACAACTGTCTATTAAGTTTGTGTGTGTGTGTGTGTGTGTGCGTGTGTGTGTGTGTGTGTGTGTGTGTGTGTGTGCGTGTGTGTGTGTGCGCGTGTGTGTGTGCGCGTGTGTGTGTGCGTGTGCGTGTGTGTGTGTTCAGGTGTGTGTGCGTGTCTTTGCTTTCGTGTGGATACAAGCGAAGCACTTGATGCCTGACTGCTCTATCTTTGCATCGCCTCCATCCACTAACCCAAAATTCTCCTTCCCTCCCTGTCATCAGGTGCCAGAGCTGGCAGCCTTCTGGCTCCTGTCTTTCATGTTTCAGCTGCCAGTGCTGCTGTTTTTCCTGACTGATGAAGGAATTATCATCCTGCCTCTAGAGAGAGCTGTGCACTCCCTCTACCTCCTCTTCCTGCTCGTCCAGATCCTGGCTTCCTTCCTGGCTCTCAGGACCATGACCCGAAAGCTCACACTGCTTTTCCATTTGCGCCAGTTTGGCAAGGTGGAGAGCTTTCGCCACGCAGGGCTGAGCCCTGTCTACGGGCTGCCCTACCACCGCAGTGTGCTGCCCATGTCACCCACCCATAATATGTACCATTAAAGTCAAAATTTCCTTTTCCAATTAACCTTACACTTGTCTCTCTAATTTACAGTACTGTTTGTCTACTTATAGTTTCGAAAACTGCATTATGTGCTTCCCCAAATGCCTCCCTGCAATTGCTGGAGAACAAATGTGAGTTTGTTATTTGAAATTGTGAGCATTTAAATACAATTATCCAACTAATTTGTAAAAACTGTGTTCTGTCAATCTATATGTGACTGCATTGCATTCTGGTCTTTTGAGGCCACTGTGCAGAAATGTACTGTATGTGTGCCATATCTTCCTGTATGACTTCTGATCATGTGTGTAAAATGACAGCTCTAGAAAGAACACAGAAAAATCCTGACATTTGCTGTTGATGTTTTAAAAAGATGAAAAACATCAGTTTTAGCCCGACTCTAAATGTCAAAACCTGACACCATGTCAGCCAAAGTGTCATGTTGCAACATAAAAACACAGCAAAACACACCATCAAAGAAAAAAACGGCCTCAGAAATACAAGGCAGTACATTGCCAGTAGCTGCTTTTATCAAACATTGTTATAAAGGGTTTCATTTTTTTTCCTCTTCTTTAATGATGATGGATAATGGAGGCTGGAGTGTTGGTAGAACAGAATTGTTTTTACCAAGGTAGATTCGGTTTTCTTCAGCCCATGATACAAGATTAGTGTTTACCCGTGTAGAGTAACCTGTTGTTTTGATCCTGGAAGGAACAATGTGAGACTTTAAATTCTTCCAATTTAACTTTAAGTTGTTCCTACAGTAGGCTATATGATACCATTACAGTTTGATGAGTGGGATGCACAAATCAAATTTCTTAAGGCTAGCAAAGTGAAAGAGTTAAAGTCTGACTGCAGCAGAATTGTGTTGAATATGTGTGACCACACAGTGGCAGTCAGCAACCAAAAGAAGGATGGCGAGCATTTGACCATGCTGCAAAGTCCAATGAGAACAGATTATAATGCTACACATGTCCTGATCAGGAAAGCCTCTGGCAGTATAATAAAGGTTATGCCTGTCCGCACTTGAATATGATGATGTATTATTTGATGATCTATAACTCCTGGTCGTGTCAACATGGAAATCGATTTCACATTTTGTTGTCTACACATCTTATCCCTCTGTTTGGATAGAATTTAAGCCACTATAGATGTCACACTTGTTTTCACAACAAGCTTACAGCTAATGTTTGGTGCTCTATTATTCCTTTGCTGGTGAGAAATGGTTTAACGTGTAGTGCACTAAGTAGTCAACAAACTGCGAGAGTCACAGTTTCTGTGATCCAACATGCTTATTCTGCTCTACTTTACATTCAGAAAACAACAAGCTGCAGTGGCTGCTGCACTGTTCATGGAGAACAGAAAATGGAGGATGTAATGCAGGCCTATGCTTACCACTTTATGTGGAAGTAGGTGCTCAAAAGGAACGTGAGGTCACATATTGCTGCAAAAAAGAAACATGGAAAACCTATTTACTTTTCTTATATTTAAATCTGAACACTAAAGGGGTTGAAACAAGTGTACCTTCATCAAAGTGGCACCAAACACATACAAGATCTTACATGATGCCATTACCCTTTAACCTCAATTTAAAATGCTCAATCTATCATGAATTTTACCTGTGTGACCTTGTGGAGTTACTGGTGATGAGGCAGCTCGGTTTGGTGCTTAGCACAAAGATAAAATACAACAAAACAACAGTTTACTAAGTGGTTCTAAACAAGAGGTATCGGGAAATACAGCAGACATATGTATTTCCTCAGCTGGCACATGCTTGAGTCTTTTAGGTCTTCTCTGAAAAGCATGCAGATACACACCACACATTTACACGTATAGAGTTGTGCCCCTAAATATATCTACAGATGTACTTAAATATCTGTGTAGACACACATCACACACATATTGCGAGTTTCATTTAGTCTTGTATCTGCGACCAGACAGAAGTAATGTAAAGAGGTAACTGAGTGTGTGTGTGTGTGTGTGTGTGTGTGTGTGTGTGTGTGTGTGTGTGTGTGTGTGTGTGTGTGTGTGTGTGTGTGTGTGTAATTTGCTGTGTATGTGGTTATCATAAAAATGTTCTGAAATCTGAAAGTTGTGATGTAATAATTTGGCAGGAAACATGACATCACTTATCGTTTTCCCCTCTTTGAGGTTTCTTCCTTAGTTAATCACCACGATCTTGTTAATTTGCCTGCCCAGCTGGCCCTTGTCCCTCATTACCTTGTCCCAGTTTATAAATGCAGGGTGGTTTTCCCAGTCTGTTTGTTGTCTGTCTGTACCTGTGATGCCTTATTACTGCTGCTTTCACTTCTTTTGTTGCCAGCTCAGGCCACTTTTCATGTCTTCACTAATAATCACCATCATATAATATATTATAAACCGTGGAAGCATTTGCAGGGTTTGGTTGAAAGATCACAGTGCAGATCTTGTTTAGGTTTGGCTTCTCCAACATTGAGAAAATGCTGTTTTTTTTAATCAGATCAGATTTTAAAGATTACTTTACACTCCATAAAATGGGATTTAAAGCACACAACAGGAAAGAGTACCAAGTGACGGTTTGTCTTTTTGACTAGTCTTTCTGTGCAAACAGAGGTAAAGCTGTCCCATAATGGCAGATGTTGAGACAAGCAAAGTGCTCATGGAAAAGTCACTTTCAACATGTGTATCCTCTCCAGTAAAGCCTAAGAGAAAACAAATGTATGCAGACAGACACTGACAAAATGAGGCGATTGTGAGAAACACTAGCTCTACTAAAGCTGTGAACATTAAAGTGATGATCTTCTCAACCTTGTTCTCATTAGTTAGCAGTAATTATACCAAGGAATCCTAATTAATCCTATACCTATTGTATTGATTTGCTTTAAATGCTACTCAGAGAATTGTTCAATATTTCGTCTCTTCTCTCTTACAACTCTATATGTATAGTATTTATGGTCAACAGATATAGTGATACAGTCCTGATGCCAAGCTTATATATAGCTATTTTAAAGTGACACTAGTCTGACTGATGTTCTGTATTTATTGCTTTTACACTCCCCAATCTCTCTACTGTACGTTCACCACGATGCTCTGACTTATTCAGCTTCTCCTGTATCCTGTTTTAATGAGTATGGACTCTATTGTAGGAGAGGAAGAAGGTTAACCAGCTGGTGGTGAAAAAGGGAATAGAAATTCCTTCTGGAGACACAGTGGTCACATCTGAAGCAGGTTCTCGCACCTTTCGCCTCATCAAATTGCCTTTCTTTGGTGGAGTGTGGTGAATAATAGCCTTGGATAGTCTGGGGATGTTCTCTATCTCACTAAACACATTTGTTTCCCTCATGTTTTTTAGCATCCTTTAAAAATGAATTCTGATGAAGTTTTATTCTTCACGTCTTTTCCACAATACAGCAGCGTAGCCTGTCGTCTGCTCGGGTACGGTGAGTCTGTCGTCACCTTAATTATGATTTGGTGCAGCTCAGAGGTTATCACAAAATGTGACCAACGAGCATGTGCTAAGCACCAGCTGGTAGAAATATCGAAGACATCACAGTGACATCCTCATCCCTTATTTCAGTAATCTTTCATGGTGGAAAGCTCGCTGGCCCTGCCAAGAGCCTGGATATGTTCCTGTCCCCTTAATCCCAGGTGGCTAAACAATGAGCTCACAAATTGATTGCAGTTCAGCTTCATTCAAAAGCTGTGATGACAAGTAGCTAATACATCATGATTGTTTAAAGGACTAGTTCACTCAATAAAAATCTTTTTTCAATTAAAGTACAAGGCTAGTGATATTCTATATTTTTTCTTATGAATTGATCCTACTAAGTATTTCCTGTAAATAGCCAAAGCCTTATATAGTTTATTTATCTGTGCCATAGACCACCATTCTTAACCAAAAACTTTTAAAAACACATCAGTGAGCCACACCGTTGCAGCTGAAAATAACCACCCAAAATGCACAATTTACTCCTCTTCTTTTTTTTAAACAAAGAAAATATTTGTGACATTCTGCAAAGTATTTTATTGTTGTGAGCACCTTAATTGGGTGAATGCTGAGTCAGCAGCATTCACAGTATTGTTATTCGATTCTTCATTCTTCAACTTTCTTTGGTCGCCTCTAACTTCTGCATACGTTCAGCTACAAAAAACATTAAAATATCAAAATGTTCAGCTCTTTAAGCATATGATGGGACTTCTTCAACATTTGTTCTGCTATTTATACTTACTTTGTTTTTTTTAAATAAGTCAATGAGAGCAGGCTTCAAATCATCTTCTACTTTAAAATGCTACTCCTACTTCATAATTTCACCTACAGACACCAATCATACTACATACATACATTCACAAAAACGTCAGCTATTAGGCTCTATCTCATCAGTTTGATATCTTTAACAGTTGTTGTGAAAATTAAGTTTAAGTTTAGTGTTCCTTTCAGGAAGTTTATAATGGGTGTGTATTGCATGACTTACAGTGGGTGATGTCATCGCTAGAGCACAGAGCCTTAAAAAAATCATCTTAGTCCCTTCTCTATAACTTGCTCTCACACCCACAATTGTTCCTTGTCATACAACATACTGTACATCAAAATGTAGGTATGCGTGTCTACTTTCAGCCAATGTAGTGTACACTAGCTAGAGTCTGCAATTTGAGCATAAATAAATGCTGCAGCATCTCAGACCAACGGAGGTATCCGAGTCTTGGTTCCCCTTGGTAACCCTTTCACCCAGGAGGCTGCTGTTTGTGTCCTGAGAAAAAACAAAAGTCAACATAGACATATTTTAACTTATGTAGGTAACATATATTTGTTTTAACCCAATCCATAATCTTTACCTGAACCAAACCAAGTAGAGTTGTTGCCTAAACCTAACCAAGTAGTGTTGTGTGAATTCAGAACGTTAACCACGTGTTTAAGTCTATCGGACGCTGTTGGTAGAGGATAGCCTTCAGGGCTTTCTGCAACAAAGGCTCTGCAGCCCCCTGCTATTCCACCATAACCTGTTACCATTAGCAACTAATGGAAAATATTTCTAAGAACATCCTGTGTGCCTCAGGTGCAGGCCTGCAGGAAGTGTCATACTGCAAGCCAACCGCTAAATCCTCTGGGACATTGTTCAATCTTTCTTACTCATTTCCCCAGATAGAGCTGATAGAAAAGGACCTGTTATCCTCAAATAATAGCAATATGATAGTTGATAGGAACATATGTATGGCAACATTATTTGATGCCATTCCTATGACCCAAGCAAATTGCCTTTTATGGGTACGGAATACATATTGTCAAATTACTGAATGATATTGGGCAATACAATTCAAATCTCATTCAAACGCCACTTGTATTGTCTCCACCTTTTACAGCCAGCAGGCTCTGAGGAAAATGTGACATCATACTGGCAGGCAGGGAATATTGAAACTCAGACTGAAATTGGTAGCTGGATATTTTCAATTTGGGTCTTATTACCTGGGTAAGGGGGAATGGCAGGGCAATTCACTTCTCCTGGTGGTTTAAATGGCCACTTACCATACAGTACAGATTAATATTTTATCAAGGAGTGACAGTATAATCTGCAGAGCTTGGTGACACAGGAGAATGTACTGCCTTCAGAGCAAACACTGCTATATTACGTTTATGGGTATTTTTTATTTCGCTATAATTTGAGAGTGTTTTGAATAGAGGCATTTGCATTTTACCTGAATTTGTTCCTTACATTAGAGGGAGGCTTGTTTCACTCTAGGAGCTGGAATTCTAACATTTTGAAAAACTCTGGCTGGGTTTGCCACTGTGGTGTATATGCAGGAAAATGCATACTTGATTTTACTGTCTAGCAAACTGGAGGCTATAAATGTTGACCTGAGATTTAAATGGTCCCTGAATTTTTCAAAGATAGGATTTTGTCCATGTATCTGTAATATGGTGAAACATAAATCACAAATATGCATGATGACAATATGAATGCAATACATCTGCCTTCAGCCAAAGGTCCATTTACTTTGTTACACATACTGTATTTCCAAAGGTCCGGAAGGTAAGTTCAGTTTACATTTGAAAGCCGAACTAATAAACACATTTTCTCAAGTCAAGAAAATTCATATCTGGAGAAAAACAAATTGGCCTCAGAGGGCTTTACAATCTGTATAGCATACAACATTATCTATCCCTAGACCCTCAATTAGGAAAACAAACTCTTTAATGAGGGGAAATACAGACATGCAATACATACCACATCTACAGGGTTGTTGATCTATGTCTATAAAACATTACAGTACATGTTTGAGTTAATAAATGAGGAAATAAAATGGAACATGTACTGGGAGTGATGCACAGCCTTCCCAAAGTTCCCATGAAACAGAAACATTTGGCAAAATAAAAACATATCTTTCTCCACTCCTGCTACAGCTATTTTCTAATTTTCCAATCTAGCCAGGTCTCCTGCCAGCAAACATAGTCAATCCATCCATCCATCCAGCACTAGAAGTTGTAAACTACTATAGATAAAATGTAACTACATCATAAAATTCATCCATCTGCCTGTCAAAGCCCTTGTCCTCGGTAAATTCTACAAGTCGGAGTTATTACTGTAACACTTCTTAGTGGGAATTAAGGCCAATCTGAAACACAGCCAAATCATCAACAACACAATAGACCACCTGGCATATGCTTTAGCTATAGTTGATATTAAGCATGTTATCCTGCAGTTAAAGTACAATTAAAACAATGTGTTTTAACAAAGTGAGATACGTTGCAGAAAGGAACTTCATGATGTGCAAAAGAAAAAAGCATCCCCATATCCCATGTTAAATGAAATCCAGTGGAGTCACTATTTGCCTAGATGAAATTCTGGTATTGGTCATGGTCACTGGAACACAACTGATGAATGAAAAGCAAAATAGTGCCTACAAATCTGTGACCAAGCATTTCATCCAAAGAAACCTGGGCTTTTGTCCCTTTTGGCCCCCTTGGTCATGAATTGATCCCAGACTAGCCAACTAGGTTGGTAAACACAAACATGCTGTTGTGGATTCACTCACTTTACATTACATGAGTTCTAGACACTGAATTCAAAACTGTTCTCAAGTATCTCTGTTACCTACAGAGTCGCCACTGTGACATTATTGTGAAAAATAATGTATTGCTTCTTTTGCCAAGACTGATTTAATTTGTAGAAATGTCAATAATTCAAGGTTTGTGAGATAACCCACAGTGAGCATAGCTCAACCTATAGGCCCTAAACGAAGAGTTGACAAAAACATCATACGAGCAGGTGTGAATTTGTTTAGCCATTTACAGTATCTGATAATCAAAGGGTCTGTCATTGAGTTAGCAGGTGGGGGTTAACCAACTCTCTCAAGGACACTTCAGCCTGACACTTAATGGATCTACAGTAACCTTGGCTGTTGCTAGGACTGAGCACATAAACCATCTTTCTTTCATCAGTTTAGAAATATATCACGAGTCCTGCATCAGGCAGGCGCTCGAGTCTCAAATAAACTGAAGCCTGCTTTTGAGAGGCTTGACTATATACTGGTGTGTTTTTTCTCATGCAGATTCCTTTACTTTTGTCAAATACAGGATAATGATTAATACCCAAAGGAGAGCACATGTTTTAAATCGACAATATTGTGACTTATATTTGGCTAAGTCTGTAATGTAAGCAAACTTAGGATAGATATTGCAAAGTTACTGAGTTATTTTGCTGACTTTAGATGCTTCTCAACCTATGCTACTGTTAGATGGCCACCTTTTAGCATGGCACAGAAACATGACAGTGGTTTTCTCATACAAATAATACAAGAAGTAAACATATCGTACTGTACCTGAAAAAGGACACTTGTTTGTTGTTTCCTATTCTGACTCAAAAGATGTACATTGCTGGGATAAACCCAATGTCCCTCCACTCTCACTATCTCTGCTATCAAGGTTTACCACCGCCCAGACGGTTGTGATTGGTTCAAAGAAATACAAACAAGCCAGAGCGTTTTTTTCTCATATCCCAGGATAGATAGGAAGTGTAGCCAGACCATACTCTTTTGTGCTGTGGAGAGTCTGGCAACGCACAATTGTTGTTTCCCGCTTGCGTGATCCCACACTTGGATTGCTATGACCTGCAATGGGAGGGTGATGTGACCGACAGGGGCTAGCTGAGCTAGCACTATGACTAGCAGGCTAATAGCTAGCATGCTTACTGTTGGCTGACCACTACAGACTGTGTGCGCTGTTATTACAATGAGAAAGAACAAAGGAGGGTCAAAAATCTTAAATTTGTCATATTTATTGATTCTGTCATACAGAGTTATAATGTGCAGGTAAACTGAATCATTACATACAGTAATCTAACTTGTAAATGTCAATATTTGTGGCATCTGCTGTTAATCTATGACATGGACAGTTTATATCAATATGGTACATTTTTGAATCACTTTGAATCTAAGTTCTCATACCTCATATTGCATATTCTGTCTAAATCTTCTGCCGTTTGTGGATTTTGATTTACGCTTTCTTTGTTCTCAAAAAAAAATTTGATGGAATGAATATAAATAGGAAGGCTCCTTTGGGCCCTTCTATTAAACAGAAGAGTTCCACTTCCAAGCTGGGATTAAGCAGTCGCAGACCTGCCAACCATTGATTCAGAACAGAATCCAATATCCGTTTGAGGTGTGTTCTGACAAAGTATTAAAGCCTTTTGGTCTGTAAGATTACAGGAGGATAAGAGCAGTTCCACTAATTGATTAGTGCGTGCAAATACACAAAACATAATAATACTTTTTTGAATATTAACAGGAGAAATATGTCTCATTACCCCTAACTCCCCTAAAGTACTCTCATATGAACTCTATTTTGTGCATGTTCTGGTGTGTTTGTGTCTTTGTCGGGGGCAGAAACGTCACAAGCGGAAGCCACTGAGCTTCTGAGAATTCTCCACAGGCGCTTATGGGAATGTTCTAACTGTGATAGTTAGCCAGATGATCAAGCTGCCTTTAAGCTGACAAACATTTGAGGGAAAGCATGGTGGAAGAGTGATGCCAGGCTTTAAAAAAACTATTTTCCAGCCTGTCAATTCGTCATGTGAAGCCCAGCAGATAAAAAGCGGAATTAAAAATCAAGATATAGAGATTAAAATATTACAATTTATGATCAGATGATGAACTTCCATCTCATGAAGCTGTATAGTTTCCAAATATTAATGGTTTGTTTTTATTCTGTTACTTCTGAATCAGGCCACTAATATTCTGACCATGAAAATGTTTCAGAAAAAAAAACAATACATTATATTCACTGGCTATTAACCTCTTCTAAGCCTCCAGTAAATGCACCTTAACCATCTCATGCATATTCTTAATGCTCTGCTTAGTATTTTCTACCCATGGGCCAGCGGTAGACTCCTAGGGAGAGAGCAGCTTCAATTCAATTAAAATTGGAAGTTCGGTGATTCCTGATCCAATCAAGCTCATGGCTGGGGTCCATGACCGTGACGTTAATGATAATGCCCCCAAAGACAATTGCAGAGACAGACAGACATAACACACTGAAATCTGGCAGGCAGTGATGGAAATGTATAGCACTGAAATAATTTAAACATACAATATGTAACTTTCTGCCGCTAGGGGTCTCTCAACCAAAACAATGGATTGTAAACACAGACTTTTGATGATGTGCATGGAATTATGGGAGTTGTAGTTTTTATTCTTAAACACCTTCGCTGGTTAGAATCATAGACAGTATATACAATGGACCAACAGATCCCGTTGCTCTGGACAGAGACCAGTGAAGGATATTAGAAGCACTTTTCCAGTGAGTGCTGAGTGTTACTGCGCAGCCTCCAACTGAGAGAGATGACGTAAATGTGACATGAGCAACGTTACTGTTAACAGTCTATTATTAGAATGCATCTGTTCACGGACGAATGTACCCATTCAAGTTTATTCACGTTGCGTTTACTAATGTTTATTCATGTCATTCTAATAAAATAGCTGCATTTTCCCCACATAATTAAGTTTTTCTTGATTCGATCTGTATTGGTAGATGACCAGTTAGCTAGTGAGCCAGCAAGCTAACATTAGCCAGCAAATCCACACTATCACAATATATTTTACATGTCAATGTCACCTTTTGGATGGTTTCAACACCGGGTGGACGGGGTTTGTTGTAACGTTAGCTAGCTACTCAACGAAGCTGAGAGAAGGGTGTGGGTGGAGATTACCAGGGGAATCTCCGGGACGGGAGGACGTTCGATGGCCATTGTCAGCAGCAGGAGATCTCCCAGCTGCATGGAAAGTTCTCCCCCTTCACTTTTCTGTAATCTTAACTATTCGTTTTGGTGCTTAACCCACCTTTTGTTGGGTTAATGTAGTAAGTGTAAAGACAGCTAAACGCGAAGGCGGGGAGAAATTCAGCAGGGAGGAGATTTTCGGCACGAACACTGGTAGCGCTAATGGAGACGTAGCTAACATTATGGATGGCTGCTGTTGTGACTAGGACACCAAGCATTAGCATTAATGTTAGCTACTTGTCAACCGTCACATTGTAGTAACATTAAGCTGGATCGATATTGATATGTATCAATAAATAAGATCTCTGCTGTATTTCTGTGTTGAAAAAGTGGCATGTAATTAATCACAAAATGATGCCTGGTGGCAGAAAAAGCAGTATTACGGTTACCAGTATTTATTTCTGTGACATTGTATGATTTACAATTACTCTCGAACATATCATCTGGGTGCCTTGTTTTGTTTTTGTTTTACAAGTAACTAGAGTGTTAAAGGTTATATGACACCACTGACAGGCGACTAAAGGAAACGCCCCGTGTCAAAAAATAAAATAACAGATTTCTCTGGGTTTGAAATTTGGTGGAAACATTTGGGATGGTATAACTACACAACTCAAAAAAATATATAACATAGGTATGGTCGTTTTTAGACATTTTAATGCAGAAATGTTACATATTGTACCTTTAAAAGAACAGTGACACCACTAGTATGTCTATAAGTCTTTGCTGCATGATTGCCAGATGTCTAGAGACTGCAATGATGATGTTTCAGTTTGAGTAGAAGGAAAGGTTGGGGAGAAAAAAGAGCTTCCCCCAATGCTGCACTGTGTGCTGCATTGCACCGTCAGGCTGATGGAGAAAGAAACGCAACATTACCTGATGGCAAAAAGACAATCGACTGAAATGTTTGAATTTATTGTGTGAATAATGATATAGAAATGTAAACAGGAAAGAAAAAAGGAAAAGGCACAACAATGACAGAAAATAATAATTGCAGATCAATACAGTCTCCATAAATGTTGTGTGTGACTGCTTTTTGGGTTGTTGTTGTGCAGGACTTGGATTGCTATTGGGGTTCAAGTTGGAATGTTAGCCACAGAATTATCTAGGGTTTGGGTTTAACAGAGTTAATCACCGATTTAGCTTTGAACTCCTATTACATTGTATAATGATGGACTGTTCATCTTACACCTCTGACTGATGGAACATATACACTTCACATTTAGTGTCTACACCGGTCACACAAAATGATTTACATTTCACTCAGACTTTACCTGTGCCCCAAAGTGTCTTTTCAGTCTTCAAATCACTTCCTTCTATTTTATGCTCACAATTGCAACACGTGTGGGCTGTCAGCACTGTCAAAAGGCATTGTGTATTTGTTTTGGAGATTTTAGGTTAATGGTGCTTTTAGGAACTAATATAAGGGGTATATATATGTTTTTTATTGATTTTGTGCTCCTGCACAGAGAGAAAATCATCTTTTTAGCTGCTGGCTGTTATAAGGAGTGCTGTGGTCTCATTGTTTGATTGACAGGATTTTTCTATTAAAATATTAAGGACATATATAAGTGAGGTTGTGCAATAACCACTTTACATTTACATGTTGTGGCTGAAGCACACATAGTACAAAGCTTTGTATCTGTAGTCACTTTGTAATCCTTGTGTGACCACCTCCTGCAGCACCACAGCCTGACACCTCTGCAGCACAGAGCCGCTGAGCCTCTGAATCTGCAGAGGTTGGATATTATCCATCCCTGCAAAGGGACCTGACTGGGTTGATGGCCACAGGCTGGCAGAGGGTCACGTCTCTCTAAATGTTGAGATCCAGGCTTCCTATATTTGAGTTATTACAAACTGCTCATGAAATTGATTAACCATGGCCTTTCGCTTGCTGTGACCTTAAGCTTTCAATTAAGAGCTTTGTAAAGGTGAAATGATTAGGCATTTTTTCAACTAGATCTCATTAAGGTACAAGAGCACCTTTCAGCCTTTTGTGTGAATGCAAAGTTAAAATACCTCATGCACGAGCACTTTTGCTAGGGTTTACGACTTAAACGACTTAAAATCAGACCTTTACCAGGCCAGTTGGTTGCATGACCGCAACCCTAATCTGAAAATAAATCAAACATTTTAGACCACAGGACTGTTCTTGATTGTCATTGTTCCTTACTCTCCTGTTAGGTTATTGCACCTTTGCACCTTATGGCTTTTTTGAAGCCAAAGACACAATTTTTTATACTATTTGGTCTCTTTGGTAGTTACCCAATTTCTTGACTGGTTTCCAAATTCCATTAAAAATGTTGAAGCTAAAAACTAGTACAAAGATGGTACAAAGTCGGCCAAACCTTTTCACAGCTGCAGCCAAAGTACCATACATATATTGTCCAAAATATGGCTGTGGTGCCTCTATAGAGGAATACACACAAAATACAAAATACAAAAATACAATAGGGGCAGCCTGAGCTGAACAGACATGTTGCTCCAGTGATTGATCATTTCAAAGTGAAGAGTGGCCATGTGGATGCCTATTGGAACATGTTTGTTAACATGCAGTTTTAGTTAAAAGGCTGCTGTTCTCGTATGTCTTGGAAGAATAGTCTTCTTGTGATTAATTGTGTGGAGCAAATGTCCTAAAAGTGAAAAAAATCTGTTTTCTGTTTGTCACTTTGACTAAGTTAATTGAGGGTTGTTTCTTGTCTAAGGTTGGGGTTTAGGGTTAATATTTGCGTTCAATATCAAGATTTTAGGGTAACCTTGGCGTTGTAATTAGGCATAAACTTAATGGCAGGGTTAATTTTAGGGAAATGGGATGTGTCTATTCAGCTGAAGAAGCTAAAATCTAAGCTAAAGTCTAGTGATTCATCTCTACACATTGTTACAGCTTGCCTCATGTTCTGTCTGAACACAGACACTGTTATGTGCAGAGGTATTACATATCTACCTTTTTATAGTTGATCCCGACTCAACATATTTAGTTTTGACCAAATATTTGGATTTATTGGAAAAATATTTTCTTGTTTTTCTCTTTTCCTCTTCACAGGGTCAGTCATGATTAGTTGGTCAACAAAGCTTCAGTTCAGTCTTTTTTTATTTTTTTCAGCAATGTGCAAAACTGCTGCTGCATTTTGTGCTCAAACCCACAGAGGAAGTGTTTCTGTTAGAATTTGTGTGTAAGAGGCTGAAAGACAAAGTTTGGTGTAACAATATGTGAAACATATTTGAGGGAGGTTTAGCAATAGCACACAAACCCTTATGTCTTTAATATAGAGAAAGTAAAGTGGATCTATTTTACAGAGCTGTGTATTAATACATGGTCCACAATAACTTGGGTCGAAGCAATTGATCACCCTGAACCTCCCAAAATTATTCTCTGTTGTTTACTATTATTCACTGTGGATACTATTATGTCTTAAACACAGAGCTCATTTAAACAAGTCTAGCTCTGCCCTCCACAATTTGAGACTTTAAGAATAAATCATTAATAAGCTCAGATCCCTGGTTTCATCTATGGAGGCTAAACAGGCTCATCAGTAATGGATGAGAAATGTCTCCATTCTTCTGCTGCTGCAGTCATTTTAATAAACTCCGTGAGAAATCACAGTGTGGCCTGATGTCACTGCTAATGTCTCTGTTTGAAACAATGTGATCTGATGCTGCAATATGCACTGACACAAATTACGCTGACGAGAGCTTTGCTGCATTTGCAGATCGCGCATCAGTAATCTTTAACCAGCCTGGGCAGTCCAAATTGATGGTGATTGGCAAACAATGCAGACAGTCCCTTGGCGATTAATTTAGTTGGATAGTGCAAAATGTGTTAAGAACATTATTGGGAAATGATAATGATCTGTTGTGCTCAGTCGCCCAGGAGAGCAGAAGGATTGAAAGAACTGGATGAAACAAGAATGTGCAGCCTACTGTATAAATTAAGTTAAAGTTAAATCTCAATCTTAGAATTACTTGGCAAACAGTTGCATGCACATTCACTGTTTGCACACAAATACACATAATTCACCTGACTGGCGAACAATCAAGCAATTAGCAATTCAACATTCAGTGTTTCCTGCATGAATATTGTTGTCCTCCCATGTGAACATTTGCTTATCCATTTAAATATGTTTTTTATGGCTTTGGAGATCCCCAGAACAAACTTGTATCTGCTCTCTATTTCGCTCCCTTCCATAAATATATTTGATTACCACTGGTACTGCAGCATATCGGGCTCAGCTCTAGTGCTTATTTAGGTATGGTAGAGAGGAAAAGCATGCTCAGTTGCCCATTTTGTTTGTGCAGCTGTGATGAGAGTAACACCACTTAACCACTTCACTTTAACAACACGAAGGTCGTAACATAGATCTTAGGTATTATCTTGAGTATTTTTGAATAATGCTTTGTGTTCTTTCTCTACCACCCATTGGGCTCATGACATACTGTATATGGGTTTCAAGTCATATGAAGAATGTCACACCTTTGCTTGATGTTTTGAAGCAGCGTCAAGATATTTTTTTAAAATGAAAAGCCTTTAAGCTCTGCCATGGAGGGAGATCGTCCCTGGGTGCCCGGAGGCACTGGTGATATGCAGATCTTCAGAGAGAGCCCTTTACGGACTGATGCAACAGAGCTCTTTCTAAACCCTGCAGTTACTGTGAGTCACTGATCCCACATAGGAATCTGGGATAAATATGGCTCCTGACTTTGGCGCTCCAACACCATGTAGAAACTGACAAGTGCCTTTTCTTCTGCCACTATGATTTATGTGTTCATGACCATGATCATCAGTTTTCCGCAATGGCTGGTCATTGGCGGCAGATCTTTTTTCCTATTTTTGTGTCTCCAAGGTTTCTGTGCAGCAAAAAAATAGATGAATGTCTTGCCAGTTATTTCCTTTTGATTACCAGTGTTCACCTTGAGGCATTCAGCAACTGATTAATGTTTGAGACAAAAGAAATGAAATACTTTTCCTATTACCTCTCCCTCTGGGAATGACAAAACCGTTCCTCATTCGGGGCAAGGGCTTGTGCTGCCATGTGGAACCTTGTGGAGCATATTAGGCTGGGAAAATGTGGTAAAGGACACAAAATAATCATTATCAGTTTTCTGTTTTCTGATGGTGACCTTCCTTACAGTGGAATAATGCTTGAAAAGGAGTTATTCTTTGCAACAGCAACATTTTATTTGCTCATGTTTTGCTTACATAGGGTTTTGTTAGATCTAATCTAGTATATTCATGTGTGATGTGATTGATGTGTATATCTCAGCATGTTTCAGAAGTGCTAGGTATTTGTTTTTCTTTTTTAGCTATTTCTATTTTAGGCTTCAATAACATGCAACATCAATCATCATACTGTTGTCTGATGTTACAGTTTCTGACTCTCTCAACAATGTGAGTCCCTTTTTTAATTTACTATGCAGAATTGAGACTTGAGAGATGTTGAAGATGGAAAAATACATCAGATTGCAAATATGCAGAGGCTGCGCAATATAGCCGATAGGAATAGATAGTAATTTCGAAATGGCTTAAGATGGAAATTTTAATTATAGTGTTGATATATTGTTTAAAAAATAGTTCCTTCCTGAACCTGACTGAGCCGTGTCTAACAATCAGTTGAAGTGTATCAGGCCCATAATTAACTCAACTCCCATTTCAGAACCAGATCTTTCAAATGGCTTCCTTCCAGGAAGTTGGAGGCACAAAAATCACTCTTGGTATCTGACATATTTGTTGTGGAGAAGGTTTATACATTTTTTATAGTTTGTTTCAGGGGGTTTACAGAAGAGTATGATGTAAATGCTTACCCGAAAAACAGCCTAACAACTTTGTAATAACTTTTCAAAAATATGCTTTATCAATTGATAGAAATGTACATTCATGTTAAAAGTATAGTATTGCTAACAATATTATACAAACGCATGTTGTCAGTATGATAGCTCTAATGTTATTCCATTGTCTGTTTGTTATATAATTATGATTTTTGGGGACAATGTTGGGTTAATGTTTAAATAATTTCACAATTACATCAAAGGGAGCTTAGATTTTCAGCATTCAGAACTTATTGGCTGGTTTAAACTCAGTTTTGGGACACAGACTCTCTGCCTCCTGGCAATTCAAGACACTCCTAATCTCCTTTCACCACCTACGTGCATTTTCAGCAGCTCAGAGACAGAACATGGTGCTGTGAGCAAGAGACCGGCATCACATTTACCGGCCAAAAAGGCTGAGATGGTTCCTTATTGAGTCCAAAAGCAATTGTACATAGAGTATTATTTTTCCAGTATTTGTATGTTGATGGATTACTGCCTCGCAAGATGTTTCTCTTGGATTTTTTCTACCTTACTGGCTATTACAGGCCACCTTAGGTCTAAAGAATGGCACAATGCCTCAGACCTTGATTACTTAATGCACCTTTTGCAATTATATTGATGACAAGAGTCTGAAAAGATAACTTAGGGTACATATAAAGCATGATGTTCTATATCAGTCTCCTTTTAGACGGCCAGAATAGAACAGCCTGACCATCGCTAGTGGACATAAGTTATAGAAGTGGCGATTTTGTTGGGATAAATGTAACAGATGAGGCCCTAAACACTCTGCAAAGCCAAAGGGTATCTCAAAATGGAAAAAAAGGGAGCAATCCGTGGATTCAGCTAACCTTGAAAGAAATCTATAATTTTCTGTGGATTTCAATCTGAAATGTCAGGATGTCAATCGATAAAGCCAAGCTGATCCTCAGCATTTCACAGAGTCATCTCTCTGATTGAGGATTTGACAGATAGAAAATGATTTCACGGACACATAACATGGTTGTTATTTTATTCATGGAAATACCTTTCCACAGACATAGAAGAAGAACATCAGGTTGAGTCAATGAACAGATATCACATGGTCCATAAACATTTTTGCAACACAAGTATCAAAGTACAGTACAATGGAAATAGAACATTTAGTAGACTATTAACATGTTCATACAGTTTTTTTCAACAGTAAAATGAAAATAAATATTGGTTTGTACATTTTGCTCTGGTGATGAATAATAAACCCATGATTGGAGTATTTGTATGAGTATGCACAATGCCAAAGTGTTTTAAAAAGAATAAGGCAACAAATCAAAATATTATTGTAACTTTATTCCCCACGGAAATGTTCCCTCTGTGAAGATATAATAAAAAAGAACAATGAGACAGTATAATTTGTTAGTCAGTTAATATTATATTCCATTATATTTGTATCACAAAAATAGATACATCTTTAGTAATGTAATTCTTTTTGCCAAAACTATATCAGGAATTGGATGAACAATCATGGCGGTGAGTTGTTGTTGTGCGCTGCAGCACATCTTAAAGTGCAAAAATGGAAACAAAGGTATCTGTTAATAAATGGGTATTTTCTGTGTGTTGTGTTGCCCACAACGTTGACACTTTTGACAAATTACCCAGGTGCATCAGGTAATCGTTATCCCTCCTGGCTCTGGGCGATAGGATAGTCTAATTTTGTTGCCTCTGTGAGGTTCTGGCTCCTGTGTAAGATAAAAGTTTGGGGAGATGCCAATACAGATTCTAAAAAGGGATATTGATAAGGTGTGAATTATTTAGATCTCTATATTGCAGTGACTTGTTTTGGAGGGCATTTTATTTACTTTCCAAACACGCCCTGTTAAAAATTGACACTGATGACGGCTTCTAGGTAAAACACGTAAAAAAATTTTGCCCACATTAAATGAGAAGATTACTCGATGAGTGAGTGCCGGAGTTTTGTTTTCTTTGATCCTTGTCACTGCCGTGCACCTCATACACTGTCTAAGATTTGGAGCTGTGCGGGCTACTTTTCATTATACCTGTCAGAAATTCTAAATTTAAGATTAAATATTTCCTGATGAAGGTCTACTAATCAGAACATAGTGAGTACTGTGGGGCTTGTGCAGGATTTCTAGTTTCTTCTCAATAATTTAAATGTTAATTTCATTGGATTGTTTACCGAGCTTGCTCTCGTTATGTGGCCCAGTTCTGTTGGCACAGAAACCCTCCAAAGCTTTGGTTAAAGTTGGTTTATATACAAGACACATAATGATGATGACAGACCTAACCCAGATGCATGCACAACAATCTAAACTACACCCAATCAAATTCATGGGGTGCTTCACAGATATTTATGTTTTATTGCAACAGTTTACACCTTTTGGCCCCTGTCAAACTTCAATACACTGGGCAACTTCTGACATACCTGTTCTCACTCATTTGTCTGCATCTCACTGAATAAGAGGGTTGTACCCTCAGAGCCAATGTCTTTGTTGTATTGCCAAAACCTTTGTTTGAAAAGTGCTATATAAACTTTTCTGACCTCAACAGTTAATAGGTCCATTGGTGCTAACATTTTTGAAGATTCACGTCCCTCCAAACATGTGACATGTCTATTTTACATACATTAATTGCTCTATAGCAACGCATCCAGATGCAAAAACAACAACAAAAAATAAGACACAAAGTACAAACAAAATCCATTCTTTATCATTTGTATCCGCACTACCAACCACATAAGTACTGATGTATATTCTTCAAATGTTGCGTGAAACAGATCTTGAAAATTTTTTGCTCTTCGGTGACAGTGGGCAGCGGTCATCAGGCGCCCGGCAAGGCAAAAGATCAACAGCTTAGCAATCCCGAAATCTTTAACGAGCATGTACTAGAGCAGCCCTTCTTTTTCATGCAGTTGTATGCTTTACTTTTGTTGTACCACACACAATTGCTCACAGTTGTCATTAAGTAATTGAAAACAGCTGTTACTCAGTCATAATGATTAAATACATAGATAAGAACTTTTACAAATGTTTCAAGACAACTGTTTACATCCATGCATTTCATGCATAGATGATGGTCATCCTCTGAGGCCTGCACAGCCCCACAGTGGAGACAGAGAGAGTTGAGTGTTTACTGCATGTCCAGCTAGTTACCTGTCCATTCAGACTTCAACGCCTTCCGCCCGCGAGCTGATAACCTGCCTCACTTTGCTCCGTCCTGCTCAGACTGAAGCCCAGACGCCTGAATGAATGAGTGAAACTATCCACCCAATCACATGCACCTCCCTGCAAGCCCTATTTCCTTCTTACCTAGCTGTTGTTATTCCCACTTGGTTTTTGTTGCAATGTTGCACCGCATACAAAATCTTCACAATGCTGTGCACTCCAGACCTTGCACATAACAACACCTTTCAGCCACACTAATACATTTTCTCTAATGTCCCCCACAATATTTCACAGATTTCTTTCTACTTGTTTATAATAAACCGCATGGTACACTGGACAAATACAGAACTGGACAGTCACAGTACACTTCTCTTTATAGCTGCCACCATACTAAATGCAACACTGCTCAAATGCACATAGCTAATGAATACTAAATGTTGAATTACGAAGAGTGATATGTACTGTATAGTCAGCTGTCACCTTTAAACACAGCACTGTCTCTTTGTATGTGAGGTCCTATCGTCCTTGAAACTCAGTTGTCAGCATGTCTCTGACACCAAGATAAATTCCAGCCCATGTAGTGTCCTTGGTCACACAAGTTATTCTACAGTCATATGTCGGCCTGTTTTACAGGTGCGTGATTGTCTGTTGTGTTTTTTAGCCTTATCTCCTCCTCCGCCCTATCTTCAGTCATTTATCTGTCGGGCAGCCTTTAGGTGGTGGTAAAGGCTGACAATGCCACTGCTTCTATTTCATGCCGCTCCGCAGCACCTGATTGGCTGCGATGAGCATAACGCTGATGATGAAAGCAATTGCAAAGGCGCATATCAGACTCTTGCGCACACAAGTTTGCTTGACATGCTGCGTCGGGCTGGAAGCTGGGGGGGGGAAAAAGAAGAAGTGGGAGGGAAAGAGGAAAAACATTACCTAAAGGTCTAATGAATCAGGTATTATTTAATGCTTGAAAGATATCTTGATAGTGTTTTCCGAATGAAAGAGCTCATCACAAAACCTCATAATTACATGAACACAATTATAGGGGATGAATATTTGTTTTCACACCTGTATGATGTGTAACTGCATCTAGATTAAAATGTTTTGGAACAACAAACAAATGGATTGGCACCTGACTGGCATGTTAACGGATGTTCAAAACACCATAGCTCCAAGAATAGGTGTAGTATACCTGCAGAGTTGTCTGAAGTAAGAACCAAGGCAGTTTTTTCAACAAAAAAAAAGGAACTTACATATCTGCTGTACCTTATGTTCATAGTTGCCTTGTATTTTTTTTTTCCAAATAGAAGATATTTGAAACTGCTTAAAATTGATCTTCCTTTTGATTTATCTTTATTTCCTCCAGAGGTCATCGCCGCTCTCTGAGAAAAACAACTCACGCCTTCAAAAAGTGTTTTCCAACAGAAAAGGTTTTTCTCTTTGTAAATAATAGAACAAGTTTGAAACGGCTCCAACAACCATTAAACCTACACATTATGTAGATAAATGACCACATAAAAAGCAAAGCATCCTCTATAACAGCCCTCTGTAAATTAACCATTGAAGGAAAATTCCACCCTTCTCTGATACAGTAATTTGCCATCTTTAGTAAATTTCAGTTCTTTTGTAATGAAGAGGTGTAATTTACTTTTTCACATTAGGCATTTTCCCTAAACCTGCCTCTACTTGAGTTAGGGATATCCTGCATTCTGACAATGACTTTTAAATGAGGGGTTCTCCACACAGAGTCTGTGTAGACAGATGGAGCTTTGGCAATAGTATGTTCATTTTTACGGATGAGGGGAACACAGGAGAGGAGAGGGAAAAACACCATTTGCTGTGCACAGTTGCTCAAATTACAAAACAGCGGCCTAAGAGGCCACAGTATTTCACAGGCTAGCTGATAAGCGGTTGGAGTACATTATGATCTATTGAAGCTGCTCATGGGAGAAATTGGTATCACTGATGTTTCAACAACACAGTACAACAAGTGGATTTAGGTGAAAATGGTGGAGACTAGAAAGAAGTTATGATTGTGAGGAATTTAAGGGTGAAATCTGCAATTGGTTAAACAGATATACATTACTATTAATATATTGTGTGATGAAAGATTCCAAATGATGTTTCTTCCACTATGGTTAGACATGCTCTACTCAGTACAGTGCAACTAAGGAGCTATTGTTGTTCAGGTTTGCTGGGCCATCATCACTTCCATAAATAATGGTCATATAATAATAAAACACATTACTAGAAGCTATAGGCTATATGTTATTTGATGCAGTTTTAAGGGTCATTTCACCCAAATCACAAACCCCTCACTTTTAAAAATCAGTTGAAGATCTACTTTTTTAAACAGGCCTTTGGATGACCTCTCCGCACTTTATTTTTACCTATTACCTTGTGATTTTAATTGCACTTTGTTTTAATATGTACCATATCATATGTTTAATGTAAATAACTTTGTGATGTTTTATCTGTGAAAAGCACTATATAAATAAAACATATTTACTTACTTACTTACTTACTTACTTGCTTACTTACTTACTCACTTACTTACTTACTTACTTACTTACTTACTTACTTACTTACTTACTCACTTACTTACTCCATACTGGTATCTAGCCATGCAGATTTTTTTACTTAAGATATACACCTTAAACATTTTAATACATGTAAATGTAAATTGATTTGTGGTGCTCGAAGCCTAGATAAAATTACATTTGGAAAAATTCAACAGGAGGGGAGTCTTTGTGGATAAGACGCATGCAACATTACATAACAACGTCCCCAGTTTAATTTAAGCTGGGACCTTTGTTGCATTATATCACCAGATCACATAAGCAGCTGAAGTCTGTGAAAGTATGAGGTTCTTCCTTACTGTCTATATCCAACTGGCAGTCATCAGGGTTCTGTATGTGGTTCTCCTCAGTCATGATGATGTTCTCGATGTCTTTCATGGAAAGATGATCACAGAAGGTGTCGTAGAGGAGCCTCTTCAGTTCTTCAACCGTTAACTTCTGCATGTCACACTGGAGATAGCCATATGTGAACATTAACTTAGACATAGGCTGGCGGACATGATACCCCCCCCCCACACACACACACACACACACACACACACACACCCAGTAAATGCAAAGGGGCATTTACAAACACATGCGGTAGGTAGGCCCGCACACATAGAGAAGACATAAAAAGGGAAGTGAACAATAACAGCAGAAATAGTAGTGTATGGAAAAAAGGTTTCTGCAGTGTAAATTTAATCAGATTATAGAAATATAAATGAATAATAGAAAGTATGAATAGACATTTTAAACTTTCTGAAATCCAATCAAAATACAAGATCCCCCCAGTTGAATGTTCTGGTGGATGATTACAGTAAGCGTCATGGTTTGCCTACTGGACAACTAATTTTAAACTGCCTTATTTTGTTTTTCACTTGCAATATTGATGTTAAAAATGCTAATATTGGATTAGCTTTTAATATTGGATCGATAATATAAAGAATACAACAGTTTTCCTACAATTTAACAAATAGGCCTACTAATAAAGTATGCAGCGGTGAAATAAGTATTGAGATTATTTAGGTTACTTAAAGCGCCCATATTATGCTCATTTTCAGGTTCATAATTGTATTTTAAGGTTGTACCAGAATAGGTTTACATGGTTTAATTTTCAAAAAACACCATATTTTTGTTGTACTGCACAGCTCTCTCTCACTGCTGCAGATCCTCTTTTCAGCTGGTCTCTGTTTTAGCTACAGAGTGAGACCTCTTTTCTTCTTCTTCTTCTTCTTCTGTACTATCTTTGATTGCACTCACACATGCGCAGTAGCTCAGATGTAGATCATGTCAGTTAGCTAGCTCCATAGACAGTAAAAGAGAGGCTGTTTCTCCAACTTCGGTCAGTTACAAGGCAGGATTAGCTGGGAGACTTCTAAATGAGGGCGCACATGTAAGTAGTTCTTTTGTAGATTATGGTGAACTTGTGTGTGTTGTAGCAGTGCTTTGCTATTGAGAACGAGGTAGCATGCTAACGCTATGAGCTAACGGTTGCGGTTAGCCAGCTCGTTTCTCGTGCCGATTTTGAGCAGCTCACCCAAAGACTGAAGGCAGGACACATTCAGAAACCGTATCTCACTCGAAACAGCATGGATGGATTTTTTTCAAAGTTTGTATGCGTGTGGAAGCACCAGAGACAAAAGAACACCCCAAATCCCAGAAAAAGTGTTTTTTTCATAATATGGGCACTTTAAATAAAAGTAGCAATACCACACTATAAAAATACTTACTTAAGTAACAGTCCTGCATTCAAAATAAAGTAATAATAAAAAAAAAAATATTATCAACAAAAGTACACCTTTATGGCATTATGGAAATTTTAACTTGTTTACATACTGTTAGTTTAACCTAATAGCAAAGCATTGTTTTTTATAAGCCGGTCATAAGTTTTATATGTAAAATTGGATTCTACTAAGTTAATATAACTGTTACAAAATACAGTTTGCTTCAAAGTATAAAGTAGCAGAATGAAAATATTTAAATAAAGTACCTCAAAGGTGAGTTTCTGAGTAAATACTTAGTTATATTTCACCACTGACATTATGTAACATTTGAGTTAGATAAAATAAAAAATCTGTGAATGACACAGACCCATAACTAACATTCCTGCAAAAATGCCAATCAAGGATCTGTGCCTGTTTGGAAAGCTCACCTATGTTACTCATTTTCTGCTCAGCTTGAGCCACGTTCACCAGTGTGACCGGAGGCTGTCTTTGATAGGACCAGCACATGCTTGATAATTCTAGTCTGTTAAATAATGTTACGTGAGGCTATGTGGCCTTTGCAACAGTCCCTCGGGTTTCTTGACTCTCCTAGCAGGTGACTTTCGTTATGATTATTTTTTCGTACACTGACTACACCAACAATTCCCACAAATCCCCTCTCTTTTACACTCCATTTGCAGCATCACTTTCAGACAGCCATCCTGGCTCTGATAACACGTAACTACAACAAAGGGGGGTTAGACACGAGCTCCATCCCATTAATTTAATTTCACTGTCAAAGTGAGCAGTTGATTATGTTATTATTATTAATGAGGTGTCTGTAAATAACGTAATATCTATTTTACATAAATATTGACTTTAATGTTCTAGTAATAAGACTGTGGCCACACACAAAGAGGCAGACATAACTCAAATTTTTGAGGAGGGACACAGTTCTTAAGGGAATACAAACCTCTCCAAGATTAAAATCATCCCATTAACAACCCAGTGGATGTGGCAATTAAAACTGGTTTTCCTTTAAACTCGTACAGTGGCAGAGTCTAAATGTGTGTGCGCTTGAAGGGTTTGCTACAGCTGCGAATCTGCTGTCTATCTTCTTAATAATAGGCAGAAAATGAGTGACCGAATAATGAGCACCTTCCAAAAAACGGAGTCAAAGTCAGTGCCGTTGAACTTATCTGGCATCCCAGCTGCAGTCAGCTTTGGGCCCAGAAGAGTGACAAACTCCTCAAAGTCCACCTGGCCATCGCCTGCAGAAAAGAGGCACAGTTGGTGTTTATTGTCGCTGGTTTAACTGCCTACTAAAGTCCAGTTTTGTATCCAAATAGAGAGCAAAGCTTCTATAAAGATAAGATAATTAAAAAAAAAAAAATCCAAGCTGTGTGTTGTGTGTTTGCCTCACCATCCATGTCCAGTCTCTGAATGATGACTTCCAGCTCCACTTCATTTGGCATGTAGCCCAGGGAGCGCATGGCCATTCCCAGCTCCTGCTTTGAGATGAACCCGTTTCCATCGCGGTCAAACACTTTGAAGGCCTCACGGATCTCTGCAGAGAAGACAAACAAACACACACAAGCTGAAGAAGACCAGGATATGAAAGTGGGAAAGGTTCCATGCAGCAAAGACACATTTTTTTATGCCGCATCATTGCTTGAGTCATAGTTATATGAAAGTTGGCAGCTCAGGAGAACAAATTCCACCAGTACAATGACAAAAAAAGAGCCAAGATAAAATAAATATCCTTCAACGAAGAGCTGAGATTAGGACAAATTAACAATTTAAAGGGCAATACTTTCTGCTGTCCTTGTATTTAAAATTGTATAGGGATGAATCTATGTAGTGTTATTCTCTCTGCGGCTGCCAAAATAAAATAAAAAGCTTTAATGCCAAAAATAGGAACAGGAATATGTGCTGCTGTCATATGAGGTGCGTAAAGACTCTAGTGGTTGCATTTCCTAGCTTCCCATCTGTACTATAATTTATTAGAAAGAAAGACAAATAAATGACAAAAGGTTAGAACATGATACCCACTATTTCAAACAATTACTGCCAACTCAAAATGATTGCTGAACCCCTAAGTGTAAGGGCAAAAGCAATAATTGTTGTGTGTCAATATGTTGATATATCAGTTTGGCTGCTTTTATTTGGTATATTGTCAGTTAAAGAGGGCACTCCACTATTTGTTTTCATATCAACATCAGCTTTCTAGTCATGACTGGTACTGCTCAGCCTGTGAAAACAGTTGTATAATGTCTCCTGTGGCTCTGGGGGAAATTTTCTAAACTCTGACTAAATAACCCTAATGACATCATCAGGGTTATCTCTGCTTGTACTGGAGACTGGGCATTTCTAACTGAAAGCCTGCATTAAAAACTGTAGGCATCAAGTTTTAAAGATGTTGGCATTTACCAGGCAGGGAGAGTCCAAGAGATGCTATTCTATACAGTCTTCTGTTCCTCTACTGTTAAATAGTTCTCTTTATTAGAACTGTGGGGGAGTTTAGGTGTGTATTCATGAAGTCTGTTATTAGATTCTCAGCTAGTTGTTGTGTGAATTTTTAGTAATACCAGAGAAAATGACTCAAATGCTTCAATTTAGTAAGTCTGGAATCGTTTCGACAGCTGTGTACGACTTCAAGGCTAGAACAAAGGTCTTTCATTTCTTTGTCAAGTAATACCAAAGGGTTCTTTTTGTATTGCTACTAGCCAGGAGACTTAACGTAATCTATGTAGTTTGAAGCTCTGTCCATGGAGTCCTGCTTCACCGTGACTGGATTTAGAGCAGCAAATGAATTGTAGGTGTGGGCTGATCAGTGCTTTAGTTTGTGTCCATAAAATACATTTTTGCGTAAATAGATGCTCTGTTGAATCCATGTTGAATCTCCCCTCCATTGTCCAGTTCCGGTGATAGCCATACTGACTAACTTGACTCATACTAAGAACGAAAATGTATATAAACATTAAAAACCGATGCACCAATTTTGACCATTCATAATCAGTCTCTTGCGACTCCCCAGACTTTATGGAAGACCATTGGATCCACCTTTAACATAACTTGATAATGGAAAACAATGTGCCTTACTTCTAAGTAGCAGTAACAGCAGTTAGTTTGAGATAAACAGAAGAAAAACAAGAAGGTCTACACCCCAATAAACAATGAATACTGCCTACAGAAATTCAAACCTCATTAAATGAAAAAAAAGTCACACAGTACAGGACACACTGTTCGTACTCTGAGAAGTACAGTGAAACAGAGAAGATGATGCCCCCCGCTAACAATCACTACAGACCATCTTCAAGCAGGTAATTCCTCTATTTAGCCACATTGTGCATGTCCCCTCATCTCTGCTTGTTTTCGCATCATGAGGGACTGAATCCATTCATTAATATGCAATAACATCTACAACGAGTCACCTACAATTTTAAACTTGTCACATCTTTGTGTCACACATCTGATCAGCACACAAAAGAGCAGAGCAGGAGATGAATCTTAAAATGGATATAATGCACAAAGTAAATCTTCAGAAAATCACATGCTAAATCTATAATCTCTCTAATCTGTTGGAAGCAGAAACCCTAAACTGCATCATTAAATAGTCATGTAAGAGTTATATTCAGTCTTTGTAATATGTTTTCAGGGAAATATGGTATTTTCCAGAAAATCTGTAAAAATAGATTAGGTCAGAGTAAAACTAAGTTTGTAAATGAAAAACAGTGAGTTTTGACTAATTCATGAAAACAAAATGAGGTAAATGCTGTTGCTAAGTAATGCACAACTTCTCTGTTACAATTGACTGACAATCACAACCTTCTAGGTAGGTGAAATAAAAATTCATTCATGATGAATTCAAATGACTTTCCCTTCTCAGGTTACAGGCAATTAGCTGGTGTTAAGTCACTGAAGTGTAATACTAACCAAACTGTATCAATCCGCTGCGAAGTCTTGTTAAGGAATTGCAGCTCCGGAGTGTCAGAAGAAAATCAGCAGAATGACAGTCTGAGATAAATATTCCCATTGGAAAAAAAAACATGAAATACCAATGATGGCAGGAAACAGTGTCATTCTGTGTATAATGTGGCAGCAGGGCTTTAGGAAAATAGTTTGTTGTAATCAAGTACACGTCCACAGAATAGAAACAACCTGCCACAGGGACAAGGGTACTTGGCAATCATGTATTACAATGGATTACATCTGGGCATGCAATTTATAAAACCCAGCAGAGTGATTTGCAGCAGCTATTTTTCACATTGTTTTTCCCTTCAAATTGTCTTGCTGGAGGTATACTTTGAACCCTACAGCTGTGTTTTTTTTCCTCCCTGGATGTGATCTTATTGTTTATAGAATAACAGTACCTCAGTATCCACCTGAGGTCTCCACTCCATCTGTTTACTTTAGAAAGAGGGGCTTTCCAGCAGACACTCCCTGAAAGAAAAACATGTTGCCGCCACGCAGGAGGCAAACACACTCTTAAATAAGGTGCCAAAACAGTTTTAGCAAATACTCTGTCTCCCCTGAAAGCTTTATTTATTGATCAAAGGCCAAGGTGAGAAATAACATCCCAACTGATGAGTGGTTTCTAGTATATTTGATATAAAAAGGTTGTATTGTGTTGTAATGAAATACAGACTCAATTTGTTGGGGGAGGATTGTAATACTCTGTCACAGCATCTACAGAAAAGAAATTCCTTATGCATGGGCCAGAATTATGAATGGCTTATCAAGTCCAGTAAACAACCGTAAAGCTGGAATATGTACAAATATACCTAACAAATCTCTAAAATAAAATAAAGCCAACCGTAAATAATCCCCACTCAAATGTATCAAAAGAGGCTGATTAATCATCCTTTAAAAGAATACATTTCTTTTTGACCAAGCGCAATCCAGATAAAGTGATATCTCTTTGAGAGTAAATCTATATTGTCCTTAGAAGAGACAAATACGTATATTCTCCCATTTTCACTTTACTCTGGAAGCCCCAAATGGGCCAAATCCACATGTATTCCCCCAAAGTGACTATTGTAATTGAGAAACTCGTCAGAAGTCAGAATTAGTTTAGTTTAGTTGTTTCGCAGAACATAAAAACAAATTACTATTAAAACTGTTCCCTCTCCCTGACTGTGAATAAATGATTTGGCAAAAAAAAACTGAATAGCTCTGGTATTGATGGCCTGCACCGATGACCTGAATTATCCTGCCCAATCAAAGAGAAGCAGTTGGCAAAATTTCACCACCACTTAGTCATGTAGCCTTGAAATAAATGGATCTAAATTCGAGGCACACATAATTAAAGCGACAGTTGATCAGTACTACAATCCACTTTTATATTCCCAAACCAAAAAGGTAAAATAATAATACAGCAGTGGATAGAGATCTATTTGCTGGATACAATGACAGGAAATTTGATTTTTTGTTTGCTAATTCCCCATATTGTATCATAGCATCCAACACTTTCACATTAACCCTGCTAAACAATTCCTCTTGGATATACTATAATTAAAAATGATACGCTCTAGGTCTCCATTGTTTTCATTAATCTGATGGTTATTATTTTCAATTGTGTATTATACAGAGAAAAAATAGAGAATGAAAAATGTTCCCACAGCCCAAGTTGGCATCATCAAGTTGGTTGTTTTGTCAGAACAACACTTCAAAACTCAAGCATAATCTGTCTACAACTGTAGATCTCTGGTTGCCGGCATTTATAATTGATCAATGATTTATATGATTACTTGATTATCAAATTGTTGTTGATTCATTTTCTGTCTCTTGGCCTCAGCAATTTATTGACTTGTCATTTAAGCATTAATGTGGTCTTGTTTTTGCTTTGTTGTTTAGTTTTTTTTAAATCCCGCTAGCTTTAAATAAGCTTGTTGTGATGAACTTGGGGACAGCACAACAAGCTGTAAACATAACATCATATTATTAAAGTATTTTATGATGAACGTGTTGGCAAACAGTTGCCTATTAAACATCCAACATCCATGGAGCATCATTGACCTTCATTTGGAGTCATGTTTCTGGCCACCTGGCTAATATTCAATCTTATTTTAGCTTTGTTTTGGTCTCTCTTTAGGTAGATAAGTAACTCTTTAGCTGCTATATGTTGCACAATGTTCACCAGCTAGTTGCTAACTTTCTGTCGTTAGGTGCCGGCCCAGACCTTGTTTGCTTACAGTTTTTCTTGATTGCTTTGACCTGCTTAAAGAAACTGGGATCCACTCAGTTTTCATCATCACTGTCTCAGCAGAGCAGAAGACACCTCTTGCAAATGTGTTAACCCTTTCTCATTGGATTGACACATTTCCCCCACCCTTTTGCAGAACAGTTAACACGGATGTCATTCAAGCAGTCCAAACTCCATTGTTTTAGCTATGGTAACCAAACAGAAACCATCTGTTCCTAACTATTAGAAACTACCTACATCAGTATGAAATCACTGAAGCACCTGTTTGACACTCCTTCACACAAATCTTCAATTAGCAATCAGTCTGCAGGCCTTAAAGGTGCAGCGTCTGTGTTGTTCTTTGCCAACATGGATGGAAGAGGTCTAAGACAGAAGAGACTGAGTATCAATAGTGGCTATTTCTTATACTCTACAGTAATAGATGTTTATACTTTACTGTAATAGATTTTATTTTCTTAATTTCTCATACTATAATTGGTTTACATGTATTATGGGTAATATTTACAGTATTTCAGTTTTCAGCCACAGTTTCAAAATAAGAATCAATGGAATCAATAAAATTTGCATCAAAGCATTTCCGATTCTGGTTCCAAATCTTTGCAAGAAGGCAAATTTGACAACAAATGGCACTGGCATGAAAGCTACGTACAGTAATAGGCTACAGTGACAAGCAATGGTCGCACTGAGTGCTGTATTTTGTATGTTGTTGTCCACTGTGTAATGGTTGATTGGAAGAGCTCATACACTTGTTTGCAAGTTGTGTCGTTTGAAGGCCACATTTTCTTTTGTTGCATATTTTAAATGTTTTGGCACGGTTAGAGCCTTTTGCAAACAAAATGTGTCATTTTGACCATGAGTGCCACTGTTTCGGTCTGTGTGTTAACTGTTTTGAAAAATGTGGAGTTTGAGTTGACTGCTGCGTCAAAGCAATCAAGAAAAACTGTAAATCAGCTGCTGCGGCCGGAAACTGAGTTGATGAGAGCTGTGAGAATCAACCAAAACAGGTTCAGGGGACTCCCAAAGGTGTGCAGGGCACAGCGTACAAATTTGACCTCTTTCAAACTGTTTGAACAGGACATGTAACGGACCCGCCATCTCATTTAAATTATTGTCACTATTTTATTTTATTCTTTCATTGCCGTAGATTTTATTATTGCTATTATTGTGCTCCTGCTCATCTCACTTTCAGTTTCAATTACATTTTACTTTTTATCTTAGTAATATACATAAGATTTGTTTTTGTTATTTTTAGAAGCTGCTGTTGTTGCTTCCACTCAGTCTCTGATACCATGGCTCCACTGGGGAGATACGAATATTTGTGTTGAAAGCATGTGGTATTTTCTTTGATGTAGAGAGGTGCTTGTTGGCCTTCAAAGATGCGATGCCATGCGGTCCCCTGGTGTGTGATCTGACAGAGGATGAAAAGCCCAAGTTAAGATCGTGAGCTGCGAGAGCCAAGCATCTGAAGCTGAACTCCCACAAGGGAAAGGTGCAGTGTGTACTTCCATCGCACTGCTCTCCCCGTACACTGTTCTATATCAATGAAGTGCAGTAGATCCTTGCTGCAGCACAGAGACGTGGAACAGTCTGTGAACTGTACGGAGCACTAGACATAGCCTGGAATCACTTGGAAACTGAGCTGATTCATGCAGACAAATAGAAAATGCTTGGATTCACGACGAGGGTGAAGCATCAATGACAAAGGGCAAGACATCCACTTTCTACGTGGCATTTTCTATTAGACTCATGAGGATATAGCCATAAAGTGAACATGATTTTTAAAATGTCATCATCTTTGGCTGTAGACTTATGATGAAAAAAAAAGTAAATTGAAAAATGGGTGAAATTAACTCTCCTCAACCGTGATAGTCTACGTGATATGCAGGTATACGGAGTATACCCACTAGAAAAGGTCAAGGATTTCTGTATACCCGCTTACAAAAATGCAAGGATAACGTTAACAATGATTGTTTTGTGATAGAACCTTCACACTTACATTCATAAATTGACCCCCTCTGTGTTGTGAGTCGCCTAGGAACAACAACACAGTTGGCAGTCATTCGCTGCGCAGATTTGAAATTAACTAATGTAAATCACTAAAGTAGATATATTAAACAAAAGCAAATATTTAAACTACACTCTTTCAGTGTTTTGGTAAGCCTGCCTCTAAAGCTACTGCCGCTTCGAGTGACACTGCAGCAGACATTAACGTTAGCCTACAGAAACTGCAGAAAATGAGCCAGATGAGGCTGATGCTATATGCAGTAACATTACCAAAAACCTATGGGGTTGTCGCTCTGGGACGCGTCACTCTGTGACGGGCGAGTCTAATGCCGGGTGTTGAAAAATTACAGTATACTCACTACAAAAAACTAGACTACGCCACTGCTCCTCATCCTCAGAACAGAAAGACATCACATGGGAAATAGTTACTTGTATTTTCGAGGCATGCCTGGAGCAAAGCTTAACCCCTTTAATGCCAAATTTAGCATCAGTGAAAACTTTTGCTAATTACACGTGGTGCACTTTCAGCAGAACAGGGCTTTTGTAGAGGTAAAGTGTCCATGAATGTATTCCGGAGCCGTTTTTTTAGAGCTAGGAATCCTTTTTGCCTCAGTCAGACCTGCATCTGCTTATGGCTGCTTTGGATCGGTAATTGCAGCACACCCACTCTTTATGTAAGACCTTATCAGTGTGAGAAAAACACTGCTTTGCTGTGTGTGTGTGTGTGTGTGTGTGTGTGTGTGTGTGTGCGAACATTAGACGACTATTTTTAAACGCCCATAACAACCTTAATCCATCTTTAGCTGGATATGGGCCGACTTGGGCACTCGAAAGATTAATTATTAAATATTACCATAGCAGGCTTTTAATAAGGCTCTGGAGTATTCAAAAGGGTTGTATGGCAGAGTGTCTGTGTCTTAAGGAAAAATCCTATCTCTGGGTTTGGATGGAAACTCCTCCCATGATGAAATTTGCCGCGCTTTAACCTCGTTAACACGACCACGGGGAAGAGAAGAAAAAAAAGTTGGAAAGGTCAAGGTGCTTCATCCTCAATAACAAAAGAAAATCCCCCGGCCAACTTCTTAAACCCCACTTGACCTCGAACGATTGAAGACAGTGAAAGGCCCGTAAAATATGAGCTAGTCTCTGTTGCTTCATTCGGGTTTTCTTTATCAGCAGGAAGGGGGAACCATTGATCTGTCTCGATTTTTTTTCCCTCCCACGCTCTTATGTTTTCAAAGCTGCAAGTTTTCATCATCACAGCCGATATGAAGCTGAGCCGACGCCAATATTCACAGGGTGAAAACCTGCGAGAAGCACCTCAAACAAAGGTCAGAAGTGAACAATCAAAAGCCTCCACTCTGCATTACAGCTTATCTAACACTCCCTCATCAGTTCCACCACATTAATGTTACGTACTCGCCTATGGATCTCATTTTTCTACTGCTGGATTTTGTTATTGTCTGGTGTAGACTTTGCAGTGTTGTTCATCAAAGAGAGGAAATATAAGCCAGGGGGCAAAAAACACTTCACCTTCCAGAATTCATCATAGTTAATTTCACAGGTAATAAAGTCTGCTGGATCCACTCCTTCTTGGCAATCGATCAAAATGGGAATAAATGATTCAACTTTAACCTACCCGACAGAGGTAATCATAGCACTTCATGATATTCTCCGCTAATCTGCACCACATGTTTTCCATCAAAACCCAATCTGGCAAGGAAAAATGTCATGCCAGATTACAGTAACTGATTAACTGAGAATGTATACGAGACCCTAGTTGTTGACGTGATCTGAGACACTAAAACATCAAACGCCCTTTTTAACCTTTTAACTGATTTTCACAGTGTGCACCTATTTCAAATAAATGCAAAGAAATAAACAATGCTCTCCAATTTTTATATTAAAGTAACAGTTTAACATTTTGGGTAATATGCTTGTTCTCTAGCTGGCAGAGAGTTGGATGAGAAGAATGATATCACTCTTTTATCTGTAAATATGAAGCTAACCTGAGCAGCTAGTTACTGTAGCTTAGCTTAGCACAAAGAATAACAGGGAGAAACAACTTGCCTGGTTCTGTCTAATGGTAGCAAAATCTGCCTACTAGCACCTCAAAAGTTTATTCATTAACACACTATATCTCATTTGTTTAATCTGCACCAAAAACAAAGTTTAAAAACTACAAATAGCGGTTTTACACAGACCATCCACTCGAAAACAAAAACGACCATATAGGACGATTGTGCAAGCAGCTCATACGACCCATATTTACGTTTATGTTGGGTGGCGACCTCTCTGGCCGTAGTAATTATTGCAGGAGCAAACGAGGAAGTGAGGTGACAAAGTTTAAGAGCGTCAAATAAAGATGCAGGTTGGGGTGGTGGATGGGTTAAACAAACAGGACTTTCTGTCAGGAGTCTTGGGTTTGTGTCCTGTGTGAAACCAAATACGAGCAGGATGCTTTAATGGGAATCCCCAGTGCTGCATATCTGTAATGTCACGAACCACGTCATTCTCCAAAATAGATAAATTCTGCCTTCTTGTCTTTCTTATGTCTTTTTTCTTCACTAAGGTGTGTAACTTTTTACCTTTGGTGGTTTTTTATTGATTATTAGGGAAGCCTTTGAGGCTTTTTACGCATTTAAACAGAACAAACCAGTTTCGCTATATTCACTACCTTCCCTCCTCACATATGCAGCATCATGTCACCATCCTGTTTCAGTGTTTCGTAGAATAAAAACTCACAAATCCAACATCACCAAATTCAGATTCTGACAATGAACGCTGAATATGTCGCAGGCTGTATAGGCATTCAACTTTGGAGTAATTTAATAATTACAGAAGTCAGTGCTGTTGATGCCGCATGTCTTTCTTCTTTGTAAATCACTAACAAAAGACCTCTTTCTCCGTTTGCCAGACTTGTAACATTGTCAAGAGGTTTTGAAAGGCAGAAAGTGGAAATGTAATGATGTTGGCAGTGGAAAAATATGTATTTGATTGATTTGCTTTTTTGTTTCAATATTATTTCAGCGAGAGAATGCTTTGATGATTCTTTGTAGGGAGCATATGAAAAGCTCTCCTCTATGCAAGAGGAAACAAACAATTTGTTCAGGGGATCCAATTTAAGGGTAAAATTAGTTTTTTTGTGTAAAAGTTCAATAATTGAACTAATTCTGGCTTACTGGGAGAGAGCCTTTGCTAATAGCAGTAAATAACTGAAGTGAACAGGAGAGGGTAATAAGTTTTTGGTTTTGGTAAACAGATATGTATCGTTTGCACACGCCACACTTGTGAAAATGAGCCAGCATATCCAAATCGTCTTTGCAGCATATGTTTTAAAATGGTTGCAGTTGACCCCTTGAAAGTTCACCCCCACAACTCCCACTGATTCTGCACCAGCGCTACGTTATGTGCATAATTTCTGTCTTGCCAAGCAGATGTCTTTAAATATCTTGCATTAGTATTCATGTAAGTATTTCCAAAGGAATGGAAGTCAACCCTCCACCTCAGGGCAAAGGAATGAGTCAATGTTTTCTGCCGCAGCTACAGTAGGAGTCAAGCAGAAACATCAAGATTGCCTCACAGGCAGTTTATGCCATTAGGAGCACAGTGGTGTCAGTGTTTTTTGAGCAGCTGTCATTCAAAGCAATTTGCAAAGTCCCCAAAACTCTGTCAAGGGAACAACTAAAAATGTAAAAAAAAAAAACTACTAAAAAAGCAAACTACTTTAAAAAACAAAAGGCACTGTGGAAGTCAGAATATCTTAATAAAATATTTTTTAAATGCATATTGACGACTCAAGGACACACATGAGGAGAAAAATAAATCTCCAATTACTCCTGTCCCACAATAGCCTGGTCCTACCAGACTCTCGTACATTTCATTTGTACAGAGAGTCTTGCCACTCTCCATTGACTCTGTTGAAGTTTAAAACGATTGGATCTGCCCAGAGCCACTCTGGATCTGCCATAACCAATCGCTAATGTTTGGTCGTGACGTATGTAATGCGCATGTGCAACAAGACGGGAGACCGACAACTATCGGCTTATATTTAGCATTAGTATCGCTAGCGTTAGCCTTAGCCAACTCCTTCACCATTAACAGAGCAAGCTGGAAAATCTAACTTTTCCCGAACCCCGTGGGGAGGAGGGCCACAACATCATGTCCACCAACATAACCCAGCAAATATTGTTCTTGCTCGGGCTTAAACTTCTGGATATTCAGCAGCATTGCCACAACGGACCGAATGGCTTCGTTCGCATCTGTCTAGCACATGTCCTCAACGTCAACGTTCTCAACCACTCCTTCGGTTCGCTGATTGGAAAGCCAAATATTTGGCCAGAGAAAACCCAAGAATATACCGCAAACCCACACGGAGTACTGAAGGGAAATGAAAATTGATAGTCCCACAAGCCAAGAGCGCTGAGTTTCATCATCCAAACATACAGATTTTTTACCTGTGTCGGTATCATTGGTCATTTTCACTTTCCACCTAACATTCCTGGCTCCACCGAGTTAATAATAATAATAATAATAATAATAATAATAATAATAATAATAATAATAATAATAATAAAAAGAAATAAAACAAAGTACAAACTGCTTCACAGAGAGAAAAATGAAATAAAATACCAAACTAAATGATAAAATAAGGGCAAAAATGTATTAAATATCATAAACAAGAAATTAAAAACCAATTAGCGGGAAGCTTAGATAAAATCAGGATATGCTTTCCAATAAAAGTACATTTTGTGAAGAGACTTAAAAGGAGTGGGGCATAAATGTCTGTCACATTACCGAATTTCATTTTCCAACAGCTGTTGAGATATTTCAGACCAAACTGGGCAACCTGACAGTGCCATTCCTGGAGCCAATAGCATTAATAAAAGCATTAAGTCATTTTAAGAAGGTCTTATTAATCCTTTATTTTTCAGCAACACTAGCAAAGCCATCCACTGCAAACCTACTGCACTCTGCAAGTGCCACTCACTATCAAAGTGAATGAAATAACATAAGCACGGTGATTGCATGCCGATCGTTTCCTATTTAGTAATAAGACACAGTAGATCTTCCTACCATCGCTTAAATCACAAAGTAAATGAAATAGTATGAACACAATTTCTATGAAACTAGCTCTAGGCTTCAGTGGCTTTGGTTCCATTATTCCAATCACTTCCTGTTTGCAACATATCAGCTTCAGTGGGGGAATGACAACCCAATCTGTGTTTGATCTGGAGACTAGGAAAGCCCCCTTGCTCGCCACGACCGTGAACAAATGGAGAGATAACTTTGTAGGTGCCGATGATTTTGATTAGCACAGACAGTTACTCTGTGAATTTAAAATGCTCCACGAGAGATTTGTCCCTGCTGGGGCTCTGTGTAAAAAACATTCATGTTTTCTTGACAGAGAGTATGAGAAGGCTTTCATTAGGAATGGAACTGAGTAAGGGAAAAACTAGTAGGCTATCATTTAACAAGAGTATAGATATAACACCAGAATTTTGGAGTACATTCATTGAGATTTTAATTTGAGAAAATTTTTATCTGCAGAAAAGGGGCTCCTTAATGTCAGAATTAATTGGCTATTTATGAATTACAGTAATTCTGTTTTCATACTTGGTCACAAATAAATAAAGGTGTTTTAGGGTTTTTTGTACAACTCTTTTAAAAATCTGTCAGTGACAAACAACATTTGTGGTTAACTCATTAAATACATGGCTGAAGATTGCTTAAGGGGAGTTGTATTCTAAGTATATTTCTATGGACATAAAAGAGTGAATGAACATACAGGCAGACATACAGTAGGAATATGTATCATTTCTAGCTTAGCTTACAGTAAGTTGTGTTCTATGTGATACTTCAACTCTAAAAATAACAAAAGTGAGAAACAACGAAAGGAAAGCCAGAGCAGATTTAAACAGAAATGATAAATAAACTGCACTGATCACAAACTTGTGGGAGAGATGTGAACATTCTGCTCCTGCCTTATCTTTTGCTTTGTTTCTTCAGGAAACTTCTGGAGTCTGTTTACATGAGCCTCACTCTGGGTTACAAATGCTTTAAGCTCAGCCCTGGGACTATTTTGAAGCTGCTTCCAATAGGGCTGTTGGGCTGTTGTTAGGCAGTGTGGAAATAGGCTACCCACTTAATTCCACCTGCAGTGATATTGACACTGAGCTGTGTGTGTGCGTGTGTGTGTGTGCGTGTGTGTATGTATGTGTGTGTATGTGTGTGTGTGTGTGTGTGTGTGTGTGTGTGTGTGTGTGTGTGTGTGTGTGTGTGTTTTAGTGGTGGAGGAGGTCTAAACTATATCGAGCTAACATGACCAACAGTTTTTTTCATCCCTCTTGTGTAGGAGGGGAAATGGAGTATATGGAGTCCAACTCAATTTATGCTCGAGTTGTCGTACATTAAGGTACCACCACCTTCTACCCAACACACAGGCTCAAAGAGCATCAGAAAAATGGCATTTTGTTCCAATTATAGCTTTGACAGCCTTCTCTGCCACGAAGTGTGGTGCCATTGGTCCAATCCCTGGGGTGTCCAAGCCAGTAATTGAAAATCAAGACCTTGGGTATGTGTGCCAATAGGGTTTGAGCCTCGTGTCCCTATACATGCACTCACACACACATATTTAGTTAATGTGCAATTTCATATGGTGACAAAGCCCTGTCTCCCTGATGGCTGAGCTGATGTATGTGACACTTCAGACTTCCAGGCAATTCTTGTCCGTCTCTCAAGAGATGCAAGCGGTGACGAGACACAGGCTGACACTCGAGCACCGAAACGTCACTGCTGTCAAATCTGATCGACAGATACTTAAGATTGTTCAATGCATATTATAATTTAGAATTTGTTACAGCTGACCCAAAGCAGAAGGAATAACTGACTTCTGATGATGTGTTTAAAAAATGTTAGAATCATGAAGTATCAAGCTGTTAAGTATGTTTTGAGCTCAGGCCTGGACCCTGAAAGGAACGTTAGGATTTAGGAAGGTACTAAATCAGAGCAGGAAAAAAAAACGTACCATTACGAGGTGAATGTATCATACAAAATGATATTGCTTGAGAGGAAAATGTGTTCTGATCCCAGCTGCTCACTTGTAGCACTGTCCTCCATCTCTGAGCAGCTGACAATATAACGAGGGTAAAGGCAGGATTGAAAAGAATATTTTTGAAAGCTATAAATTGGCACATATATTCACTTTCTTGAGCTATCATCAACAAACCATCAGCCCTGTCACATTTATATGGTATCCATTCTGTGCTGGAAAGGCTGTGAATCTTTCACAACCTATTAGACATCCCTCACACGGAATCACTAATGCTCTACAACACTCTGTCACTGCTGTTAACTGTGCACTACCTTGGGCTCTCCTATTCTCTCCACAAAGCATCCCATTGCTTCTCCAGTCAAACTGCCACTATAAGTTGAGCTGTAAAGCCCAAACGGCTCACTTTGTTTTGCACCAGAGTGACTGCAGCAAGGAAGCACAGGTGGACTTGACTAACTGAAGTCAAAATCAAGTGCTGTCTGCTTATTGCACCCAAAGCTGATTGTATATTAAAACGGTGTGGCGAAGTGGAACCTGAAATTCCTTAATCTCAAAAACCAAAAGCTTTTTTTGGAGTCAATAAAAATGATTGAAATATGAGACATCCATCTTTCTTTTTTCTTGTGCTGCTGCTGTGCGCAAAACAACATGTCAGTGATGCAAGGTCTCTGTACACAGGAAATCAAGTTTGACAATAAAGCGCTGTGTGATGCAATGCTATAATCATGGACATGACATAGTGCAAAGATCAATTTTGGCACTGACATGTTGACACTTTTTATAAGAGGCTGAGTTTGTTGGCTGTCAAAGCGGAAAAAAAGGCAGTAGAGTATCTTGCACGCATTCTTGTCTCTGGATATTTCTGCTGCTGTGAGTTCTAAAACAGGTGTTGTGTAAAAGGTACTACGGCCATTCATTAA
The DNA here is from genome assembly GCF_031162955.1 of Sander vitreus. Taxonomy (NCBI): domain Eukaryota; kingdom Metazoa; phylum Chordata; class Actinopteri; order Perciformes; family Percidae; genus Sander; species Sander vitreus. The sequence goes on from NC_135859.1 coordinate 27,341,062, forward strand.
ACATGTTTTGGGAGTCAGAACCAATTCATATTTGGCTTCTTCCACTCGGCTTTTCTAATTAATATCAACCTCAGCACTGAATTACATTTCCCTGCCAACCGTATTGCAGATGCAAACCTCTGTGTGTCAGTATGAGACAAAGAAATAGTGTGTGGCTGTGTCATATCAAATGTGTGCAACTCTCAATTTACAGTTCATTTCTGATTTCTCCCCAAGAAATTCGGCACCAGCATCCACTGACAAGATCTCTCCCAAAACCTAGCTTGTCTGTAATCCACACATGTTTCAGTCAGAGCCTTCAGTCAGAAATGCATCCCTTTTAAAGACATGTGTGCACACTGATCAGTCTGAACCTGTCCAGCAAAGCAGTCAAATCTGGCATGTCTCTGCGTTGTTTTCCTAATAATGTGTGCATGATTGAGGTAACAACTATGTTGAACAAATTGTTCAGCATAGATACGTCAGCTTCCTTATAGCGTTGCCGTACTGAAAACATGGCAACAACGCAAGAACTTACTGTCATCACACTCGCTTTGGGACTTGAACAAAGTCCCAGGGGCTGCTGCATGATGATGTGCAGATGTCGTAGGTTCACATCACAAGTGTCCAGGCATGAATATTCTCAGGATACTGAAAAAACTAATGGCTCAGAATAGTTTTCATGGATCAGCATGCTTGTTTGGAGGATGATTATTTTTGCTGATAGGTGCCACTGCAATGCTGTAGAGCAGAGATCTTCAACAGGGGGTCTGCAACCCCTAAGGGGTCCTCAGAGTTACTGCAGGGGGGCCACCTGATTATTGTTTGATATTTTTTTATATATATATATTTTTCAATAATTAAAATGTCTGAAAATATACGTTAACATGAATCTAGCACATTATTAGCAAAGCCTTTTTGCTAAAAAAACAACATTTCAATTACACAATATTGATGATAAGCTTACTATAGTTAAGACATTAAAAAATTGATGTATAAATATGTGAATATCAATTTCCATCCATCCAGCTCCAGCAATTAAGACCCCTGCTGTAGAGGTTAAATGTGTATATTGATGTAGAAAGATGATTTTCAGATAACCTTTTTTTAAATTAAAAGATATTTGGTTTGCATTTAGCAGCTGTGGTACAACGATGTCACACAAACACTTCTGGACCATCAGAAAGTCTGTGTGGCCAGACATTATGTGCCGGTGAAATCGGGCTTCCATGAACCAAATTTCCACCCAAGAGCTTCTGCTTCCAGTTACAGCCAATGCATCATTGCTGTCCACAAGAAGCAGCACGTTGTGGCAGAAAGGGTGCAGAGATGCCTTTTTTTATCAACCAAATCAGCTCCACACTGAGGGCATATGTGACCAACCTTCTGAATGAGCTGCAAATCTATATTCCCAAACAATGAAAGACATTTGAAACAAGCTGATCTTTGAGTAACACTGACAACAAAGTGGGTCATTATTTTTGCACACTTTCTTTCACATATCAAGATTTTGAAAATAAATCTAAAACTGGCCTATTTTACTCATTTCACCTCTCTTTCCGGCGCTCTGAGCGCTGTCCAAGGTGCTGACCGCGGGTCTGTTTGAATGAGCTCCACCGCAGAAGCTGACCGCAGCCACGTACACTGCCACTACATGACTCTGTTAATGATTAAACAACTCACTAGCCTTAAAAACCCTCAGGTATATACGAACAGGTAACATCTCACCTTCAACTTCGTCTTCGGGCAGGTTCACCGGGGCGCTGTAGGAGAGGATGTCAGGGATGGTGCAGATCCCCCGGTACATCAACGTGGAGGTTACTGGATGCATCGGCATGACTGCGACCTTTGGCTGCCACCTGCGCCCTCTTCATACAAAAATGTCTACAGAGAGGATCCCAACTTCCCCCCACGGTCACCGAGGGAACGGAGAAGCGAGCCCATTGATGGGGGGAGAGGGGTGAGGTAGGAGACGGTGGATACCGCAGCGTGTCCGCCGAAATCTTGCTTTTGGTCAATGACTGAAGAGCAGGAAAATGTAGGGGGTGTCTTACCTCATTGCCGTTTTATTATTTGCTTGAAAAAAAAAAACAACGTCCTGATTAATACACAAAGTCACTAGATATAAAACTATCTCAGGCCGAGATAATGCGCACATAAATACATCAACCAAGACAAGCTCCACATCTGAGGTAAGTAATGCAGGTTATTGGTCTATGTTGTATACCGATCAATCGATACACGGATTTGTAGGTTATCATTCCACTGGTTGTTTGTGTTTTTAGTCCCAGCGTTTGTCTGCAGTGAACAAATTCATGCATCCACTTGTTGGATACGAGCGCTCACTTGACGCACTCCGTCCTCAAGATCCAGCCACATTCATATAATCCACCGGAACGACACTTAAAAGATTCATGAGGAAATAGGCAAGATAATTCTAAAAGTGTCGCTTGGAAGCGTGGAAAGATGATAAGCGCGTGTCTGGATCCCCAAAGACAACAATATCTCGCTCGCTCTTAATTGGTCATGGGTACGGGGGCGCGTTGCGATCCGGTTGTTCCATCTTCAGTGGAGGAGTGTTTTTGTGAAAGGAAGCTCTCTGTGCCTCTGATATGTAGTCAGTCTCCTCTTTCTCTCCCGTCTCACCCCCGTCACTCTGTCTTTCATTTATACGTCTGCACATACACACACTATATGCAATCCCTCCCGCATAACACACCCACCCTCCCTCCCCTTCTGTCTCTCTTTCTTTCTTTTTGTTCAATTAATCCCGTACGCATTCCGGTTACTCACCGATTTTAGAAAACCATAAAGTGTGATTGATGATCATGTATGGTAGGTGTATGGTAGATTTGCTCCTATTGTGCCGAGCATATAATAAAACCGAATTAACCGCCATTTCCTTAAATTATAAATCATGAGGCCGAGGACCAAGCACTACTTATGCATTTTAAGTTTTGCTATGACGCAAAACTGTATCTGCTGCTGCCGGTTTAGTTGGCTAGAATGCTGTGACATGTACAGTGGGGAGTATTTAATATTTTGTGAGAGAGAAAGAAGAAAGGGGGGAAGAGAGTTCATATTCTCTCTGGCTTTCATCATCTCCAAATGTATGCTTTGCTGCACCACTATCTGTGCAGAGCGACGTTTTGAAATCTACTGTTGTACCTTTCAATTGATATTGTTGCCATAAGCAGATGGGGGTATGATGTAGTAGGGCAATATTGAATGGAGCCACTTGAATTTTTTATCACCATGAGCTATCTTTTTAGTAATCCCCTGAAATGTATCTCTCTTCTGGGAGAAATCTGCATGTAAGCAGGTTTAGAGAATCTCTTTATTTTTTCCCTCTTTGTTTCCTTCATCTCAATTGGTTTCATGTTCAGCCATGGCCTATTGGGGCCCTAAGGAGGTTATTCTGTAGACAAAGTTAACAACTACCTGGTGAACACAGTAGAACATTTAGCAGCTAAAGAGCCAGATATTTCCCTCAGGAGTTGGGAGAGACCAAAAACAGAGCTAAATATTGGATTTATATTTTCAGGTGGCCAGTAACACGACTCCAAATGAATGATAATATTGCTTCCTAACTGCTGGATGTGAAATGAATGAGCAACTGTTCACTAACAAGTTTGCAATATCAACTTAATAGTTGAAGATATGTCAATGTTGTGTTCACAACTAGTTTTTGCTGCCCCTAAGTGGCCAACAATAATATAGGATATCTCCATTATCGTCACACTTGAACATGGATGCCATCCCAAAAACACAACCAAGTAGTCTGTGAAGAAACAGAAGCATCCACGAAAGTGTGGTGCCCTACTGCAGGAAATTGGCTCGTAAACCTGATTCGTTATAATCTGCAATGTCTGAATTGGTTATATAACCCTTGAAATAAACTTTAAACGTCCCCACCTACACTGACTTGCAACATTCTCCACACGTAGAAACATCCACTGTGCTGGTTGGCCTTTTTCTAACACTCAACAGAACATTGGTCAGTGTGACAGTGTCAGCAGTGTTCAATACCAGCTGGCTTGTATCCTCGAAAGACACGTTGCACCTTTTATTTCCCCTAAAACAGGCTACAGTAGCTAAAGCCCTCTCAACAGGATGAAACTTTGAAGGTCAGACCACTTTCAGAATCCAGTAGCTGCAGTGTTCAGACTCCAATGCGTCACTGGGCTCTTTTGTCACAGAAAGTGTTTAATGATTTCCCCCTGACCGGCTAAGGTCTCTCAGATTCTGGTTATACACGTTCTGTGTTTGTGAGAGGTGAACTGGTGTTCAGGCTTGCACCGCATGGCAGCCGACCCTACCACGTCTGTGCCCTCTCACTGTGGTGTTTGGTCACTAAATGCTTCTGCTGCTGTTACTGCAGATGAGAGGATGTGTAAGAACACTTGAGTTTAAGTGATACCTCAAAAGAAAATGTAAGTATGCACGTATATATACTTATATATGGATTAGACATATGTTTGAATGGGTAATGCTGCCAGAAAAGCAAAAACAAATAAATTAGTGAGAACAAATCCAGAAATGAACATTTTGTAATTTTCTACTCGCCCTCAAGCCAATCTGAAAAAAACTAAATTTAATGTCCACATTAACTCCACAGATGCAAGTCTGAATCAGCTGAGCAGCTTGTTTTTAGTTCCAAAACTACAATAAATGACCTGCAAATTGTGTTCTGAAGCCAACTTCTGACACTGTGGATTCAAGAGTCCAATCTTTCTCTCATTAAGTCCTAGATTTCCCACATTCGCTATGCATCCCCCTACAGCAGTCTGGCGGAAGACTCTTGCTGCCTTCATCTGCACATAAGTTCCTCTTTTCAAGACTGACAGTTATAAATGCAATAATAAAACTCATTGTGTATTCAAGTGCTTATAGTATCTGAATAATCACTAAAAAAAGTTTTTCTGTCAGTTATGAATGAGAAGTGGAGAACTACTTGTGCTGCAGAATGAATCAATTGAGTCATTTTGTAAGTGATTTCAATAAAAGTGCATTTTGGCAGCAAAATCAAGACTTCAGAAGTCTTTTGATCGTATGTGAGGACTGTGGGATTTAATATTTACCTTTACCATAAACCTGCATTATAAGATGTGTTGGCTACTTGGGGGCAGTGCAGCAATCCGTACAGTAAGCACACAAGCAGTCACAGTGCATTTATTTATTTTGCCACCCATCCAATATCCACACCCCTTTTTACTTTGTTTTGGTCTCCACCAAGTCCTAAAGGAATATGTTTTGGCTCTTTAGTTTGCTAAAATGCTCCATTTCCATCACCTAGTTGCTAACTTTGTCTGCCGTTTGGTGCTGAGCAGGCAGTGTTCCGTGGATTTACCTGTACTTTTTGGCAACAAGTGACCCCTTTCACATAAAAAAGTATTTTTTGCCATTGTTGTATAAAAAAAGTTGGTTGGTGCAGCTTGAATTGTTATAAAAAAAACTGTGTATATTGACCAAACATATTAGAGTGTGAATCTAATGTAGATTTGTCTTAATAGAAGGTTTATGCTAATAGTGATTTTTTAGCTTTGCGATCCACACATTCCATCCACTACAGCTGTTTTGAAGACAGCGTGACAGGGGACAGCCTACGCTAACTTATTGTACGTTGAGTGACATTAAAAACTAGAGTAATATTGTTTTGGGAGTAGGTAGATAATGTCAACATTTAACTCTTAAAATTAAAAGGAAACATGTTACTATTAAAAATTATTATTTTATTTATTTATTATTTATTTATTCATTTATTTTATTACTAATAACACAAATGCTGTATGTTAGTCTCAAATTAAATTAGCGGTATATGACGGTACCTTCACATACCTCTGATTTCTAATGACGACTTGGCTTGACAGATTTTAATACCGTCATTCCCAGGTGACAGTATGTGGAAAAACCAGAAATCCTCACCCTTGCTTCATTTTTTGCCCACATCTCATCCTCAGATGAGCAAAGAGAAAAGGCTTGACGAGAATGTAAAAAGGACAAGGCACAGAGAAGAGCCCAGGTTCGCTCACAAGCTGTCTGATTGAATTGTTGCAGATTAAAGGGAAAGGGAGAAAAGGACTGCAATTTCATGTCAGGCTACCTGCCAGAAGATATTACTTCTGAGGAATTACCGTATTTCAAAATATATGGATGACAAAAAAAATAAATAAACAAAACATGAGAAATATGTGGACATTTTCTTTGTCATTTCTCTGGCATGAACGCTATACACTATAAGATGAGGGCTTGTTGTGGTGCTGCACTTGTGGTCAGATTCATCTGCCCCTGTGGAACAAATAAACCGTTTCAATTCTGACAACATCCTTGGCTATTGACCAGCTTAGAGAAAACGTATTGGAGTGAATAATGACCCATACAGCGAGCCCAGTGAGCTGCTCCCGGATTATAAGCATGGAGCCACAGAGAGCTGGAGACTGAAGGGGATAGATGGAGAAGAAAGCTTTCCCTCTCTGTTTGGGAGAAACAGGAAAGACAAATGTGGTCATTTCGCAAACCCCTGAACAGACTTAGGTCATTAAAGCTCAGCATTACAGCTAGTTAATGTTGTTAGTTGATTTACAAAATGTCTGCATGACAAGACGGATGTTTTGGGAGTCTGAAATGCTGACAAAAGTCTGCCATTACTGGCTAAGCTCTACCTTGGGTCACTCCAGCGTCCAGCAATCCCATTACACATCGAGACAACCTCTGTTGGGAGAACTGGCATCATCCCTCTTTTCAGATTATGATTCTCTGCTCTACCACACATGGCTAGCATGGTGCTGCCATTCTTTAAAAAGTTTCTGGCTGTGGTAAGAGGAGTTCCAGTCTGTGAGGGAATAACGGATATGCCAGTGGGTGCCTGCGCTGAATCCGCCTCTGAATGAAGCTGCAGGATCAACATAAGCTGCACTGCAGGCCCAAACATGTACTCCCTAGGTGTTTTGGCTTGTGTTTATAGCCACAATACACCCCCCTTCTCTTTCACGTCCTCCTTTGCTTGCTGGGCAGCCCCAAGTTGGACCTAGTTGATGGTTTTCAGTGGATGTCGGTGCCTGCTTGAAGTGCTTATTTGCTATTTGGGGAGCTTCCGCTGGGAGGAGGTGTAAAAAAGATTAGATTTAGAAGCAAAGAAAAGCTCTTTATTTGGGGAAGAAACGAAATAGCAACCCCTTGTGGCAAACAGAGGCAGGCTGGTTCCTCCCTGTAGTATATTCTTGATTTTCCAAATAAAAATCATGCAAGCCTTTGTAGGACCCTGAGACGTTGAAAGTGTTAAAGGTACTGCTGTGAGGGAAGGAAAAAAAAAAGAAAGATTGCAGTCTTTTGAGTTTGAACAGGGAGAATGGCATCATTCAAAATATATTATGTCTGCTGTTTTGCCTCGCTATTTTTGTCTGGAAAAGTATTCTCATATTGGGCATACATCCTATAAGAAACACCATAATCACCTTGATTTATTGATGTTTCATTTGATGAAAAGTACTGGTGAAAAATGAATGTTTTTACAAAATGTTGGCAGATGAAATCATAAAATGAGCATGATAAAAGCATGAAGAAATCCCAATGAACAACATTCAGTCCCAATTCAAGACGTACTGTTCCCTGTATGTAGAGAGGCAGGAAGTAAAGGTTGGGGTGGCAGATGAACACATAGCACGTCTGACTTTGGTAAAAGAGACCTGAGTCTGTGGCCCGTCCGTCACAGACCTGCAATTAACACTCCCCTTTTCAATAGCAGTATTACCACACTCTTTAGGAACAATTTCAGGATCTTAGGAACATTTTTTATTTTGAATTGAAATACCATGCTCTACATATAATTCCTAAATCTTTACATGCAGCGGGAACACAAACAGGAATGCACAAAAATGACTTTTAGTTGCTAGTTTAGTTCCTAGTTAAATTTTTGACTGGTTCCTAGAACTATTTAGTATCCATACCAACCATAGTGTATTTGCCATGGCCATGATCTTTCCCTAACCTAAACTATAACTTCAAAAAAAGTGTTGTCATTGTATCATCCAGTTTTGCAGAATCATTCAATATTGACATTCTTGTTCATGGATTAATCAGTGGTGTTATTGTGTATATACTGTAGTGTAATCCAAGGAGGCCAAATCATTTCACTCCCCTGAGGGCGTTTCTGCAGTTACAGTAAACTAAAGTCTCCCTGACTGTAAAATAAAAACAGCTGAAGGTTCCAATTTAATCAACCTTTTATCAATTGTTGGTTATTGGACGAATGGGCACCTCAGCATTACAGCTGAGTTGGGGGCAAATGAGCCCAAGCTGACCGCAACAGTACTATGTGAGCAATTTTGAATGCAACACTGCGCATATATCATAAAGACCACTCATTACAATCAGAAACCCTGTGCTGCTGGCCCAGTGCAAGGTTATCCCCCAGCCATTTTATGAAACTTAATGTTCCATTAAGAGTGCATCAATCAGATTTTAAATGATTCGGATGCCCATTAGTCCTTACAGAGCCACAGTACTGAGACCACTCCCGGTGAAATGATATTGAACAGACACAGGAGACATAATCTTTTAAAAAGCTGTCACACATTCGCCCCCAGCTTCTCCCACAAACCCCTGTGATGTCAGACTGACCGTGTTACTAGCAGCCAGAGGTGTCTGAACACAAGAAACGGAAAATACGGGAAAAAAAATGCTCAGGACAAAGAGCAGCTTTCCTGGTAGATGTTTCTGCCTTAAGCCTCTAGAGAGATATCTAATGAACACAAGCACCCAGCTCGCTTTCACCTCCAGAATGTTAATGCCATCTCCCAAACATCAAAGTTGTGGAAACTAGGGTAAGAAAGCCGCGTCATGCTTACCTCCTGAGTGAGCTGCCAAGAGTTTATGCACCTTTTCAATAGGAACTGTTTCCACACATCAAAAACGCCTGAGTCTTTTTTCCCTATCATGACCCAGAAATGAAAGACAACACTGAAGGCAGTGGGAAGAGAAGCCATGAGGGAATGAACCCTTTTGAAAAAGTTAAGCAAACTTCCAAGTTCAGTAAGCGTGAGGTGAAATCTGATTAGATAACCGTGACACTGGTGAAAATGTTCTTTGCACCAGTGTTCCTAAGGGCAAAGTCATCTATTTCGCATTTTGCATGGGTAGTTGTAGCTCCATTACTTTAATATTTTACATCCAAGTCAACCTGTACAAAAGGAAATCATACCATCATCCTCAGATTTCTCAATAAAACTTGACATAATTTCATAACATCCTTAGAGACACATCGTAGACCTACAAATTTTACTTCCTCTAACTTTAAGTGTTGCAAGTATCATTCAGCTATTGAATCACCTCCTCAAGACTCTCCTCTATATGGAAATGGGGGGATGCAAACATCACCCTGGTTAAAATTAATTCACAGTCATCTCTAGGGATGTGCAGTTTCCTGAGATGATTCGAGGTGTGTGTGTGTGTGTGTGTGTGTGTGTGTGTGTGTGTGTGTGTGTGTGTGTGTGTGTGTGTGTTTGAGTATGTGGAAGGTTCAAGCTAAACCCTTTAGCATAATGTGAGTAACATTCAGGATGAAGTGTGTGACTGGGCAAACCCTCCCTGCCACCGCTGCCTCCTCCATGACTGAACCCCTCTGAGAAAATGGGCCTCTCAGACAGGTCTGCAAGAGCAGATAGGAAAAGGTTACATTGGTATCTTTAGTGCAGAGTCTTACTGACTCTCCCACTGCTGAGAAGTTGTGAATGTTTTATAAAGAAAGGACGTGCACGGTTCCTCTGCTTCCTTTTGTGACTGGAACTGTTCTGTTAGCCTGTGTGTGTGTGTTCTGTTACAGATATTGGGGAAACTGACCTTGAAAATGTGTCCATGTCTTGATTAGACATGTAGTCTATGTTAGACATGTCCTTGAGGTAAATTCCAGGTTAATTAGCGGCAACATAGATTACCGGTATGTCTTGTGAATAAATTGATATTGATATGGTGAATAAAACACATTAACATACATTAATGTCCTTAAAAGTGAATTTTACAGTGTAATTCAAAGATACAGAATGCAATGTGCCCCTCTGATCATTTCAGGTATGGTAGTTTTTTTCATTCATTCATTCATTGTCCTCACTTTCAGAGACAAAACATATGATTCAGCTGCTACATTGCTACTTTCCAGAGTAGCTGGAAGTTATATTATCAATTTTCCACCCTTATACATGTCACCCACTTTGATGAGCTGTATATCCTGAAACAGTACCTAACTGAAGGCTGAGGTAACTGTGTACTTAGACACCACAGAAGCTGCAGAAGAATATGAATGAAGCAAATATGCAACAACAAAAATAATAAGAATTTTTTTGAACAAACTACATCTGGCATGTTTAGTTTCACTTCTTAAGAAGTTCCCTACAATGTGGCTCAGTTTTATTCTAATCAACCTCTAATAGAATCTCTTAAACTATAGCGTGGCAGACCTTGTTAAACTCCTTGGCTACTTCAAATAAAAGGGAATGGAGACTAAACACACACAAACATTTGACAAGTACCAAATGGTTAGTCAGGCAGTAAGCTGTCTTTTTACCCTGCATTCTCAAAATAAGATTGAGGTTATGTTAACTTCTAGGCAGCATGCTAACACATATTATCTACCTATATAGTTTGTAAGTTGTCTTTTTATCCTGCAAACATAAAATGAGATTGAGGTTACGTTAGCTTCCAGGCAGCATGCTAATAAGTAGTAGTATCCAAACAAGGTCACGTTAGCTTCTAGGCTAATAAGCTCGGTCTAATTGTCTTTTGACTGTGCAAGCACCATATGCCAGTCTCATGAGACTGAGGTTAGGTTAGCTTGTAGGCAGCATGCTAACAATGTCTAACTGAAGTACACCCTCTGCAGCTTGATCTCAGTAATTGTATTCATAAAAGAAAGTAGTGTTGTCAGTGACTAGCTAGCTAAATAAGATGCTGCTGCTGAATTCAAGTAGCTAGTACAAAGTATAAAATTCCCATTACAGACTTATCTTTGGATCAAGACCATACCTGCCAATACTCCCGTTTTTCCCGGGTTTATCCCGTTGCCATGCAAACTCCCATAATTTGCATGGCCCAAACTCCTTTATAAGTAATCGGACCAATATGTTTGTCTAATGTTGACCAGTTGCCGGATCTTGTATGAAACGCATTCTATTCACACATTCCACACACCATATACAATTTTCAACCCGTTTGTCACCTCAACCTGGCAACCTATAACCCAGTTGCGCAGTTGATCTCTGCGCAAGCATCGCGGAAAGTTCAGACCCGAAAGCAAGCCGATTAAAAAAGGCAGGTGAAGGCGGTGTTCCCGTAAAGAAATCGAAATAAAGCTGTAAATTTCAACAGTGTTGGGCGCAACAATTTACATGCATCTTACCTAGTCATATCGACAACCTCCATGCTTTTTGTAAAGTGTGTCGCATTGATTTTAATGTAGCGTACGGCGGAAAAAATGACATTACCCAGCACATTAAAACACAACGGCACCATCGCGCAGAAGAGGCACATAAGGGCACACAGGCGATTTCATCCTTCATCACGAAAGGACAGACAGAGGCAGAAAACGTGATGCAAGCTAAACTCACTTAACACTTACAACACACTTAACAGTACTCTCCCCCATGTTGCTTCTTTTTAAGACATGTTTGGCTATTGTAGCAAGCTGAGAGCACTTGATTTACATTAATAACAACGTTCTATTCTCTTAATCAGCTGGCCTCTATGTTTCACTCTTCAAAGTATGTGTTCATTTACAGTGTAAGCCTGAGGTTGATCAGTCAATAAGGTCTGACAGCCACACACTTTCACTAGTGTTTGTTTGCTGTCAACAGCTCCTCTCCACTTCACTGCACTGCACTGAGTTTCCTCCTGAATACTGCCACAGCAAACAAACACAACTTATACACACTAAATGTGACCGTCAACATATTGAATAACATCAAACCCAAGGATTAATTAAAGTAAATTTAAGTTTTTTGAAGAAGCCTGAGCCAACCTATCAAGGGCCGTTGGACCCAGAACTCCCCCCCCTCAACTCAAAAGTAGTAACTAACTAACAGAAACAAAGCCTCGAAAAAATAGACTACCAGGGGTCTGTTTCAGGAAGGAGGTTTAACAAACTCTGAGTCTAACCCTGAACTCTGAGTTGATTTACCCTGAGATGGGAAACTCTGAGTTTTCGGTTCCAGAACAGCTGATTTGAGTTGGTTCAATCAACTCAGAGTAGGTTCACGCGCATGCACCACCACTACAAAAAGGCAAAATGAATGGAGCCATGATACTACGTTTCACCATGGTAACAAAGACAAACAAACTGGTCGGCAGAAATATTCATGCGCACATACAGCGAGTTTGAACATGTATTTAGTTTAAAAAAAGCAACATCGCCTGCTGCAAAAGAGAGAGAATTGGTGTGGGAGAAAATTGCTGCTCAAGTCAATGCGTAAGCATTGACAGTGTTTTTATTTCATATTTAATCACAGGTAACCTTTAATATTACTGGTGAAAACTGGAATGGAATTACACCTATAATTTCATTTAGGTGCAATCCTGCGGGCGAAAAAGTAAGCTACTACTAATTCCATTCTGAGCCTGCAGCACCATGATCATTAACAGAAATATAATTTATAATCATTTCATTCTTTTTAATGGCTCTCACTGGTTTGTGTCCAGGGAACCACTACAAAAACGTTTAAAAAAAACGTTTCAGAGCGAGTCTCACTCTACTGATGGCTCTGCATACAGTGGCTTTACTAATATGATCCGCATCACCAATGTTGTAAAGAAAACTACCGTTTGCAAAAAACATAATGCGACACAAAGAATCTGCTGGTAAAAGCATGTCCACGACGGTGGATATTATAGTGGTATGTGGACGGATAAGGTATATGATCGACTGTGAAGAAAATACCTCTCAAACAAGGGCGTAAATCCCAGGGGGGTCGGGGGGGTCAGGACCCCTCTCTTCCCCCCCCCCCCCCATCTAAGGGTTGTCCCCCAGAAATATCATTAAAACAAGGCTGTGTATTGTAAATAACATAATGATGTATACTTAAAATATCTGTGTAAGTAGTAAAACAATACAAACCCCAAAAAATGCTTTTTAAGTTCAGAAACATTTTGAGTTCCCCCTCCCTTGCCTCACAGTGGTTTGGTCCACTGCATGCTGTACGTTAGGATCTGCACTCAACTCACAGTCACAGTCACATCGGGTAGTGACAGGAATGTAGTAAGTAGGATGAAGTTTTTCTTTTCTCAAATAGAAATGATGCTGAGTAATTATGAATGACAAAAAAGTTTGCTATGTTAGTGTAATATAATGTAACGTTACCTAGCTTGTTTAATAGCTTGTTGGATAGAAATGCACCCACTACAACTAACGTTACCACGGCGATAAGCCTAACGTTATGTGTGTGAACTGATATTAGGGTTAATATTGAAGATCTACAGTTGTGTTTTACTCAATATGAAGTTAAGTGGCTGATCAGTTAATATCAGCCACTGAATATATATCCTCTGTCCCAGACGAAACCTAATATTTATGTGGAGGACGCAAGATCATTTTAGAATTATGATATGACTGCATGGTGAACCTATGAACCTAACTCATATTTAGACATCTGCCGTTAAAGATTTGTGTTGTTGTTGCCCAGATAAAATGACAAGAGAAAAGAAAAACAGACATAAGATCCTTTTTCAGTAGGCCTACACCAAAACGCCAAGTACAATAAGTCCTCATATCAAGACAAGAATGGGTGCTTATGGAAATACTAACGTCACTATGTGGAGAGTCTCAGGTAAGTGTGTTGAGCTCAGTTCATATTTTTAGAGGTGTGTGGCTGTCAGGGTTAGCAGATGAGCTTTACCAGTGGGTCACTAATTTACATTATGATCAGCTAATTTAACAAGGGTACAAAAGTACTGTATTTCTTTTATATGGGGACACTTTTTCAAAATAAGTCATTATGTCTTAAGGTATTTTTGTGGGTTGATTGTAAACAACTTAAAAATAAATACATGGTTTTAAAGAAGAATATTTTGGTCAATTTAGTCAGCTTTTTCATTGAATCAAGAGAAACACTGAAAAAAAGGATAGAAGGACAAAAGGACATGCAATGTTTGAGAAAAAAACGTTTTATAATCTGCCATAAGCCATTTTTATTCATGCAGATAACAAACTGCGCTAAAATGCGCCTGATACAGACTGAATGAGGAAATGAAAGCGCGATGTGTCAGAGGGAGGAGACTGAGAGAAACTCGAGGTTTCTTGAAGAAAACCTGATCCCGACCAGGTTAGGTTCACAGCCTCAGTTACCATAGTAACTGACTCTAAGATTACAAGCCCTAAGTACACCCCTATGTTAAATTCCCATAGAGGCAGGCAGATTTTTATTTTTAAAGGCCAGTTATTTCATGGATCCAGGATACTATGGATCCTGATAAAGTTCCCTTGGCCTTTGGAATTAAAATAGCCCCACATCATCACATCCCCTTCACCATACCTAGAGATTGGCATGGTTTTATTTCAGTTAGCCTAATAGCTGGTTGATTAGAGATGATTTTATGGAAAGTACCCCATGCCAATCTCTAGGTATGGTGAAGGGTATGTGATGACCACCAAAGCGCAAGGGAGATGCAGAGAAATTACGGGAGGAAAATATTAAGAATCTACAGGCGGATTCCTCAAAATGTGCCAAAATGTCGGACATGTTTGGGGCTGTAGTAGCTGCTTCAACATCAGCATTACCTGAAGCCGAGGAGGAGGAGAGGTGGCTGGCTATACAGAGGAGGAGAAACAACATCATGACAGGGAAAAGTCTGTGTGTGTGTGTGTGTGTGTGTGTGTGTGTGTGTGTGTGTGTGTGTGTGTGTGTGTGTGTGTGTGTGTGTGTTTTATGTGCTCCTCACGTCATAACGACTATAAGCAGTTAAAGTTAGCAGCTGTCAGGTAACCTAACTGTTTAAGCTTAAAGTGAAAATGGTAGCGGTTGGCCTGTTGGGAAGCTGAAAAGTCTGTGTGATCTATAAAATCAGTGTTGATACAAGCATCAGTGTTCCTTGAATTGCCTGAGGCAAGAAAGCGCGTGCTGCTAATTCATTGTTTGGGTGCGGAAGCTGTCAACCGATCACCATCTGGTGGTGAGTTGGGTCAGGGGGTGGGGGAAGACTCTGGACAGACCTGGTAAGCCCAAACGGGTAGTGCGGGTAAATTGGGAACGTCTGGAGGAGGCCCCTGTCCGACAGACTTTCAACTCACACCTCCGGCTGAGCTTTTCGTGCATCCCTGTGGAGGCTGGGGGCATTGAACCCGAGTGGACAATGTTCAAAGTTTCCATTGCTGAAGCTGCGGTGAGGAGCTGTGGTCTTAGGGTCTTAGGTGCCTCAAGGGGCGGTAACCCACGAACACCGTGGTGGACACCGGTGGTCAGGGAAGCCGTCCGACTGAAGAAGGAGTCTTTCCGGGATATGTTATCCCAGACGACTCCGGAGGCAGTTGCAAGGTACCGAAGGGCCCGAAGGGCTGCAGCCTCTGCCGTGAAAGAGGCAAAGCAGCGTGTGTGGGAGAAGTTCGGAGAAGACATGGAGAAGGTGGAAGGAGCACTTTGAGGAACTCCTAAATCCGACTAATACGCCCTCTATGGTAGAGGCAGAGCTGGAGGATGAGGGGGGATTGGCATCAATTTCCCTGGTGGAGGTTGCTGAGGTAGTTAAACAACTCCACAGTGGCAAAGCCCCAGGAATTGATGAGATCCGTCCAGAAATGCTTAAAGCTCTGGGTGTGGAGGGGTTGTCTTGGTTGACACGCCTCTTCAACATTGCGTGGCAGTCTGGGACGGTGCCTAAGGAGTGGCAGACCGGGGTGGTGGTTCCCCTTTTTAAAAAGGGGGACCAGAGGGTGTGTGCCAATTACAGGGGTATCACACTTCTCAGTCTCCCCGGTAAAGTCTACTCCAAGGTGCTGGAAAGGAGGGTTCGGTCGATAGTCGAATCTCAGGTTGAAGAGGAACAATGCGGATTCCGTCCTGGTCGTGGAACAACGGACCAGATCTTTACTCGCAAGGATCCTGGAGGGAGCCTGGGAGTATGCCCAACCAGTCTACATGTGTTTTGTGGATCTGGAGAAGGCGTATGACCGGGTGCCCCGGGAGATACTGTGGGAGGTGCTGCGGGAGTACGGGGTGAGGGGTCCCTTCTCAGGGCCATCCAATCTCTGTACGACCAAAGCGAGAGCTGTGTCCGGGTTCTCGGCAGTAAGTCGGACTCGTTTCAGGTGAGAGTTGGCCTCCGCCAGGGCTGCGCTTGTCACCAATCCTGTTTGTAGTATTTATGGACAGGATATCGAGGCGTAGTCGGGGTGGAGAGGGGTTGCAGTTCGGTGGGCTGGGGATCTCATCGCTGCTTTTTGCAGATGATGTGGTCCTGATGGCATCATCGGCCTGTGACCTTCAGCACTCACTGGATCGGTTCGCAGCCGAGTGTGAAGCGGCTGGGATGAGGATCAGCACCTCTAAATCGGAGGCCATGGTTCTCAGCAGGAAACCGATGGAGTGCCTTCTCCAGGTAGGGAATGAGTCCTTACCCCAAGTGAAGGAGTTCAAGTACCTTGGGGTCTTGTTCGCGAGTGAGGGGACAATGGAGCGGGAGATTGGTCGGAGAATCGGCACAGCAGGTGCGGTATTACATTCAATTTATCGCACCGTTGTGACGAAAAGAGAGCTGAGCCAGAAGGCAAAGCTCTCAATCTACCGGTCAGTTTTTGTTCCTACCCTCACCTATGGTCATGAAGGCTGGGTCATGACCGAAAGAACAAGATCCAGGGTACAAGCGGCCGAAATGGGTTTCCTCAGGAGGGTAGCTGGCGTCTCCCTTAGAGATAGGGTGAGAAGCTCAGTTATCCGTGAGGAGCTCGGAGTAGAGCCGCTGCTCCTTTGCGTCGAAAGGAGCCAGTTGAGGTGGTTCGGGCATCTGGTAAGGATGCCCCCTGGGCGCCTCCCTAGGGAGGTGTTCCAGGCACGTCCAGCTGGGAGGAGGCCTCGGGGGAGACCCAGGACTAGGTGGAGGGATTATATCTCTAACCTGGCCTGGGAACGCCTCGGGATCCCCCAGTCGGAGCTGGTTAATGTGGCCCGGGAAAGGGAAGTTTGGGGTCCCCTGCTGGAGCTGCTACCCCCGCGACCCGACCCCGGATAAGCGGATGAAGATGGATGGATGGGTGCGGAAGGTCAGAGACTTTTCTACACACTGACGGTTGCTGATGAAAAGTACGATACAGCGTTGCCTGTCATTCAGACTTTCTTTACGCCGCAAGTAAACGTCGTAGCTGAAAGGTACCGCGTCAGACAACGTGGTCAGCGCCCAGGCCAGACTACTGACCAGTTTGTGGCTTGTTTAAAAGAGCTGGCTATGACATGTCATGTTCACGTGTCATATGACATGACTTTACTCGATGCTGTGACGATAGCGCGCCAGATTGAAACTGCTGTGGCGGAGGCCAAAGTCATGTGTGATGAAGCAGTAGGCAGCACCGTGCACGCAGTTCAACCACAGGAACAGCAGGTCACAACGGACGCATCTGATTATGGTCTGGGTGCGGTCCTTACTCAGATGCATCACGATGGCTCAGAGAGCAATGTTGCATTTGCATCACGCACACTCACCCAAGCCGAAAGAAATTACTCTACTGTAGAAAAGGAGGCTTTGGGGTGTGTGTAGGCGTCAGAGAAGTGGAGAACCTACTTATGGGGGAGACATTTCACGCTCCACACGGACCACAGCCCTCTGGCCGCGCTACTTTCTTCTAAAGGCCAGGGCAGAGCAGGGATGCGAGTAGCCAGGTGGTCTTCTAGATTGCTAGCATTTAACTATGCCATCCAGTACAAGCCGGGCCGAGAGAATGTTACTGCGGACTGCTTATCTCGGCTCCCACTGCCAAGCTCCGAGCCCAGCCTGTTGGATGATGTGGAAGTGGCACTTACCTCTACACTGTCAGCTGTCACTGCTGCTGAATTTGAGTCTACTTGCTCTGCCTGTTCTGTACAGAATAAACTGCGCCAGCTGCTCACCTCAAGATGGCCTATGACAGCAAAAGGCCTTGATCCAAGAGTACAGCCCTTCTTCAAAATCCGGCACGAGCTCTCCCTACAAGGTGACTGCGTAGTATGTGGCACACATCGACTCCTGGTACCAGACCCACTGCAGCCAAAGTTGGCCCTGGCTCACAACACACCCCAGGGAATAGTGAGAACAAAACAGAGACTCAGAGAAGTATATTGGTGGCCGGGCATGGATGGGCAGGTTGAGGCATCCATAAAAATGTGTGTCACATGCCAGTCGCACGACAAGTCTGCAGTCACACACACTCCTCCACTACAGCCTGTGCCATATCCAGAAACGGCATGGGAAAAAGTGGCCATTGATGCAGTGGGACCCTTTGATAAGGCGCCAATAGACTGTCGCTATGCAATCACACTTATTGATTATCATAGTAAGTAGCCTGAGATAGCCTTTGTTTCGCAGGTCACCACACAGACTGTCATACAGTTCATTTCTACTGTCTTCAGCAGAGAAGGTAACCCCAAGGAGCTTGTTTCAGACAACGGCTCACAATTTGTCGCATGAGTTTGACACGTTTCTCCAGGATAGGGGCATTGTGCATAGAAAGTCATCCGTCTACTACCCGAGGGCAAATGGTGAGATTGAACGCTTCAACCGCAGCCTGAAGGACAGTTGCCCGGCTGGAAGGTAGGCAGTGGAAGGAGTTCACAAGGGAATTCCTGCATGTTTATCGCGCAACACCCCACTCTACGACTCAGAAAGCTCCAGCGGAACTGTTGCATGGCCGACCTATGCGCACCAAACTGCATGTGGCAGGACGTCTACTTCCACAGAGCCAACCACTGTCCTCAAGGCAGCTCGCAGCCAGAGTCAGAGAAAAACAAGAAAACACCAAGACCTACACAGACCACAAGAGAGGGGCCACAGGGGTGTCCTTCCAGTGTGGGTCATATGTTCGGGTGAAGAAACCTGGCATTCTTCCTAAGACTCACTGCAAGTTTTCCGGACCGTTCAGAGTGGTGGAAAAGAGAGGACAGTATACCTATCTGCTGTCGAATGGGCGCTGCTGGAACACATCTCACCTGGCGCCAGCTTTGCCACCAGAATGAGGGGGTGACAGTGAACTGCTGCCCCTGGACCGTTGAGATACACCAGCTACACCACAGGCAGGGGCACCTACCTCACCTGCCAGACCGGTCAGGCTCAGAAGAGCACCAGAATGGACTAAGGGCTTTGTGTTGTGATAACCTCAGTAAGCACAAATGTAGGGGCTGAATTTGCTATATTGAACTGTTCATGTTTGTTGTAATACCCTTGAGATTTAAGCATTATGAATCTTTTAAATAAGTTAAAAGGTTACTTTTCAGAAAAACTAAATAAGGGTAAATTCATGTTCTCTATGCCCTCGTAATGTTCTCCTAAAAGATAACAGTAGAGAACACTTTAAGTTATATCTAAGTAACACTTTTAGAAGGCTAGACATACATTACTTAGTGCTATTTGTGTTTTCTTATTAAGGGGGATATGTGGTGTTTCAACCTTAGCGCTGGGCGGCGCTGTGCACAATAAATCCAGTTTAGAGTAGAAGAAGTAAATATAGTATAAGGAAGAAGAAGAAGAAGAAGTCGTGGCGAGATAGACACATGTATGCTGGCACACTACCTGTTCATGTTGGTTGGAATAAAGTAAAGTGAATAAGCCAAGACAGAGTTGTTATTGTTATGACACAACAGACACTTTTGTCCAAAGCGACAAAATATGAATGTTACAATAGTTAAAATTAATAGTAAACTACTTTTTTTAAGTTGCTAAGCTAATATTAAGCAAAATAGTAATAATAACAATAATGGCAATATAATATCAAATATCAATAATAAAAATACCATAAATATACAAATCATGAATGAATTAATTATTTAAGGGTAAGATCAACAGATAAGTCTTGGCACCCCTCTTGAAGGATCCAAAACGATCACATGAATGCTAAACACTAGGCAACTCATATCATAGAATGCATGCATATTTTAAGAGGACTGTCTGCAGGGAATGTGTCTGACCAATCACGGTGGGTGTGGGCCGCCTGGGCCAAAAATGCCAGGGCCAATTTTTTGTCCCAGTCCAGCCCTGGCTGGCTAACCCAGTGGTAAATCTTAGGAAATGTGAACCAGCCATGCATTCTTCTTTAACAGCCTTTCTTAGCATGTTCGCTCTGTGATGTAGATCCGCATGACCATGACAAAAGAAATGGAAAAGAAGTGAGGAATTGTAACCGATGGTTCTGTTTGACAATTTGCATGCAGTCCACCTGTCAGTTTCACTATGCTCGTCTTGTTATTACACAGCAAGAATCTAATTACTTAGTTGCATCATTAATTTTTAAATGTGGCTTTTCTTGCTTAATGATATTCATAATGGAAGTGATAAATGAATTAACCATCTGATTAATTTTAAATTTTGATCATGTTTTGTATGAATTAGGCCTTCATTGGTCCACACAGATTTGATGGTTGTTATTCTTTTCAAATTTTCTGCATTTCCACTCAGGTGGGTGAAAACGCACCTAATGCTTGCAGTTGCGACAGATGAATGAGTGCAGCACCCCTAATTCCTGCTTCATTTTCAGGGAGCCCTTCAGACGCCACATGTGCAGATACACTGTTGATGGATGGACTTCTAACAAAGCAGTAGTTCAGTGGAGCCACACAATGGGTCCTGTCTAGCAATGTGCCCCTCTCCCCAAACCTCCCCTCACAACAGCATTTCTCCCAGGTAACAGCTTGTGGTCAATGTTCCCCCACTGTAAAAGACTCTATTTCCCTGTGACACCATGACTATGTATTTGCAGCCAAATATTGACACAGATGGCCCCAGTGTTATTTCCTCTTCCACTGCTTGCAGTCCACTCAATCTGTGCTGGATAGTAACATGTTGTATAACTGTGACACATTTGACACTGTGGAAAGCTCTTTATTTATAGTTTATAGTATCAAATCATAACAATAGTTATCTCAGGACACTTTACAGATAGAGTAGGTCTAGACCACACTCTATAATTTACAAAGACCCAACAATTCAGTAATTCCCCCAAGAGCAAGCATTTAGTGCGGAAAAACTCCTATTAGGAAGAAACCTCAGGTGGAGAGAAAAACTTCCTTTTAGGGAGAAACCTCGGACAGACCCAGGCTCTTGGTAGGCGGTGTCTGACGGTGCCGGTTGGGGGTGTGATAAACAATGGCAATAATAGTCACAATAAAGATACTGGAACAATGACCAGAAATAGTAGTTGTAGTAGTTCATGGCATAGCAGGGCACTGCAGGGCGTTACAGGATGTAGCAGGGCACAGCAGAGCATAGCAGAGAGTAGCAGGACGTAGCAGGGCGTAGCAGGACGTAGCAGAGTGTAGCAGGACGTAGCAGGGCACTGCAGAGCGTAGCGGAGTGTAACAGGGCATAGTAGGGCGTGGAGCAGCACCACCGGGACAGCTGCAACCATGATTTAGGTGCCATCATAGTCCAAGGAAACATGCTGGGCAAAAGAAACACATAAGGACTCCGGGGAATAAGCTCCCCAGAGCTAAGTTAGTAACAAGCATTTCTGGGACAAGGATGCATACAAATGGAAAGAGAGAGAAGAGAGAAACTCAGTGTGTCAAAGGATGTCCCCCGGCAGTCTAAAACTATAACAGCATAACTAAGAGAGACAGGTTAAGGAGAGGAGCCATGTTGGGCTAGTATTCTCCCCTGCCGGATCAGGCTGCACTGGCCTGCCTCCCTCTATTTTGATTATATGGTAGATTAGTCTGATGACTATGAAGAGAAGCAGAGAAGAGAAGGTGTAGCTATACACCATCCCCCGCCCGTCTAGGCGAACGCTGCAACTCCTCACTCCCTAACTATAAGCTTTATCAAAGAGGAGAGTTTTAAGTTTACCTTTAAATGGCTCTGGCTCCCATTCTACTTTACATCAATGTATTGACTTAAAAAATGTTTTTTTGGTGTTGCTGAATCTGTTCATTACATTAAAAGAGTTAAAAGGCAGTAGAAGTGTAGGGAACAAAACCATTCTTTTTCTTACAAAATAGTCAACCCGTTTTTATTCCCGACTCATGAAATACTGACGCTTGGTCAGTGGCTCTCAGCGTCAGATACCAACCAGTGATGCCCATGACAAGTCTAAACCTGTCTACAACTACAATATATCTAATGACCACCTTACACCAAGCGACTGAGATGACGGGAGCGTGCCCCAGCTCTAGCAAGACTCTCATGATTTCATTACGATATTGGAAATAAATGTCTGCCACAGTGTAGAGAAAAAGAACTGTTGAAAAGTCGTTTGGTGTAAGGTCGGCATAAGTTGCACTATGATGCTTAAGGCAGCAGTTTGAGCTGTTTATAATGGACACTTTCAGAAGCACAGACTTCCATTAAAGACGTCTGACACAAGATCATTTAGATATTTCTTGGGCATTAAAGGTGACAGTAAATTAGACTGGTAATGTATTTAAGGATTCTATAACCTCTTTTGAATCAGTGAGAATTCCAAGATGGGCTTTCTATTTAAAGAATGTATTCATTCATAACTATTAAAATGCTTAAAAAGCAGCCATATGTTATGTTATGAATTGATACACAAGCTCATCTTTTTGAGAGAAGGATAAAGAGAGTGTGGGTCGATGAAGGGTCCACATGACCACGGGCCCTTATCTAGAGCAGCTTTACTGCAGTTTTGATGAGCGAGAATGATAACAGAGCAGGATCAGTGCCAGCATGAGCAAGGTCAGCAAAATACTAACTGACAGTCACATCACCCAAAGCAAAGCTGGAGATCAAAGACAAAAAAAATCTTTCCCAAGGGTAGATTTGTTTTTCTCTGAACAGATAAAATGCTGCTGTTTGCAGTGTGCTTACTATTATTACATTATCAGGGCTCCAGACTAACTGTTTGCCTTGGTTGCACTGGTGCGCCTAACTTTTTTATTTAGGTGCACCAGCACAAAATGTAGGTGTACCCAATTTTTCCTTGTGTCGCCGTTAACGCTGAATGGAGATACA
Organism: Sander vitreus; assembly: GCF_031162955.1. Classification (NCBI taxonomy): domain Eukaryota; kingdom Metazoa; phylum Chordata; class Actinopteri; order Perciformes; family Percidae; genus Sander; species Sander vitreus. The sequence goes on from NC_135859.1 coordinate 27,364,162, forward strand.
CGATATATATAGCTCTGTATTTTTTTACCAAGTGAAAATGTTCAGTTTTAAGTGAAAGCCACTTTTCACAAGCTCTTTTATTAAAACAGATTGTGATTAAAATAAAATGCAAAGACAGGGTTTACTTTACCAGTTTGAAAATATACAGCTGCAACACATTCAGAAAGTTATCTGAAATAAATAGCTTAGGATATATTAAAAAATATATATATCTCTGAGAAAGCTCCTTCACTTGTTTTCAACAACAATAACAGATTAAAAGAAAAAAGAGAGAGAGGACGCCCGGATAGCTCAGTTGCTTTATATAGAGGTTCGACTCCAACCTGCGGCCCTCTCCTGCATGTCATACCCCCGTCTCTCTCCCCTTTCATGTCTTCAGCTTTCCTATCAAAAAAAGGCCGAAATCTTAAAAAAAATAAAAAATTAAAAAATAAAACAGAGGGAGAGGGAAGTGCGATGGACTGAAGCGTATGCTACTCACAGAGTGACGGCTGACTCATTATGAATGGGTCCAGCACGGGTCGAATGCGCTTTGGCGGGTCAGCGGCGTTACACACGTCTTGTGTAGGCTATGAAATGTCTGTATCGTCACTGCGCTGCATTTTTATGAACTATGATATTCTCTTATCATCATCATAAATCTTAGTCGCACCCTTACAAATTATGTACCAAATGGTCGCACTCTAGAGCCCTGATTATATATTAAAAATATATTTTAATTGTTTATATAAGAATTTATTAGGTCCTATATATATATATATATATATATATATATATATATATATATATATATATATATATATATAATGTATGACCATATTTTTTACAAAACAATCCTAATTAGGTGCACTTTGTAGCTTTTTTCTGAACTTTCAGTTACATGTATTTACTTCTTTATAGTGTTTGACATTCAATATAACTGTACCTTATGTATAGAAGTGGACAACATATGTAACATTTGTTGTTCTCTCTGAACAGCAGATGTGGCGGTAGAGGGAACTGCTTTTGTAGATGCATTAGCACCAGATAAGCTCTAGCCTGAATACATGCAGTAACAATAACAAACATACACTAGATGCACACACACTCTTGGGCACACATTCTCTCTCTCTCGCTCTCTCTCTCTCTCTCTCTCTCTCTCTCTCTCTCTCTCTCTCTCTCTCTCTTCTGATGGAGCTGCACCACTATAATAACCTAGCTTTGACTGTAACCAGTGAACCAAAAACATTACTTGGTCTGCATACCAATATGTTGTGCTGGCTGTTAAACGGTGGCTATAAAATGAATCATAAATCATCCATTATCCACTGCTGATCAAATAAATCAAATTATTATGGATTCCTATCATTTGATCACGTGAGTTGTTATTTGCATTACTGACGGCAGTGACTTGAGGTGTCAGTCAGAGCTTTACAGAAAAAAGGAAAGGTGTGAGTTACTGAGACAGTCCTGATCCTCTTGCGCTCCCCTCCTACCTCTGCCTGCCTGTGTAATGTTGTCACATGGGAAATGGACAGTCAGAGGCTAATGTATTTCTGCCTGTCGAGGAATATCAAACCGAGTGCCTTGCGGAACGGTGAGGAGCCTTCATTAAATCGGTTTCTCATTCTATCACCCCTTTAAAGATAGGCACTTCTTAAGTTTTATACCAGAAAAACTTCACATTTAAGATGAGCGAGGAAGGGACTTACCTATGTGGGGAGCTTCCCCATACACAGTGTCTCTGTTGATACATTCACCATTCGCCCTGACCTCTGTGGTTATGAAGTCCTTTGAGCGCCTTGTGCTTTCACACCTCAAAGACATCACCGACCCCCTCCTGGACCCCCTGCAGTTTACCTACAGAGCCAATAGGTCTGTAGACAATGCAGTCAACCTGGCCCTCCACTACATCCTCCGGCACCTGGACTCCACAGGAACCTACACCAGGATCCTGTTTGTGGACTTCAGCTCTGCCTTTAACACCATCATCCCGGCTCTGCTCCAGGAGAAACTCTCCCAGCTAGGCGTGCCTGACTCCACCTGCAGGTGGATCACTGACTTCCTGTCTGACAGGAAGCAGCATGTGAAGCTGGGGAAACATGTCTCCGACACACAGACCATCAGCACCGGATCGCCCCAGGGCTGTGTTCTTTCCCCCCTGCTCTTCTCCCTGTACACTAACAGCTGCACCTCCAGTCACCAGTCCGTCAAGCTTCTGAAGTTTGCGGACGACACCTCCCTCATCGGACTCATCTCTGATGGTGACGAGGCTGACCACCTGGTGAAGTGGTGCAAGCAAAACAATCTAGAGCTCAACACTCTAAAGACAGTGGAGATGGTTGTGGACTTCAGGAAGAACCCTGCCCCCATCTTTCCGCTTCCTGGGAACTACCATCTCCCAGGACCTCAAGTGGGAGCTGAACATCAGCTCCCTCGTGAAGAAAGCACAACAGAGGATGTACTTCCTGCGGAAGCTGAAGAAATTCAACCTGCCAAAGACAATGATGGTGCACTTCTACACAGCCATCATTGAGTCCTCACATCGTCCATCACCATCTGGTACGCTGCTAGCAATGCCAAGGACAAGGGCAGACTGCAGCGTGTCATTCGGTTTGCAGAGAAGGCGATTGGCTGCAATCTGCCGCCGCTCCAGGACCTATACGCCACCAGGACTCTGAAGCGTGCTGGAAGATTGTGGCCGACCCACAATCACAAACTCTTTGAGACACTCCCCTCTGGCAGGAGGCTAAGGTCCATCAGGACCAAAACCTCACGTCACATGAACAGCTTTTTCCCCTCCGCCACTAGTCTTATTAACAAGGCCCGGAAACCACCCTGACACTCCACCTTCATGCCACTGTTCTTTCTCTGCTGTAATGCTCTTTGCTCTTTATTTTTTATTTCTATCTTTATTTATTTTTTATTTTTAACTTAATACATAATGTGTAAATATACTTTATATTGTTTGTACCTATACTTATATTGCTTAATATTCAATCTAAAGAATGTGTGACGTGCACCAACAACACCAAAACAAATTCCTTATATGTGTTAAAAAAACGTACTTGGCAATAAAACCCTTTCTGATTCTGATTCTGATAATTGCATTTCAATAAACAGAGATCAGCTGGAAGTGAGACAGTATTTGTTAAGGTTAGCAATGGCATTCATCAGAGTCTAGTGTAGCAAATTTTAGATCACAGTACAATATGAATTAAATTTGGACATAATTTCAGAAATAAATCTTAGCAATCAACTAGAAATCAATCTTCAATCAATCAAATGGGAGAACTTCAACAACTTCAAATTAATGCAAATGTTTTTCTGTGTCTTCTAAATTTGCAAATAGGCCATTGGCCACAGGTTAGCCCATTAGTGATATGAAACAAGATGTGTTTGGTAGCTTGTAGCGAAGTTATGCAACTCTATGAAGCTGGGCTAATTTGGTGAATACACCAAAGTGAATGAAGGCAGAAAAGATCACGTTTGTGGACAAAAAATTGTAAGTCAAGAAATGTATTTGCAAGAAACATTATTTAACATCTATTCCCTAAATAATGTGTATGGTAGGTGTTGCCCTCTTTGTATTCTGTTTGTTTGTTGTAACAATGACATTATCATGGCATTCATTGCATCTTAATGAATGGAGTTCACATAGTTCATAATCTTCTTATCTCAAACCACAAGCAACAATTGATGTTACAAGTAAGCTAACTCACTATACATCAATCAACTTGACTTTAATCAGGTGCATTACCCCCAACAACAAAACAAATTTTGACTGAACAAAAATGTTTGACAATACTGCCTTTGGCTGCTGTGCTCAAACATGGTTGCTAATAATGTCAACAGCAGCAACTAAGGTCATGTGGATGAAGTCATGTCTGAAATAGACATTGGACCCCAACAATGTTAACATAGGGCCTTCATCATGCAGTCAAGTCAATTTTCTATCTGACCAGTCCCCTGACAGCTATGGTTATGGAAAAACAGGCTGAGCTGGTCATGCCTAAGTGTTCTTGATTGATTTTGGTTCTAGCGTTCAGTCAATGTTTCAGTTCCGGCGTCAAGGCCCGCATGAGGCAGTGCTGTCAATCACAGCCTGAGACAAGGCCTTTGCTAAGTTTGGCACAGCAAATCGATATAACATCACTGACTTCTATCATGGGGAAAATGAAAATGAATGAGACAGAGGGGAAAATCTTTGATATATCTTTAGTCTAGAGTTGACAGTGATGTTGACATGCTTGAAGAGGCAAATACACTTTTGTGATATCAGAGGAAGCTTTTGGTGACGTAGAAAAGTTTGAGAATGAGCCATTGTTGGATGCAAAGAGGAAAATATTCAAAACCAAGAAGAGGATATGAAACACAAAGCCCTATCATGCATCATACGGATAGAATAAGCTTATTAAAAGTGCCACAATCATTTCTTTAGAAAGAAAATGACTTGAATTTCACGGGAGCTACTTGGTGTGTGGGTCTATTTGTTTCAATTGAATGTCATACCATTCACAATGCTGTTATAAAAATCAATAAAGTATGCATTGACATGCATTACACACTGTACATAAAATGTGAAAAGTACAGCATAACTAGTATATACAGTATGTGTTTTTGTCTGTTGTCATGTATTTACTGACCTGGACCTTGGGCATTGATTGGCATAATGAATGGCAACAAAATTGCCAGTGATGCTACAGTAATTATTTTATTATGGTTAAAAAGAGTTGTGAGTATGAATATCCAAGTTCTAGTCTAAATGATAGAAGCAACCATTACATAATTAGGGTGGCCAACAGGGGCAAACGCCCTGCAACTTAAGAAAACACACGCAAATAAACAAAACACAAGCAAATTAAGAAAACAACTTCATTAATTTGACAACATATGCGCAGCATTCAGCAAACACGCTGCAAATGCACACAACACAACCAAATACATAAACGCACTGCAAATACACACAACACAACCAAATACATAAACGCACTGCAAATACACACAACACAACCAAATACATAAACGCACTGCAAATACACACAACACAACCAAATACATAAACGCGCTGCAAATATGAAACGATGCAAAAAGAAAAGCACACAAACCCAGAAAACAAATGCAACAAAAAAAACGCAGCATCCAGATTATACAACGGAAGTTCTCCAGACCTCTAGAGGGAGCAGCTAGTGGAACAGCTTGATTTTCGAGAGAGAGAGAGAGAGAGAGAGAGAGAGAGAGAGAGAGAGAGAGAGAGAGAGAGTGCAACTGCATAGACTGTAAATATTAAGTCTATATTTGAGATATGTTTTCTCTCGTTTGGTGGGTGTGTCTCGGCTCAGGTCACAGGTGATACTCAATCAGCAGAGACGTCTGTAAACTCGTGGTAATAAAACATTTAAAACTTTAAAAAATCAACGTTTAACTTTGACGTTTGTTTAAGCCATATTACATGAGAGGCATTACTGAAGTATAATCCTCAAGTGTAATATTGTGATTATACAACAACGGTTACCAACAAAATAAGTGATCAATCTGTATTCATATTGTGGAGCAATTCGCTCTTGAAATAAAAAAAAACAGACAGGATTTATAGTCCCTCCCTGTTTAGTAAACCAGCCAATTTACCGTGGGATTTATCAAACTTTGCCCCTGTCGGCCACCCTACATAATACATCAAATAATTTGTGCAAACTACTTACTGCACTCTATATTCGAGGTAAACACCATTGTGAATACAAATCTGTAACACATAACTGCTTCTAAGTGTTTTATTCAAAATCAAGTAAATGTGTCTTGTCTGATTGGAAAATTGTCTAATCAGGTTGCAATATTTTCACCAAACACTCACAGCAATTGAATTGAATGCAAACCCTGATTACATTAACACAACTCTTTCCCTTCACAGGTGTATTCACCAGCTGGATCATGTCCACTTTCAGTCAGGCAAACGACAAAGACACCACTTCCAAACTCATTATGATTGGACAGCTGTTCCGTTGGGGAATTTCCAAAATCAACAATCACAACCTAGACGGCCGCTGACAGCCACTGCTGGGGCTGGACACTCTGCCGCTTCCACATTCTTAACACATCTCAATTTGGCATGCTGCTGTGGTATCTGATCTGCTTTAAGTGGATGTAGAGAATTGGCAGATGACGTGTCATGGCAGTCATAGTGGGGAAAGTCCTAAGGACAGTTATAGTTTGTTTCCCCGTGGCCACCTGTGCTGAAATTAATGCACATGACCACCCATCCACCAAATGGCAAATGTTATATTCTACTGAGAGTTAGCAGCCTCATGTTTTTTCTATCCTGCTGCTATGGCATGTCATGAATCAACTACCATTCCTTGACAAGTAAATCCCATTAGGGGTATATTTGTGTGTGTGTGTGTGTGTGTGTGTGTGTGTGTGTGTGTGTGTGTGTGTGTGTGTGTGTGTGTGTGTGTGTGTGTGTGTAGTCTGGCAGGCTGGAGGGATGAGAAAGAGAGAGGCGGTACAGGAAGTTTCTTTCTAGCAGATGCTCACCATCTCAGTTGCCATCTCAAACCATGCGGTGTGACCGGCGGGCAAGTGTGCGCACAGATGTCGAGCTTGCCAGTTTTGTGTTGATTTATAGTCCAGCCAACATGTAGGAAGACTCCTGGTTTGGAATGGAAGTCATGATGCTGTGTTTCTGTGTTAATGAGCTCAAGTTTGCTCATTTGTTTGTGTGTGTACATTTGTGGCTCTACGGTACAATATGTACATTTGTGGAGTGTATATATACACAGAACATATGCAGCAGAAATCAGAACATTTTAATAATTCAACAATATCAGAAAGTCACTAGAAGTCTATGACATTTTTAATGGAGCTTCACAATCAGAGAACCAGAGACGATGTGTGGACTGTCAGTGAGGTTGTCAGCTAAGAAACATGAAAATGTACTATTTTTTTTACTGCCATCAACAGCCAATCAGAATCACATTTTACCTGCCAAATGGATTTCATTATATTAACAGCAGTCCTGCCCAGTGCTTCCCAGGTCTGTACAACTTAAATTTGAGAGAGAGAATTTAGAAGAAAGCACTGCAAAAAACACTACAAACAGACAATGGTTGCATTTACCACTGAGGCGTATAGGAAACAATTTTATTACTTTTTGTGTATATTTTCAATTACTACCTAATCACTGCTTGCTGCGTAGTTGTGTTATCTCATTAAATCAATGTATTTTGAGGGGCACTACCAAAAGCAATAGAAAATAGAAATAGACTTATTTTTCTACAGTTATTCCTATTCTATATTCATAAAGCAATATGAGGAGAATTGGCATCAACCCTGGAATTAGAATTTGGCCAAGACTAAACTAAAATAAACTAAATAGAAGAAACTTAATGAATGCAAAGTTCTCTTACTAAGCAAATAGAAAGAATCTGATTGTGCGTTAATAGCTTAAGGCTCATTGTCAGACCTTCCTCCACAGGGCCGCGGAGGAGGGTCTGGCTAGTCCACACAACATTCCGTGATGGAAGAAAAACATGCTCTGGTTTATTGGCATTTCTTTAACCTAATCATAATCATCTTGGGCGGCGCTAAGCGCTGGATACAATGACGGTGCCTTTGCAAAATCGCCTCGGGAAGGAACTTGTTTTGGTGGACGAATGTGTACGTTCAAAAGTTGTTTTAGTCGTGCAACAGAAAACTCAGATTGGACAGATAGTCTAGCTAGCTGTCTCGATTTACCCTGCAGAGCTCTGAGGAGCAGTTAACCATACTAGTCCTCATAAATCCATCGGCGTTTAGAATGCAAACACAAAGACAGAGGAAGTTGATGGACATCCGGCCGAAAAATGAGGGACATCCGCGGAATTTCCAGGGGCACCTGAACAATCCTGGAAATTAAATATATATAGATATAGACTACTTTTTCACTAATGCAGTAGAGAACCCAAATTATTTTTATTTGTTTTTTAATGGAGGCCTTTTAGGAAGCCAAAGTACTTTTTGTCTCTAATATCATCTCAACAGGTGTCTGCCCTGCAACAGTGTCAGGGGTTCCTGAATTACAACAGTCAAGAACGAAATGCCAGCTAATTTATCAACATGCAGAAGTAGCGTTCAACTTCAGAGGGAGGGAAGCGGTGCTCTTCTTACTACTGTCACATACTGCCTTCTTTACAGGAAGCTAAATCCTTCTCTTGTTGTAGTTTTAACGAGGCCACGGGCAGTTTTGCTATTATTATTAACTATTGACAGATAGAAAATCTTAACAAATAAAAAACTTATTTCCAAATGCATTTATTGATTGCTCGGTGCTCCTCACCAAAACTTTGTTAAGTTTTAAATTTAAAAAAGAAATTCTGCTGCCTATGCTGACTAAATGGCTCCTACTTCAAATAAACAAATAACTGTATATAAGGTTTTTGAGTTTTTGCGCGATTCAAATGTATTCCCCAGTTTCCTTTTTTAAGAAGTAGTTTTCTGCAGTATGGCAAGATAATACATGGAGAAGGGTGTCAACAATGGCTCTCTCTGTTGAATGTATGTGTATGCAGACTGAAGGTAACTCTGCTCTATTACAAAAAACACTGCTCCACACTCACACAGAAGTGGAAGTTGCTGAGAACAACTGCAGTCTTATCGATTGACCACTGAGTGAGCAGTTTGACGGTTAAACACTTTGCTCAACCCTCATATCTGACTGTTGGAGAGTCTGTCCTCACTATATAATTACATCATTTATGGAGGATGAAAGGTTCTTTTATATGAAGTACCTGCTTCACATTAGCAGGCTGACAAGTGAGCTTGACTACGTAGCAGTCACTCTAAATGACAACACAGATATGGAAAATGATAAATAACCCCAAACAAATTACTCTTCTAATAATGATTGTGCATGGAATATCCCTTTATTAACATATATTTTTTCTGAAGTGCTTCTTAACAACATCAACAACAACAACCAAACATATTTATGCAGCTAATTTATAATAAATTACAATAAATCTCCCTGTAACCAAGCAGTGATTTTCCCGCCACTGTACCACCCTTTGGCTCCTGCAAGAAGTGGAAAAGTGCCTCAGAAACTATTTGAGTTGAATCTCCGATTGTAGATGCTTACAATCCCCACACTGACTCACTCACAAATGTGCTTGTGTGTTTGTATGTGCAAACAACACAAAGTACAGACTGATGAGTGTGATAAAACTTTATCTGTGCCAGCCACACAGCAAAGGTAATGGACTATCAGGAGTAGTTAATAGGATATTGATTGATAAAATGGCTATCATGGTGTTTTCTCTGGTATTTTTTCTGTGCACATAAATACACTGTTTGTGGAACACGGTATCTGCTTTAGGGTGCTTTCCCTCCCTGACTAACTCATTTCTCTGTGTGTGTGTGTGTGTGTGTGTGTGTGTGTGTGTGTGTGTGTGTGTGTGTGTGTGTGTGTGTCCTTAATGTCTAAGGATTTGAATGGAAAATCCCCATATCTGACAGTAGAGTCCATTAAGATTCTGCACAACACGCCGTTCGAGGTTTCACTCCAGGGTGGAGGGGGTATTCTCTTGCTTTACACACTCTCTTCCTCTCTCCCTCTCTCTCCATCGTGTTACTCTCCTTCGACACACTCACCTGTCATCTTTTCGTCTCTCTTCTACACCTTTCCCACCTGCTGCACCCCTGCCTTTATCTCTCCCTGTCTCACTGTCTCCCTTTCACTCTCTCTCTCTTTCACTCTCTCTCTCTCTCTCTCTCTCTCTCTCTCTCTCTCTCTCTCTGCAACATACTTGTTTCCAGACTGTCAGTTGAGCTGCAATGGTACTGCGGCACAGTCCACTTAAAAAAAGTCTTCACCTGGAGAGGGCTATAATACCCCCCACCAAAAAATGTCTGAAACGACAGCATTGAATAGGAAGAACTAGAAGAGCTGGCACTACAGTGGAATAAACAATAGAAAATAATGGGGATGCGGGGCATTTATCTTTTTGTCCCATTTTTCATAATGATGGCTAGTATAAAAGTTTGTGCCAATGTATTTCAGAAGCTTTCCATTTTTTCATTTTTGGCAAAAGAAAAACAAACATCTACAGCAACTATAGCCCCCTACACATAATCTGTGTCAGAATTACTTTGCACACTGTTCTAGTATGGAGAGATGAACCGTGTTGCAGCTCTATCTTGGTTGTTGTATGCTATATACATTTTACACCTTGCCAGTTTCAACTTTGATCTTGTTTGCAGGTGACCTTTAAATGTGAGCAAGATGCCAGCTGGAGTGACATTAACAGGACCTGTGATGGACAAGACGCTTATTCTCTGGTTGTCAGAGTTCACAAAACTGTACAACACCACCTTATATTCATACCATTACTTTAACAAGAAAATTACAGCTGTGACGAATCGAAACAGGATTCCGATGCAGTGCAGGGAAAGTAAAATGGTAGTTAACTTGGTCTTTGAGCAAGAACCAAAAACAGGCTGTGTAGGCAGAATGAGGGCTGGACAGGTGGGCTGCTTTCTGCTGCTGACATAAACCCAAGCTACACATATGTGCCCAGGGCTACAGATCATACCATTAATGATGAGATTTTTGAATTCCAGACTTGCACAAATGAGCAGAATGATTACAGTAATTCCTTTAAAACCATCACAGAGGAATTAACCAAAATATTAACATGTGCAGGTTGTTTAGATTGTATGTAGCTGTGGTCAACAAGTAATCTTTTATGTGGATTGTAAATGTGTCACAGCATGGAAATGTCTTTGTGACTCTATGGGTATACTACGGTGGCTGACAGGGGCAAACGCATTGTAACTTAACGAAACACACAAATAGACAAAACACAAGCAAATTGACCCTTCGCTAAGCCACATCCGAAAACCGCCACAGGCCAAACGTGGCTTAGCAACCGTAACTAGGCACAGAAGGTCTGTCAAGCTTTCGAGCGAGGGAAACATGCCGAAGCGTTGTGCGTATGGATTGTGCAAATCTGATACCCAGTATCCTAAAAGTTTGGATGGGGTGGTGGAATTTTTTCCCTTCCTGAAACCTAAAACCCAAGGGGAGAAATGCCGGGCGTGGATCAAGCAGTGTGGGAGGCCCCATTCACAACTAAATGTCGACAGGATTAACAAAAACATCTACGTTTGCTCCAAGGCAAGAACACGCTAATGTTAGCTAGGTACCATCTAGGGCCACTCCTGAGGCCACCTCTACAGTGAGGTACTGATTGGTCAAAGTGGACGTGGCCTGTGGAACCCACGTTTTGCTTCACCACTTATAATAATGTGAACAACTTTAAATTTACAGGGTAGATGTGCAATGGGTTATGGACCTCACCTACCATAAATTACACATGTGGACCATTAGATGGCGCTATAATGACGTCAAACGTGTTTTTGCCTATAACTCCCACAATACTCATTGCACATTAGAAATCCTTACATTGCCGTGTTCCTTGAATCAAGCTGAATCACAGGATATAGGCCCTGCTCATTTCCGCAAAGAAGTGTTTTCGCAATATTGCGCAATGTGCAAAACCAACTTTTTCAAACTCGTCCTAGGTTGTGCGACCGATCTGCACCAAACCTGGTAAGTAGCATCTCCAGATGAACCTGACCAAAAGTTATTAAAATAATTTTTCTACATTTAAGTATGCCCAATTTACGACCAAACTAAATTTCGTAGCTAGCTACAAAACACGAACTTCAGCATATCTCGGCCAAATTAAATGTTATCAGCAAAAACTATGGGTCCGACCTAACTATTTTACTATATCTTATTACAGTTAGGGCTGAAAATGACAAAAGAAATTGCAGATTTCACATATCACTATGGTTTGGTGTGAAACCAAAAGTCAACATTGCCTTATTTTAAATTACGTAAGTTAACTTGTAAATGTAGTTACTACGTCTACGTACTACGTCATGTACTTATGTACGTAACTGAAGTTACATAACCAAACCTTGATATTTTTCTAAACCTAACCTAAAACTGAAAGTAGTTTTGTTGCGTAAACCTATCCAAACTTCTTCCATTTCATGTTAACCACATGTTTAAAACTATGACCATTACAGTTAGAGGACATGTTGGTCAATCTAATTGCACAGAATTAATTTGTTATGGTTTTGGTGTTTTGTTTTATTTTGGTAGTCTGTTTTTTCTGTTTTGTATTTTGCTCTGTTTCCTGTTTTATTTTGATGGTCTGGTTTTCTGTCTTGTCTTGTGTTGATTTACTTCCTGTCTTTTGGTTTTTCCCTCTCTTGTGATTGCCTGATGTTTTTCACCTGTTTTCCAGCCCTTGTGTCACCTGCCTCTTGTTGCCTCGTTACCCTCTGTATTTAGTCTTTGTGTTTTCGCCCTTGTCCTGTGTCAGCTCATTGTGTGTCTTGTCGCCAGTTTGTATTCCCGTGTGTTTTGTCTCCAGTTTGTTTGTCTTCCCGGTTCGTGTTAAGAGTTTCTGTTTTACTTGGACTTTATTTTTGGATTCCCGTTTTGCCTGCTTTTCCAGGACTCTTTTGGTTTTTGTGCATTTTTTGAGTTTATTGAAACATCAAGACTATCCTCAGTTTCCGCCTCTGCATTTTGGGTCCACATTTTCTCCAGCCATCCATAACATAGTTAGCTTTGCCTCCTCAACCCGGGCCAACAGCTGGAGTGTGAAATAAACATGAACACATCTTAATTCCCATTTGATTTAATCACTTTTTTTTCTCCTTTGTGTGCAGCACATCTTTCCTCAAGAAACACACAGTATCTCCTGTTTTTAAACTAGACATTAGCTTGTTTTGAGAGGGAAGTGTAGAAGGACACAGAAGGACACTTTGGGCCTGGAGTCTTTTCCAGAAAAGTCTTTGAAGTGAGGGATCTTCGTTAGCGAGAGGCTGCAAGCTCAGTGGAAGCTGCAGAAAGAGGCGGCTTTTTACAGAACTTATGTAAGTCTCCCAAATGGCACTGACTGCATTTGATTGATGACAGAGAGGGGAAAAAAGATGACAAAGGGACTTTATGACTAGAGAATGTTGTCATTATTATCACAGTAAATAAAACATATCTGAAACTGAAATGTTATATATATTTCTAATATTCAGATGTCATTCTCAATCTCTTCACAGCGTTACTTATAGGACATCTGCATAATCATGTCACTATTCTATACACATTTTCCACACTAGACCTAACTGTGCTCCTTTAAAAAAAATAAAAAATTTCTGTTCATGCACAGTGTTCACCCAACTGTAAAAGCTGGGCAGCAGGAACTCCTTGTAACACCCCTTCTGCTTTTTTATTTCACCACACATTCTCATTTATCTCACCTTGTTTATTTTTCCAATAGTTCTGATGGTAATGGAAACAGGCAGGAAAGCCAATCGTAGAAGATCCCAATGAATTACCCCTGCAGAACAAGCCAGCCGGCTCCCAACCAAACCTTAGTATTAATATCCCCCAGATGAACGCTTCCCAATTAAATGTACAATATGTAACTTTCTGCCGCTAGGGGTCTCTCAACCAAAACAATGGATTGTAAACACAGACATTTGATGACGTAGGGAAGTTACGTGGAATTATGGGAGTTTTTATTGCTAAACGCTATCGTTGATTAGAATGCATCTGTTCACGGACGAGTCTACCCATTCAAGTTTATTCACGTTACGTTTAGTAATGTTTATTCATGTCATGCTAATAAAATAGCTGCAGTTTCCCCAACATAATTACGTTTTTCTTGATTCAATCTGTATTGGTAGCTGGCTGACCAGTTAGCTAGTGAGCCGGCAAGCTAACATTAGCGGCTAACATTAGCAGGTTTTACCACACTATCACAGTATAGTTCACATGCCAATGTCACCTTTTGGATTTTACCGGGCGGACGGGGTTTAATATAATGCTAGCTAGCTACTCAACGAGCCTGAGAGACGGGTGTAGGTGGGGATTGCCGGAGGGATCTCCGCGATGGCGATGATGTTCGATGCCTGTTGTGCAGTAGCAGAACTGTAAAGACAGCTAAACTAAAAAAGAGAAATTCGGCAGGGAGGAGATTTTTGGTACAAACACTGTTAGCGTTTACGGAGACGTAGCTAGTTAGCTAACATTATGGATGGCCGATGTTGTGACTAGGATGCCTGGGTCTGATATTCCTGACGCTTCATTAAACTGCCGTTAGCGTTGTAAGCACCGGCTGGGGCTAACGGTAACTACCTATTGGTACACGTCCTGGCTGTGTTGTCAGCCATCATTCCGAATGAAGTCTCTTTGTGCCGGGGGAGTGAGGCAGGCAGAGCGGGGTGTGCTAGCTGGCTAAATTAGCATTAGATTAATCGTCTATCTATACAGATATATTTATAACTATACAGATAGCGCAGTGCTGCTTTTATCCATGGTCAAAACAATCATATTACTAATAACTTGATGAGCGTGTTGAATGATGTTGTAACCCTATGATGTTATCCACCAAGCATTAGCTAGCATTAATGTTAGCTACTTGTCAACCAGCACATACATTGTAGTAACATTAAGCTGGATTAATATTGATATATATCAATAAATAAGGTTCCTGTTGTATTACTGTGTTGCAAAGTGGCATGTGAAATTTTTTTTGGCAGAAAAAGCAATGTTACCAGTATATTTTTCTGTAACATTGTATGATTTACAATTAATCTTGAACGTAGCATCTGGGTGCCCATGTTTTGACGGAAGTTACGAGTAACTAGATGGTGAAAGGTTATGACGCCACTGACGGGCGACTAAATTAAACGTGACGTGTCTGAAAATAAAATAACAGATTTCTCTGGGTTTGCCATTTGATGGAAACATTTGGGATAGTGCCAAGTGAGCTAATGCCATCTCCTCTGGCAAACCCACACAGACCAAAGGGAGACATATGGCATTTTTACTCATTTCCCTTTTTATTCCCGTTTTAATGGAAGGCTTGCTGAAATAAATGGCTTTTTACCTTCTGTCGCAAACAGCAAGTATACGAATAGGGATTTCCAGTGGACGGAAACAAAGGACACCTTAAGCAAAATTTGTAAAGTGTATTAATGATGCAATTAAAGTGACAAACATTGTGACCTTTCAATAAATGCAGTTCATAATTTACTATATGTTTGCAGCCATTTTTCTATTAAATAATTGATTGATGCCCTTTTACTTAGCCACCATTACATGCATTGTATGGTTATCCTATAGAAAATTGTCACTTTGCGTGTGTGTGTGTGTGTGTGTGTGTTAATATGTTTTGAGACAAATATCTTCTTCTCATGTTTTTGTAAACAATATCAGTTGTCCTTCAGCGCTCAGCATGTCTCATGGTGACCAAAGACAGTCACCACTGTCAAAACAGTATTTTTTTGTATTTATTGAACCAATCTGTGATCTCCTTCATGTTGAAGAGGCCTCCGGTAGCACAAGTTTAAGATGAATTCTTTTTTTTTTTTTTTACAGACTGTCAGCAAAATTAGCAATGCAGCATCTGCTGGAAACACAAATTTCGACACAAGAAATCACTACGCATATAGGCAACAGACGTGGTGCACAAAGAGAATAAAACTTTTTTAAAAGCGATGGAGCTGATTGTATATCAGCGGACAGCTCTTCGCCTCGGGGTGTGTGTGTGTCTACTGGTGGTGACTGAGATCTCCAACATGTTTGCTAGACTCTAAAAGACAGGCCAAGAGGTAAACAGAATCCATGAGAGTTGCCTGTGGCATTAAATACACGAGTGAACCTAGGAGCACCTGCTTCAGTGCTCGGTGGGCATGAAATTGAATAAAGCAGTGGTGACGCATCATCATGCGCCTGTGTGATATTTTTTTTAAAGTGTCATCTGCAGTGCCTCCATGATCTTGTAACTGTGAGTTCCACTTTGACAATGTGCCAGCTATGCAGGGCACTCTTCTGCAGACAAGTGATTTTGCACCAAATGCACACCTAAAGCAACACTAGAAAACTTTTCCCGCTTCGGTCCCCCTACAGGTTGGAAGCGGAATTGTCCATTACATTATGCAAGTTTGCCAGATCGGGTAGCGGATCTGTAGTTCGAATGAACTGGACAATGTAATGTAATGGACAATTCCACTTCCAACCTGTAGGGGGACAGAAGCAGGAAAAGTTATCTAGTGTTGCTTTAAAGGGGAGAAAGAAAGAATTGTCCCTAATTATAGACAGTAAAAGAAATGGACGCAGCGACGCCATATACTTCGATGGAGACCAGTGAAGTCACTTTTCCAGTGAGGGCTGAGCGTTACTGCGCAGCCTCCAACTGAGCGTGAAGACGTAGATGTGATGTGAGCAACCTGTCTGAAAGTTGGAATTCTTCTGGTAGCTGTGCCAAGAGAAATCTCAATCATTCCGAATCTTGCAGAGACGGAGAGCCTATATACCTATATGTAAGGAAATAACATAGGCACAGGCTAATTATTGCTAACTTAAATGCTAGTTAACATTAGTAATTAAACTTAAACAGCTAATGTAAGTCAAAACTGCCTGCGAGCGTCTCCTGACTATACAGTAATTTCTCTACTGTGCGGCAGAAAGTCGCGTGGTGATGATACAATCGTTAGTCTATTTTTACAAAAACGTCTCCTACGGGGCCATAACGTGAGATACAAGGTAATGGAGCCTTTTATACATTGTTGTGTTTCTTTAGAAATAAACAATGGACAAATAGAGTCTTTAAACGCTTCAGATGTAAAGTTATTCCCTGTCAAAGTGACGCCAAAATGAATGGGAGTCAATGGAATGCTAACGGAAGGTGATGGCTTGATACCCAAGAATCTCCCCATAGGAAGTATGCTTTCTGGATGCTAATTAGGCATAAATCTGGATACAAATGACTTACTATGAATACTTACTTCACCAGGTGCCGCGGTGTCTGGCTTTCAGAACTCATTTTCTGGCCTCTACTCTGTTATGAAACAAATACTCCCCTTCTACTGGCATTTCAACACACTCCCACTTTCACCTTCTCGCACTTTCAACCCCAGCAATGAGGACAGCAGTACGAGGGGACAGCAGCAGGTTTCAAAGCACAATTCAACTATGAAGGCTAACAAGCCACATTCTTAAGCCAACAATAGTGTAAAAAAAGCTGAAGAGTTTCAGCCATATTGTAACACATGCTGTATATTCTGTATCAGCATGTTCCAGTACTTTATTGAAGCCATATGATGTTTCCACTGAGAAATATTCAAACCAAAGACTCTTTTTTACGGAAATATTCTTTTATACACTTTACAGCAAAATGTTGTCTCACGTTTGGTATCCTTGTAAACTTTGGCATCTCCACTAGAAATTAAAATAATGTTCTGTGAGTTCAAACAGTGTTTAGCTGCATAGTATAAATTTGTGCTGACTGTCCCACTGGTAGGTCACTGAGTTTTAAAGGGTTTTTAAGGTAATTTTACATGAAGGAAAATTATAAAAGTTATTTTCTTTGACAAACTCAGCACTCTGAACAAATAAAAACTAGGGGTGCACCGATCCGATATTAAGATCGGATATCGGTCCCATGTATTGACAAAATAGCTAGATCGGGGATTGGAAAAATTAACAGATCGACAGGCCGATCCAGTTTTGTTAGTTTTTTTCCCTCTGTCGCACGTGTGTCGCATGCTGGAAGAGATGAGTGTACAAATAAATAAGAATTCCATACATTACATCTATGTTATTTTAGTTATCTTAGTTAGTAAAGTAATGTTTAGTTAGGAAAGTATGGTGCCTTTAGTCTCTTCCACATGGTGGAAGGAAGGTATAAGGTGGAAGGTATACAGTGTATTATTAATTCAACAATGGTATTGGATCGGTATCGACAGATACACAAAGCCCAGGCATCGGTATCGGGACTATAAAAGTCAGATCGGTGCATCCCTAATAAAAACGGTTCACAAGTCAGTAATATTAAAAGAATTTGACCCCAAACCATCAGCTGCTTGTACTTTGATCTATGTGAAAAGCATCAGTTAATACCATTATGAAACGACAGCACCAAACATTAAAGATATTTAAATGAGGTCTCGTTGAAGGATGTAAATTCAGTCAATCTTTTACTTCATGCTCCATTTTGCCTTTCAAATATCGGTAGCTTATCCAATTTCTCTGGTCTTTTAGGTCTATCCAATATGTAAAAGCCAGAGGACCCCTCTATGAATGAACGACCTCCTTATTAATAAAAGAACGGTGCTGCTCCAGCGCTTAGGATGTGAAATTACAATCTTCTCTCTCACTTTAACTTCTTTGAAAGAAATATATTTGAGCCAGGGGGATAATGCATTTCTGAATATATCCTTTTCTAAATTTCATTCATATCACTATTATTAACACTCACACATCATCATGGTTATCATACAGGAGCACTTTTACTGGAACTTGCACTGAAATGCTATGGTCGTGTTAATAATTATTGTATCCCCAGGCATGATAACATGAAAATAGAATCCATTAGCAGATCTGCCCTGCTCTTATTCTCTGAATTAAGAAAATATAGAGAGAACCCCATCCAACTTTACCCAGGGAACAGCAGCATTACATTGTCCTAAAAACCTTTTCACTTAGAATGTTAAAGCCATGACAGCCAGGGTTATGTAAGAAAGAAATAGCAACAATGATCTCACATGCTCCTTATTATATTTATTATAAAAAAGACTAACTATGGCTCTACAGTAAAAGAAGAATGCAACAACAAAAAACTAAAAAACTAAAAACATATCATATACGTTTTTCACATATACCAACCTGCATCCGTATCTTCTACATACATTGGTATCAACTCATAATGCCGAAAACACACTAATCAGCAGCAAAGTGCCGTTCGCCGAAATAATTACATTTTCTGCGGCCGGGAGGCGTGTTCATGTTTTCAAGTGGGAAGAACTTTTAGTTTCACCACAGAATCAAACAGTCACAGCTTGGAGCGGCTGCCCCAGCTTTCCATATACATTGCATGGCAGCTCACCGCAGGCTGCACGTCGCCGCTGCTTGGCCTGTTTTTGGCGTAAGGATGCTAACTTTTTTGCCTGCGACTTGTTAGCCTTAGCCTCCTTCTTATAGCATAATATCCCATATGTAGTCCTAAAGTGTATATTACAAAATGAAGACAGGGTTTTTGTTTTAAAATAAGTCAGCTGGAAACATTAATAAGTCAACCAACACATGGAGCTAGCATTAGCTTAGTCAGCTAGCTAGTTAAAGCAAAAAAATAAACGACTGTCTCCGGCTAAAGAATGAGAAGCCTGCTTTTGTCTACCTGTGTCTGAAAAATCAAGGAGCCATTTTTTTTTTAAATTACTAAGAATTTTGAGCAAGCAAATCTGCCACCATTTTTAACTGCTTATGTTTGACTTGATAGTTTGAAGGGATAGCAACAGTAACTAAGGGGATCTGGCTAATATATTCTGTATATTGTCATCAGACTATTTATAACAGAATACATATCAGTGCTTATACACTCCTGTCAACAGTGTAGACCAGTCTGGATACAGTTTTATATAGAAACCACACTGGCTGAATAATAAGGTGTCCTCTGTACAGAGTCAGAGGTGGCAGCAAATAGACATCTATGCAAATCAGTGACAAGCAAAGAGGTGACAAGCCAGAATATTTTACCTGCCCTAAATGCCAACAAATAGGTCACCAAACCACAACCAAACAACAAGGAGGAGAGGAAGTGGAGGATGTGATTTGGGGCGCAGACAAAAAGAAAAATAACAGTCTGGGACACTGGGACAGTCTGACAGCCACTGCTGAGCCAAGTAATGGCTACAAAGAGATTCTAATTATACTGCTCTAGATAGATTCATGAAACTTCACAATATGGGGAGTTTAATGTTAAATGTTTTTCTGTGGCTATGTGAGTCATGTTATAGTTTAAATTGTTTTTTTTTCCTTTTAGGTTTTACCTAATTTTCTGTTTTGTTGGCTGCTGGGATAGTCAGAGAGCAAGAGAAATAGAGCAGCGGAGAAGGATACCTTCACAGAAAGACAGAGATGACAAGAATGCAGAAGGAATAAAAATAATCTTTGCACGAGGTTTTAGGCAGGATGGAAAATGCTTAAAGCAGAACTGAAATATCCCATGCCAGCCTAAAAATAGAGACTAGGCAGGAGCACTTCCAGACCTGACAGTCTTTTGAGTTCTGTTTTCCTTAGCTGTTAAGAAACGGATAAAGAGGGACAGCGAGAGAGTAGAAGACTCTGCCAAGTTTGTGTGTGAATCCCTTACGCTCAACCAGGGATATTGGGATGTCTGCCACGAGGATGTTAGGATAGCAGCTTGGAGAGAAAGAGAGGCACATGAACGAACAATGCAACTGACATCACTCCACAGCAAGACAGCATTCTGCCCCAATCTCTGCCTGTTACATAACACTATATTACATACAAATTCCCTACAGTACAAATACAACAAGCTGGCATACTTGGATTCAGTAACAATTCCTTATTTTTTCCCATTTTGATTTTACACAGAAATACTATTCAATATTAAAGGATAAGACTAAGCAATATTTTCTCATTGTCAACAAATCCCATGAAAATTCAACACCAATGTAAGTCTGTTTCCCAATACTTCCCAACCTTGTTCATCAAAATATACCTTAATCGTTTTAAATAAACATTACTCAAAAAGGAGTAAATAGTGCATTTGTTAGGGACAATTTTGTAGTGTGATAGTGAAGTTATGGCTTTAAAACAAACTACAGTGCCCATGTTCATGATCAATTCATGAGTCACTAGCACACAAACAACACAAGGATAATGACACATTGGACACGAAGGGTGTGTCTTTACTGCAAGTACAGTCTCAAAAGATCAATCAATATAGAAGTGGAGAGGAGAGAGATGTGAAGGTTGAATCATCATCCCCTAAACACTTCTACGTTGTTGCTGCTGCTGCTGCTGCACTAGTGTAGAAATCATAAATAGAGCAGCCAATTACAAAACCACCACTGGGTTGCTGCTTCTCCACCTCTTCAACGTTTGGCCATCCATCGATTGGCCCTTTTGTTTTAACCTGGGGTTGTTCAGTCCATATACAGCTTACTGACAAATAAGGCCCTGTTTACATGAATACGCTTGCGGGTGAAAACGACAAAATATTTTATCAGATGTGCATTCGTTTAGATGGCGACGGCATTTTTGCGGCTTAAAAACGCAAAAAAGTGAAACCACCCTCCAGAGTGGAAATCTTAAAAACGCTCCACCATCGCATTACCATCTAAAGGGCAAAAACGCAGTGTGCATGTGTGTGTGTGTGTGTGTGTGTGTGTGTGTGTGTGTGTGTGTGCGTGTGTGTCTTGCGTGTGTGTGTGTGTGCATTGTTTGGAGCAATAACTCCACCTCCTCGTCTGTCCAGACAAAATTGTCAGCTTTTGTTGTTCACTTTGCGCTACTATGGAGAAGAGAGGGAGAGACGCAGGCGCGCAGACTTGGTGAATCGCATTTCACACACTTTTGCATCACCATATGCACGCAGATTTCCCCCCCCCATAACGCTTGTCTAAACGCGGAATAAAAAGTGAGAACGCAACGCCACTTTTGCGTTTTCTCCTCAGATCGTTTCCGTCTATACATAGCCTAAGTGTCTGCAGGGCGCCCACAGAATATTTGCAACATCTGAATGTGCCTTGTTGGTTTTTTGGATTTGAGACATAAAGACCTCTTCTTACTTTGTGCTGGAAAAAAATGTGCAAACAAGGGAGACTCAAAGTCAGCTGTTCTTCCCCGAAACGGGTCTCTGATGGAAAAATAAAGTGCAAGGTGAGGCGAGGTAGCCTGGGAAAACCCTGACGAACTTTTGGCAAATTTGAGATTTGCTCTGCAAGTCCATCTGGCCAAGAGCCCATTCAAGCCCATTTCCAATTTTTTCAAATCAAGGCACCAATCACAATCGTTGAGGCGGGCTTTACACAATGACGATAGCGCAGTGATGGCAAGCAGCTTTTTGTTTACATTCAACATGACGGCCACCGAAGCGCAGCAACCCATTGATGCCGCTGTCACTGCTACGTCACCCGGATCGTTGGTCTGATTGGTTGAAGGACTGTCCAATTGCGCCCAGAGGCATTTGAGCGGCGTCCGTTGGAAATGAGCTGTGAATGAACCTTCCCCAGACCCACTCTCAGTTACAACTGGCTAGAGGCTAGAGCCGAGGTGCTTTAAACAACTGTGTACACAGAGAGGCAGTGGAAGACAGTGGAAGGCCTCCAGCAGGAAAACATGAAAACACCTCATGCAAATCTCTTCTCCCTAAACACCTCTGATGCAAGATCTACAACACCGTGGCAGACATGTAGCTAGCTGCAGAAGTGGGTCAGTTAAACAGCTCAACATGAATGAACGAGGGGACGCAAGACTTTGCCGGAGTATTTTTTCCCCTCTTTGCTAGTATTTGGGTTTCTAACCAGACAGATGACACCATACAAGCCACCAGAGGCCTGTTGGTCAGACAGAGCTATGGAGGAAAGGCTGATCCCCATCTGTCACGCCACCAGATTAGGAGGTTAGAATGGAGGATATGTAAAGAGAAACTAATTTGAAAAAAAAGAAATTACAAGGTACAGGTGCACTGTAGAGCCCCTCAGGGTATGTGCATCCATAATGAGTTTTTAAAATCAAGGAGGGGAAAAAAACAGTTTCATTCACGGTCTTATTAGCCTTCAATATTCGCAAATAGTGTCATGTCAGCCAATGTCAAAGTCTCATTAATCCACAGTCTATACAATGATCTTCGGCAGACAAACCTTTTCTACATCCCATCTAGGGTTGGGTATCGTTTGGGTTTTTTTCCGATACTTGTGCTAAAACGATACTTTTAAAAGTGCCGGTGCCTAAACGGTGCTTGAACCGGTGCCTGAACAGAAATATATATAATATAAAAAAGGAGCACAAAAACGACAGTTGGCGACATTAAAGACCGGCTTGTTTATTGCTAAGGCCATATGGTCAAAATTAAATGATTGATTAATAATGTAATAACAATAACTTATAACAATAACTTATTTCACCAGTAAATTGCTGATAAACGACAAAAACAAGCACCAGATGGGAAAAGGGTATTTTACATACATTACATTAACATTTACAATGTAATGCACCACGAGGCTGGCGAGGCGAGTTTCAAGTAAACTCAAGTCTGTTGTTTTTCCGACAACAGCACGTTAGCTGCAGACTGTTACGTCTCGGTGTTGGAATCCTCTACAGGGAAATACCAAGGGGTAAGCCTCTCTCCACAACGCGGACCTCATATGGCGCCATTTTGATGCTAACAAGCACTCAGCCGCCATTACCATTCCATTGACTGCCATTCATTTTGACAGCAAATAACTTTACATTTGAAGCGTTTAAAGACTTTATTTGTCCATTGTTTATGTCTAAAGAAACACAACAATGTATAAAAGGCTCCATTACCTTGTATCTCACGTTATGGCTCCGTAGTAGACGTTTTTGTAAAAATAGGCTAACGATTGTGTCATGACCACGCGACTTACTGTCGCATAGTAGAGGAATTGCCATATAGTACAGGAGAAGCTCGCAGGCAGTTTCGACTTACGTTAGCTGTTTAAGTTTAATTACTAATGTTAACTAGCATTTTAGTTAGCAATAATTAGCCTGTGACTATGTTATCTCCTTACATATACCTACGCTGTCTGTCTCTGCAAGATTCTGAATGATTGAGATTTCTCTTGGCACAGCTACCAGAAGACTTCCAAGTTTCAAACATGTAGTCAAACTTAGTTGGAGGCTGCGCAGTAACGCTCAGCCCTCACCAGAAAAGTGCTTCTAATAGCCTTCACTGGTCTTCATCCAGAGCAACGGGATCTGTTGGTCCATTTATTTAACTGTCATGTATGTACGGTAACATCCCGTGCAGCGATGCTTCTGAAAAAAAAGAGTCAGGCAACGAAATTTTCGTTCTTATTCGGTCTCGTTACTACCGTTTACGTCGGAACCGGTGCCCTATTGGCACCGCGTTTCGGTACCCAACCCTAATCCTATCCTACTTCTATATCCTCTGGTGCCCAAGTAAAGTGTTGGATAACAGGGAGGATCATGATGACCAATGACTCCAACAGCAGCACCAGTCCCTGAAGACAGAGAGAGAGAGCAGTAAGTAAAAGCAGATAAAAGAGGAATTGTGTGATGCTGACGAGCAAAGGAAGAACAGATATTACTGAAGATTGATCCATATCACAATGAGAGAGACAAGTAGATATTCATATTATAATTTATAATAGACTGAGACAATTAAAACAGCTCATCGTTATCTCAGGGCCAATTTTGAATGTATTCATAGCCCCTCATTAAGCTCTGCGAAACAGGCAGGCAGCAGCTCTTCCTTGAGTCTAACAAGGTGATTTTTTGAAAAGGGAGATTTAATTTTTTTTTCAGTAAAAAATACCAAACTCATTTCCATCCTTGCTAACTACGGGCGACATAATGAACCCAATCATGGCGATTTTCCACAGGTATTTCACTCAGAGACATCTGCATCCTGGAATGAAAGAAGATACTAATTTGGCTGGAAGGACCGAGAAGGATTTTGTGATTCTGTGTGTGTCTGTCAGAGTGTGGGTGCATGAATTTGAGCAAAATACACATATGCCAGCAACCTGATGCAGCATGGCAAAGCTTCCAAGTGTTCAAATCCTATACACCCCCTGCCACCACACTGAGTCCCCAGGGACTGTAAAAATGTAATCACGCTAAAAATATGTGTAAAGGGGGGGTGACACACTATCAAATAATATACCAGCATGAAGAGAAACAGAAAGGAGTAATGTCATGAGATTCGTACTGAATATCTAGTGAATAAAACACATTCCCACAGGAGCAGACAGGCTACTGCGCCTCACCCCCACACATCGAGGCAAGTAGGGGATTTCACCACTTTGAGGAAATGTTTCATAATGAAAGATTCAATGGATCCTCCTCCTGGCAGGACAATTCTGATAAATGTGCTAATTACTCACAGAGCATGCAGTCACAGTGTACACACGTACATTTAGATGTCTGTCTGTTCATATGCCAAAACTCTAATGCGCTTACATCACTACTAAAACCCACCTTCTCGAGACCTTATTGAAATTCTTGTGTAGGCAAAAAGACTCATCCTGGAAGGAAAAAGAAACCAAACGTTTAACTCCCACATCAGGGCGTTATGCTGCAGAGTATTCCATGAATGAACATGTCAAATTCTGTACATGATACTCAGATTAAGACTAATACTGTTTGCTTGTAGTATAATAAAATATTTTCTTTACTGTGGTGGATACAGTCCAGTGACTTTGAGTGAGTTAATTGATAAACCCAGAATATCATCCTTTTTCAGATGCTTGAAGCATACAAGCATGACTTGAAGCATACAAGCATGACTTGGCACCAAATTCAGTCAGCAAAGCTGGAGAACTAAGATCTCCGTATGGTATTTTTAGACCTTACTAATGCTTTTGGCTGTACACCACATCAACTATCGGAAGAGTTTTGATGTTGCAGAGTTCCGAGCATTTAGTGTTTTCTAGGTATTCAGAGATTACTCATAAAAGTGGAGTTTACTAGATCATGGGAACATGTGGAGATGGGTATGACGGCAGACTACAATTCTACCTCTACCTTTTATAATGACATCGAAGGCAATCATTCAAACATTAAGGTACTGTATGTGGTAGGTGGAGAAAAGCAACAGAAGCAACAGAAAGGGATGTACTTCTTATCCATCAATGCACATTTGAACAGTAAGTATGGTTTGGGTGATTTGCAGGTTAAAGGATGTCCAGGTTAAAACTGTGCTACTGAGAGACAGGTTTTTTATTTGTCTTGGTAACATATAGACATTGTTTTAACAGCCTTTAAATGACTGTATTTTAATGTGTTTTTAAGAGCTGCTTCACATTAAAATGAGACATTGGTTATACTACCTGGATGTCTAAAAAAAAATGTTTTACCCAAATTTAACCCAGTTTTTCTTTTAAGATAGATTCCTCTACGTTTACCCTACAAATCATAGCATTAAAGTGCTCATATTATGCTTTTTGCTCTATTGTAGTCCAGCCTTTACTTCCGTGATGAACGTGCGTCACTTTGTAACACATGTTATAATGCTGGCCTAGCTGCTAGCCTGGCACGCCCTCATACTCTGCTTCTGACTGGCTGATAGTCCTTACCTAGGTACTGCGCGTGTGCGACTCCCAACAAAGATGGAACAGAAGTGTGATGCCTCACTCTGTAGCTAAAACAGAGAGCTCAACACACAGGGTGAAAAGAGGAGCTGCAGCAATGTGCAGTACAACAAAAATATGGTGTTTTTTGAATTTTTTTTGAAAAAAAACATGTAAACCTATTCTGGTACAACCTATAAATACAATTATAAAATGAGCATAATATGAGCACTTTAATGCTTACTTGGGCTGTGACTGTCAAAGACACAAACCTTTATGAAAGCTCAGATTACACCACTACATTATACCACTAAATTCAAATAATGAGTGAATTGGCAATGGAAGGCACCAATAGAAAGTGTCTGTGAAACTGGTGAAGATTAACTCAATAACTACTGTTTTAGCTTAGTTTCAGACTGAAAGCAGTCCTGTGATAAAACAATGCAGTTGGTGGAGGTGTGAAACCGGTGAAACATGAAATACGATCCAGGAAGTCCAGTTTGAGTAACAGATTAATGTGTTTCAATGTTGATCAAACTGCAAAACACTGCACAACAGTATAAAAATCAGAAACAGGATTTTAAAACTCTCAAGGAAACAACTGAACAAAATTTTATTTTTAGTGCCTTGCCAGATGACGTTGCTTAGCGGCAGCGGACGACCCTGCTCTATGAGGGGCCGCCAGGGACATTATTCAGAATTACCTTTCACAAACACATGTGAAATGCTCTTACATACACTACTGAAACACTCTCACATAAACAACTGAAAGATTATTCGCTCGCACACACTACTGAAACGCTCTCACACATACAAGTGAAACGCTCTTATAAACACTACTGAAACGCTCTCACGCGCAACACTGAAACGCTCTCATAACCACTACTGAAATCCGTTTCAGTATTGCGTGTGAGAGGATTTTAGTTGAACAGAAAGGCATTTCAGTTGAACAGGAAGGCAATTCGGTGTAACAGTAAGGTGGCTGGGAAAATGACACAGAATCGCCTTCCTGTTCAACTGAAACGCCTTCCTGTTCAACTGAACCGCCTTCCTGTTCAACTGAAATGCCTTCCTGTTCAACTGAAATGCCTTCCTATTCAACTGAAATCCTCGCACACGCAATAATGAAATGGATTTCAGTAGCGTTTATGAGAGAGTTTCAGTGTTGCGCGTGAGAGCGTTTCAGTAGCGTTTATAAGAGCGTTTCACTTGTATGTGTGAGAGCGTTTCACTTGTATGTGTGAGAGCATTTCAGTAGTGTGTGCAGCGAATAATCTTTCAGTTGTTTATGTGAGAGTGTTTCAGTAGTGTATGTAAGAGCATTTCACATGTGTTTGTGAGAGGTAATTCTGAATAATGTCCCTGGCGGCCCCTCATACTGCACTGGGACGGCAGACTGGCTCCATTCAAATTAACTGATAGTGGAAGTTGCATGCTTTGTACACCCATCAACCCCATCTGCGTTTGCTACCTAAAGAGAACAGTCATCATTATTCACACAACCAAAATAGGTTGCTTGACAACAACATGTACACACAAGTCATTTTAGATGTTTTGACAAATGACCAATGATGTTATTGTTCTTTTCTCGGTGTAAGATATTTTTTTGAGGCACTGAGGATGCAGGAAGGTTAGGATGATGAGGCAACATTTAAAGTTTCTGATACTTTTATTCATAAGGTGGGGTTTTTAATGTTCAAAGATTGAACATCAAAGGGAAGTTGCACAGTAGGCTACAGACACCATCTCCATAGCTATCCTCAAAGATGTATTAAAATCAATGAAGGTGAGGTTACAGATAAGGCTCAAAGAATCTAAAGATGTAGCAGAAGCGCACAGCCTTCTTTATCCACATCAAAGAAGTTCAACAGGTGCAGATGGCAAAGAACAGGGTCACACAAAGGGTAGTCTTTGTCCTTGACGTTCCACTTCCTGTATTGCTTCGTGCGGAAGGAAATTCCAACGGATGCATGTATGCCCGTTTCTTTCCGCTTTCTTTGTGTTGGAATTTTAAACTCCGGTGGACTTATGAGGACTATGGTTAATTGCTCCTCAGATCTCTGCAGGGTAGATTGAGACATCTAATTAGACTATCTGTCCAATTTGAGCATCTCTTGCACGACTATTTTACAGTGGCTCCGTGCGGAGCTTAGCGCCGCCCATGACGATTGTGATTGGTTTAAAGAAATGCCAATAAACCTGAGCATGTTTTTCTCCCATCCCGGAATGCTGTGTGGAGTAACCAGACCTTCCTCTGCTTTTATGTTAGTTCTACAGTTTGGCCAAGCACGATAAGCCAGATAATATAAATGATCTAGCAGCAGAAATTGAGAGCAAATGGTCAGAGATTAATTTGTCATCTGATGTGAATATATTGTTGCATTTGCCTAGTGTTAAAAAGAAAAGAACTAAAGGATATCTGAGCTGGCATATTTTAGGACAGGTATGGGCGGGAAGAGATTAGCACATGGGAGTAGATTTGAGGAAGCCGTTGATAAGCCCACAGGAAATAGCAAGCTCCACCATAGCTGGTGCAGATAAAACACACAATAGATGGTTGTCATTAGAGCTCACGGTGTCATGGGAGACAGAGGCATGCGAAAGGAAACACAAGGTGTTAGAGCTGAAGCGATGGGGCTGGACAGTTAGGGTGTGAGAGGTGAAAGTTTGTAGCAAAGTTGATCTTGACCTTACAGTACATTACATAAGAGTATGCATGCGCATTCAAACCAAAGATGGCAGGTGCTGTCCACTTCCTATTGTTTGGCAGTTTCACTTTTTGCTTCATAAACATTTGGATTAACAGTGCTTGTCTGGTGTTTAACATGCCTGCTGCCACGTAAAGTAGTGTGTGTTAGTGCTTAGCTTATTGTTAAATCCTCTATCACAGTTTATGTATTTGTATACCATGATATGATTTGATACTGTAAATCTTCTGGTGGATAAAGGTACTAGTATTATAATGTTAAATGCATGTACCTGCAGAAAAGTAATACAATGTTTCTATTTGGATTCATAATTTCAAAATTGGCTGTTGTACTAAGCCAATAAAACTGCTACTGCATCATTCTTTTGACGCCTGAATTGTCTCTGAATGGAGGCTCACTCTGGATTATGACAAGGGTTTATCCTTCCTATTGTTTTAGCTTGTTCTATATTCAAGCCCCTGGCAGGTGCTGTGCAGTCCCCATCGATTCCCCTCACCCTGCAGTAAACTGAGAATGTGTGTGTGTGTGTGTGTGGTGTGTGTGTGTAGGTGTGTCGTCAACTGTGATCCCTTGAGAATGGACAAATGACAAAAAATGTGATTCTTCCCATCTCATCCCCTCTTCCCTCTCCCCTGTTTCAGGAGACAGTGTTGAGGCAGAGGCAGCAATGACGGAGAATCTGTGTGTCTGTCAGTTTACCTGATGCCCCCACAGACCCTCAACCCCAGTCGGAGACCCAAGGGAGAGTTGGCTCATGAAGACGCCTCTTTTGTCACAACACTGACAAGCCAAGGGAGGCCATTCTCCAACTGCCCAGAGGTGACAGAGCTGTGGAGAAGTCCCCTGACCTCAGCGCCACTCACTCTGTCAGAGAGCTGTCAGTCTCAGGGACCCAACACCACGAGAAGGGACTCACATTAAAGAGTTAACACGCCCCACTAACCAACGCATCCGTGAGCACACACACACAAAGACCTTGTCACTCAAGCAAACAGAAGACAGAAGATGGAGGGTGCTTACGTAACAATCAATTCATCTGAATAATTTCAAAGGTGTAATTGGCTGTCTGTTTGGGTCGGGTGGAAGAGGCTCTTGGCACTGGCAATATCAAAGCTGACATTTATCAACGTCTGCCACACAATAACTAACACAAAGTTATTTCCTGATGGAAAAAAACTCAAACATGCAAAAAATAAAAATCTGACCTGATATTCATTTATTTTACAAGCAAAACATACCTATCTGTTACAATGTTTCTATGGATATGTATATCTAGTAATAAAGGTACTTTAACTCTGCCTATTTCATTTGAAATACTATCCTTGTTAAAAGCAGACAAGAAGAAAAAAACTATATTTTCTTCACATTATTATTCATTCATTATTATTCCCTATACAAAATAAAATTGCTTTCAGAGGGAAAGAGCACATTAATTCAGAAGACACATTAATTCAAAATAAATGCAAATTCATGTTTCGAAAAAGTAGTTGTCTTCACAAAAAAATGAGATAGATGATGGATGTGCACCAGCTCGCATTTAAAAATCACAGTTCCTTCATCCAGTTTGAATTCCAAGAACAACCTAGTACAAATGGCTGGCTCTTTACCTTCGAGAGCAGAGCATAGTGCATGACTTCTTTACAGGATGTAAACGCAGGTCCTCATGTACAACATTTTGTGTACATTCCCCATAGAAATAAACATGGGCACAAATTCTGAGATTTAAAAAAACACTGCTCACACAACACAACCAAGTGGATTGAAGAAGTGGATTTTTGTGTTGAGAACAATATCCACCACAGTCCATCAACTCCCACTATTAGTAATAAATGGCTGTTTAAATGTATCATGGCAATGAAATGCCCTGTTTCTGCTAAATGAACATTACATTTTGTTATTTAAACATGCCCTTGAAACAAGAAAACAAAAGCAGAATGAAGTTATTAAATAAAGAAAGAAAATATGGTATTATATGGAAGAATTTGTTGGCATTATGAATCAAATAGGCTGCCTACTGTATAACCACTAAATATCAAATATTTGAGTCAGGGTAAGGACAACATATCAGCCATATAATCAATTCCTTCTCTTGTTCAAATGTATCCCTTAGTGGTTTATTTCCATTTGAATTTAAAAACAGGCAGTCAAAAAAATGTAGGTCACCCCATTTGGACATGATATAATAACTATTCTAAACTTCACAAGTAGGGTCTCATTAGAGCCACAGCAAAACCGGAGCAGCAAAGACCTTTTTTATTTCTTCACACCTTTGTTCTTTGACAACCCACACCCAAGTTCACTACGAAATATTCGTGAAAGATGTGCTGTATTGCACACACACTTACGGTAAACACACTCCATTTTTTATGAATCACAGATTTAGTGCAGGGACATTATGCGTGCATCCCTGTTTGTGCGTACACATGAGGCCCCTGGAGCTGCTGCAGATCAAGGCAGTGGTCATTTGTGTTTCATAGTGCTTTCCCAGGAAATGGAGCATAAGGTCTTGTAGCGTGGCCATCATTTAAACTGACATAGGAATGTAGAATCATGAGGCACTTGGCAGTTGTGCATCCCCACTTTTACAGGTGTGTAGTTTAAAGTTCCTCAAAGAAGGCAACCCTGGACTTGGTGCTCTGTAGTGTTAACTGTGGAGGAGATAAGGACAGACCGGATTAGTTTTTTTTTTGTTTTTTTTATCTGTGGTGGAAGTAAACAAATGCAAAATATACTGCAGTACAGTGAGCAGGCGAGCAAAATCCGAAACCAAATGGCAATCCTTACTGGAGACTAATGGGTAACACTTTACTTGAAGGTATCTACATAAGAGTGACATGACACAGTCATGAACACATGACACTGTCATGACACAGTCATGACACATGAACCCTAACCTTAACTCTAACCCTAACCCTAATCATAACTTGTCATGACAAAAACTGAATGACACTTACTAAAAGAAGCATTATGTCATAAACGTTTATGACTTGTTTATAATGTTTATGACACGTTCATGACAGTGTCATGTCACTCTTGTGTAGATACCTTCAAGTAAAGTGTAACCGACTAATGTCACTGAAATCATCACCTGCCCTTTCCCTCAGCCTTTCAGCTGGATCCAATCCTGTGATATCTTTTAATGCATGCACCATGCACCAGCAAAACATAGCCAATGTGTGGGAGGTCAACAAGCTTGCAGTGTGGACGAGTCTCTGTAGTCCTGGGGAGCTGGTTGCACTTCAAGTCTTAATAATTTAAGTCTTACTAAAACCCCTCTTTCATGAGAGCCTCCTCGTGTGCTAGGATTAAGTAGAGTTTCATTCACTTGTTGTATTCCATATACCGCAACGTGCTGCATTGTGGAAAATAATGGAGCAAACATTTTTGACTGACTAAAGTTAGTTCAGCTGCAATTCAAATGAAGACGTAAACACGTGCATGTTTAATCCAGTCCTCTGTAAATTTAAAATGGCTCTAGAAACCGCAGCATGTTGTTTCCCTTTGACGAATCAAAAACTAAGTGATAATAAGGAGAGGATAATTGGAGAGTTTGGACACTTTTGTGTGTTTCCCCGAGCTTTTTCTATTTTATTGAATCCCCAATGACATGCAAAGGCATGCAGCGTTATTGATACAACTTAGACTAAAAGTAACAATCAGGTTCATTCCGAGTTTATATAAAAAAGAAATATGTCGTTTTTTTTCAAACTCTCTACTACAGGGAGAGCAGGATGGGTAGAATATCAATGCCAGTAAGAGAAAGTACTGTTAATTGTTTTTTCATCCAGGTTTAAATGAGCTGGTGATTGATTAGTTCAGGCCACTGGCTGTGCATTTAACCCCTTTAGCACAGCTAAGCATTACCTCTACAGCATAAGGGAGCACTTCTTTAAATTGACTGGGCATACCTTTTCCCCTCTTTAACATCTGTAGGGCAAAGGGAATTAAAGCTGCTGCTAAAATAAATATTAGACCGTGGATGATGGAGAATAGTTTGGGAAATCCAGGTTATTTCTGGAGAATGTGTAGATGGAAGGACTTAAGCAAATCCAGATAATGTGTGGGCAAGGGATGGATTTGCAGCATAATGTTAACAGATCACCTTCTATTGTCCCTGCTGACAGGCAGCCTGAAGTATATTTGTGAGTGTGAAAGCCTGAGTGTGTGTATCTAACGCAGCAGCATTGTACTCCACACTGCCCACAGTTTCCTTGCTGGAAAGAGCAAGAACTCTTTATTAAATGTCTCAGGTAATAATATTGTGAATGGCGCAAATGTAAGCTATTTCCAAAGAGGAAATCCTTTTGTATGTTATTTCGATATGCAGGAGAGCACAATCAGAGCAACCCAAACGGTTGACCTCCTTTGTGTGCCACTTCACACAACAAAAAAAACTTCCCACAGAATCATTGCAGCTCTTGGGTTGTGATTCAGGTCCTGTGAATGAGCTCTCCTGGCAGGCCAAGTGCTACCAGAGCAGAACCTGTGGCCTGGTAGAAGTGCAAAGGCGTTGGGCCGTGTTAGGGGGACATTCATTAATCATCCGGGGGGTGTCTGGATAGAGAACACTTTGCCCTGATGCTTCTAGATTGTAGTAAATTCTAGTTGCTTCTAGCTCAGAGATCTGTGCTTCGTTGCACATTCTCTCTGCTCTTCATCCCCCCCCCTCCCAGTCTCCACCTCATCCTGTTCCTCTCTGGTAGCCAACTTCATAGTACATTCTTAGTACTTCTCTGTGACTCAGCATCCCTTAAACACCTCATTCTCTTCCAACATTTTTGGTCAACTTTAGCTTCTCCTAAACTTCTCGCCTGGGAAAAGCTGACCGTGTGCCCCTTCCCTCACAAGATGAATGCCGCCAAACTCTGGTTTTTTGATTATGTTAGCTCCTTCTCCCCCTGCATCTCAAAGGTGCAAATCATGACAAATCACCAAACGAAAATCAATTAGTGCTCTTTTAACAAGTAGTATTTTACAGTGGGATGCTGAGAGCATAGCTAAAAAAATTTTATTTGGTACATTTATTATAATTGCAGAGATACTGGAGTGGGAAGATAAAGAAGAATGAGTCTCCAGTTTATCAGAGGACAGTAAAAATAGAATCTTCTTTTTATAACAATTTCATTTCCTCTGACCAATCAATTTAGAAATATACCACATGCTGAAGGAGACTTTTTTTTCTCACTTTTTATGTGTCAAATACTGTAGCTAACTTTTACTGATAGAGTCGGCATAAGATGCATACAAAAACACAGTTTTCTGTCTCGGTTGACCTGTGATATTTTATTCTTTATATATATATATATATATATATATATATATATATATATATATATGAAGTAGGTTTGTGCTCATGGCATGTAGCAAGCTAAAAGGAGAGGGGCGGGTCGCACACACACACGCTAGAAGCAGGGGTGCAGATATATGAGGGGCCGCCAGGGACATTATTCAGAATTACCTTTCACAAACACACGTGAAATGCTCTTACATACACTACTGAAACACTCTCACATAAACAACTGAAAGATTATTCGCTCGCACACACTACTGAAACCCTCTCACACATACAAGTGAAACCCTCTCACACATACAAGTGAAACGCTTTTATAAACGCTACTGAAACGCTCTCACGCGCAACACTGAAACGCTCTCATAACCACTACTGGTGAGTGGCATGAGAGCGTTTCAGTAGCGTGTATAAGAGCGTTTCACTTGTATGTGTGAGAGCGTTTCAGTAGTGTGTGCAAGCGAATAATCTTTCAGTTGTTTATGTGAGAGTGTTTCACATGTGTTTGTGAGAGGTAATTCTGAATAATGTCCCTGGGGCCCCTCATACAGAGAGATCGTTTTTATTTTGGGGAGTATTTTGTGGCATGTGTTACAATGTGTGTTATGTGTCCAGCATGCAAGCAGCCGAGCTGATAGCTACCTTTTTAAAGTTGCTGTGCTTGCTGGTCCCCTGCTCAGTGTTCTGGTTGTGAATGACATCCAGAGGAGTTTCCCTCTCTTTCATCTTCAGACTTTCAATCTCAGTCTTCAGCTCGTTCAGCTGCTCCTGCAGGTGCTTGCTCTTCTCCATGTACTCGACTCTAAAAATAATCAAATTGCAGGTTGGGACACAGTTTAGCAGATTCTATATTGCCTTCTATATCCCCATTAGATTTAACTCAAAGAGCTAGTATTTTTTATAGCTGTTATGAATAAATATGGCAACAATGGGCATCCTTGTTTTACTCCTCTTAATAGAAGCAATGACATAGAGATATAATCATTATTGATAAGTGTTATGCATGTATTATATACAGTAATACTCTAACACAATGAATCAAGGATTTGTAAAAAGAAATTCAAAAAAAAATCTTTTTAGAATCAGTGTTGTATAATGTGAAAATGTAAATGTCATTTTAATACCAGCGAACTTAAAAAAAAAAGCTGTGTACAATAAACTATAATAGCAGGTGGCAAAAGGTCTTCCAAAATAATGGAAGGCAAAAACTTCAGAAAAATCTCACTCGTCAACATTCTCGTAGTGCCACAATTTATTTATTTTGTTATGTATCTCTCAATTTCATCACAGTCTTTCTTTAAGTCTTATGAACAGTTATCCACCAATCCTGAACCGGTAGTCTAATAGGTAATTAGTATTTTAAAAACCTAATTACCTAATTACATGACAACAAAGACCTAGGTAATGTATTCAACTCCGCAGTCAGGGTCATACTTGTCTGCAATCACTGACACAAAGAGCTAAAGAAAAAGAAAATCTTGAATGCGTGCAGTGACGTCAGTGACAGCTAATGCTGAGGGTCAATTGCCTACCTGAACTCCTGAATCAAAATTTGCATAATAAAAAGTGATTGTGTTCCTCCGAGGACAATCCCAAATTAAGTTCCTGAATCTTACCCTAACACATTTTGAGCACATTTAAAATTACTCTAAATAGATATTCATCGGATAACCAATCCCTTCTGCTGATTAACAATTCAGTATCAGGTCGTATCAGCAAAGTAAGGCTGGCCACTCACTTCTCCTTCTCGATCTCCATGGAGAGGCGTTTCATGTCGGTATCTTTAAATTCAAAGCTGAGGTTCTCCTTGCTGAAGCTCAGGTCTGGAGGCATGCTGTCAGATGGCAGTCCAGGAGACTAGGAGGTGAGATAGAAAGAGAGATTAGAGGAAAGGAGGCAGTGTAGACAAATTGCCAGGACAAAAAATGGGGCAGAATAAAGAAAAAGTGGTAGTGATAGAGAAAGGAAAAGATAGGAAGGGTACATTATACAAAGGAGGTGTAGATAAAATAGGGGTAGGATTGAAGGTGACAGTATATAGAGGGGAAGAGGAGGAATGCATGGAAAAGACATCTAGGACACAATGTAGACAGAAAGAACAGTTACTGTAAAAAAGAGAAAGGGAAAAAAGAATGACCACTGTGATGGTCACAGACCACAAACGCACAAATATATGCCTTTAGATCCTAACCAAATATCTGAAATGCATTGGCCACATGTCACCTCAGGAGTCTGCTGGATAAGAAGTTGACCTACAGTAATACACAATATAAATGTAAATCCATTGGTTGGTGTGTGAATCCAAACTACCGTGTGGATACATTCAACGTAAATACGGTGTACCTACATACTGGACGAGCAGAGAAGGCAATTTGACCAAGTCTGGTGGAAATAGGAACGGAAAAGAATGTGTACTTTACAAGTGTGTACTTTAGACGTGAGTGTGTGAGTATGTGTAGATGTATTTTCACTCATGAGCTAATAACTGTAGGTGGGGTTCCAGTGGCAGCATGTATATTGTATGTATGTGCACCAGTGTGTGTATGTGTTTAGGCTCTTTATTCAAAAGCTTACAGCGAGTAGTTCCCTATCAATGGCCAGCATATTGTGTGTGTGTGTGTGTGTGTGTGTGTGTGTGTGTGTGTGTGTGTGTGTGTGTGTGTGTGTGTGTGTGTGTGTGTGTGTGTGTGTGTGTGTGTGTGTGTGTGTGTGTGTGTGTGTGTGTGTGTGTGTGTGTAAGCAGCTAAATGTGCAATGTGTGGGTTTTTAGCATGTTGGAAGCTCTCTGCCTGTTCTTATGCAAGTTTCTTCTGTTGAGTGTGGCTTTGCAGGTCTACAGTTTGTGTGTGTGTGTGTGTGTGTGTGTGTGTGTGTGTGTGTGCGTGTGTGTGTGCGTGCGTGCGCGCCATTAGCAGTCAAGCTAAAGCTATAGTATGCGGTTATTTCCATACCAACAGTTTGCAGCCAAAACTAGGGACAGACATGGTATTTGTCTGTGGGGTGCTACTGAATGTACATTCATGCCCTATTGGGAGTGCATCTATGTACTGTACTGTATACAGTATGTGTATTCTGCCTATTTGTGTTATGCAAGGCTGTAACTTTCAACTGTTTACAATGTTGATTTATTATTATGTATAATTAATGATTTTATTATTCCCTTTATCTTTAAATATAAAAGAAGAAATAAATGCCCATTATAATTTACCACATTCCAGAGTGACGTCTTGCAATTGCTTACTTTGTCTGACTAGTACTTTTGTTTTTATAATTGGTCATATTTATAAAAAAAAAATTAAAACATGTATCCAGGGATTATGGATGAAAAATGCCATTTTCAGTCATGTAAATTACATTTACAGAAATGTATGTTGATCTGCAGTTATCTTTCAAGCAAAAATGTCAAACTTTTAATGGTTCCAGGTTTTTAAATGTGAGAATGTGGTGCTTTGTCGGTCTTAAATAATCATGAATAGAATATTTTTGGGTTTTGGACTTAAGACATCACTTTGAGCTCTAGGATATTTTGATCAGCAACAGATGCTTTCTGAGGTTCTACAGACCACATGATGAATTGATAATAAAAATAACTGTTAGGTGCAGACTAGTCTATGTCCTTCACGTTCCACTTCCGGGATTGCTCCGGTGCTGCAGGAAATTCCGCCTGATGCATGTATTTTGCGTTTCCTTCTGCTTCTTTGTGTTAGAATTTTAAACTCCGGTGAATTTACGAGGACTATTGTTGAATGCTCCTCAGGTCTCTGCAGGGTAAACTGAGACAGCTAGCTAAACTATCTGTCCAATCCGAGTTTTCTCTTGCACGACTATTTTGCAGCGGCTCTGTGCAGAGTTTAGCACAGCCCATGACAATTCTGATTGGTTTAAAGAAATGCCATTAAACCGGAGCACGTTTTCCTCCCATCCCCGAATGCTATGTGAAGTAGCCAGACCCTCCTACAGCACACTTTGGAAGAGGGTCTGGCAAAGCGAGACTAGGTGCAGACCAATAATATGCACCGTCGCTAATACATCAATAAGCAGAATTTCTATTGATTTATTTCCTGCCATAATTGATTAATAGTGTCAGCATACTTGTTTGTTCTTGGCTTGTGCATTATGTACTTATGCGTTTTAAGTATATTTGAGTAAAAACACTGTGAGAAAAAGTCTGTGTGGGTATGTTCTAGGTCTGTTACCGCGTAGACAGCCCTGCTGGTAATCTCCAGCAGCTTGTGCTTTGCTCTGCGCTCTGACTCCCTGGCTTCCTGCAGGTCCTGTTTCAGCAGCTCAGCCTCCTTGGCCCTGAGGGACAAACAGACAGACAGATGCAGTTAATACTTTAATTCACCTCCTAATCATTCAAAGGAGACAGAATCATCTCAATTGAACCCAAAATGATATTACATAATCGGGATCATCGGTACTCGACGAACCAGGAATGTCACTTTGTTATTACCAGGTGATCAATGTATCACCCAAGCAGACAATCATTTCTGACTCCATTATACCACTATTGAGTTTGCACACAGACAATCAACGCAGGTGATTACATTTATTTTGATTGTGTTCCTGAACACTCCGCAGTTCCTGGTTGATGTGGGGGAGCTATGTGCTTCAAGGGTTTGAGTGGACGTAGTCATTTACATGTTGAGTGCCACAGGTTTAAATTTCTCTGGTGCAGAAAGTGCTCATCCAGATATTGCAGTTACTCGCAAGTGGTTAATGGTGCCCATTTGAAATGATTGCCTAATAAATTGTGAAGTAGAGGCTGTGAAGTGATATTTTTAGTATCCGTGTATAATGTTTTATTATGAAAACGACTTAAGTTCTTTGCTACAATGAATTGGCATCTATCAGGCTTTACAGAGTGCTGATCGAGGATCTCTCATCAAGTCATCTCCTTATCCATCCTCCAAAGAAATTTAAAAAAAGTTAACAGTAGATATAAGTACTGGATTTGAACCACTCTAGGATGTAACAGAAAATGACAAAGGCACAGATAAAACACGGATCAAAAAGTCAGTGTCAGCACAGGGGAGCTTCAAAGTGTATTAAAACAGACTGCTTGATAGGGACTCCCACCATCAATCGAAACTACTGCTTACAATTAACTAGCACAAATGAACTGCCGCACCTCAGACCTAGGAGGAGAGCTGCTGAACAAAAAGCTTTCTCCCTCTTCCTTCTGTGTGCCGCAGCAGTCTGTAACCGCATGATTACCTGCTGCAGCACAATAACAAAGCCTTTAAAATTAAATGATTTTAAACAAGTTAGAAGTTCTTTGATCGAGCAATTTAAATGCAGCTGCGTTACCTAGCTCTATGCTCACAGCATATCAACCGACTTCTGTGCTGCAGAGCAAACTGAAATGCAGCGGCATGTTTGTGCCCCTCTACATTAAACAATATAGTGACTTAAAAACATTTGGGAGGTTTATGACTTGGGGAGGTTATTTAGGAACTGTGTTTTGATGCTCCTGAAAGACATCTTCCACAGTTCGAGGTATTCACAAATAAAAGAAAAAAAACTTGGAAAGTAAGTAAGACATGGGGATAAGTTATTTAAAGATCTAAAAAAAAAAAACTATGCATGCCGTGCAGGTGCGTTTGTGTGACGAATACAAATAAAGAGAATTTGTGTATCCGAGAGACCGAGTTGACAGAGAAAAAGCAACATAGTGCCCAAAGCTGGATCAGAATCATATTCACTGTAGCATGGATGGCTGTACACTCTACAAT
This sequence comes from Sander vitreus, assembly GCF_031162955.1. Classification (NCBI taxonomy): domain Eukaryota; kingdom Metazoa; phylum Chordata; class Actinopteri; order Perciformes; family Percidae; genus Sander; species Sander vitreus. The sequence goes on from NC_135859.1 coordinate 27,404,010, forward strand.
TCATCCACGCGGCCACTTGTTCCTCCTCTCCCCACCTCCTTTCCGATTCCTCGGCCATCTTGAGTGCCAGCATCTCTGCCTCCAGCATCTTCTGCTCCATGAGCCGCCGCTCCTCTTGGCCACGGATGGCAGTCGCTTTCATGCGTTGCATCTCTGTCTCGGCCTCGGCAGCTTTCTGGGCCAGCAGCTTAGCCTCCTCCTCCGCGATCTGGGCCTTTTCAGCCAGCAGGTCCGCCGTCTGCTCCGTACGCAGCTGGAGAGGAGCGGGAGGAGGAAGGGCAAACACAAGAAGGGGGAAAGAAAAGAGGAAAAATGAAAATATGAAAATGGAGCAAAGAAAGAGAGGTGGAGTGAGAGACGAAATTTGTGCAGAGAAAAAGAGGGGGAAGACAGGGAGGGATGTGCAAGAGTACAGAAGGAGTGGGGGAGATTGACGGAGAGTGACAGTGACAATAAATGGGACAATAAAGGGAAAGAATGAGTAAATGTGGAAAACAGGAAACACTGGGAGGAAGTGAAGTGAGGCTGGTGTGAAAGGAGCTCAATTTGACATAAATAAGTTGTTATGAAACTTACTTACTGAAACTATATGTCACATAGCCAACAAAATGGTGGCTTTTGGATTAAGCTAACCGATTGAATCTTACCAGTGCATCGTTGGCCATGTGAGCCTCGTCCTGCAGCTGAATCAGCCTCCTTTTCAGCTCGTCCCTGGCTCTCTCTGCCTCCTCCCGCAGCTTCTTCTCCTTCTGCAGACGCTGCCTCTCTACCTGAACGAACATCCAGGTGGAGTGTGGACAAAGAAGAGAGGGTATGGTGGGAAACATTAGTGAAAATATGGACAAAGAAAGAAAGAACGAACAAAAGACGGAATATGGTTGACAATGGACAAAGCACAACTTGGATCCAGGTGCACCTGAATAAATCAAGTTTAAGAAGTAACTTTAATTTGACAAAGCAATGTTCATCAATTTTTGGATTCTTGCGTTTCCTCCCTTGAAGTGCGTTTCTATCCACCTGTTTGGATGTGCATTATCAATTTGAGCAGAAAAAACCTGAGTGGAAATGCTGGAAAGTCGCTAAAAAGTTGAAATATTGCAAAAATATACGTAATTATGTCCTCTTGCTGAGCCCTCTTATTCAGCAATGGTTTAATAGCACCGTACTGCAGACATAGTGCCAGCAACTGTTTATCTTGATGTGTCCAACTCACAATATTTTGCATACCAGTAGAGGATGGAAACATTCATTAACTGCCATTTTCTTTTGCCGATGTTTTGTTTAGAATATGCCATACATTTGAATGGAAAACTGGCTATTGACAAGTTTAACCCCATCCCTTCTTCTTTGTTTCTCCGTTATCAATGTACCTGTTTCCTGGCCCTCTCCTCTCTGGCCTGAGACTTCATCTGCTGTACTTCAAGTGAGTTCACCCGCCGCCGACGCACAAACAGGTCATGGTTCCCTATACACAACTGGAGAATCTGCACAAGAGAAACAAAACCAATAATGTGTGCTATTTACAAAGTTAAAATGGTTGGTAAATCCCAAAACTCTATTCGCCAGCCACTTCCAGTAATTCTTCCTAAATTTCACTATCTCTACCATCTCAGCTGAACTCACCAACTTGTTGACTCTTAGCCGTGAAGAGTTGAACTTGAAAACACTGGTTTTTTTGTCCACAGGTTGAATGGTAAACTAAACATTGAGGAAACAAGAATATCAGATTTTTAATCAAACCACAAAAGAAAAACACCCATCTGTTGGGTAAGGCTGAGCAATATTTTTTAAATCAATATCACAATGTTCAAATAAAAACATATGTTCATGAGATAAGACCTCTGCATATGTTAAAACAAGAAGTTAATGCACTAACTTAAACCAACAAAGTGTGATGCTAAAGTATCGCCTATATATTAGGGGTGTGAATCTTCACTGGTCTCACGATTCAATTCGGTTACGATTATCCTGTCAACGATTCAAATCGATTCGATATCACGATGTGTCACCTCCTCACACATGGTTTTCATCGACAAATTCAAGCAGTCACACACACACACACACACACACACACACACACATATATATATGTATATATATATATGTGTATATATATATATATGTATATATATATATATATATGTATATATATATATATATATGTATATATATATATATATATATACACACACACACACACACACACACACACACATATGTGAACTCCCCTTTTTATTGTATCTGCTCTCTACCTGCTTCCTGAATGTAGTGGAGTCTGAACACAGCAGACAACAGACAAAAGGAAAAAAGTGGAAAATCAACAAGTGACATCAGTAGGCAATAATCGATTATGGTCCATCACTGCATTGATGCAGAATCGTCCACGTCCGCATTGCAATGCATCAATGAAATGATAAATTTCAACGCCCCTATTATATACGTATCAAAAAGTTATCTTCGACCAATCTTTTTCATTAGAGAACAGCAGCAGATTCTCCCACCTCCTTGTCGCTGTAGGAGATGTTGCGGATCTCATTCCAAGGGAAGGAGCACTTGGGTGTCAGCCTGTTGTCCGGCTCGTAGATGTGCAGACCCAGGGCATCCACACCCAGAAGAAGATCTGTTCCCTTTTTATTCTAAACAACATACAGCAGAGTAAACAAAGCTTTTCTTCTACCCAAATGTGAAGGGACACTAGTGACCTTCCAGCCAACATTTATTTGTCCTTGCATTTAACAGAGGTGCCATTGTGGTGGCTCTACTTGCCACAACTATTTGTTAGTGTTGAGCTGAACAATGTAGTCGCTGGGTGTATATGCAGTCTGGGCTTGTTTACTTGAAGATTAATGCTACAGTGATTTACTTTATCTGAGTTTGACATATTTTAAAATGCTTCGGCCTTGTAGAGAATGCACTGAACAAGGCCCCTCAAATAAACTTCAGTTTAAGAGTTGTGACAGGTTTGCTTCCGCTGTGACTCACCTGGAAAAGATCCGGTGTCAAATCACAGTTCATTATGTACCCCCAAAACATACACATTTATTTAAAAAATGCTCAAATAATTAAAATAATACATTCAACTAAGGGACAATTTAGAACAGGAGAGTCCGACTGCTATACCCCACTTCAATTCATAACACCACAGTGAAATTGACATGCCTCTTAATCTCTCATAGAGGCTTACAGTACTTTGTAAAGATATAGCAAAGCAGCACTGGCTCACCCTGATTAAAAAGAAATTGATGCCATACATGTCCAGGTCCTGAGCTATTTTTAAATACTCCATCTCAGCTTCATCCCTGGTTCAAAGACAGACACAAAGAGACAGAGATTGAGAGGGATCCAATGGAATGGAGAAGAGAGGGATGGAAGAGTGGGAGGAGAGGAGAGGTGCAGAAGTGGAGAGAAAAAGGAGATCAGACCAGGTCATGCTTGATGGAAAAGATGCCTCCGAGACTCTAAATACTCGAGAAATCAAATGCACAAAAATCTTTTCTTCTTCTCCTTCTGCAGCCTGGTTGGCAGATATGTTGTGATTTCAGGATCAACTCAGCAAAAAAAAAAGAAATCATTAGCATACTTTGATGGTTGAGGAAAAATCAGGGCATGCTTCCGCCTTAACTTTTAATAACTTGCGGTTGGATATGGGTGGTGGGAAATTGATGATTTAAGCTTCATCAAAGTTTAAACAAGACAGCATTATGCCAAGTAAACAAATTCTTAACTAGGTTGGATGCTGACTCAGTACATTCTGACTGTGGAGTGGATCAGAGGAAATTTTAATGGTAATGCTGTGGAAGTGTAAAGCATTAGAGTTGCACATGGCAAGTAAGTCAGTTACTTTGATGATGACATAAGTTAAAAAAGAATATGAGCCAAAATAAAGAAGAAATTAACATTTTAACTTTAACTTTTGTCTTCGATCAAATAGATAAAGTAGAATCTGAATAACATTTTGCCAATTTTAGTTTGTTCTTCTACAGCTGTTTGTGTTAACAACAATTAACATTTGAGAACTGTAGCTGTTTAATTCTTTTTTCAAAAATTAAAATGTCTAAGAAATATACATCAATATGAATTCAACTTATTAATAGCAATGATGAATTGGCCTAAAAATGTGATTTACACATTAAAGATAAGCTTACTATAGGTAAAGTAGCCACTATGGTAGCCATACAGTTCAGCTTAAGGATTCACTGTGCTTTCCACATGTATGTTTAACATTAAAACATGATGTATAAATTATATCCATTAATTTTCCTCCATGTGGCCTGGTTTAATATGCAACTAAATGTTATACAGTATATGTAGTAGGGGGTCCCTACAGCATCTCTCTTTCAGCTAAGCCCAAAAAACGTTGAAGACCCCTGAACTAAATGCTAGCATGCTCACAATGAGAATGTTAAAATGCTGATGTTTACCAGTTCTTAAAGGAGAATTCGGTTTAATTTCAACACGTAGCTCTGTTGTTTGTAAATGTGGAGTGCTGTCAGTAGCAAGAAAAACTAAACCAATCGGTGCTGCCTACACCGTGTTATCCTCCTGCTAGCGTTAGCACCCAACAGGCTTAAACAGGGCAAGTTTTAAACGTGTTTTAAGCCTCTAAACGTGCTCGAAATGTCATTACAAGTGCCTACCCATGTGCAGTGGTTCCTTCCGAGGGAACACAGAGAATCTGACTGCTGTAGATGTGACAGAAAGGCATAAAAGCTGTGTTAATCCAGCCAGTGCACATACCTCTGTTTGTTTCCTGTTTTCCGGTCAAGTCCACACTAGTCGATTGTCGAAATCCTACAATCCAATATTCCAGTCAGATTCGCTGTGTTCCCTCGGAAGGAACCACTGCACATGGGTAGGCACTTGTAATGACATTTTGAGCATGTTTAGAGGCTTAAAACATGTTTAAAACTTGCCCTGTTTAAGCCTGTTGGGTGCTAATGCTAGCAGGAGGATAACACGGTGTAGGCAGCACCGATTGGTTTAGTTTTTCTTGCTAATGACAGCACTCCAAATTTCCAAACAACAGAGCTACGCGTTGAAATCGACCGGAATTCTCCTTTAAGTTACCATGTTTACTGTCTTAGTTTTGCATATTAGCATGCTAACATTTTCTAATGAGGCTGATGGGAATGTCATTCATTTTGCAGATATTTTGGTCATAAACCCTCAGTACTAGACAAATAAAACATTTGGCCTGATGATGGCACTAGATGGAAATTCGAGGGATCACCGAAACTATCGCAACTCATCTTAAGGGGGACATGACAATGTGAACCTTGTGGTGGTGCGGTAGGAAAAGTCAAGGCATCACCAATGTCTCTTGGATATATCTTCTAGGAACCATGAATGTACAGTATGTAACAAATGTTGATATGACAAGCCATCAGCATCAGTGAGTGAGTCAATTATCACTTTTCCAAGTGCGGTTCAGTTTGCTAGCTTTTAGAACTCACTTTCCAGCCCAAACCTCCCCACCCACAGGACTTTTAAGACACTCCACATCCCTCACACTTACTCTCTGTCAATTTTTCACCTAAGCTTAGCTTAGTGATGGAGCAAAGTGCAACAGAACAACTGATTTTCATTTTAGTTTTATGAAAGCAATTCCAGCAACATTTTATAGTCCTTTTCACTATGATACACTGTATTTACTCCTTACCAAATTATTCCCTTTTAAAAAATAGCTATATGAATTGTGCTTCTCTTATGAAAATACATGTCATTTGATTTAATTCATGAGTTAAAGGCTGTAGTAGGCGGTGCCATTTGGTGCATTTTATTAACCAATAAAGTTCATCCTGTGGATTCATAAATACTCCTTTTAAAAACTTCCCTACAGAAACAACCTTTATGTGAGTCTTTTTGCATCTCGCTGCCAAAATGGACTTTAGTTTTGAATTAAACATTTCTTGTATACCCAAGTTTTAAGCACATCCTTGGTGAACTTATAATAATTTAGAAATGTGCTAATGACTTTGGAACTTCACAGCAGTACAGTTTGGTGCAGCACTTTTTACCTCGTCTTGCCCCTGTGCTCTGCATAACAGGCTGTGATCCTCTCCTCCCACATTTCTGCAGTCATCTGGTACAAGTTAATAACCTGAAATGGGAAGAGGCAAAACTATATATATATATATATAATATATATATATATATATATATATATATATATATATATATATATGAATGCAACGCATGCAGATAATACAGTGCATACTGGATCATATTGCAGGTAACCGCCTAGATAATAAGACATATGTAAACATCTTTTTTGTATTTTGTATTTATTTATTTATTTATTTTGAGCATGTATATAGCAGTTGTTGAAAACATATCCAACAAAATAAAAATAAAAAGGTAAAAAAAGAGAAAAAGACGACATAATTCATTTCATTAGCGAACTTCCTTAATTTACATGCACGAAAAGGAGTAGGAAGAAGTATTAATTTATTTAATCCTACCCCTTAATAATGAAATCATTATTAACAAAAACGCTATAGTAGAGCTTGGCATACTTGTCACTTATCACACCCATAGTTACATAAGTTACAGTTAAATAAAATACATATTGTATTGTATGTATGTATATTGTCTATTAATGACATGACTAGTATCTTCACTAGCAATGACAATAAGTAAACCCAGCTGTGACTCACCCTCTTTGGAAGCAGTTCCTCCTTAGCCAAGAAGCCAGGTTTGTGAACGCTGGGGTCGTAGTCTTCGTACTGCAAAGTAGAGCAAAAGTGCCAAAAGAATTAAAATCACTCCAAACTAATGGACGTTATCCACCTTCCCTTCAATAACAGGCCAGACTATGCCTCTCCTGGGAGCAATTCATAAAATGAAACTACAGCGCGTGTAAGAAAAGGGTCCCTTGGAGAATGAATGGAGGCTGGTCTGCCATGAGGTCATTAATGTGCACCGCACACACAGTGGCCCTGTTGGTGGGAGACGGTGTAAATGATGCTATTAGAGATATCTCAGAGAGAACTGAGACGGATTTCTTATCATCACAGAGCCGGGATACAAATTATAACATGCATGTTTGAGAAGAGATATGGATGGATTAGGCATGACTGGGTGGTGGTGGGGAATTTCCTTTGGGCTACTGTAAAACTGGTGAAAGGATATGAATTATACATGCAGCTACTGTTTAAAAAAAGTGGTCTATGACTGTAGATTTATGAAAGTAGGTTAACTTCAACATACCGTACCTATATCTGTGCATTGCTGAATGCTATGCTAATGTTTTCCTTGGCACTGTGACTATTGTTAGCTGTTATTGTGTTGTTAAAATTATTTGTTTCATTGAGGTAGGCAATTTTTATATATTTATAACACTTTTGCATTTTTCCACAGAACTATTAGAGCACCGGGGTATTCAAGAGACAAAATTGTGTCAAAATTAGACAGACAAATGTAGTATTACTATGATAGTCTAATTTAATCAAAAAAGTCTTAACATTTTAGGCCCATGCTGTATGTGTGAGATTTATTGGACATCCTTAGTAAGTAGTCGGGTCAATCTTTTTGGAAAACAGTTTTAAGGGCACCCTCTAAGAGTGCTTAAACTCAAGAGTGAAAGCAAATTGACTGAAAAAGCCTGACACCAAAAAATGATACCTCTTCTCATGGATTTCTCCCTCTATTACTATTGAACCTTTTGGTTATACCTTTGTGGAAAATAGGTAGTCTTCGAAAGACTCGCTCCGTATTTGATTGTGAGCCTAACACCAAGATATGACATTACCCCTGAGGTTTCAGATAGCTAAAAAAAACCTTTTGGTGTTGCTCAAGTGTCATTGCAATTACCTGAAGGTGAGAAAAATATACACAACAAAGACATTGTCTCAGAAAAATGGAAGGGGAGTGCATTGATTGTTGTTTATAATGGGGGGACTTTTGATAAATTGCACACAATAAATTAGAAGAATTTGACCACTTTTGTGGTTCTAAATAACTAATTCATTCTATGTTGTGTTGTTGTGTTTATAGCGTTACTTTTATTATGAGGTTTAATTGGATTTTATTTTTCTGCACTTCAGTCTAAAAGCAGTACTTTACAGACCTGAATTTAATAAGCTCAACACACAGGCTGCAAATCCTGGAATAGGGCCATTTAATTAGCTCCTTTCCCTCAGGTTTCCCATCCTCACAGTTTCTACTCCCTCAGTTCCTCACCTGTTTGTTTGTAACTGCTACATAATTGATGATATAAAGACTTATGGAGGTATTATGGCACCAACTGGGCCTTAAGCTCAGGCATTTTGACAGTGACTCTCAGAAGCTTTTAGATTACTTCCAATGATTTCAAACAACCCCAAACAAACACCAACAATCGATTCTCAAAGGACAGTATGTGTCAACATTTTCACTCAACAATTATCACCAGCAGCACACAGTGATTTCTCACACAGTCCAGTCACTTTGAAGAAAATCCATTTACAGTCCAAAAGTGAGAAATACAGGTTTGTCATATCTAGTCATGAAATACACTCAAACCAATGAAAAGCATTATTGTGTTGTAGACAGGCAAAATAGCAGCTTAAAAAAGCTACGTTAACTTTCCAAGGTCTCAGGATCAGTTTGAAAATGCTGTTCGTATCTGATGTTTTTAGCCACGTTAGCAGCATGGCTACTTTTCCTCTAGCACCACCATTACAAGATGAATTGTAAGAGTGAGCATGTTAGCATGCTGACGTTAGTATTTAGCTCAAAGCATTGGCGTGTCTGTTAATATTAGGGCTGCACGATATGAGGGAAATATGCGATAACATTGTTGAATATCGGGATAGTGATATAACTAATATATAAATAAATAAACAGATATTAAAGCTTTAGTGCGTAACTTTTTGATATTAATGAACGTCCGTTACATTCAAGCCCTTGCAAAATGTGCTGCTCGTCCGGCTCCTTGGCTACTTGCAACTGGGGGGCGCTGGGCGGTGCGCAGTCATGGAAGGCTTGTATCATGTGGACACGCCGACAGTTTTGTTGTCATTACTTAGAATTCCTCGTGGGGGTCGACAGAAACTACGCAATATAGCTGTGTGTGTTATCAGTTCTGCATTTCTGCTGCTAAAATACAACAAATTGCTTGTTGAATTTAAAACAAATAAAATAATATATAAAAATATATATATAAAATATAATATATAAAATAATTTCCAACTTTCTTTTACTAAACAAATTGAACATTGAATTGAACCTAAAAGGCAGCACAAAAAAATAGAACGACATTTACAGAACGACATTACATTTTAAAGTGCAGTTTTCTGCTGATATTTTCTCTCAATTAACACACAAAATCTCTGGGTGTCTTTCGCGATATATTGCAGCCTTTCGCGATAGGTTTATTGCGACAGTTGATATTGCGATGACAATAAAAAAAACGATATATTGTGCAGCCCTAGTTAATATTTATACTTTCTGTATGTATTCACAGCGTTACCCATGTGCGATACAAATTTGAAGTGAAAGTGAGTGACAGATAAAAACCGATAAAAGAAAACAAAAAAGATCACCTGTTTTTAGATCTACACTTTTACAAATGATATCTCTTCTGAGTTGGATCAAACTTTATTCTTAATCGACACATACACACAGTACAATGTAGTGAAATTCTATTACTGCATTTAACCCATCCTAAGTATTAGGAGCAGTGGACAGCTATACATCGGGGGAACAACTTGGGGTTCAGCGTCTTGCTCAGGGGACACTTTGACATGTGGCCAGAGGAGCCTGGAATTGATCCGCCAACCTTGTGGTTGACGGGGCAACCACTCTACCTCCGAGCCACAGCTACCCACTTGTGCTACATGCCTGCAAATTGTGACTAAAATGACATGTCTCTCCAGCTAGCAGTAAAATTTCATTTTCTTTCCATCTCCGTGTCTCATTGTCTCCCATGGTAATGCTGGCTCACCCAAGCTGTGGTGGGCATCAATATTATGTCAGTTGAGTCAGATGAGTGAAGCAGGATTTATATAATCTCAAGGAGGCAAGGATGAAAAATTCCATGAGTATTAACATATTGTGTGATCCAGATTGAAACTGAAAAGTGCAACCTCTGTTGAGCTTTTTAGGAATATATCCTATATCCTATATATAGGAAATATATCTCATATATATGCTGTGAGGTGAAAAAAAGGAAAAACATTGGGTTACAACTACAGAGTAAACATACTGGAGCCTAAATGCTGCCTCATTTAACTTTCAAATATTAAGTTTGGTATAAGTCTTGTTGTAAAACACAGTGATTCCCACCAGTGTCATTCATTCCTATTAGCCTGTCATGTCCCTCCACACTCAGCTGGACACGCAGCTCCATGCCCTCAGTGGCATTTTGGCTGAGTAAGCCGACCTCAGTCCTGTACTCGACCTCTATGCCAGAGTGACTCCCTTTGCATTTTTCCTAACTGGCTGTTTCTTGAAATTCCCGGTCAACACCTCCTTGAAGCACTACACCCACTCTGAAAACAAAGCAGGAGGCACCGAAACCTCTGCAGACCCACTGAGGCTGAGCTATATGCTCACAGAGCGTACACATACAAATATCCAGCCAAAAATGAGTATGTTAAATCAGATGACTTATAACATGTTATAAATTATCAGAAGGGGTTTTCTCACCTCTTGGGAATTTTGTTTATTTGCTGTCTTAGAGAGGATTTATATAAAAAAAATTACTTTTAAAAACACCATTTTCATTTTCCAGAAATAATTGTAAGGAAGTCAGTTAGAGTATTTGTGCACACACAAATTCCTCCAGTATTCCTTACTTTTATTATCCCCTTTATTCATGCCCACTCTGTAACTTATACAAGGTAAAAATACAGTTTTTCTGGCTTCCTACTGCGTTTGTTATGAACTATACGCCAGTTCTTGCTCCGACTGGAAACTGATTAGACACACACACACACACACACACACACACACAAAAATGTTGTGAGCGACTGTGCATGCCTGAACAAAAATATAATTCACATTTACTATAAAGAGATATACACAATATCACGGGCTACACAGTGGTTCTGCAAAAAAAACAACTCATGATGAGAGAAAGAGAAGGGAAAGCCTGCCAAAAACCTCTCAGCAGCTGCACTGCTAAACAAGTACCTGTCTCCCCTTCACAACACCAATTTACTCACATTGGCTCTAATCAAAGTGGACTGCTGATTAAATGAAAACAGATTGTGACCCCATATTTTTTGCTGTTTCCAGACTGACGTGCTGACAGTAGAGAGCACAAGTCCCATGCTCAAAATTAGATTTGCTGATTTTTCTCTATCCACACGGTCTCGTCTAACCGAGTCCTGTTAAATTGGCATGGGAGAGGCGAGTCTCTGAGGGCTCTTGGCCAGACCTTTGAGGTGGAGCTCCAGTCTCACTAGACCCTGTCCGCCTGTCAAAAAGCTCCACCTCACTCTCCCTATCTTTTTCTTGGGGATTTCAGAGAGATGGGATCCTTCAACCAAAACCACTGAGATCGCTGGAGGTTTATTAAGGGAGCTTTTTCCTGTGAACTGATTTCCATAGACTTCACAGACTTGTTGTTTGATCCTCAACCAATAAATCGATTAGAAATGTTATACAGTGCACATTCAAAGAGGACAATGCAGTTTATAGTGCTCATAAAGTATGCTTAATGCTTGAAGAGTAACTAAACCCCACAGTTTTGGCTAAGGTGCCTCTACCCTGGAAAGTATCAATACAGGCAGTGGTGGGAAGAGGCTTAAGCCCCACCCACTCACCGCTCTGTGACCTTAGGAGCTCCAGAGTCAAGAGCATAGACTGTAGAAAATATAGTATGTACATAGTCTCTGGGACGTCACCTATAGGTTTCTAAAGAGCCAAAATAAAGCAGTCGCCAACTTGGCAGTGCCTGACGTTGTCTAAACCAAAAATGGGCAAAGAGGTGGAGCGTGAACAGAGCTACAGTTTATGCTCTTCTCCCCTGGTCTTGTACCAGGCTGTAAACATGTTTAATTCTGCTGTAAAGTTGGGCATTCGTGACATGGTGGTCTATGAGGATTGACTCCATTTAGAGCCAGCTTCAAGTGGCCACTCAATGAAAAGCAGTTATTGGCACTCAACATTGGCTTCATTTTTCAGCACCAGAGGTTTTCCGCTTTGTCTGGAGACAATGGTTTTTAAGGAGGGGGGGATTGGTTGTCTGGTGAGGAAAGCCAGCACCATAAATGTCACCCAGCACTAGGGCTGCACAATTAATCTGATTGATCTGTTTTTATTGTCAGTCCCTAAAGCCCGCACTGACTTTGGTAAAAAGGCTTTTTATTTTGCAGCACCATCTGCATGGAATCAGCTTCAGAATGAACTACAGTTGAAGGAGTTGGTCTCTTTTTATTCTTTTAAAGGCTTTTTAAAGGATCTTGCAGAAAGGCAGTCTGTCTGTCATTGTTTTTAAATTGATTTAGGACCCAGATTTTCTCTTTATGATGACATTGTTGTTTGAATATGATGAGTGAAAGTGTGTCTATGTTTTTACTTGTTATTGTCTTTGTATTTATTTGAAACCACGCTGCTGTCACTTGCCAGGACACTCTTGTAAAAGAGATTTGTAATCTCAAGGAGTTTTTTATCCTGGTTAAATAAAGGTTTGAATGAATGAATGAATCGCAATTGTATCCAAATCGCAATATGGACTAGTGGAATATCCAAATCGCAATATTTGTTAATGACAAAATAGTGTCATACCATTCTGAATTAAGTATTGTGGTGATGCAGAGATGTCCCGGCCTACAAATCCAGGCCTACAAATCGTATCCTACAGACTTAAGAAAAAAATCTTTGTTTGGTGCAGATCCTCGCAAAAATCACACTATAATCATTTTCATTTCTTTCAATGTTAATAATTTTCAATGAAAATGAGAATAATGATACAAAAACGATCATTCCCTCCAATATTGTGAATTATATCGCAATCGCAATAGCAGTCAAAATAATCATAATGAATATGAATGATGATGTGATGCTCAGATCCAGAATAAGGTTTATTCTGATGTCACAGTATTCTCTATAGTGGCTTCTCTGTGCTGGGATGGGCACAAAAACCGGACCGAAAATTGCTGGGTCTACACTGCTTTTATTTAAAACCATTGGCGCAGTTACAGAAAGAACCCAGTTGTAATAAATTATTCACAGCTGCTAGCACCTCATCAGACCAATAATTTAAAATAAAATATGGTCGAGGAGGAGAAGAAGTTGTCATGCAAATTTTTAAGTTAAGATAAATAAACCTTAACGAAGATGAATGGATGTGCATACTGATCTTGCTGGAAAATAGCTGAGAATAAGATCTTCAGTTCCAAAAAGAGCACTAACCTTGGCATGGACGGCGTAGGAGGCCAGCAGCACAGAGGCCTCAGGTGGACAGTGAATCTCCTCCTCGAGAATCTTCTTCTTCACCTGAGGAGTTATCAAATAAGATCAGCTTTGAGGCACTAGTACCGGTAATTTTGTGATGCATGTATCCACCTGAATAACAAAAGCCCTCTTTATTTCACCTAATACAAACATCTTTTAGGAATGAACCATGCAGCTTATGTATATTCTGTGCCATTTAGGTGCCACTGAAGACAAAAGGCTGGGTTTTGGGAGAAAACTATCATCTACAGCCTAATATAAATCATCAACTGTTCTTTGTCTTCATTTTGAGTATTACATCTACTTTAAAGTGATTTCCATGAGAGGAACAAAATGATTCTTGTGAGATGAAGGACCTGTATCAGATTGACAGGTGATCGTACTTGACTCAAACACAATGAAAAAAGACTTGATACCTTAGAGAGAAGAGTGTCAGTGCACGGTGAAACACAACTTTCTGAGAAATGTGGTTATGACAGCCAGAAGTTCATTCCCTTAAGTAAACCACAGGAACCGTATACAGCTAAAACGTTGTTCATGTACCAATTTTCAGTAGCCACAAAATCTAGTTATAATATGCTGCAAACTGAATAAATAAACTTCCAGCTACCACTGCTACAGTACACTGGGAGTTGCTCTTTTTAGAGAGGTCTGGAAACTGTGCCAAATAAATATTGTAAGACTTAAGTATCATAGCCACGTGGGGACCTATTAGACACTGGACCAAAAACTATCTACCTAAGCCAACATCATTTCATATGATCATTAAGCTGCTCCAAGAATATCTGCTTGCTAGCCAGCAGAGTATAATGACATGACAAAAATGCGTGAATCCTTGAAAAGCACCAAATCATAATTAGAGAGCGCCGCCCATTTTTATAATTCATGCTTTTGTCTGTGCCCCCACAGAGTCTAGATAGCACATTATATGTGTGTGAATTCCAGTCAGTAAGAACGACACATTCAAGGTTTAGGTCTCCAGTTTATGGCTTATGGAAAGAGTGGTGTTGACTTTCTTGGATCCCAGTAATAACATGAATTCGTAAAATGAGTGGCAATCCCCTTTAACAAACTCCCAACAGATTAAAGTGCTACATCTCGCAAGCTACCCAAGCTCTGTCACCTGTCAAACTAATTGAATCACAAACAAAACTACATATAGAGCACAAAGCCAGACTGCAAGGTTAGATGGTGCAAACGTGCTTCAGCCGTAGTGGGAAATTTTATGCGTTATCCTTATCCTTATCATTTGCAAAGCCAGTCATGCTGTCTTCTCTTGTTTTGAAATGTGTTTACAAATGAGGCCATGTTGTTGCTAAGATTGCAGGCTGAGGTGACGAAGGTGTGCATGTGTCTGTTTGTGTAAGTGGTCTAAAGTGTGTGAGGGGTGTGTGTGTGTGTGTGTGTGTGTGTGTGTGTGTGTGTGTGTGTGTGTGTGTGTGTGTGTGTGTGTGTGTGTGTGTGTGTTTGTATCCGGGTCGGTGATCATTTCTGATAAGCACTAATCCAGCTGTCATGCCTGTGACACTATCTGAACAGAGGCCTGCTCCTGACATTATGGGAATTAATGAGAGCAAAGTAATAAGGAGACAGGCGATGCAAGGCACTACGCATTTGTATTCTTCTCCCCCTTGTAGCTGTGCACCACTTTAACTGTTGAGTAATTTGTCAGCTGTAGTTTGTTTTTTTAACAAGGTTTCCCTCTGAAATGAATAAATTGCTTCAACCCACCTCTAAACAGATTAAGGACACAGAGAGACTTTTTTTTATGCCATAAGTAGATAAGTGCCTCTATCTAAATGTTGAGGAACACAAGATCACTGTTGTCTCAAACCATATAACTAAACCAGCACAATGGGCTATGAGTGCTATGAGGGATGTGCATCCCATGGAGAATATGCCATTAACTGGGTAGTAACTAAACCCTTAAAGCCTAATTGGTAATTGATAAATGCGGCTGTGGCACTGGACGATCGGAGCACAGTTACAAATCTAATTTCTTGCAAGGAGAATGGTGTGGCAGGCTGCACAGGAATTCCCCGGAGAGTATTAAGTGGAGAGAAAGGGCAGCGGTAATATGTTGAGCATTGATTCCACGTGGCTGGAATGGAAAAAGTATATTACAGAGTGCTCTGCTCAACAACTTGTCAGAAACTCTGTGGACGCGTGCCCCCTGTTGGCACCCGATCAGAATAGTAAGGAAGACGCAGATACAGATAGCGCATCAGCCAAATAGTGTGTAATGGTGAAAATGGATAATCCTAAATTTACAGAGTATTTTGAAGGCTTTTAAGTGTTAAATATCTCACACACCTATTTTTATAAAAGCATTTATTTCAACCCATCTAGTTCCTCAGAAAGATGGCACCCATTTCTAAGTCTTGAACACAGCACCCCTCTGGGAAGATTATGATCCAGGAAAGAGGTCTGGTTTTGAAGAAAAAAAAGTGTCCGCCCACTAGCCAGCCACTAGGCAGTAATCCACAGATTCTTGAGAGGCATGTTGGATTTCAGGTTTACCTGTAAGCCTGCAGCAATTTCAACTTAGACAGCAGCAGAGAAAGAAGAGAATGTGTCAGTCAACATAAGTGTACAAAGAACCTTCTCATAAGGCCTTCATGGCATGATAGGCACAACTGAAATAGATAGGATGACGACAAGGTAAGTATATAAAGAGCAAATAATAAGAGAATCATTTTCAATCTGATTAACCATGAAATGGTG
Source organism: Sander vitreus (assembly GCF_031162955.1). Taxonomy (NCBI): domain Eukaryota; kingdom Metazoa; phylum Chordata; class Actinopteri; order Perciformes; family Percidae; genus Sander; species Sander vitreus. The sequence continues at coordinate 27,420,117 of NC_135859.1, forward strand.
AAAACAAAACTCTCAATACATGTTTATTATGTATAGTTAGTTACCTGTAGGAAGAAAAGATGTTGTGTGATATCTTGCACTAGCTCCTCCTCAGCATTTTCAGGGTAAAACTTGGCCAGAAAGTAAAGGGTGATTGGTTCCTCCTTTGGTACCTCCTGATCCAGAACCTATGACATTGAACCAAAGAAATCAATATTTGCATTTGGTGGCAGCCATGCATTCCCTCTTCATGCTCGCTACGTCTTAATCAAAAATGTGTATATGGCTCATGGCTGTTACAAGACCAGTAAAACATTAGACTCACTTACCCTCTTTTCCATTTTCAGCCAAGCAACTGTGTCCTTGATGTTATACTGGAGCCCAAAAAACCATGTCTCCCTCAGTCCCAGAGTCCGGCACACAAAGTCAAAAAGGTCTTTTCCTTTCCACTTGGCCTAAAATACAAAATGTTTTAATAAAATAAAGAAGAGGCAGGAGCGTTTCGGTGCTCATGGAAGGGAATATAATTTTTACAAAATGTTTTAATCTTATACAATTTTCTCAGAAGAGAAAAGCTGAAAATATTGAATTTCAAGAACTTGTTTAATTCATTTATCCCGCAGCATACACTAAAGTCTGTTAGAGCTAAATACAGAGAAAAGAAGCACTTAATTCTTCATAGGGTTGACTATCTGGAGCCATTCATATGATGCTGTGTCTACTGAATCCAGACATACTAGCATTTCCATCATAACGTCAGTCTGTGGTTGAAAGCAGGGAACCATACATGTTCTCCTCATCCAGCTAAGAGCTATGAAGCAGGCATATCAGGTGCACATATCCAATTATGATTGTTTGCTTTCATCTCAAGCTTTTAAGCTAGCTCAGGGTGTAAGGTTCTGTCAAGTGCATTCAAGGTTAGCATGAAGAAAAAAAAAACTGTTGGGTTAAGAACTGATAGAAATGAGGAAATCACCTCCACCATGCAGCGGGAATAGCAACTAGTAGGGACAATCAAAAAATTCTATGCAAGAGGAATGAACATTTAGTCTATGACCAATGCCCGTTAAATGCTATTTACAAAACCCATAATTGATACAATTATCATCCCAGCACAAAAAACAGAAACCTGCAACTAACATTATGCTGCTCTGTGTAATTACCAACTGCGAACTTTGGTGGGGTTCCTCCCCTTTAAATACAGGGGTGGTGTCTGCAAGTCATTTTGATGCCTTTTAGTTCTGATATATCATCAACCAAATCATATGCTAAACCAAAAACACTGCAAGAAGGCCAAAAATACATAGTGAAACCAGCATAAAGTGTGTTTTTTACTTCACGCTGCAGGGTGATTCACACAGCATTGTAGCAAGTCCTATACTGCATTGAGCTTTGCCGTTGACTAAAATGTTCATGATTCCATTGCAGCATAAGACAGAGATACATTATAACAGATATGGTCTTCTGTAGAATAGGCCCACTATGCCAATTTTGCGTTTGTTCGTGGTTGCTTGCTGCCATCTAGTGTCGAAAAGTGAAACTTTCATATCATATGAGCGACCATCTTCATAGTTGTCGCCTAGATAAACTATATAGTAATTACCTATGGTAACTACACGCGAATTTAGATGTCATTACAGATACAGTGTGGTTAAGCATGGAATACGGTTTTCGTTGCATTACAATGCATGACAATTGGTAACCCAGTCAGTAGGAGAACTTAGATGCACTTGGTGTTGTGGTCAGGAAAACTTTGATGTAAAGTTAAATTAAATTATACTCAGTTTTTGAAACACACATAACGTTAACGTTACACACCTCGCAGCTGAACTCCATGTCTGACTCCATTGTGCAGATCCTGACGTTGAAGTTCCTGGCTTGTTTTCTCAATAGTGAGGTAAATCCCATTTTCGCTGCCAAGGCACTTGCCATCGCGAATAGCTAATAAACTTAACTTTTTAGTTTTTAAAATGCGTTAATTACTAAAAAAAAGTAAGTTCGCAGTCATGCCATTCGGTCTATGGTGTAGACAGCAGATTAGTCAATTTGGTATGTTACCTTATCATAAGATAAACACAGATATGCATGCGTCCAGCTTAACTTTAAGCTCGTTCAGCTATCAATGGATGCTTAAAAGTTCCATTAAAGTTTGCATAAGGCTTTCACTGACATGTTCTTAGTTTATTAATGTCTCATACACATATTCTATGGTAGTTTTTTTTGGTAATTTTACGTTAGCTACACAACTAAAAGTTTACATTTAGCATGAGCTGATACATACAGTGCACTGTCCTAGGCTTGCTGCTAACGTTAGCTAGGTTAAATAGAAACTATAACATTAACGTTATCCAATATAAGCCCTTAGCTTGCACTAAAGTTATACGTCTTTATACCGTAAACAACGTTAACATTTTCATCTACGCTTCTGAGAAATTTCCAATCCAATATCCCCCCTCTGGACAGTTCAAAACACTTCTGTTGCCGCATATAAACTATTCTGGAAACGAAGCGCTAGCTACCTGCTGCTAACCATTTAATAGCGATCTCCCCAGAAAAGCAATGCTGCATTCAAGTGTCATCAAGAGTGTTGTAATAACATTGTAGTGCACATTAACAGAGAGCATGATATGTTTGTATTTATCAAGATTAAAATATTGCATCCAGATACACACTGATGATAAACATGCTTTATGGTATTATCATTATGATAATATAATGATAGAATACAATATATGTAGCCTTAATAATTTATTTTTTGCCTACATTTTGTCTTTCACTTTGTGACGCCAACCCCAGCCCAAAGGGGCCACTATACTAATGTAAACAAAATACAAATAAATAAGTCAGAACAAGAAATTATTTTTAGCACTGAAATGATTAGTCGATTCATCGGTAAGTCAATTGACACGAACTTAATTTGCAACTATTTTCATGATTGATTAATCGATTAAGTCATTTTTCAAGACAGACAAAACAAGCAAACTGATTACGTCAACTTGGGCCTTTAGGAAATGTGATGGTCATTTTCTGACATCTTAGAAGCCAAATGATTTATAAAGAAAGTAATTGATAACTGGTAATTGATAATGAAAATAATAGTAATTTGCAAACCTAAATATTTTCTTACACACCCTATGTTACAATTTTGTTGTTCTTTGTAAAAAAAAATATGAATTACTGTCACATTTGTAAAGTGGAAGACATAGCCTAACTAATTGTCACTGACCGAGGGCATCTTATATGTTTGGGCAAGTAGCATACAATTGCAGGTTTTTTTGACTGCTCAATAATTTAATGTAGGCCCACATCTTCTTTGTCAATTCAGTTTATGCTGTTATGATATAAAACAAAAAATCAAGAGTGTCCCTATAAGAGTATCCGAGGAGCCTGAAGGTAGCATAGCTTCTCCCTAACCATGCCCCCTGCGCCATAAATGGGCGGCGCCTGAGCAATGAGGTAATCGGGGTAAACAGTAAAGATGGCGACGTCTGTAGCCGGAGAGGTGCAACAAAGTCTAAATTGGATTATTTCTGACCATCAAACTAAAAAACTGACCGACCTGCCGACCGAGTTACTCGAACACATCCTGTGCTTCCCTGTCCTCAAACATCTCGACATTTGTAACGTTTCCTGCTGCTGCAAGCGGCTACACGACGTCTGCCATGGAAGGGGGAAGGTCTGGGGACACCAGTATAAACTCAGGTGCTACGTTTTATTGTGGTATTTCGTCGGAGGTTTGGCTTTGGTGGCTTTTCACCACTATCTCCCTGTCCTTTTATTATGTGTCTTGTTGAGAGCCCTAAATCGCCCATTGTCTGCTTAAAGGTGGGTTCTTTCATTGCGGACTAACAGGCAGCTGTCAGCCATTGACGTTTTGCTGATGCACCAAATTCATCATCCCGCCAGGCCAGTCGCAAGCTTCTACTCTGCAGACAACTATGAAGCTTGTAAATCTTATTCGTTATAATAGTTCACAAGTTGAAAGTTATACTCCATTATCCAGAACTGCCGAAAGTGAATTTGTGTGACCTTGAATGTTACATGCAGCCTGTTAACTGCAGGAAAGTGCAGCTAATGCCAAAGGCCTCCTGATTTATAGGTTGTTAGTCTCCTGATTGCTTTCCTATGGGCTAATAGAAAACCACGTCTGCTGCAGGATGATAACTGATTTCATAGACATTTCATTTAGTGCTTCAGGCAATATGCTGCTAAACATATTCTGAGCGTGCCCAATAGTGTCACTGAAATAACAATTGTACTGCCTCCATCAACAGATGGCCAAGACTGCAGAGGTTTTACCGTCAGAATGAGTGCTGTGACTGGCTCAGAGAATACAAAACACGCCATCGAGTTGGTATACAAATACGAAGGACCGTGGAATCAATCTCAAAGAGATTCTTCACAGAAGTCGTAAGTAATCAAGACTGCATTATCATGATTATTATGTTGTTACAGTAGACTTGTTTAGGTCCATTAAATGGATGTAAATAATGTAAACAATAGTCAAGTTTTAAGAAAAAATTTCGTCACACATGCACCATTTGAGTAAAACAAATATTATTTGTCTCTGTAAATTGGCAGGCCTTTTGTGGGTGTGTGGTCTGTGTGTGGGTGCATGTTTGTGCAAGAAAATGCAAGCTTTCCATGTTCCAAACTAACCCAGAGATCTGTATCTCAGCCCTGCGTTGGCCAGGTGCTGGGAGACAGCTTTGCAGAGATCGAGTCACTTGGGATGCCAGAGCACTTCTGTGAAGATGAGCTCCTCTTCATACTCAACTCTGACAAGAGGTGAGAGCAACGGTGTGCACACACAGCAAAACCTTAACGCTTGCCTCTAACCACACGCTGCATTTTGCAATCATGAATGGGTTTGGGAGTTGATCTTGTTAATCCTAATTATGAAAGGTCTTGTTGTGTTGCACACTCACGCCCTTTACACCATTAATGTGTCTCTCTTCCGTTGTGCGCCCATTATTAGGAAAAGCTTGACCTTGAAGTACTATGCAAAGAAAATCCTTTACTTCCTGAGACAACAGAATATCCTGAGGAGTTTGAAGACCTTCCTGGAGCAGCCTGCAGAGCAGCAGTCAGCTTTAGAGGGTGAGGCATGAATACATGTCAAACAACTCAAGTTGCACTGTGCTCTGTTTAGCTTAGACGTCTATGTATGTATGTATGTTTTTGTTATTTAGTGTTAATATAACTGCTTCAGACGTTAGCATTCTGCAATTTAATCTGTGTTTCTTTAGTCTTTTATTTTCAAAGTTGATGCAAGCAGCACTACATTGTGCATTCCCTCTCTTGGTCTTGTCTGCCTCTTTAGGTGCTATACTGGTGGATCAGTATTGTAACCCACTGGCTGATATAACACTGAACAACATATCAGCCCAGCTGGATGAGATCACAGAGAAAGTGAAGAAGATGCTCAGAATCAAGAATCCCTCTCACCCCAGCCTGCGTATCACTCAAGGTGGGCTTTAAAACTCAAAATGAAAACGTATGTTTTTGTTATTGTTTTCTCATGTACTTTCCCTCAGTGTTTCCCAAAATACAAACCCCAATTCTAATGAAGTTGGGGTGTTGTGTAAAACGTAAATAAAAACAGAATACAATGATTTGCAAATCCTTTTCAACCTATATTCAGTTGAATACACTACAAAGACAAGCTATTTAATGTTCAAACTGATACATTTTATTGTTTTTCTGCAAATATTCACTCATTTTGAATTTGATGCCTGCAATACGTGCCAAAAAAGCTGGGACAGGGGCAACAAAAGACTGGGAAAGCTGAGAAACGCTCAAAAAACACCTGTTTTGAAAGGAGCATGGCTCAGCAGGCTCAGTCGTTCACAAGCAAGGATGTGGGCGAGGTTCACCACTTTGTGAACAACTACGTAAGCATATAGTCCAATAGTTTAAGAACGTTTCTCAACGTACAATTGCAAGGAATTTAGGGATTTCATCATCTACAGTCCATAATATCATCAAAAGATTCAGAATCTGGAGAAATCTCTGTACGTAAGTGGCAAGGCTGAAAACCAACATTGAATACCCGTGACCTTCGATCCCTCAGGCGGCACTGCATTAAAAACCGACATCATTATGTAAAGGATATTACCGCGTGGGCTCAGGAACACTTCGGAAAACCATTGTCAGTTAACACAGTTCGTCTTTACATCTACAAGTGCAAGTTAAAACTCTACCATGCAAAGCGAAAGCCATATATCAACGCCGCTGGCTTCTCTGGGCCTGAGCTCATCTGAGATGGACTGACTCAAAGTGGAAAAGTGTGCTGTGGTCTGATGAGTCCACATTTGAAATTTGTTTTTGAAAATCATGGACGTAACAGTTTTTTGTTTTTGTTTTTTAAATATCAATACCAGTATATTTGGGCAAATGTGTCAGCTGGATAAGAGCCATCTTTTCCCTTTCAGCCAAAGTTCTTATGAAGTTTCATTTCTTGTTTATGACCTAGGTGACTGTTTTGTCGTAGAGGACTTAGAGCTCCAGAGGCAGGTGGTGTGTGCCCTAAACTCTGTATTGTATGAGCAGCTTCAGTACAAAGGCAATGAGTTTGACTTCTACAACCCTCTCAACTCGTACATCCACCAGGTACAGCCTTGATGTGTTTTTTAAGTAACAAGCTTTTCAATAATTTAACTATTTTAATTTGAGAATATTTTTACTTTCATTTGACTGACCTTTTTTTTTTTTTAGGTGCTACTACGCCGTACAGGCATTCCCATAAGCCTCTCTGTCCTCTACATGACATTAGCCCGGAAGCTGGGGGTTCAGGTGGAACCGGTCAACTTTCCCAATCACTTCCTTCTGCGCTGGTGCCAAAAACAAAGAGGGTACGGTTTGAAATGAATGAATGTTTAATAGCTTTCAACGTTTTAAGGGTATAGCTGTCATTCACACACACATTCACATTCAACTCATTTGACTGTTTTTCCTTTATTCACATCCATTTGATACATTTAAAACTTGTATAAAACTTCAAAGTTGTATAAATTGGTAATATTCAGAGAACTATGCACCGACCTAGTCTTCCACACAACTAGAGAGATAGAGAAAGCGCTGTCATCGGTCATTACACATTGCATTGTGTCCTGTTATCAATCTGTAGCATGTGCAACCACACTGATATCTTGGTTCCTCCCTCATAGGATTGTGTTTTGGGTTAGGTTTTATTAAATCTGATTCTGCGTGTCAATTTCCATCCTTATCAAACCCAGGTTCCCATTGTGGTCATGTTTGTGTATGAAAAGAATATGTTTGGAGCATAATCCATCTTGTTTTATAGTAGATTTTGGCTGCCATAAACAAAAACAATTTCAACATTTTGAGTGTCTTTTTTTTGGTAAAATGGTTAGATTAGAGAATATTGGATTTTACTTTGTATTGCCGTGGACAAGTTGAATGTGCTGTTTTACTTGAATTGGATGTACTCCAAAGAAGTGCATGATTGCACTACACTGTACCCACACACACACACTACACAGCAGTAAACTCCACACCGCAATCATGATTTTGCTGTATCACTACGGTCTTTTATAAAACCTTGCCACGCTTTTGAGAATTTGCTCCAGTCCACTATATTGGAAATACTGCTTATATACATTGATGGTTTATTGATTTATTAAGATACAATTTGTGATGGATGTCTGTGAAATGTATCTACCTACTAGATCTATTACTAGTATTACTTTGTCCCTGCAGGAGTGAGGACATCTATGACTATGTCTACGTTGATGCCTTTGGTAAAGGCAAACAACTGACAGCCAAGGAGTGCGAGTACCTCATTGGCCACCAGGTGACGGCAGACTACTACAGTGCCATCAGCACCACCGAGGTGCTGCTCAGGATGGTGGGAAACCTGCTTAACATCGGTAAAAGAGGGTAAGAGAAACTGAACACCTGACTGACACTGCTGAATCTCTTCTGCAGGAGAGATGGCTTGGTGGAGGATTGATGAGGCATGGGGATGTTGTGGAATGTTATCTAAAAACAGAATAAATAATTTGAACGCAGTTAATGGTTGCTAGAATAAATAGATGTAATTTTTACTTCACCTGCACTGTGTGGTTTCTTTCAGGGAGGGCAATGAGAAATCCTACCAGCTGCTGAGAGACTCTCTGGACCTTTACCTCACTATCAACCCAGATAATGTGCAGTACCTGCTGCTGCAGGCACGCCTCTACTTCCACCTGGGCATCTGGCCAGAAAAGGTCAGGACACACAACCTGATGTTGTTTTCTAATGCTTTCTAATATAATTCAATTCATAAAGTGTTACTATTATTCAGTTTGAAGCACTTACCATATAGCCCATAGTATTTCACCTAACCACATTGTCCATTGATGTTTTTCCTCTGTCCAAGGTGCTAGACATCCTGCAGCACATTCAGGCATTGGATCCCTCCCAGCACGGGGCAGTGGGTTACCTCGTACAGCACACGCTGGAGCACATCCAGCACAAGAAGCATCCTGTTACACCTGAGGTGAAGAAGCGCAGCGTTTCCGAACACCTGGAGGTCCAGTATTCGGTCGGCCTCATCATGAAACACAAGCGGTGGGTCACACGTAGCCTGTGGGTCACACACATGTAGGACCGCAATCCTTCTCTGTTAACACGTCTCTTTGCAATTTTCTTATAGTGTGTCTAACCTGTTCCATCTCTTCCGACAGGTCAGGATATAACTGTGTGATCTACGGCTGGGACCCAAAGTGCACCATGAGTCAGGAGTGGATCACCACCATGAGGGTCCACCAGCTGTCCAATGGGGCCAACCAGCCGTTCTACAACGTCCTCGTACAGGACGGAACATGTCGCTATGCAGCGCAGGGTATGAACCATTTACACCAGTATGGTGTTGAAATAATATCCTCATGGTGAACATATGTTTGCAGGTTGTGTGATAATGAAATTAAAAAAGGAAATGCATCATAGATATGTATATACTGTATGTTTTGATAAATGCTCTTGGGAAGACCTGTATCATTGCTACTAAAAAATCAAGCTAAAGAGCTAAATGCAGAAAGATAAATTCATGATTTGCTAAAATCACAAGGCGTAGCAAGAATGCATTAATGATGCCAAAGATGCTGAGAACTTCCACTCTAATGGTGCAAGCATACTTTGTGCACATAGTATTTGCTGGTTATTTGGGAGAAAATTTCAAATGTAATGTACGCTATCAATGCAGCAGCTCGACTTCATGTCAAATAATTACCGTCTCTTTAATTTAATTTGCAGGAATGGTATATAATTGGAACATATAACCAACTGATGTCAGCTGTCATGTTATCTACTGAAAACACATAAAAGGAAACTGCTAGTTGATAAGACGAGAGGAAGTCAGCGCCACAAACAATGTCACACTCAACTTCTCATACAAGCATGTAGACGAACGACTACATGGGTAAATTAAGCTTAATATATTCTAACTCCAGGTGGAGTAAACATTAATCCCTGTCTGTACTTCCAAATTGGTAGGTCCCTTTTTGGACATGATAGGTGATAGAAACTTCATGCTTAACTTATTAAAGCCCATAATATATTAATACTTAATGTCATATTAGTAGTGTTTATGTGAATTTCATACTGTATATGTTGATCCAGAAGTATTGACTATTAATAATGCATTAGTCAGTAGTATTTTACATCACCCTTCTTTGTGACTTATACCTTTCCCCCACAGAAAGCTCCTCCCTAATAGGCTCGCTCATATGTTCCATTGTGCTTACCTGCTCACTCTGCTGTTCAGTCTGCTGATGATGATGATGCTGCTACACAGCTTTTATTATTGTATATGTGTTATCTTTGCCTTCTTCACCACCTCAACATTCTCACACACACACACTGACTATTCTTTACACACCCTGAAGGGAATTTGTATTGCTCTCATCAGCTATCCTATCTGCTTTGCAGGAAGTGAGAAGACGTGAAGCTGTGATGACAAAATAAATTACAATTGACATTTTCTTGATAAACTCAATATTTTGATATGAGAGTTATCTGTTTTCTATGTATATTAGTAATGGTGGGGACTGTTTTGTATGGATTCTTCACCTCCACTTTAACTTGTTTATACAATTTTTAGGTTACCTTTTATGTAAATGATCTCTTATCAGAATGTCACACTTTTCCATTGTTGTTCCTCAGAGAACCTGGAGCCCCACTCGGCCCCCCTGGAGATCGGCCACCCGGAGGTGGGACGTTACTTCTCAGAGTTTGCCGACACCCACTATTTTGCCAACGAAGAACTGCAGACACGATACCCAGAGGACATGGTTGAAACGTTGGGTACAGTGCAGGAGCTTTACCACAGACTGACACCTGGCACTGGGAACCAGGACCAGGCTCTTGCCACAGACCAAAACAACCACCAAGCCATGCCCATGTAGCAAAGTTGCTGTGTCCAACTACCTGCTGAATGGGGCTAACCAATTACTGGTCACCCATTCTCGATTCACAATTCCACTTAGCTGTTGCTTTGTTACATATACTCAAGACCAGGACATGTGTAATGGAGAGCTTTACAGCCAGTATACAGTATTTTCAGAAACTGAGGATTTGGTGTAACAAGAAATGATTCACAATAGTTTTATACCACGTTCAGGTTACTGTGCAGGTACGGAAATATTTATTTGAACATTTCCATGTCTGGAAAAGTGTTAAAAGAGACCACAAAGTCTTGAAACATGCAGCAAAGAGTGCTACTGTTTTGATACACGCATCTAAATACTACAGTCTACAGTGAAAACAAAGACTATGAAGGGATATGGCCTAGTTTAGGGTCATTATCCAGGATACAGGATCCTCAAATCCAGTCACGAAGTTGAGTTTGGAAAAAGGCATGGAAACCCAAAATAGCGCACAAGTAGACACCTTGAGGAAAAGAAATGTAGACTAGTACAAGTACACAGTTAAGTGGATGAGTAAGTTCAGGATGGGTATCCCAGGTACTGTAAATCTTCTTCTACCTAGAACCAAGGAATGCTCCTTTACCCAGAGCTCCCTGCACCCAACACCAGTCAAATATAAGCCCCCAGCATTTAGTCCAAGCCCTAAGTTACAGTGCCACACAAAAGACTATAAAGAAGATCCTTTGTAAATTAACTTCTACTTTTAATTCCCCATCTTTTATCACTTTCATGCACTTAACGAAAGTTTAACTTTCAAATTTGTAGATCACCTTGTTTGTTTCCCTGTATATTTACAAGTGAAACATGTAGGATGTCATGACTCATCAGTGTTGTTGAGGTGTTAATGGAAAAACTAAAGAATCAATACGGACACCACTGACTTGAAACAGAAATGACACTGAGCTTTGAGGAAACTACAAAAAAATAAAGCGTTTCAAGTTTTTTTTTCTAGCTTCTCTCTGATTTATTTTACTGAGCTAAGTTGAGCATTTATTAACTAATGTAACGCACAACACTAATCACGATTTACTGCAGAAAACTGAAGAGAAACCGGAAGACAGCAGGTCATTTATCCACAGGATGCATGGATTTAGGACCTTGAGGACGCCAGATGTTTCCAGGACGCCAGCAGCAGCCTATAGTTGCACTGACCCACCGAAAACATCGCGATAAATCAGCGGCAGCACAGAAAAGTTGAGCAAGTTGAGCTAGTCGAGCCAGATTATGCGCCCTGACGCACCCGTGGAACAGCAGCGATGGGAGCTTCGCAGACGCGCACCGAGCAGTACCAGGATCTGGCTGATAAAACTGGATGTAAGTAGGGAAAAAACCCATTAGGAACTCCTTTTTTTCTAGAAACCATATAGGCTACCTGCTGATCCAGTGAAGCCTACGGCGTTGTTATTAAATCGTTCATTTTAAAGGTGCCAAAGTGGGTTGGCGGTCGTCAATAACTGAAAGATGATACAGATGACAGAACACATTAAACCTGATCCTCTTACCAGATCATTAAGCTATGTGGAATGCCAACCGTTGAACAAATGCACCTTAATGCAGTGATGTTTTAAATGTATTTAGCGATGTATTTAGCAATGTATTTAGCGCCGGTTTTTAGTAATAAACCATAAACTGGCACACAGCGACATTTTAAGTAAACTACACAACAGGGACGTCGTTAGGCCTATTTTAGGGGGGCTGAAGCTACCCCAAAATGTTCCTAAGCCCCCCCAAATAAGAAAGTGCACTCTGTATCACTCACTACGTGGAATCAATCTTCCTTCACCATTCATCTGTTGATGCCGTCGTGCACTGCAGTCTGTTTTATTTTTATTTCACGAACTGTCAACTGGTCGAAATAGCAGTGTTTAAGAGAGAGGCTCTAGAGCGGCCGCTTGCACGGTCACGGTATGTGGACGAGCGAGGTAGAGAGTTACTGAAGAGAGAGAGCGCCAGGCAGCATTAAAACACAGCAGTAAATCAGAGAAATGTTGTTTTCGCCGATTTATCACTCGAAATGCAACTGTAGCAAGTATCTCACTATCATCAACGTTATCCAAATTCATAATTAGAAACAACAAATAATATATCCAGCTACAAAAAAGCCGGAAAGTCGAAAGTTAGACAGAAGTACAAAGAGTCAATGGCTATGAAGATGATACACCGTCTTGTCTCTTCTTATTGGTTTAAACTGGCAGCTTTCAGAATGCTGCAGACCGGTGTGTTGCAAGTAGCTGCAGGATTTATCTTGTCTCGTTATTGTACCAGTATAACCTTCAATTGATGAGAGAGAGAGAGAGAGAGAGAGAGAGAGAGAGAGGCATAGCCTAAACTAAATTATTTCATAATATTTATTATATATTCTAACCAACTTAACAACCAACTTAACTTTCTGCATTCCTTTGCTGTAATAAATTAAACAAGTATGTAGATGTTGCCTAAATGTAGACTAGGCCATACATGAACATACATACATACATACTTTGATTCATCTAGTCATCAGGTTATTAAAGTCAGCCATACTTTAAATCCTTGTCAACCATATTGCAACAAGCTAGTTCAGTGTATCATGCCTGACTGGAGTAGTGTGTTTTTCTTTAGGAGTGGGAAGGGCAGACATCATGTTGCCTGTTTCGTCATTTGGGCTACCTTGTTGAGTGCAGCGGCACTGAGGACATTATATTTCACACAATTTAAGCTCTTTTTTGAAAAATGAAATAGGATTAGTCCAACGAATCGTTCGGTTTGTAATGCGCACCTAACCGAAAGCCTCGTACCGAATGGTTCAATACGAATACGTGTATCGTTACACCCCTAGTAATGAAATAGTCTTATTTTTACCGGCAACATATCTAATAGAGAGAGGAATTAGGTTTGGTATTACTTTACCACACATTTACACGGGCAGATAGATAGCGGTTAAGTCTTAGCCTAAAGAAGAACTCAGCAGGAGAACAGTCTTAGGTCAAAATTAGTTGAAAACGCCAAACCCATCTTGGTATGGGAACAGGCAGAGCCAGATTATGGTGTGTAAACCTTAAGTGTGTGGTCACTAGTCCACACGGTAAGTTAATGATTCAAGGAGCTATTTGAAATGTCATAAAAAGACAATCCCAGTGGAACACGGTTTGTTTGCTTTTCCATTAAACTGATAGTAGAGCTGCACGCCAGTTTAATTAAAGTAAATATCTCACTGTTTAATCATAATCCACTATTATTACAATTTTAAAATAAAATCAAAAACATTTCAATAAGAATAATCTACTGTTTCTTATCATGTTGGATGGCGTTAAAAAACAATTGAAGAAATGCAGGATGCTTGTTGATGGGTATGGAATAATTATGGCTGTATTGTTGACATACTTTCATGCTGTTGGTGTTTGCTTCTTTCAGTTTCACTGGAGCAGATTGAAAACCTTCACAAAAGATTCCAGCAGCTGAGTGATAATGAAGAGACAATAAAGTACAAGTTTTTTTTTTTTTTTTTTATCCTGCACTTGTGGCAAAGCCCTGCTAGTCAGCTGCATTTGGTTTAAATGGAAACCATTCATCTTTTGCAGTCACCACTAAAAATGAAAAACACTTGCATGTTTGCTAGAACTGGATTGTGGGAGTTTCTGGCACAGAAGCAAATGAGCAACATATCATGACACACACAGGCTTAACTAATGCAAACACAGACACATTACTCAAATACGATGCATCAGGCATGCAGAGCTGACATGTACAGTACTATAAACACACAGTCATTAATGTATAAACGCACACAAAACTGCCAAAGTGGCATGTCGGTAGTAATGGATAACAAGTTACTTCCCTTTAAAAAGAGAGTGGGAATAAATGTTGTCCATAGCAGATATTTCTTCAGACCGTAACCCTCAGACAGAGTTACTGTTCAGGTTACTTCCCATAAATAATAGTATGCATGCTGAACTAAAGTATGTTTTTTATTTTTTATTTTATTATGATGGACTTTCTTTTGTCACACTGCAGTAGAGAACACTTGGACAGCATACCGTCCCTTGCTAACAACCCAATCAGAAAGCAAATTATTGAAGCATTCTTCGATAAAAGGTGAGTACAGCCAAATTCCACCCCACTCTGTGTCCACCCTATGGCTGATGGCCATGTGAGCTGATATATTCTTACTACTATCATGATATTTTTTTGAATACATTCAAAGCAATTTCAAACCAAACCCTATTATATGATCTGTGAAAAGTAAACATTTTCTGACATATAAAATGATCAAAAACCAGTTTGTCCAAGCAATGACATTTCTCAACTTACTTTTTAAATTTTAAATCTAAGATATAGGCCCTTTTTATCAGCTCTAAATATGATGTAGGTTTCTTCCTGTCCACAGCTGTGTAATGTAGAATATTAGCAGTTAAAGTTATATTTGTGCACATTGGAAAAGAAGCTGTGTGCAGTCATTGAGGAAGTGGTTCAAGGAAATGTCATTGACGCACAAAGTTTAACCTTAACTATAGTTTAAGCATTTTATGGCATAAGAGTTTATTGTGTAGTAGACAGATAAACAGAAACACAAAGGTAGTTCAAGTTACAGAACAGACGAGGAAGTTGCACCACAAGGTCTTGTGTGTGTGTGTGTGTGTTTGTGAAGATAACAGTTTCTGTTTAGAAACTAGGAGGCACCCCCCTGTGAAGAGAGAATAAAGACATAGGGAAAACTCAGATCAGCGTTCACTTCAGACAAGATCTTGGTGGACCAGCTCTGATTTAATGTATGTTGCCAGGGAAACTTAGATGCTGTTCATGAACCCACAATTGTGTTGTAACTTCTTATGCTGGACTCAGTAAACTTTGCTTAACTGAACTCTTCGTCTCAGATAGATCCTTGTGTTCTGGTAAACTTAAGTCTGATGTAAGAAGGCGTGGGAATTAACAAATTGGAGTCAGATTTGACAGGCCTTAGGACCTTATTTTAGACACAATGCCCTCTGCAGTAAACACAACCTGTAAAAGTAGCAATGAAATTCTCTTGTATGCTTTTTGTGTGTTTAATTATGATTTCTCTACTCAATTAAATCCTAATTTATACAGTTTGACATTTTGAAAAAATATGCTCAAAACCTTTCTTGCCAGGTCAATTGATGAGCTAACTGGTGGATGGATAGTTTTAAATTCAGAGTTTTTTTTAGATGCTTTAACCCCAGGAATGTTTAGTCTAGTTTAATCAAACTCTGAGTGTTTAGTGCTTTACTTCTGTTTTTTTAGTCAAATGATGACAATGCCATTTAAATGAGCAGTAGAAATCCTATCCATTAACTAAAGGAAACAACCACTAACACAAGTCATGTGCACACTACATAACAAAACACATTTTCAAGATGTTTCATCGGACAAATTCAAGAAATTCTTGCAAAACCAGAACACTTGTGATCATCTGCATTGAATTGGTCTATTTACAACTTGAGAAAATGCTGCTGTTGGTAGTTTAAAAAAGCCAGATGGCTGAACTTTGATTTCTTCTCTCTGTGATGCAGGAACCAGCATCAGGATGAGGTGGGCTCCTGCGAGGAGATTGGCTTCGAGCAGTTCCTCATGGTCATGTCCCACTTCCGCCCTCCATCCTTGAAGACAACAGAGGAGGAGAAGGAAGCTATGAGAAAAGAGAAGCTTCGCTGTAAGACACTGCTTAATAACAGTATTAGATACAATCAGATATACTTGTAGGTTAAAAGGTCCTACGACATGCTGCTTTTTGGATGCTTTTATATAGGCCTTAGTGGTCCCCTTGTTAGGGAAAGCTGGAGAAAATGTGGACCCAAAATGCAGAGGCGGAAACTGAGGAACGTTAGATGATTTAATAAAAATAAAAGTATACAAAACCAAAAGGAGTCCTGGAAAACTAGCAGGCAAAAACGGAATCCAAAAATAAAGTACAAGTAAAACAGAAACTAAAACACGAACAGGGAAGGAAAACAAACTGGAGACAAAACACACAGGAATGAAAAACTGGCTACAAGACACACACACAATGATCTGACACAGGACAAGGGGAACACAAAAACTAAATACACAGGGTAACGAGGTAACACAAGACAGGTGACACAAGGGCTGGGAAACAGGTGAAACACATTAGGGCTGGGCAGAACAATCAAAAAAGGCGGGAAAACACAAGACATAAAGTAAAACCAGACTAGACAAGACAGAAAAGCAATAAAACAGGAAACTGAGCAAAATACAGAACAGAAACAGACTACCAAAATAAGATAAAACACACCAACCCATAACACCCCTAATACTGTATCTGAAGTCTCTTTCCTGAAATTCAGCCTTGGTGCAGAATTACAGCCACTAGAGCCAGTCCCACAATGAGCTTTACTTAGGATGTGCCATTTCTGTGTCTGTAGTTTTAAATGCTATTGAGGAGGAGAGAGGCGGGGCAAGGTGGAGGGTGGGGTTGTGGCCTTGTCCAACTGCCACTTTGCTTGTTTGCAAGCCATGGTGTCTCTCTCTTTCTCATGGGCGGGCCAAATTCTCTGGGTGGGCAAAGCAGAGAAAGGGGAGGTAACCTTGCTCCTTATGACCTCATAAGGAGGAGATTCCAGATTGGCCCATCTGAGCTTTCATTTTCTCAAAGGCAGAGCAGGATACCCAGGGCTCGGTTTACACCTATCGCCATTTCTAGCCACTGGGGGACCATAGGCAGGATGGGGGAACTCATATTAATGTTAAAAAACCTCATAAAGTGAAATTTTCATGCCATGGGACCTTTAAGATTCTCAGCGGTTAGTCTAGGACCAAAGCCTTCTCTCCTGTCTTTCCCTGTGTGTGTCTCAATAACAAAATACCAGGAAGAGAGTGCAACATTCAGTGTACAGTGTATAACAAATCGGTGATGTCAACAACTTATTTTTATCACTACCGACATGCCACGAGGAGTGTGGTGAGGCGTAGCTGCATGTGTGAGCACCGGATCTTTCACTGCATGTCAGCTATCACATTGAGAGGCTTGTAGGTATTAATGGTTTGGCTGTGAACAGTGCAAGTACAGCAGCTTTACAACTGTCACAAATGGAATAAGATCGTTTGT
Source organism: Sander vitreus (assembly GCF_031162955.1). Taxonomy (NCBI): domain Eukaryota; kingdom Metazoa; phylum Chordata; class Actinopteri; order Perciformes; family Percidae; genus Sander; species Sander vitreus. Next base: position 27,437,586 of record NC_135859.1, read on the forward strand.
AGCCACCGAGTCGGGACCCAAATTCAGCCTCGTTTATCATTATTCCATTAGATTATAATAGGTTTGATCTATTCCAGGAGGTATTTCAGGATTTAGTAATTTACGTTTCTGGTGTGTCATCCTGTATTTTGATCAATAATTGAAATACTAGGGGCCCTACATTCATTTCTCGCCAGGAGGCCTTGCCGTGTTGTACACATTCCTGAACCCATTTGTTTACTCTAATGAAAGCCAATTTACTGACACAGAATGAGGCCATTGTCTGTGGTGTTTTAAGTAAGATATAATTTGGGTATGTCCTCAGCTGACTCTTGCCCAATAAAGGACTTTAGATGATATTCAAACGAGTTAAACAAGTTAAAATCCCTTTGTTTCAAGTTATGCAGTTGGGACTACTTCAACAAACCTACAGTCAGGTCCATAAATATTGGGACATCGACACAATTCTAATCTTTTTGGCTCTATACACCACCACAATGGAGTTGAAATGAAACGAACAAGATGTGCTTTAACTGCAGACTTTCAGCTTTAATTTGAGGGTATTTACATCCAAATCAGGTGAACGGTGTAGGAATTACAACAGTTTGTATATGTGCCTCCCACTTTTTAAGGGACCAAAAGTAATGGGACAGATTAACAATCATAAATCAAACTTTCACTTTTTAATACTTGGTTGCAAATCCTTTGCAATCAATTACAGCCTGAAGTCTGGAACGCATAGACGTCACCAGACGCTGGGTTTCATCCCTGGTGATGCTCTGCCAGGCCTCTACTGCAACTGTCTTCAGTTCCTGCTTGTTCTTGGGGCATTTTCCCTTCAGTTTTGTCTTCAGCAAGTGAAATGCATGCTCAATCGGATTCAGGTCAGGTCATTCCATTTCTTTCCCTTAAAAAACTCTTTTGGTTGCTTTCGCAGTATGCTTCGGGTCATTGTCCATCTGCACTGTGAAGCGCCGTCCAATGAGTTCTGAAGCATTTGGCTGAATATGAGCAGATAATATTGCCCGAAACACTTCAGAATTCATCCTGCTGCTTTTGTCAGCAGTCACATCATCAATAAATACAAGAGAACCAGTTCCATTGGCAGCCATACATGCCCACGCCATGACACTACCACCACCATACTTCACTGATGAGGTGGTATGCTTTGGATCATGAGCAGTTCCTTTCCTTCTCCATACTCTTCTCATCACTCTGGTACAAGTTGATCTTTGTCTCATCTGTCCATAGGATGTTGTTCCAGAAATGTGAAGGCTTTTTTAGATGTTTGCCTGTTTTTGAGGCTCACCAATGGTTTACATCTTGTAGTGAACCCTCTGTATTCACTCAGGTGAAGTCTTCTCTTGATTGTTGACTTTGACACACATACACCTACCTCCTGGAGAGTGTTCTTGATCTGGCCAACTGTTGTGAAGGGTGTTTTCTTCACCAGGGAAAGTATTCTTCGGTCATCCACCACAGTTGTTTTCCGTGGTCTTCCGGGTCTTTTGGTGTTGCTGAGCTCACCGGTGCGTTCATTCTTTTTAAGAATGTTTTCTTAAATTTGTTTTCTTGATTTGGCCACACCTAATGTTTTTGCTATCTCTCTGATGGGTTTGTTTAATATAATAATGATGGCTTGCTTCACTGATAGTGACAGCTCTTTGGATCTCATATTGAGAGTTGACAGCAACAGATTCCAAATGCAAATAGCACACGTGAAATGAACTCTGGACCTTTTATCTGCTCCTTGTAAATGGGATAATGAGGGAATAACACACACCTGGCCATGGAACAGCTGAGCAGCCAATTGTCCCATTACTTTTGGTCCCTTAAAAAGTGGGAGGCACATATACAAACTGTTGTAATTCCTACACCGTTCACCTGATTTGGATGTAAATACCCTCAAATTAAAGCTGAAAGTCTGCAGTTAAAGCACATCTTGTTCGTTTCATTTCAACTCCATTGTGGTGGTGTATAGAGCCAAAAAGATTAGAATTGTGTCGATGTCCCAATATTTATGGACCTGACTGTATATGATAGTGTGCTTAGCTGTACATGAAGGACACAAGAGGCATATAAAATGTGCGGAGTGGACCGGGCTAAGTGCAGGTGGCAGGAGGGGAAGATTAGGGGGATTAGTGCCAATTTCTGCCTTGTGGCATCCAAGCAGGTAAGTCTGGCATGCATAATAGCTACTTAGCTCAGTAATTTGTGAATAGTGGGGTGTGTCTCTAATTGTAGCCCCAGCCATTTCTCAAAGTGCAAAATATCTGTAGCGGGTTGGATTGTAGTCGTCTGAGGGAGGAATTAGCATTTTAAAGGGCTTTCGTTGCCTCGGTGTGATTCTTTATACATTTAGCAGTGTTTTTTCTGATGTGGCCTTAAGGGGACCTGCTTAGTTATTCTACTTTCTTATCTCTGCTTCTTCAAACATGCCTCTAATCACAACTTTCTCCAGTCTATTACTGAGATCCTGTCTTCTCTGACTTGATGATGGAAAGTTCCTTAGAAATCAGACTAATCTCTAAATTCTTCCATTCTGTCTTCCCAGTCCTGTTCAACATGCATGACACAGACAATGATGGCACCATCACTCTGGTGGAGTACAGGAAGGTAAGATAACCTGACCATGCCAGCCTTTGTCTTAGGCTTGCATGATTACGAGCATTTTTACAATACAAGTTGTCTCCAAAAAAAGCATCTATTTTCAATAAATTCACTTTTGTAATGTAGTATGGGACATACATTCATTTAATCATATAAAACTGCACAAGATTAAGGGTGTATGGAAATATATATTATTTATTAGTCTGGAATTAATGGTAAATAGTGTCCCATCCACTGCTTTCAATTTAGACTGCAAATATTGAGCTCAAATAAACCCCTGCTGTTTGGTACAGTTCTACAACTCAAAATGAAAGTAAATCGAAGCAAACGTTGATGTGGAAGTTCACTTTAAACCTGGAAAAGGCAGTTTGACTAAAACTTTATTTAAAAAAAAATGTATTCACCTCTTATTTGATTCACGTCATACTTAATTTCCACGAACCATTTTTCTTTCACGCATCACAGCCAGACCTGACCATTTATTCCATCTAAACTAAACTGGATCTTATGATGAACAAAAGAGAAAGATTTAAAAATAAACATTTAGTACACACGAACTGTATTTACTTTCAGCAATGTGTTTTAAAGGCCCTGTACAGCCATGAATTTACTGTTTTTCTGATTGATTATATTGCTCAGGGTTGAAGTATGGTGGAGCTATTCTGGAAATGACATGTCATCACAAAACTCCATGTATTTTCAAAATTATTAGGTTCAAGTTGTCCCACCCGAATGAGTGCAACGAAGTTATGTAACACGAAAATGAATAATGCTGTTTTTACACACCCATACAGTCATGAGCAGAGGTATAATCAGCAAAAATGGTAAAAACACCTGTGTGGCTGGATCGTTGAAGTGCAGTAGTTTTAAAATGTTCTAGATATAGCAGTCAGCTAGCAATACAAATACAATAACACTTTGACAGGTTTTATGTTTTGTTGTTATCTAAATGTTTACATCAATTACATTGGACTTGCATTATAGTAGTGAAATTAAAGAATCTTGGTAAGTAGTTTGCTTCAATTCTGCATCATTAGACTCACACACTCTCTGTTAACGTTACTGATAGACTTCCAAACGTGTGGCTGGACAGCGGCACACACAGACACACACACACACACACACACACACACACACACACACGCACACAGACACACCCGCTGCCCGCTGCCCGCAGCACACACAGACACACACACACACACAGACACACACACACACACACACACACACACAGATACACACACACACACACACACACCGGCCGTTTTTTGACTTCCAAACGTGCGGCGGGCTGCCCTGCGTTTGGAAGTCTATCAGTAACGTTAACGGACGTGTGTGAGTCTAATGATGCCCGCTGCTGTGGTCCGCTGTATGGGTTAAACAGAGGCTGCACAGTTTGACTGGCCCTCGCGGCCTCGAAACACTACCGGCACACCGGAAAAAGTCCCGACTCTCCCACTCGCCACTCCGCTACTGGTTAAGTGTATTACATTGCAATATAAATGGAAACAACAACTTAATTTATTAATATCAGGGAACATGCCTGCCACACTCGCAGTTACCCGGTAACTAGACCACCAACTACGCTGACCTGATGGAGCAAAACAGCCGGCAACTCATGGTGCTCTGTACCCAGCGCACGCTCATCTTTTCTGGGGTAACTGAACCACCAACTAGGCTACCGCTCACCTGGAGCACCACGACCGGCAGCCCGCGATGAAATGTGAAAAGTGTCAGCATTCCCTATACAGCCTGGAACACTGCATTTACGACCGTGATTCGTTTTCAATATCCTTGAAAAACTTCCAAACTTTCTTCTTTGTAATTCCCGTGGAAATGCACAGCTCGCAGCTAAACTAGTGTGTCAGATTTGCGCGAGCTACATTTAGAACACCAGCCGGTCTCAGACCTGTGGTCTCTAGGCCTATGTAAATTTTGGGGCGTGACAAAGGCCGATTAAGATACAGCCACCGAGTTGACGTCAACTATTAGCTTCGTTGGGATTCGCCCGTTTTCAGAGGCAGTTTCAAATTGTGAGATTTGCATAGTAAAAATGTGTCAATGGGACTTTGAGGTTCTCTGTATGCCCATTTCATCCACCGAACTGTCGTTATTTAACTACGACAAGGTAAACTCGGTTTTGCATTCTATCACCCCTTTAAGTTACTAAAAAGGAGAGATGATAGGATACACGCAGGAGAAGCCCCCTGGAGAATTTTTTTTAGAAACAGCTGAACTGACCATTTTAAAGCATTCTGAAGCAGAATTCCTAGATCAGAGATTCTCAAAGTTGTGATGGCGTGCCTATTTAGGGAGCCAGCATATGATTGAGAGTCTCACAAGAAAAGTGCACACAAAACAAAATATCTTTTCCATTTAACTTTTATATTAAACGGCCGAGCTGTCCAAATCGCTACGATTAAAATACAATGCATGCATTTCCTGTCATGTTTAGGAGCTGACAAAATGTTTCTGAGGGCTGCCATTGGCATGTGGGCCGCACTTGCCATGTACAATAACATGACTTTTATAAAGCATTTTTTTTTGGGCATTTTTGGCCTTTATTTTTGACAGGACAGATGAAGACATGAAAGGGGAGAGAGAGGGGGAATGACATGCAGCAAAGGGCTGCAGGTCGGAGTCGAACCTGGGCCTGCTGCATCGAGGATTAAACCTCTACATATGGGCGCCCGCTCTACCAACTGAGCTATCTGGCGACCCTTTTTTAAAGCATTTTAAGACATACTATGTTATAACTTGTTCATGACATTTTAAGGACGTACTATGACCTTTTAATGACATACTGTATTATGACGTTTTATGACATACTTGTTTGTCATTTGCATGACATACTATACTTGCATATTACTGCATTTCACTTTTAATGACATTCTGTAATATGACCTTTTGATGACTTTTTTCACCTACTATATTATGCTTTTTTATGACATTGTAATGACATACTATAACATTTGTTATGACATTGTTATAGCATTATATTACTTGATGACATCCTATCCTATGATTTTTGATGACATTTTTATGACATACTATAAAATGTCAATGTGATAACACAGTATGCCACAAAGTCATAGTAGTTTGTCATCAATACAAAAAACATTATAAAACAAAAAGTCACAATAAAAGTCATAGTATAGTATGTCATAAAAACTTTACCTCTTACTGTCATTTGGAAGTGTCATCCTCCCAAGTTGCCTCACGAGGGTTTAAAGACTAACAACGTTGTTCTCATCCAAGGTAGTAGAGGAGCTTCTGTCAAAGAGTGGAGACATTGGGCAGGAAGCTGCCAAGGCGATAGCAGATGCCGCCATGTTGGAAGTGGCGAGCACAAATGTGCCCCACATGGTAATGGATCTCACCAGATCTGAACTGTTACAATACATTCTCACAGTCGCATATCTGCAGCAAAGCAACACATTGTTTCGTTATCATTTCAGGACCCAGATGATTTCTATGAAGGAATTACGTTTGAGCATTTTGAACAGGTTTGCATTTTTTTTAAATAAAATGTTATAGTCAACCTGATCAAAAGAAATATGACTTACTTATGACAGCATTTTGTTATCTGCCCACAGATTTTAAAAGGGCTTGAAATGGAGACCAGGATGCACATTCGCTTTTTGGATGTAGACACACCAACACTGCGTTGTGGGAAATCGACCTCTTGAAGTTGTTCTTGTAAAGAAATGTTTATGTTGCTCCAGTCCTTAAATGCAACACAGCCAAACACTTGATGAACACTAATATGTATTTTTGGGTGTAGGAAAATAATTATAGACCTATTACCATGTAAGATTTTTATAGAAATTAGTCTGACAATATGGTGGAAGTGTTGTTTATTCAATTTTAAAGCAGTGTGATCCTACAAGTAGTAAGTGTCACATATTCGATATAAAAATGTTTCCCATCTTTTGCCACACTCCTATTCATTTTTATCAGGTTTTAAACTAACACACTACCTCTCCAGCTATTCTCCAAAACTCCATCTAACCAGCATGTAATGTGAAGGGTGCTTTGTACTTTAGTCAAAAGGTTCACGTGTTAGATAAAGTCAGTCATGCTCAGGGCTGCTCTGGCATCCATGGGTCCTCTGTCAGGGCCAGCATCCAAAGAGTGAGACTGCAGCCACATACCATTCCTCTGCAGCTCCAGAATAGTTACAGGTTTAATTGCTGTGCTTGTGAGATTCTGTGTAACCAACCACTGCCTTTGAAAATCTACTATTTTTGACCGCTGCCGAGCAAATCTAACCCTTTCCCTGAGATAAATTATTACTGATTTTGTACTGAATTGTATTAATGAAAGAAATCAATTAAAGACCGCGTGATAAAACCAATGCATGTGTGTGATTTATTTGAATAGAAACAAATAACAAATGTACCAAGAATTATTAAATTTAGTAAATGAGGTATAATATGCCATTGTTTTTATTGCTGTAATGTTGCACAGCGGCACTGAATCAAATCCAAACAATTAATAATTCATAAATTTGACAGTATTTGTTTCCAAGGATGTGATCCTGTGCAACATCTCTGCAGCTGAATTCAACATTGTAATGTACAAATCCCAACAGTGTTACAGATAATATACACTGAAATCTTACATTTCCAAGAAGCTTGATTTGACGAGGATGATAAAAGGAAACTGCTAATTATTAAAAGGATACAGTTTGGAGAATCAAACCGATCGAGGGTAAAAGTTTCTGTTGTCCAGTTGCAGTTTGGAAAACTGCGTGTCAGTGGGATGGATGGGAGCCAGCCAGCCTGTCGTAAGGCACCGCCAGGCCGATGTTGTAGTTGTAGCCAGATGACTCAATGTAGTCGGACCTGCAGATGGGCAGGATGTGATCCTGTGACAACGCGTCCTCGGAGAAGTCGTAATGGCAGATGACTCCCCGGTGTCTGAAGGATAAAAACATTTACGATGATCAACAACAGAGATAGACCTTGTTTTGCTTTTTAAAAATTTTTTTAAACTGGATGGTTGAGTAAGACATCAAGCAGAGGTGGATCCTTCTGAAGTTTAAACCACTGACATATCTGCTGAAGAGCAAAAGCAGCTTTATCAATAGAGGTGGGATTATTTAAAAACCTGACGTTTGTTGCTTGTGCGCCTTTTCATGGTTCCATGCTGCTTTGCACGCCTAAATTAAAGAAACGCAACTGAGAGGAGCAGCAGGTTGTCTGGGACATAGTGGTCCTAATTTAATTTAGAAAAAGAGTCAAATTAATGACAACTAGCATGAGACAGACTTCTGGCCATCTTAACCACAACCACAATCCTGTTTGTAATAATCATGTGTAATAATAGGTAATATAATTTTTTTTTTTTTTTTTTAGATTAGATTCAACTTTATTGTCATTTAGCAAAGTACAGGTACAGAGCCAATGAAATGCAGTTGACATCCAACCAGAACTGCATAAGAAGCATTAAATACCAAAGTGCAGGTTGAGAACAGTATTCTCTGCAGTTATGTAGACGATAATTACTTTGACAATAGCAATTATATATATATATATATATATCTATATCTTACCTTTTAAAGGAATAGTTCAACATTTTGGGAAATACACAATACATAACAAACATTATTTGTTATCTTGCCAAGTAAGGTGAGAAGATTGATACCACTCTCATGCCTGCACTGTAGAGTTGAAGCTACAGTCCGCTTAGCATAAAGAGAAGAAAGAGTAACACAAATACGACAATTAGTGGTTTTACAGGGGGAGTGCTGCAGTATTTATTGGCCATGACCAGTGACTAAAGGATGTCTTTGGTTTTTGTACAGATGAAATAAACAAGATATAGGGTTAAGGTCTCGGAGCTTTATAGGTGCTGGTAGGTGGACTTTGTTACCTTCGGACAGAGCCAGGCGAGCAGTTTCTGGTCTTTATGCTAAGCTAAGCAATGTAGATTCAAATTTACCGAACAGACAAAATATGTTTTCACAAAAAGTTAAAATTGTATTTATTTACAAAATAAATGGTATAGTACACTATACTATAACTTTAACCCTTTTTCTCCCTTTATGACCTAGACTAGTCCTTTCTTTCTATTGTGAACCATTGAAGACATAAATGATTATGTGAGAAACTGTATGTATTAGACAGGTTTTGGGCTTGTGTTGAGTCTTGTCCGATGTATTGTTTATTTTTGTTATGTTGTGAGTATAAATGTTATGTACATAAGTTTATGTTTTGTTGTACCTTTGATGTATGTTTTTGTTGTTCTTTAGATGTATTGTGAGTATGAATGTTATGGATGTCTGTATTCCAGCTTATGTAATATTCTTATGAAATAATAGACCCCAGGAAGAGTAGCTTCTATTAAAGACAGACAGAAGCTAATGGGGATCTTAATAAACAAAAGACATGAGAGTGTTATTGATCTTCACTCTGGAAAAAAGCAAATAAGCGCATCTCCCAAACCATCAAACTATTCCTTTTAAAAATGTTACAAGGTTGAATTTGCTTTTATAGAACCTAAGGTACAGAGAAGCCGTCAGTTCACCTAGTATGTCTGACTCAGAGACTCTGTTAGCTTTTGGGAAATGGGAGTTGGATGTCGAGAAGAGATCCAGGTTAAAAAATAAATTTAGAAGGAGAGTGTGGGAGGGAGATCAGTGACCTGCGGTGAGCTGTAAGGTCATCATCTGTGATGCAGGCGCCCCTTGGCGACTTGTCATCAGGGATGTTGGCTGTTACCAGGGTACTGGTGTTGAAGCGTACATGCCTAACAGGATGCCTGTAGCCAAGACAGAAAACAACACCTTCAGTATAAAATATATACTTTATTTTTTTGCATGTGCATGCTTGTTGCATGGTTTTTGAGGCAAAAGTAAAGATGTCTTAAACTATACTACATCTAAACATGTCATAATTTAGATTTTATGTGATGCTAAATTAATGTTTTCTAACCAGTGAACAGCAAAAAGCTGCACACATTCACATTTTCTCTTAACTTTGACCATGTGGATGTGGTACTAAATTGGTTCCAAAATATAGCCTACATGTAAAAATATGAAGAATTTGTTAATGCTGCGATGAAACACACAAAGCATTTGGCTGGGGCTATTACTGTATCTTATTGGTGCTGCTTGCGATAATTTAGAGAACAATAAGACACATGAATCACTGGGAGAATGGGTTTTTGCAAAATACCTTAATTTACTCTAATCTCAATGGCACACACCACAACTGCGATATATTACAAAGAAGCTTAGTTACAAAAACAGATGCGACGTCTTTGAAGACTGTTTAACTGCACGCTTATTTTATCAGTGTAGCTAAGAGGTTTGTATCTCCTCTAAGTGGCTCAGAAGAAAGACAATCCCACCTGTTGTGCATCTCCCACAGCTTGGCTCCCATCCTCATCTCCCACACGCAAACCAATCCTTCGCCCCCGCCGCTCACGATCTTCCAGTCGTCCGCCTGCACCGAAGTGACACCCAGGTGGTGGGCGTATAGGGACGCCACGGAAGAGCCGGCTCGTAGGTCAAACACCCTCACCCTGAATTACAACGGAGAACAAAAGATTATCAATGTATTTGCCATGGCATTGCAATTAGGTAGGTCAATTGAAAAACATGCATTATTTATTGAGGTCAGACATCGTTGGTGACAGTACTATAATAATGTAACACTAGGTGAGTTTTATAATTGCATATCCTTTTTAGGAATTTCTCTAACACTGTGAGGCATCCAATAATAGAAATAGTGAAGTGAGTACAATAGTATCAGTCATTTCCAGTGAAGCATGGCAGTTTGGAATTTTACTTTCTGTTTACAGAGGCGGAGAACTCCAAGACTGCACAAGAGAGAGAGAGTACAGTTTTTGTCAAAGAGTGCATTCATTTACAGACAAAAGGACACTATTGAAAGAACTTTTCAACATCCAGCCAAGAGACCAAAGACAAATACAAACTGAGGCAAGCTTTAGTTCCAGCCTCATCTACCCTGAGCTGAATCCAAATATCACATTATTTAAGCTCCTGCTATCTGTCACCAGGGTATATTTACCACTTCCCCTAGACAATAAACTTATAATAACATAGAGAAGATACCAAGTAAATGTGGCACACAGACAGAAACCGACTAAACATGAAATGGTTACATTAGATGAGGCTTGACAAATCCATAATGGTACATATGGAGTATTGCAACAGCGGGTCAAGTAGGGGGTGTTATACATACATAACACAGCAAAAACTTTATTTTTGACTGCTTTTGTATTGAATGCATTCATTACGGTTACCCGAATATTTATTTAATACATATTTTGATTAGGATACTTGTTTTTAATCCTTTCTATAAAGCACTGCTTTGAGAAAGGTGTTCTGTGCTCTTTTATGATAACTATGATTATTAATATTATAGTACAAGTATTTGTATTAGTATTTCTGATCTAAAAAAAGACAATACCAGCAGGGATTTTTGCTTGCTGGGTTTCATGAGTAGCTCAAGCCCGGGGGACCATCAGCTCCATCTGTTGTCATTGTGGCTTTATTGCAGCTGAAAGCATCCAGGACATGACTTCATCCAGGCTCAACCTTCTTCCAAGACTTCATTACCATAATCAAATTTACGTTGGGGACTCAAACTGATTTCATTTCCGCTTCCAGAAATGTTTTCAAGAATCACAGTTAAATGGCTAAATGGGCACCGAGGTCTTGATGTCCGCAGTTTTGCCTGTTTAGTGGCATTACGTGATGGAAGCACACGTTTAAACAATGAGGACTGAGCATTACTGGCAGACCGCAGGGAACCATAAATCTAATGTTGGAGGCGGCTCTGTCTTCAGTGAGCTGTCAGTGGCCAGACTCCTATTCATTAATCAGGAGGAGCTCTGCCTAATAAGAGAGGCTTGGATAACTCCAGTTAGTTACCTACAGCTAGACCAGACATTAATCATCATACACTGAGGATTGTGTTGGACGCAAACCTGTGATTTGGTGATCCCAAGTGGCCTTGTTCAGTATTTCATACAAATTGATACCTCCAACATTATGACACATTGTGTTTGCCGCGGTGCACAATGACACAATTGCAAAACTTTGTTACAGGTTTTCTGCTCTGCAGACTGTGCCGTTACAACATGTGGGCTAAGATCACCTGAATCCTTCTGCAAGATCTAGGTAAGATGAATTCAAGAATCAGAAAATTCCACAACAGGTGAAAAAAAACGGTATACATTCAAAGGTTCAAACAGTAATTAAGTTTTTCTCAAACTTTGGTCCAACTAAGGGGATGTACAGGACTGCGTTCTTTACCCTTTAGCGTCAAATAAACGGCTAGATAAAAGTTTGAAGAGCATTACATATTATACACTAAGAGACTACAACCATGCTAGTGGCTCATTAGCCTGTATTAAGTAGAGGTGTGAATCTTCACTGATCTCCCGATTCGATTACGATTATCATGTCAGCGATTCGATATCTCGATGCATCAAATACATTTTTCTATTCAAGCCATATAGGATATTTAATTCATAGCTTTTCAAGCTTCAAAAACAAAACATTCTGCAGTGCTCTAATACTAAATAAATTGGATACATAAAACTACAGCACTGACCACATGAAACTTCCTGAATGTGCAAAACATAACAGAATATGTAAACAGAAATGTTGTTTGGCCTACATTAAATTGTAAACAGAAATAATCGATTATGGCCTGGCCGATTATCGATGCAGCATCGTCCATGTCCACGATTCGATGCATCGATTATTTGATTAATTTCAACACCTCTAGTATTAAGGCACAGTGGTACTTTGAGCTAAAGGCTAACATCGACCAACATGCTCACAATGACAATGTTAACATGTTGATTATTAGCAGGTATAATGTCTGTGTTAGCATGCTAATATTTGCTAATTATCAATAAGTCCAGCTGATGAGAATGTCAGTTTTTCTTGTATTTGGTCATAAACCAAAGTATTGGTCAAATAACAAAATTGTACTAAAGTGAGTTCATTTCATCCTGAGGAGAACATGAATCTTTGTACAACATGTCATTGTGATCCATCCTATAGTTGTGAAGACTTTTTACTCAAAATCCCAAATGTGAGTTTCATTGTGAATCTATAGGAAAACTCAGAAGATCACCAGTCATTAGAATCCATCGTCTAGGAAACAAAATAGCTGTACACGTTTGTGCCGAAACATTTAGTAGCTGTTGCAATTTTTCACTGGATAAGTGTCAAGTGATCATCAAGTGATCAGAGGACCACGAAAGTCTGTTCAAAATTACAATATCCATGGTCCATCATTTATGAGAAATTTACTGACCAACAGATCAACATTGCCATCCGTAGAGCCATGTTACTAGTTTGACTAAAAAACAGTTTGAAGTCATTTAAAGTTTTTAAATTGGAAGGAAAAGTTGAGTCAAATCCAAGACTCCAAGTGTTCTCGAGTGCACTCCTGCATAATGATAAGTGACCAATAGTCACAGCAGGTATGACACCCACTATTTCTTACAATTTTACTCTTTGCCCTCATCTTTCCTGTTGGCACAGTTGTGGCTTTTTTTCCAAACAGCCCTTATCAAGACCCCTCATTTGCTCCCTGGATCTCGCAAAAAACAGAGGGACAAAACTCATTTGGACAAAAAGAAGGGATTCATTAGGCTTTGGCTTTAAGCCACCCTGTCGGAGGGCCAAGATTGCCCACTATCCCTCAGCCTCCACCATTTGTCTTTGACTGGGCGCTGCATCAGCTGGGGCCAAAGTGGAAGAGCCAAGCTGGTTTGTGAGTCTCTCTGAACAAAACTACACATCAGACAGCAAATACCAAAAGTATAAGCAAAAAGGAATTGGATAAAGACTCTAACAATGCCATGGCGAGAAAACCGTTTAAATTTTTCAATCAAAACAGTGCTGAACATTTCCCGTACTGCACTTGAAAAAAACATTGGTAACTTTACTTGAAGGTATCTACATAAGAGTGACATGACACTGTCATGAACACATGACACTGTCATGACACATGAACCCTAACCCTAACCACAACTTGTCATGACAAAAACCGAGTGACACTTATGTCATAAACACTTATGACTTGTTTATAATGTTTATGACACGTTCATGACAGTGTCATGCCACTCTTATGTAGATACCTTCAAGTAGAGTGTAACCAAAACATCTTTAACGGAGCATTTTTTTGTGTACAGTTGCTAGGAGTCATACCAACACCTAAACAATATGATGTGTTCTGTCTTTTGATTCAAGCCAACTACTTAACAGCCAGATGGATTTGGTGCTGAATAGAAACAGCAGGGGCAGCTTTGGAAGACGATGCGCCAAGGATTTTTCTTTTCCTGCTAGCTCATGCACCGCAGCACCCGCTAACAAGTGCAGAATAGATGAGAATGGTTCTTTTATGGGTCTGTCCTCATCTGCAGAGCCAGGATAGCGATGTGGCAAGTGTGTGTACATGCATGGATGTGTGTTGTTGCTGGATGGGATCAAGACGGCCAGATTTTTTTCTCGTATAGATAGACATATCTATTCAACACAAAGAGCAAAAACATCTGCGTTCGTCAATGCCTCAGTCTACTTTTCGACTAGGCATTGTTTTAATCAAGGCAACAGAGAGACTCTGTGAAGTGTGACTAATGTAAAAATTGAATAGAGCCTTAGGTCTTCTCACACACTTTCTTAACACCTGTTCTCCACTGTGAGTACTGTAGCCCCAGTTTCACTGCTTCCTTCACCTGGTGCCACTGTGGGAAACCTATTTAACAGAAACTCCTTTTATCTTAACTTCTTGGCTCAGTTTCAACCATTTGTGATGTTTGAATAGATCTCAGAGTGTCAGTATTGGGAGATTTGTTTCCTGTATGCAAGTATGTTACCTCCTGTCTTTGTTTCCACACACCAGCAGGTGAGGAGGGCTGTCTCTCAGGTTGATGCAAGTAAAATCTCCCAGCGAGTCGCCGACACAAGCCACAGGTTTGCCCGTCTCTAAGCTGTAGACGTGGATCTAAAAAGCAAGAACACACATAAACAAAAAACATTTTAAATTTTAAATTCAGTCACCCTCCAAATGCACCACAAAATGTATGAGTGCAAAGAGTTGACTAAGCTTTTAAAGGGTGTTTACATCAATATTTGGTGAACCGTGTTGGACTTTGTAGCCCTTTCAATACTGTTTCCCTAGTTCAGGACAATGATGCAGGACAATCCTCTTAAACATACAACAGCCAAAGCAACAAAGAAGTTTTCGGGAAACGGAAAGATGATCTTGACTGGCCACATCAGTTGCCTGCATCCAACTTAATGTGTTTTAGCTGCTGAAGACCAGACTGAAAAAGCCACTAAAGTTGCAAAAAGAACTGGCCTGACATCACCGTCTGGTGATGGCTACGGGTTGTACACTTCATAACCAAACATAAAAAAAAATTATTTTATTTACATCATGACTTGTCCAATTACTTTCTGCCCCTATATAATTATGTATAAAAGGACTACAATTCATACACCACTCATTGGACTTGAACATACACTCTCAAATTAAAGCTGGTCTGCTCTTTAAACT
Organism: Sander vitreus; assembly: GCF_031162955.1. NCBI lineage: Eukaryota > Metazoa > Chordata > Actinopteri > Perciformes > Percidae > Sander > Sander vitreus. The sequence continues at coordinate 27,452,729 of NC_135859.1, forward strand.
TATAGTCTCCGTTTCATTACAATCTAATTATTATGGAGTGCAAAGCCAATGCAGCAAAAATGGATTATTGCACTAATATTTTGACTTCAGAATGTGAAATGAAGAAGAGATAATAAAAACAGTGTCATATTTTCATCTTAAATCACTCAAATCATTTTCTAAACCTTCCATTTACCTATATCAAATAAATAGATCTAACAGATGGACCATGTCTGGTCTACTGGTGAACTTAAAATATGTTCTAACTCAGTTTCCTTTCCTACCTCCTAGTTCTCTGCACATAGCACAATTTAAAACCAAACACTGAGATATAACTGGTGATATTGGACAAACACAGCTTACTGAAGTGTTGCTTTGCCAGTTAATTAAAAGCAAAGCAGCACTTACGTGTTAAATCTGGGGAAAACATTAAAATCGTCCTATATACATACTTCAATTACGGACAGAGATGCACACCATTGCCTCTGGCTCAATGGCTGCACTTTCTTCAAACAAACTACAATGATGTCATCTGGAGCTGGCCAAATTGGTCAATTAACGGCTGGGGTTTTCTCATCCAAATGAGACGGAACAAAAACAATAACCGCCAGGCAAAATTGTCTTTGAATAATTAAAACGATTAAGAAATTAAACTGAGGAGGGAGTGAGAGAAAGAGAGAGCCAGAGCCAGAAGGTAGACAGAAAGAGAGTGAGATGGAGAGACAGTGACAAAGATAAAGAAGTTTGAAGGAAGGGGGAAAAAAAAGAGGCATGATGTAAGCCTTGAGGAGGTGCCAGCAGTTTTTGTGTGTCCTTTATTTGGGCCAAGCAGAGCTTTAATTGTGCACCACCCCGGGGCAAAGCCCAAATCACACTGGACTTTGAAATGACAGCTTGATGGGATTTGGACAGCGAAGGAGAGGAAGGCGAGCTGAGAAAGAGGGAGGGGGATGCAGAAATGAGGGTCTGCCTGCTGTTCTTGATGAATCGTTACAGTTTCGGGAAGATACTTTTTTATTAAATATCTGCCCACCTCACCCACTAAAATGAAGAAATGTCGCTGAGGGAGGCAAACGAGCCACTTTGTGATTATAATGGGGGGGCTGTTTACAGACTGCAGCAGTGTGTTTTGAGAAAGAATCATCATGATCATGACTATAGAGGAGTTGTTAGGTTAATGCACTCGCTGGAGCCCCAGTGAGGTTTGCAGACAAAGGAAACTCTAATGGTGGCTTGTACTGGGACGTTAATGTAATTACTCTGTTTGCTTTTAAAAAGATGAAAGATATGGCAATCATTGCTGCACTTCTGAGAAAACCTTTTTTTTTTGCTGTTGCCTCTACTGTTGAACACAGTTGTCCAAAGAGCAGAATTTGGTTTGGTTTTGAGTTATTCTTAGGTGAAATATCATACACCAAGAATGGAAAACCACGGGCCATGGAGGGCCAACTGTCTGAAGGTTTTCACTCGAAACAAAGACTTCCCACCAGCTGATTTGCTGCAACAAGTAGGGAGATGAACGAACAAGTGAAATCCGCAGCTGAGGTGCAAGGTTTGAATTAAATCAGCAGACTGTTGGCTTTCCGTGGCCCCATCGCTGTCTTACACAAACATCCACATCTGAAACAAATATGGATTCAGAGCTACATTTGGTTTAGACAACATGTGGATAAACAGAGATTAGCACGTTGGACCAGATGGACGATAACGGCAGCTTTATGGTTTGATGTCGTTAGGGAGTGCTTTCCAACTGATGCCTCGAGTCTCTCTAACCTGCTTAAAGTATACAACATTTTTTTTTTGTATTTCCACGGTTGTAGAAGAAGCCTGTGTATAGTTGAATTAGATTTCTCCCCGGACAAACAAGAAGCTAAACTAAAAAAAAGAAATCACAAAGTAGTTTTGTTGTTCTGCTTGGCTCATTAGTGGTTTGTGCTTAGAAGCTGTTGGCTGTTGCCCAAACTAATTAAACAAGGGCAAGATGATTAAATGAAGAAAGTAGACACTCCACTGAGATAACTGTTCTGAAAGCACATACTGGAATTTTTACTTCCTGAAACAGCACCATAAATGTGTTATGTGCTATAATAATACGAGATAGATGTTGTTACCGAGCTTCAGTGAAGATAGTTTTAGTGAAGTGATATTTATACAGCTCAGTTCACCTGTACGGTATATTACCCTGATGGCCTCAGGTACCCAACATAGTGGTTGATTCCCTACCCTCACATTGAAGGTGCTCACTAGATAGTATATTCCCACTGGTCTCAAGTCTCTGACAGGGTAATGGCTACCCACAAGTAGTAGATTACACATAATGGCTGGTGTTAAGTTTTGCATCCAATGTGGTTTTTAGTCTCTCTGGCTGATCTTTGTGTATGTTTGTGGGGAGTGACAAAGTCACAATGCTGTACATATTTTATATTCAAATAATACTGTGTGTTATATAAATTGGCTGGATGAAATAAAACAAAGCCTGCAGGCTAGTTCAGGCATGCGACAGACTCTGCTCACTGAAACAGTCAAAAAAGAAAGTTTGTTATCTGGATAACATTGCTGAATAAAACCCTGAAAAAGTTGTTTCTGATGTTTTGATCCCTAACAGTATTTCCACCCATCCTGCTTGTCCATTCATTCAACATATCCATCATACACTCAACTCACCCTTAGCAATAGGGCAGTGTATTGAAGCAGATATGCTGCTATTGCATTGTTCACCTAAAACTCTACTGTAACTGTAGCAGTAACTTGCTTGCTCTGCTGTTTGTGAAGCATTCTTATGGCATGTAATAACATCACCTCCACACCAGCATCCAACCGTAGGCTCTAATGTTATGGTCACTCCCCAAGCTCTGCTGTGCTAACCTCGTAATATATTCCATGCTCACACATTATTCACTTCCACGTGAGTTTGATGTATTCAATTTAAGATGTGCTGCTGGGGCTTGTTTAAAGACAACGTTTTACTTATTCTTTAGCCGGGAAGCAACCTTTACTGAGTAAAGGATTCTGATGGATTGATGTTTTGGTCCTGATGTGTGACAGTATTTCCATCCATTCTACATGTTTCTATCCATATTCTATAAACCCCATCTACATACATACTTTATATAAAACCATTCACTCAGCCTTCCATAAATCCAACCAGCCCTCTGAACTTAAGGCAATGAGAAGATGACAGGTTTTCTGATAGCACTTCTGTGGTAGATCCAGTGCAGTGGATGGATAGTTTGTCAGTGGACGTGCCAGCTTGTGTTGAATGCCCAGCCACGAGCTGGGTGGATGCCTGGGTGCTCCCAGTCCACTGGCAAGAAGGTGGCCAGTAGTAATGAGGATTAACACACACACACACACACACACACACACACACACACACACACACACACACACACACACACACACACACACACACACACACACACACACACACACACACACACACACACACACAGATGGGGAGGGCTAGAAGACAAAGCCATAAGCTAAACAATAACGCATGACAAAATATAATAAAGAATCTTTTATATCATCGACACCAAGCTTTAAGTTGTCAAGATTTTGAACAGAACTGCAGCAAAACTCCACTGAGTCTAAATCAAGTTAACAAAAACACAACAATGTGGTTGAGTTCATCCAGATCAGAATGCTGTAAATTGAAATGTTTCACTCTTCTGTGAGACAAAAAGGTGTGAGATTTTGACAGATTTTAATGAAGCATATGTTTTCTTACTAAAGGCATAAGAATTGCAGCCAATTCATGCTTTGGCTTTTTCACAGTATGAAATTGCGGTTAGAATCGTGATGAGAGTGACAGACAGGTTAATTACATTTGTGTAATTAGTAAGAGGTATGCTAATCATGAATTGGCATAATTTAAATGGGAGTTTGGGCTAAGCTCGCTATGGAAACAACATTTGAAAGACTTTGTTTCCGTGCTTCTGTACTGCAAATAAAATGAACTGAATCTAATGCCAAAACTCAATGCTGAAGATAGAAATCATGATTTCTTGTCAATTGTGAGTCTTAGCTGGGTTTTCAAAAATGAACGTACGATGTTTCGTTTGGTTTTGCAGGGCTACATCAGCAACGATTCCCGAGCCAGCTCAAGTTTTCCAAGAAGATGAGGAAAAATGGTCCACAAAATTCTTAACACATAGGAAAAGAAAATGGAGGAAAACTTGAAATTGGGAATACAGATTCAGGGATGACGGCTGGGTGTTCAACGCCAACCGTAGGTAGGGAAAAAAACAACAGTTGTAGCAGATAGCAGAAATACAAACTACAACAATTATTAGGTTGGCAACTAATGTATGTTCATTTTCATCGATTGATCTGCTGATCATTTTTTCCAGTTAACTCACCTCCAGAGTTAAAGGTGACGTCTCCAAACGTCGTATTCTGTCCAACCAACAGTCCAATTTTCAAATATATTCCGTTTAAATTGATATAAAACTGAGAAAGCAGCCACTTCTCACATTGGAGAAGCTAGAATCAGAGAATGATTAGAATTTTTACTGCAATTAATAGCTTATAAATAATAGTTGCCAGTTGTTTTTTGGCCAATCGATTAATCCACTAATCATTTCGGCTCTAAATTAAATATAGTAAATCCATTATTCAACAGTGGATAGATTTTTGCCTCTACGTCGCCCAATATAGCTTTGTTTTCATGATAAGGTGAGGCTATTATATCCCTCACTGCTACTCTCTCCTTGGTCCACTATGTGGTGCTTTAGTGCTGCCACAGAATTAGTGCTGAAGCTGAGCTTTCCTAATAGAGGGTGATGTCAGTGGGGAAGCTTTGCCAAAAACTTGTCAATAACAAACAGATTGACACACACACACACACACACACACACACACACACACACACACACACACACACACACCTTGCTGTTTTAAAGCTTCCACTTGGCCAGTCGCTACGGCAACTAGCATCGGCTTTTTTAATGACAAAAATGCATTAACAATGACAAAAATATATTGATGGAGTGAGCTTTAAAGCGTAATGACTTCTGCATAGCTGCCTCCTGATCCCAACAGAATCGTTTGTCTCATGGCTCTTTCTGCTTTCTAAGTAAAGGCTCAAGAGTCAATTAGGTGCATTGGGTGCTTAGTAACACAGTATTATTAGAGGCAAACAGATGCAGCATGGGGAACAAAAGTTTATCAAAGTACCATTAAAGGCTGTAGTAATTAGAAGCAGGGCCCAATGAGGGCTTGTCACTATTTAAGCTAGCTATTTCTACTAAGAACAATTCCCCTACAGGTACACAACATTTATTACTAAGGGGACCCAAGGGGTCTAAGGGGACACAGAGTAATAGTGATCATACGGTTAAGAGACCCAGTTCACATTTACACAAATTATGTGCGTTTAGAGAACAGTATTTGTTTGCAATGCATCTAAAATTCAAATCAGCTAAACGACTTAACATAACTAAATAAAATGTGTGCTCCACATTTAAAAAAGGTAGGGGGCATCTTTTCTCCCCAAGATTATAACTAATGGTGTAAGTGAGAGCAGGGAAGATTTAGCTATAAGCCAGATATTAAACCTAATGCCAAATCCTCTGCCCTCACTGCACTCCTCTCCATTAATTGTATTCCTAAAAGGAAAACCTAATTGCCATTCTATTTGAGCAAACAAAATGATTTGCCTTGTGCAATTTTCCATTTTTTTCATTATGCACCTGTTGAGCGCACGTGACCTTGTTAACTAGAAAGCTTTCATTTCAATTAGTAAGGTCTGGGTAGCATTTTGTTTTCTAGAATCCAGCTGCAGAGTTCTGAGGCTTTGCCATCTACTTCATCAACATTCAAGGTTTTGTTTAGGTGCGTTTGTCTTCCGGAGACTTTTCAGCTCCAGAAAGCACAAAAGAGCCCTTGATACAGCTCCATCAATTCCATTAGCAGACAAACACTGGATTGGTATTCCATAACAAGTGCTGTTCACAATGGACTAGATAATCATCATCGCAATATGTGAATTGGTGGCAGCATATATAGTTCATTTAACAATATTAGAGAGTGTTGTTCTAATTTAGCTTACTTTGCTTTGCCTGATCTGGTCCTGCCTTCGAAGGCATTCATTTCTGATCTCGGATCTGGACCTGCTTTACATTTGTGAAGCCAGAATTTTACTATGGCTGTGTCCTGGAAAACACAATGACGGTTTGAAATGCCTATTTGCAAACTCTCCTGACTCAAAAAAAAGGTGGTGGATATAAATATTACGGATTTGCAAACGTTTTAATTCAGGTGAGGTGCAAATGAAGCAACATGGGGAGCAGATGGGGTCATTACTCGAGGCAAAAGACTCATCTTTTAAGCCAAGCTTTTTCATTAACGTTTTTTTGCTTGTTTTTTTTGTATGTAAAGGGGATTTGTTTTACATGACAGGGGCTTCAAATCAAATGGATTATTAGTAGTAGTATTTTTAAGACAGATGACTATAAATATATAGTTTTAAAAATTGAAACTCAAGTGGATGGCAGAGTCCACACCACAATTATAACGACAACGGCGAACGATTGCGCGGGGATGACTTTCGGAGTGATTTAATGAACGATAGAAACACTGACAGCCAATCAAAATCCATCTGAATTTACAACGTGGCACTGCAGATGACACTGCGGAGAGATTGCATTTACAAAGGACTTGATTGTCCTTCTCGCCTATGTAAAACAGAACATAAAATAGTTAACTTATGTATGAACTGAGCAAGGTCAGCGTATTTCAGCTGTCTTTGGATTTTCAAACATTGGTATTTTGAAAGTATTTCTCATGTCACAGAAATCACTGAGAGTGAATCTTGTGTTTTGGATGTTATTATACTGCCGGTGATCTGCTGGCGTTTTTGTTCCGATGCTCTGCACATATCTGATACCAGCAAGCCTGCTCTCATCCCCGGTTTTCTGAAGCTCTGTGCGTGCGGTACGGAGGTCCCCCGGGGACTGCTGGTGGACAATAACATTAGATTTTTAGATTATTTTTAATGTACCCAAAATCACAAATATGTAGGATATTACTGCAGACATTTGTGTCCTCCTTACTTTGCAACTCCTGCTGCTCTAGTGTATTATGCATTATCAGTTGGAGTTGCTGTTTAAGGAATGTTCGTCACATTACCGTTTATCAGTGTGGATGCTCACATTGTTGTCATTATAGTTATCATTGTAGTTCTTGTTCTTGTTCGTGGCCCTTAATGCAGGGTGTGAAATACTTCTACTCTCTACCAAAAACTAAACCCACCTTGTTTCCTCCATCGTACATGGCCCAGCCTGTACGCTTCACTCCAAGTGCAACATGGGAGTCAGAGGCATCCAGGCAGGTAACAGGATGACCGTAGACTGAGTGGAGCGTCCGTGGCTGCTCCTCCCGGGGGTCCAACAGGTACACAGCCTCTTCAGCTACCAGGGCCGCCAGAGGGCACTGCTGCCCCCTGCCTGGCACCAAAACTAGGCTTTCTACCTGCCATACAGACAAGACAGAGGCATATTTTACTTCACTTATAAAATGTACAGTACATCCAAAACTTACTTAGGAAGGAAATATTAGCAAATGTCTTTAAAACATTTTCAATTTTTATATTCTTCCATTGTTTTCCATTTCTCGTGAAGCCATACACTGTACAATGTATGGTTGCAACTGAAGATTATTTTCATTAATCAATTAATTGGATAACATAAAAAAAAAGAAAAAAAAAAGAAAGAAAAGATACCGAACACAATTTTCCACATCCCAAGGTGATGTCTTTAAAATTTTCAGCACTTGTACAATTTCCTGCCAGAAACTGAAATGCCACAAAATGTGCAATCAGTCAAGGGGTGTTAAATGCTTCCATCATTAGGAGACACTCTTAGATAAAAGTGACAAGAGGGAAATGTGTGTGGCACAGACTATTAATTAACATAACTGCCTAGTATGGAGCATGTAATGCGTATGAGGAATCAAACTGCCTGACTTACAGTCTTGGGCAGCCGAGCCTGGCAGACTGTCCTCCAGTAGCCACGATCGTCAGCACAGTCCAGCCGAATGTCAGGCCCAGCGGCGGAGCACAGGACGGGACTGTCAGGGCTCAGGGCCAGGGCCTGGATCCTCCCTGTGCTCTGGTAGTGTAGGAGGGGCTCTCCGCCTGTCTCTGTGCTCCACAGGTCCACACAGCCTATAGCCAGAATAGTAAAACGCAGTCCATTAGAACCTTAACGTGCTCATATTCGTGTTCATTTTCAGGTTCATAATTGTATTTAGAGGTTATATCAGAATAGGTTTACATGGTTTAATTTTTGTTGTACTGCAGCTCCTCTTTTCACCCTGTGTGTTGAGCTCTCTGTTTTAGCTACAGAGTGAGGCATCTCACTTCTATTCCATCTTTGTTGGAGTCGCACATGCGCAGTAGCTAGGTAAGGACTACTACCCAGTCAGAAGCAGAGTATGAGGGCGTGCCACGCTAGCAGCTAGGCGAGCATTATAACGTGTGTTACAAAGTGACCACGTTTGTCACGGAAGTAAAGGCTGGACTACAATAGAGCTGTTTGGAGCAGTTTGTGAACAGTGTTTTCTATTGAAGATGGTAAATGCCTTTGAGGTGGACTTTGGGCTTTTTCACTTTGTAAACCTATAACGTGCACAAAAAAGATATATAACACAATAAAAGGAAAGGGAAAAAGTAAAAAGCATAATATGAGCACCCTTTTTTTTTTTTAATCAAAGAATTTATAAGATACGATTTAATGAATATGTTTCTGTCTGTGATGTCTTACTATCACCAAGAAGAACTCATCGTTTACCACAGGATCACACTGCATAAACACACACTCACCATCTTCATAAGTGGCAGCAGCCACTGTGCTGTTGACCTGGACGTAACGAACATAAGGTCTGGGTTCAGAGTTAGCTGACAGGCTGTTAATCTTCAGGTAAGAGGCTGTCGAGTCCCAGTTCAGCGTGTCCCACAGCCTCACATCGCCAGACGTGTACCTGGGATACAAACAAGCACATCAAGTCACACTAAACATTCATAATTCACATATTTCACTTTGTAAAAAAAGGCAGATGAATAACACAGAATAATTATTTCTCATTTTTCCATCACAGGCGGACCAGTTTGTCTCCACAACAATACCTGACGTCACCCTTTCACCACTGAATCATTTCCCCTTTCACACTTTACGCCTTTACTCACTCTGACTTGTTGTTATTCTGTTTTCTAATATCTTGGTTACATGATCTTTCCGTGATTGTTTTGGCTGAACATTTCAACCCTTATTACAAGTCAGGGAATTTTTTTTACATTACAACATGTTGCACAATCAAATTATTTGTGATCATTTTTTCTGTTAACAAAGAAGACCAGAGTTACGACCGACAATTTTCAAAAATGTCATTATTGATAAACAAGTCCTCTAACTGATCAATTTTTTAAATTGTTGGCAAATAATTTTCTGTCGATCCACAAACTGATTATTCAACTAATTGTTTCAGCACAGCTTGAGACAACTGGGAGCTTCTAGCACACATACTATACTAGTGGCAGTGTTTCTCAAACTGTACATGAGAATTCCCAAAGAATCTGGTTTGTACTTGTTTAGAGCTGAAACTATAAATGAATTGAGTGATTGATCAGCAATTAAAAGATAACTGATTAATGGTTTGTCATGTTTCGAAACATTTTGTTGCAGTTTCGCCAGTGTGAGGATTGCTGCTTTTCTCGGCTATATTTGATTGTAAAGTGATATGTTTGATAATCAGCAGATTAATCGATTATGGAAAGAATGGTTAGTTGCAGCCGATACTTCGGACAACGATTGTTTTCTCTCCCTTAAAAATAAAGATACAAATTAAAACTGCAAATCTTTCATTGGCCTTATACTTTTCTTTTTAAAAGGAATTAAAAGCTTTTGCTCTATTTCCATTTGTACGAGCAGAACGGTCTACCTAACTGTGCCACAGGGAAGGCCCTTGCCTGAAGTCAAACCAACAGGCTTGTTATTAATCCAACCGGTGGCTCACAGTACGCAGGTCAACAGAGGCTGCCAATCTCCTCGGTGATTGTTAAGTTTGCATCAACTATACAAACGTCTCATTACTTGTTGTGCTAATAAACTTTTGAATGTTAAAATACTACATGTAGACCAGTAAAGTAAATTTCACGTTCATGTACAACCTGCCCCTCATCCTTTTTTATCAGCCAGCCAGCCAGCCAGCCAGCCCAGCCAGCCAGCCCCCCCCCAGTGAGTTCTCACTGTGGGAGACGACAAACTGCCAGCGTTACCACCTCCACAGTTCATCATGTCTGAGCAAGTATCCGCCTCGCAGCCAGAGTGTGTGACACAGTGACATTAAGTGTGGCAAAGGGTGTACAATGTGTGCGCCCGCGAGTGAGTGTGTGTGTGTGTGTGTGTGTGTGACTGGCATCGCAGGATTTGGCAGGAAGTAAACAATAGGAATACACACTTTCACTTAATTGGTACGTCACCTCAACGCCGACTATCAGTGATGATGCTGAATCTCATCCAAGTCATTCGTCAAAACTTTTTTTTTTTTTTTTTTTGTACAGAAAACTTTGTGCACAGATTACTGCAATCTTCATGCCAATGCCATGCCACTTTGTATCACTGTGTGAACTCCAAGAGTTGCTGGGTTAATGAGACAGTGTCTCCTGTTGCTTTTTTGGTGCCAAATCTCATTTCCCCGGTTTTCTTTAAAGAGTTTTTGTTTTTTTCGTGGGAATTTTAGGCCTTTATTTCCACAGGACAGATGAAGACATGAAAGGGGAGAGAGATGGGGAATGACATGCAGCAAAGGGCCGTAGGTCGGAGTAGAACCCGCGGCCGCTGCGTCGAGGAGTTAACCTCTATATATGCGCGCCTGATCTACCAACTGAGCTAACCCGGCCACTTCCCCAGTTTTCTAATAAGATTTTGTAGATGCAATTGAATCATTCTAGATTTCTATTGACTTGTTTCTAGTTAAACAAATTCAAATACTTTCCCTGAGATAAATGACCCTTTAAGTACCAATAATAAGGAAAGTACTGATGTTGTGAATTTGTTAATAGCAATGGTAGAAGAAGGAGGATTTAATAGTATGTTCCCACTTTGCAGACTGCTTTATTTCATGTCTAGACTTATTTGGTACTGTGTGTCCTACATCTGCTAACCTGAAAAGATGCAAACACATTGTCTTCTCCGATGAGACACAGCAGGACTGAGGGGAATCTAATCACATCACTCCCTGGAGATGCTGCAAATCTCCTTGTGGGCAGTCTATCATGCTCCTGTGGGCCCTCACAATCTATCACTGTCTCAGCCCAGTTATTTCAGGGCAGGTTTGGTTTGCACTCTTCCCTCGACGACTACTGCCATTAGTAGCGCCATTAGTATGAGTATTAAAAATATGTGACAATATGCATCAATGAGCTGAAAACTGAATTGCAATATAAGGTTTGAATTTTTTTGTTAATGCTGGAGAGTGCCACTGTCCTTCATTGCTTATAGTCTTCAGGGTTTCCGGCAGCACTTTGCAGCTAAGGCGGCCACCTAAGCAACACACGCCTGCCGCCTTAACTACGTCATAATAAAAAAAAAAAAGTATATGAGCGATATCTGCCGTGTAACTCTGTCCTGTTTTCTCCCTTTCATTCCAAACCACACAGTTGACAACCTGAAGGTGGAGGCAAACGGCCAAACCCTACCCTACCACCTTAACTTACACATTTTCTGCGGGAAACCCTGGTCTTAATATCTGTCCATGTCCTATTCTTAAATCTAAAATCTGTTCATGTGACGGTGTTGCCAATAAAGTCTTACTCCAATCACGTTTACAATTTTCTTCCTTATCCGACATTCTTTATTTTTCCACTTATTTTTATGTTAATAAAGATCTTGTAAAAACATGCATTGCTTTTTTCCATTCAAGACATTATTTGCATGTTGCATAATAAGCCCTATAAGACAAAGTAATTTTGAAAGGAGGAGCGTTGGAACTTAAAAACAGTGTTTGTGCATATTTTTTTCAGCTCAGGAGGAATATATGTAAGAGGACTTTGATACAGCCTGTTTGTTCCTTTCCACCTTTGTTAAATTTATTGTGAGTGTATCGAACATTGAACGCTGCAACGCATCATAACAAGCCATGATCTCACGGTCTCATTACACCATATCCATTAGGCAACAGTCTAAACTCATAACTGCTTTGCAGTCAACAGCAGAAGACTGGCTACAGTGAGTTTTAAAAAGGGAAATACATGTTTCAATAAGTAAACCAAATGGCAATCAAACATCTTATGTGCCCAGTATTGGTGACAGTTTTGCATCATTCCCAAGAACAACCTAGTTAATGCAAATGTTTTGTTGTTAATCACTAATGCATCAGTCAGTGATGCACAATGCCTTACGTCTAAATGTCACATATTTTAAATCAAACACCCAGTCATAAATCAGAAGATTTATAACCAAGATTTATATCGAGATTTATATGACAAGATCAAGAGTGACAAAGAAAACAAGGCAGATGTATTCAGGGTATACAAGCAGAAGTCTAAGTTACAGCTGATGTTAAAGTCGCATCAGATGTCTGAAGCATGTCGGAGTCCTTGAAACTCACCCAGCCAAGACAAAGTTGTCACAGGAACTGACGTCACACAGCACCTTCCCCAGCTCGAACTGCAGCTGGCTGATGGACCCCACTCGATTCTAGACAGAACATATTACTTGGCTGAAAAACACTGTTCCATCCATAATAAAAAATACATCATGTTATTGCAAGCAGGACACCAACTTAACTATCTAATTAAACTACAGAGAAGAAGAGGTTGGCTTTCAAAATTAAATTCTTTGTTATTATTTTTCTTCCCATTTAAATACAGAAGAGAACTTTCCCATTACATTTCCCATTACCATTTTGAATGGTGTTTATTGCATTTTATTATACAAAATATAAATGACAGTTAAAACTGGAGACACATCCATGGTCTACTGGGGATTTCACCACACAAGCTCCAGTGCAGATGTTGAATTTGGTTGATTCTGATTCCCCACAGTGCAACAGATCGAGCCCACCTTCCAGTTGGAGCGCACAGTTTTGGCCGAGTTCCTGCAGTCTCGCAGCGTGCTCTTCCAGCAGGGCGAGTCAGACACGCTGGCATCCTGATGGTAACCCTCCCCCGTGCACATCTTGAACCACAGAACGCTGTCCTCCGCGAGGACTCTCCATGCCCTGCTCACCTGGGAGGAGATTGGACAGTGTTACCGTGGATTGAGTCAGCATACATTACGAGCTTGCATCACTTAATTTATTTGTGCTTAACGAGCCCGGCTGACTGCCAAGTGGACTGTGTACACCACCACATGCTGTAGGTCGGCCAGACAAAATGTAATTCATTAATCTTTACCAATTAAAGTCACATCAGGTATTAATGCTGCCCTAAGCAATTCTGCTTTTAGAGGAAGTGCAAGGTAACTGTAATTTAAGGACTTCACAACCAAGAACTTTAAAACCTGAGATCAGCAAGCTGCAGACAGTGTGATCACTTTACAGGAAAGAATACCGAAGGGACAAGAGAGACAACAATTCAGCAAGCGTGCAAGTTTGTTGCTTTTTAGGAATTTCATTTGTCATTTCACCAGCCGAAGAAGATTTAACTGACTGAAGAATCTGTCCCAGGCCTCCAAGCTGCAGGCTTAGTCCCTCCCAGATTGTTACCTTTACCCAAACCGTACTAAAATATACCGTACCCAAATTCAACCAAATCTAACTTGAGCAGTCAGAAATTGCTGGCCTAAAGTTATGATTGCCGACTTTTTTGGTTTGTGACCCCCTCACAGTAGAATGAAGCAGCATCTACTTGCAACCTCTCCTCAAAGGTCTATGTATGTCTAGGAGTTGTAAGCTATTGAATTAAAGTGTGATTTTATATTGTTATATGAATAATTGTTATAGGACTTTGTAAGGTAATATCAAAAGGAAATAGTGAGAAAATAAACCTATGTGTTTGTATACCTAGTACCTACATGTTTTTCTTTTCTTTGTCTCTGTTATCTTTATCATATCATGAGCCCTCCGATTTACCTCTATGGGATCTAGTCTATGGAATTTGTTGTTGTTTTTTAGCCGTTTCTTGTTTTTGTGCAACTCTTTTATCCGCATGTCAATATATGCAAAATAAAGTGAAAATATGGCTACTGATTTGTTGTGTGAGGGTCATTCCTTTCTGTCATAGTCTCTTTTTTCTTTCATTTTATAATGCAAAGCTCTTGCCAAGAATAGTTTTTCACCACAGCAGCTTACCTGTGCACATCGGCCTAGCTCAGTAGAGTTTAGATACTGGAATATCTTCAAGGCTAACTCGTACGGCAGCTCAATATCAAAGAAGGGAATGTCATTGACTTCATTCTGCAAAAGAAAGAATTACAACACACATTATTTACTGAGCTAAATCTGGTCAACCACCATCCACATCTTCATCATCATCATCATCATACCAGATCCTGAATGAGTAGCTCCAACAGCTCCTCGTCTTTCTTGACCTTTCTCTTAGGCTGTTGCTGCTGTGGCTGTTGCAGGGATGCACTGCAGGCGTTGGTCATGTTTTGATACTGTCTCTTTCTCCTGGTTCTCTCCTCCTGAATCCTGTCCAGCAGGGGACTGGTCCTCCCATCCAGCAAACTACGTGCAATGGCCACATACTCAGGCTGATCCTCTGACTCTGCTGCAGCGTTTCCACCTCCACCAACACATGCTTCATCCTCAATGCAACCACCCTCTTCTGATTGTGAAGGACTACAGGCCTTGTTGAGATTGTTTAGGTCTTCAAAATACCTATTTTTGAAGTCGTTCTGGCCTGCCTGAACAGAAACATCCAAGGAAGGGGAAGGAGCACACACAAGTGGCTGATCCTCTTTATTACTCGTTAGTTCTTCTTTCCAACACTCCCTGAACGCAGCAAGTTCGTCCTCGGCCATATTTTTCAATCATCGTTGATAAAATATTACTTTATAGTGTTATAAAGCGGTGTCGTGGTAATGTGTTAGTTATACAGACCAGTTAAGCGAAGCCATTAGCACCGACGTAAAATTTGCACATGTCCTTCTCTATAAACAGTCCGAAGAGAGACAACGCGCTGCTGTTCTGAAGTTCCGCATTTTTTTAATTCCGCAGTTTTATTATAGACGCGGCAATTCTCAGGGATGGTGTACGATTTTGTGGCCACAACTGGCAATTGTTCTGAATATCATTGCAAGTATTTCCTATCCCATGCCAGCGGGGTGATTATATATAAAGAATAATACAAAATGCATATTTGTACTGTTAAAATATAGCAGACGACAACACGCCCCAGAACACCCTACAACAAAAGACTCCTTTAGATCAAACCAGACAGGAGAGATTGCATCTCTCTTTTGGGAAAAGATGATGTAAACCCCACACCATGTGACACTGTAATGAATAATACAGTAGAGAGAGAGCGAGAGAAAGGAAGAGAAAGGGGGGGACGCAAACACAGAAGAAAAGGAGGGTCGTATATGTTCAAGATTTAAAGAGAGAAGACTGGGTGTTCTGTCTGAGAAAGATGTGCTGGCTGCCGATAGACCAGCCTTTGCTCCTGCCCGGTGACTCCACCTGCAGTGCCCGGCGACCCTCGCCGTGCTCGGTGGCTCAGCTGCTCGCGTCTCGCCTGCGGAGGATCGGAGACCAGCTGGAGAAAAGCTGGACGGCCAGGGAGACGGGCAGCGGCTTCAGCTGCGGGGGCGGAGGGACGGTGGTGGTGACCGGGACAGGCCACTTGAAGAGCTTCCTGTGTACTGCAATACATTTGACCGTGCTCGTGCTGGTCGTCGCGAGGCGACACCTGTAGGGCGCGAGGCGACAACGCCAGCAACAGGTGCGTAATTAACACCTGCGTATGTTGTGTGTAGGCTATGTCGTGTTTTTTTTTTTAGCTAAACTATGACCTCCAACTGTTAAGAGTAAAACAATAAATAGCTGAGGTATGAACAAAAAGCTCTTATTTTGTTATGTAAAAAAGGCAAAATGTAGAAACCAAAAAGTGCTGTTAAAAATATGTTTTAACTCCTGGCTGCATTAGGTTAATTTAATAAAAACAAAGTAAATTGCAGGCTAATTTGTGAGCCGTACAGATAACCTACATTAGACAGAGGTTTCTCTTCGTCTCTACCGTAGGCTGAGAAAACTTCTACTTCTGCAAGTTTCTTGGTCTTTCAGATCAATTGATAACATTTTTAGAGAAAAAAAACCTGCCTTATATCCTCTTCAAGGTTTGGAATGTTTTCACATCACAACACTGTAAACTTAATTATCAGGGGGACAACAGACAAACGCCATACAATTACACCCAATTCAACATAACGTGAACCACAGGTGTCTTATACATTGAGCTATTTTGTTTTGACATACAAAGCAGGTGTTTTAATTGCGATAATGTTACAATTATCAAGCATTCGGTAATTGTTAAACCTTGTGAATAGATTCATTCTCACAAAAACACATAGCCTAAACCTTTAACACTTTTCAATTTTAAGTTAAATGTAACGTCAAACAAAAAAGTGGCCTAACTATGCACATAAAGCGCAGGCAAACTAAGTTTTGATTCGCATTTAAGGAATGTTACATGAGGAATAGTAAATGTTTTCAATTGGCAAGGTTGAGTTTTTTTTCTGTCATTCATTTATTGTGTCTTTAGCTTTAGTTTGCTGTATAGGCTATAAAATGAAATATCCTAAATTTGTATCTACTTTTGACCAGTTGGCCAGGTTGCTGTTGGGAAAACAACCTGGTTTATAGGATGTTATAATCTGTTATAATCTGTCAAGTAGAATAAGTGAGGTAGATTCTACATGCACATTAATGAATAGCCTACATGGAAATCATGAGGAATAAGAAGCGGGTGTGTTTGTTTACACAGCTATGAGCCAATTTCAAAAACATTTATGTATGGATGTTTTATGCTAATAAGTGCATATATCTCATATAGATGGTGCCTTTAGGACCATGCACGAGGAACGGGCTCTCATCATATGCACTAAAAGCAAGGGATGCATGAGAGTCGGAGGATGCGGTCCAGGATGGAAAGTGCAGCAACTAAAAGACCGACAGAAGAGGAGGAGGATTTAACTTGACGTCTGACTAAACTCCATGTGTCATGAAGACTTCCTCATGCCCGATTTGGATGCACTGAGTTTTATATCGAGCTCACACACTGAACCCCAGCAGCCCTGCAGTCAGCCAGTTGCATGTCCTGCCCCTGCGTGACTCTCTGATTCAGTCATCCCAGTTATAAAATGGTGATGTAATCCTCCCCTGGTAGAGTGGAGGGAAAATCTTACTAATAGGACTCCTTCGAATTATCATCTCCCACGATGTGAGTGCATGAATGACAAAGGGGTTAGACTGATTAGACCTTTTCATTGTTTGTATGTAAGGCTACAGCAATCCTGAAACATGCACTGAAATAGACCTGTTTATGAGCTTCATAATGCACTGTACTTTTTTAACATAAGCTATATTGTAAGTGTAAGCTTGTAAATAATGAGAGGATAAATGGTTTTATAGATGTTTTCTACAGTGTTTAGGTGATGTTTACACATTCTCCTGTGCTTTAGCATTATCTGTTGGGGGCAGTGTTAAGTGGCTTTTCATCATAAACAAGATACTGGATGTGTGCATTGGAAGCTATGCTGTTAATGCTGTCTGTGGTTTCCAGAAATAAGCTTTCTCTGATATAGCAAGTGTAATGTGAGCAGAATTACTGAACATGTCTTTTTTTATAAAGTGTACGTGTTATTTATACAAATTAAATATTTGATATGGATTTTTAGTAGTTACCGTAATAAAATCTCATTCATCTCAATCTCATTCAGTCATTGCAATTAGACAAGAAATACATTTGACATAGTGAGCTAAAGTGCTTTAATTTATAACGGAAAACCTCTGCACTGCGGTGCATTCTGCATTAAAGTAATAGTGTATTATGCAAACCGAGAATGACTATTCTAAAGGAAATGATTCATATAAACAATATTCATAAGGAATAACAATGAAATAAAAGTTTGGAACAACATGGAAGATTATCAGACATGAGCTCCCTCTCAATGAATATGCAAGTGGAAATGTATGGAAATTTGCAAATCTAAAAAAGGTTATGATTATAGTGCCTTGCTGGCACACACCACCTTATGTTTATTACTCAATACCTACAAAACCTTATCGTTTGCTTACGTAGAACTAACTGTACATACAGACCTACTGATTTTGTACTTACTATCATTCTATCATGTGTTCAAAGGGTAAATATCCCATTTTAAAATAAATATTGCAAAACTTAGACAAGTAATATAGACAGCATACAGATGAGATGACAAAATCATAAAGTATAACAAAAATTGCTAAATTTACCACAAATAGTGTGAATGCTGTGACTATTTACATTACCGCCACACTAAATCAAAAGTTGCATTCTTCTATCATGTGTTAAGTGTAAAACAGTGGCTAAGACTATATGTACACAAAAATGTGATTCCTGCCCTAACAACATGACGATAGTCCAATTCTAAAACTGATAAAAGTCCAAGCTTTATGTTTCTTTTAAGTCATACCATGTTGCTAAATGGTTTGTGCATTTGGCCTCTACCACCAGCTTCATAAGATGCTCAACGTATCCAACGAAAATAATCTGATCAACGTATTTTCTGGTCTTTTCAAACACCTCTAATAATAAAGTTACCTCAGTACCACATATTTTGTGGTACTGCAATTGCTTACCTTGATTTAAAAAAAATAAAATAAAATACTGCCCTGAAATAAACAGCAAAAGATGACACACCATCACCATTGTCTAACTCGCGTTACAGCACAATCGCGTCTTTCTGGGTTGCACATGATATGTTGCCAGAACTCAGTAGATCTGGAAGTGAGCCGAGGTGGTGCCGTCCTTCCAGCATCGCAGGGTCTCGATGACAGTGGAGCGACACAGCGGACATGTTCTCTCCCGGTCGAACCATAAACACAGGCACTCCTCGCAGAACACGTGCTGCAGAAGAACACAGAGCGCCCGTCAGTGGTGCTGGCTGTGGTCAGAGGTGGTAAACCACTGTTTTTCAGCCGAGTTTCTCTTGAAGTTTGTATCTGTTACTTTTAATTCATTTCAATTTTTTAACCTTCCTCTGACTAAGTGTACTGAGTCCTTACCTGACAGAGAAGGGCTATGGGGTCTCTGAAATCAGCCTGACAAATAGCACAGACATCGCCCGCCTCGCTGCACTGCTGATTGCCTGCCCTCATTCCATAATTCTGGATGTGACACAAACAAAGAGTGAAATTTAAAGAGGATTAAACTCTACTCTTCTAGATTTATTCTGAAATCTTAATGCAAAGTTGAACATAGCTGTGTGTGTTTACTGAGATGTGAAAAGAGTCAAATTATTCTGAATCTGACCTGGGAGCTGCAGAGCATGACCAAGGCCTTGCGTATGGCAGACACACGTCCACAGATATCAAATGACTGCAAAACAATAAAGACAAAGCACAGTTTTTTTTTTTTTTTTTTTAATAACGACAATTGCAAATGCCCACAAGCCTTCTTATTTTTCGGTATACAGGCAGGCGCCATCTTGACCAGTCGAACGATGAACGCCGTGCTTGAGCTGTTACTGGTTACACGGCGTTGGTCGTTCGACTGGTCATGACGGTTTTCCCAAGATGGCGCCTGCCTGTATACCGAACGGTACTGTCTTTATAAAAATTAATATATAATATACATTTTTTGCAAAGGGCAGCAGGTCGGATTCGAATCCGCGCCGCTGCAAAGGACTACATGGGGCGAACGCTCTTACTTGGTGAGCAAGAGGCCGCCCCATAAACTATATTTTTAATAAAACTGTCTGTACTGTACAGCTACAAAGTTCTCAATGCTTCGGTTTACATGTAGGGACCCTCATTATGCTACCGTGGAAGTGTGGTGCTATTTCGAGCCTTGTCAGTGGTATAGAAATAGCGATTTATTTTGAAATCGTGCGTGCCCCGACGACTACCTTTATAAGCTAATTAGAGGTTTGCGATAAAACTGGTAACAAACATATCCCAGAGAACGGTCGACTCGATACCCATGTGTTATTAACCCCTAGGTTCATTTTGTGCCGGAATTGTCCTTTAATGTTTGCAGTTAAGTGTTGGACACTTGAAACCTGATGATCTGGCTAGATAAAATGTTAAGGGCTCACCAAAGCGATTACAATTCATCGTGAGGGGAACATCAAGCCAATAAATGTCAAAAGAAATCCATCCAGTAGCTGTAAGTGATGTTGAGTTGTTAATGACGATGAATGTATATATGTATAGATACATGTTTTATATGTATGTATAAAACTTCATGGCAATCCACCTAATAGTTGCTAAGATATTTCAGTCTGGACTTCAGGTGGACCACTCCAAGCTACCGTCAGACAGACAGACCAACCGACTGATACTGAAGTACCCAGGGCTACGCCACTAGCATTGCTAATGCAAAACGTTTATGCAACGTCCTAAACAGCAACAAGTAGGAACTTTCTCTAAAGAAACTCACCAATGTAACATTTCTCATCACATTGATTTTATTTAAAACTAAAAGGGCACTCAGAGGGCGCAGACCTCCGCCAAGGCAATGCCCTGTCTCACAATGTTAACAAAAGTGAAAAACAATTTGTGCTGTGCCCTGTGATTTGGATCCGCTCGAAAATGTAATGGGTTCTTCCTTGGCCCATGCTACACCCTTCCACCAAGTTTCATGAAAAATCGGGCCTGCAGTTTTTCCGTAATCCTGCAGACAAACAAGGAAACGAAAACATAACATCCTTGGCAGAGGTACTAAAGCCACCACAAAGTGATTAATGCTCTGTGCAGTTTTTACTGGCTACGCATTCTTAGTTTTTCCCTCTTGGGAACTTTAGCTTACTGTTGTCCCGTGTGTGACACAAACAGCATGACAACAAAATAACTCTACAACTCCTGTAACACTACAGGACACATGACAGTGACAACTTCGCTGTGTCAGGGTTTTTCCTGGCTGAGAATAGACCTTTGGGGGGACACATCTGAAGTGGAGGTCTGCTGGTCCTCTACCAGGAAATTATGAGTGTCAAAGACTTCATTTCCTGCATTCTGATACATTTTTAGGCATACATTTCATCTTAAAAACGTCTTACTTTATGTAAAGGAAAATTAAAAATTCTGGTGGCAGGTAACAATTCAAATATAAAATATAATGGAAAAAAATGCATAAGGGGGCTTTCACATCCAACTTCACTTGACCACAAAGTCCAGTTCATTTGATTAGTATGAACAGGGCATAACGGTAACGTTTTCCCAAGGAGCACATTTTGCTCCTAAATTGAAATTTTTTAAAGCAACTTATATAAGGTAACTGCTATTACTGTTGTAGCTAATTTGTACAATAGTGTTATGAATACAAAACATTATGAAGAGCCTAATGTTTTCTATTTTGAAATACTGATCAATAATTGTCAGTGATACAGTGGGCTAGTGTTAACGGACCGCCCCTACGGTTCTGCATGCATGTGAACCGCAGATTAATTGCACGTTTAACCATCATAGTGTGATATAAAGTTGAACTGCTCAGCAGAGAGACGGAGCGGGCCGCCGCCGCCGCCTCTGCAGCTTATTCAGGGAGTCAGGTCAAAGCAGATAAAGCGCTCAAAAATGTTTCTCTAAACCAAATCACAATCGTCTTGGGCGGTGCTAAGCTCCCGACAGAGTCACGGTGCTGCTGCAAAATAGCCTCGGGAAGGAACTTGTTGTGGTGGAACGTGTGTACGTTCAAAGGTTGTTTTAGTCGTGCAACAGAAAACTCAGATTGGACAGATAGTCTAGCTAGCTGTCTGGATTTACCCTGCAGAGATCTGAGGAGCAGTTAACCATAGACCTCATAAATCCACTGGAGTTTAGAATGCCAACACAAAGAAAGCGGAAGGTTACGGACAACCGGCCAAAATGTGGGACATCCGGCGGAATTTCCTGCAACAACTGAACAATCCCTGGAATGAAACGTCGTCGATATAGACTATAGACTGACTGACTGACTAGCTGATACTGCCATTCCTAGAACCAAACTAAACGTAATCGCCATGCTATTTTCTGCATGCATTACTACTCAACAGGAGGATGAACCCTATTCCTTTTTAATACACCATGGACTTTCTTCTACTGCCACCCATATGGTAACTGTGCACACAAGCTATTGTATAAATCACAATTCTCTCATAAATAGCATTGCTTTGAGACTTGCTAAAAACATTCATATTCCCATAACAATATTTTAACCTGAGTGACCCATTGACCTTTTGTCTAGCACCACAGACTTCAGTAAGCCTCTAGTAACAAGATCATCATTATGTTGGTTATTCTATCCAACACTTTCCTTTTGTGGGGTGTAATAAACAAAGCAGGCTTGAGGAGAGTGCTAGTGGGGTTTTAGACTTTAAGTAGCAATTTTCATATTTTGGGCACCTTCACTTGCTCCTTTTTCTTTGCTGAGCTCTGTTCTTCACAGGAGTTTTTCCATCTATCTGTTGTCAGACCTGTGTACGTCTTATTAATTCATTCTTATGCAGGAATTACGTTTTGTGTAGTCTACATTTGCACTAATAGTGAGTGATTTTGTAACAGTGGCATCTGAAATCTAAAAAGAAAGTACAAAAACAATATTAATCTTTGCCACCAGGCACTGATTACCTTGCAGAGGCTGTAGATGATGATGAGTGTGGCTCCTAGGAAGTAACTGTTGGAGGGGTCCTCTCCCATGATGTACTTGTACCACAGCTGGATGGGCACTAGGGCCCGAAACAGCTGGCTCAGCTCTTCGATCAGAAGGTAGAACTTACCCTGGACAAAGACACACAATTAGAAACTGCAATAGTAGCGGAGGCCCCTCTAGATGATTCAACCAGACCAGCAGCTGGCACTGACTGTCAATTAGAGCTAGGCGATATGGAGAAAATCAAATATCCCAATATTTTTGACCAAATACCTCGATATCGATATTGTGGCGATATTGTAGAGTTGACAATTTGTGCTTTCACAAAACATGCACACAATGAGATTTTTGATAAATAATCATCAGTTATGTTGATATAATAACTATGTGGGTAAAGGCAAATAATAGTTAACAGCTAGAACAGTCTTGTGTGTTCAGAAAATTACATCACTCTACTGTAATACAGCCTTTAAGACCAGGGAAAGACAACACTTGAGTCATATCAGGATATTACGATTTCCAAAATGTAAGACGATATCTAGCCTCATATATCAATATCAATATAATATCAATATATTGCCCAGCCCTACTGTCGATGTGCCAACTTAATATTTTGCTTTTTAGACTATCAGTGTTTTTGAAGACAAAACGACAAAACAATGGGACCTTAGCAGTCTTAACTAAGTTGTAACGAAATTAAAAAATACTAAATTAAGACAATATGTATTCTTTCTTTGATCCGCTCACTAACTGTCGCAAAAAGCAGAAAGAGCTCAACAGCTTCGGGGCACTCTTCTATCTAGTCAAGAGCAGTGCAGTATTAAAAGCTTAAAACAGCATGCCTCCAGCCCAAACATGGCTGCTGTCCAGAGAGCCGCAGTTTCACAGCAGTACAGGCAATTTCCCCACACTGCAAGGGAAACTGGCAGCCACTCTTTCCACCTGCTACCCAGTGCCCACATTAAACCCAGCCCTACGGGGGCTTGCTAGCTGCCTTTAAAAGGCCCCCTTCCCTAAATAATCCCAGAAAAGAAAAGAACTTCTGACTGCTACAAAGTGCATTAAGTGAATTGGGGACGGTTAAAAACCGTGGTGACCAAAATGAAGGCAAACTTGATTCCCCCATGGCCCCCGTGGCATCCCAGCTTGCATAATGGCTTCCTGGATGTTCGCTGACAAAGATTGATGACTGTGGTTAAAGAGCCACACAGCAGCCAGGTTGGTAGGGGAGGAAGGCCTCTGCTAGTGGCTAATTCATCTTCCTTATTGTCCCCTCTGCCTGGTATCCCACAGTGCCCATCATGCCCACGCAAAAACTGTCAAATCTAAAGTTTGGACATAAGCCAAGGAGTTTGAGTAGTTTCCTGCTTATTTAGTTTCATTGCTTCGTCTGATCTTGTTATCCAATCCATAACTGCACAAAGAAACACATAAATACATAGCTTTACATTCTAATCTGTAACACTGTTATTATTATCAAATGTGTATCTATTTATTTTGGGGGTAAGTGGGTGGGGTTTCAAATTTGGTTGTGGCTACAAATTTATCAACCAAACTGTGGGGCCTGTACTATCAAATCCATATCTTTTTTTGGACTTTCTTCTAAAGGTATGCTGTGATTTTTTGTTGTAAACAAACAAAAGTTACATTAACTGTTTCTCATCAAACAAACACATTGTATGTGTCCTTGAGACCTAATATGCGTGTTGAGTGCACTTCCTTCCATAAAACAATAGCTTAAATCGTGCATTGTGTATACTGTAAATGTTTGCTTGCTAGCATACTTTTTCTTCGCTGCCTTTGTTAATACACTGTTTGTTGCTGCTTTACTGCTACCAACTATTGATCAGTGGAACCAAGAGCAGGATGTAAATCGCGTCGTCCGCCTGCATGCTACAAACAAAACGGGGACCCACTCGTAAAAGCATTGCACCATGACGCTGCTAGTTGTCAAAAACTCCACAGGGTAGCTTGAAGTTTTAGTTTCGGATGGCACCCAACCTGTCTTTGCCCTTTAATCCACCCTGCACCAACTTCTTCTTATATTTATTCCAAACAATCGATTTAAATTTGAATATGTTTTATGTAATTATTTTACATTTGACTTGAATGATACTAGCAATGAATTCAGTAGGTTATCAAGCAAAAGTGCCACACATTCACTGGTTCCATCTTTTCCCTTTCTCCGTTTTATATCAAAAGAATATAAATAAATGACTGATGAATTGATATATTTGGGATTTGGAATGTTGGTAAAATAAAAGAAGACACCTTTGACTCTCAGAGCTTGTAATGATCTTTTAAGACAATTTAGAAACAATTAATTAAATTGATCAAAAAATGTCAAAGAAAAAAAATTGAATTAATCAGTTATTTAAATAATAATTACTTGTAGTCCTACTCATGCTACTGTTGAACAGCTGCAGAAAGTCTTCAACATTAAATCTTGCCAGAGGCCAACAGAATAGACATGTGGAGCCGCACCAACAGAGTAAAAAGTAAACCACAGTTTGATTGTTACGACCACCAAATTTAGGAGGTGTCAAAAGACACAGGGGCACTCTTGCACAACAATGAAAATACTTACACACTGGGGAAACATACATACGAGCCCTCTAAGCTTTAAAACAAAGCTGTCATGGAACTTTTGTATGCGTGCCTGCTATCATTTGTGCAGACTTGCGCTGACTGTGGTGATTATGTAGGATCATTAGTGTATCTGCAGTTGGATGCAGTAATGAAGAAGACAGGCTTATTATGTGACTTCATGGAGTTCATAATAGATGGGACTGTTTGGCCCCTACAGTAGAAGATGATGATAATGCAATTTGGGATTCTGTAAAACTTAACATGTCTCATCAAAGTTATCAAATAAATGTGTATAGTATATTTTTGTGTGTGTTTTTGTGTGTCTGTGTATGTGTATGTGTGTGTGTGTGTGTGTGTGTGTGTGTGTGTAGGTAATGGTCCAGCTCCAGGGAGGGATGACCTCACCCGTGCAACCCCCTCGAGGGCAAATGAGCTCAGATGCTGGCTGCTGTGGTTTCCGATAGGCCTGTAGGTCTGTTTATCAGTGGAAAATGTAATCCTAATACTTTGTAAACCCCCTCCTCCTCTCCCCATCCAGCACAAAAACACACACCAGGAATATGCTGCACCTGTATGGAAATCAAAGTATATCTCTGTGTGTGTGTGTGTGTGTGTGTGTGTCATATTCTGTTGCCTCAGGCCAGATCAACCACGCACACAGACACCCACATTGCATAAGCTCACTTAAGGAGTACCATTTAAAACCTTATGAATACAAAACAGTTTCACACTGTGACCCTTTAGCACTTTCTTCACTCGGAGTATTTCATCATAGTTGAGCAGATTTTCTTTTTTTAAATTATCTACCCAAGTTTCACAACTCTGTCAGTGAACTTCCTGTAACTTAAATCGTTGTCTATACCATGTTATGGATGAGCATGATTATGGCAGTTTATCAGAACCTTAAACTCAGATGAAATGCCTTTCTAAGTTTCATACAAGACTTTCCTGTTCTATAAGCTCAGCAATGTGTTTAAAAGGACAAATCCACCCCTGCGGTTGGGGGAAAAGCTGCAAGCATGTATTGCAGTTTTGGCAAATGTCAAATGCACACAATTAGGGCTGCAATTAACAATTACTTTCATTATGAATAAAGAGAACTATAATTGAAATAGTTTAAACCTTTGAAATGTCTATAAAATGGCAGAACATACTGTAATACTTAGCACTCTTTCACAGAGCACAAGGGGATGTCTTGTCTGTTACAACCTACAATAGTCCAAAACTCAAAGAAATTCTGTTTAAAGTAATATAAACCAAAGGAAAGCTGAAAATCCCCAAATTGGTTTTCCATTTTTTCTTGATGATGTAAAAATGATTAATCAGTTACAAAATAATAGACTAATTGATCAATCATTTCTGCATCACACATAATCAAGGAAAAAAAAGTCCATTACAATGCTATTACAACTGCATGTTGAGATTGTTGAATGTATGGTTATAGGGTTGTTATAATGTAGAGACATAGTGCAAACTTTAATTGTGTCTAGGCATGGGCCAGTTACCGGTTTCAAGGTATACCGAGGTTTGAAAAAGTCACGATTTAAAAAACACTAACATTTTCTGTCATACCGTTCCTAAGGTATGAGCTGCTTTGTTATGAGTCTTCAAGGACAGAAAATGCAGTTTAGACATCCCTCTCCCTGCCAGGGTGCAGTGTGTTTAAAAATAAAATACATTGTGTTCAATGGGGGAAAAAAAGTAGTTGTTTTTTTTAACCAGACATTTAAGAAATAATGCATTTATAGCTGTCGTTGCCATACCGTAATACCGTGAAACCGTCATATTTTTGCTGAAGGTTATCATACCGTCAGAATCTCATACTGGCCCATGCCTAATTGTGTCCCATGAAAAAAAAAATGGCAAAATTAACTAATGATAAGAAATAATAAAAATGGATTTCTTACCCTGGATTTGAAGGCCAGGAGAATCTTGGGCAAAAAGAGGACAAAGCATTTCAGGCTGATGGTGAAGTACTTGAGGACAAAGTCAGTGATGCCCACTGCCCAGATCAGATCAAAGAAGTCAAAGCTGTTGAGGTTGGGCTTGGCAAATATGAGGCTAGAAGAAAAGGCAAACAACATCTAGATGAGATGTTGTAGGGAGGTCTGGTGATCACTCTGGATGGTAGAATGACAAGCAACAAAAAGGGCAAATGCTTCAAATAATCTGTGAAACGATCTGGAAACAAAATAAAATAAACACAAAATACTCACAGGACAAGACCAGACAAGAACAGGAACGCTCCCTAAAGGAAATAAAAGTCAAAATAAAATGGCTCACACAGCACAAAATGAATGGAAAAACCTAAGTGTATAAATTAAACCCAAAACATAAGATGGCAGGCAAAGAAACACGCAGCTACTGTAAAAGAATACCTGCTTGTACAATACCTGTTGTGCAGCTCCTCATGACTAAATGAATAGTAGATATAAACTATATTTCCTGCAAGGAACATGATGATCCACAGAGCGACAAATACAGAACGTTCCGCCTGGTAACAGAAAAGAGTCACACAGAACTATTTTAGCTACTTCACAATCAATTACTTTACATCTAAAATTGTAATTTAACACAATTGTTTAACACAAATAAGTAACATGTCTGGTGCATTATTAGTCTGTCTGACTGTGAGCTTGTGTGTGTGTGTGTGTGTGTGTGTGTGTGTGTGTGTGTGTGTGTGTGTGTGTCCTCATCTCTTTGCTAGGGGTGCTCTGGGGCATTTCACGTTTTTACTAATACACAACATTAGTTTTTTGTTGCATTTTCATTACAGATTATTTTGAGTGTCCAACATACACTGTCCCACAGCTTTAAATAATCAAGAGTGCACCAAATGTGTATTAATTCGCGTCTGAAAACAGTCCCCAACAAATGCACAATTTACTCCCGTTTCAGTACCATTTCATAAAAACTACAGTACCCAGCTGTTTTATGAAATTACTTAGCCTTTACTAAAAAGTAAATTATACTTGTGACCAATTTCGTTTTGCAAATTCCATAGTCTGTAAGAAATAATGGCCTTAGGAGTGACAGCCACAGACAGGATAGGGAAGTTGGAAAGTATTGAGAGGTGGACTAACACATGGTTGGTTGTGGTCTTTTCATTGGATTTCTTCACAGTAAGAAAAATATAAAATGACAACAGCCTTATCCTTTAATATATGCATATGTGAAAAGCTTAGCCTGAATTTAATCTAAGACTAAGTGTGTATCAGTATGAGCATTGGTTTAAGCCAACATTGGATATTACATGTATCGACACAGCAGTTATTTTACTGTAGGTTTCTTTTTTTACCCGTAATGACACTTGGTGCCTAAACGTGGAATTGGCATAGGCGAATGTGCTGGCCATGCCCACACACACAGAAATACCTGCAGGAGAGAGGTGCAACATCATCACTAAAAACTACACCTTATGCTGCTAATGATTCTTTGTTGTAAGTAGTGTAATATTAGGCACTGTTAGCAGCACTATTACTTCACAAACTGGTGTACCTAGCTTATGCTGGAAGCAGACTTTAGCCAGCAGAATGAGGATAAAGGGGAAGCCTCTCTGCAGCCATGTGACAACTGCCTTCAACTCAGACAGGGCTGGGGCCGGGGTGGACGGGTCTTCCTGGGCCTCCTCCCTGGAGCTGTGCCTCTCCGAGCCAGCTGCCGTGGTGGCCTGCTGGAGCAGAGAGGAGGTCCTGTGCTGCAAAGGCTGGTGGTGGAAGTGGTGGTGGTGGTGATGGTGGTGGTGCGGGGGTGGCCGAGGGAGAAAAGGTCCACCCTCGGTACGGTGGGGGCCCCCTTCTTCTCTGGACGATGCAGTCATCTGGATAAAAACTTCAGGGGGAGAGCCCAGGACTAAGCCAGCTGCCTGGAATTGGGCAGAGGAGACAGAACCGGAGGGGACACCCACCAGGCCGGAGAAGATCTGCTGGGGTGAAGCGGGGGAGTCAGGCTTCAGGCAGTCAAACACGCCACCCTCATCCAGGCTGCTCTCAGATCCCAGAGTTTGGCTTCGGCTCCTAAGTGGGAAAAAAGTGGGGAGGCAATAAAAATCATTAGCCTGGAAGGATGGCTATGCTTTATTTTTCATGTCCTATTCAGTTTATTCTTTTAATATGTAATATGTGTTGATATGCCATGTAAAGGGATCTGTGAATGTTACATTGTCTCTGTATGGGTAAAAATACTCAAACGATCAAAGTGCAGTACAAGCCACGTATGTTGTGTGATAAGGCCTGGGTCCATTTCATCCCAAAGGTGTTGGATGGGGTTGAGGTCAGAGCTCTGTCATGTCCTTCCACACCAAACTGGGAAAAACAGTTTTTTTTATGGATCTGGCTTTGTGTTTTATGTTAAATAAGGAAGGGGTCTTCAAAAGGTATTTCTGTGACCCTACAGGTGTCTTTTCTCTGCCAGAATGATACGTGTGTATGATTCAATATTTCCACAGACGATGACATTACACTCTGCTCTTCTTCTCGGTTGGAACATGCTGTACTTTAAGTTGCAGGCTGGGTAGTGGCTTGCACAATCTGTGGAAATATTGCAATTTATAATTGGCTTTACCCCAGGCAAACCTTTGATTTTTGCAGGAAGACGGTAGACATCTATAGGATCACAAGAACACCTTTTAAGATACAACTCACTGCAGTGAAACAGGTTAAATAATAAAGTTTTGATTTTTCCCCTTAGTTTTGCATTGGGAGCTTTTTGTGACCAGAGTTACGGAGTGCTGAGGTCCCAAATGGGGCTTGGCCTTCCCCAAAATGTTGCCACAAAGTAGGAAGCATACTAAAATATCATTGTAAGCTGTAGAATTATGATTTGCTAACCTGGAACAAAGAGGCCTTGCCAAAACCATAAAAAACAGCCCCAGGCTGTATGCATGTGGACAGGGGGGTCCACATACATTTGGCTATATAGTGTGTGAAGATAACAAACAAACAAACAAACAAACACACACACACACACACACACACACACACACACACACACACACACACACACACACAAAGGGCTTATGCTGCTTCTGAGAGCTAATCTTCCCACCTTTCAGAGGGCATGCCATCCGTGTTGCTGCTGTGTCTCCTCTGCATGGCATACCGTTCATCACCACATGGTCCAGCCCTGCAAATGCAAATCAACATCACCAGTGTGTCTGACTGAAAGAGAGGCCGGCTAACAGCTTACATCTTTAGTCATTATGCTTTGTGTGTGTTTCAGTCGTTGACAGTAAGCTGAAAAACAATGTTGACGACTTTACCTGAATTAGTTCAGTGAATTGCCCCTCAGCTCTTGGCATATTTAGTATCACGTTAGCTAGGTTGATGCTGTTGCAAAAGAGATGCTCCGAGGGTCCAGCTCGAAAAACTTCCTGTATGACGTCACCGACGTCGCCTTCTACCAATCAGCGTTCTCCTTCCCATCCCACCACATCCGTGTGTTGGAAATTTGTTTTGCTGATGGTGGATGGCAGATTTCGCTGGAAAAACATCACAGTTGCTGCTTGTTAGACGTAATGTTTGACATTAAAAGGACCGTTTTCTTCAAATGAGACTAAACTGCGTTACTAGACTGTGTCATAGCGTATTATAGTTTTTTAATCGTCAGTACTGTCAAAGAATTTCGTAGTGTCTAGCTTAACGTTATCTAGCTAGCTAAGACAGAAAGCTAACGCTAACGACAGCTAGCCAGCACGCTAACAAAGCAGGCGTTTATGATGAAACACCGTTAACTAGCTTTACGTTACGTGCCCACCAGTTAACGTTAACCGTTTTGTGCTATGTCAGAGCATAATTCATATTGACAGCCATTGTCCGTTTACCGTAATTGTGTTAAAAAGCTAAACCTGCAACATGGGTTAGCTAAGTTAAAATCGAACTCGCTTGGTTGGTAACGTTAACGTTATTTGTGTTATTTATCACATTTGCTGTCTGATAAAAGCTAGCTAACGTCAGTTTACAGAGACAGTTATACAGTTTTGAGCCAGTCATCATCACGTAGGCACACATCGTTACATATTTCTGACAAATAAGTCAGGGAATTGATACCCCTGGAGGTTTGATGTTCTGGGCTGTCACTGTCACCGTTATCTCCACAAGAAAGCCATGTTATGATGGTGCTACGGCGGTTACTGAGAAAGCGCTGGGTGCTGGGAGTAGTCTTCGGACT